>NC_138912.1:40171216-41611714 GCF_965231255.1 Vanellus vanellus | reverse complement strand
GAGAGAGAGCTTTTAGGGATGGTCTTTCTGTGATGGAAACCAACTCTTCCCTGTGTTCTAAATGTCATACTTGTGTACTAGCTATAAAGGAAGGTGGCAACTCCAATGTTCAGCAAGTCATAACTTAATTGCAATGCTTTTTTTCTTGAGTCACCTGCTTGTTGATACATGTATGAATAATTTTCTTCTTTTTAAAGGGAACAGAGAGCCATAGACCTGTACAAGCAGTTAAAAACAAGACCTCCAGGTATGGAAGGGGATGGTTGAAAGACTGTTTCACACTCGTACCCCATGACCAGTTTTTCTGAACTCAAACCCAGAAAATACAATTTAGGAAAAGGCAAATGATTATATTAAAGTTAACGAGACTCTAGGGCATACCTTAAGATGATTTCTTCTTTTTGCTGAGCCTAGAGCTCTCCCAGATTCTGTAGTCCTGTTCCTCAGCCATGGGTTTGTCTTTTGGTTTTCAGTCTTGGAGCGTCTGCCCTGAGCACGTGTCTGCCTTCTGGCATTCTTTACATTTCTTCTTGCCCCCAGTACTATTGCTTTACTCCCTCCAGACATGGGAGGAACTGCTGTTCCTCTGTCATTCTTCCAACCCAAGGGCAGTCTCTTTTCTCCCTCTCCTCGTCTCTCTCTTAATTATACTGGATGGAGCCCCATGTTTGGGGGTTATTATGTTCTGAACA
The DNA here is from genome assembly GCF_965231255.1 of Vanellus vanellus. Taxonomy (NCBI): domain Eukaryota; kingdom Metazoa; phylum Chordata; class Aves; order Charadriiformes; family Charadriidae; genus Vanellus; species Vanellus vanellus. Next base: position 41,611,022 of record NC_138912.1, on the reverse strand, counting down.
TAGTAACTAGTGAGCAGAAAGATTTAGTTACTTCTGCATTTGACAAGTTCCTTCAGTCCTTGTTGAAGGCAGTATCTAGACAGCAAGAGTGGCTGGAATTGTATACATTAACTGTGGAGAGAAGAGACATCGAGGAGAAGCTGTGCCTAATGAGAGATTATGAGAGATTTTAACATGTTTCATTGTGTTTCAATTTGTTTGGCTGCACTCATTAAGTCAACTCTCTTCTTGACTTTGGGCATTTGTGTCCCGAGTGGCTCCTTGCTGAAGGAGCCACGTTTTACTAATGTGGTAATTGATGGCCCTTCCAGATCATGCCTACAGTGACAGCACGGACATGGTGAAGATTATTGTGCAGACAGTACAGAGCCAAGACCGAGTTCTCAAGGAGCTCTTCGGCCATCTGAGGTACTTTATGCAGGAAAAAAACAAAACAAAACCAAACAAATGTAACTAACATTTGTAGCTTTGTAGCCAGACAGGAGAGCAAAAACCATGGAGATCAGAGCCCAAAAGCTCATCCACAGGTATATGTTTCTAATAGCGATACTAATTGCGCTCCTTTCTGTCTCTGTTGATTTTCCACTTTTTTAAATACATACAGCTAATAGGGAAGGGGAGGAGAATGCAATGGCTTGTACTGGTAGCATCCAAGAGTTCACTTCAAAATGAAACAAATTCTGCCAATGTTGAGGTTGGGATTAAAATCTGGTGGAAAAAAAGAAATAGCATAACAGCTGAGCAGATATCATGGTGATTTGTTCATTAATTCATTAATTCAAGTATGTCATTATGGTCTCAGTAATCAGCAAAGCATGATTTAGTGTTATTTTCATGTGTGGCTTATGCTTAGTAGATCCCATAAAGAAAGTTGTTAGCTATGGTATGGTCAGTGCACGGAGACTAACACAGACCAGAGAAGATGAATAAAATACCATGGTTGTGTTGCTGTGCTGTCTGTCCCTTTTCATCAGGATCAATTTTTGCATTTCAAATAAGAGCAGCTTATATTTTGGGTATTAACAGTAGTGTCATCTACCTGTTGTTTTGAGTCTGGGAAAAATCCAGGGGATCCTCTAGTCTTGCAGCTGTCGGGTGCTGTGCTAAGAGAAAGGGGTATTCTCACAGAATTTTTATTGATTCCCAAGATGAGGGTTTTGGTTTTGCCAGAACATATTGCCACACCAACTGGAAAGTAACTTTGTGTTTGTTTTTTATTGCAGCAAGCTCTTGGGCTGTAAGCAGAAGATCATTGACTTGCTTCCAAAGATTGAAGTGGCTCTGAATAACATCAAGGAGGCTGACAACTCAGTGATGCAGATGCAGGGCAAAAGACAAAGGGAGATATGGCATTTGTTGAAAATTGCATGTGTAAGTAGGTTTTGGTCTATTCATTTGCTCTTCCTTCCAGCAGAGGAGCCAGGGGACATCAAATGAAAATCTAAAGAGACCAAAAAGGGAAAACTTCCATGCAATAGTTGATTTTTTTTTTTTTTTTTTTTTTGAGATGCTAAAATTTGACACAAATCATAGAATGGTTTGTGTTGGAAGGGACCTTTAAAGGTCATCTAGTCCAAACTCCCCTGCCATGAGCAGAGACATCTTCAACTACATCAGGTTGCTCAGAGCCCCATCCAACCTGACCTTGAATGTTTCTATCTACCACCTTTCTGGGCAACCTGTTCCAGTCTTTCACCACCCTTATAAAAAAATTTTCTTCCTAATGTCTAGTCTAAATCTTCCTTCTTTTAGTTTAAAGCCATTACCCCTCATCCTATCGCAACAGGTTCTGCTAATAAGTTTGTCCCTATCTTTTGTGTAGGCCCCCTTTAGGTACTGAACAACCCCAACTCTTAGCCTGTCCTCACAGCAGACGGGCTCCAGCTCTCTGAGCATTTTTGTGGCACTCCTCTGGACCTGCTCCAACAGGTCCGTGTCTTTCCTATGTCGGGGTCTCCAGAGCCAGATGCAGTACTGCAGGTGGGGTCTCAGCAGAGTGGAGTAGAGGGGCAGAATCACCTCCCTTGACCTGCTGGTCATGCTGCTTTTGAAGGTTGGCTTTCTGGGCTGCGATTGCACGTTGCTAGCTCATGTCCAGCTTTTCATCCTCCCGTACCCCCAAGTCCTCCTCTGCAGGGCTGCTCTCAGTCCCTTCATCCCCCAGCCTGTGTTGATACCAAGGTTTGCCCCAACTCAGCTGCAGGGCCCTGCACTTGGCCTTGTCGAACCTCATGAGGTTCACACAGGCCCACTTCTGAAGCCTGTCCAGATCCCTCTGGATGGCATCCCGTCCCTGAGGCATGTCAGCCACGCCACTCAGCTTGGTGTCATCTGCAAACTTGCTGAGGGTGGACTCGATCCCGCTGTCCATGTTGTTGACGAAGATACTGAACAGTACTGGTCCCAGTACAGACCCCTGAGGGACACCACTTGTCACCAATTTCCACCTGGACATTGAGCCATTGACCACTACCCTCTGGATGTGACCATCCAACCAGTTCCTCATCCACCAAGCAGTACACCTGTCAAATCTGTATCTCTCCGATTTAGAGAGAAGGGTATTGCAGGGGACCTTGTCAGAGGCCTTACAGAAGTCCACATCGTTGACATCTGTAGCTCACCCCTTGTCCACTGATGCAGTCACTCCATCATAGAAGGCCACTAGGTTGGTCAGACAGGACTTGCCCTTGCTGAAGCCATCATGCCGGCTGTCTCGAATCACCTCCCTGTCCTCCATGTGCCTTCAGAGACCGCTCTGCACACTCTGTTTTTCTTGACGTAGAGGGCAACGCCTCCGCCCCTCCTTCCTCGCCTGTCCTTTCTGAACAGTCTGTAGCCATCAATAGCTGCGCTCCGGTCATGGAATTCATCCAACCAGGTTTCAGTAATGGTAACTAGGTTGCAGCTTTCTAGCAGCACGGTGGCTTCCAACTGCTTCTGTTTGCCCGTGCTGCGTGCCCTGGGATAGGTGAACTTCAGCCTGATGTGTTAAACCTATCATGATATTAGTGCTGCAAAAGTGAAGTAGGTCCTTGCCTGCTTAGCTTGTGTTCTAAGACTACACTGCATTTTCTGCACCAGTTACAGTGACTACACAGCTGAAGCAATCTCCTGATTTCCACGTGCATAAGTCAGCATAGGAAACACCTATGTCTTTCCCCCTGTCGGGAGAGTTGCTGCTGTGTGTGACTTAGTTTAGGACGCAACGCTGCCTCCTAATTGTTCCGCGTAGAAGACATGCCACATACAACACAGGTGACTTGCATGCAGAGGCATTTGGTACCAGGTATTTGCAAAACTGTGGAGGGCTGTATCAGCTGACTTGCCAGCCGCAGGCATGGCCTAGATTGTGCGTATGGGTTATGGTCAGTGCTTATGTTTAATCGCAAGTCTTGCATACAAAAGAATTAAGCCTGACTAAATTCTTCCTTTGTCCATCACGGCAGGTGAATTTCCTTTTTTTTTTTTTTTTTTTTTTTTTTTTTTCTAGACTCAGAGCTCTTCTCGATCGCTGGTAAGCTCCAGCCTGGAAGGAACAGCCTCAACTCCAGCAGCCACGTGGCTCCCACAGAGCTCCTCAGGGAACGTACCTCACCCTCTGTCATCTATGGCGACCCCTGAAGATGGGTAAGACCTGTTTGGAAAGGAAAGGAGGCCACTGCAGAGAAGTCAGTGTAACTGTTTGGCATGCACACACTCTGAAATCCTGTCGTCTACCACTGGGGTCTCCAGTGCTGCGGGGGCCTGAGGGGCATGTCTTCACTATGTCCCACGTGGTGGGTTTTGGATATGCTGGGCAGGGAGAGTTTTGGAAGGCTAGACTGTCTCTGAAGGCAACATTGTTCAACTCCTGACTGGAGTTTTAGTAACTTACCTCTGGCCATACCACAGCAAAATGCAGCGATGAGATTTTGAGCCAAAAATGCAGTTTCTTTTCATGCCTAGGTTCTGGTGCAAGTCCCAGGTAAATCAGGCCATATTTAGTGCTTCTTACAGCTTCAGTTATTTTTAAAAGTCTTAATTCAAATGGAGGTCTGAAGTCAGGGTCAGTACTAAGTAATCCATCTGGTTCAGTAGCTGCTGGTTGGTGGTTTGTTTTTTTTTTTTATCCTTCCAAAAAATGTTTCAGTAGCTCAGATGTTACTAACATGGTAAAAAATTCAGGAATTAGGTTGAACTTTTTATTCAGAAACCTCCACTTTTTGGTCCTGAGCAAGTTCCACAAACCACTCTCAGCTAAAGCACGGTGCTATTAAGTTATTAAGGCCCTCTCTCTCAGCCAGTCCTAGCTGAGTAAGAGAGTTGTCAGGAGCTGAGGGTTTGGGTTTGGGGTGTGTGTGTTGGTTTTTTTGTCTTCACTTCATTAGTAATTTTACTTCCAGTCAGCATAACAGAAGGGAAGGTGCCCCTCAAAGACTGCTCAGCCCTCAATCTGTAGCAGTGCTGGTTTTGTGGGAGTTGGGGCAGGGGTGGTGAACACCGGCATCAAACCATTTGGCCATCTCTTTCTTTTGGGTGGTCAGGGATATAGCTAGGTTCTGAAGATACACATCTTGTAAGCAAACTTTTGCTGGAAGTCAGTTGATTTTTGGCAACCCTGAGCAACCTTTTCCGCTTCCTCTTTTCTGTCTGCTGCTGTGGGGCAATTTTCACCTCTGAGTAATGTGGGGTGATCGCCTTCTAATAGGTGCTTTCCTGAGCAAGGTGCCTTTGGATCGCCTCATAGCTCCTCTTCAAATCAGGACTTCACTGTATGAGGCACTGTACAAAGAGCCAAGAGATGTAAACCTTCTGTGGAGCGGGCAGTGATTGCAGGCCACTTGTATTCGGCTCACTTCTAGGTTCTGTAAAGGCTGAGTTTCAGTGTGGTTTATGCAGTTTCTCTGTAGGGAAGGAGAATCCACACTTCCAGGGTGGGGATCTACAGGATGCCACCTCAAGGCATGTTTTTATGCCGTACAAGGTAGCTCCTATAACTGCAGAGAACTATAAATCAGTGTTTTGGGTTGTTTGTGTTGGTTTTTGTTGGTTTTGTTTTTTTGTTGGTTTTTTTTTTTTTCCCCAGGGCAGAGCGTTTTGACGTTGGTGTTACTTTGTGTTTTAAATCTGTCATCTGCCTTCCCTCCCTTGCAGGGAAAATTTTGTCCATGTGATAGAAGAGAATCTGAATTACCTTGAACTCTTTAGCAGTATTTTGCAGGAGGCAAGACAGGAGCAGAACAACAGCATGATGGTAAGTCTGTTGATGTATCGCTGAGGACCTGATTTTTAAGAGCTACAGCAGGGTCCTCTGGGGGTGTGGAGAACTCCTTAAACGGGGTCATTTGTGATGATCTGAATCGCTGTAGCTGGCATGTGATGTCTGTCATCCCTCCTGGACTCTGCTAACATGCCAGTTGTTATGGCAGGTAGCACTTGGCGCTAGTGTCAGCCAAGCGGTGCGTGTGGTGGAGTGGGCTGTTCAGTGGCACCCCCTGGCTGGCAGAGCTTGATCTGAATGTTGGTTGCATTCTCAAATGGGAGAGTCCTGGTTTGTGTCCCTGCACTGGTGAGAGCAGGGTTCTACATTTCCAGAGCCCTTTCCTGATCGTTAACTGATGCTCTCCTTAGGGCAGAAGCGGGGCTTTAGAGAGCCCTAAGAAGGTTCTTTGCACAAATTGATATTTGAAATAGCAAGAAATGACAAAAGTAAATAATGATAACCCAGATGTTTTGATGCAATCTGAAACTCTTCTTGAACTCCTAATTGAGGCCAGGAAGTTACTGCTCAAAAGAGCCCAGTTACCAGAAGAATTACATGCACCACAGAATACTGGTTTTTTAGAAGAGGCTCTCAGCTAATTTTAGGGGCTGTATTGTAGAAGAACCTGTAAAAATATAATTAGAAAAGGACAATTGGGCATGTAGATTGACCTGTTTATAATAGACAAGAGTCAATACAGCTTCTGTTAGTATGGGATTGTCTCGCAAATTTATTGCAGCCCTGTAAAGTCAGAGATCCACTGATATGCTGTAACTTGGATTTTCAAAAAGCTTCTTAAAGGCCTCTTTAGGGATAATTTCCATTCTCATGGGACAAAAAAGTTGAAGCTGTTTACCAGTTGTAAATGCTGAAGTAACAAGGAACAAGGTTGGGGAAATGGAGATGGTTGATGAAATGAAGCTCTTACAGACATTTTAATTCACATTTTAATGTTCTAATGTTTATGAATAACAGTAGACAGTGAACTGAGAGTTTACTAGAGTTACTCAGTTATTCAGGATGGTGAAATGAAAACTTATTAGTAGGAGTTGCAGATGACACTATAATAGCAAGGGATTGAGCAATATGAATGGGGAAATGAAATTAGCTACTGATTAAGGCAAGGTAATTATGGTAGTGGGGAAAACAGCCTTAATTATGCATACTCTGGTCTTCACCCATTGGCTGATGAATGCTTTGTTTGTCTTTGTTCAGTTCTGACAGGGTTGGTATCAGTTGTGTAATACAATCTTCTCTCTTGTCTGTCTCCTTGCTGTGGCTGGAGACGAGCGAGAAGCCATATGACTGGCTTCTTACCTCTTAATCATCCATGTCTCTGTCATCTCCTGTATCTCATTCCAAGCTGCAGCATCTGTCTCTGGTATGTTTTAGCCCAGAAAGATTATTCATCGTTGTGGAATCACACTCTGCAGATCAGCACCTGTTTTGTTATGTTTGGCTTCTTTCCCCTTTTCCTTGCATCAGGGGACAGAAGTTAAGCAACAGGAAAGCAGCAGAAAATAGGATTTGTCCTTTTCATTTCACTTGGCGGGGGGAAAACAGAGGAAAAAAGAATGAATAACTATAAGAACCTTTTCTCTATTCTTGCATGCATTTGACTTGGAGCCTGCCTGCCTTTTTCATTCGTGTTCTTGCCCTACCAGTACTTCCCATGGTGCACTAGGAACATGGGCAGTAGGTTTTGTGCAGGCACAAAATTGTAATTTCCAAAGCGAGTGCAGTCTGTGTCATGCCTGAGCACTGAAATAAGTAGGGGGTATTTTGTATCAGGGCAAACGGAGTGGTGAAATTGTGAGATTACTTTTCAGCTGTTAGATCAACATAGAATTGTCTAGGTTCGAAGGGACTAAAGGTCCAATCATAAACCAAACGCTGCCAAAACAACCACTAAACCACATCCCGAAGCACCACGTCTACCCATCTTTTAAATACCTCCAGGAATGGCAATTCTACCACTTCCCTGGGCAGCCTGTTCCAATGCTCGATAGCCCTTTTAGTGAAGAAATTTTTCCTAATATCCAATGTAAACCTCTCCTGATGCAACTCAAGGCCATTTCCTCTTGTCCTATTGCTTGTTCCCTGGCAGAACAGACTGACTGCCTGACACCCCCCCACACACCACACCCCCTGCCTCGCTACACCCTCCTTTCAGGTAGTTGTAGAGAGTGATAAGGTCTCCCCTCAGCCTCCTAACAACCCCAGTTCCCTCAGCTGCTGCTCATGAGATTTATTCTCCAGACCCCTCACCAGCTTCATTGCCCTTCTCTGGACACTCTCCAGTACCTCAATGTCTTTCTTGTAAGCGAGGGGCCCAAAACTGAACACGATATCTGAGGTGGGGTCTCACCAGCACCGAGTACAGGGGGATGATCACTCCCCTAGTCCTGCTGGCCACACTATTCCTGATACAAGCCAGGATGCTCTTGACCACCTGGGTGCACTGCTGTCTCATATTCATACGGCTGTTGACCAGCAGCCCCAGCTCCTTTTCTGCTGGGCATGCCATTGGCCACCTCGGCACACTGGCTGGCTCATACTCAATCAGATGTTGTCATCACCCCAGGTCCTTGATTCTTTGAAAAAAGGTAGATGCTGAGTGTCCTTTTGTCACCACCTTGGAAATGTACATTCAGTTGTTTCCTTGCTTCTTCTTTCAGAGTTTTGATTGGAGCTGGCTGAAATAGCCCAAGGAGCTGACGTGCTGCGACCTGCGACGTGCCTGCATGCTGCCAGGTGCCTTGGCAGCCTTCGATATGAGGAGCTGGAGGGGACTGATCGATCCATCACCTTGCGTTTTGTAAACCATAGCAGAGTTGATTACAAAGGTGGTGGGCAGTAGCAGATACACCCTTGGTTGGTGCCGCGTTGGGCTTTCCACTAAACAAGTAACCCGCTTGTTGGAGACATGCCTGCAGGTGGCTGTGTGTTTTCCGGGAGGGGCCATGTCCCCCCCCAGAACCTTTCCTGGAAAGGAAGGGAGGAGAGAGAAGGGTTGGTGGCTGCCTCAGGGCTGGGAGCCTCCCCCCTCCAGGCCCCCCCCCCCGGCCCCGTGTCACGACTGCCTCTTTTGTGGAATACGAATGTATAGATTATATCTATTTTTAAAGGGAATTAACGCCAATAAATGCTGCGGAGAGGCTGTGGTGGTGCTCCCTTACTGAGGCAGCTGCGCCCTCCCGCCGTTACCGGGCAACAGGGGAGGGGGCGGGGTTGGTGATGCCGTCGCTGCGCCGTGATGCCATCAGCAGGCGCCGCGCGAGCGCCTTACACTCCCCTCCGTAGCACCGCCCCGCGCGGGCGGTTTGTCGGGGAGGGGCGGGGGCCTGCGCGCGTGCGCGGCGGGGGGGGCGTGGGCCCTCGGCCGCACGTGGGCGCGCGGCGGGTACGGGGCGCGCGCGGGGGTGGGGGGAAGGGGGAGGCGGAGCGGCGGGACCCGCGGCGGCGGCCTCGGTCCGCGGTGCCGGCCCGGCCCAGCCCCGCCCTGGCCGTGCGGGGGGGCCGCCGCCCCCACGGAGCGGCGTGAGGTGAGGGGGAGGCGGGAGCCGGGGCGGGGAGCAGCCCCGCCGGTCACCGGCCCTGACAGGGCGGTTGGGCGGCCCCGGCTGTGCCCGCGGCCTTCCGCCGGGGGGAGGGGGGCGGTATCTGTGCCGGAGATCGCCGTGATGAGCGGGAGGGGTAAGACCGCCCTCGCTGCGGAGCGAGGTCGGCTGGGTGCTCTGAGGATATTCCCGGGTCTTTTGGGGTTGAAAAGCTGCGAAGGGTTTTGCGTGCTTTTTGTGGGGAAAGAGGGGGCAGGGAGGCCGGTCAGAGGAGGAGGGAGAGCGGGGTGATGGCCTGTGTCCTCGCAGGTGGTGTGAGGATGACCATGGCCCAGGCTGGAGCCGTCGTCGCAGCTGCCACCGGACTCCTCGTCTTCTTCCTCTACTCCTCCATCCACAAGGTTGAGGAGGGGCACCTGGCTGTGTATTACAGGTATGGTTGTCCCCCACCAGCACTGTGACAGCTTCTGGAACCTTCCCTGAGTTTCCCCTCTCTCTCTGCTTGGGATTCATCCCTGGTTCCAGCTCACCTCGGGAGGCTCCTGTGTGTCCCTCTGGGTTTCGCCCTGAGGTGGGCAAACGGTGTTTCTGCCCTTTCTTGTATCAGAAATTGTGTGGGCCTGGGTAACCTGGCTCCGTGCAGAACCCTTACGAGTTTTAATCTTTCAGAATCCTGCGCTGCTTTTCCTCCCTCTCCTTTTCTGGGTCATGATTTGGATTTCAAAGCTTAGTGGACCAGAACTCTCAATCTAGCTAGTCTTTTAGCATCTGTTGATCTCTTCCTCTTGCATCAAGGGCTGTCACCTTTGTCCCAAGACTGCCAGCTAGCCAGAGTCCCCGCTTTGTTGTTCTTTTTAAATGGGTCTTCTTACTGGCTCTGGGCTGAGGTTCACCTGAGGCTCGTAGCTGCCCTGAATAGCATCTGTAGAGCAACTCGTTGTCAGTGAGTGGTCACAATCAGTAACACCTCTTGACTAGATTTTGCTTCAAATTTGTTGAAAGGAACAGAGAAATTCAGCACCCGCCTCTGCATTTTTTGCAGTGTCTGCTGTATTTCTGTCCCGTCTCTTCCGCCCTTCGCACTCACCACCCTGGGCCGGTTTCCTTGGCACTGCTCTTTCCTTTAATTACGAGTGTTTTGAACAGCATGGACCCTTGCGGAACGCTGTAGGAGACTTTACTGCGCTATGAGGATCGATCCCTTAGAGCTCTTCTCTGTCTCTTGTTTTTTAACCAACCCACGAGAGACTGCGGGTTTGCTTTGGGTAAGGAACTGCGTTGAATGTCTTGTGGCAATCCAAACTGGCGGTATCGCATCAACCGCTGGATTTTTCCATGGTTACCAGTGAACTGTTTAGAGAGGAAAATCTGTGGTCTTGAAGCTCTCTACAATGTTGCAATGAGGGAAGAATTTAGCAATATCTGCCTTCTCTAGAAGTTAACTGCTTATAGGCCCAAAGCAAATGATTTGTCGACTGCAGCAGACAAGTATCATCCGCAGTCAGCCCTTTTGTAGGGGAATTGGTGGTAAACTTGATGCAGGTGAGTAATGTAATTTGCACTACCACAGCTGTGACCCCTGGTGGTGAGAATGTACTTGCTCACTCTCAAAAATAAGCCAGCACTTATTTTTGCCAGTTGCTTGAGCCTTTTCCATTTTTCTCTCTCTCTGTAGGGGTGGTGCGTTGTTATCTAGTCCAAGCGGGCCAGGCTACCACATCATGCTCCCATTCATTACCACGTTCAAATCTGTGCAGGTTGGTATCTTCTCCTCTTGGAAGAGGGTGAGTGGGAGCAGATGTCAGTAGGGATATTGGTGGATGGGGGACAACTTGGGCACGCGGTGTTTGCAGAGGGGGCTTAGCAATGTGGTAGTCAGAGCAGCAGCTCCTAGGAAGGCCTTGGTTCCTTCTGCCTTAGGTGCCACCAGACCCAGCTGTGCGCTGGGACTTGTCCTTTTGGTGGAATCTCCGCAAAGTGCCTCTGTGTGTTGCTTGGGACAGGACATGTCTTGCTCTGGGAGGACAGTCTTTGTTTGTGGCCCTAATTGTTTCCCAGGAGAGCTGCAAGAGCTGAGGGCAGGGAAATGAGCACAGCTGCCTTTCTGTCTGCCAAAAGGCAAGTTTAAAAGAACTCTGTCTTCTGCCCACACCTGCAGAAGTCAGAGGAGAATTTTTTTTGGCTCTGTGTTCCTGTGTAATGGTTGTGAGAGCCTGGGCCCAAGCATGATCTTCCTGGAGAATGGAAAGGTTTTGTGAGCACTGGTTGTCTTTTTATTTCAGACCACGTTGCAGACTGATGAAGTGAAAAATGTGCCTTGTGGGACAAGGTATGTTCTTCCTTTGTATTTCTTCTGGTGATGAGCAAATGCACTCTATCACGTAGTTTGAAGCTAGTCATTTACAGTGCTCTGACATAGAGGGTGAAAGTAAAGGCATGTACACTAAAATTAGTCCCAAACATACACACATACATCACACTTGGAAATAATAGTGCAGGAGATATGGGAAGGAATGCTCTTGCTTTCGCTGGAACTTGTGTTCTCAGGGTATTTGCATTTATAGTGATAGTCTCTTGATTTTTCTTGGTTTCTTCCCTTGATTACTATGATAGCCCATTGCTTGTGCTTTGGTCTGCCCTCTTCTTTGCAGTATTTTTGGTCTGAATTTTGTGGCTAATACAAATGTTGACAAGTGACTAATACAGCAGGGAAAAGTAAATGGTGAATGGGAATCCTCCTTTATGGGAGATGGTTTGTTTCAAAAACAGCTCAAGGAAATGGGTCTCCTGGAATCACTTGGGCATTTTTGGAATTGACATTTCACCTGATATGACGAGAGAGTGAGAAGGAATAAAGAAGAATCGTATGCATGGGTGGCAGCTGCCTGCTTCATAATTAAGCTGATCCTTTTTGCAGCACTGTATAGTTTAACAAGCAGAGCAGTAACAGAAGGAGAGGGCTAGTTGAGCTGGGTTGCAAATCCTGTTATGTTGGTTCATTCACAAGTTAAAGTGATGACCGTATCTGTTTCTTCAGGAAAAGAACAAAACCGGTGATTCTTCTTGTCTCTTAGCTTTAGGGTACTTGACAATATTTCTGTTAAAAAAAAAAATAACAATAAAAAAAAGTTAATATGACTTGAATGATGACATGTAAGGACATGTTGAAATTGAAAGTTGAATGTTAGTCACAACATTAATAGGGCAGAGTTAATTTTGATCTGGTTTCGCCCAGAGAAATGAGTTCCTGGAATTATTCCTAGAGCAACTCATCCGACATCACTTGGGCTTACTACTAACTTCAAGTTCTCGTGGGCTGCTTTTAGTTTTACATCTCAAAACTCTTTCAGGAGTGTCCTTAAATAACGCTAGTGTTCAAGTCCTGCAGCCAGGGCTTTGTGGTCAAGCGAAGAGACTTTAGTTCAAGCGAAAAGTAGTTGCAGGAAGGAGGAGTAAGACTCATTGTATTCTGTATCCGTATCTTTTACATTGAAAAGTTAAAAATAAGTCAGTAGAGTTTTAGCGATGTGCTTAATGGCAACTTTTAGCTTATAAGTAGCATAAATAGGAGTAATCCTTCACCTGCTGGATACTGTAAAACAGCATCACGTCTTTGGGCCAGGGATGGTGTCCTGCAAGCCTTGTCAGCACACCAAGCAAAGCTTTCCACTGAAGCTTAACCACATTAGACATGCTAACACAGTCAAAATTAAACTGTGCTGCTTTGACCCTCCTTGAGCAGGGAGGTTGGATAAGATGACCTCCAGAGGTCCCTGCCAGCCTTGACCGTTCTGTGCATCTGTGATTTAGGAGCTAAATATTCAGTTTAATTCTGCATAGTTAGTTCATTAAGCTCCTGTTACGTTTCTGCATGGCAGGATTCAGTTGTGCAATACAAGTGCTTGTGATGTTACAGGTAATAAACATGCTTTAAAACACTGAACAGCTGGTGAAACCGTTCTTGGTTAATAATTGAATATGCATAAGACTAAAGGTCCTGGTAGCCCTGTCCATTTTTAAAGTGTTACTGCAGAAGCCTTTGTATTTGTTGTATTTGGAGTCAAAGTCTGCGGTGGCTCCGTGCCAAAGCTTTGAATACACATTTCCCTAACAAAATGTTAGCTTATGAATAACTAATGGATCAAATCTGAAATTTTGCTCTCCCAGTTCAAAGTTCATTACAAGAATAGATCCTAAACACCTTAAATTTCTGTAATTGTATATTAAACCATTGGATTGTAAAGGCTGGGTTTCTCTTCTCCTATATTCATATTCCTGTTCCCTGTATTCTCATCTACATTAGGAAGCTTCTGAATGGCTGTGTGGGTGTCCCATCCCCAATTTCTGCCTTACCTGTCCCGTTTATGCTTGACAGCATTAGCTGAATACATTAAATAGAGATTTTTAAAATACTTTGGCACTAGATGACTGTTTTTTATAAAACAGCTGTCACCCTAAAGACCAAAACCATTTCATTACAGCAGGTAGAATATGTATCTGCTCTAAGCTGTGAATTGCCTCTGGTGTCTGAGGTTTCTGGCTTTCCCTGACAAGAAAAATGTGTCCACAGTTCCTGGGAAAGTTCAGCAGTCTCCTCATGGCAGGTGTGCTGATCTCCAGAAACTGATGGAAAATCAGCTCAATAAGCTAGTTTTAGAAGAGCAAAGTATTCCAAAGGATTGACTCAAAGAATTAATCGAGAATTCATATACTCACGCATATATTAATTGTGGAATATGATAAATGGGTTGAAAATGGTGTGCAAATACTGCATGAGACAATTAGGTAAGTACCATTTTTCTTATAAACTTAACTGGAAAGAATCATGCTAAATCTTGTATGGGTTTTCATAATGCCAAGAGACAGTAAATAGCCAGGATGCTAAGCAGTAATTTTGCTCGAGCATTAGTTGTTTATTTACAAAAGTGCAAGAGTCCTCTTGTGCTCATGCTACAGATCATTGGCAGGAACACAAATGGAGCACTGGAGGAATGCTGTTCTGGGGCAGATCCCTGCTTGTTAGCCAGCCACGTGGAAAAATGTGTCATGAATATTGCAAGTGGATGTATTGCATTAATCCTTGTGTCTCTAGACAGACCAGACCTGACCTTTAAGCCCAAGTTTTACGTGCTCTGATTGCCTGTCCCGGTCCGGACTTGTTTGTGGTCAGCTCTAGCAATAAGCATTAAACCTTCGGCTTTTTTTACAGTCCCTTTTTTATGGCAATGTCCTTCAGTTTTTCCCTTGTCTTCTCCTGGCCTGGCATAAACAAAAATCCTGAAATGTATGAGGCTTTCTAAAGTCTACTGAAATGACTGTTAGTGTGTGTTAGTGCCCTGTACTCTTTCACCTTATCCTGTAAATTTAGGCCCTGTTGCTGCCTAATTCTGCTTAAACTTCTCCCAGGTGCACGTAGTCTATGTGTTGATCCTCCTTTCAGACTTCCTATGGATTTCTTCTTGTTCTTCTTCTCCCCGACCAAAGAGCCTGCTCGACTCAGTGCTGCTCTGCTCGACCAGCCTCATGAGCAGCTCTGCGGTGAGGACCTTGGGGGAGGGTGGGAGTAGCCCTTACAGAGGCTGCAAATGCTGATGTTAGAAAGGCTGTGGAAACAACAGTGGAGAGTTGCAAGCACTGGAAATCTCCCCGTGGGAGTCACCCTGCTGTGCATCTGGCAAGAAGCAGGCTTTGGCAGACGAGGATGTTTTGAGAGTGGTAGCAGCTTGTGGAAATGGAAAGAGTGCCGTCTGAGCCAGCGGTTAAGCTGTAGGTGTCAAAGGGCAAGTAAAGCAGCTGTGGATGATGAGAGTGTTTGTACAGTTCCAGGTCAATGAGGTGTGTGAATCACCTCAAATCAGTGTATGAAGCTCTGCCAGAGCAACTGTCCCAAAACTGCCTGGGACAGTATCTCCTGCACCCCAGGAGTTACCTAACATCTTCTGGACCAGACTGTTTAAAGAGATGTCTTGTCTGAGAGGCTCACTTTTAGATCAGAGCGTTACAGTTCAGTTTGGCTCCTGGGTTTACAGCAGCAAGGTCCAGAGGGCCGTCACCGCTGTATGATGTGAAATGGTGATGGCTCCACCAGTTGGCTGGCTGGCAAACACAGTGTAAGTGCTTTGTAGGCTTGCTTTAACCTTAAGCCCTCAGTGGGGAAAGGGGTGGCCAGCGTATTCGGGCTCTGAGTGGCACCTCTTTCCTCAAAGCCATTGTCTGACCAACAGGACTGATACAATTCACTTAATGCCCCTCGCTGGTTGAGATCCTTGGCAAGGTTGCTGTGGGGAGCATTGGTTGAGTCAGACGGGCAGCAGGCAGTCCTCTCTAGTCTGAGATGCCAGCCTTTCTTGCATGTGAGGTGATGAGGGGCAGTGGATGAGTCCTGCTTAGAAGGCAGATTGTCTCAGGCGCCCTCTTTTTGCTTCTAACATCCCCATAAAATTGAAATGGCAAAAGGGCTCAAACATAAAGATGTGTGCAGTGGAGGAGATTCTGTTGGCAGAAGCCCATGCGCTCTGATTTGGTTCCTCACCCAGGGTATCTAGAAGATACCCCAAGATGGTAGCTGGGTTTCCCTGTCATGTTGGAGATGTCATAAGGTGACTGGAACAAATCAGGAGGATGAAAGAAGGTTCAGAAGATCACAAGGAATGCTGTTGGATGTCTCTTGCAATGATAAATAGTCATTTTCTTGGATGTGGCGGGACGGTCTGAGTGCAGAACAGATGAGATGGAGAAAAGCAGGTACACCATGCCATTATAACTGCTTGTGAAGCCTGACATACCCATAACCCTATCTTTTTTTTAGATAATAGTAACAGCTCTTAAGAGAGAGCCAGCAAGAATGACCATGGCCTTAAGAGAGATCTTGAGTGAAAAAGAGATTAATATTCTTAGTAGTAGTATCTCACTGGGAAATAAGTCTCTCTAGCCACAAATATCTTTTCTGCTGGCTTGTCCCTTGCAGCAGGCACGCTCTATACATTATCAATGTTTTTAGCTCATAGCTTGCCATGAAGCAGGCAGGTTTGCAGAGTGAATGCAGGCTGTGCCTGGGAGACCTTTTCTAAAAGGGCACAGACGTGCAAGTTAAGGTGATGTTTCTGCATACTTAGTTTTCAACTGCCAGAGATTAAGATCTGCAAATTAAAGAAACGAGGTTTGCAATGGGGATACGTTTGAATTAAAACAGCACAGAGACTAAGTTTGGAAATGTGTGAGGTTAGCTGTCTCTAAACAGTTTTTGCTAAAGCTTCTCATTTGTGATTTGCCTTTGCCCTGAGGACAAAATTGCAACAGTGCTTTAAAAGTATGCTCTCAAGAGACTTATGAGCCGCTGAAAATTAAGGGTTTTTTTTCTTCACTGAAGAGTTTGTGGTTTTGCCTGGTGCCACAGGTACCTGAGGGTGGGCATGACCTCCTGAAAGCCATGTCAGTGAGAGCAGAGGCTGGAATCAAGCCCTGCCTCTGATTCCCTCTTTTCTCTGCTGGTCCAGCAGCACATGATCCGTTGGGGAGAGGACTGCCTGGAGGCAGCTTCTGATGAGGTGCCTGGAACTTCTTGACAGCACACATGTGTAGGCACGTAGGCACAGTTACAGTGTTACTGGAGAGCTGTTTGCAACACGACATTGATGCAGGGAACATGAACTTCGTGTTTCATTTCTTTCTTTCTAACAGGGGCCTTGTCAGGTTCATGCTGGAGTTAGTAAATGCATGAACTTAAACTAAGGGCTTTTCTATTTAAAATATATTTGCTGCCTAGAAGAGCCGCGGTGTGTCTGCAGTTTGTGTCTGCTCTGCTGCTTGCAAGTGTCATCTGCTGTCCTTGTTGTCTTCCCTTCATTGTGCTGGACTCCCACTTTCTGATAGTTGCAGCTACATTCCTGTTCAAAAACGTTTTCCTTTTGCTGGCAAAGTAGGAGATAACAAAGGGAAGCAAAAGTGCTTTGCAGACTTGCTGGAGCATGCTTTTGATTTATGCAGAGAGAGGGACCAGTCTGTACAAAGCTGGGGTTTGCTGCCATCTAATTGCAAAATGCTCAAGTAGTCAGAATTGTTCTGGGTAAGTGTAGTAGAATTTAGTAAAAGAGGGGGAAAAGACAACTTCAGTTTAAATTTAGACCACTGTTAACAGTTGTAGTATTCACTAATTCTCTTTTTCACTTACAGTGGTGGTGTTATGATCTACATTGACCGAATAGAAGTTGTGAACAAATTGGCACCGTATGCAGGTATTTCCTGTCCTGTTTCAACAAGCAGCACTCTGACTGTCTTTACTCATCCTGTAGCCGCTCTGTCTTCGTTTGCAAGACTTCCATTTTCTGTGTCTTCTTATCCTTATGGTTCCCAGTACTGTAGTACTTAGTTTCATGCACGTGTCTGCAAGCTTTTCAAAGAGCCACAGATTTGCAAAATAGATGCTAGGATTGCTTCTCCCCTGTACATTTAGAAATGTGATGGGTGCTCCAGCTGTCCTGTGTCTTGCTGCTGAAGGGGAGAGCACCTGTGAAACTAAATACATGGGACAAAGCCCCCAGGTGCTTGCCAGCTCAGCTCCTGGGAAAATTACAAAGGCAAAGCCTGTGTCAGAAGCCTCTTGCCGCCTTCTGGTTCACCAGCTGCTGAACCAAAGACCCACACAGCTCTTTCTTTTTTTTTTTTTTTTTTTCAGCAGCATAGCTTAATGCAAAACGCTAGTATTACTGGGGCGTTGAAGGGTGAATTCCTGTTATAATTCTGGGAATGATACTTGTTTTCACTTTATAGTAGTATCCGTTCCTATGCAGGCAGGTCCTAGATGGGCTTTACCTTTTCATTTGTTTATGCAGATCATAAAACGGGACTGTGCAGTGTATCTTGCTGTAATTACTCTGCTCTTTGAAGTCATATAATCCCAGCAGCACTGGTGGAGGGGACCTCTGCAGGTTTCTCCTCTGACCTCCCTCCCACTCACAGCAGGCTTCTGACTAACAGCTGGGCAGGGCAGCTGTGGCTTTCTCCAGCTAAGTCCCAAAAACTCCCAAGGATGGAGGTCCCCTACCCACCTGTCCCAGTTCTGCACTACTTTCCCAATACCCCGAGCTGTTGTGTTGTGGTTGTGGCATTGCAGAAAGTAGTACATGTCAGCGGTGACCTGTGATAATTCTCTTATTTCCTCAGTGTATGATATTGTGAGGAACTACACTGCAGACTATGATAAGACCTTGATCTTCAATAAAATTCATCATGAGCTGAATCAGTTCTGCAGTGCCCATACCCTGCAGGAAGTATACATTGAGCTGTTTGGTAAGTAAATGGCAGCTGGATGCACCCACCAAGGGCTGTGTAATCTACCTGTTCTGCTGCAGAATGTGTTACCGCAGGCTCCTGTGAGCAAACAGCCTCTGCGCTTGAGTTGCAGTCTCGAATCCAGATCCTTATATATCCGTACGTCACTTCCTATGTAACTGTAATGATTTAGATTTCTTTGTCTTTCCACATCTGCACGTGGGAATTTGATTTCAGCCCTTTTCCACTTAGGACTGAATTCTGGACGCACAGACTAGCCACTTGTCTCTTCTGCGGGCAGTCATGCCCATTGCCTTCACTATGATGATGGTTTTGTCTTGTCTACTTCTATTTTTAGGCCCCCGTTCTGTTGCTGAATTGACTTTTTTTACTTTAAAAACTTCCTTCTGGCTGTTTTTAGCAAGTGAGAGCCAGAAGGAACATGCTCTCCATTCATTGCAAATCTCTAGTTTCTTCACAATGGCGTAGCAGTGGTTCAGGAATTAGCAAATTTAATGTTCTGCTTCTTGGTACCTACTTGTGCCCCCAAAGACATAACAGCATCACGTTTCTTTTTGAGTGTCAGAGCAGGGGAAAATGGCTTTGTGGTAGATAAAAGATTGTCAGAGTTTTAATATTAAGAGACTATCTTTGAATGTTCTACTCAGACGGGCCAAATACCCGTAGTCAGAGAGGAGTTTCCTGGTAGTACGTGCAGTTTAATCCCTTCATAACTGGCCGTTTCTGTGGAAATATCTTCCCGGAGCTTGGAAATGATAAAATATGGGTTTTTTCAGTTGCAAGTACTGGATCCTGGGGGTCCCTAGAGACTTAAGGCAGAGCTTGCTGTTGGCAGCAGGGTTGGTGCGGCTCCAGATAGGAAGGGATAGACTTCTACTGCAGGCACTGGGTGGTTTTTCTTGCTTAGATGCTGAAAGCCATTTACCCTCAGCTCAGGGACCATGAGTTCATCAATAGCCGAACCTTTCTAGAGACACTAGTGTCTGGCTCTCCTCTCGGGAATATTTTCCAGGAGGCATAGGAAGGGAAATGATGTACTGAATGATCACAAAAAGCATCTTTATCTTACGCCATAGAGACACCTGCTCTTCAAGGCCAGCTGACTCTGCTGCACAAGCTGTAGGGAAAATGATGATAAGCTAAGTGGTCTCTCTCTTGTCCTCCAAACACAGATCAGATAGATGAGAACCTGAAGTTGGCCCTGCAGAAAGATCTCAATGTCATGGCACCAGGTCTCACTATCCAGGTAGGTTCATTCCTTAACAAAGATGATTCTTTTTTCCACCTCTCATTTGCCCACCTTTCGCTAGATTGATGCAGGTATTGGATTTAATTTGCAAAGAGCAAGAAAATGTTTTTCTTTAAACTACCTTGGGCACCCCTGCAGAGCTGGGCACTCCAGTGTGCCAGCACAGTTCCTGCAGGTAATTGCAAAAGAAAACAGATCTTACTCCTTGCTGCCCTTGTACCAGAGATAGGGAAAGATGTTACACCTTAAGTGATTTTCTGCTTACACTTGATGTTAGAAAAACATGTTTAATCTTAGCTGGGCTATGGCACATACTGGCTTTTTGGCATGTTGAAGTTCTGGGCAACCAACTGGGAAAAATATACCTTAGGCTTGCAAGGGTTAAGGTAGAAATCTATGCAGATTTCCACTGTACGGAAGAGTGAGACCGAATCAAAACAGATCTTGTGCTGTTCTCGCCACATTTAGCTAGACTGGCTGGCTGTGTGCAGGGAGGGAAAGCCTCCTGTTGACAGCACGTGAAACGCTGTGGTGGATGCCATTCTGCTTTATGGCTCATTTGTGCATAGGCTCGCTCTGTTTTGACGAGAGTGAGCCACGGCCAGTGTCTCATCACAAAGAAGCTGAGGTGGCACCGCTGTTCCGAATATCCAAGTTAACTTGCATTGTAAATCGCAGAGAGATTTCCTACAAAAGTTCATAACCAGAATTATCATAATGTGAAGGCCCTTTTTGATCTCAGGGTATGAAAGGGCCTAAGAAAGCTCACAGCTCTTTGCTGGCACGTGTTAACTACAGAGCTAAATCTGATCTTCAGTGTACGCTATCCCACCTCCATTTGGCATGCCCAATCTTCGTTGTTGGTCAAACGTGGAAGAATATCCTGCCTGCATCAGCACAGACTGAGCTTACTGGACGAGAAGTCCCATAACTAGTGAGGAAAGTGGTTCATCTCTATTACTTAAGAGACACTGTGATCCTGCCCTTGTGTTCCTATTGTTTCCTTTCAAAAAAGAGCTGAGCCCTTGCTTCCAGTAAAATTATGCCTCAGCATACAACTCTGTCCTGTTGCTGTGTCTCTTGTCAGGAAATACTCTGCTCCTTCGGCGAAGAGCTGAGCTTTAAACTCTCCACATGTAGCTATGTAACCCAGATTAACTTAACTGTACCTAGAATTGAATTGTTTTGTGAGCTCTAAGGGAAATAATTCTGTATTTGGGCGTAATGCTTTCCTCTTGAAGAGCATGTTTGCAACCATGAGTACTTTAGAGATCACTAACAATTCATTTCTGAAAGAAGTGACACAGAAAGCAACTCATTATTGAAAAGATGCTGTTAGAGGGAATTAACAGCATTTATTTCTAGGTTTATTAAAACTAATACATAGGAAACCTTCACAAGTCCCCCAAGTTGCCTGATGCAAAACATTCTTTCCTAACTGGAATGGTGGCCACAGCCTGAAGAGAAGTGGAGACCAGTGGATGGTAAGAAGTGTCTAGGGACAGTCGTAGGGGAGGCTCCTGCACTTTCCCTGTGAAAGTGGCGCACCCTGGGGCTTAAGTGTCTGGACAGAAACACACACATCCTGGGAAACAAATCTGAGAAATTGGAAATCCATGCGCTTTTGCAGTCCTGGGGCCTAGTGGGTTAGCTTGCATGAGTACAGTGCTGCTGTGCATGGGTACCGGCTTTCTAGAGAGGACGGGGTGAGGTGAGGCGAGGCAGCAGGGTTGTGCTGCCTGCAGAGGACTGGCTCAAATCATGTGGAACTTCACATTGAGATGGATGATGAACAGCTGAGATAAGAGCCAATACAGGCAAGAATCAGACCAGCATGGAGGACCACATGGTCCTTGTCTGCCACAGATCACCCAGTTAGTAAGATGAAGGAAGTAAAATTGCCTGTAGAAGACCAGAGGAAGCCTAATGATCACAGACCCTAGTACTCATGGGGGTCTCTGACCACAACAATATCTGCTGGAAGGGCAATAGGGCTGGGTGCAAGCCATGCTGGATGTTTCTGAAGGGTGTTGAACACAGGTTTTGGCAGTGGTGAGCAAAGCTGAATGGGGGAGGTGCTCCCTTGGACCTTTTAGAAAGAAGGAAGAACTGGTTGAGAGGTGAAGTCTGGTAGCACTGTGAGGTGTAGCAGCTGTGAGGTGGAGAGTTTAAGGTCCTTGGAGGAGCGAGGTGAACAGGAGAATTGCAGGCCTGGAGAACAAAATTGTTTGTGGAAGTTGTGCTTGTCAGGGTCCTGTGGGAGACTGTCATGGTCAGCAGAGGAGGCCAGGAGGCCCCACGTCATTGCCGAGGACACCCCAAAGTGTGGAAAGTCAAGCAGGTGAGACAGGAGGCCAGTGTGGATGAACTGACTGACCTGAAAAGCAGAAAGTAAACTCATGAAAAGTGGAATAGGGATAGACACACTGGGAGGAATAAAGCTAGTTGAACTGAGCGTGCAGGCACAGAGTTAGGACAACTAGGTTAGCTCAGCTAGACTTGGACCTAGTGACGGCTGTGTAGGGCAACACAGAGGGCTTCTGAGGTGCATCCACAGCAAATGGAAGGCCAAGGAAACTATGGAGCAGGGCACATAGTGACCAAGGACGTGGAAAAACCTGAAGTACTCAACACTTTCTTTGACTTCTCTCGCAAGTTCTGCCTTTGGGCCTCCCCATTCCTTACCCTAGCAGCAGCATCTGCAGAGATGAAGCATTACTCACAGTAGAGGACAACTGAGCACATGGACACACACAAGTCTGTGGAACCAGGTGGGATGCATCCCATGGTGCTGAGTGGCTAACCTGCACCATTGTGAAGCCACTCTCTTACCTTTGAAAGCTGGCAGTGGTCAAGGGAGGTCCCTAATAAGTGGAAGTAGGCAGGTGTCACACCCATATTGAAGGAGGGTCAACAGGAGAGGAGAAGTACTGTACCGTCAGCCTATTCCTGTTCTCCGCAACGTTTACATTGCCTTCTCACTGACTTCTAACTGCATTCTGCAGCTTACTGGTATCCCTTATACTGGTATCCCTTATACTGGGCTCCCTACACTGGAATAAAAGTTGCCTTCAACCTGCTGCTGAGCTCTTGCCGGTGCAGCTCAGGATGTGGCTGGACTTCATGGCCACAGGGAAAAGATGCTGTTGTATAGTCGGCTTGTCTTTTGATTCCTTCATGCTCTCTATTGCAAAGCTGTTGCTCAGCCGGTTAGTCCTAGCATCTCCCAATGCCTTAACGTTTGATTATTAACGTATTGACAGTGCACAGTAGTGTTTCCATCTAGTAGATTTAAGGAGATTTCACCCTTAAATAGATGGATCCATTGGCTTGAAAAAGAAGCAGCTAGTGGAGATTTTCAAAGACCTGGCAGCTTTCCTGATTACAGAGGAATCTTTGCCCATGTTGGAAAAGCCATGCTTCTGGAAACTAATCTTTGGTTTGGTGCAGGGGCTATCATGGAGGTAGAAAGAATATCCCCCTGTGTACCCTGCAGTGGCTGGTGAGGTGAGCTTTCTGTATGCAGTACCTTTCTAGTGACTTAGTAGGAGCTTAGAAAAATCCTTTCACTGAAGGGTGTTCTGGTCTGATATCCCATAAATCTGATTTCTTTGCTTTTTCAGAGAAGCAACAGAGTTGGGGTTGTTCAGCCTGGAGAAGAGAAGGTTCCAGGGAGACCTTATTGCAGCTTATCAATATGTAGAGAGCTTTTTACCAAGGTCTGTAGTGACAGGGTGTCGTGGTTTGGCCTCAGCCAGCAACAGAGAACCACGCAGCCGCTCACTCGACTCCCACAGCCGTGGGAAAAATCAGCAGAAAAGGGCAAAACTCGTGGGTTGAAATATTATAATTTAACAGAACAGACAAAGGGAAGGAAAAAAAGGAAAACAGTAACACCGGTAAAGGAATATAAGAACGCAATTACAGTACTTCCGCGATGCGCACGGCCCCGGAGGTGACTGACTGCCCCTCCCCTCCCCGGCTAGCTCCTTTTATGGGGGCATGGGTCAGGTGGTATGGAATAAGTGCCTCCCCTGCCGGCTCCTTGGGGAAATTAACCCCATCCCTGCCGGAACCAGGACATTATCCACCCCTTATTCCATATCATCTATGTCATGCCCAGATCTTTCAGTTCCCATAGTCTATGAGCCATCCCTTAAAAATGTCCATTAAGCTCACGTAGTCCATGACGGTAGGCTCCAGCGGTGAGAACAGTCTCTCAGGGCACATAAGATATGTGTAGTGCTGAACTGGTGGGTGCTGTATTTGAAGCTCGTGACTGGGGAATGCAATACAGCCCATGCCCACGGTCCACAGGTTGAAGATGTCGATCTCAAGGAAAATTGCTGGGCGCCAGATACTGAGATCAATTCTTATTACATCATCACGCACTTAGTCTCATCAAAGTCCATCTATCATTGATTTGGGTGATTCTTCTGTAATACCATTGATAGCAATAATAATGATAACATACACCAGCAAGGTTATTTAACATTTAACATCATAAAATTATTCACTGGCTATTCTCACCCAAAATCAAATCCCCATAAGGTACACATCGGACCTCCCCATCCTCTCGCATCACCCACCAAGTGCACCCGGGTCCTTGTGCAAAAGCAATCCCACGGATGGGTTTGCCTTTGCCTGAGGCAGGGCTAACCCAGACTGTCTTTCCTAACATATTCTTCATATGCACTACAGGGACTTTATCCCCTTCTACTGTACGTGGAAGTTTTGATTGGGCAGGGCCAGCTCGATTGGCAGATCCCCTAGTGTTAACTAACCAGGTGGCTTTTGCTAAATGGGTATCCCAAAGTTTGAAGGTCCCACCCCCCATGGCTCTCAGGGTAGTCTTTAGCAGTCCATTATATCGTTCTATCTTACCCGAGGCTGGTGCGTGATAAGGAATGTGATATACCCACTCAATGCCATGCTCTTTGGCCCAGGTGTCTATGAGGCTGTTTCGGAAGTGAGTCCCGTTGTCCGACTCAATTCTTTCCAGGGTGCCATGTCGCCATAGGATTTGCTTTTCAAGGCCCAGGATAGTGTTACGGGCGGTGGCATGGGGCACAGGGTATGTCTCCAGCCATCCAGTGGTTGCTTCCACCATTGTGAGCACGTGGCGCTTGCCTTGGCGAGTTTGTGGGAGTGTGATATAATCAATCTGCCAGGCCTCCCCGTATTTATATTTTAGCCATCGTCCTCCGTACCAAAGAGGCTTTAACCGCTTGGCTTGCTTAATGTCAGCACACGTTTCACATTCGTGGATAACCTGTGCAATAGTGTCCATGGTCAAGTCCACCCCTCGGTCACGAGCCCATCTATATATCGCATTTCTTCCTTGATGGCCTGAGGCATCGTGGGCCCACCGAGCTATGAATAGTTCACCCTTACGTTGCCAGTCCAGATCCACCTCAGCCACTTCAATTTTAGCAGCCTGATCTACCTGCTGGTTGTTTTGATGTTCCTCAGTGGCCCGATTCTTGGGGATGTGGGCATCTACATGGCGTACTTTCACAACCAGATTCTCAATCCGGGCAGCTATATCTTGCCACAGTTCAGCAGCCCAGATGGGCTTACCTCTGCGCTGCCAGTTGTTCTGCTTCCACTGCTGTAACCACCCCCACAGAGCATTTGCCACCATCCATGAATCAGTATAGAGGTAAAGTACCGGCCATTTCTCTCGCTCAGCAATGTCCAAAGCCAGCTGGATGGCTTTTACCTCTGCAAACTGACTCGACTCACCTTGTCCTTCAGTGGCTTCTGCAACTCGTCGTGTCGGGCTCCACACAGCAGCCTTCCACTTTCGATGCTTTCCCACAATTCGGCAGGACCCATCAGTGAACAGGGCACGTTTCTTCTCATTTTCTGGCAGTTCATTATACGGTGGGGCCTCTTCTGCACGCGTCACCTCTTCCTCTAGTGATATTCCGAAATCTTTGCCTTCTGGCCAGTCCATGATCACTTCCAGTATGCCTGGACGACTGGGGTTTCCCATTCGAGTTCGCTGGGTGATCAGTGCAATCCACTTACTCCACGTAGCATCAGTTGCATGATGTGTGGCAGGGACCCTTTCTTTGAACATCCAGCCCAGCTCCGGCAGTCGAGGTGCTAAGAGGAGCTGTGCTTCAGTGCCAACCACCTCCGAAGCAGCTCGAACCCCCTCGTATGCTGCCAATATCTCCTTTTCCATTGGGGTATAGCGGGCTTCGGATCCTCTGTATCCCCAACTCCAGAACCCCAGGGGTCGACCTCGAGTCTCCCCTGGTGCTTTTTGCCAGAGGCTCCAGGTAGGGCCATTCTCCCCGGCTGCAGTGTAGAGCACATTTTTAACGTCTTGTCCCGCCCTGACTGGCCCCAGCGCTACTGCATGAACTATTTCCTGCTTAATTTGTTCGAAAGCTTGTCGTTGCTCAGGACCCCACTTAAAATCATTCTTTTTCCGCGTCACTTGATATAGAGGGCTCACAATCAGACTGTAATTTGGAATATGCATCCTCCAAAAACCCACAACACATAAGAAAGCTTGTGTTTCCTTTTTACTAGTCGGTGGGGACATAGCTGCTATTTTGTTGATCACATCCATTGGGATCTGACGGCGTCCATCTTGCCATTTTATTCCTAAAAATTGGATCTCCTGTGCAGGTCCCTTAACCTTACTTCGTTTTATGGCAAAGCCAGCTTTCAGAAGGATTTGAACTATTTTATTCCCTTTCTCAAAAACTTCTTCTGCTGTGTCGCCCCATACAATGATGTCATCAATGTACTGCAAATGTTCTGGAGCTTCACCCTGTTCCAGTGTGGTCTGGATCAGTCCATGACAAATGGTGGGGCTGTGTTTCCACCCCTGGGGCAGTCGATTCCAGGTGTACTGGATGCCCTTGCAAGTGAAAGCAAACTGTGGCCTGCACTCTGCCGCCAAAGGGATTGAGAAGAATGCATTGGCGATATCAATCGTTGCATACCACTTGGCTGCCTTCAACTCCAGTTCGTATTGAAGCTCTAGCATGTCTGGCACGGCAGCGCTCAGCGGTGGTGTGACTTCATTCAGGCCACGATAATCCACTGTTAGCCTCCACTCTCCATTAGATTTTCGCACTGGCCATATGGGACTATTAAAGGGTGAGCAAGTCTTGCTAATCACTCCTTGAGTCTCTAGTTGACGAATCAACTTATGGATGGGAATCACAGAGTCTCGGTTAGTACGATATTGCCGTCGATGCACCGTTGTGGTAGCAATCGGCACCTGTTGTTCTTTGACCCTCAACAACCCTACCACAGAGGGGTCCTCTGAGAGACCAGGCAAGGTGGATAACTGTTCAATTTCCTCTGTCTCCAAGGCAGCTATGCCAAAAGCCCACCGGTATCCTTTTGGGTCCTTGAAGTATCCTCTCCTGAGATAGTCTATGCCAAGGATGCATGGAGCCTCTGGGCCAGTCACAATGGGATGCTTTTGCCACTCATTTCCAGTTAGGCTTACTTCAGCTTCCAGTACAGTCAACTCTTGGGATCCCCCTGTCACTGCAGAAATACAAATGGGTTCTGCTCCTCTGTAATTTGATGGTATTAAGGTGCATTGTACACCAGTGTCCACCAGAGCCTTATACTCCTGTGGCTCAGATGTGCCAGGCCATCGAATCCACACAGTCCAATAAACCCGGTTGTCCCTTTCTGGAAACAGCTCCTGGAAACAGGAGCTGCACTTTTTCTGGAGGGATCCCCTTTTGTGTTTGTTCTTCCTTGCAGCTCATGTACCCGTGTCCGTAGGGTTGAGGTAGGTTGTCCATCCCACCTCCTCATGTCCTCTCCTTGGTCACGCAGGTAAAACCACAGGGTGCCTCGTGGTGTGTACCCCCTATACTCTTCCTCTTGAGTAGGGAAACGCCTGCTCCTAATAGCTGAGATGCTGGCCTGTACAGGTGGGGAGTAGGACATACTCTCTTCAAGTTGCTGGACCTTCTGGGACAGTTTCTCCACAGCTGAAACGAGGGGGGAAGATAGGCTTTCTTCATATTGACGGAGTCATCCAGCCACCTCATCCACCGTTGGTCCCTCTTCACCTCTCCATTCCATCACTGCCAAGGAGTTGGCATATGATGATGGTGCGCTCTGTACAAACTTCCGCCATACGGGCCTTGTGCACTGGACTTCATCAGGATCTGTGGGTAACTGAGCGTTATCTGGGTCGAAGTAAATCATCTCTCGTACAGCTAATTCCCTTAGGTACTGGATACCTTTTTCCATGGTGGTCCACTTGCTTGGACGACATACAACATCTTCACTGAAAGGATACCTTTCCCTTACACCTGCCAGGAGTCGCCTCCAGAAGCTGAGGGCTTGTGTCTTTTTCCCCAATTGCCTTGTCAATGCCCGCCTCCCTAGACAAGGATCCCAGCTGCTTAGCTTCCCTGCCCTCTAATTCCAAGCTACTGGCCCCGTTATCCCAGCATGTCATCCCAGGTGACAATGTGCTCACCAGGAAGTCGACTGAAATCTTTTCGCATATCTCGCAGCTCACTCAGGGATAGGGATCGGGTGATTATCTCTGGTTCTGTCTCTTCCGCCTGTTCCTTTGATGGCCCTGGTTCATCATCATCCTTTACTATGCGAACTGATTTCTTGGTGTATTTCTTCTTCTGTATAGGAACAACTGATACTGGCACAGGTTGGTTGTCCGGTTCAGCTGCAGTGCCTGCCACTGGGGTTTGAGTGGCTGCATTGCCTGTCACCAGGGTTTGAGTAGCCACAGTGCCTGCCACTGGCGTTGGAGTAGCCATAGTGCCTGCCACCGGGGTTGGAGTAGCCTCATTGTCTGCTGGTCTGGCTTTCCCCTCTTTCCCCTGAGGGTCCTGCATAGTGCTGAGCAGTGTTTGGTAGATACTGGCCAGGGCCCAACACAGTGCCATAAGTTGTGCCTCTCTGGAATAGCCACAGCATTTTCCTTTGAAATATTCTATTACTTTATCAGGGTCCTGTAGTTGTTCAAGGGTGAAGTCCCAAACCATTGGAGGTGAGAAGTTCTCTAGATACCTGCCCATGTTCTCCCACATCCCATGCCACCCCTGACTATCTGGCCTTGGGACAGATTTCTGAGTGGTAGTCTTAAACAGCTGTTTTACCCTAAAAAAGACTTGAAAAACATTCAGGAGACATAGCAATAGGAACACGCTGGTTTGAGCATCCCAAGGATATTCAAAATTCTCAAGAGGTGTTATACCTGGCCCAGAGGAGAAAAAAGAGGCAAAAGAGCTGGGGAAAGTATCTCCCCCTGTTTCTCCCATAGATTGGGTGTGATTATTGATAACTTCTGAGAGACAGGAACCAAGGTATGGACAGGACAGCAATACTGCATAGAAACCCCAACAAAGCCACTTGAATAGTGATGTTACCATATCATAAGCTGATATGGTAACATATCACTTCATACATGAAGTATGCCATGGCTGGGCATACTTCAAGCAGGTGCTCTTAAAAGCTCAGGAGAAGGCCATCCCCTTGTCTCGAAAAACGAGCAGACGGGGAAGACGACCAGCCTGGCTAAATAGAGAACTTTGGCTGGACCTCAGGAAAAAAAGAAAAGTTTACATTCTCTGGAAAAGGGGGTTGGCAACTTATGAGGATTATCAAGATATAACAAAGCTATGTAGGGGGAAAATGAGAAGGGCCAAAGCTCAATCAGAACTCAGCTTGGCCACTGCAGTCAAAGACAATAAGAAAAGGTTCTTTGAATATATCAATAGAAAAAGGAAGACTAGGGAAAATGTAGGCCCGCTGGTGAATGAGACAGGTGCCCTAGTGGTGGAGGACGCAGAGAAGGCAGAGTTACTGAATGCCTTCTTTTCTTCGGTCTTCACTGCTAAAGCTGTCCCTCATGAATCCCACCCTCTGAAGGCAAAGGGGGAGGTCTGGAGAGTGGAAGATTTTCCCTCAGTTGAGGAGGACCGGGTCAGAGACCACTTGGCCAAGCTGGACATTCATAAGTCCATGGGCCCTGATGGCATGCATCCGCGAGTGCTGAGAGAGCTGGCGGATGTTATTGCTAGACCACTCTCCATCGTCTTTGAACGGTCATGGAGAACAGGAGAGGTGCCTGAGGACTGGAGGAAGGCCGACATCACTCCAATCTTCAAAAAAGGCAAGAAGGAGGACCCAGGGAACTACAGACCGGTTAGTCTCACCTCTGTCCCTGGGAAGGTATTGGAGCGACTCATTCTGGATGTCATCTCCAATCACGTTGAGGAACAGGAAGTTATTGGAAGTGGTCAACATGGATTTACCAAGGGTAAATCGTGCTTGACCAATCTGATAGCTTTCTATGATGTTATAACTGGTTGGCTGGATGAGGGGAAAGTCGTGGATGTCATCTACCTTGACTTTAGCAACGCTTTTGACACTGTCTCCCATGACATCCTCATTAGGAAGCTGAGGAAGTATGGGCTAGACGAGGTGACAGTGAGGTGGATTGAGAGTTGGCTGCGGGACAGGACTCAGAGGGTTGTGATCAGCGGCACAGAGTCTAGTTGGAGGCCTGTAACCAGTGGTGTCCCCCAGGGGTCAATACTTGGTCCTATTTTGTTTAATATATTCATTAATGACCTGGATGAGGGGACAGAGTGTATCCTCAGCAAGTTTGCTGATGATACCAAACTGGGTGGGGTGGCTGACACCCCAGAGGGCTGTGCTGCCATCCAGCGTGACCTGGACAGGCTGGAGAGCTGGGCAGAGAAGAACCTAATGAGGTTCAACAAAACCAAGTGCAAGGTCCTGCACCTGGGGAGGAAGAATGCTAGGCACCAGTACAGGTTAGGGGCTGACCTGCTGGGAGATAGCTTGGAGAAGGATCTGGGGGTTGTGGTAGACAGTAAATTATCCATGGCCCAGCAATGTGCCCTTGTCGCCAAAAAGGCCAATGGAATCCTGGGCTGCATAGGGAAGAGTGTGGCCAGTAGGTCGAGGGAGGTCATTCTCCCCCTCTACTCGGCACTGGTGAGGCCACAACTGGAATACTGTGTCCAGTTTTGGGCTCCCCAGTTCAAGAGGGACAGGGAACTGCTGGAGCGAGTCCAGCGAAGGGCAACTAAGATGATTAAGGGCTTGGAGCACCTCCCTTATGAGGAAAGGCTGAGAGAGCTGGGACTCTTTAGCCTGGAGAAGAGAAGGCTGAGGGGAGACCTTATTATGGCATACAAGTATCTAAAGGGTGGGTTGAAGAAGGATGGAGCCAGGCTCTTTTCATTGGTTCCAAGAGACAGGACGAGGGGCAATGGGCACAAGTTAGAACACAGGAAGTTCCGTTCAAATACACGGAAACAGTTCTTTACGGTGAGGGTGACAGAGCACTGGCACAGGCTGCCCAGGGAGGTTGTGGAGTCCCCTTCCCTGGAGATTTTCAAGACCCGCCTGGATGCAGTCCTGAGTAATGTGCTCTGGGCAATCCTGCTTTGGCAGGGGAGTTGGACTAGATGATCTCTAGAGGTCCCTTCCAACTCTGATAATTCTGTGATTCTGTGATTGCACAGGACAGCAAAATTATAGTCCTGATCCCTCTCCCTGAGATAACAAACAGCATCACAGGGAGTACATACAGCATATAAGAATTTACATAACACAGCCATGTAAACAAATGAAGCAACATTGTAACGGGCAACTATTTAACTAATAGGAGAAATACATATAAGAAATTCGTTTTAACAAGCTCTGGTCAGATCTGTCGTTATTACAACCCTTCGTGCCCCACATTGGGCGCCAAAAAGGACTGTCGTGGTTTGGCCTCAGCCAGCAACAGAGAACCACGCAGCCGCTCGCTCGACTCCCACAGCCGTGGGAAAAACCAGCAGAAAAGGGCAAAGCTCGTGGGTTGAAATATTATAATTTAGCAGAACAGACAAAGGGAAGGAAAAAAAGAAAAACAATAACACCGGTAAAGGAATATAAGAACGCAATTACAGTACCACCGCAAAGCGCACCGACCAGACCCGCACCGCCACAGCCCGCCCCCGAGTGGCGACTGACTCCCCCTCCCCGGCTAGCGCCTTTTATAGCGGGGCATGGGTCACGTGGTATGGAATAGGTGCCTCCCCTGCCGGCTCCTTGGGGAAATTAACCCCATCCTTGCCGGAACCAGGACACAGGGTAAGGGATGATGGTTTCAAATTCAAAGAGTGTCGGTTTAGCTTGGCTATCAGGAAGAAATATCTTACAGTAAGGGTGTTGAGACACTGGAACAGCTTGCTCAGAGAAGTTATGGATGCTTCATCACTGGAAGTGTTCAAGGTCAGGTTGGACGGGGCTTTGACCTACCTAATCTAGTGGAAGATGTGCATGCCCGTGGTGGGAGGGAATTGGACTGTATGATCTTGGAAGGTCCCTTCCAACCCAAACCATTCTGTGATTCCCGAGTGTCCTGCTCTGATGACAGGCTGGCTTCTTCTCCCCAGGCAGGCTGTGTTTGCCAGGGTGCCTGTCACATGAAAATGGTTCCCTTTTCGCACTGTGTACAAAGACTTGCCTGGACGTGTCCATACCTCGTTCCCCTCTGTGGAAGCCCCTCAATTCTTTGCAGACTTACTGACCCCAGAAAGAAGCAGCAGGTTCAGTACTACATCTACAGTGGAGGTGGAGCAGGAGAGTTGTGGAGCAATTATAAAGCCATGGACTGTCAATCCGCATCTCCCAAAGCCCAGTAATGAGCCACGCAACATGCCAGCTAAGCAGCATTAGCTCCTGGTGCTGCTTCTGGAGGTGTTTACTCATATTTCAGAGAGAGTCCTCCACAGAGCAGCTTAGCGGCTGTCTCTGGCATGTACCCGAGTCAGCATCACCATGCACATCACTCTTGATGACCCGCAGTTGCAAACAACAGCTGCCACCTGTGCCCTGCTGCTCTCCCCCATCTTCACGGCTATGTCTCTAATTGCATTGTTGCTATTGAAAGCTTTTCTCCTGGAGAGCCCATTCCCAAGCTTGTAGCCCTGCCTGTGTTTTGCAAGTCTCACTCCTGCAATTTATTTTCATCGGGTTTGTGTGCCCTGTTCTTGAGCAGTACTTTGGGAAGTGTTGTCTGTTGATATTTGAAGACTCTTTGGGGTAGAGAACTGAGTTTCTTCCAAGAAAGGTGGTGGACCTCTTTAGCAGTCTATTCCGCAGGCCTTACTTGATCACTTAGGTGCCATAAAAGGTACAAAGACAGAAAATACAAATGTGAGGCACCTCTGTGAGAGGGGCTGTGCTCAGCTGTGTTATGCAACAGGATTGGGAACCATTATGTGTGGTCTTGGATCAATGTGGAGGTGTCCAGAGCACTACAGCTGGTTTTGCAAAGGCATTTCTTAGTTATGCAGCTCACATCAAAATGTTTAACTTAAAACGCACTCAATTTTTTTTATCATAGGCTGTGCGTGTTACAAAACCCAAAATCCCAGAAGCCATCCGAAGAAATTTTGAGCTAATGTGAGTATATAAAACTGTATTAATTGGTTTTGGGGGTCCAGCCCAGGCATAATGTTATTAAAAAGCTCTTATCTAGTGCTCAGAAGGTGAGCGGTGGGTGTTTGACTAGCTGCACTTGTGCATTCTGTTTCTCCATTTCCATAGCTTTTTCACCTTGAAGCCTTTCAGCACTTCACAAAGATAGTTGTTACATGTACAGAGTCCGTGTCAAGGCTATGTTCCCACTCCTTTATGTAGAGAGGACACTCATGTGCTATAGAGAACTTGTAGAGGATTCATAAACTGAATTCAGGGCTCAGAGGTCTTGTTGTCTTGCCCATAAGTTTCCCCTCAAGCAAACTCACGGAATTGCAGGCAGATTTTAGTCTAATACATACCCATGGAGATCTCCTTTGGGAAGGGGCTTGGACAGCAAGGCCAACACCACAGCTGCAGCAGGTCACTGGGTGCTGTGTCCAGGCAAGTCGGGGTGTCCCCTACCACTTGGGGCCCTGTCCCAGGGACGCCACACTCGCACGGGGCTGGGCTGTTTCCTTGGGACCAGCCAGGATTTCCCGTGCTGCAGCTGTGCCGGTGCCTCTGGGGCTCTCGCTGTGCCCCTCCAGGCAGAGTTCGGGACCCCTTTGGGCAGGAGGAGATGCCATTGGGTCTGGCTGAGCAAGCCCAGCTCCCCCAGCCTCTCCTCATATGTCCTGGCCTTCATCCCACATCTGTAGTAGCCCTGCAGTTGACTCGCTTCTTATCCTGAGGGCCTCAAACTGTATATAGCGTCCAGATGTGTCCTCGCCAGTGCCAAATAGAGAGGAATAGTAATCCCTTCCTTTGTCCTGCTGGCTACACATGTCCTCATACAGCTGAAGACAGAGCTAGTCCTCATGCTGTAAGCACATGATGCTGACAACTGGTTGGCTTCTTGTCCCCCTGGCCTCTCGTGCCCTGGTTTGCAGAGCTGCTCCCCAGCTCTGTTTCCCTGTGGTATCGTTTCTCACCCTGCAGGGAGGCCGAGAAGACCAAGCTGCTGATTGCAGCCCAGAAGCAGAAGGTAGTAGAGAAGGAGGCAGAGACAGACCGGAAGAAAGCACTCATTGGTATGTCAGCAGTTGGGAGTACCAGCGGACTGGGGCCAGACTGAATTTCCATTCCTGCATCCCTCAGTAAGCTGGGGTAGGATGTTGTCTTGCATTGCTGACGGCTCCCTGAAGGAGGCACCAACAGTCATGTAGAAAATATGAGTGGTTGTGCTGCTGAATCTATGTCCCACCTCCCTCCCAGTACCAGCAGAGCAGCGAACACCTCTGTCCTGCAGCAGGGGGCTCCTGCTACAGCAGGCCAAGAGGTAACAGCTCTGCCAGAAAAGCTGCTTGGGCTTGAAGCTAAATGCTGGGGCGACTTCCACTTGTAAAAGGGATGTTGGCCAGTGCAACTCCAGAAACATCAGCTCTGTGTTTTCTTTCTGTCACTGTATCACTTGGAGTACAAACTGGCACTGTAGGATCCCAGCAGAAAGGGAGGCAGCAGAGAGCAAACTACTGGCGTGGCAGATTCTGCAGCCAGGTGCTGGGGTCAGGAGTGTGCTGATGCTCAAACCCAGAGAAGCCAATGTCTAAGCTGAGCCTGTTGTGATTGCAGAGGCAGAGAAGGCTGCTCAGGTGGCCAGGATTCACTATCAACAGAAGATTATGGAGAAGGAAACAGAGAAGCGAATTTCTGAAATTGAAGGTAACTCTGGTGCTAGCATGCTGCTGGGGTCATCTTTCAGCTAAGGGTGGTGGCAGGTTAGAAGAACCTTAGAGCTGGGCTGATAGGCATAGCCGTCATGCAAAAAAAAAACTAAAGGGTGCAAAGTTATGCACTGGGGTCATTCCTCCCCTTTGCAGGTATGTCTCCAAGAAGCCAGCAGTGCAGGTACACGGGCACACCTGGGTCAGCTTGTCCCCATGGGACAGGCTCAGGTGCTTGATGTGATGGGGCTAATGCTTCTTTTCCTGTCCATCCTCTGTTGCTGTGTTAGACGCTGCGTTCCTAGCAAGAGAGAAGGCAAAAGCCGATGCGGAGTACTACACTGCTCGGAAGCTGGCTGATTCCAACAAGGTGAGCACTTGAAAGCTGGTCAGAAGAGGACTTGCTTACTCTGTTCCTCTGTGCAGGAGATTAGGTTCAGCTGGGCAGCACTGGAAAAACCCTTGATTTAACATCCCACACCCCAGTATGCAGCTGCCTGAGATGAAATCTAATAATGCGGGGCTCAGAAGGTTGTCTCTTAACAGTCTCTGGTTTCTCTCTTGGTAGCTGAAACTTACCCCTGAGTATCTGGAACTAATGAAATACCAAGCAATAGCTGCAAACAGCAAGCTGTATTTTGGTGACCGCATCCCAAACGTGTTTCTGGATTCCTGTGCCTTCCAGCAAGCCAATCTGAGGACTGCCCAAGAAACCAGCCTTCCTTCACAGGAGACCCCGGAGACCTCTGGAGAAAACCACCTCAGACCAAAGGAGAGCACTGGCTGACAGAAGTAGAAAAATACCCGGTAAAACTCAACGGCTTGGCCAGCTGTGAATGGGGATGTTGCCCTGTGCTGGTGGGGCGGATGCAGCACATGCGTGGACATCTTGTGTATAGGTGGCAGTTGGGTTGATTTTCTTCTAGCAACACATTGCAAGTGCTCTGCCTCTTCCGTTCCTTCCCCTATTAAATTGGTGCTTCCAAATGAGGGATAATCCTGTACTAACATACCTATACTGGAATATTAAAAGACAGACACCAGGAACGCCTTCTGCAGTAGGTGCAATTATTTAGCAAGTATTACCCTGGAGGTAGGAGATACGGCTCCAAGTGCTATGTTGCTGCACACTGGTTGTTCCCCAGTGCTCCTTGCTGAGGCCAAGTGAAGAGGTTTCCTTTGTCCTGATGGTGAAGCTTTGTGGACTCCCAGGCAGGTTTCTACCAGCACTATCTAACTTTCCTCAAGGACTCCAGTGGAGTGGGCTCTCCTTGGCCAGCGGAGGCTGCATGTTCCTGCTCAGGGCAAGGCCTGGCGAGGAGTGGTTTGGTGTGGAACGGTTTATTTGAATAGGATCTGCATAACCGTAATCAGCATCTTTTCTGTGTAGGCAGTGGCACTAGATAACAACTTGGAGCAAGCAATCTCTAACAGGCTTCTGTAACTTCCCCCCTCTCCAAGCAAGAGCCTCACGCTGGCTGCCCGTGACTGACTGTAGTACGTTTCAGCTGGGCAGCTGGGTCTCACCTCGCACCCTAAAGCAGATTTCAGAGTGCATGGAGCACCTTCAAGCAGCTGGTTGGGAACAGAGCTGGGAAGTCTTTGCTCAGATTCCAGCCTCCCTGTAGGTCTTTTCACCAGGGAAAGGGGGCTGAATTTCCACTGCTCCGCCTCGCTGGCGAAGTGAAGGGGAAGAGAAGAGTGAAGGGGACCCTGCTCTGCAGCAGATCAGATGTTTCACAGCTCAGCTGCAAAGTAGATGAGGTATCCCTGCAAAATCCACTGCTCCAAGAAGTGCATCCTGCCTTGCGTGTCCTTGAACAGCTGTGGTGGGGAGACTGTCGCTTGTCCTCTCATCACTGGCCAGGCTTTACTGCATTGCAGGGCTTTTGATTCGCAAGCAGTGCTAGCAAGATGATCTTTCCTTCTGGTGTGTGTTGTAATATATCCAACCCCTGCTCCCGGCGTGCTACCGCAGGGTGAGAGAAAAAGATGTACTCGGGGAGGGAAATCTGCTGGTACAGTCTGCTTTCCTCTTTTCCTCTGTCCTCCCCTTTGCCTGTGAGGACATGCTTGTTTCTAGGACCTGTTTCTCATGGTGTTGTGTGGTGATCCCAGAAGACAATGGGTATGATGTAGTATGAAGTATTCTACAAGCAGCTGGCAGAGGTCTCACAATCATCTGCCCTTGTTCTTGTGGGGGACTTCAACTTCCCAGACGTCTGCTGGAAATACAATGCAGCAGAGAGGGAACAGTCATGGAGGTTCCTGGAGTGTGTGGAAGACAACTTCCTAACACAGCTGGTGAAGGAACCAACTAGGGGAAGTGCCCTACTGGACCTACTGTTTGTTAACAGAGAAGGTCTTGTGGAGGATGTAAAGGTTGGAGGTCGCCTTGGGCACAGTGATCACGAAATGATAGAATTTTCAATTCTTGATCACGTAAGGCGGGGAGCCAGCAGAACTGCCACCTTGGATTTCCGAAGGGCAGACTTTAGCCTGTTTAGGAGCATGCTCGAGAGTGTCCCTTGGGAGGCAGTTTTGAAGAGCAAAGGTGCCCAGGAAGGCTGGGCATACTTCAAGCAGGTGCTCTTAAAAGCTCAGGAGAAGGCCATCCCCTTGTCTCGAAAAACGAGCAGACGGGGAAGACGACCAGCCTGGCTAAATAGAGAACTTTGGCTGGACCTCAGGAAAAAAAGAAAAGTTTACATTCTCTGGAAAAGGGGGTTGGCAACTTATGAGGATTATCAAGATATAACAAAGCTATGTAGGGGGAAAATGAGAAGGGCCAAAGCTCAATCAGAACTCAGCTTGGCCACTGCAGTCAAAGACAATAAGAAAAGGTTCTTTGAATATATCAATAGAAAAAGGAAGACTAGGGAAAATGTAGGCCCGCTGGTGAACGAGACAGGTGCCCTAGTGGTGGAGGACGCAGAGAAGGCAGAGTTACTGAATGCCTTCTTTTCTTCGGTCTTCACTGCTAAAGCTGTCCCTCATGAATCCCACCCTCTGAAGGCAAAAGGGGAGGTCTGGAGAGTGGAAGATTTTCCCTCAGTTGAGGAGGACCGGGTCAGAGACCACTTGGCCAAGCTGGACATTCATAAGTCCATGGGCCCTGATGGCATGCATCCGCGAGTGCTGAGAGAGCTGGCGGATGTTATTGCTAGACCACTCTCCATCGTCTTTGAACGGTCATGGAGAACAGGAGAGGTGCCTGAGGACTGGAGGAAGGCCGACATCACTCCAATCTTCAAAAAAGGCAAGAAGGAGGACCCAGGGAACTACAGACCGGTTAGTCTCACCTCTGTCCCTGGGAAGGTATTGGAGCGACTCATTCTGGATGTCATCTCCAATCACGTTGAGGAACAGGAAGTTATTGGAAGTGGTCAACATGGATTTACCAAGGGTAAATCGTGCTTGACCAATCTGATAGCTTTCTATGATGTTATAACTGGTTGGCTGGATGAGGGGAGAGCCGTAGATGTCATCTACCTTGACTTTAGCAAGGCTTTTGACACTGTCTCCCATGACATCCTTATTAGGAAGCTGAGGAAGTATGGGCTAGATGAGGTGACAGTGAGGTGGATTGAGAGTTGGCTGCGGGACAGGACTCAGAGGGTTGTGATCAGCGGCACAGAGTCTAGTTGGAGGCCTGTAACCAGTGGTGTCCCCCAGGGGTCAATACTCGGTCCTATTTTGTTTAATATATTCATTAATGACCTGGATGGGGGGACAGAGTGTATCCTCAGCAAGTTTGCTGATGATACCAAACTGGGTGGGGTGGCTGACACCCCAGAGGGCTGTGCTGCCATCCAGCGTGACCTGGACAGGCTGGAGAGCTGGGCAGAGAAGAACCTAATGAGGTTCAACAAAACCAAGTGCAAGGTCCTGCACCTGGGGAGGAAGAATGCTAGGCACCAGTACAGGTTAGGGGCTTACCTGCTGGGAGATAGCTTGGAGGAGAAGGATCTGGGGGTTGTGGTAGACAGTAAATTATCCATGGCCCAGCAATGTGCCCTTGTCGCCAAAAAGGCCAATGGAATCCTGGGCTGCATAGGGAAGAGTGTGGCCAGTAGGTCGAGGGAGGTCATTCTCCCCCTCTACTCGGCACTGGTGAGGCCACAACTGGAATACTGTGTCCAGTTTTGGGCTCCCCAGTTCAAGAGGGACAGGGAACTGCTGGAGCGAGTCCAGCGAAGGGCAACTAAGATGATTAAGGGCTTGGAGCACCTCCCTTATGAGGAAAGGCTGAGAGAGCTGGGACTCTTTAGCCTGGAGAAGAGAAGGCTGAGGGGAGACCTGATTATGGCATACAAGTATCTAAAGGGTGGGTTGAAGAAGGATGGAGCCAGGCTCTTTTCATTGGTTCCAAGTGACAGGACGAGGGGCAATGGGCACAAGTTAGAACACAGGAAGTTCCGTTCAAATACACGGAAACAGTTCTTTACGGTTCGGGTGACAGAGCACTGGAACAGGCTGCCCAGGGAGGTTGTGGAGTCCCCTTCCCTGGAGATTTTCAAGACCCGCCTGGATGCAGTCCTGAGAAATGTGCTCTAGGCAATCCTGCTTTAGCAGGAGAGTTGGACTAGATGATCTCTAGAGGTCCCTTCCAACTCTGATAATTCTGTGATTCTGTGATTCTGTGATTCTGTGACAATGGCTGGGGAAGCAACTGGCAAGACCTTGAGCCGAAACGCTCTTCCCTAGCTGGTAGCACTGGAGCATTGCCTGCCTCTGAACCCACTACATGTTCAGAGACCACCTCTCCTCCGCCACCGTGGGATATCGGTATGTTCATCCTGCTTTCCTGTCCCCTTGGGGGGGCAGCCATGGTGCAGCTCTGGGCCCTGGTGCCATTCACCGGACAGGCTGGTTGGTTCTGGCATTGAGATCTTCTGTCCCTGGCACCATCTTCATCCTCATGGCAAGGGGAGGAACATGCTTAGCTTTTGCCTTGGTGAAACATACAACCCAAAACAAATGGCCCGAACTTCACCTCTGCTAATGGTTTCCCCAAATAAGATGTGTGGGCATCAGGCTTTCCAGTGCTGCTTTCCTGTCCTGTGTGGCCTGACTGGGAGGATGGCAGTGTCTCTTCTCAAGGAAGTTTGGTAACGTACGGTGCTTTATGGTGTCTCAGCTCCTTCCCTGGCTGCCTCTCCTCCATCTCCAGGGCAGAGCAGGGATGGATTGACCATGCTTCTCCTGCTGCCACTGCTGCCCAACTTGGGTAATCCGTGACTGTGGTCCTTAGCAGCAGTTTCAGGCGGTCTGTCTTTCCTCCATCTGTCTGCAAACTCCCCAGGCCCGGTTGGCATTCTGCTTCTGTTAGAGGTTGGACTAGATGACCTTTAAAGGACCCTTCCAACAAAACTATTCCGTGATTCAGGATACCAGCTTCTTTTCAAACCCAGCCATGGCAAGAGCCAGGGACCAGGACCCTACCCCAGTGAGGGGCCAGCTGAAGGTGCTGAGCACCAATCCTGGCTTCCAGGGAGGTCGTGGGTGGGTGCGCTTCCTCGTCCTTCGAGGATGAGAGGAAGGGTACTGCTGCCACCAGGAGGAGAGGTATCACGTTTTCGCTGGTGCACAGGGGTTGTGGCACAGCTATGTGCCTTGCAGATCCCAACCCGGGGAGCACAAAGCCGAGCTTTTTGCATGGGGGAGGCTTACGTCTTCACCTGCGGAAGGCTTGGGCAAACAGTGCCCTCCTGGCAGCAAAGGGCAACCTTCAAAGGACACGGGTGGGCAAAGGAGCAGGAAGGATGTCTGCGTGTCATGCTGGAAGGCAGCTTAGCCAGCAGGCAGGGCAGAGCTGAAACCCGTGATTGATGGCAGGAGAGGAGGAAGCAGGCACAGTGTTGGCCCCATTAGACCCTGCAGTGCCCTCCGGAGGGGAAGGGTTGCTGGGGCAGCAGGTATGGTAGGGTATTTCATAGCTGTGATGTTTGAAATGTCTCCTGGAAGTACTGTTTGACTTGCAAGGTCCCATTTCTCCTGTGGGAAGGACTTGAAGGAGCCCTTGGAGTTGCATCTCTTTGACCCCCACCCCCCCACACACCTCCTCAGTGTTGCTGGCTTGCAGCTTTGGTTGAATTTTGAGAATGAAGGCAGGCTTTTTGGAACAGAAGCACTGCTGGAGGAGACATAGACGTGTCTCCCTGTGGTACTCATTGGGGTTGGGCACTACCTAGTGCTGGCATCAAACCCTGGGTATGCAGCTGGCTGGACAGGGTAGGTTCTGCCCACCTGGAGATGACAAGGAGCAAAGGCATGAGGGAAACCACTAGAAGTAATAACCAGGCAGCTCACAGCTCTCCTGCAGTGATCAGAGAGAGATCCCTGTGCAGGGAGTGGGAAAGCCTTGCAGGCCACTGCAGGAAGGGCTGCTTCCCTTTAGATCTGAGCCATGCTCGGCCTCCCTGCGGTACTCGGGTGGGTGCGTGACTTTGCCATTAGTGGCTGTCACGCTGCCTAAATGTCATCCTGCTCTGGTTGGGTACGTGTCAGCCACCTCCTACCCACGTGGTCCAAGGGGCGCCAGGGAATGCTCCTGTGGCTTGGAAGTCCTGCAGCAACATGTGCGTGATGCTTGGTGCCTTCTGCAAAAGCCTCCTCCATCCCTCTCTGCTTCCCCAACCACCGCTTCGGCAGCCTGAGCGGGCATGCAAGAGGAGGGAATCGCCATGGCTTTAACGCCCCAGTCTGGGCTTTGCAGCTCCAAGCTGGGAGCTGCTGAGCAGGAGCATGGATGCAACCAGGAACATGGGACTGGACTGTTTTTTCCTCTCCTGTGTGACAAAAGGGGTCTGCCACTGGATCTGCACCTTCTTTAAGGAAACACAATACATATGTTCAAGTTTACATGCACAGTGTTAAGTTCTTTTGATAAAGCAGAATAAAATTATTTTGTTACCATTTTCTTGGTGGTTTTATGCGCCCCAGGGCCAGTGTCACTGTACGCAGGTGGAGGGGGGGCACCTGTGCCTCTTGCCCCGCTGTAACAGCTTGTCCCCAGCTGCAGTGACTGCACCCGGGAGCCTCATGAGCAGCCTGGGCTCGAAGAAAACCACGTGATGGTGGAGCTGAGCAGCAGGGGCAGCGCTTGCAGTCCTGCTCTGTTTCTGCTATCATCCTCCGAAGCTTGTGGTGGGATCTGGCCCTCAGGCACCCACCTGAGCTGCCCTGTTGCTTGCAGGGGGCCAGTGCAGGAGCATTTCCCGAGCAGGCATGGCTGCTGCATGCGCATGGTGTCCTTGGGGACTGTGGGCTGCCATTTGGGCCCCCATGGCTCTAGCAGAGGATTTGGGAGCTCAGCTCAAGCCCTTCTTCCACCCCCGGCTCCACCCGTGCCACATCCACCCTGAGCCCCAGGCAGCTCCCTGCAGTGCTGGCACCATCCTGCTGAGAGACAACCTGTGAGACCGCTACCTTCAGTCTTTATTGGTATAAAAGCCTTCAACCCAAATTATATCAAAACTGGAGAGGCCTGGGTTCACAACAGATGGCTCAAAATGGTCACACAAGGGTCATAAGTTAATGGCTGCAGTAAAAAGGCTCCCAGGAAATTCCATTTCAGGAGAACAGTAACTCAGGTGGTAACTGCAGAGATAAAAGCCTGCAGGGAGGCCAAGCCTGGCTTGGACCTGACAAAGCCACTGGCAAGACTCCTTCTCCACCCCGTGTGACTGTCCCCAGGTGGGGTGGTGGCACTGGGGCATGGTCCCTGTGGTTCAGCACTCCTGCCCTGGTGAGCAATGCCAGGAGCTCCTTGCAGTGGCCCCAGCAGGGAAGGCATGAGGAGCAGGACACATTCAGGACGTCAGGAGAGAAGGCAGCAGCTCCCAGCGTGCAGGAGAGCCTGACACAACTTGGGGCTGGCCTCAAAACCAGAGCTGGCATAGTCCCTGCTCCTGGTCTCCTCATGAAGCCCCAGCTGACGGCTCTCCCTGGGCCAGCTGTGAGGCTACGAAGTCTGTTAAGGCACAACTCAAATATCTGTAAACACTGTTGCCCTCCTGGGGGAGGGTCTGGCAAGCTATTCAAGTAAGGGTGGAAGCCAGATGGTGGCTCCCCAGCTCTGCCACCCAAGTGCCAGAGCAGGCAGCTCCTCAGCTATGGTGGTGGTGGATAGAGCATCCTTGGTCACCTCCTGGCCGGGGGTGGCTTCAGGGCCACCTTCAGTGGGACACCCTGCTGAAAGACCGAGGGGGTTGTTGGAGGGGGGTGAGGGAGGGCCGGTCCTGGGAGCCCCTTGCCACTGCACGGTGGTGTCTTGCTCTTCAGCGCTGGGAGGGGCTTGCTGGGCGGCTTTGGCTTTGCCTGCTGGGAGGAGAGGAGAATCATAGGATGCCTTAGGTTGGAAGGGACCTTAAAGATCATCTAGTTCCACCCCCCCTGCCCTGGGCAGGGACACTTCCCACCAGCCCAGGTTGCTCAAAGCCCCGTCCAACCTGGTCTTGAACACAAAGAGACCTGAGTCCCCCACCTGGGTGCCAAGGAGGGATGCAGGGGGTAACAGGGGGGCAGAGGAAGGGTGTTGTCATCCCCCCCCGCCAAATCATCAGCCACCCGGGCCACCCCATGGATGGACAAGCCACCCGCCACCCCCACCAGGAGGCAAGGGTGGCTTTCGGAGGGATGGTTACCTGCAGGGACCGTCCTGAAGAGGCTGGAGATGTCACCTGGGGGGCTGGTGCCGGCGGCTGCAGGGGCAGCAAAAAGCGGGGTGAGAGGCCGCCTGTGCTGCGATGGCTGCCCCGCGCTGGGGCTCCGTTCGGTTCCCTTACCTGCGGGGCCGGGCGGCAGGATGCCAGGGGCTGGGCATCCCACGGGGCCACCACTGTGCTGCTGAGCAGGTTGGGGTGGCCGATGTCACCGCGGGACAGCTGGCGGCGGGGATGTCGCGTCCGGCTGCCCTCCTGGAAGAGTGGGTTGGCCAGGCCGGCAGCAGACCCGCCGGAGGTCCTCCTGTGGGGCACAGGGATGATGTGGGGCTGCTCTGGATACCCCTCGAGCTCAGCCTGTGCGGCCGTGTGGGGCAGAGGAGAGAGGAATTACCCTTTCTGGAAGTGCCTCTTCCCCCTGCTTCTGAGGAGCACAACGCCGCTGCCAAGCAGGATGCCGGAGAGTGCCAGCACGGCCAGCACAGCCCCCAAGACCACGCTGCTGCTCCCTGCGGAGACCCGTTCAGCGTCGGGATGGGCACCCCCGCGACGGGGGCACCCCTGCAACGGGTACACCCAAGTGGGGATGCAGCACCGCAGCAGGGCACCGACAGCACCCCCACCCCGTCCCCAGGCTACCTCCCCGGCACACGCTTTGGTCTGGGGGAGCCGTACCTGCCGCCATCCCTGAAATCTTCTGCTGGCAGTAGGGCGCTGCCCAGCCCGGCTCACAGTGACACTCCCGCTTGTGGTTGCACACCTGCAACGAGGGAGGAAAGTGTCAGGACGGCGGACATGCTGTAGTGGCCGGGACGGCTGCCCGGGTCTTGCGGCTGCTCAGGGAGAGGACAATCCCGCAGCATACCCCATGGTTGTTGCACTTGGCCGAGCAGTTCTTGTTGCCGTAGACCAGGAGGTTCTGGCAGCGCCCGGCGTAGCAGACCTGAGGGCAGGTATGGGGGGCTCTGAGGCTGCCCCCAGTCCCTGCAGCCCATGGTCACCCCCCGCCCTCTGCCACCCCAGCACGGCGGCGCTTACCATCTCCTCGCCGCACTTGGCACCAGTGGGCACCAGCCTGAGCTTGGCCACCACCTCATTGGCGTCATTGCTGGCGATGACTGCCTTGCACTTGAAGCGGCCAAAGAAGAGGGAGTAGGAGCCACCGCCGAGGACAGGGGTGGTGTTGTCGCTCAGGCACAGCAGCGTGCCGCACTTCACATCCCTGCGGGAGAAGCAGCCATGAGCACCAGCAGCTGGGGGTAGCACAGGGCTGGGGAGCTTTGCTCGGCCCCACGGTGCTGTCACCAGACAGGGACACCACCACACCACCCTTCCACCCCAGCTCCTTACTTGGGGCTGCAGGGCCGCTTCCCGTACTCAGTGAGGCAGTGCAGGTGAAGGTGTTGCTCGCTGTTGTGCTTAAAGCAGACATCAGGAGCCACCTGGGCCTCTGTGAGACACAAAGAAAGGGTCACGTGGAGCCCGAGCCCACAGCAAGCCGGCAGCACTGGCACCAGTGGCCACACTTCATGATCAGCAGCCATGGCACCCTAGCTAGGGAAGCAGGAGGGGGACCGCAGCCAAGCCCGAGGAAGCAGGGCTCCAGGCACATCACCCAGCACAGGGGTGGTGGTGGTGGGGACACTAGGAGGGTGGGTGAAAAGCTACCTGCACCCCAGAGCGCACGGCACTGCTCGCCGTGTGAGGGGCAGGCCCCGTTGTAGCAGTAGCCGTTGCCGTTCTGGCAGGGGATGCCATTCTCCTGGAAG
This sequence comes from Vanellus vanellus, assembly GCF_965231255.1. Taxonomy (NCBI): domain Eukaryota; kingdom Metazoa; phylum Chordata; class Aves; order Charadriiformes; family Charadriidae; genus Vanellus; species Vanellus vanellus. The sequence continues at coordinate 41,566,075 of NC_138912.1, read as the reverse complement.
ACATCCTCTGGGCACTCGGGGCTGAAGCCGGTGCAGTGCTCAGGCAGGTCGCAGTCATTCTTGCCGGCCCGGCACAGCACACCGGCAGCCTTCACCTGCACAGAAAAGGGGATGTCGGCACTGCCTCGATGCTCTCACAACCCCAAATCCACGCAGGCAGCACCCTGGTCTTCAAAACATCTCCCAGCACCCTACAGATCCAGACACGGTAGCTTGTGCCTCTTTGGCACAGAGACATTTTCTATTGACTGAGCTACTGCACAAGGTGGAGACCTGTCAGGCCTTGGACTGGGTCTTTCCATTGTTCAGGTTCTCCCTGCAGGCAACACCTTGTGCTTTGCTTTTAGTCTGGATTTGTCCCAGGGTCCTCTTCCAGCCCTGTCCTTTTGCATCAAGGCATTTCTTGTGCCTGTGTGCAGGAACCAAGGCATGTAACTCAACTTTCTCTTGGATGAATGGAGCAGTTTGGTTTCCTGGACCAGAAATGGGCCACGTTGACCTCTTCCCAATATTGCCTAGTTCTTCAACACCTTTCATCCTGCACCTAACCTAACAGACCAGGGAACCTGGGCTCCGGGATGCCTTCCCAATCACTTCCCACCCAAGATGCTGACTGTCCATGTGGTGGGAGCATCAAATGGAAAGCGTGATTCCCACCCAAACCACTGGGTGTGTTTGGGTCTGGGCAGGCTGCTACAGAGGCCCTTCAGGCTCTCCAGCAGGCTATGGACACACCTGGCCTTTACTGGGAAGCGCTGGAGGAGCCCGGGGCAGGACTGTGCACCCACCAGTTCCCTTCCCTGCCAAGCTGGTGCCCCCGCCGGCGGCAGTACCTTGCAGTCCTGGCAGCAGTCTCCCTGGGCACACTCGGCTCCTTCTCTCAGCTGGCAAGTGGTGGCATTGCAGCAGCGGTCAGAGCACTCCTGCAAGACAGGTAGGGACTGAAACGCTCCCGAAAGCCCCCTGAAAGCCCCTTTCCTTCCTTTCTTGGGGTGAGCCAGCTGCCACCTCACCAGGTACCAATGGCAGTGTAGCCACCATGGGGCAAAACCACAGCATCATCCTGGGTGTGAACCATTCCTGCTGCCTCTTTACCCCCGTTACCAACACCAAATCACAGGACAAGAAGAGATTATTTTTTTTTTTCCAGAAGATGGGTGCTGACATGGGCCCCTGCTCATTGGTGGCACCCTTCCACATCTCCAGGAAGGAGAAAACAGGAGGATCTGTGTGCTCTCTGCATTAGAGGAGCATGCCCTCAGGTCCCAGAGCAGGGCTGTGACCCAGGGCTTTATCCCAGAGACATCGCCCAGCTGTTTGTCTCAAATCTCCGCCCTGAGATGCAGTGATGGGCCGCTATGGATGAGGAAACACTGAGCACAGCTCTCAAAAGAACAACATGTCATGATGTCTCCCTCCTTGGATCAGCTCTTTGGAGGATATCCTGGGGAGATGTCCAACTTTCCTAGTCATGCTCCCACTCCGGTTAGGTGAAGGAGGGGGGGCAGACGTCCAAGTTAACAAATCCTCCATAAGTTATTTTTCAGCAGAAGCATCAGGAACATAAGGAAGATGGGTCTTGCAAAGCACAATGACCAGGGAAGAGGCTTGCACAACTTTTTGTGAGTCTGAATGACAGGTCTCAGGTCCCTGCCACCCACCCTCCTTCCTGGGCTCTCAGAGAGCATCCCTACCTCTGGCATGCCACAGTCGCACTGCTCTCCCCGCTCCACAAACTGGTTCCCGCACACCGGCCCCCCGTACAGCTCATCCGCCCTGGGGACGTTCAGCAGGCAGCTGGTCCTGGGGTCCCCGAGGAACTGCCACATGTCCTGCTCACTGCAGCGGCTGAAGAGCTTGGGATAAACCAAGCTGAAGGGGCAAAAAAAACAGGCAGTCATGAGCAGAGATGAGAGCCTGGGGGCTTCACACCCACCAGCCCAGGGAGAAGCTGGAGGGCCACCAACAGACCTTTGAAGTGAAGCTTCAAGAGATCTACCCAGACCTGACCATCTCATAGGCTTCATCCCATCACGACAGTGCAGGAGGATATCTCAAGACATTTGCTGACCAGGGATATTCCTCTTTCTCCTTCACTCACCCAACACTCGCTGCCATGACACATCCTCCATCAGCTTTGGGGACAGGACAGCGGCAGCCAGCAATGTCTTCATCATGAGACATCCCCAGGTTGTGCCCCATCTCGTGAGCCATGGTGGACGCAGCGCCAATAGGATTTATGCTGTGGTCCTGTGGGACAAGAAGTGCAGCGTGGCTCAAATGCTCTCCACCGCATCTCCACGGGGCCCACTGGGGCTCTTAAACTGCTCAGTGCCAGGTCTTGCTGCTGTCTTCCATTCATTCCTTAATGCTGCCATGCTGAGGTAAAGGAAGACAAAAGCTGGACTTGGTCCCATGGCCCCTGAGGACCTCTGGACTGGGCTCTCAGGGGTGTAAGCATGCTTAGATTAGAGCAGCTGCCCTGAAACAATGCTTTGTGGTGGTTCTGGATAGCTGCAGGTGCCATGGCCTCCCATGGCTCCTGCTCCAGCAGAGGATGCCCTCCCTGGGGAAGGATGAGGAGCACAGCCAGGATGGCCAAGGAGCAATTGCAAACCAAGTCTCAGCCACCTGAGAGGTGGTAGGAGAAGCCTTGTGTCCACATAGCTGCTCTCGGAGGGCTCAGGTGTACCAGAGCACCCTGCAGGCACCCAGCTGGGTTTCTACAGCTACCCGTCCCCTGAGGCTCCCAACACCTCTCTGGTGGTCAGTCACTCAAGGGTTGGAGATGTCAGGGACTAGATCCAGCCCTAAGGCTGCAGAGGAGAAGCTGGAGACCAGTGGAGGAGAGACCCGCTCTGGAAAATGCAATGAAGGGAGTGCAGACTGTGGGACTGCTGCTGCCCTCCCAGCACGTGCCCGGGCAGTGGGACCCACCTGGCTGACTCCGCCTGAGTCCCTGGTGCACATCACAAGCTTCTTGGCGAGGCCTACAGTCGTGCCATGGAAGTCTATGCCCCTGTGGGATTGAGGTGCCACCATGGCCATGTGGCCTGGGTAGCAGCAGGGTTGCAAGGATGGCAAGGTGGTGCCCCCCCCCCATCCTTACGTGATCAGCTGGGCATTGTCGTGAGGCTTCCTCCGCAGCAGCTCCACCTCTCGCCAGTGGAGGAAGTTGTCCAGCGTCACCTCTGGGTTGGGACTGACCACGATTTTGTCCTTGTGGCTCCACACCTCCAAGCCAATCAAGGCCACTCGCAGGCGAAGAGGCTGATAAAGCTGGGGTGGGAGACAGCCCAGAGGGAGTGCTTGGATTTGAGATGCACAGGCAAAAGGAAGGTCCCACCTCCCCTGGGGAACTGCAACCAAGCCCAGGACCCCACCTCACTGGGCAACATCAGCTCTGTCACCCCCTCAATAAATAACACAAGCTGGGGTGACCATGGAGACAGGGTTTACCCCAAGACCTCTGGGCTCCCTCTTGGCCGGTGAAGGTTGGGATGCTGCTCCCATGCTGCCAACCAAAGAGTGAGGCTGAAGCAAGGCAAACACCCCTACCTCCCCCCCCACCCCCCAGCCTTGGTGCACTGCATCCATCACCCTCCCCTGGTTAGTACCCGCTCCAGCTTGAGAGTGGCCATGGGACGTGCTCTCAGGGCTTACAAGAATTTTCTCCCCCTTTCCCGTATGAGTGAGCTGGGAGGCAGCCGTCCCATGGTTCTTGAGGACCCAGGGCTGAGCTGCTTGTCGTGTCCACTTTGCACATCCCGTTGGCCAAGGGAGTTGGTCACCCTGCAGCAGCCTACCTACAGGCTTGAGATCAGCTCCAGCTCATCACCCTACCCATGCCAATCTCTCCTCCGCCATGTCCATGGCCGTGCTGGCACTGCGGGGCACGTGTGGGAGCGGGGAGTGCAGATCCAGACCCCTGGGCTCACCTTGTCAACATGGTTCACGATTTCCTTCATGCGGTTCTGCACTGTGCGCAAGTCCTTGTGTTTCCTGAACTATGGGAAGGACACAGAGAGATTTCCAGGCTGGCTTCTACCTCCTCCCTGACAGCAAAAACGCAGGCACTGGCTCCCTGCCCCGGCGCTTACCTCCTCGTTGTCCACGACCAGGACCAGCTCCACATATCGAGGACCTTTGTGTAACGGAGCTGACTTCTGGAAGAGAAGAGGAAAGTGAGCACAAAGAAGGGCTCAGCTCTGCAGCTTGCCAAGCCCTGCAGTTGACCCTGCTGTGGGATATGTTGGTTCCTGGGGCAGCTTCCAATATTATTCAAAGTTAGTAGGTCTTCTAGCTCTGCTTTCTGATGTTACTTTGCTGAGTTTTTCAGACATCTTCCAACAGACAAGGAAAAACTCAAGCCTGCTACTGGGATAAAGCGTGAGAGAGGCTCTGTGGTCATCACCTACAAGAAAGCTGCAGAGGGACTTTTTCTAAGGGCATGTAGTGGTAGGACGAGGGGTAATGGCTTCAAACTGGGAGAGGGTACATTTAGAATAGATATTAGGAAGGAATTTTTCACTATGAAGGTGGTGAAGCACTGGCCCAGGTTTCCCAGAGAAGCTGTGGAGGCCCCATCCCTAGAAGTGTTCAAGGCCAGGCTGGATGGGGCTTGGAGCAACCTGGTCTGGTGGGAGGTGTCCTTGCCCATGGGAGGGGGGTTGGAACTAGATCATCTTTAAGATCCTTTCCAACCCAAACCATTCTGTGATTCTATGACTCTACGATCATGGAGCTCATGGGGTAGGATGATGCTCCTGCTAATGGTACAGGACCTGAGGACTTGTTCCCACCAGGAGCTAGGACACTGAGAGCAACCTGTCTTTGGGTACCCAACCAACAATGCATGGGAGAGGAGCATCTCCAAGATATGTGGTACAGCTCCACTTCTCTCCTGGACTTCACAGGGCCTAGACTTTTGCAAACTTGGTGACAGCAAGAGAATCTATGCAATCCTTAACCCAGCGGTAGAGCTTCATGGCTGCAGGAAGTTTTGGTTCACGGTCATATTCCAGGGTGGAACCGGACTCTCGGCACGTGCTGCGCTTTCCCCGCAGGTGAGCTGCTCTGTACACTGCATGCTGCCCGGCTGCATCCTCCTCCAGTGGCTCCAGCAGGAAGGTGGTCTCGTTCACCTGGAAAAACCCACTGCCAAGAGAGAAAAGGGTGAGCATCAGGCTGGGGAGATATCCAGCAGGATACGGACAGACTGTACACGCACCCTGTAAGTGCCTGTCAAATCCCAGCTAGGAAACCAGCCTACCCTGCTGGAGAGAGTCCAGCGTAGGGCAACTAAGATGATTAAGGGAGTGGAGCATCTCCCTTATGAGGAAAGACTGAGGGAGCTGGGTCTCTTTAGTTTGGAGAAGAGGAGACTGAGGGGTGATCTTATTAGCGTTTATAAATATATAAAGGGGGAATGTCATGAGGATGGAGCCAGGCTCTTCTCAGTAGCGACCAGTGATAGGACAAGGGGTAATGGATTCAAGCTGGAACACAAGAGGTTCCACTTAAATTTGAGAAGAAACTTCTTCTCAGTGAGGGTGACAGAGCACTGGAACAGGCTGCCCAGGGAGGTTGTGGAGTCTCCTTCTCTGGAGACATTCAAAACTCGCCTGGACGCCTTCCTGTGCAACCTCATCTAGGTGTTCCTGCTCCGACAGGGGGATTGGACTAGATGATCTATTGAGGTCCCTTCCAATCCCTAGCATACTGTGATACTGTGATACTGTGATACCCCTTCATGGTTCCCACAGGCAGCTTGGATGAGCTACAGACCACGAGCGGGACATGACAGTCAGGTCCTTCTGGCCACATGCATGAAACCACACTCAACGCAAAGCCCCAAGCAGCCCTAGGGCAGTGCATGGACCTGGTGGCTTGGGTTACTCTCCAAGGACGCTTTCTGTTATTAAATTAAGGTAAACCCACGGCAGCTTTTGAGGAACAAGAAACAGCGTGGCCAGCAGCAGGTGGGTAGAGGGAGACACAGCCGGCCTGATGCACCGTGTACTTTCCTTTTCTTTCAGAAAGGCACTCGGCCATGAGCTCTCGGAGCTTGGCGTGGCCCAGAGGAGATGCCACCTGCCTGCAAGCCGGTGCATGGCCATGAGCACACCTTGGTGCCACTGGCTGCAGCACTCAGGATGAGTTTGGTGCAGTCTGCCCTGGAAAGGGAGGACAGATCTGGGACAAGCCGTGCCTTGCTTCCCCAGGGAGGGCACTCCTGCCTGGGCCTCCCACTGTGCTCAGGTCTCCAGTCTCATCCCATGCCATGAGTCAACCCCCCCAAAACTGCCAAGTTTCGCTGCCTTTCCTGCTAGGCACTGAGCCAGGGAGGTCAGAACTCCCACTGCCAGCAGGAAAAGGCATGTCTTCTCTTCCTAGAGCGAAAACTGAGCTCCGTGGTGTGCCCCGAGCCAGGCTCAGCGCTGTCCTCCCGCCAGCCGCGGTGCCCCGGGGGGAGTGAGAGGTCCTACCTGAGGCCACCACAGGCGCTGATGCTCGCTGCCGAGTCGGCGTATCCTTGCACGTGGCCCTGATAAAAGCAGTGATCCTGCCGCCGAGAGAGAGGAGAGGTGTAAAGGGGGGTCTGCACCAGATGCTGGCACAGCAGGACCCCCCAGCAAGAGTGGGAAAACTGCTCTCCCCGGAGCCAGCTCCATACCTGAACATCTGTCTTCTCCGTGACCTCCATGCCATCGGCTGAGTAGTGGGTCTCAGTGTAGTGCTGCCCCAGCAGCTCCCTGCAGGATGGGGAAGGGACGTCAGCCGTGACCCCGGTTTTGGGGAGAGGGTGGAAATCTTTGGGGATGAGGTTGGTCAGGTTGGGTATGGTGGGCCCATGACCTCCCCTGGTGGGTTTGGCAAGGAGGGAAAAAGAAGCCATATTTTGCGGTTGAGGGTCTGGCCTGAGGGCTTAGATCGCTGGTGTGGTGACAACAGACCTTGGAGAAGCTATGTTCATGGCAAGGGTGGGAATTGAGCCTCTCCCCAGCCATCCCACCCGCACTCACTTGTTCTTCTCCAGCCACAGGAGGTAGTCCCTGCCTTCAGCACGGATGCTGTAGAGGACACGGTCCGGGTAGGCGCTCTGCAAGAAAGATAAGACAACATCACAGACCCACCGTCACCAGAAGCCAGAGCTACAGAACGGAGGACCTGCCCAGAAAGGGGATGGGGTACGCATGCACCCCGCTGGAAGGCAGCTGCAGGGCAGGGAGCCTGGCTGCTCACCCTAGAGGCATCCAGCAAAGGCACGGGAAATCAGAAGAGAAGAAAGAAAGCACGTGGGCAACAGCACAAATCCCCAGTGCATCCTGAGATAAAGAACAGGTCACCAGCAATGAGACAGAGTCAGCAAAGTCTGGTTTCCTGTGTCTGACACATGGCTGCAGATGGCCATGCCAGAAACTGAGGTTTCCTACTCATCAATCACAAAGCTCCTTTTCTGGGGACTGAGGTCACCACTTACTCACAGGGTAACCACAAAGATCCTGGTGCCCAACAGCTCTCATCAGCAGAGACTTCCTTATCTCTGACTGATCTAACACAAAACATCACGGTTAGAGAATAACCTTCTCTTGCTTCTCATCTGCTACTGACAACAGATTTTAGTATCACCGTGTGCTAGATCCCCTGAGCATCACCCTAGTGCTGGTAGAAGGGTCCTCCAGGCATCTCAAGTCCGACCTCCAGTCACTATGGCTGGGTCAGGGTGGCTGCGGCTCAGCCTAGATGAGCCCTGAACTCCCAGGATGGAGATGTCCCTCCAGAAGAACTGTTTCCCTCTGGGATGGCTTGTGATCTCCATCTGCAGAGATTGGGCCACAGACCTCCAGAGGTCCCGTCCCACCGGGGCCATCGAGAGAGACGATGATCCGTTGCATGGTTCCCTGTATCAGGCTGCACCCTTGGCACCAGGAACCTCCTCAGTCACCACTGCAGCACAGAGGTCTCTCCTGAGGGCACATCCTCACTCTAACGGGATCCCGGGGTGGCGAGCTGAGCAAAAGGCAAAGCAAAGCACCTCCTGCAGGGCCAGCATTCCTCCTGGATGAGGTGTGCGGCCTCTCCCCAGGGAGGATGACCGCACTTGCTGTCAGCGCTCCCAGGGGATGATCTGCAACCTGTCAGGAGCCGAAAGTCCCGCTGACTCAGAGCCAGTGGGGCCAGGTAACAGGGTTTGCCCTTCACTCGGTCGCCCTTGATTCCACCCGGTTTGCATTTCCCATCTGAAGCGACGGGCTGCCAGCCATGAAACATCCTCCCTGCGCGCCGAGCAGGTTGCAACAAGCCCGGCGGGCAGCTGGGCACACCGCCAACATGCGGGCGCACTCACGGGTCCCCGGAAAATTCTTCTCCGGTGAACAGCGTCTGCTGCCTGACGTGGCCATCCCGACCCGTGTCCGCCGACAAAGAGATGCTGTGTTATTGTTGGCAGCGCCAGAGCCAGAAGAGGTCTTAAGAAATGGCAGGAAAGCACTTGGAAGGGGGAGGTGGGTCAGGGACCGTCTCTCGGAGATAACCGCAGGGCAAGTTAAAAAAAAAAAAAAAAAAAAAAAAAAATCCTGCTGAAGCTTCTGTGAATCACCCCCTTCCTTATTCACATGGGCTTTGCCAGGGCTCCAGATGGGAAGGCTTTGAAAGCACAGGCAGCTCAGCCCTGCTGACCCTGTGACCATGCTGAGCAAGCAAAGCAGAGCCCTGGCCACAGTGCACAGAATGGGGGGATTTCTTCCAGCTGGTCTTATTAAGAGACCTGGAAAGTTTGCAGAGGATCGGGATGTGATGCCGTCGTCCCACCCCAGCACAGGGTATTTTTTCCCCGGGTGGGAAGATGTGATGGGTCTCGCTAGGAGGGTAGGGATGGGGTTCCTTGCACCACACCATGCATCAGAGGAGCTGCAGCACAAGGGAGGAGGAAGAGGAGGTGGGTCTCTGGGCCACCGCTGTCCCTTTCTTCTGCTCCATCGGCCCCATTGCTCACCCCGCAACATCCTGCTGTTTCCCGCAGGCTGGGCTAGCAGGAGCTTGGCTGTCTCCAGCCAGGCAAAGGACTTGCCTCGTTGCATCAACTGGGGATGTGGTGGCGGAGATCAGCAGGGATGTGTGAGCACAGGTGCACTGGGGGAGAAGCCAGCAGCTTCCAACGCTGGCTCTTACACTGGCTGGAAACCACCCTCCTGTTTCAATACAGCTCTTTGAAACGCTGGAGCATGGGGACGAGAGAGACGTCACTTCTGCAATCAAGAGCACGTGACTATAAATCTTTCTGAAGGCCCTTCTTGCTCTTTTTTCAGGCCCCTTTCCATGAAGAAGCCAGGTTTGCCACATATCCTGTCATACCCCTCCTAATGGTGGGTGGGAGGAGAAGACCACGGCCTGTGGGAAGGCTGGCATCCCAGGAGATCCTACGCTGCAGGACCCAGGTCTCCACCCCATCTGCAGGGCTAAACATTTTGATTTAAGCAAATCCAGAGTGGTCTGCTTCAAACCTCAGCTGGCAGATGCTCTGCTGGACCAACCTCATGTATCCCAACTGCCCTGACCCAGGAACCAGCTCTTGGCCCATGCCCATCCCAGCCAGAGACTGATAATGCAAAGCCAGAGGAGGAGCTGGAAGAGAAACTGCCTGTCCAGCTACCTGTCTCCACTTCAAAGAGGGGCTTGGTGGTGGTCAAGCCTTGCTGAGAACCTCTTCCCCACCAAGGTTAGTGGGAGAGCAAACCCAACTTTTGTGGGAGAGAAAGAAAATGGATTGAAAGGCAGGAGACCTCCTACCCTCAACACAGCAGGTTCAGGAGGTCCAAGGACTGCCCAATCCAAGACTATATCCAGGTGCCACCTGGCAGACACCACCCGTGGCTGTCCCAAAGTACATAGCTCAAGGCAGATGTCTTCTCCTGTGCTGTGGAAAGCAGAGGGACCCCGAGATGGGTGAGGTCCCCTTTCCGGGGGGAGAACAGTGCAGAGCTGCCCAACGCGCCCGGCACAGATGGTGTCTCTAAATAGCCTGGGGAATGTTTATCTCGTGGACAAGTTTAGGTTTCTAGAGCAGAGAAAACAGATGCTTTTGGGGAGTGTTTTTGAAGCTAGTTTATCAGAAAGGGTTTGAATCACAGATGAACATGCTGTACGAAGAGTTTACTAGGAAATAAATGTCCCCAGACCCTCCATCTCATCAGGTGCTAAAGTCGGTGCTTTTTGGTCCTAGAAAATGATCCTTGTATTTAGCTGAATTTCACTTTAAGGCAATGAGGAAAACATCTTTGAGGTCAAGGCCATCATCCTGTGGATGTCAGCCCCAAGTGCTCAAAACTCCTGAGTCAAACCCCATTCCTTCCCCCAAATTACAAGGTTTCCCAAGAAAAATAACACTGGTTTTCTTTCATGTGGGTTCTTGTAACTTTCTGATTCTTATTTCCCTATCCCAAAGGATGAAAAAAAACCCCAACCCCAACTTCAGCAAACACAGCAAGAAAAGTGCTTACAGCTCAATGAGGCTTTGCAAATCCCTCCTTAAGCAAAGACCAGATGTCACAAGATCACTGCAAGGCTGCAAGAGGTGGCACTGCTGGGTAATGTTTCCGAAGGAAACACTGGAGAAAGCAGTCGCCCCCCACCTCCCCCCGGAGTCCACCCTGCTATCTGGCAGTTCCTATTTTGGCCCAAACAGTCCAGGAAAAGCTGGTTTGATCAACTACTTCAAGATCTCCATCCTCTGGGATGGAAGCAATGCAAGAAAATGTGCACCAGATCATTCTACTGGCACGGGGCCAAGGGGATCCACCTCCAAGCCTAGTGGTAGGCCAAGGGTCTCTGCTGACTTGCAGCACCCTCCCTGTACCCCCTGCAAGGCAGCAAGGGCAGCTGTGCCAAGCCAGTATTTGCGAGGTGACACTACTCACCGGTAGCGCAGAGAGGTCCCTCTTCCCCCGAGGCACCGGCATCTTGCGTGGCGTGACCATCTCATACTTCTCGACATGAGCGAGCTTCTCCTCCAGCCTGGCAGTGGCACCTAGGAAAGGTCAAAGAACTTTGAGAGGAGATGCCCAGAAACAACCAAGTCAGGGGATAATGGAAGTGGCCAACATGAAGGTGCGGGGAAGAGCCAAAATACCAAGTCCTGAAATATCCGCTGGGAACACAACGCCCTGGTGGGCTCCAGGGATGCTCCAGCTCCTCCAGCCCCAGCACCCACAGGGTGCTCAGCATCACCCATGTGCAAGCGGTCCCTTCAAGGCTGGAAAACCCTACTGAGACCCTGGTGGACAGATAAAGATGGAGGTTTTTCAGCTCCCCCACCACCACCATCTTGTTGCCACAGTTTGTGACTTGGCGCCTGGGGTTGTGTTTTGGAGAACAGCTCGCGTCTGGGCTGCCTCAGCCCTCCTCCCATCCTCTTTTTTTTTTTTTTTTTTTTTTCATGTCAGAAGGAAGACATTTCTGTGATAAACCTTTCGCCTTCCCCGGAGCCCCGGACCGGCAGTGTGTGCTGCAGTCGTGCCCGTTCCCCCCAGGGTCAGACGAGGCCAGTGGAGCTGGCGGCGAGGTGCCCGGTGATCCTCTCCCACGGCGCCCAAGCAGGAGCCAGGAGCCTCCTCACCACCCCCTCGGCCGGCTGAGTCACTGGGGCCCCCCCACACCAGCACGCCGCAGGCTGGCGGTGACAAATTTCCCCTGGCTCGCAGGAGCCTCCTGGCCGAGGTGTGGGACCCCCCATCTGCGTGGGGCGGCGGTGGGGCAGGAGGTCATCGACGGCGTCCCTCTGGCCGCGTCCTCTGAGCTCCTTTCCGCCACCCTTCGCCCTCGCGTGAGCTTGGGGCATCGATGCCCGCCTAAATCCCCCGGCGACTCCCCCCCCCCCCCTCCCAGAGGACGACAAAGCAGCCGAAACCTTGCCGAGCTGTGACCCCCTTCCCCCCAAAAAAGCCACCCCACGGCCAGCTCCCGCCTTGTGCGTCCCCTCACCGTCGTTCTCGCAGGGAAAAGCATCCCTGCGGGAGGGATGGAGGACGTACCTCCAACCCTGCCCCACGGCAGAAGACACCCCACCCCACCCACCCCCCCCGGGGGAGCCGGGCTTTTGCCCCGCGCTCCCAAAAACTTCACGCCCGTCCCGTCGGGGGAGGGGGGGGGCAGACGGGGACACCCACGGCCGCTCGCCCCACGCTCACCGTGGACCAGCAGCAGCGGCAGCAGGAGCCGGAGGAGCGGCGGGGCCATGGCTCGGAGGTGCCCGCGGTGTCCGGCCCCCAGCGCCGCCGCGCCGCGCCGCGCCGGCAGCCCCCGCCCGCCGTGAGTCACCGCCACCGGCGGGACGGGACGGGGCGGGGACGGGGCCGCCCCCGGCGGAGGGCTCCGTGCGGAGCGGGGAGGGGCGGGCGGCGGGGAGGGGACGGGGGGGGTCCGTGGGGTGTCGGGGAGGGTCCGTGGGGCATCGGCGGGGGGTGTCTGTGGGGCATTGAGGGGGTTCCGTGGGGCATTAGGGAAGGTCTGTGGGGTATCGGGGGGGGGGGGGGGATTGTGAGCCATTGGGGAGGGTCCGTGGGGCATTGAGGGGTGTCTGAGGGGCATTATGGAGGGTCTGTGGGGGATCGGGGGGGTTGTGAGCCATTAGGGAGGGTCCGTGAGACATTGAGGGGGGTCCACAGGGCCCTGAGGACTGTCCACTGGACATCATGTGAGGCATTGGGGAGAGTCCGTGGGTCATTGGGGAGGGTCCATGGGGCATGAGAGAGGGGCTGTGGGGCATCAGGGGGTGTCCATGGGGCATTAGGGAGGGTCTGTGGGGTATCAGGGGGTGTTTGTGAGCCCTTGGGGAGGGTCTGTGGGGCATTGAGGGGGGTCCACAGGGCCCTGAGGACTGTCCACCGGACATCTTGGGGTGTCTGTGAGGCATTGGGGAGAGTCCGTGGGGCATGGGAGAAGGTCCGTGGGGCATCAGGGGGTGTCCATGGGGCATTAGGGAGGGTCTGTGGGGTATCAGGGGGTGTTTGTGAGCCATTGGGGAGGGTCTGTGGGGATCGGGGGGGTTGTGAGCCATTGGGGAGGGTCCATGGGGCATTGAGGGGGGTCCACAGCGCCTTGAGGACTGTCCACCGGGCATTGTGGGGTTTCTGTTGTGGCATTGGGGGGTGTCTGTGAGACATTGGGGAGGGTCTGTGGGGCATGGGGGAGGGTTTGTGGGGTATCAGAGGGTGTGCGTGTGGTATTGGGGCGTGGTGGGTCCAAGTGGCATTTGGGGGGTGTCAGTGGGACATTGTGATGATGGAGGGGCTGGGGACACCATGAGGGGCTGAGCTGTCAGGGGGACCGTGGGCCATCAGGGCATATCAGTGGGGCACTTGGGACCCTCCTGGATCCCAAAGGATCGGAGGCGCTGGGATCACCATGTGGGGATGAGCTGGGAGGTGCACTGCACCCTGAGCTCTCTGCTCTGCTGCAGAGCTGACTGCTGTCTCCCCTTTCTCCACAGAATGTCCCAGGTTGGAAGGCACCTCTGAAGATCATCTGGTCTGACCTGTCTTGGGGAAGTGAGCCTGGATGAGGCTATCTCGCACCCTGTCCAGGTCACATCTTGAAGCTCTCCAGCAATGGGGACTCCACCGTGACCCTGGGGAGGTTTTTTCTCCAGCAAGAAATTGTTCTCACTGTAACGTATGCCTCAGGTTGAGATGAAATGTCTCCCAGTGCAACCCACAGCCCCTTGTCTTCCCCATGTGGCAACTTGAGAAGGGAGAATCCTCTCCTGCAAACTGATTTTTTTTTACATTTCTTGGTGGTTTGGGCCAGGACCAGCCAGGAAATGCCACATTTAATGAAAGAGGGGATCGGACACCAAATCTGGCTGGCACAGAGCTCTGTCACCAGGGCCAAGCTTCCTCCAAAATGGCACAGAAACCACCATAGCCAAGCACTGTGCCAGTGTCTTCCCTCTTGCTCCCCAGAGCTCCCACCACCACAACGGTAATCCTTGCAAGGTGTGGAGAGCTGAGCTGGCCTTGAAGGAGCTACTGACCAATCCATGGTCTACGAAGCACAGGCTTGCCAGGGAGACTCAAAGTAGCCAAACTGTGACTCCGTGCAAGGAGGTACCCAACTGCTGTGCCATTGGAAGTGGGGCTGCTGGGTTCAGGACCTTTTGTTGCCCTTCTGCTGGCACTTCCTGGCTTCTGGTGAGGGGAGAAGACACACATCCACCTCCTGCTTGGGGCTGGTGGTACGGTGCCAAGGTGCCTTCTCAGAGGGGAGTGGGTAGATCCATGGGGAAACCCGTTCACAGACTCACAGACCAGTCAGGGTCGGAAGGGCCCTCTGGAGCTCCCCCAGTCCCACCCCCTGCCAGAGCAGGGGCACCTCCAGCAGTGGCACAGGACATGTCCAGGCAGGTTTGGAATGGCTCCAGAGTGGGAGTCTCCCCCCCCCCCCCCCCCCCCCCCGGGCAGCTGTGCCAGTGCTCTGCCGCCCGCACAGGAGAGAAGTTCTTCCTCAGGTTCAGATGGAACTGCCTGTGGTCAAGTTTGTGCCCATTTCCTCTTGTCCTGTCACTGGGCACCACTGAAAAGAGACTGTTCCCATCCCCCCGGCACCCTCCCTTGAAGGGTTTATAAGTATTGGTAAGATCCCCCCTCGGTCTTCTCTTCTCCACACTAAAAAGCCCCACGTCCCTCAGCCTTTCCTCATAAAAAAAGATGCTCCAGTCCCCTCATCATCTCCGTAGCCCTTCGCTGGACCCTCTCCAGAAGTTCCCTGTCCTTCTTGACCCGGGGAGCCCAGAACTGGACACAGTACTCCAGATGTGGCCTCACCAGGGCAGAGCAGAGGGGGAGGATGACCTCCCTCGACCTGCTGGCCACACTCTTCTTGATGCACCCCAGGATGCCATTGCCCTTCTTGGCCGCCAGCGCACATTGCTGGCTCGTGGGCATCCTGTTGTCCCCCAGGACTCCCAGGTCCCTTTCCAGAGCTGCTCTCCAGCAGGTCAGCCCCCAACCTGTACTGCTGCAGGGGGTTATTCCTCCCCAGATGCAGTACCCTACACTTGCCCTGGTTGAACTTCACTAGGTTCCTCTCTGCTCAACTCTCCAGCCTGTCCAGGTCATGCTGTATGGCGGCACAGCCTTCTGGCGTGTCAGCCACTCCTCCCAGTTTTTTGTGGCCACCAAACTTGCTGAGGGTACACTCTATCCCCTCATTCAGGTCATTGATGAATATATTAAACAGGACTGGACCCAGTACTGACCCCTGGGGAACACCACTGGTTACAGACCTCCAACTAGACTCTGCACCACTAAGCAGAGCACCCCCAAGCCTTTCAAATAACTGCTCAGATAACTGGGCATCCCCATGCAGGCCACAGTTTTTTGGGTGACTGAAGTTGCCTGTCAACGGGGTCCTGTGTGAACAGCAGGAATCCAAGGCTGGCGTGATACCGCCTCACCAGCATCACCGCCTCTGCCCAGGATGGGCGCAGCGAGGGGGGGGGTGCACATTCAGCTAGCGGGCTGTCAGTACAGGTTGCAACAAAGCTGGGGGGGACAACCCAGCCCCGGGGTGTAGGTGACCTCCTGGAGGCTTTTCTCACCCAGGTGAGGACCTGTGGGTTGGCAGGGAGCAGCAGAGGATCCTGTAGAGGTGGAGTGTCCCCGTCGCCCACAGAAGAGGGTGCACAAAGAGGGGAATCCCCCTCCCAGGAGAGGGGTGCCTTTCCCTCCCCACCAAAAAAAAAAAAAAATGCTGCAAGAGGGGTGCACATAACCCTCTGCACGTGTGAGTGGGACTTCTTGGGATTAGTCACAGAGGGACGCTTAGAAATTTGGTGTTGATTTTAAAAATGAACATTTCAGAAGTATCTATGGCTTTGTCTGAGACGCAACGCTTGCTGGGTAGTCACATGCTATTAATCCATACACGGCTTCGATCGTGATTTAATTGAAATCCCGTAAACAAAGATTATTTTTTTTCCTGCAACAGCCATCACGCTGCTCGTTGGTGTAAAAAATGTGCGACCTCAATGGTGACAGGGTGAGGTGCCAGGGGAGCCTCTCAAGCCTGAGATGTTGGGCACCGAGAGACGAGCAGGTTCTTCCAGGGACCTGGGCCCCTCTCTGCCTCTCCACCCTGAGCTCAAGGGACAAGCCCTAACATCTGTAGATCCACAGAAACTTCATGGAAACGGCAGGTCAATGTCTCCAAGTCTCCCTGCACTGAGAGGCCACCTCAGTGGTGGGAACAGGAAACCTTCCCTTCCCCATGAACTGCACAAGTCCTTTACCTGAAGAGCCAGATGATGCTGGCTTGTCGTCTCAGTCAGGAATTCAATCATCTAGACCCAGGACCGGTGGTCTCCATCCTCTCCTTGGGTCTTCCTCCCTCTGCCAAGCTGGAGGCCACCAAAGCAAAGAGAACCTGGTTCTTTTCTCTAATGTGCCCTAGGTCTTTGCAACGGAGGAGTTGAGGGAGAGAAAGGGCAGGTCACTCAGCCCTTCCATATCTCCCCAGCTTCACACACTTGCCGCTGAGGCCTCTGGGTCTCTGGCACGCATCTTGGTTACCACTTGTTCCTGGGAGACGCTTCTCTTCCACCTTCCACCACACCCCCTTCCAAACTGGCTCAAGCAATTTTTACAGCTGCACGACTCTGCAAGACGTCCTGAAAGTCCTCCGCTGAGGACTCGGCCGGTACGATATGAATATCACCCTCCTGCTCATCAGCTGTGAACCCCATCTCATCGGTTTGAGCAGCTGGTCAGCTTCATTCCAGCAACCCCCCAGTTAGGCTCTCCCCCCCCCCCCCCCCGCCAAAATAATGCCACAAGGCAGCAGAGCCAGATCTCTGTGAGCTGACTAAAATTTAGTTACCTAAGACTAATTTGCACCGTGTTAACAGTAAAAAATAAACCCTGATTTTTATTTATTTTTAAATTTATTTTACAACACACAAATACATAATTTTACAACGTAGTAAAAAAAAAAAAAAGAAGGACTTAACAAAAGTGTCTTAGAAGAGAAAATCCATTACATACATTTCAGGAGACTGAACGTTCCCCCCGTCTCTCTGGGACGACCCGTATGGTTCGCTTCCAGCTCACGCTGTGAATGTAGAGGGTTGAGAACTCTTAGCTCAAAGTGAACGAGTGTCCGGTTCTCTGCTGGAGGAGAAGAGGCGATGGCTGAAAGGGCTTCACTGGGCAGGTATGGCCCGGCGGGGAAGCAGGGGAGCCGCCTTCTGGCTGCGCTCGGCAGACATGTGCTCCAAGCGCTCGGTGTAGAACCCGTTGAAGTCCAACCTGCAAGAGGGAAAATGCAGATGTTTTCGGCAGCCCGCTGGCTCAACGGCGCCCAAGACACCGGCACACAGCACGCCAAACGTGCTGCCAAAGGCCCCCCTCCCGAGAGCTCGGTGTGGCAAGTGCCGCAGCACATGTGCTGGGCGGAGGGCTCAAAGGCAGCAAGGGGATCCAAAAAAACATGGACTCATAGAATTGTCTAGGTTGGAACAGACCTTTAAGATCATCAAGTCCAACCATTCTCTCCATTTCCTACACCTGTCATCTTTGCAGATGCCATTCTGTAAATTTGGAGAATTTCCGTCTTTCTTCTCCAAATCTCAGTTGTGGAAAAATGCCCAAGGTGGTGGTGTATAGACAGTCAGGCGAATTTTAAGACAAAGTCAGTTGAAATGAGGGGTGCGAAGCAAAGCAAAGCAAGTCTCACCGCAGGAAGAAGTGAAGGACACTTGCTTGTGCAGCACGGGGTCTTGCACCGCAGCATGGACCTCTCGAGCAGCCGTGCTCCCCGTGTCCACCCTGCTGAGCAACAGCCTTGCTCTTACCCAGCCACAGCCCCTGGAGGAGAAACATCTCCCAGGGCATCAGCTGAACCAGGCCACCACGCAGTGAGCTCTGGACCTGCCATCCCTGCATTGGGACTGCCCTGGGCTGGGTAGACACAGCAGCTTGTTCAGAGCGAGACAGGGACATCTGCACTGTGCCACAGGCGTTGTCGGTGACACCTCTGCTGTGCTCGTCCCTTCACAACAGGGTAAATTTCACCTGTTCTTTACAGGTGTATAAAATACATCGGAAAGGACCAATGGCTAATAGCTTCCTCTCCGGAGTCACAGCCGGACCACAGGTGTCACGTGGGGACAAGACGTCAGGGGTGAGGGCTCCACACCTTCCTGGCCAGTTCCGACCACTCCTTAACCACCACCGTTGAACCCCAATATTTATCCCCACGTGAAATCCACCATATTTGTCCACCGTGGCTACCATGAAATGTTGGAGTTTCCATTACCACCACCTCCTCACTGACACCAGCATGCTTCAAACCAGATTCACGATTCAAGAAGTTGAGTAACCGGTCGGAAGATGCTCAGCCAAAATCGCAAGTATTGCTGATAGTCTTAAATGCCTCTCCAAAGCAGGCAACATCAGCGATATCCTGTTTCCTTGATAAACCAAAAACGATGCCACAAAACCACCCAGCTCCTGGCCTGCTGTGACTTTCCTTAGGCAGATCTCTGCACTACAAAGCCAACTAAGACACATGCAGCTCTTAAAAACACGCGCCCTCAGTGTAAGCGATAGTCACTACAGGCCCGTGAATCACACAAAAGTTACCCTCTTCATTTCTCAAATTGAGTTGCTCCAATACTAAATGAATGGGCACAATATTTGAGTTTCATGTTGCTTAACAACCTCACGCAAACGGCAACAAATTGTTCCTTGACATTTTTTGGTGACGGCGGAAAACAGAGCCTCGACAGATGGAATTTATCTGTTGCTCTCTCCTGGTTGAAAAGCTTACATCTCTTTCATCCTTTAACGAAAGGAAACCTGACACTGCAGTGGGCAGATTTACCAAACTCATTTATATCCTCGCTTTGAGGCTCTGTTCCATTCCTAAAGTTGCTTTATTCCAAACTTTTTGAATTGCAGATTTGGATTTGCTTCCCTTTCAGCTGTTTTTAGGGTGAAATGATCTTTGACAACTATCTCTTAAGAATCTGCGCGGTGCTTCCTCAAACTCTGCCTACACTTCAGTTTATTAGTTTGTGGCTGGAAGTTTTATTCACTGGGGTTTGCATCACTTCATATGTCCTACTGCTCTTACTCTAAGCTCAGTCATTGTTGTTTCCTCCAAACTGGTAAAGGAAGGATATCTGATGAATGCTAACGGCACTTGATGGGTACGATTTCTAAGTATTCCAAATTAAGTAATCCTTCTGACTAAGTCCTCTGTGCTGTCATTCTTCTCCTTTTCACGACTGGTATGTGAAGGTGTGGCTCTGGAGGTTTTCTGCAGTTGCCAGCCCTCTGTCAGCACTGCTACTGGTGGAGACAAGGCACCCGAGCAGGACTGCAGCACGCTGAAGATCTGAGTCACGTGTGAGCTTCCCTGCTTTGAAGAAAACCCTCTGGGTCTCCATCTTGTGTCGTTTGGTGCTACAAATGCTGGTGCCTCAGTTACTCAGTACTGTAAACTGAATAAATAGTAACCAGGATCATATAAATAAAACCACAGTACCACAATGATGAAGAAAAGGGATATTTTGTTACTTATCTTACATGTTGACTACCACCTTTGAAAAGCAGTCATATAAAAAGGTTATCCTTTATAAGAAAAGCCCCCTATGTCTTATCAGCTCTTCCATCTCTCTGTCAAATATCTTATTTCAGATGGCAACCGTCTCCGCTCTGGTGCTGGGGTTCCTGTTGCCATAGAGTCCAGGACTCGATCCAATAATCTCTACAGACTGAATGAGAGCTGAATGTCACGTCTGGGCATTCATCGTGGGACTTCCGCTCTTTAAACGTTACTGAGCGGCCCGTAGAAACGGAAAGACACGTTCTGTTGCATAGCCTGTTAACATGCAGTATTTCTGTTGAACATCTTTGTCGGCGACATAGACAGTGGTGTTGAGAGCACTCTCAGTTTGCCAATGATAGCAAGCTGTGTGGCGAGGTAGACACGCTGCAGGGGAGGGATGCCATCCAGAGGGACCTGGACAGGCTGCAGAGGTGGGCCCAAGCCAACCTCATGCAGTTCAACAAGGCCAAGTGCAAGGTCCTACATCTGGGTCGGGGCAATCCCAAGCACAAATACAGGCTGGGCGGGGAATGGCTGGAGAGCAGCCCTGAGGAGAAGAACCTGGAGGTGTTGATTGACGAGAAGCTCAACATGAGCCAGCAATGTGCGGTCGCAGCCCAGAAGGCCAACCATATCCTGGGCTGCATCAGAAGAAGTGTGGCCAGCAGGGCGAGGGAGGTGATTCTGCCCCTCTACTCCACTCTCGTGAGACCCCACCTGGAGTACTGCATCCAGCTCTGGAGTCCCCAACATAAAAGGACATGGACCTGTTGGAGCGCATCCAGGAGAGCCACGAGGATGATCCGAGGGCTGGAGCACCTCTCCTATGAGGAGAGGCTGAAAGAGTTGGGGCTGTTCAGCCTGGAGAAGAGAAGGCTCCGGGGAGATCTTATTGCAGCTTTCCAGTACCTAAAGGGGGCCTACAGGAGAGCTGGGGAAGGACTTTTTACTAGGGCACGTAGTGGTAGGACGAGGGGGAATGGCTTTAAACTGGAAGAGGGCAGGTTCAGATTAAACATTAGGAAGAAATTTTTCACTTTGAGGGTGATCAGGCACTGGAACAGGTTGCCCAGAGAGGTTGTTGAGGCCCCATCCCTGGAGGTGTTCAAGGCCAGGCTGGATGTGGCTTTGGGCAACCTGGTCTGGTGGGAGGTGTCCCTGCCTATGGCAGGGGGGTTGGAACTCGATGATCTTCAAGGTCCTTTCCAACCTAAACCATTCTATGAAATGGGGACATCTGGTCTGCCAGTAAAGGTCCAGTTATGGCCAACATCTTGGTGAAGACTCACGTGGTCCCAGACAGTCCAAACAGGGGACTTGATAGCGATGACAGTCCTGATGGCATAAAGACCCAGTATTTCCTCTGCAGCCCTTGAACAGAACTGGGGCATGGAAATAGCAGGGGGCAAAGAACTCAGACCCTCTTCTGAACAGCTGGTTGCGAGCTTAGGTCAACATTCTCAATGCAAATTGCTAAAACGGAAGCGTTTTGGTTTATCACAACCAGCCTGAATCAGCATACTTCTCCTTTCTCCTGAAGCAGGAAGTACTCGTTGCAAAAATCAACCTCTCTGTATTTGGAAGAATTGGCTCGAGAGCTTCCACAGCTCAGGAGTCACCCACCTCCTGACACAGTTAACACTTGTGTGCGGTCTGTGAAACACAAAGGCATCTGGTGGAAGATAGTTCCTAGCCATGCCACCATGGAGCCACAATCGAACGAAATACACAGCCAGTACCTGTGGTGCAGCATCAGGTTGTCCCACCGTCCTGGTAGATGTTGACACAAGGGTGGGGAGGCAGTGATAAGAGAGGTGAACGTCTGATGCTAAGTGTAGGAGCAGTGCCAGAAGGAGGACACCACCTGAACCAGAAAAGGCCTTACATCGGTGTCTGGCATCACACATGATAAAGTGTGATGGAAGGCTGCAGGACTTCTGCTGTTGCATGATGTAAAGACTGGTCAAGGACTTGACATTGTTGACTGCCTGAGTAAGCTGAGAACCAACTCCAGCCTTGGACTGAGTTGGGTGATCCCACCAAAGGGACAATATCCACATGTTCTTTGCAAGACTGAAGGACTGGTGGGGTCGTGATGGTCTTCTATTAAAAGAGCAGGCAACTTGGTCTTCAGCACAGTGTTGGCCGTGCCCTGAGCAACCTGCAACAACGTCCAAGTGGCTGGATCATGGAATTAGTTGCCATTAAGATCTCCTGGATGGAGCATCATAAAAAAGCCTGTCTGTTAGAACTTGTACTGGTAGTGATAAAAATGTAAGCGCTTGATAAAGCAGACAGAGCCAGAGCACTGAGGAATAAATGTTCTTGCCTGGGTGACTCAACTTCTTGTGGTCTCGATCCCTGAATCTAGCTTGACTCTGTATGCTAGTGTGACAACTAGGAGGGAAGGCAGCGAGGGGAGCGGAAGAGCTTAATCCCTTTGGCCTGTCAATTAGAATTTACTCCTCAGTGCTCCAGCTCTGCCTCCTTTATCAAGATGGATCCTGCCTGCAATCTCCAACAGTCCGATGATGAGAAACAGCGATGCCCAGGCAGATGAAGGTTGACAGAAAACGTCCAGAAGGCCTTGATAAGCTGCGTTGTCAATTCCTGAATGGATTTGCAGAGACTTAGCTGTCCTGGTTAGTCCTGAAAAGAACCGCAACCACTTGTATAGCTGGGGCCTCCACTCACAGCCATAAAAAAAGCCTTTGAAGAATTTCCAAGATAAGAAGTAGACCTCAGACTCTGGTCACTTCAGAAATGGAGTGAATCAGTTATTAGGACTGTGGAGAAGGGATCCTCACCTACCTTCCCATTTCAGGGACTGAGTAGCAACCAACAGGGGCAGTTCTGGTGGCAGGAAGATAAGCTCCGACCCTGCCAGGGAATGGAAGCAGAAGAGTTCAGAGCAGCAAGCAGCTTTGTGGGACTGCATTTCCCTTCAGATGCCTATGAGTATCCCTGTCCTTAAATAAGGAATACCACCCTACAAGGAAGAAGACATGTAATTCTCTGCAGTGCTGTGGGAGCTGGTGGGCTAGACTCCACTCCTGGAAGCCCCCATGGTGACAGGGATGACAGGTTTTAGTGTTCAACCTTGGTCTCAGCTGCATGACCACATCTGAGATAGAGCAGCAGATGCTAACACAGGAAGCCAGGGGCTGTGCAAATGTATGGTAGCTGCTGGTCAAGAAGTTCTTGGAAGTAAAGGACAACTGGAAGCTCAGTCTCCTGCCGGAATACTTCACAAAACAGTGTTTGCAAAGGTTGGTACCAGGAATCCTGGACAGCCCTGTCAGACGCTGTTAGAAAAGGAAAATGGAAGCTTCAAGAACTGCATGAGCAGGGCACAACCTACTTCAAAAAAACATTCCTGCAACCTTTTCTCTCTCTGTTTTCAGCTGTAGCACATCTCAACAGAGGTGTAAGGGTTATCAGCCAGCCATAAAAGACAACTGGTACGGAAGGGCAGCGAACAGAACATAATGGTTGCAGGTTAATATTCTTATGGTTTTCCTGAAGATTGAGTCAAAGGATGCAAATGACCAACAAAAAGCACAGTTCACAAAGACCAAAGCAGAGGAGCAATAAGACTACACTTAAATAAACCAACACAAAACAGAGGATAAAGCACAGTTAGGAGAAAGCTCAAAGTACCTTTTAGTCCTATGTGGTTAAAAAGAACTAAATAAGGATCTACTCTCTTCTGCACTAAATATTAAAGGGCTTAGGGTACGAAACCCCCACCAAGGGGAAAAAGAAAACATGGGACTAACCAGTTATCAGGCACATTTATGAACAAAATTACACAACCAACAACTGATTCTAGCATATCTACCATTGAAAAGCATTACAACTTCAGATGAGAAACATTTGTAAAAGTAGGGAGTACTCATTGGTAAACCAAGGGCTTTCCTCAGAAAAAGATGAAAGGAAACAATCAATGCCTAAAAAAGACCTTCATTTCTGGCTAGTCCTGTAAAAGCTGTTGACAATCACTTACACGCAAAAATAAGGCTACACACCGGCTTACAGACAACAGGAAGAAACTAATGGATGTTTAGGATGGTTTTGTTTTCTTTTCCCAGCTGACAGCAATGACAAAGAAGGTAAGTCTCAAGTGTTGTAGGCTCATGCACACCATAACAGTACAAATGTGTCTATCAGGCTTACAAACATGGAACAAGCACTTAAAAAAGTGTTAGCGTTGAAATATTTTATATTCATGAAAATCCCAGCCTCTTAAAATTATGCCTACACACAATACACATCCTGCCTCTTCACTGGAAAAAAAATAAGTCACTGTAAAAATTAATGGGTTTTCTCATGTGCCCAACAGTCTGCACGCAGCATTTCTGAAGTGTCAGAGTCTTTGCCAGGTGTGAGGCAGCTGCTGACCAGCAGGTCTTACATGTGACTCCCACCAAGGTGACTCCTTGAATTAAGAGATGTCAGCTCTTTGAATTAAGAGATGACCCTCGCTTGCCTTCTTATTCTGTGGTTATACGCATGCCTCAGCTGAACATTTCCAATCTGCAGGCTGCTGGGTTTCATGGGTGCTTAACTCTTGAAAAACACATTCCAGCCACAAACACTAACAGCTGCTCACAGCAGCAAAGTCCATAGTTGCAGTTATTTCTGGTTTGCTCCTAAAGCCCTGGTAGCAGGATTAGAGTGAGAAGCATTCTGCTTGCACAGCACACGTGCTCAACGCAGGGTAACGCTCCTTTAGCATTATCTGTGGTTCTTCAAATCTAGAAATACCAGGACAGGTCCCTCTATGCTACACCGATCTATAACATAGACCTTAAAAAGCCCAGCAATGCTAATATGGATTACAAAACAAATGTTGACCCTTCCAAAGAAGGCCCTGTGCATCTCATTTTATTGAAAAAGGAACACAGAGGTTACAAACCTAGCAGCAAATATTAGATCTCCTTTTTCTCTCTCTCTTTTTCTTCCTGCAGTTTATCTTGTGTACCTTACTTTTAGGTATTGCTGGAGGAATTTTGATTTCTACGAAGTTAGTAAATATGGGTGAGGCCACAATAAAAACACATGAAGGGACGCTTATTTAAATAAATACAAGATGTGAACTTTAAACAGAATAGCCACTTATGATCAGTCCCTTGCACAGTTTTCTCAACTTGGAATACTTATGCTGTATTCAGGAATCAGCTTAGTCATTGTCTACACAGTGAGACAATCCTCAGGAAAACTAACACTTGCATTACCTTTACAACAGCAATACACAAATTTCACATAATTCAAAGGAACGCGTTTTTTTTTAAAGCCTTGGGTTGAAATGCAAAGCAATATTTCTTGTGATTTCCATGTTTTTATTAATGGGGCAGACATGCGCAGTTATAAACAGCAATTAGTCTTCCTGAGCTGAATCTGGGAACCACAGAAGGGGAAGTTACAGAGAGAGAACTACTGGCTCACCTGTAGATGATGTTGAGCATGCTGTGCTCACAGTCATTGGTGCTGTAAACGCTCAGTTTGTCCAAGAGGTCCAGCAGATGTGTTGAGAAATTGCTATCAAACTTGTTGATCGTTGCTTCAAAGCCAGACGTCAGGTGGAGGTTGTCGGCATGCTCTGCTAAAAGCTATCAAGACAAAAGCATAGCGGCCCCACGTGTTTGCTGATTCACACTTGCCAAAACGATGCAATTATTCCTTCCCTACTTCCTAACCTGCTCAAAAATACTGCTGTAAAACTTAACAGTCGCTCAGCCACTAAAATAAATCCTTCAAAACAAATGCCAGGTGGTTAAAAACCTTGCTGTACCTATCCGGGTAGTTCCAGGTAGAGCTATCCTCAAATATATGCTGTCGTTAATTATTTTCAAGCAGGGGGAATAGCCAGTAAGCAGGAAGTGAGTGTTGTAACCTCTGGAGCACTCTGATTGCCTTGCAGTGTGATGGACTCTACTGGTTGTGGGCCAGAGAGGGGATTTCAGCGGGACAGGAGGCAGCCTGCTAACCACAAAGCATGCTGAACAAACCACTTAGTATGTGTGCATACAGATAGAGAAATGTGGACAAGCCAAACCCCCCAGATACGAAAGGGATGGGCTGCAAAGTCACACCTGATGATTTATTGGCTCATCCATCACAAAATGCTAGATCTGTAAATAAGAAAGCTCTTGATTTGCAGAAAGCCTGTCTGTGGGTATCTACTGCATGGCTGAAAATACAAATAAGAACTTAAAAACAAGCGCAGGGACTGCCGTGGGAGACAGGGTCTTCAAAGCAGACTTTGAGAACACCATCACACTGTGCTCAAAAATGCCCACAATTCCAGAAAGATTCTGCTTTTAGGGCCAGAGGTGCTCTAGAAACTAGAAAGGTCTATCTGCAAGAGGTAGGACAGCCACTCTGACCAGACTGCAAGCCAGGCAGTATTCACAGAGGAAAGGACCCAGCTGTCCATCCCGTGTCCCACCTTGTTAGTTAGCTTCTTCTTTGCAGTCTCTTCAGCACGCTCCTCCTCTGTTGGCGGGCCCAGCATTGTGCCATGCTCTAAGGTGAGCCGGTCCATCTCATTATCCAGCTTCATGCTCTGTGTGAACCTCTTGGAGGAGCAGAGGGTTGGGGAAATGGTTAGATCCCATTTTTTCAACTATGGCAAAGCATGAGGCTGACTCAGTTCTGCTAGCCCTGCAGCTACCCAAGTCCCATGGAAACTAACTCCGAGATTAAATTTACAATGTTAATACACAAAGCTCCCTAAACCCAAAGGAAGGTGGTGGGTTTTTTTAAACTACAGGCTCCCTGAGACACTGGCAAGAGTGTGCCCATGGAGATCAATCTCCATGGGTCCAATCACCAGTCCTCGCCTGACCCTCAAAAGAACATGCTAAAAACTACAGAGCCCTGCAACTTACACCTCAAATTCTGCTGCAGGACTAGCTGAAGAGAGGTAATTCAGTTCATACGAACCTGATCCCAAGACTGAAAATGAAAAGCATAAAGAATTTTGTGGCAGAAGAAGCCACAGAAACCATTTGGGAGGAAGGATGAGAGTCTGAGCAGCCAAGCTATAAAGCCTGCTGGCGGGAGGAACAGAGGTTCTTCCACAGGCATCGAGGACAAGAGGGGTCAAGTTGAAAAAGGGGACTGTCATAGCTGGCAGGCACCCAAAACAGTCAATATGGGGAGGCTGTACACACCTGCATGCAGTTTGTGAACATGACGCAGACAGACATCAGCTTAGAGAAAATCTTCAGCAGCTCCGGGTTGGTTAGCATGCAGTCCTTCAAGCAGTTATCCAGGAAGCTTGTGTGGTGGCTCAGGACATCATCAATATTAGATGCCTGTGACAGGAGAGTACAATAATGAAAAGCCAAACCAGGACAGCTGTGCTGCACCAGACAGATGCTCTAACCCAGCATCCTGCCTCTGGCGGTGACCTCTCAGACACACTCTAAGGCATGTTGAGATACTTCTCGTGTATCTTCCAGCTTTGAGAAACATCCTGAGACGGAGACTGTATTTGTATTACTGCATTCAACAGTCCTTCACAGGCTTTTTACCTCTGATTTATCACATCACCTTCTCAACCAAATTATGCTTTCTTTAAGCATCCAAACCCTCCACTGGAAAAGAGGCTCAGGATGGAGTTATCTGCTTTATGAACATGCACTTCTTCTGCTTTTAAATCTGCTTGTCATGCACACTCCCACAATCTCAGTAAAGTCAGCTACAGTAAGTGGAAAAGTGAAAAATAAATCAAAGAACCTTAAATGTCAGTAAGTTTATGAGACTTAAAACATACAGGTTACTCAGAAGCATGTTTTAGGAGCACAATAAGGAACTGGGACATGCGGTGTTGCAAGGATTCAGCAAGATTTTTGTTCAGCTCTGCTACTTCAACGGGCTGTTTCAGTCTTGAGTTTTAAATGATAGATTAAACCCCGCCTCTCACTCTGTGATGGGATGTGCTGAAGCTGAGAACATGTCAAGCTTTGAAAGAGCCACAGGACTTAAATTGCCAAAAGTATCCATGCTTCTCCAATGCGATCAATGCCAAAAGAAACCCCCATAACCATTTAAACAACTAGTACAGAACAGTGATAAATGCTGCTCTCTAATGCCATGAAGATGCTAGCTGTGTTGGTAAAGCCAATGATGTTGTGAAAACAAAGATACTAGCTATATTTTTAGGAAGAAATCACCTTGACTTCAAGTGGAAATGCACAAGACAGATATCTGACAAATAAAAAAACAGCATAAGGCACTACATGAGACCAGTGAGGATCATCCTTTTCCCTCCTAAAATGCAAACGAAAGGAAAAAGCTACCCCAGTCTGTAGGCTACAGAAGTTAAGGAGCCAGTTCTGCATCCTCTGTTTGGAAAGAAATTATGCTTTTACTCAAAGCAAGGAAGATTTTACTCAGTAGCTGGGGATATGTCATCCCTGGTGAGCAGCTCTTTTAAAGGACTGCATGGCAAAGTGGTTGCTGAAACAGCTTCTTTAGCTGGCGCTGTTGAGATATTTGACTTTCAGGTGCCCATATCACAACACTGCTTAGAGCCAGACGTTTCCTGCCCCAGCACTGGGAGAGGGCACGCTCCATCTCCCAGAGGTTTAAAAGCCTTGAAGGACACTGATGAGGATGGGAGGCAAACACACATTTGGATTATGTCTCAAAGACTTTGCTAACTTGCCAAAAAAAGGTTCTGTTTCAAGTGACAACTTGTGTACATATTCACATCACGAGTCGTTACTACTGCACTATTACTTGGAGAGGACCTTCAGGTACAGACCAATGGTAGAAATGCTCTACAGAACGCTGCAGCAGCCCTCAAGGTTTCAGAAATGAAGAAGCGTATAGTGAAGGCATGGACAGATCTTCTTGCCATACAGCCATGCAAAACACCTCTCCCCAGTGTCAGCAAAGTCACTTTATACCTGCCTATCTCAACAACTCTGGCAGGCTCACTGATGTTGCATAGTGAGGGAAACAATCCACCCACTTGGGCTATCAGAAAGGTTTGGTCTGTAGAAGTTTCTTGGGAACGGGCTCCTCTGAGAAACAGTATAAACTGGCAAATTCCTTTTTGGATCAGAAATAAAAATGCTACACCGCTACACCTCTGAAGGAGCAGAGAAACTCAATGGCTGAGGGCCAAAGCAGAGAGGGATCTTCAGACCGCAAGTCTTTGCAAAACCTCTGGAGTCAGGAGATTGTCTCTTCTGAACAGGGCATGCTGGCAATACAGACCGTGTGACTACTGTGTTTAACAGTCCCTTCTGGGACACCTGGAATCAGCAGAGACTGAAAGAAAACACTACCTGAAATCAGTATGGAAGAACCCGGGACAGGATAACTTGTCCAAGCGCCTCAATTCATGTAAAGTAGACTGAGTACTACATTTCACAAACCTAAACTTACAACAAAATTAAGAAGAAAGTACTCTTCTCTCAGACCATCCAGGAGCTTCACATATAACCTCTTCTTGTTCAGAACTCCTCCCCAGGAATGTGCAGAGATGCTCACAATCCTAGACATGATGCCTCCTGTGAATTCTCCAGGAAAAAGGATGACAAGGCATCAAAAATGTTGGTTAGCTGACCCCAGAATAACTCCCCAGTACACAGCAGAAACTAAGACAGGGTCAGCTGACGCTGAAGATTCACCAGGCTTGTCAGAGAGCTGCCAAGAGAGCTGCTGTGCCTTAATGCAGATTGCAGAAGGACCGTTGGGCTCAGATAAATGTTTTTTCACGGTGTAAGAGGAAAAAGATGTGCAACCAACCAGAAGCGTCTGATGACAGGATGACTACCAGAGGGAAGAATAATAAGGTGGTGTACATCTGCCTCCTGTTTCCTCACTGTAGCTGGGGCACCCTAACATCACCCCCAACACAGCGGCACCACAGTGTGTAAGGAAGCTGAGAAGGACCATAAGGAAAGCAGTGTCCCTTGGGATAAGCAACATGACTAGAGCCATCACAAAGGTTATGATGCAAAATAAGCAAGTCTTAGGAAGGGATCACTGATCATCTGCTCTAATTAAACACATGTTCAGTGCCTGGCAAAGCCCATACATCAAGACAAACATCATACAAAGCTCAGGGGTAGCGATTCCTAAAGGGCCTTCTCAACTTGTCTCTTGGCATGGAGGAGACGGCAGGAGGTCAGATTCCCTCCCTTGGCAAAACCCTCCAATGCTACTCCACCAAGCTTTGCACCCTCAAGCACTTTCACAGGCCTTCACAACACACCCCGGCCCATGCAACACATCCCTGCAGCTTCACGCTATGAAAACAGCTACAAAACAGCCCTCCCCAGACTGCTGCCAACACTTGAAACTGGAAGAACACAAAATGATCATATGATGGCACCACATGGGACCAAGTGGAGACATTTGCTACGTAATGTGGAGCAGACAGCCTATGTCTCTGCCCTTGTTTTAGGCAGCAGTACAGAAGTAACCTAAGATGCCACCCCTGCTCTCTTTTTCCTCCCACAAAGCCTTGTTTGCATGCCAGAAACCAGCAGAAGCCAGGCAGCTCCACTGGTGCTGAGAGGTGAGGCAACTAGCGCCCTGGCTCCAGCACACATTCCTGGGGAACAAAGAAGCAATGGGCTGGGCCCAGGCTGATGGCAGGGACAACTTTGCAGCATTGCCGTGGCTTTCACTAGATCCACCAGTGCTCAGGCATCATCCTCTGCTTGTCTAATGAACTGCCACAGTAAATGTATGTCCTGAAAGACTAGATCTCTACCACAGTCAGGTAAAAAAAGAAGGGAGAGAAGGGTTTGCTGTAGACAAACTGAGAATAGCACTTGATCTGTTGGTGACAGATTTTTTTTCTCTGTTGTTGAGGATGGAACCAACAAATCTGACATGAATGAAACCAGATATGAGAAGACCTTTATGGGCTTCTAGACCAGCCTGTTTTGAAAGGTAAACTCCCAATGACTTTTCAGTCTCGGCTTAAAACAGGCAGGTGGGATATTAGCTGAAAATGTGTTCCTCTCTGAGATAATAAAGACATCTCCTATGCCCACCAGCAGATAAAAACTAATTCTTGCAGTTTTTGCTCAGGTGAAGAACTTCTGGAGAAGTGACAAGGGTTAGTGAAATATTATGTAGCACACCTGGAAAATCCCACAGCTCAGAACACTACATCTCCATGAAAGGAATAAAAATGGTGCCAGGCATCCTTTGCCCAGACAGCCCCTCATCAGGCATAAAAAACAGTGGCAGAGAGCTTAGCCCCTCACGGATAACACCAGAGTGGAAAAGTTCTCCAGCCTTGCCCACCTGCAGTGGGAATATACATGTGGAATAGCCACCTGAATAAGGAAGGCCCTGTTTTATAACAGATAGTCCTGACATGCCAGTCCTCGGCAGCTTCACAGAAGAGAAAGCACGGACTTGGCTTTTAATAGCACTGTAAGTCAGCCAAGGAATCAACTGAAGATGTCTGGACCGGTTTATGATCCTTGTACCCGGCATCCTTCTTCCTTTTCCATAGTTTTCTTTCTTCTGTGTACAGCGATGCTCAGCAGAACACCACCTTTACATAACAGGGTGCAGAGTATGAGCTTTGCAGTGTGATAATAACAATAGTTCCAAGGCACCTAAGTGCCTCCAACAAAATTAACAGACGCTTTTAGTAATTGAAATTAGGGATTTTTTCCCTATATTAAATTTGTTCACTTCAGACTTCTGTTCCAACTTCTCTCACACACATACTCACCAATTTCAGGTTCTTCTCAAGAATATGCCATGTTGGCTCCATCACTTCAAACATCATGTAATACTGGATATTCTGTACAAAATTCAGCATCCGTTGCCGCAGTGTGAAAGCACCAGCAAACCTAGGGGAGAAATCACACCCACACAACTTTGAGCTAGCAAATGCCAGGGAGAACTATCACCAGGCTTGCACAGTCAAGCAGAACTAAATATTTCCGTCCTAGCAAATTCACTGCTGCAGCGTGAGAGGGATTATAAAGTTAATGCAAACCATCTCTGATTATTTTCCACATATTCAAATGGCTTTACCTCAATCACTAGAGTCAGAATTTTGAACCTGTTGTAGACTGGACAGTTACTTTGAATATTTGATTATATTCAACTAAAATTTTAGTATTAAATATGAAAGCATTTTTACTAGTCTAAGTATCCAGTGAGACATGCATTCGTTAGCAGGGCAATATTTAACATGATAAATAGTTCAGGTTTCTTTCCAGCCTTACTTGTGAAATAAACACTTAAAAATATTCTATGCCTTGCATCAATATGTTCAGGGGATCCAAATACTTAATCAAATCACCTGCTACCTAGAGTATTTAACGCAATTTCACCTTAAAAATAGAATGGTGGGATTATATAGAGGTTCTTTCAATGTTAATTTATGCAGTCTCTGTGACGGCAAACTAAGAACTGACTTCAGCAAACTGGGACAGGTCACCGGAGAAGTGGGGGATACCCACCCTAGGGGTTTGCAACCACAGGCGTCCTGTCCTCTGGTGACCACAGCCGTCCTGTGAGCTGGAGGTTGGACTAGACACGCTCACAGGTCTCTTCTGCTAACACCTCTACAATTAGAGAAGCAGAGCTAGAGTCGTGTTGGCTGAAGTCACTGTCAAGGCAGTCCAGGTTACCTTGTGACACGAAAGTGCCACCAGCAAGGCAGAAGGTACTACCTTGTGTCACTGGGGTCTGCCTCACTCTCCAAACAGGCACCTCCAGCACCTGGAGGGCAGATCCAAAGATGAAAACCCACCCTCACAGATGGAACAATATAGAGTGATTTCCTGGGAAAACACCCCACCAATTTTACCTTATTCAGTTTGTCTCACACCAAGACCCCAAACATTAGCCAAGCTGTGTGAAGGTCACGAGTCCTTGCAAGTGGTCTGGCCAGAAGTTGTTTTTAAACTTACTAATTTTGCTGATGCTAAAGTAGCAACCAAGACAATATGCGCACAGATGTCCTCTGCTGTAACTGTTCAGTGTAGAATGATCTAACCCTAAAGACCATCTCTTCCTTTTCAAACCTTCATGCCAACAAAGAGGAACGAGCCAAGCAGCACGAAGATTATTAAGCCGACACTTCCTACCGAAAGCTAAAATGTTATATTTCGACCTCTCTCAGCCTGTAATAAATCTGTAAAGATCTTTTTCAAGTCAAAATGATCTGATCCGTGTCACAACATATCTAACTAGCAAGAAGGAAAACCAAACCTTCACATCTGATCCAGCAGAAAAAAAGGCCATACCACTTAGCTGAGTGCAGGGAAAATTGCTTGGCCGTCTTATTGCTGATCCAAACGTTGCACAACTGTCTTTCCACATGTTTGCAATAGAACATGTGTCTGAAAAGCATCTGGTATCTTGTCAGTGCTTTCCTGAAAAGAAAGGAGAAACCCATCCAGCTTAAGCCCTGCTCTGATTGACAGACTAAGCTGTGAAGGCTGAGGCTGCTCAAAGGCAAAGAGACTTTACACAATATGTTCCTTACGCCTTCAGACGCGCACAGAACCTCACCGAAACAATTTGAACCAAAGAAAAAAAAAAAAACACACACATTTGTAACCATCCCAAAGAATTTCTCTCCAAGGAGTCCCTCCTCCATATTTCCTGCCAGCATGCACATCACCAGCCCCCTTCTCCAATTCCCTCAAGCCACCCGCAGAAAGGTCACTCACAGAGACGCTGGGACAGAGGGCTGAAAGCCTGCAGTCATGTACCCACTGCACCAAGACTGCTACGATCACCAAAACAATTCACCAGGATTCTCCAAAAAGATGAAGAAAAAGCTGTAACCAGGCTACAGGCAGCATTACCCTGCCAGCAATGCACTGTCAGAAGCAGATGGGGATGCTTATTTATAGCTTCAGGGACTGGATTCAGGTCTGCATTCAGACACTTCAGTGTAGGTGTCTACAGAGCTCCAGTCGATACAGTTCGTGAAGCCTTACCAAACTGTATTTTCACTTCCATAGCTACCATCAGAGCTGATACACTCCATTTGAAAAAAATGAGACATCATTTCAAAAGCATCGCGTCCTTGAAAAAGTCCCACGGCGTCAACTGATTTTTAAAGGGGAAGTTAAGGGACAAACTAATTGTTGGCAGTTAACAACTCAACATCCGTCATGCTGTTCATGTAACATTTCTTGTCCCATTTGTCCTGGCTCATAGCACCGGGTCTGTCAGTGTTTCTCCAGGGAAATGGGGGGCAAATCCCTGCAGAAAAATGCACCATTCGGTCCCTCAAAACTCAATTAAATGCAAAATAGCTTGCTATAGTAATTCTAGCAACAGCCTGTATCTCTCTAGTTTGCAACCAGGGATACCAGAAAGTGCTTTTTTTTTTTTCTGCTCTCCACATTTAAGAAATGCTTGATTCTTGCATGGA
Source organism: Vanellus vanellus (assembly GCF_965231255.1). Classification (NCBI taxonomy): domain Eukaryota; kingdom Metazoa; phylum Chordata; class Aves; order Charadriiformes; family Charadriidae; genus Vanellus; species Vanellus vanellus. The sequence goes on along the minus strand of NC_138912.1, from coordinate 41,532,075 downwards.
AACCCTCTTGTGAGAGTTCATATTCTCAGGGGAGACACTTCAGAAAGCCATGGACAAATGAAAACCGGGTGACCAGTGACAAGTAAAACCAGGGACCAGGCTGAGAAAGCATCCTTTTACCTATGTATTCCCACCATTTAAAATGTAAGTTTGACTTGCCAAGCATGCCTTACACACAGTCTACTGAAGAGACAATCTGTATTCCATAGCCGACACGCAGAGAAAGCAAGGGTCAACAAGCCCAAAGCATTCCCTACTAGTCAGCAACTTATAACCTCACTTTAAAGAGACAGGTTTTCCAGTTTTTTGCTGCATAGAAACAGGCTTCAACCCAACGCAAAAGCTTCTGCCTTTTTTACCTTCAGTGGATTGATACTTTACCTGTTGATAATAAGGGACAGAGGCCACTTAACAATGTAGTCAAAGGAAAATGCTTCAAGGCCACTGAGAGTGAGTTCTGTGGGATCTGCACTGATAATGGCCTTCTCCTGTTTCGTTTCTATAGCCAAGACTCTCAAGAGCTGTGTAATGAGGTCATGGGGCATCAAGTCAATCTATAAAGGAAGAGCAGGAAAAAAGTGAAGCCACAGGGACGCTCACAACTACTGCGTAGCAACAGACACGTGGCAGAAGCACAAATTGTCAAGAGCCGCCCTCGAGTCATCAGACCAACCTAGGAAGCAATAGTGAATGGTATGATCTGGACAGTGCAGTGGCAGACATCAGAGCAGCTGCTGACCGCTCTGCCTTGCCCTCGGCCTCTGCAAGGTCTATTCACATCTCACACTCCCAATGCACCGTCTCTGTGCTGCTGCTTCACATCTGTAAAACACACGATCGTTAATAGACAGGACTTCTCAACAGGTATTTTCTCGTACCTCAAAGTGAGCACCCAAGCTGAGAATAAGCACAAGAGACACACGACTGTTTCCACCTCATGCTGTGGCCACCCAAAAGCACCTTCTCTGTGTTCAGACTCCAGCTAAAAAATGCAGGCCCTTGCCCAGGGTGGGTGCTTCCAGTCGCTGAGCAGGATGAAAGAGGACTTAGCCCAGAGGAGGTCTACAGGACAGCCATCGATTCTCTTTTCCTTCATTGTACATTCAGCAGGTTCTCACAGGCACACAGATCTTCCCAATTCATGGCTGGCCTTCTGCTCCAATTCAGTTATCTTCCGCTTACATACATTCTTACCTTTAAATCGTCCTTGAAAGGATCTGTGTTGGCTGTGCTCATTCGCAGGGCTAATTCAAGCAGAGCCTCTAGCCTCGTAGTTATGATGTCGTCTACAGGTTTCTTAAGTTCCTCTTCTGTGAGATCCATGAAGTGAACAAAAAAGTCCCCTTGATCCATCAAGAAATAGTGTTTTATAGATCTGCTCAAGAAAATGAAGGGACAATTGATTATGTTTTTTAAAGCCCAAGTTAATCCATATTAAACCTAAAGGAACAAAAGCAATCAATTCAGCCAGGCTGCTGGGTTTGATCACAAAATGTTCCTCTTCATAGAGAACACGCAGCCATAAACAACCCATTTTAGTCTTTTATGCATGTCCCCTCCTCCTTTCCACCTCAGTCTGCATGCTTTTGTGAAGGCAGATCAGGGCTGCTGCTGCTCTTTTTTTGCTTTGAAAAGTGCACCTTAGAAAAAAACCCGTACACACTACATTGCTGGGCAAAGGCTCATACCGCTGTCCTCAACACCACCGCAACCTCCACAGTGTGCAGATCCACCCAAGAGGCAGCTGCCAATTCAGAGCAGAATCTTGCACCCCTTTGAATGAACAAGTATCTGTGTTGGTTTTTTAAGTACTCCAGGTTGACTTCTGCTACAGTAGGACACATAAACTTTAATTTCCACTTGGCACCAGGGAGAGGTAACTGCAGTGGGCCAAGAGGTTGGAAATAGCTCAGGGGAGAGTTTGAGGATTAACTTAGCGCCTGGCCAAAGATCACACAAGATAACTGCTGTTTTCAGAGCAAAAGTAGGGCCAGCACAGCTTTAACACAATGTGGTTGCAGACTCCTGGTCACGGTCAATTCAGGACGATGCTCAGCTCCGCTGTTTCTCTGACTGTCGTTACTCTCTTGAACCAAGAAAACTCCCCCAGTCACAGGGAAGTCATGACAGTGTCAGTGGTTAACTGAAGGTACAACAGAAAGGGGAGCGAGATACTTACTGCTGACACACCCTAGAGCACAAACCCAAATAAAAACCTGACCTAATGCCTCTGACAATCCCACTTCAAGCAGAAGGTTGAACTAGAGGTTGTTGGCTCCTTCCAAGCAACATTTCTGGGATGGTGGGGAGAGAGACTTGGTATTCCTGCTTCACTGAAGTGGTTATCTGTCACAGGTCTCTGGGGTTTGATCACAACCATCCCACGTTAGCTCTCGAAGTTCATACACATGCTGGAAACTCGGTAGCTTCCTCCATAACCAGCTGCCCCTGCACTCGCACCCCAGCAGGTTACATACGCACAGGACAGTGGCTGAAGCAGCAGAGAGCCTATTTCGAAGATGAGGAGGGCACAGACATCACCAGACCAGACCTGACAGCTGGAGAGGCACTTTTTACAAGGGCATGTAGTGATAGGACTAGGGGTAATGGGGTCAAACTGGAAGAGGGTACATTTAGAATAGATATTAGGAAGAAATTCTTGACTCTGAGGGTGCTGAGACCCTGGCACAGGTTGCCCAGAGAAGCTGTGGCTGCCCCATCCCTGGAGGTGTTCAAGGCCAGGCTGGACAGGGCTTGGAGCAACCTGGGCTGGTGGGAGGTGTCCCTGCCCAGGGCAGGGGGGTGGAACTAGATCATCTTTAAGGTCCCTTGCAACCTAAACCATTCTGTGTTTCTACAGTCAACCCCAGCTGGAGAGGCTGAGCAACACCTTAACCTCCATTATGACAGACAGGCCCAACAGAGGACATACGCCACCAGAACTTTGGAAGCCAGTGTCTTTTGGACAGTCCTATTAAGCAAAGAAGGCTTGGAAGGATGACAGTCATTAGCAAGGCGAGGAAGAATCTTCTTAATGACTGGCAGGTTGGACACAGCGCTCATAACCTTTCATGAAACAAAGCATGTTCTCTGGTGGTTTCCACAGGGCGGAAAGGCAAGTATCAGTTTCAAAGGACTGAAACATGGATCTTCAGCTTCTCCCACAACCTCTTGCACCTGGAGCCATAGTGTTCCCAGGTCTGGAGCAGATGCCTTTGTTGCAGCTACAACTTTTTCAGATCTAGTAAAAAGCAGGCCCAAGGCAATCCCACCTGGACTGCTAGGCATATTCACTTCAGTTGTTGTTACTGCTCCAGCTTATGTCTCCCAACGAGCATCTTCTTGTGCAGGTCACTTGGCAGGTTTGTCCAATGAAGCTCAGATCACTTTCTTTCACCCTGTGTCACTGGTTTGAAGCATAACCTCTAGTACCAAGTCTCACACCAGTGACAAACTGTCTTACAACTGTAATTTCCTATGTATTTGTTGGTGTCTTGGTCTTCTGGATAATTAAGATTCCTGTTTTTAGTGTTTTCTGAAGGTAGCAACAAACTAAAAGCTTGATTCACACAAGAAAGCTGGAGTTTGCATGCTAGAATGGACTTGCATTTGCTATGGGCTGAATGTGTTACAAGAATCAAAATATAGGCTATTACAATGAACTTTAAAGAAGGACAATGTTAAGAAAAACCCTGTACTGGAACCTGGGGCTAATACACTCTACTGCAACTACCTAAGTTTGCATGAACAATAACCACGGCATATATTTGGTGAGATGCTTAATATCAAAATATTCTTAGTCACATGAAACTCTTCTTGATCATACCAGATGATATTAGGAAACTCCATTCCCAGGCGGGAGTGACATGCAGCTGTGGAACAAGTCATGAGAGAAGTGGGGGATGTCCATACCTGTGGGTGGGTTTGGGACTGGGCTAGACAAAGCCACGGCTGCCGTGACCTAGTTTTGGCAACAGCCTTCCAAGGAAGATGGACTAGAGACCCCCCCCCATCCTTCCCACCCAATATTTCTATGATTTTACACTTTTTTTTTCTTCAGGAAAAAAAAAAACTTTTTTTTTTCAGGTCAACCTTTCTAATGGAAAGAGAGAATACATTAGTAATACACCGAGAAGAGGGGTAATTTCAAAAATTTATGTTCGCTATCAGAACCAATCTATTTAACATGCATTTAGTAAAATAAATCAAACCTTAGGTGAGCCACCAGCTCTTTCTCCTCCATTAGGAAATCCAGAAGAACTTTGCTAGCATAGTTATACGCTTTTTCTATTTGTTCCACATACGCTCGCTCTTTTAAAGTATAGATGACCTCTTTAGCCACAGGGCAGGTAACATCACGTCCGCATTCTCGCACAACATTTAAATATTTCCCTAGAAGCAAAAAGAAAGAATGACCCATATTCATACCTACCGTACATCCAACAGGGAAACTTTTAGACCACTACCTTCAAGTGGAAGACTTGCTGTGAAATGTTTACGCTAAGTTCTACTAAAAGCTGGAAAGGATTTAGACACCTTTCGAAAGATAAGACAGAATTTTAAATTAGGCACCTAGTATTACATTTAAGGAGATCTAGAAATGGTTTTGTTTCCCAGCGGTAGCAGAACATCTCTGCAGATAGCCAGAAACTTTGAAGAGGTGCTGCACTTCAGCAGTAGCTTTTGGGGGGTTTTTGTACTTATGGAAAAGAATGATGGTAGCCATCAGGTTGCATGCTTCATTTAAACACCTAAATTAAAACTGGGCATATTGAAACCTCAGCTGTCTAGCTCCATCTAGCTAGCTGCTAGAAAACTGTACCCATGAAACAAAGCATTAAGACAGATAGGTCCCCTTGCTGCTGGACTCCCTCCCACATGTTGTTTTATTTATAGGATTTGGTGTTCTTTTTAAATCTGATTCTTCTATTCCTCGGAGACGTTCAGCTGGACAACCCCACAAACTGGCAAAGCACAATGACATTTACTTTATCTTTACACAAAGAATGGCAATGCTTGTCTCAAGCTTTCCTCTTACATCAGAAGCCTATTTTTACCCACCTGTGCTTAGGATTTTGTCAGCCATTTTCTGCAAGAATGAGGGTATCTGTTGCTGAACAACAGTATACCTTTGATCCCAGTACTTGTCATTATAGTCCTCCTGAATCTTCTCCTTCTGCAGCTCATGTTCCTCCACCATGAACTCACTGAACAGTTAAAGCAGATGTTTAGAAGCAGGCAGTGGTACAATGAAGACTACTTTTTTTGACCTGTAAACTGGTAACATGATCTATCAGAAAAAAGGTCTCGTGAAAACACATTCCAATCAAGAACTGAAATCAGTCTGCATTTGTAGTAATTTGAGAAGCATTATGCAGAGTGTTTCAGCTAATCTGCAACCAGTTATGACAGAAACAGAATTTTACAGGGATCACAAAGGAAGTCTAAGAATTATTTGGTTGTCAGCGTAGAGGTGAGGAAGCTGGCCTTTGTCTGCCTTCTCAACATCAGGAAGGCGTTAATATTAGCTATTTTAACTTGAGTTTTGCCCCCCTTCGGATTCTGCAAATGTGGGAAATAGAAATGCTGGGTGAACTACTAAACACAGGGAAATGCTTCAAATGATTCTACAAAAGACAAGAAACTTCAGAGAGTGTTGTTAGCTCCCATCAGATTAGCATATTAGTGGACTATATTTAACACAGATTCACTGAGTTATCACACGTGTGCCCCATGAGAAGAAGGCTCACCCACACCGTGAAGAGGTTGAGGATGTGAGAGGAGAATTGTCAAAGAGGGACAAGCATGGTAAGGTGGAATTGGAGTGGACTGCATATTTGAACTGTTATGCCATTGACTTTTGCATATAATTTCCTTGAATTTCGTTAGAGTGTCTCTAACTGTATAACCACCGAATCAAATAAGAAATGTAGTTAAACATGCTCCAGCAGCTCCCCTGCCTCGCAACGCTGACTTGTCTACCTACTGCTGCCAGGTCGAGGTCCCTAGGCTATGCACTCTACCGAGCGAGCAGAGGGATGGGTGTGCTAAAAAAAGCACAAGCCAAGGACTTTTGCATTTAATTTTCATTCCTTAACTGTTCTTTACCTGTATGGATCATTAATGATGCCTCGATATATCCACTTTTCCAGAATTTCAAAGTAAGGCACGCTGGCTGCCTTAGTTAAATACAGGCACAGCTCCTGGGCCTGGCTGTCCCCCGTGTAATTGAAAGTCTTGTCATGGAGTAAGCTCAGGGTTGATCCTCCCATACACTCACCTTTATCCACAGAAGTAGCTAAAATTTAAAAATATAGATATAAGACACAAAGCTGACACAGATTAATTGCACAAGCTATGCTGTTAAATGCAGTAAAGTTAGCAGTTGATTAGCTGACCACACTAAGTCGCAGATCTCCATGTCAGCTGTAGACCCCTTCTGTGAAGATGCAAGGCCATTCCACCACACAACCAAAAGCTTACATTCCGAAATGTCCTGAAATGAAAACCCAAATGATCCACAGTCTAAAAAAACCAATGACCAAACCCAGCCCTCCAGGGAAGGAGAGCTAAACTCAGGTAGACACAAGGTACGTGGTGGCTTAGAGTCCAAATGCCTCCTGCACCGACGGGGACCATGTCTGAGGGGACACCAGGATTTAGGTAGGTTGACAGTGAAATTTGTACTTTGCCATTGCAAAAGGGAGGTAGGGACAGAGGAATACAGTACTGCCGTGAGTTTCAGATCAAAGTAAACCTTGATGCAGTTGGCTAACTGCTGTGTTCCAAAAAACTGAAAATTTCAGAAAACGTGAATATAGAAAGGGATCATTCAATTCCAGATTGTAAACAGAACAGGTATTTACGTCCAGATAAATTATCTGGGCTGAGTAGAGAGAAATATACGAGTATTCTCATGCCAAAGAGTTTAACCAAAATTATTGAGGTAACTGCATCTGTAACTGACAACCTCATGCTACAGGCTACGACCAGCTGGCTGAGGAGCAACACTGCAGAGAACAAACAGGGGGTCCTGGTGGGCAACCAGCTGATGACGGGTTGGGAGTGTGTCCACGCAGCGATGAATGCCAACCGCACCCAGGGCTGCACTGCCAATGATTATTCCCCTCTGCCCAGCACCGGTGAGGCCAAACCTGAAACGCTGCATTCAGTTTAGGATCCCCGGTATGAATGGCAAAATGAAGAGTCCATCACATGGCAGGGGGCTGGTGCCCAAGACGTACAAGAAGAGCCTTAGGGAGCTGGGCTTGTTAGCTGAGAGAAAAGATGAAGCTGGGGGTTGTCAAACATCATTCCTTCACTATACAGTGGATGGTTCTAGAGCAGATGGTAAGAGACTCCTCTTGGAGGAGCACAGTGACAATATCAGAAAGACAAAAGCTACAAGAAGGGAAATTTCAGGTGGAGATACAGAAGGAAATGTTCACAAAAAGGGTGGTGAAGTCATGGGAAAGGTCCCAGAATGGTGGAGGATCTACATCACTGAGGATTGTCCAGACTCGCCTGGATATGGCCCTGAGAAACCTGCTGTAGCTGTGAGCAAGGGGTTGGACTAGAAACTTCCAGGGGTTCCTTTTGACTGAATCGGTTTGTGATTATATATTCATATCAGCTGGAGAGTCATTTGAAAAGAAGCTGAGTAGAGACAGCAGTAGTGGAAACAACTGATCTGAAGGGCATGGACTGTGAAGGTAAAAAGCATGGACTTGCCTCACAACAGCTCTGAAGCGCAGATTCAGCCCTAGAGCCCACCACTCCCAAAAAAGAGCAGTGCTCTGAGAAGTACAATTCCCTTTGGCTTTTTTTCTTTAATATAATATAAAATTAAAATGACACATGCCCTGCCCGTATTGCTACCCCGTACAGTTTTCAGAAGCCACTCTCATGCACCTGTCAAAATGTAATCACTGTATTTTTGAAACTTACAAAGCGAAGCAAGAATCTCCAAGGTCCTCATTGTGGGCTGGATATAAAACCAGAGTTTCTGCAGTGACAGAAGTCCCTGTCTCTGAAGATGTTCCAGCTGGGTAATGAGTATCATGTATTCCTTGATTAGAGTCCGCATAGCAGCAGACAGAGCATGATTTACTTGGCCATACTCGAAGGAAGACTTCTCCTCTACAAACCTGTAAAAAGCAAAATGGAAACTCTTTCAGGCAAGGCACCTTCTATCATTTTCAGGAATTTTATCTTCAGGACACTGTACAAGCACACGAGTAGATCATGTGTTGGAAAGCACACCAGTCTTCAGATGGAGTTTCAGGTTCCCATCACCACATTTCCTAGTACACAAAGCAGCGTGAAGACATATCGTCTCAAACTGTAGGGGAACTAGAATCATTTGCAAAACCACTCTGTAAAAAGTGAGAGCCAGGATTTTCAAAGTGATTGTCTTCGCATAAGCAACAGATTAGAGGACAGGAAAAGATCTCAAAAGGAATCAATGTGCACCCAGCCATGCGGGGAAAGCACTGCTGCTGGCTTCTGACACCACATGCCACAGCAGGGATTCATCTGACCAGATTCAGATGGTTCCATACATGTTAGTGGAGAGAGACAGATGCTTCTGAACACAAGTGACATCATCTGGAAGGATACACGTAAAAGAGATTGGATGAATCACATTCTAAAAATACTTCTTTCTCTTCGCTGATCTTTTAGGGACTTTGAATCAAATGCAGACATCTATGTAACAAACACCTGATGTTAGTGAGGTGTACCTTATACTAAGACTTTTTAACCGTTACTTAAGGCAGTTACCAGAAACCAGGCAGCAGTAGGTTCTCCTGCTCAGAAGCACACAAAGGTTGTCTCAGTCCTGGATGCCCAGAGGAGAGCAAAAAGCAGGAAACGTGGAGAAATTGATAGCAGAGTGGGAAGAGACAAGCCAGAACAAGGAGACATATCTTATTTGCACTTGGCCTGAATTTACCAAGACCAAGTTTGGACAAAGTGAAGGTGCGGTGAATGAAAAGAGTGCACTGGCAGCACAGAGGAGAAACCCAGCGAAACCAAATGTAGCTAAAATCAATTCAAACAATTTTTTGTTCTTATTTTATATCCCCATAAGTTTAAATTAAGCTTGGAAGTTACCATCTGCACAACGACAGATTCTCTGTTCTACAAAGTACAACATCCTCCTCTGACACAAGTCAGCTTGGTACCTGGTGACAGCAGAGTAACTTGCTGCTACAGGAAGAATCCTGGTCACCAGCTCTTTGATGGACAAGTCCAAGTTTGGATCGACTGAAAACGCTCGGTTCTGCCTGCCTACAAGAGGCTGCGCTGTGATGTATCTCCCATCCACACCAATCAGAACATACAGCAAGTCCTCCACAATCATGGATTCTTGGGAGGCTAATGGCAAGGTACCTGTTTTCAAAGAGAAAACAAAACAAAAAAAAACACGATTAGAACATGCAATAGTACTACCTGATCATCCATTCATGTCATTTCAATCTAGTACCTGAAGCTTGAAAGGAAGACATACTACCATTCAAAGAGAACAAAGGAAGGTCACACAAAGCTGAATCAAGATATAGAGAAATAAAACTGAGTTAGGGTGAACTCTAAAATCACCTACTTTGCTTTCCAAGAAAACAGAATCCTTTACTTATTTATACCCAAAGCAAACTGAGTAGACAGGGCTATACATCCGACATCTGTGGCCAAGAAAACATCACCCACAGCCTGTGCTGCTGATCCACCCAAAAGGGCTCAGTTATACTGGACCTGTGGAGTTCCAATCTTGTCAACAACTCCCGCTACCTCCCCTCCACTGAACTATTCAAATATCAAGAAGACAGTTCAAATACAGACACAAAGAAATGCTAGCCCAGCAAAAGCTGCAGGTAAGCTGTAAACTGTAGGGCCTCTGAATGGCACACTCAACTACAAACCAGCTGCAGGAAGAACTCAACGCAAACTATAGTCAAGTGCACCAGAAGATCAGGGAACAGAGCGGCTACAACACTAACTACAGCAAAGCTTATCTCGTGAAACAAGGCAACGATCCCTCTCCATTTGTTCGATTGTATGTGAGTGAACAAATGCTTCTGAGCTTGCTAGAAACATACCCTCACAGCACATGCCAAAAAGCCTGGCAGAAATGCCCTGGTGGACAAGCTATTTAAGGGCACCTGCAAGAATGAGCCTACTGTTTTCATGTCCCCCGCTTAGACACAGCCCAAATCCACATCAGAAAGAAGCTACAGGTTTCTTGTAGGCGCCTCCACAGTTCTGGGGAATGGAAACATGCGTCTCTAACTCAGCTGTTCTCTTAAAAAAAAAAAGAGTTCTTAAATCTAATTTATGAATAAGAAAGCCTAAAGCTAGAATACAACCGGGAGAGATTACTCCCCTGCTGCTCTGGTGAGGAGAGACACAGTAAATCAGGGAGGTTGTTATAGTCTTACTGGAGAGGATATTGAGCTGAGTGGTCTGCTGAATACTCCCTTGTCAGGTGCGACTACAGATTTTTCAGCTGAGAATACAGCTATGATGCTCCTACAGTAGGATTTTATGGAGGCTGTGACTCAAGAGAGAAAAAGGACTGGGAAACTCAAAACAGATTAGATCCCAGGGGTCAACAGTGGGGCTGAAATTCAACACAGGAAAAACATTGCAAACAAAGTAAGTTTGGGTTGTTGTTTTCCTTTTGAACCCTGCTCTTCATCTGCTTTCATCCTGAGTGTGATGAAATCTGAACAGCACTTCTGAACAAGTACAAAACATAAAAAGTTAATGCAATTTTCCCTGCATATCACATACCTATAGGTACCGTTGTGTCAGTGCTTAAACTGGTGCCAATTAAGAAATCACCAATAAGTGCAGGTCTCTCATACACCCAGGATGGAAATACTGGAATGGGCTGACCAGAATTCTTCTTGTTCTGCTTATCCCGGAGGATTTTTCGTGTAAGCTCAAGAGGCTGTTGGAAAAAGAGAGAGAGAGAGAGAAAGAAGGAGAAAAAGAGATCTTCAGAAGTCCAAGAAATTTTGAATTTTAAGCAGAAATTCACTGTAAACTGGTAACTTGAGAACAGAAAGTAGAATAGCTGGTGTTTCAGTAGCACAGTATAGGATTTGGTCTGCCAATACCATCAAGTCTACTGTTGTCAGTGCTGCAGAGGTGATTTTTTTATACAGTTGGCCTTCTTTTCATTGGAGGGAACAGCAAATAATGAATTTCTGCACCCCTCCCCACCAGCATGGGTGCTAAGGCACACATAGGGGAGCAGAATGGGGACACGCACAACCACTAGGCAGCTTCCTAGTCTGCAAAGCGCACCACGTGAAAGTCAGCAGACTCCAGAAGACTTCCAGAAGCAGTAAGCGCTAACATCTTATTCAAGGGGCGCTTGCAGACAGGCTAACGAACACCTGTGAACGAGGTTTCTGCACAGTGCCCACTGCGTAGCTGCGTGCCAAACGCAGTCAAGATAATCCACGCACAGATAGATGGAAAATGACAGAGTTTTTTTACTCTGAATAGGAGTCAGTGAAGGAAGTGAGCTCTTAAAGACCAAAAAACTTTCCACCCTTGGCTCCAGGTCTCTGACACTAAAATAAAAGGAGAGCAACATCAATTAGCTGGAGAGGCCTGTGAGATGTACAACCCACATGAACTTTTAGAGCCCCAAGACACAAACGTGAGGGACATGCTAATGAATGCAATTTCTTAAGCTCCACAGTTGTGTATGTGAAATGGGATATGCACAGGGTCATTTTACTTTCCTCTTACAGGAAGTCTCAGAGGAGAGAGGAATTTGAGAAGGAAACAAATGTAAATGTGAGCTTGGCATCTTAAAGAAGAGTGCTTTTACATTGTGAGAGCTAGTTGATGGACACTGTGGTTGACCCTGGCCATTTTCGCATTCTCAGAGCTGCCCAGTGCTGGGTCTTGAAATCCTTCAAGCAAGCATCATCTGTGGGATCACTCCTCCAAGCAGCACCAGTTCTGGGCATGTTTGTTGCAGGCTCGCCGCTGGCATAATGCCAGTACAATGTCACCAGGTCAGAGAGGCAGCCCAAAGCAACACTAACGTTCCTACTTCTACCGTGTATGTATGATCTGCTAGAAGGACCTCAATTTCCTCTGCTCCCCTAAGAGAAACAGGAGTCACATAGGAGGGCGTGGAGAAGGATGAAGCATCAAGTAAGCTGCCAGCAACTCAAAGGATGATTAAACTTCACATAACGTTGCCGACCTCAGTGCAGGACTGAGTCCTTCACCTAGGTCAACAACTCAAACTCCTTCGTAAATCTTAAACCCATACAGTGAGACAATACTTCTCTACTGTAGTATAGAGTAGTTTATTTGCCCATCACAATCTGGACACACAGACATTGGCTAGAAGACCTTGAATGGAAGATCTCCTTGTAGCACTGGCCCTATGCAATACGGCTGTATGAACAAGCTTCTGCTTAGGAGAAGGGCAGCCATAGTTACATCTTCCCAAATGGCAGGGAGGAATGAGTTGGAAGAAAAGCACCACAAACCATGGACCTCACCATCACATTTCCATGAACCACACATACTTACGAGAGAGCAGACTAAGAAAGTATCTAAGTCCAAAAGCTTCTGAGGCATTGCGCTAAGTATGGGAGACCACAGAACCTAACAGAGCCAGTTGAGATCTCAAGGGCACATGTCAATGGAAAACAGTACTATAAAACAAAGGTAGTTCAGTGAGACAGACTACATGATGGACTGTATGATGGACTATACAGCCTTGGAAAATGAGAGACATGAAGTAATTCCTGTCTCCAACTGCCAAAATGAAACCAGATCACAGACTCATAGAATGGTTTGGGTTGGAAGGGACCTTTCAAGATCATCCAGTCCAACTTCCCTGTCGTGGGGCAGGGACATCTGGATCTGGTTGCTCAAAGTCACAACCAACCTGACCTTGAACATTGCCAGGGATGAAGCATCCCATCTAAACCTACTCTCTTTCTGTTTAAAACCATTGCCCCTTGCCCTGTCACTACAGGCCCCTCCCTCTTTCTTATAAGCCCCCTTTATATATTGAAAGGCTGCAGTAAGGTCTCCTCAGAGCATTCTCTTCTCCAGGCTGAACAACCTCAACTCTCTCAGCCTCTCCACAGGAGAGGTGCTCCAACCCTCAGATCATTTTCATGGCCTCCTCTGGACCCACTCTAACAGGTCCATGTCTTTCTTGCACTGGGGACCCCAGAGCTGGACATAGTACTCCAGGTGAGATCTCACCCGAGCAGAGTAGAAGGGGAGAATCGCCTCCCTCGATCTGCTGGCCACACTTCTTGTGATGCAGCCCAGGATATGCTTGGCTTTCTGGACTACAAGAGCACATTGCTGGTGTTTAATGTCCAATTGTCCAATTTTTTTTTTCACCAGTACCCCCAAGTCCTTCTCCACAGGGCTGTTCTCCATCCCTTCATCCCCCAGTCTGTCCTGATAGTGGGGATTGCCCCGACCCAGGTGCAGGACCTTGCACTTGGCCTTGCTGAACTTCACGTGGTTCACATGGGCCCACTCCTCCAGCCTGTCAAGGTCCCTCTAACGGCATCCCATCCCCCCAGCGTATCAACTGTACCACTCAGCTTGGTGTCATCTGCAAACTTGCTGAGGGTGCACTCAATCTCACTACATAAGTCATTGATGAAGATATTAAATAGTATTGGTCCCAATACAGATCCTTGAGGGACACCACTCGTTACTGGTTTCCATTTGGACATTGAGTCATTGACTGTAACTCTTTGGATGCAGGCATCCAGCCAATTTCTTATCCATCTAGCAGTCGTCTTTCCTTCTTGGCCCCAGAAAATACCTATTGTAAAATTTCATACTGCTTTGCCATACCAGAATAAGCCCAATAGTTCCCAGCACCTGAGGGAAGCCCCCGAAATGAGATGAGCTCATGACACTGTGAGGGAGCATGCTGGCACCTCTGTCCCTGTGTGCTCACAGCCTATGGGCTGTGGCATCTGTCCCTAATAAAAAGGCAGGGCCTGAGGCCTACTCCTTATAGTGATCGTGAAAAGGAGCAGCCAGAAGCCCTAAAAACAAATGCAGAACCTTCTTCATTGAGGGACGGGTTCTTCTTCACTAGCGATTCTCTGGGACAACAAGACGCAGGGAGCTTCTGTTGGAGTTCAACCAGCTCTAGTGTGAATTTGTTAACTGGCAGAGTTCAAAAAAATTGACGCAGTTAAGCTATAAATGACATAACTACCTGAAAGGGAAGATGAGGGTTTTACCACCTTGATAATTCTCCAGCCAAAACTGATTCAAGCAGCAACTCCAGTCACTGAAAGATCACTGGATGATCTCTCCGACAGTGCCACATAATCACAGAGGAGATGGCACAGCACTTGTGGCACCAATGACAAAACACATGTCTCAGGGCCATGAATCACCTTCTCTCTGCAACTTTACATTTAGGACATTGTCATTATTGGCTTCAATGACAGCCTGGCTAAAACTCCCAGGACCAAAAACGTGGCCCTCAGGTGTCAAACTGGCACTTAAAAGCCCACAGGGATAAGGTGGCAGTTTGCCACTGTCATCCCGATGAACCTGCACCTGGCATCTTAAGCAATGACAGTGCCCACATCCATCGAGGTAGAGAAAGAGCTCATCTTCATGCTCAATGAATGCCAACTGAGCCAAAAGGCTCCCTGCATTAGAGCCCTGGTGTGAGGGAAGATGGGCAGCAGTGGGCAAATGCTGGACCTAGAGCACACAACCAAGGAAGAGTAGTGGAGGCAGCTGGGGTTCGCTGGGTCTGGCCAACAGAAGGTCTAAGAGCAATCTGCAACTAGAGGAAGGAAAAGTACCAAGATGATGGGTGAAGTTAAGCTCCTCTCAGCAGCGGCAAGGGGTTTGGGCGGCCATGGACACAAGCTGCCTCTTGGGATATTGATATAAGGCAGAAAGACACTTCTTCCTGCAGAGGGGGAGCAGCCATGGGGAGGTCAGAAGGGAGGTGGGGTTTCTCCCTCCTGGGGGGCTGCAGGACTCAGATGTGCAAAATGACAGCTGCCCTGATCTAGCACGGGTGACATTTCTGCTGTGAGCAGGGGGCTGGGTAGGACAACCCCAGTGGTTCCTCCCACCAGTGCTGCAACGAATCAGTGGAAACACTGGCAGCTATCCTCCATGCCCGGTGAATGAAGACAGTACCACAAGGATCACAAATGGAGTGCTCAAGTGAGACCCTTGTGTCCGTCAATAAAGTGTGAAGGATTACTCAAGGGCTTATGCCAGTGTACAACCTCGCTTCAAGAAGAGAAACGGAGAAATAAATCAATGGCAATTATTATGACTACTTGACAGCCCTCTTGGCAAGCAGCTCTAGGGGAAATCCTGGTCAGAAGATTTCAGCTACGTGAGTTGATTCAGCCCTACTGACACAAAGGCTCTGAGCACCTGCTTGTTAGGGCCTTTTATCAAAGTTTCAGCTCTTTAAGTCTGAAGAAAGTATAAATGGAGCAGCGGGGAGAAACAAATCTTTTTATTTGGCTTGCACTGGCATTGCAATTCCTTTGGTTGTGAACTGCACATCCCAGAGAACACCACTTACTCTTCTTTCCTCTTTTAGCAAGTCTGCGCATATATCCTATTAAAAAGATCAGTTACCTTACTGGAAAGTCATCTTCCCTTCATGATCTAAATCAACCACTTGACTCACATCATCTGCGAAGGATTTGGATAAGTCAGGCAAACAGTGTGTGCAGACATGTATTTCACAGTGTATGTGAAACAAGGCTGATTTCATTACCGCCTGACAGTGCGAGGGGGTTGGACTATCTCTTTTTAGGATTTGAACACTCCTTCACATGCACATACAGCCCTTCAAGCTGAGAAAACCTGCAGGTGTCCCAAAACGCTGAACATGGAGGGTCCATTCCACTAGCCAGCAATGGCCTGAAGTGATCTGACCATCACAGCAAACTCCCCAGTTGGCAGCAGATCATCTTCACAGGAGGGTGTTCCCTGGAAGGTGTTAGCTCTGCTCGGCCACTGCCACAGAAAGATCTTCACAGACTGAAGAGCAAAAGCACATCCTCTGAGAAGCCAGCACGGGCAATAAAGCACATATGGCCACAGATAAAGACCTCAACAGCAAAGGTTGGTAGGACATATCATGAAACTGACCGCTGCCATGTGGCCAAGATGGGGCCAGCAGTGCCGCAGAGTGAACAGCTGAGTGAAGTACGGACCTCGCCAAATGCAGACAGAGCCCGTGCACTAACAAGACACAGATATGCCGCCACTGAGCGAGGGCGTGGGACTGCCACAACAGAGACTGCAGACGGAGACGAGCCCAGCGTGTGATTTCTGAGCATCCACAAGCAGGCCAGCATCCTCAGAAACAGTCACATTCAGAGCCTGGAGGCTTGTCCCCTGTTAAATTTCTATTGACCAGTCATTGGAAGGGAGAACAGAAACAAACCTCTGGGACAAAGGTAAGCTGTAAAATTTTAAATGGAAGCATTTGCTCACACTGTCCAGTTGCTCCCTCGCTATAGACCTCTGAGCATCTTTTCTTCTTCCCCTTCTCCCCACATATCACTCTTTCACCTCTGTGCAAATAACTGTACATACACAGTAGCTCCTGTGCCTTCTGCAGCCAAAATGGCCTTATATTGACCCACAAGCTTTTTGTCATATTTTTCTCCCCACCCCATCCTGTTGAGCAGGGGGAGTGATAAAGTGGCTAGCCAAGGTCAACCCACCACAGTATAGTTATTTATACAAATGATCAGAGGAAATAGAAGTTTGGATTTAAGTAATAATCACCCTTTTGCACTTACTGCCTCCAGCCTACTGATAATGAGACACTTGCCTAATTGTTTTCTAAGCCTGTGTCTTGCAATGATACAGTTTACTTCTACAGTGTTTTGGGTTTTTTTGTTTTTTTTTTGTCTTTGGGCTCACTTTGCAGCATTTATTTCAGGAGCTCAAATAGCTAAATAGAGGGAACGGCTGTGTCCAGTTTGGGAATGATTATGCGAGGCATTGTACTCACATTATCGGAGAGAACAGAACTCCTAGCAAGGATGGGGACACACCACAATGGCTGCTGAGCTCCTGAGCAAGCACTGCCACAGGCAGAAAAGAAAACGGCAGCACAGCTTAAAGCGGTTGTTGGAAATGGGAAAATGTAATTACATTAACCCCCACCAGTTAGAACTGTCACGGCTTAAACTTGGCTTACCTTAACCAATGTAAAGAGAAAAAAAGCCCCTTTTATTAAGAACAGCACAAAGATTTAATATAATCTGACTAAAAAATGTTGAGAGATAATAGAGATTATCCGCACAGAGAGGAACATTTATAATTCTGCTAGACAATAAAAGTTAAGAGCACAGCTACACACATGAGCAGAAGGGAAAGATTTTGTGCCCAAAGCCTGGGAAGAGACAGTACCTGCTGTACATTGGAGTTGGCTGTGACACTGCCCAGCTGCTTGCGTAGCTCCTCAAGCTCCTGTAGAGATATCTTGGAAGCAGACGAGGGAATGGAAAAGTTTGTGCTGCCACTGGTTGTTGCATTTGCCGCAAGTTCTGCCCTTTCTTTAGCATTTTGTTGCAAATACTGGAGCGTCTGTGCATATACAAAAGAAAAGATTTTGTGAACGCTGGTCAGCACACACTAAAGCAAAAAACACACGACCATAAGATGGCTGTGCTGAATCAGACCACACGTCTTTCTGTCCCAGTTTCCCATGTCTTAGTGGTTTATATCAAAGAGTGTAATTCTCAGTAGTCCTTTAACAATTAAGTAAATGCTGGAACTGGTTATCTGTTGATTTCAACGCATTTCGCTGAACACTGTTATCAGAAAGCATGCTGTACTTAAAATCACTGCATTGTTGCTACTGCTGAATACTTAGAACACACCCAGTTCTAAAGGATAAACAAACCTCTTTGTCTTCTGTGAGTTTTGATAGCAGATAAACTAAAGAATCTAGATGTCTTGTATTTTTAGACTTCAGTTCATCGTACTTCTTTAAAAAATCTTCAGGAGTTCGAGAAAACTCTGCTATTTTTACCTGTAAAACATCACATTAACATTAAATGTTTAATCATAGAATCATAGTATCAATGTACATTATTATCCCAGCATTCCAAAGAGGAGCATTGTGCAAAGATGGAGACAAGGTGCAGGCTGCTGCTGCTGCCAAAGTACTTCAGGGAATGGGTTTTGGACCGAATGCTACAGCATTGGCAGCTGGAGCAGAGTGGAGGTTCTAGCACTTCAGGTCATGGAGAAGGGACTGCAGGAGAGAAAATACGAATGTAAGCACAAGTTCTGTAGCAGGGCTCGCTTTGCCCACACTCAGTCTGAAGCAATATAATTTTGTATCAGCAGGTTTATTAAGGGATTTGGCATTGATGAAGCCACATCTGGACACTGGATCCATTTTGGGGTGCCTCACTAGCACAAGAGTCATCAGCAAACTGGACTGAACCATGGAGATGGTGGGGCATGCTGCCCATTGCTCAGAAGGGTTACAGACCCTGCTCCAAGGGGCACAGCAAAAGCACCACAAACACTGACACAAATTGCAACACAGAAAATCCCAGCTGACCCTAGGGAAACAGTCCTTTCTGGAGAGAGAGGTGACCCTGTGTCATGGCCAGAAAGACGGAGGAATCTCCTGGAGATCTTTAAAACGCAGCTAAGCAGTCTGCTGTAGCTGTGAAGCTGGCCCTGCTGCGAATCAGGGGTTGGACTGCAGGTTTCCAGCTGCACCTCCTACTTAAATCTTTCTACAAGTCTACAAGTCAGTGTAAATGATGCATAAGACTGGAATCAGTGAAAACACGCCGTTCAGGCTAAAAAGACCTGAACTTTCAGACAGAGTTAGCAATTTTCTAGCACTTATAGCTTGACTGGTGGCTTGCTTTTAAAAATGGCAACGAAAAGCAGCATGGCCACAGAAGTATGCCTGGTCACAAGAGTGTCAGGCTTTAATCCCTAATACCTGGGTGATATTCAGAAAAAAAGTCAGGTATTGTTCATATAATCACATTTCATACAGCTACCATTTTTCATTTGTTTTATTCTTCTAATTAAAACTTGAAACAATCCTCACAGGCACAAAATAAGCTCCTCCTTTAAACTTCCCCCCCACCCCAGTTCTAAAAAATCCTTCTTACGTTCTTCCACCAACCTCTCCAAGATACAAGGATTTTACCTTTTTCCTGATATAAACTTACTACTTTATAAGCAAAATTGAGATTCCAGATCAGATTACCCCCTTTTTTTAACAATGCCAACATGATTTCACTGTTATTCTTGGAAAAAATTGGGATAGCCATTACCCCTCCCAACACATGTCCAGCTCTGTGCCCGCAGAAGTCAAGTTATCTCACAGAAGAGCAGAGTAAGGAAAAGGTAGTTCACATCACTGGCCAAGGGAAATCACGCGGAGGAATGTTTATCTTGAATATCTCCTTAGGTAGGACTGTGCTTTCAGGGCCAACAGAACCTCTATCTACAACTGTGAAAGAAGCACACTGCTTCAGGAGTCCTGCCGCTCCCCCCATAAGGTCTGAAACGCACCTCAGCTGTGATGACAGCACGCTGATGCTTACCTTTGCACTGTGTGCAGAGACAGTCGTGGTAACATAAGGCGTTCGATTCTTCTGCAGAAGATCGATGTAGACTTCAGCTCCTTCCCCACCATGAATGCGCAGCAGGCTGAGCAACTCATTGACATCGTGGTGAATGCGGAACTCACTCATACTCCTACCTGAGGCTACAAGCTCCATGGGACACAGAAACAAACGCAGTAAAGTTATTCTTTTACTGCTGAAAATGAAACTATACCCACACAAACATTTCTCGACTACATTATAAGCCTGCAGGGTACGATAAAATATTTGACTGGAATAAAGAAATACATATAAGAGGAGGAAGCAAGCAAAACAGAGATACTCGTTATTGTGCCTGATTTAACTATACTGGTACAAACCCCATCTTAAACATAGATGAGGCAGCAGAGGATTTTCCTATCTACCTCAAAGATCACACTGGTGGTAGAAAAGTTACTGAGTAACTTTTAGTTACTTTAGGAAGAAGTGGTCGTTCATGTACTGACAGACTGCAGACACAGCTGAAATCACTGGTTTCAGCAGCCTGCCCATACTGCTGCTTCTGAAGTTATTCAAAAGCAGTTTTGCCAAGTTTAGGGGTCCTTATATTCTACTGCCCATTTTATTAACAGACAAGCACCAAATTCTGCAAAGTTACTAAAATGGTGGCCACACAAGTAAGAGTCTGATTGAGGCATCGTGCAAGCACGGAGTTTAATGCGACACCCCGTACAGATGCAGAATATCAAGCACATGGACACACTTTTGGTTTGCCAAAATCATTGAATCATTTAGGCTGGAATGGATCTCTGCAAGCCTCGGTCCAACTCTCCACCAAAAACTGAGTCAAATTAGAGCAGGCTGTGCAGTGCTTTACCCAGTCTAAGCTTAAATATCTCTAAAGATCCATATTCCCCCGCCATTCAGGGCCCTGATCCTCATGCGGAAACACATCTTCCAAATGTCCAACTGGGATTTCCTGTGCTGCAGCTTGTGCCAGTGCCTGTGGGGCTCTTGCTGTGCCCCTTTGAGCAGAGTCCAGCCCCAGCGCCTCCAGGACCCCTCTGGGGAGGGAGAGATGCTTTTGGATCCCCCTTCACCTCCTCATCTCCAGCTGAGCAAGCCCAGCTCCCCTAGCCTCTCCTTGCACATCCTGGCCTCCAACCACTATCACCAGAGCCTCCCCAAGCTTGCTCCAGTTTGTTCATAATTCTCTCATAAGGGAGCTCCCAGACTGGCAAGAGTCTTATGGATGTGGTGTCACGAACGAGGCGCTCCCTTTCCTTTACCTGCTGGCTGTGTTCTCTAACAAGGGTGAGAATCAGCCTTTGCTGGCACAAGGGCACAGCGCTGGTCACATCCACCCTGCTGCCCTGGACCTCTAGATCCCTTTTTATACAGCTGTGCTCCAGCCAGCTGTCACACAGCATCTGCTGTCATTTGGGCTGCTCTGTCCCCAAGGATTCAGCATTTGCTTTTTTCCCCCCTGATTCCTTAAGGTCTCTGTGAGCACACCTGTCCAGCCTATCAAGTTACCTATGAGCGGTCACCACAACCTGCAGCCCACAAACCCCTCAGTCCTATTGTGGAATGCATGCACTCGCCAAAAGCCATCCCTCCTGTCACCCCAGCTGTCAAAGAACACATCAAATGCCACCAGCCCCAGCAACGAGGATGGGCACCAGTAACAACCTCCAGTTCTCCCTTGGATTGCTGAAGCGATTGGGGGTCAAGAGCGCAAGGAATGAGGAGAGGCTGGGGGAGCTGGGCTTGCTCAGCCAGACCCAGCTGCATCTCCCCCTGCCCAAAGGGGTCCTGAAGGCGCCGGGGCCGGACTCTGCTCGGAGGGGCACAGCGAGAGCCCCAGAGGCCCCAAGGAAACAGCTCGGCCCCAAGGAAACAGCTCGGCCCCGTGCGAGCGGGGCGTCTCTGGGACGGGGGCCCGAGCGGTGGGGGATGCCCATCCCCGGAGATGCCCCGACTCGCCCGGACAAGGCCCCCAGTGAGCAGCTGCGGCGAGAGAACCCCCACCCAGGCGCTGAGACGGACCCCTCTGCTTCCCGCCCGCTTATCGCCCCGGTTCGCCAGGGGACCTTACATCTGCCTACCTGCCCGCCCGGAAGTGCCCGCCGACGACGACCGGAAGAGCGCCTCGCGCATGCGCACTGCCTCCGTGCAACCCGCTCCCCGGCTTCCCGCACCTCCCCGCGCACGCGCACTCCCTCTACGCAGACCGGTCCCTACGCACCGCGGCTCTCCGCGCATGTGCACTCCCCCTCACGCAGACCCCTTTCGCGCGCGCCGCGGCTTCCCGCGCATGCGCACTCCTCCCGCAGCGCCTCCGCCGCTCGCGCATGCGCGCTGCCGCCTCATGCTGCCGCCCGGGCTGCGCCGCCGCCTGCGGGAATGGCATCCACCGCCGCCCGCCCCGCCGGTCCCGGTCCCCGTCCCGCCGCCTCCGTCGCCGCCCTTCACCTTCGCCCCCCGCCGTCTCCGCCTCGGCCCCCACCACCCGCTGCTGGAGGTGAGGGGCAGCCTCCCCGCGCCGGGCCAGCCCCCTTGGGCCTGGTCTGTGTGGAAAGCAAGGGCTGTGCTGCCTCCGAACCCGCCCCGGGCCTCTCCCCGCCGCGGCCTGTCTCCGTGGAGAGGAAAGGTTTGTTCTGTGGAGGCAGGCCTGGAAGCCCACCGCCTCTCTCTCCTCCTCTCCTAGGATGGGGACGTTCACAGGCACCTCTACCTCCAGGGTGTCCTCACCAGCCTCGCCGAGGTGGCGGAGAGACCCAAGTAAGTGAGGCAGGGCCCGCACGCTGCCCCGACGTGGCGATGGCTGCAGGTGTGCCTCTTAGTTCTTATATCCCACTCTGTGTCACGCCAGCGTGCAGCACCGTTGGTACGAACTGCACTCGCTTGTGTTGTGTGGGCACGAGGCCGGGATGGGTGCCGTGCCTCTTGTCCGGGGACTTCAGAGGCCAAGGAGGAGAAATAAGTTAAAAAGGAGAAGACACGGGTGCATTGCAAAGCATTTTGGAAAGGAAAATGAGGTGATACTGTTTGCACACCTCAATGTCCTGCTTAAAGGGTCAAAAATTGGTGTTTTGTGCTGCAGTCGGCTGTCTATCCAAATACCGACTTCCTTGTGCTTGCTGGATGTGGCATTGTTTCGCAGAGAGTTCCCCAGAAGCATGTAAGGCATCTGTAATATGTCTGAAAATTGGGACTGTAGCTAAACCAGAGGATTTAAGTGGCAGGTTATTATTTAACCAGTCAAAACAGTGGGAGAATAGTGTGGTACGGACAGCCCCAATTAGGAATGCTAAGCCTGCGGGAGGGGAGAGTCTTCATCTTGCTTTAAAACACGCTCTCATATAAAATTGAGGAATTACTTCAAGGATTGCGTGAAGTTATTCTACAGATGCTGTTAAATGGCATTGGCACAAAGTTTTAAGCTGCAGCTTTAAATTTAAGGTCAGCTTATTTCTCACATTGCTGCTTGGTGTTTATTCTCAATAGAAACACCACTTCAAAGGATGATAATATATGTGATGCTCAAGCTGTAAGGGCAAATAAGAGTTTCCAACTGCCAGTACCATCATAACCTTCATTCCATTGCACCTTCCATTTCATTTAAGTATTATTCACAAAAAATGCCACAAGTAAATAAAGTCATCTAGAGGGATATATGCAGCTTTAATTAAGGCTCTAATTTAATTTCGGTCACGGATGTCCTAATTTCCCCACAGGGTGTCTGAATTCAGTTGCCACATCTCTGGGTGCTGCCAGGTCTTTGATACGCTGGAGGGCTACGAGCACCACTACAACGCGCTGCACAGGAATGTCTGCTCCTTCTGCAAGCGTTCCTTTCCGTCGGGGCATCTCTTGGATATTCACATCTTGGAGTGGCACGACTCGCTCTTCCAGATAATGGCCGAGAAGCAAAACATGGTGAGTTGCCCTTGCCCAGCCCTTTGCTGATGGTTGGTGTGCACGGTGTGGGCTGGCACCCTTAGAGACTGGCTGTTTTCTTTCCCTCCCCTGCCTTTCAGTACAAGTGTTTGGTAGAAGGCTGTGCGGAGAAGTTCAAGAGCAGCAAGGACAGAAAGGATCACTTGGTCACCATTCACCTTTATCCCACTGACTTTCGGTTTGATAGACCGAAGAAAGTGCAAAGGTAACTGCGGAACCGCAACAGTGCAACTGCTTTTGCCTTGTAGAGGTGGTGGTGTGCTTCTGCTGTCACACTCCCTTTCCAGAGTAAGCAAGTTTATATTCTAAGAGGCTCAGAAATTATGTTTTCTACTGCTCGTAAGAGCAGGTAAACTTGCAAGTCTTTCTGTGGCATTGTTTTACTTTATCTTAATGTTGAAACGCATTATATTTCTCTCCCCCTGTGGCTCCAGGCTCCGCTCCCTTCATGCCATCTCAAGCATAAACACAAAGCTCAGCACCTCTCTGCGTCGCTTTGTGCACGTTTCCTGCTTTGCTTTCTGACCCTTTGCAATATTCCCGTTCCCCAAAAGCATAAGTAGAGCAGAGGGAGGCTCTGTAAGTTCAGCGAATGGCTTTCTCAGCTGGCTGCTCATTTGAAGCACCGCTGTGCTTTCACCACAGGGATTCATAGAAGGGCTGATGTTGTTTCACAGGGACCCAGGTGATGGGATGGAGAGAAAATTTCTTGCCTGGCAGAGTGGTGTCGCCCTGGGATGGGTGCCCAAAGGGCCAGGGGACTGGGTCTGTGGAGTCTTTCAAAGCTTGCTTGGGTAGGGTGAATGAAGAATTATGGCCTGAAGAAAAGAACCTGGGGACAAAGCTTTGCGCTATAATGCAGCAACCCTGAATTCTTAAGTAGAAACTCATACAAGCCTATCATGTAACTCTCAGGCAGCCTTTCCACCGCTCCTGGTGGTTTGCGCAGCCAAAGGTCTCCATGCAGTAACTCACCCAAGTTGGACTTGACCTTTTTCATCATGAAATACCTTTTCATTTCCTTTGCTCTGGGCTTATGTGGCCGCTGCTGAGAAAGGATGTCAAATTTTCTCTCTGCAGTGGCCCCAAGCATGTGAGCTCTCCCACGAAGCAGCGTGCCAGCGTGCCGATGGATGTGAGTGTGGAGACATCAGAGCCATTCCAAGTGGACCCCATGGAAATAGGGCCCAGTGAGAACATGGAGATCCCTCAGCCTGCAGCCCGCCCCGGCCCCCTGGCGCCAGAGAAACGACTCTATAAATCTAGGTCTGTACTGTTGGCCTCCACAGGCAAAAGTTTCTGGGGCTGGGACCATATCATCTTAATTGTGTTTTGCAGTACCTAGTGCAGCACAGCTTGGGGTGTTTCTGTGTTGAAGATAAAGGAGATAGGATTTCCATATATGTTTTAAAAGCCATTTTTTGAAAGAGGAAAGCGTAAGGAAGGACAGGGTGTGCATACGCTGTGAAGGCTGTGTCAATAAGTTGCTGTTAGTCTGCCCACTCACAATCTCTTCCCTGGCGTGGGTCTGAAAGTAAGAATTCTGTCCTAAAATACTCAAACGAGTTTCATTCCTGCTTTGTAACACTTTCCCATCCGAGTGGACTCGGGGCTGCAGTGTGTATTTCACAATAGCTGTCTGTGCTCCCGTGCTGTCGCAGGACAAGGCACAAATAAAGCTACTCTGAATCGTAGGTTTTGCAGATTAGGCCAGAGCAGCGTTGCTGTTTTTTTCTGGTTTTGGGTTGGTTTGGGTTTTTTTTAACATAAATTTTTTACAAAAAGTTGTAGCAATTGCCTAATGCTGGCTTGACTTTTGAAATCCCGCCTCATCGTGTGCTGTAAAACCTGTACGAGATACAAGGTAGCCATCAAAAAGTCACTACCCTCTTCCCAGCACCTGGATGGGCATCATTTTTTTCATCATTTTAATCGTCTCTCAGAGTATGTTTTTTTTTCCTGAGCTATTCCAGTTAGCAAAGGCATTCTCATGTTTTGCGTTTCTCACATCTGTGACGCGCTGGTAGTCTGGAAGCAGAACAATGAGACTGTGACTGCGCTGGAAAACCTGCTGCTGTCCTCAGCTCCCTCTTGCTTTCACTGGCATCAGTATTTCGCTCCACGTCTGTAAAACGAGGCCTCTGGAATGTAAAAGAAATGTGTAGAATAAACAGGAAGGCAGACCTGTTTGGTTTTTTTAATTATGCTTTGCTAATTTAGATGTCCTGCTCCTCCGATACTTTGCTATTCCCACTCTGGGAGCTTAAAATGCTACGCAAGGCGTAAAACATCCCAGTGATCCTGTGTGAGATGGGGTGTTAGTGTGTGTGAAAGTGTGTCTTCTCCCCTTCCAGGATCCCGTCCACAATTTGCTTTGGACAAGGTGCCACCCGAGGATTTAAAGGACCGAGGAAGAAAGTCTGAAGGTCAGTGCACCAGATTTGTGCCAGGTGAGAAGGGCGCTGGCCACTGCTGCCCGCAAACGTTAGCGATGGCACCGTGGCCGAGCAGGGATATTTGCTGTTGCGTGCATGTGTCATACTCCGTACGGGGAAGGCAGAAGAGGGAAAATGGGGATTGCGTGGCAGCAGTTTGGGGATACATGGATGCCTCGGGACGTGCTTTGTGTCTCTGTACCACCTCCCTTTGGCAGCAATTCACAGCCGACCCATGCTTACATCTATCCTTCCTGAGACACGACAGTCTCTTTTCTCATCCCCTCTGAAATCAAACTATGAATATATTCCTCTGCTTCTGTGCTGTGAGTGTTTGTTGTCTCCTCAGTGCCTGGACCGCTCTGCTGGACCGCTCTGGGCAGCAGTGGCGCTCTAGATTGATGGTGGCAGCTTTGCGAATGGCAAATGCTGTTTGGAAACTCCAGGTGGCTGGGGGGATCCCGCAGGCTTTGGGAAAAACTGGCAAGGAATAGCTGCCAAAGGTGTAGCAGGGATAACACCGAGCAAAATGTGTTCCCTCTTCCTGTGGGAAGCCCTGCATCCCCCCACCCCAGCCTCCGCAGCTGGAGAATCAAAATAAAATCCAGAGAAAGAGTGGTGGTAGCTTGCAACAATTAATTTGATTCTTTTCATCTAACTTTTTCATTTTCTCACAGTGTTTTTAAAAGCTCCCAGGGAGGACAGCGCACAGAGGCGGGGCGGATTGAACTCGCCCTCAGTTGTTGGCAGAAAGAGTCTCAGGCTGCGAGCGGAGCACTGCGACGTGGAGGTGAGAAGACATCAGCTGCTGGAGCTGAGACTACGCAGGATCGGGTTTTCTTTTATTTTTTGCCTTTTGCAGGGTGGAAAAAACAAATTCAAGAAATACCAAGACAAAATCTGCTGACTGGACAGAAGCTGGAACTGCTGGCAAAAAGAAAAAAAACAGAAAAAAAAAAAAAAGTAGGTCCTTAATTCTGACCTTCTCCATCTCGCTGAAGTCTGCTCCGCTCCCTGGTGCTTGCTCTGAAACCCATCTGAAAGGTTTGCCCGGGCCAGGAAAAGCAGCTCATTTCCATGGGGAGTTAAAATAAAGTGACTTCCAACGAGGTGAATAAATAAAAGGAACTTTTTACAAAATTGCTCCGTAGAGAATTTCAATGCTGGTTTGAAACCCAGGCAGAGTCAGATGTGAAGAAGGAACCTTCCTTTGCTCCAAATACCCCCAAAATTAAGATGGAAGTTATTTTTCCTCTTGTCTTTTCCTTCCTTTTTGAACTCATCCTGCCGGGAGAAAAGATTGATTGGAAATGCAGCCAGGCTCAGTGTGCTGCTGCCTGGTCTTGGGGTCCTGGTCTTGAACTGTGACGCTTAGAAAATTGTCCATAAAGGGGAAAAAAAAAAAAAGAGGTTGCTGGAATGACATTTATCCAAGAAGCTTAGGATCTATAAATCTATAATTGCTTCCCCCCCCCCCCCCTTTCCCCCCTCTCCGGAAGTAACAAAGGATAAAAAGGGCTTTGAAAAATCCTTGCAAATAGGAGCAGGGAATGATGTTTACAGAGATGTAGGAGATTTCCCTGTGAGTTTTAAAGTACTTTGCTCTTTTTAAAACTCAGCCCGCTTTTCTGGCCTTAATCCTTGCTCCTTGGCCTCCAGAGCGAACTGTCTCCAGCAGGCAAACCCTCCAGCCGTGATTGCTGCCAGAGAAGAAGAGGCAGCCCCGGGAGAGGCCAGCTGGATGCTGCCAGGCTGGAGGGGCAGGAGGAGGGAGGGATGGGTGGAAGGATGGAAGGAAATTTGAAGCAGGCACCGCGTCACCGGAGAAGCCTGCAGGCTTTGGCATGTGATGGGACAAAAATCAGGCCAAAGCACTCTGATCTCTCCCTTGCATGTCAAGCTTCTAAGTTTGCTAGATTAGATATTAGGAAGAAATGTTTCCCTCTGAGGGTGGTGAGCCCCTGGCCCAGGTTGCCCAGAGAAGCTGTGGCTGCCCCATCCCTGAAGGTGTTGGAGGCCAGGTTGGACGGGGCTTGGAGCAACCTGGGCTGGTGGGAGGCGTCCCTGCCCAGGGCAGGGGGGTTGGAACTGGGTGGTCTTTAAGGTCCCTTCCAACCCAAACCATTCTATGATTCCACCTGGACATTCCTTCCGTCATCTTTCCCAGACTCCAGGTCTGCAGATGTGTCCAAACATGAGGTGCAGCAAATGTATAAAAAAGTGCCATATGCCCCCAACAAACGTGTAAATGAACAATAATACCAAAATCTCCAGTAAAACTCCACTCCTTCATCATGTTATTACGGTGTATAATGTGAATTTATATATATTAACAAAGTTAATAGACTTGCGTAGTAACCCCCTGCCCTCAGCAGGGACACCTCCCACCAGCCCAGGTTGCTCCAAGCCCCGTCCAACCTGGCCTTGAACACCTCCAGGGATGGGGCAGACACAGGGGGATGTCATGGGTGTCCCCAGCACATGTGGTGTGCAGGGGGGGTGTAATTAGTCCTGTGCCCCGTTTTTCTCAGCAGCACAACCTGGCACCACCCAGCGCCCCACAGGACACTCCGGGAGCAGCCGCACCCACCGGTACTGGGGCAAAGTACGAGGCAAAGGCCGGGCAATCCCAGGGATGGCATCCACGGAGCGGTATGTCCCCTGTGGGGATGGCGGGCAGGGGGGGGCAGGGGTGGGCACAAGGGGCTGTGGGTTCAGGCAGGGACAACCCAACGCTGCTACTGCCAACGTGGCTCCCTCTGCCATCTCTCCGCCAGCCCAATGGCCGTGTGGCTCCGCAGCGTCACCCTCCTGCTGGGCGCTGCCTTCCTCCTCCTGCCTGCATCCGGGGGCACCCAGGTGAGGACATCCCCCTCCCCACCTCCCCCAGCCCTCCACCTCACCTTCCCGCTGCCCCGGCGTGACGAGTGGACACAGGGAGACCCACGCATGATCTCTGCCACCCCTCCCAGCACCCCACTCTCTCCCCGCAGGCTCTGAGCGACACCAGCCAGAAGGACCTGGAGGCGAAGCAGGATTTGGCCAAGGAAATGTAAGACGTGGCTGCGCTCCCCCCCACCTGGCACGTAAAAAACAACAGAGCAACACCCCCCCAAAAAAAAAGGCATTTCAGAGGGGAGTGAGTTTCCCTCGTTGCTTTGTAACCCACCCCCCTCCAAAAAAATAAGAAATTAAGGGGCTCCCAGCTCCATCTTCCCCCCAAAATCACTCAAACTCTCCAAGCATTGGGCTCTGGATGGTTTCCCTGTGCTGGTGGTAGTGGGGAGCTGCGGCACCCATGTCCCAGATCCATCCAGCCCGCTGGCGGGGTAAGTGGCTAAATTAGCCTTTTTGCTCCCCAAGATGCTAATTGCAACCTCCGGGGATGGTTGTGTGTGTTGGTGGGGGTGTGTGGGGGTGTGTGTGGGTGGCACCGGTGTTCCTGCACCCTGATGGGTATTCCTCCCTGGGGCAGGAGGATATGGAGCAACCCTGAGATTTTTGCTCCCCACTTCCAGCATCCTGGGCATACGAGCTGTGGAGCCGCCGGAGGAGGGCAAGATCACTGAAGAGGTGGAACCAGGTATAGAGGTCTTCTCCAGCAGCGCCTGGGCTTCACAGGGCCCCCTCAAAGTCCAGGCAGGACCGGAGGAGGACCACGAACACCTCCACCACCCCCAGGACAATGCCAGGGAGGCTGATGTCCGCAGGCCACCCTGGATGCTGTCCCTGGAGGTGCAGAGTGGCCCGGAGGAGGACCACGACCATCTCCACCACGGCTGAGTGGAGATGTGCCCGGGCTGTGAAATGAGGGATGGGAGCCACCCCTGGGACTTCCTGAAGGAAATCGTGCCTCCCTACCCACCCCTGAACCCCCTCCCCACCCCCCAATAAACACATTTTCCCCTCCGTGTCCTGGTGGGCTCCTCATTGCTGCCAGAAACGTGTCACAAAGTGTAGGGCCCCCCAGATCTGGGGGATTCCCCTCAGGTTCACCCCAAGACAATGAGCAGGGTGAGGATGATGCCTTGGGGTGGGTTGGAGGGGTGTCAGCCCATCACCCCAAGTGGGGCTGAGGCTGGGGAAACTCAGCACGGGTGTTGTGCTCAAGAAGGTGCTGTCCCCCTCCCAGGGGGGACACACGTAGCTATGGCTCCATGAGGCTGCTCTTGCCCAGCTGAGCACTGGTGGGGTGGTGGGGGTAGTCTCAGTGAACCCCACCAACATTTCCCAGCGCGGCAGTGGGACATCCCACAGCAAGGACGCCCCATCTCCTGGCAGTGCCAGGAAAAATTTTTAATAGCAATGGCAAACATGGTCCCTGCTGCCGGTCATCTCACCCCAAGCAAGTATCGGTCGCCGCCGGGTCCCGGACCCCTCCGTGGGGTGAGGTGGGGGAGCGACGGGCAGCAGGTGGCCACGGAGGACCTGTGCCACCCTGGGTTTAGCTGTCGGTGAAGTTTGCCTTGCGCTTCTCCACGAATGCCGTCATCCCCTCCTTGCGGTCATCCTGCGAGGAGCGGAGAGGTGAGGTTGGGGGAAAGGAGGGGCTGCAGCAGCCCCGCTATTCCCCTCCCACAATGGGGCCAACCCCTCACCCCCTTACTCACGGTGGCAAAGGTGGCGTAAAAAAGCCGCTTCTCCGTCCTGGTCCCCTCCGCCAGCGTCGTCTCGAAGGCTGAGAGCAAAGGAGAAGTTGGGGAGACCCTGCTGCCTGGCCCCACCAGCCCCCATGGGGGGTTGTGGTCCCGGTTAGCCCCCAGCCCCTACCAGCATTGACAGACTCCTTCGCCATGGCGGCCACCAACTTGGAGTTTCTGGCGATCTTCTCAGCGCAGGTGATGGCCGCATCCAGCAGCTTCTCCACGGGGAAGACCTTGCTGACCAGCCCTAGGATGGACGGTGGGAGGTGGTGGGGTGGGGTGGGACGGCTCCCCACTGGACACCTGCCACGCTGGCCGTGTGCCCCTACCTGCCTCCTTTGCCTCTGCTGCCGAAATCCGGTCCCCAGTGAGGACCATCTCCATCGCCAGCGACTTCCCCACCGCTCTGGTCAACCTCTGTGTCCCTCCAGCACCTGGAGGTGTTTGGGGAAGGGAAAGGTCCCAAGAGGGACGCTTTGGGTGTCCCCTCCACTGTCCCCCACCCCAGCTGGGGGTGGGTGGCTCCCCCCCAGCCCCCAACTCACCCGGGATGGTCCCCAGCAGGATTTCAGGTTGTCCAAACTGTGCCTTCTCCCCGGCATAGATGATGTCGCACATCATGGCCAGCTCACACCCGCCGCCCAGCTGGGACAGGGGAGGAAGAGGAGGGGGAAGGGGTCAGGGGGTGGTGGGGTGGGGGTGGGGAGAGGTGGGGATGACGGGATGGGGGACAATGACACTCACGGCGAAGCCGTTGACGGCGGCGATGATGGGTTTGCGGACAGTGGAGACCTTGTCCCACCCGGTGAGGAAGCCGCCGCTGTAGCACTCCTGGAAGGTTTTATTCTGCATCTCCTTGATGTCGGCGCCGGCTGCAAAGGCAAAACCGGGTGGGAAACTGACACCCTCCCCCCGAAATTAAAATATTGGGGGGGGGGAGGGGAGGGGGGGAGGACTGGACAGGGCGCCCTGCCCTACCTGCGAAGGCTTTTTGGCTGCCGGTGATGACGATGGCCCCCACCTGCGGGTCGCTCTCCAGGGCCTCCAGCGCCCGCCCCAGCTCGGCCATCAGCCCCTCGCAGAGGGCGTTGAGGGCCTGCGGCCGGTTCAGCTGGATCAGCCCCACGCTCTGCCGCTCCCCCGTCTTCTGCACCGCCAGGTACTGGAACGGCGACCCTGCCCGCCGCCACCGTTAGGGCAGCCGGGTGAGACGCTCCCCCAGCTCCCCCGCCAACCCACCACCCCCGGTCTGTGCCGCCGCGCTATTTTAAGGCGACCTTCACGGCGGCGGGTGCGCGCCAGCGGTCACCGGCAGCACGTCACCCCCGGGGTGGGGGGGGGGGGGAGTGTCGGGACCGGGGGAATTGCCGGTGCCACCCCGACCCCGCTGTGTGCGTGTGTGTCTGTGTGTGCAGCCCGGTGACCGCCACCCTGTTGCCGGTGCGCGGTGCTGGGACCCCGGTGTCCCGCCCCCTCCCCCCGGTGTCCCCGCTCACCGGCGCTGCACGCCCGCGTGCCCGGGAGGGGACGGGGCGGCGGCGGCGGGAGGAGCGCGCGGCGGCGCGCGGCGGCGGCGGCGGCAGTGGCAGCGGGGCGGAGGAGCGCGCGCAGCGAGGCAGCCATGGCGGCGGCGCGGCGGCAGAACGGCCCCGCCCCCGCCCCGCGCCCATTGGCCCAGGCGGCCCCACCCCACAACCCGCCGTCCCCATTGGCCCAGGCGGGGAGGGGCGGGGCCGGTCGGCTCTCGTGGGGGACCCCCCCCCTCAGTCCCGTGGGCGGACACGCGTGGGTGCCCGCGGGGACGGAATTGGGGGAGGAGCTTATAGAGGCGCGGCGCGGCGCGGCGGGGCGGGACGGCGGGGGGTGTGTGTGCTTCCCCCGCCATCACGGGCAGCCCTGCGTGGGCGCCGTGCCCCGCCCCGCGTGGGGGTTGCCGGGGTGGGGGAACGCGACGCCGGCGGCGGCTGGAGCGCGGCCGGGGAGGAGCGGTAGTACAGCGAGCCGGCGGCAGCCCCCGGGCCCGGTGAGCCCCGTATGGTGCCGCGGGTGGGTGCGTGCGTGCGTGGAAGCGTGTGCAAGAGCATCTACGCGGGGAGGGGGCGTAGGGGGAGGAAAGCCGCGGAGCCGGGGCTCACGCGTAGGTGCAGACCCCTCTACCCGCGGATGTGCGGGGCCGCGCCGCGCCCACGCGTGTACCGTCTCCGCGGCTGAGCGCCGGGGATCTCCTCCCGCCGCAGGTGCGGGCGAGCGGTGGGATGCGGCGGAGCGCGGCGGCGTGCTGGGCGCTGATGCTGCTGGCCGCCGCCTTCTGCGACACCGTGGCCGGTAAAGGCGGGCGCGGGGGCGCCCGCGGGGCCGCCCGTGGCGGGGCCCGGGGGACCGCCCGCGGCCGGGTGAAGGCGGCGGTGCCCCGTTACGGCTCGGCCGGGGCAGCCCTAAGGGTGGCAGGGGCGGCAGCAGCGGGAGCAGCGGCTGGCGTGGCGGCAGGAGCGGCCCTGCGGCGGGCCCGGTTGGCCAGCGAGCTGGAAGCCGGTGAAGGCATCGAGTACCGAGACGGCAACGGGACGGTGGCCGCCAGCGCCTGGACCTCCGCCACGGCACCCCAGGCCCCGCTGGGCTGGGCTGTGCCCTGGCTGTGTCCCCTGGTCGCCATCCTGCACCGCTGATGGGGGAACCCAACTGTGCCCGGCACGCCTACCGATAGACCCACCAGCCACCACCACCCTGGGGCTGAGCCCCCCCAACCCGTGTCCGGCTCACCCAGTTACCCGCTGTCACTGGGGCAGGACCCCACGGGAAGCCCCTCCACCACCTCACCCACCCCATGCCAAACCCCGCCGGCTCAGGCACCCTGCTTGGCCGCTCCTCTGTACCATGGGAGGTGTCTCACAGTGTTTGGAGGACGAGGAGGTGGCAATAAAGCTGGACAGAAAGCAGGTGTGGCTGGATGCGGGGCTCGGGATGGGGACGCTGGGACAGCCACCACTCCAGCACCCTGTCCACAGCGGGTCCCAGCAAGCATTGTCCTGCACGGTGACACCACAGCACAGCCCCCACCCTCCCTGACCCACTGCAGCAGCCTCAGCATCCAAAATTGGGGGCTATCCCAGCAGAGACACTTTAATCACACACCAGAGCGCAGTGCCTGTCCCCCACGGGACAGGTCTCAGTCCAGTGTCACCCTGCCCAGGCGACCTGCCCGGAAATCCCGCAGGAACTCATAGGCGGCGGCTGGGTAGTTGAGCATTGTCACGTTGACGTTCCCTGGCGATGGAGGCAGTGGGTGCGGAAGGAGGTGTCAGCAGAGCCAGGTCCCCAAAAGCCTGGCCCCTGCACCCCGGGCGGCAGAGATCCACCTCCCCCCTCCAAGTACTCACCTGTGCCCGTCAGCACCTTCACCTTCTGCGTCCTGCCCTGGGCAAGGGCCACGTGCCTCAGCACGGGCTCGATGTCATCGCAGGCCTCGGCCAGCCCGTAGCGCTGCACGTACCTGCCGAAGGTGGTGGCTTACACCCTGCTGGCATCACTTCTGTCCACCCCTCGCCCCCCAAAATTCCCCAGGGATGGTCTCTCCACCACCCACTTGGGACCACAGGCCATGGACACAGCCCAGGGTCCTCTCTGGTTCCCCTGCCGGCTCACCCAAACTGCTGTCGCTTGTTCAGGACGTACAGGAGGTAGTCGGCCATGATGTCCTCCCCCACCAGGTGGTCACGGATGGCTCCTGGAAAAGACGGTCAAGCCCTGGCCACCCCACCTGCTGTCCACGTGCCACCTGTGGGCACCCAGGCAGCACACACAAGCCGGGGTGGGGGTGCTGTAAGCAGCAGACTCCCATCCCAGCCTCAGGTAGTAGACCCAGCCAGGGCTGGAAGCCACGTTTGGGGAATCCCCCCCAAGCCAAAGCCTCCACCTCACCACACAGCGCCAGCTTCATGCCTGTCTCCACATCCCCCAGCTTTGGGGGCAGCACGCCAGGTGTGTCCACCAGGTACATGAGGGGCTTCTCGCAGACCTGGGATAGGGAAGAGCAGGGGGAGGCAGTAATGTTAGGACATGCAGCTTGGTAATTAGCACAGCGGACCCCAGCATGGCGTTGAGCTCTTTCATTAGGGCCTTGCTAGAAAGGGGACCTGAGCAACCCTTTTGAGATGAGCTCCTCATGCCTCAAGGTTTTCCAGAGCTCCCGCGAGAGGATGCAGGGAGGCAGAGGCTGGCACCCAGCCAGCTGGCTGCACCGCAGGGGATGTTACCTGGATTCTGGTCAGCACTGCCTTGGTGATGCCCGGCTCGCCACCGACAGCAGTGGCTTTGCCTTCAGGGAATGGAGAGACACAGTCAGAGAAGCAAATGATTCTCTGCCCTGCCACCCGCTCCATGGCTGTGCCGGCGGCTCCTCCCCGAGCTCAGGTGCCGCGGAGAAATACCCTTTTTGAGGTGCAGCCTCCGCAGAGAGTTGATGAGGGAAGACTTGCCCACGTTGGGCACGCCGATCACCAGGATGCTGTACTCGGTGCTCTGGAAGCGAGGGGGACATGGACAGGGAGCAGATGGTTATCGGTTACCCACTCCAGGAGCAACCAGCAGTCGCAAGAGCAAAACAGCCTGGCTGTTACTGTTTTTTCTGGCACATGTGCGAGCAGCCTCATCCCTCCAGCTGGAGGGAAAGGTGACCTGCAGATGCCCACCCTGATTCCCCGCTCACGCACTGGCAGCTGCACTACCACATCTCACCTCAGCCCTGTGGTACCGCGGGCTGTTACCCACCAGCTTGGCAACCAGAGGAACGATCTGCAAGACAGAGAAGGGCTGTCATGGTGGCTCTGTGCCCAGGCTGGCGGCAGCCACTCACTTGGAGGATGCTGTGCCAAGAGGATGCGCAAAACGGGGACCAAGCAGAGGATGGGGCGCCTTGGGCAAGCTGGAAATGAAGGTCACTTTCGACCAGCCAGCATCACCTACCCACAGTGGGGCACTGAGGCCTCTCCACGGGGCTAGGAGATTGGCGCATGGCCCTCAGCTGCCAGCAGCAAGGAACAGCGCTGGGCATGGGGCTACTGGCCCATTACCTTCTTAACGTTGCCATCACGCTGGCAGTCAGTGAAGACAACGTGCGAGCATCCCTGCTGCTTCAGGTGCTCCAAGATTGTCTGAAGGGGACAGGCAGAGGCATTGCTGGCACCGGTGACCCACGGGGCCC
The DNA here is from genome assembly GCF_965231255.1 of Vanellus vanellus. Taxonomy (NCBI): domain Eukaryota; kingdom Metazoa; phylum Chordata; class Aves; order Charadriiformes; family Charadriidae; genus Vanellus; species Vanellus vanellus. The sequence continues at coordinate 41,496,224 of NC_138912.1, read as the reverse complement.
CAGCCAGCCTGCCCTGCCCTGGTGCTCACCGGCTGCTGGCGAGGATCAGCCAGGTCCATCTTGTTCAGCACCAGCACATGTGGGCGGATGCCTAGTACCTCTTGCAGCATTGGGTTACGGCCCGACAGCGGGATGTGAATGCCGCTAAGGAGAACGATTGTGTGCTGGCACGGGAGCAAGTACCAAGGTGGGGTGGGGGTTGAAGCTTATGGGGCTGGTGCAGAGCTGGAGCGGGGTACGGGACCGGGAGAATGATGGGCGGCCGGGAGGGAGACGGGGGGTGGGGGGGGGGGGCCCGGCTCCTGCTGCCCCCGGGACACACCCTCGGCGGGGAGGGATGGGGATGAAGAGCCATGCCGGAGGATATGCGAGCGTCGTGCACCTCGATGAGACAGTCGGCGCGCTGCAGGGAGGCCCGCATCTGCCGCAGGCCTGCAACACAGCGCTGGGTGAGCAGCGGCGGGGCGGTGGGGTGGTCAGCCCGCCCCGCTCCCACCCCTCACCTTTCGCCATGTGCCCCGGGAACCAGGAGGCCACATCGCGGCCGCAGAAATCGAAACGCTCCCGGAAGCCCCCGGGCCCGGTCACTGTCAGCGCCGCCCGCAGCGCTCCCGCCCACCCTCTCATGGCGGCGGCGCCCCGTTATGCGCGTCACATCCGGCGAGACGCGCTCCAGCGAGAGACGCGGGACGGTGGGCGGGGCGACGTCGGGGGGGCGGGGCGACGCCGAGTGGGCGGGGCGCTGCCGAGTGGGCGGGGCGCTCCCCTCAGCGGGCGTCTCCTCCTCAGCGCCATGGCAGAGGCGCGGCCTACGGAGCCTGTGGGGCCTACGGGGGGCCCGACGGTGGGTCCTGGCGGCCCGGGGGGTGCCGGGCCCCGCGAAGGGCACTCAGTGCCCCCCGCGGGGCCCGGCACCCCCCGGACCGCGGGGCCCGGGCCCCAACCTGCCCCCCAGCCGCCCTCAGCCCCTCAGCCCACCCTGGAGCCAGGCCCGACGCAGACCCCGCTGGACGACACCCGCTTCCTGATCGCCAGCACCAACTGGTATTAACGCCGCTGCACCCTTTTCCCCGCTGGAGCCGAGCCAAGGAGCTGCATCCATCCCCCCTACACTGGAGAGAGAGAGAGAAGCCTCTGCCATCCCTCCGCCAGCTCGGGTTTCTCAATAAAGGAGACTGACCACCAAGCAACCTGCGAAAGCATGAGTTTTATTTTCCCACCTCAGACCCGAGGAGCTGGGCTGGTTGCCTCGAAGAGCTGGTTGAGCCGCTCAGCCTCTCGCCAGCCCGACAGCAGGGCCCCGTGGGTGGTGGAGTAGAAGGTGCGGTGGGTGGCCTCGCCGGCAAAGAGGAGCTGCAGAGGCTGCGGCAAGATGGCAGGTGAGCGCCAGGGGCCTGCAGCCTCCCCCAGCCCAGCAGGGACACTGGGTTGTACTAAACCAGCCTCATCTCCCTGCTCTTCGGCACCACGCAGATGCATGACCCACTGTACAGCCATCTAAAGACCGAGGAGCAGGCACCTTCCCTTCCTTAGAAACCTACCCTGTGCTGTGAGGATGCTGGGAAGTAGCTGGAAGGAGCTACATGTCCCCAGATTTCATGAAAATGGGGTTTCCCCCACCCCCACGGAGCTCAGCAGGAAGAACCAAGGTGGGGTTGGTTGGTGACCTGAGCATCAGTGACCCCTGAACAGAGCAGGAGTGGGGAATGCCACCTCCCTGTGCTCCTCAAAGCCTGAGGCACCCTGTTCCCACCCCTGCCCCTCTGTCCCCATGCCCAGGGGGTCCCCTCACTCCCTACAGTTGTGTAAAGCAATTACCTGGGGGTCCTTGGGGTCTTCAGGCAGGGGCTGAGCCAACATGTCTATGTCTTTCCCTGAGCTGCCGACGGCCACGTAGCTGTAGGAGCCCCGGGTATAGGGAGCGCTGTGCCACCGGGACCTGAGCACACTTCTGGGAGCAGGCAGGCATGGATTCCCTGCAGGTGTGGATTTTTGGCAGGATCCAGAAATCCATGTGGGTGTTTTCCCTGGGGGGGGTTGGGGTGACAAGGGTGGAGGAGGTGGTGGTACCTGTCAATGTGCGGAGGACGCGTGTCATGGTGCTGAGAACCTCTGCATCACTTAGCGTCTCCATGTATTCCGACTCCTTCCCTGCGATAAAGCCGCAGAGGACATGCCCATGCCTGGGGAGGAAAGATGGGGCCGAGAGCTGCCTTATGCCCTCCTTGCCCTGTGAGCCCCACTGCCTCATGGGCTACCAGCAATCCCGAGAAGGACTTGAAGCTCTAGATATGACCAAGATTCTCCTTCACATTGCCCAGAACATGCCTGAACCCTCCACCCACAATACCCCTTTGCTGACACTCCTGGCCACATACTGCTCCGGTGGTTGGAGGACCACGAATCCAATGAGCTTCTTGAACCAGTTGGCTTCCAGGTCAGTGCTGGGCTCCTCAAGGGCCGACTCATCCTCCCACACCACTTCCAGGAGCTGTTGCTGGGGTTCCCAGAAAGGCTGCTCGAACTCCAGGAAGATCTTGTTGTTGGTGCCAAAACCCAGCTGGCGAATGGCCTCTACTTTCCACTCAGGCAGGGGAGGCTGGAAGAAGTCCTCATGGTGTTCCTTGAGGAAACCTGCGGGCGGGAGATGGGGCAGCTCTGTTCACTGTGCTCTGAAATGGGGTCTGAGATACTTTCCCCTCCCCAAACCCCTTCCCAGCCTCCTCTGCGTGGAATAGCAGAGGCTGGGAAGGGGTTTGGGCAAGTCACTGCCCTCCACCTGCCTGTCTCTAACCACACCAACTGGTTGGAGGTGACAGGTAGGGCAAGGAAAGCCCTTGGTGTCCTCACCCAGCGGGACGGTGACGATGACGTGGTCGGCGAGGAAGGCGTCTCCATCCTCACACTCCACCCGGACGGGGAAGTCTCTGGCCTCATCCCCTTCCTCACGGAAGGACCCTTTCCACTGGATGGTCCTCACGGCCTTGTTGAGCAGGACGGTGCCCTCTGGCAGAGCCGAGAACATGCGATCGGGCAAGCTGCTGTAGCCGCTGCGGGAGGAGGTACTGCTGGGGAGGAGGTGTGCCCCCAGAAATCCTCTTCCTTGTCCCCCCACTCCCAAGCCCCGTGCTTACCCCGGGAAGGTGCAGTCCAGGCCGGGCAGGGACACATACTCCCCGAAGGGCTCTAAGGCCACCAGGTCCATGCTGTGGGTCCCGCTGATACAACACTCCAGCTTGAGGCAAGCGGCAAGGACAGCCAGCCGCAGCCGTTGGGTGTCCTCCTCGCCCCCCCCCAAAGCGGGGAACCTCCGGGCAATCTCAGCCCGCAGGTATTGTCCCACGCTGGGCGCCGGCGGCTCCTCGGCCCCTTGAAAAGCGCGGGCAGAGGCCAGGAGGGCGTCAAAGAGGTCACGGGCTTCGCTCACCACCCGGGAGCTCAGCAGCCTCCCTGAGCTGCCGTAGGTGATGGAGGGTAGCGGGGGATGGCCCCCCGCCTCCACCTGCTGGTTCTCCTCCCGGGCAGCCTCCGGGCCCAGCAGGCCGTAGCTGGTGGCCAGGCGGAAGATGGGGTTCCCCGGTGAGGGACCATGGATCCAGTGCGCCCCCATCTCCGCCAGCCCCGACGCTGCGGGGAGGAGAGGAGGGGGGTCACCACATGGCATACGTGTGGCAGGACCCCATGTGCCCCCCCCCCAGCGCTGGAGCCAGCAGACCTGCCTCTGCCCCAGTCCTGCCCCTGTGCCACCCATGGCTGGCTCCAGTTTGGTCCCACTGCACCCATGGGACCAGAGACCCCCAGTGCCGTATCCATCCCACTCAGGACGGGCCCCACGAGGGGGGCGGTATTCAGGTGCAGCTCCCCCTTCCTGCCCCGGTACACCCCATCCCCCAGCGCCACCCCCCCCCCCCGGGGCCTCTCCCCCCTCCCCGTACCGAAGGGGCGGGTGCAGACGCGGCCCCCGACGCGGGCCGCCGCCTCCAGCAGGCAGAGGGAGCCGTGGCCGCGGAGCTGCCGTGCCGCCCCTAGTCCTGCCAGCCCGGCGCCCACTGCCACCACCCGCCGCCCGCCGCCCTCCGCCATGGCGCCCCGCACCGATCTCCCCGGAGCCGCCCCTTCCCGCCCGGCCCCGCCCCCGCCCGGCCCCGCCCCGCCCCCACCCGGCCACCCCGCCCCCTCCAGCCAGACCACGCCCCTCCCCTCCAAGCCCCGCCCCCCCGAGTGTGGGAGTAGCGGGAAGCGAGTGGGGACGCTTGGTGGGGCTTCTCCTGGTGGGTCAATGGCTTCAGTGAGTGGGACCAAGCGCCAGGTTGCAGGTGGAGAAGTGGGAGAGGGGACACTTCTTGCAGCGGGGGACACCCCTGGGGGCCACCTCACCACCTTCCTTCTCTTCCCATCCTGCACCGGCAGCTGCCCCGTGGCGTGGCCAGCCAGCCCAGGCAAGGTGGAGGAGCTGCTGGATGCCTCCGACTGGTCTACCACCCAGCTGGCCTGGCCCTGCATGTCCTGGTGCCACCAGCAAGAGCTGCCGGCACTGGTGGCTGTTGTGGCCATGAATAAAGGTCTCCAGCCCCGAGACTGCCTGGTGATTCTTTGCCCGTGATCATTCCCCCCCCCTCCCCTCCCCTCCCCGTGCTGCCTGGGGGATGTCCCTGCCTCCTGCCCACCTCCTGCAGGTACCAGCGGGGTGCTCCCAGCTGGGACCCCTGGGCAGCACCCACTGTGCCACCCTGCTGAGCAGCACACCCAGCCACCCCGGTCATCCCACCGCCATGGGCAAGCAGCATGTATCGCCGTGGCCCTGGGTATGGGCAGCCCCCCCTGAAAATATTTACACGCAAGGAAGAGCCGTGGGTGTCAGAGCTGTGGCACACATTCCTGAAATCCCCTTTGAGCATTTATTCTGGAAGGATTTTCCCCGCCTCTTGCTGGGTTTTCCAGCAAGCAGCAGGGTGGGACTGCATGGGGGGTAAGGGGGACTGTGCATCACCATGGGACACCAGCCTGGTGGTGTTATCGTGGGGGGACGGTGGCCTTGTGACCTGGCCCTGGGGCATTTGGGACTGCTGGCTCCCAGGGATGGAGGATGGGCATTGCTGGTATGTTCGTGCTGACCCTCACAGCCATCCCCGGGGATCTCCTGCTATTCAGCCCCAGGATCGAAGAGTGCAGGAAAGTGCCTGGCTTGGCCCAGCTGAGTCCTGAACCCCCACCAGATGGACACCCTCTGCCTCCCTGGGAACCTGCCTGGGGGAAGAAGGTTTCCCCACATCCAATCTCAAATCTGGGCTGCGATCTGGGGCCAGGGCCCCTCATTGCCTCGCCTGTCGCTGCTGAGAAGGGTTTGGCCTCATCCATCCCTTCCACCCCTGCCCATGCAGCAATCGAGGGCTGCTCTCCAACCCCCCCTGGCTCCCCACAGGCAGACCCAACAAGCCCAGCTCCCTCCCATCTCTTTGTGGGTTGGGTGCTGTAATCCCTGACGCACTGGGCAGCCACCGGCAGGGTTCCCCACATCCCCTACGTGCAGCCCAGGACATGGCTCCACCATTATGCAGGGTGCCCGGCCGGTGGCTCCTGCCTGCCACAACGCCTTGGTTGACCCTGGCACTACCCTGCCAGTGTCCCTAAGGAGTTCCCAAGCAAGGGGGAGGACAAACCCTGACGACCAAGGGATGGATGGGAAGCACTGTCACCACAAGCGTGTCAGGACAGCATGAAGGAGGGGACAGCAGGGAATGTCCCACTGCCTCCACGGGCTGTCCTGGCTGACGGAGAGGGGAGCCCGCCGCTCTACCAGGACCCCTCCATCATCTCCAGGATGCTGCTGTAGAGGCGCCTTGGAGCGTCCAAGCCCCAGATGAAGTCCCAGTGGTTCCAGTCGGGAATGTGGTTGTAGGCGACGAGGTGGGTGATGCGGGGCAGCAGTAGGTGTACATCCCTCCAGTCAGCCGCCCAGTCCGCTCCCCCTGACCACACTGCGGTGGGCACGGGCATCTCTACCCGGTAGGAGGGAGGTGTCTCCTGGAGGGACACAGAGGGCTCTCAGGAACCGTCATCGTAGCCAACCCCTGCAAGCCAGACCATCCCTGCACCACCCAGGACAGCCCCCTGGCACCTCCAGCCACCAGCATTGCTGCTGCAGCCTCCTACCTGATGGTACACGGTTGGGTTTTCGCTGCCATAGTCGAAGGCTTTGAATTCTCCTGACTTCAACACCTGGGAGAAGAGGATAGATCTGCAGTGGGAGGCCAGCGAGCGCTGCTACGTGCATCCGGCATCTCCTGGCCTCCTGGCAGGACGACATCATGAGATGGTGTTTGCACAGGAGGTGGCATCCCTGCAAAGCCAGTCTTTCTACCTTTTTCGACAGGCTGATGCTTTGATCTCCAGCTCCATGCCTGTCCCCAGCTATGGGTTGACAAACCAAGGTGTTGCACGTGACTCTTTGGCTGCCCCGGTGCAACGCTTGTGCCTCTGAAAACCTGCTCATCACCAGCTGCACTGTGTGTGCAGGATGCTGACAGAGGACTTCGTGTTGGTGAGTTTTCCTTTAACAACCGGCTTATCCTTACCCTCTCATGATACTTTGGGCTCAGAGTACAGAGACATCAGTGAGCCAAGTTATTATAAGAGTTGCTTCTGTGCTGGGGCAAAAGCTCAGATACCCACACAATAGTTGCGCTGATTAAGAAGACCTCTCTTGCCTTCCCCATTTCCTATAATTTGGCTCTGCAAGGAGGCACCAGGGTGGGGGGTCTACATCCTGGCCCGATTCCAGCAGGGCTGATGCCACAGATGCAGCAGGTTGCTCAGACTGGCAGAGTCCGGCCCTGGCATCTCTGGGACCCCTTTGGGAAGAGGGAAATGCCATTGGATCCCCCTTTGCCTCCTCATTTCCAGCTGAGCAGGCCCAGCTCCCCCAGTCTGTCCTTGTATGCCCTGGCTTCCGCCCACTATCACCACAGTGTCCCTGGGCTCACTCTGCCTTGGGGATCCCTGGGGACCCCAAACTGACCTCAGCATCCAGCTGTGGCGTCCACATCCCTTCCCTTGTCCTGCCTGGCACAGCCCAGCACGCACACCCCAGTGTTTCCCGGTCCCCAAAGGGACCAGGACAGCTCATCCTGCATCCAGCGCCGCTTCTGTATGCCTGATTTGTTGCCTTTGTTTTCTCACAAGCTGCTAATGTCCAAGATCCTCGACCTCTCACATCTGCCCTGGACACTCCAGACTCTCAGTGAGGGTACCATCCCTTCTGGGTTTCAGGCAACCTACCTGGGCCCAGTGTATCATGGTTTTGACAGATGTTCCATCTGGATAGTGGGATGTGTACACATCCAGCCGTGTCTGCAAGGAAACATATTCACAGAATCATAGAATGGTTTAGGTTGGAAGGGATCTTAAAGATCATCTAGTTCCAACGCCCCTGCCAATGGGCCCGGACACCTTCCACTAGATCACTAGACCTTCCAGTAGACCAATATTCAAGCTATCATTGCTTCCCAATGGACAGGAGTGAGGAACTGTAGTTGCCAGATGATGAATTTTCCAAAACAGCCACTGCTGAGTCACACTGCCTGGAGAGTTGGGTGAGGTTCAGGAATGTAATTTTTGTTAAAAACCAATTGCTCCGAGACAGCTCCAGGGGGAGAATGGATGATGAAGGATGAGGTACCCCTAACTCCTGTGGATACCTCATCTGGGCTCAGGGACTGTGCTCATGACCTTAGTAACTACCCCCGGTCATCCAGGTGCTGCTTTAGCAGACCTGATGTAGAGTGGGCAGTAGCAGGGGCTGCACCCCAGGGGTGGCTGGTGGGAGGTACAGCTGGTCTCTGTGACCGGCAGCCCTCACTCAGAGATGCTATCAGGTGCCACCTGGCCACTGACATTCACCCAGCAGAGCCTGAAGACTTTTCCTGCCCAGGGAGGAGAAGCAGCGAGGGATGGATCTGGCAGAGGGACGCGCATTGCCCTTGCAACATCTGCTTGCCCATGAGCGCTGTGTGTAAGTGGCCATGGCAGGCTGGGCAGGGTGTTTGGCAGGGAGAGGACAGGCAGCAGGCAGGGAGGATTGGCAGACCCAGCAGGCTCCAGATCCCTCATCCCCATGCAGGCTGGCGCACCCACCATGTTGAGGTTCTTCTCATTGTAGCCACCCAGCAGAAAGAGGAGGTTGGCGCAGGGCTTGTACATCAGTGGATGGCTGCACAGCGTGGGGAGAAACCTCCACAGCTTCCTCATCCGCAGTGAGGCGTCCGTTCTGCCCAGCAGAAGCTGCAGAAGCCAAGGGCAAAGTTGATTTCTTGCATTTCCCTTGCATCCCTCAGACTGCCTCCCCCAGCCTGCCTCCAGCCGGTCTCCCCATGAGCTGTCCCACCAGCTGGGTGGCGAGGGGATGTGTGGCACAGGGTGCCCACAGAGATCAAACCCGCTCCTCATTACCTCCTGCCTTGCCGAGATGTGTAAAGCTCATGGCAGGAGGTGGTATTGATTGAATGCACACCAGGGAAATAAATATTCAGGGCTCTTCTCTTTCCACTTGCATCCCTCAAGTGTTGGATTCATTTTTCACTGCCATTAAACTCAACACAGCAAAGCTCCTCATTTCCAGGAGGTCCGTCTGCGAATTCAACAAGTGCCCCCATAGAAAGACCAGTTCCAACACCTGAAGATCCTACAAATGGAAGGCAGGTGTGCACTCAACAAAGTGACCACACAGGAGTGCACCTGCACCTGAATTGTGTCTCTGCTTATAAACTAACAGGAATTAACTCTTTTCTGCCGCATAGGATAGCCCCGGGGACTGCCTCTGGGCATGATCCCTTTTCTAGCACTGGTGTGTTCAGGGGAGGAGAGCACGGAGTAGTCCCCTACCTGAAACATCTTGAATTGCCTGTCCAGAAGGAAGGACATTCTTATGATGGGACTTCTGGCGTGCTTGATTGTCAGGACTGGAGCCAGGGCAAAAAACATTTTGATTTTCTGAGCCAGTTCTGGCATGGATGAAAACGCAATGAATGCTGAGAAAATAGAAAAACAACCTGAGACTTGGTCGATCTGTCTTCAGGTCCTTACTCTGAAGGTTTGCTTGGACCCGCTGCCCAGATCTATTTAGCTGGCATTATCTCCAGTTAGACATCTGGGATCTCTTGCCACCTTTCTGCTTAATGTTAGCGCTAGAGATGTCCAAAAGGAGACAATGCTGTTATTCCTATGTCTAGAAGTAGCTCATGAGGCATTTCAATGAGTACTACTGATGGAAAGTCCTGCACCATTCACCAGGTGAAGGGAACAGTACTGTCATCTTCCATCAACCACTGCTAAAGGGTATAATTGTCACAGAGGTTATCTCATACCGCTGATGGCCCAGCTGGCGAAAAGAAGCACCCTGCATTTCACTGGAAAGCAGAAGCTGTGACCTTCATGCAAAATGCTTTTGATGTGGAGCACTGCAATCTAGTTTTCTAGGTTGAACTATAGTTGCTCCAGTGGCAGCGAGGAGCTTACTGAGGTCACCAGGAGCTTTCTTACTACCCTAGGAGCATGCTGGTCCTCCCAGATGCCTTGTATGGAAAGCATGGCTGCTGCGGGACCTCTCACTGCGATGCAGACCTTCTACCTAGCGTGCCTGCTCAGCAGCCCACAAAGATGGGACCTCTCCGCTTTCTGCTTACAAACACCAAAATTAACATTTTCAAGGTGGTCCAGGCAACCTGATGAGCAGCCCCTTCTAACGCACCGATCGTGCAGCCCTGTGAGTAGCCAACATAATAGATCTGCTTCTGCCCAGTCTTCTGCAGAACAAAGTCGATCATGGCTGGGAGGTCGTACATTGCCATTTCATGAAAGCTGCAACACAGGAGTAGTGCGTTGGTTATAAGGTAACACAAGCAGAGCAAACTTAGCTGTGAATTTTGGTTGCCTTGCATTGCTCGCATACTGAAGGGCTTAACATCTGTGGCTGATTTTCCAGAAGAAAATTCCTATGAGCTGGGAGAGCCCTGTGCTGGGCAAAACTGCACAGAGTCTGAAGGCATCCTTCTTGCCCTGGCCTCATCCTTCCCTGAAAGGGCTTAGTCCTCCCATAACCACGGTTAATGGTAAAGAAACTGTGCAGAGCCTGAGCAGCTGTGCATGCAGGTGCAATACACAGCAGCTCTGCAGACCCAGAGATGGTTCTCATCAGGAATACACCACCAGTTCTGCTCCTAGAGATGCTCTTTCCCAGCGGGGAATGGAGCACCATTTCCTGCTCATGTGCCTTTTAATGTGATGTGGTGAAATGCGGACCTACTTTATTGGCTTATTTTACTGAAAGCATGTTTATGAGCTTGGGAAATCCAGGAGTGCTCTGAAGATCAACTTGGAGCACCACCAGCAGCTTAAAATGCTGTTCTTGGGGACAAGGTTTCGGTGGACAATCTCTAGAAGGTGAGGTTGCAATGATGCCTGTAGACACCTTGCTGGGGAGGCTTGGCTGGGGATGTCCCCATGGAGGCCACAAGATAGGGCTGATGTCTCTGCCGGATGGGTATCCTTCCGCCGGCACCTTGGCAGGGCCGGGCGGCTGCAGGGAGGTGTTGGCACCATGTCAGCAGGCATGTCTGAGCAGGTACCTCCATCCTCCCCAGGCACATCACCGGGAGGTCTGGGGGAGGCCCATACCCAGGGATTAGGTGCTCTGACTTGCTTGCTTGGAGGCATCCACCTCTGCCTAGAGTTTAGCGACAGGCAGAGAAGTTTGCCATGTTTTTGTAATCCGCTACAGCCTACCTGAAATCCCAGAATTCAACCTGGTCAGCTGAAAGGTGCTGGTGTCTCCGTGACCAACTTGTCCCCCGGCTGTTGCCCAGCCAGACGTCATAGCCGGCGTCTGCTAGTATGAAGCCAAGGCTGTTGTTAGCCAGATTTTCCACCCAGTGGCTGGCTTCTCCGAGGAACCCGTGCTGGAGAAACACGACCGGCTTGGCCCCTGGATGTGAAAGAAACAGCACGTTTCATGGAACCAGAATTTCCCTACTTACTCACTCCACATTCAGGCCAATAAAGCCTCTTTCTTGCACTGCTAGAGGATGTAAAATGTCCATTTTAATGATGTTTCTTGGTGAAGAGAAACATCATTCCTGGTGACCTTGCTGTAGCCATCTTGTGGTGGTTGCCCAGGTGGTTGTCTCAGGCTGGAGGGCTGCAGATGTCCCCCCTCAGGGGGGGACAGATGTTCAGACCTCAGGTGCTCATTCCCACAAGCTCAGCACTGTGACCGCTGACAACAACCATGTGGAAGCTCAGATGTTCTGGCTCATCCCTGAGATCGTTCAAGCCCCAAAGTCAGAAGTTTATGGGGAAAAAACTAAGCGAGGAGCTCTCTTCAGATATGCCTGCACCCTCTGAGCCTTAAAACCAAATCTCTGCTTGATACGAAAGGCGGTTGCTGTGCTGCATGCACGCTTTCCTATGCTGGCTGCTAAAGCCTTGATGGTAAATTGGAGAAGTACCGTGGGTTTGGTATTTTTGCTTTAACAATAAATACTCTTCTGGCCTGTTAAGGTTCATCACTTCACCTGCTTGTTGTGTTAAGGGTTTTGTTTGTCCGTTTGTTTTTGTTTTGCTGGCTTCCTTGTGAAATAGAGCCATACCTCCGCTCCTAGGATTTTCTCTCCCGTGAGGAATTCTGTTCAGGCTGACGTAGTAGCCGTCGCGAGTCAGGACTTCGTACTCCTCACTGGGGTACCCTCTGTGGCAGATCATTTGGCTCTGAGGAAAGAAAAACCCAGGTAGAAAACTTTCCGTAGCCGAGGTGCTCATTTGACTCGAAGAGGGCATCCCTCATCTGCTGGGATGCCTTTGCAAAACCAAAAGGCTGTGGCAGCTGGGACATTGCTTTGCTGGGGGTGTCTCTGGATCAGCTTTTTGAGACTTTCTGAGAGAGGATGGTCTGTCTGAATCACTGTGAGGTGCCCAAGGGAAGAGGAGACACTTAGCCGCGGGCTCGCGCCTGCGAGCTGGAGGAGAGCTCGGCGACAGCAGGGCTCCTCTGCAGCACGCAGCAGCACATGCATTTGAAATGCTTCCAAGAAAAAAAAGATTGAAACCGAAGGGATTTACTGACAGCTGACACCGGTGGCAGGACATGTCATGTCATGCTCTGAGCCGGTGTGCAGGGCAGATATATGGCAGGGCATATTGAACCTGCCGAGCTGGACTGACTGGAAGGGCAATAGGACGAGCCCCGTAGGATCTGTCGCAGGGCTCCTGAGGCTCTGCCTGTGCTTTATTTACGCCGAAAACTCCACAGATTGGGAAGTTTTAGTCTGCTGAAATCCGGCTGTGATCCTGCATACACATCGCTGTGTGGTCAGTTTGTCACACATTTGACAGAAGGGGTAAATTTCAGGAATTTTATTGCCCGTGCCTTGGGACCATCTAAACCCACTTTCAGACACCTTCAGGACTTGCTTCAAGCAATCTGCTGCAGCTGAAAGAGAGGAGCCACGCACAGCTTTCTACCCTCCAGGAAGAAGTCTGATTGAATCCAGGCTGGATTGAGCTGGATTGCTGATAATTGCACTTAATACCACTAGGAGGAAGAGGACTCCTTCAGGAAGCAGGGCTTGTTAATGATGGTACGGAGGCAACGTCATGTCGCACTGCTTGACAAAACCAGCACACGTGGTGACCTGAGCCCTCTCCACATACGTACCCTCCATCCCTCTCTCCCCCAGACAAACGTCCGCAAACTTTCAGACAGAGGGCAAATTCAAACTTCTGACTTACAACATTCATGGAAGTCTCAGGATTTATAGCCTTTTTCTGCTCGATGGCGTCTGCTGAGTTCGTAGGTGCTTGTATCAAAACCAGGATTGCAATAAACAGCCACATTTTGTGTCTGTGTAAAATATTATTATTAATATTATCATTATTATTATATAACATTGTTATGAATGTCTGCTTCTACTTGGTTATGGTGCGTTAAGTTCTTTATGTATGTGAAGCTGTATATCATGGTCTGGGCCAGGGAAGCGGAGGGGATTCCCATCTCCAGCTTCCATTAGAGTCCACACAAGGCTCTTCATACTCCTCTGTACAGACTGGATCTGGTACTAGACAAGACCCATTTTTGTATTTTTAATGGTAAAAAGAAGAGAAAAAAGTTTATAATGCAAGAACTAAAGCGATAGTAAATGCCATCAGGCCACTTAATCTGGAGTAAGAGTTTACACTATGCAAGGAACGCATTAGATTGGCTGGGCTATGACTATATCTACACTTTTGCTGTTTCTTTATTGCTTAGCTTTTGCACCAAGAAAGCCACTATTAACAAAATGTTCCTACGACATACAAATGGTAGAGCCTTATAGGGAGGCTGTTTATTAAATAAGTGTAGCCTGAAAAAAACAGAAACATTTCTGATCGCCTTAGAGACTCCTGTCCAGAGGAGAGATCTATTCTTAACATGCACAGTCAATATTTTATATGATTTCTAACACTTCACCAGGCTCTTAAAACTTAGAGGTTAACTTCAGCTCAGTAGCATGGGTTGCAAATCTTTACACCAGACATCTGGTTACTCTCTACCCACCTTCTTCCTCCTCCCAATGGGTCTCCCACACTGTGAGACACATCTGCCCTCTGAAATATTCCTAGTAACCCTCTCTATGGTATTACCAAGAAGCAAGTTACCAAGAAAAAAAAAACCAACCGATGCTTTTTCACCCTCGGGATAGCTCCAACGCAAATCTGAATGATGTGGAGGAAAATACATTACCAGGCAGAGCCCACTGTCGTATCTGATCAGGCTGGTGGCGTGAATGGTGGCAGCTCTATCACCTGTGTTAAAAAGAGCACGTTGTGTCACAGCCCTGCTACGTTGGCACCACGCTGGACCACATCGCGTGACCTCCAATTAAGCCATGTGCGTGCTGGTCATATCTTTGGTAACTTCCTCTGCTTGGCCATGTGGTCATGACTTTCGTGCTTGCAAAGGATTATGTTCCCAAAAGCAGCCGGAGTGGTGCGGCGAGGAATTTCAGCTATGGAGTTGCACTTTAAGCTCATGACAGCTGCAGCAAAAAAATGTCAAAAGTTTTTCTTTGTAAGGGCCATTTCCTAACTCCCAGGGGCCCTTGGGAATGCCTCTTAGAAGAGCTCCTGGGGCAATGAAAGGACTTGGGCTCCACTAGCTTTGCAAGACCTCAGGAGCGTGCTGACCTCTCCATAGACACACCAAGGACAGGTCAGGCTTCACTGGCTGCCTGGGTGGGAGACACTCAGGGGTTACAACACTCTTCAAAAGTGACAGTGGCCAAGGCAACCCCCACATAGCCCTTACAGCCAAGTGGTATTGTATTTGCAACAGGCAGTTTGCAAAACCTCTGCAACATTTTCTGGAAAAGCACCAAGCTCAATGTCTTGCCGATGGATGGCAGAGCGGAGGAGAACTTGTGCAACGCCTCTGTTTGGCTGAAGCGACAGGTATTATGCAGAGTAAAGGTGTTCGTTCTCCACCTCCAGCCCGCAACCTTACAACCTACGCCTTTCTGTAACTGCTTGGTAGCCACCTAAAAACCCGAGCCTTCGGTTGGTTGCTAGGTGCTCTGTTTGAGTATACATTTCCTGGCCACGGATTAGGGTGACTTCTAATGTTCATACCCGCCATAGTCTATGAGCAGTATGCAAGTTGTGAAACGCAGCCCAAAACATGCGTGTGTTACTCCATCCCACAGACTGTAATTTTCTATCAGTGCCATAACTGATGACACAAAGGGACTGCATGTGTGGGCGCTATCTTCCTGACAGTGGGTGTGACCAAGGCCCTCGCTGTTTCATTACCTTACTTCACAGAATCATAGAATCACGGAATCATAGAATCACAGAATGGTTTAGGTTGGAAGGGACCTCAAAGATCATATAATTCCAACCCCCCTGCCATGGACAGGGACACCTCCCACCAGCCCAGGTTGCTCCAAGCCCCATCCAACCTGGCCTTGAACACCTCCAGGGATGGGGCGGCCACAGCTTCTCTGGGCAACATGGGCCAGAGTTTCACCGCCCTCACAGGGAAAAAATTCTTCCTGATACCTAATCTAAATCTCCCCTCTTCCATTCTGAAGCCATTACCCCTCGTTTTATCATTATGTGTCCTTGCAGAAGGTCCCTCTCCCAACGGTGAACAGTGAGGCTAAAAAGTCATTGAGTACCTCAGCCTTCTCCATATCCTGGGTGACCAGGTGTCCCCTTTCCTTCTGGAGAGGGTCCACACCTTCCTTAGTCTTCCTTTTATCACTGACACACTTATAGAAGTTTTTTGTATTGCCCTTCATGTCCCTGGCCAGATTTAACTCTATCCGGGCTTTAGCTTGTGTAACCTGACCCCTGGCTGCTCAGACAGTTTCTCTATATTCCTCCCAGGCTTCCTGTCCTCGCTTCCACCCTCTGAAGGCCTCTTTTTTTTTGCTTTTGAGTGTGTCTAGGAGCTCCTTGTTCATCCATGCAGACCTCCTGGCTTTTTTGCCTGACTTCCTCTTAGCTGGGATGCATCACTCCTGAGCTTGGAGCAGGTGCTCCTTGAATACTAACCAGTTTGCTTGGGTCCCTCTCCCCTCCAGGGCTTTATCCCCTGGTACTCTAACCAAGCATACCCCTGAAGAAACCAAAGTCCGATCTTCTGAAGTGCAGGTTAGTGAGCCTACTATGCGCCCTCCTTCCTGCCCTAAAGATCTTGATCTCCACCGGTTCATGGTCACTGCAGCCAAGGTTACCCTTGAGCTTCACATTCCCCAGCAGCCCCTCCTTGTTGGTGAGAACAAGGTCCAGCATAACTCCTCTCCTTGATGGCTCCTCTGTCACTTGGAGAAAAAAGTTATTATCAAAACAGGAACCTCCTGGATTGCTTGTGCCCTGCTGCTTTGTCCCTCCAACAGATATCGGGGTGGCTGAAGTCCCCCATGGGTACCAGGGCTTGTGAATGTGAGGCTGCTCCTATCTGTCTATAGAGGGCCTCATCTGCTCAGTCTTCCTGGTCCTGCAGCCTGTAGCGGACCCCCACTCTCATATCACCTGCCCCTGTGTTCCCTTTAGAGTCCTGACCTATAAGCTCTTGGTCGGCTCCTTATCCATCCCCAGGTGGAGCTCCATGCACCCCAGCTGGTCATTGACATAGAGGGCAACACCCCCTCCTCATCTCCCCTGCCTGTCCTTCCTAAAGAGACTTCTGTCCCTGTGTCTATTTTGGGCTTTTGAAAATGTCTTCCCACTCCCATGACTGCAAAAATCCGCCTACATAAGATGGATTTTACAGGTTGTGTAGAGGGCAATGCCAGTGTGCGTCCTGAGAGGAGTTAAAAAACACTCTATGGATGGAGAAACCCCTACCCAGCTCGTGTTTTTCTGCTCTACCATCAGATTTCCTTCAACAGCATCAAGACAGACCTCACCTTTTACTTGTATGGTCATCTACTTCATCCACTGCCCAGTCTGCTGCCTTCTACCTCCACTGAGCACCAGTTATCTAGCAGAGGTACTAAGTACTAGTACTAGGTACTAATAGAGGCAGCGGAGACTTTTCCAGCATCCTCAGGCCATGGGACGAGGCTATTGGAGCGGTGTATCAGCACAGAGGCTGGTGTATGATTTAGCACCAGTACCTGTCATGTGATAGAAAGGAGAGAAGTTGCCAACAAAGAGCAGATAGCGTTTTACTGAGAAACTCTTGTGTAGCTTAGTCAAAGGAAGAAATTAAGACCTTTGAGTTATTTGAAGTTAGGAGACCACAGTTAGGTGTTTTGACACTTACGTGTGAGTTTAGATGGACAGAGCAATGCCATCACGATACTGCTGTGATTGTACACTTAACAGAATTGTAAATAGTCATTACTATTAACCTACGGTGTCAGGACCCCATAATACATGGTAGGGTGCACAACCAAATTTTAGATTGACTATAATGGGCATCTTAAAATGGAGCTGTATAAACCACACTCACAGGAGGTTTTTACAGTATTGTTGTGGGAACTAATGTAAGAAAACTCAAGACCATTTAGAAACAGAAAGGTATTTTATTTAACTTTCTAACCAAGTAGACGGTACCAATCAGCACTCTCACACACACATTCTTAGAGGGGCCAAAATGTGTGTATTCAAGTGGTCTGGCTGAGGTCACCTTAGTGTGACATGGAAGGCAAGGGTTGCCAGCTATTGAGTCCTCCATACGCCTTCTGGGTTCTGCTTGAGGTCCAGAGGCCAACTCTTTCTTGACGTCTCCTTTAGGAGTCAAATGTTACCATGGTGTAATATTTTGCTTCTGCATCTTGTTAACTTCACAATTCATAAATATTAGGCAACATCGCTGCTTTCATTTTCTTGTTTGAGGAATCATAGGACTGTAACCCATCCTGCTATTGGGATAACAGGAAGAGAAACAGCCCATGAAATGTGCTGTATCCCCACTGCTGTCCTTCTGTTAACAGGTGCAGGTCTTCTGCTGATGAGTCACCTTCTCTGTGGTGCATCACAGTGCAAGCAACACATACCTCAGTGCTTAGCAGTTTGATTGGTGTTAATCATGTCCTTGGATATCAGTGCATACCATTCCTCTAACTCCTGACCTGGTCTTTCTCCTGGTGCTTTCATGCCTGTACAAGCCACCAGACTGTATGCCCAAGATGCTGGTTGTTACCTTCTATCCGTTACCTCTTGCCAAGCATAAGGGTAAGTATCTGATCTCGGCATCCTGAACTGGGAAAGAGAGCATCATTCTGATTTTAGCAATAAGAAAACATCAACTCTTGTGTAATTCCTGCCAGATTCCCTTACCTTGGAGAACCTTGCCCTAGTAAAGAACCTGATAAGTAAAGCAGTGCTTATCTGGTTGTACCTCTCCTGGTTTAAAGCCCCTCAGCTAGGCTGGGATATCTCCAGCATCTCTGATTACACATTTAGTGGGGGTTTTACTCATGCTAGAGTTACACAGCAAAGCTTGATGAAACGATGAGTTCTTTTCACAACACCTTGCTAGAATTGTTCATGCAATCGTTTCATTCACAGTAGTGAAACTGAATCAACAAAAGCATAAATGCTCCTAAATGTTGATTGTGAAATAACTGAGATGTGGTCATGAGTGGTTTGTCTCAACTAATTCTTCCCCCGCTTCTTTGTTCAGAAGACTGCAGAACAACCCTGAATTTCTTGTACTTCTTCTCTGATGTCTCTTCATTGTGCAATTGGCATTAAAGAGAATTGTAAAGCTAGAAGAGTTTACTCTGTTCATGAACAGAACTGGGCCAACTTCAGCAAACTTTCTCAATAAAGAAACGCTAACATTTTTCAAATTTGGTATCAGGGTGCTCTTTGTATTGGAGAATAGCTGATTGGGCTCAAGTTAGCCAATGCCCTGCTCTGGGCTATCAGAGACTTTCAGGGAGCAGTAACATGTCCCATGCAACATAGTCCAAGGTCAGGAATGGAGACCAAGAGAGGCATGTGAAGAGTATTGGAGGTAGCTATATCTGATCATGAGTCTGGCTAACCTTAATGTTCCACAGCCTCATCCCACTCCCATCTGCCTAAAGTACCAATATACAAAAATACAAGTCTCAAAGAACAGTTACTGAGTCTCTCCTCTGAGCATTCATCTAGCAATCTCAAAAGAAAATTTGGAAATAACATAGGAAATAACACAGAAATTGCTTATAGTTCCAGAAATAAGAAAGTGACATGTATTCAACTGCATAAAACTCTGAATCTACTCAGCAATGCTGGTGACTGCTGGAAACTGTTGTCAGGCTCGCTGTTAAGGATCAAAAAACCGTGAAAAGGCAGTACACCATCTGAGATAACTCGATGAAACATTATCCTAGATTAACCCTGGTACAAATCAGTTTCTAAAAACCAGTGCAGGCTAGTACATTGCTTAAAGCAGACACAAAAGCAATCCTAGGGTTACTGACAAAACACAACTTCACTTTAAGCATGTGCCTGTGCATAATCCACAAATGGGAAGGACCCACCCCGACAAATAGATGTGCTCACCACCTCTCCAGTGTGGACACAGCCTGGAGCCGACCATATCCCAGAATCATAGAATCACAGAATGGTTTGGGTTGGAAGAGACCTTAAGGATCATCCAGTTCTACCCCCTGGCTTGGGCAGGGACACCTCCCACCAGACCAGGTTGCCCAAGGCTACATCCAGCCTGTCCTTGAACACCTCCAGGGATGGGGCCTCAACAACCTCTCTGGGCAACCTGTTCCAGTGCCTCACCACCCTCAAAGTGAAAAATTTCTTCCTAATGTTCAATCTAAATCTCCCCTCTTCCAGTTTGACCCCATTACCCCTCATCCTATCACTACATGCCCTTGTAAATAGTCCCTCCCCACCTTTCCTGTAGGCCCCCTTTAGGTACTGAAAGGGGATCTAAGGTCTCCCCGGAGCCTTCTCCAGGCTGAACAGCCCCAACTCTCCCAGCCTGTCCTCACAGCAGAGGGGCTCCAGCCCTCAGATCATCTTTGTGGCCCTCCTCTGGACCTGCTTCAACAGGTCCATGTCCTTCTGATTTTGGGGGCTCCAGAGCTGGACACAGCACTGTAGATGGGGTCTCACCAGAGCAGAGTAGAGGGGCAGAATCACCTCCCTCGCCCTGCTGGCCACACTTCTTCTGATGCAGCCCAGGATGCAGCTGGCTTTCTGGGCCATGATTGCACATTGCTGGATCATGCTGAGCTTCTCATCAATCAGCACCCCCACGTCCTGCTTCTCAGTGCTGCTCTCGATCCATTCTCAGTTGAGCCTGTATTTATGCATGTGATTGCCCCGGCCCACGTGCAGGACCTTGCTCTTGGCCTTGTTGAACTTCATGAGGTTTGCACAGGCCCACCTCTCCAGCCTGTCCAGGTCCCTCTGGATGGCATCCCTCCCCTCCAGCGTGTCGACTGCTCCACAGAGCTTGTTGTTGCCAGCAAACTTGATGAGGGTGCACTCAATCCCAGTGCCCATGTCGCCAACAAAGATGTTGAACAGCACCGGTCCCAGTACTGACCCTTGAGGAACACCACTCATAACTGGTCTCCACTTGGACATTGAGCCCTTGACCACAACTCTTTGAGTGCGACTGTCCAGCCATTTCCTTATGCACTGAGTGGTCCATCTGTCAAATCCACGTCTCTCCAATTTAGAGACCAGGATATCGTGCAGGTCAGTTCGTGGGTGTGCTACTTTTTTTTTGCATTGACCCTGATGATGATAGAAAATTATAGGTCAGCAAACATGGTGCAACTATTGTATTTTGAATGGGATGTGACACAGTTTTAAGCTCTTCTGGCCTTGCGTGACGTATGTAAGCAGATCAAAAATGGCTTTGCATGAGCACATCTGCAAGAAAATTAAGTAAGTGGCTGAACGACCAACATCCTCTGCACGTGTAGGCCTATGACTGAGGTTGGTTTGCTCACACATGAAGAATAAAAAGGGAGCACTGCTGTGCCATGAATACCTTCACTGGGGTGGTGTAGGCCTGGTGCTGTGTTGTGAAGTCTAAGGGCGAGAGATTGAGTTGATCTGGACCCCGACATCACGGGCTAATCCTGACCTCAGGCCTGTGCCATCACCATGGACCTGCCTGGTGACTTTTGGCTTGCATGATAGATTTGAGACATGCAATGACTCCAGTCCTGGCAAGATCAACACAGCTTGCCATGTAACTCAATCCATTTATTGATCAAGGCTGTCCCAGATGACAGAACATCACAATATTTATGCTACAAGCACCTTGATTATTTACCATTCTGTTTGCTTCCAAAATACACTGCTTCAACCGGTGTTGATCCTTTAACAGGAGATGGGAGGCAAGGACCAGTTCCGTAGGGAGCAGAGCACTTCCAGAACCTGATTTAGAGAGAACTTCACCGAAATGCTCTGTCGTGGAAAACTGCCAATGAATGAAGGTAATGCAATACAAACTTTGTATCAGATAATTACAGAAGTGGAAGAAACATAACCCGAACAGAAAGAGAAGAGACTAAAGCCTGTAATTCTTACACATTTTCAGAAGTAAACGTTAGTACTTTTTAACTAACATAAGTAAATTCTTGCAAGCTTTTGAGAAGACTCTTGGGGAAATATCTTGCCAAGCTTTGGGTGTTTATTTGCAAAGACAGAAAAGTCTTCTTGCGTTTGCATTGACATCCATGGCATGGACCCAGTGCAGTCCCGTAAGAATGCTGCTCCAGGGCAGAGCCCCGCAGTAAACAACTAATTACACAGAAAAAGATGTCATTACAAATATACTAAGTAAGGTAACTAATCACTGTCACTCCAGATAGATCATACCTAACCTATAGCCTACTTCTTACACCCTGAGATTACCTCACCCTATCCTGTTTTCTTCTGTGGTCAATTCTAGCTGTAAGTATGGAAAGTGAAATACCTTTACAGCTGGTGCCCTTTTGATGATAACTCAGAGCCCACTGCAGCTGTCCTACAAGGACGTGCACCAACAGCCCTGTCCCACCATCTCTAGACACTTGGTTGAAAGTGTCCAAACTGCCCTCTGCAACCCACCTCTTCCTCGCAGGGCACACAGTAGGGGATGGAAGTTGCGCCATGGGCGGTGGGCATCTGCCAGTGTTAGGAGACGCTAGGAAGTGATCCCTGAGCAGAGGCAGTGTTGGACAAGCAGCTCTCCCTTATCAGCACATGGCAAGATGTCTGTGCTGAAAACCCCATGCTTCTCCAGAGGTTTAAAGCAGTACAACCACACAGAGCCCAGTGGAGCCTATTTTACTTTATTATTACTACTATTATTATTATTATTTGTACATCTTTGTGGAAAGAGGGCCTTATCCTTTGCCCTGCTTGCTCCTAAGCATATTTTAAGAACATAGTTACACAAACAGGCAAATTCACAATTCCTGCCCTAATCAATATATTATTAAGTGTAATCCAGAAGCAAAAAACAGAGTTAGACTCATTACTGGCTTCCACCAGACTCACTCTCTCTCTCCCACGTAAAGAAAATAAAAGCATTTCCTGAGAGTTGGCAAAAGGTGATCTTTCCAGCTGCATTTTTGTCTTGGGAATATTGCGTAAAACGGTGCAAAATTGTGTTTCCTGATGGAACTCATTGAAAACCCTTTTGTGTACAAGCAAGGCTGGTGTTATCCAAATTGACGTGAATTTGAGAAAGATGTTCCCTACGTTAGCAAAATGGACAGTTCTCATGGATATAAAACGTGACGTCTTTTCGTTGTTACCAGGCAGAAAGTTTCTAGCTCCTTTTGACTGTATGTAAAGCAATGAATGTCAGGATGTTGGGGTTCTTGGCAAGGAAAAGTCACCAGAAGGTGGATAAAGCTACACCGGCAGGATTCATCGCTCAACCCACCATGTGATCCCATCCAATCATACCTACTCTCATGAAACACCAGGGTCCAGGAGGGACCTGAGCTGCTGTCCAGGTGTTTGCAGCTGGGAACCCAAGCGTAGGGAGGCCAGAGCCCACAACGGCAATCAGGAGCCAAATTCCACTGAAATTGCTTGTTGCAGGAAACCCATGTGAGTGAGGCACCTGGGAGACCTAGGGTCCAAGGGCCATGCCCAACTTCTGCAAGGACCTCAACCTATTTAACCTAAATCCTACATGCTTTCCTGATCATTGGATTGGCCTTTTTTCCTCATTTGCAAGAGTAATATCAATCCAAACCAAGCGTAGCAGTTTAATGAGCCTTTTCTCTCTCTCTTTTTTTTCTTCACTATTTTTTTTGTCCCCAAATAAAAGAAGCTTCAGAAGTCAAACGAGAAACCAACAATTACTGCCACTGGTCCGACTCTAGGCACTCTTCTCCATCAGTTCAAGAATTTCTTTATACACTTGTTCATACACTTGCATACCCCAAAGGAAATCAAAGTGGACGAATTCAGGAATGTACTTTTTGTATGCGATGTTGGTTATACGAGGCAGCGTGATGTTTACGTCTTCGGGGGCTGAAATCCAGTCCTTACCACCATACCATGCAGCAAGTGGGGTTTTCATGTTTTCGAGCTCATAGAAGGGAGGCTTGGTCTGGAAGACAAACAGTGTGGCTTGAGGAAGAAAAGCCTGGGAGGTCATGGGCAAGCCAAAAATTCAAAGTATTCCTGATGACTGCTTGGAATTTCTCCCCTACACTGAGAGATGGTACAGAAACTATCGCCAGAGATCCCGATTGATGCCTTGGGCTCTTGCGCTTTTCACCAGAGGGTCAAAAAGTCATCACTGAATGACATCACAGACCTCTTTTTTATTACAAAGGTACAAACCTGTTTGACCATATAAGGTAAATTCCATAAATCCCATAAAACTCAGTCTCAGCCACTGCAATATTTTCACTGTAATTTTCTTTTTTTTTTTTTTTTTTTTTCTCTCTTTAAAACTGACAAGTGAGAATGGATTTCTCTTACCTGGTTGTAATGAAGCATGTTGTCACTGCCGTAATCAAAATATTTGAATTCCCCTGTTTGATAGATCTGGAAAAGGAGGAGAGCTGTTTTTATTATTCATGTATTAAAAGGGGACCATATTAAAAATAAAAGAGGTGACCAGAGAACCACCACACTGCTCCCTCCTGCCACCAAGGCTCGAGGATGCTATTTGTTACGCATGATATTGTCCTTAGGGAGGAGAGCTCAACCCCCAGGAAGATCTCAGCATAGCCTGCAAGATCGCCTGGTATTGCTCATGTCTTTCATCCCTCCTCTCTCAGGTGGCTGGCAAGCTGCAGAACATAGATGTCTGGAGGTTGAGGTGTATTACACAGCCTTGTTGCACAGCGTCCACAGTGCACCTGACGTAGAACCAAGGGCAAGCCCCAAAGAAGACATGAACCAGACCTTTGGGCAACTTTCCTTTGTCTGTCGTGGTCAATGTCTACAACAGAAGGATACGAGTCTGTGCATGTTTTCAATGATTAGTTGTACGATTAGCTGTCTCTACTGACCCTCAGCACTTAGGCTTTACTCTAGCATCTCCTGTGCTGGTTTATTCCCAGTTTTTGCTCCCATCTTGTTCTCCTACCAGCTCCAAAGTCTTTTGTCGAAAATCATGGCCAACAGAACTGCATCTGCACCAGTGGTTCATGTCAATTTTCCCCTTTCTCTCTAATATAGGTCTGTAGGGAGAGCAGTGGAAGATTATACCCAAGCATTGAGAAGAGGTCGTCGGCAACTGAGAGAAGAGAACATGTGCCCTGGTGGCATGCAATCTTATTGTGCAGTAGGAAATATTACCTGGCGCCAATGTAACATGTTTTTTAGAGATGTTGAATCAGGGTAGCGGGACAGGTAGACA
This sequence comes from Vanellus vanellus, assembly GCF_965231255.1. Lineage (NCBI taxonomy): Eukaryota > Metazoa > Chordata > Aves > Charadriiformes > Charadriidae > Vanellus > Vanellus vanellus. The sequence continues at coordinate 41,471,902 of NC_138912.1, read as the reverse complement.
TCTATGCGGCTCTGCAAGAAACCATTGGAGACATTTATTCTCTGCATGGAGGGAAATCCCATTAGAAATAAAAATGATCCTGTTCAGTAGCCACACAAGTCTTCCACTAGCTGGAGCTTGCCATTTTACAAACTGCTTCATCTGAGCTCTGTGAAGGCACAGCTCAGCCACAAGCCTTGCGAACACACACCACAGACAGCAGCATGAAGCCTGCTGTAGAGATCCCTTCAGTAAGCCAAAGAATTCCCATGGGATGCTGGGTCATGTTATAAGTCTATGTGGTTTTCAAACAAAGTAAAACTCCACACCTTGTGCTCAGGATCCTTTGCACAAACAATGTGCAAGTCAGCAAGACAATGTGCAACTCATCACAGTAGCTCTACATGTTGTTTCTAATGCATTTCCTCCTTAGAATATTAAGAAATTCCACCAATACTTTCCATGAGAAACCGTGGCCCAGCTCTGACTCCATCCATGATCGAGCTATTATTGCTTCGCACTCTACATGGACCTTTCTCCAATTTTACTCACATGGATGGTTTGTGGCAGGATCTGGACCTTAAAACCTTGGCTAGCCCCAAGGAAATAGCCCTTCCCCGTGTGAGTGGGGCATCATTGGGGCCACCCAGCTCACCTGGACATGTCCCCGAGGAACCTACTATAGCTGTAGTGTTGGCCTTGGTGGGAGCAAGGTTGCCTCCAGACTGAATTTTTCTATGAGTCTGTGTTCAGTGTGGTGGAGTGCAGGCAAAGGCTCTGATTTGGGGATAAATATGTTTTAAGGGATGGGAGACTGAAGAGTTCGAGGGCCCACCTCAAACTAGCAGCCGATTGAAGGAGAGTTTGTTCCATAAGGGCCCATTTTGATATTAAAACACATGTGAAATCACACATCACTTAGTGAAGGAGAAACCCTGGGAGCCCCTGGAGCACCAAATTAATTTCTGCACTCTCCCCTTTGGCATCCTCCCCACTGGGGAGACAATGTGCCTGGTGGACGCGTGACCTCGTGTGGACTCTGGGCTTCCCTCTGGTGCCAATGCAAGCACATTGCCAGATTGCAAAATGCTGACACAATGGCCAGATGTTTTGACGAATCAAAGATGTGAAAGGCCAGGTGAAGGCAGGTAGTCGACAACTTGGGCTCAAACAATGAGAAACCAGATCACTTAAAAGGTAGGCTGGAGTGTACATACCACATTTAAGCTGTTGGTAAACCCGCCAGGCAAGTAAAGGACCAAGGAGCAAAGGCTTTTAAAGATGGGGTAGCTGCACAGACTGGAAATCACTTGCTGCAAGATCTCACCCTTATCGAAGACCACCGTGCGTCCTAAAATGAGCTGTGAAAGTCAAAGGCGTTGATCAGTGTGGTTCACATTCCTCTTTTGCCTCTAGATGCTCTCCACATCTCTGCTAACCCCTGAAAGTTGCTGTCTTCCTTGCCACAGCTCAGCTGTGCTTGGTGATTTTGGCTTTTCAGACATGGCCGTGGCCCTGGAAGAACCTTGATCTTCCTAGAAGAGGTTTCTCCTAGGAGGATGGACCCAAACCCAATATCTAGAAATAGCTCTTCTCTGTTTAGGGCTGGGCAGGAGGCTGCTTTATACTGTTTAATGCCACGCAGGCTCAAGAGTGTAGGCACAAATGTACCTGCTCAATGCAAAGGGCACACAGAGGGCAGGGAAATGGAGGTGATGTACAAGCACTGCAAGTCTCAGGCCATGAGACCTTCCTGTTCCCTCCTTCCCTTTCATACCAGATGAACGTGTGGCTAGGACATACCTTAACCAGCCCCTCAGGAAGGTCAAACACCTTTACCAAGGGTGACTTCATATTTGAGTTTGTGGTGATAGGAGCCAAGGCGAAAAACATCTTGATTTTGCGATCCAGCTCGGGTATGGATGAAAACGCAATGAAACCTGTGGGAGGGAAAAGCAAGCAGACCCTGCCTTGTTATTTCTGAGGGAGTTGCTGACTTCCAGATGTGTGTGCCCATTGGAAGGACCCTCAGAGGTGGCTCTAGCCGGTTGATGACTTGACCTGAAGCCTTTGCTGCTGAGACATTTCAGCTCCCAGTGTGACTGCTCAGTCCAGCTGCAGCTCCTGCAAGCCCTTCTTGGGGCTCTGGCAGCAGTGGCATGCACCAAAAGCCATTCCTGCAACTGTTTTGGGGCCGTCACTGCTCAGAACTGTTCTGTTAAAGCAAACAGGGATTTTTACCTGCTCTTTTCCCTTCATTGTTTGGACGTACTCAGACGTTACCTTTCCCATCCAGGCTCTCAGGAGAACACTCCCAAACCCGGGGTGTGCAGCTAACATAACTCTGACAGTGGTCTGATCTCCTCCTAAGTACCTGTGGTCGTGCCTTGAGAGTAAGCCACGTAGTATAACTGCTCCTGTCCAGTTTTCTGCAGAATATAGTTGATTGTTGCTGGCAGGTCATACATGGCCATCTCGTGAAAGCTGCAATGGAGATGGGCACATGACAAAATCGCTCTTGCTGACCTTGAGAATGACAGGCAGGACATGGCAAGTAGCGGCATGACTACTGGGGAGCGGGTGAGGGCTCTGGCAGGTATGGGCACCCCTATTGTGTCTTGGTGATGTCGGTTTATGCCCACTGGCAGATGGTGCAAGCGGTGCTGCTCCTCCAGCCTACAGACACTGCTGAGGGTACCAGCTACCTGCCCACCCTTCAGTTTTGCAGAAAATACCTGTAAGCTGAGTATTCCTGGTGGTGAAACTCAAACTCTCTGTGTTTTCGTGACCAGCTGTTACCCCGGCTGTTTCCAATCCAGACGTCATAGCCAGCATCGGCGAGGATGAAGCCCAGGCTGCTGTTGGGCAAGTTGGTAACCCAGTTGCTTCCCTCCAACACCAGGCCATGCTGCAGGAGGACCGCAGGCTTTGGAGCTGAAGAAAGAAGAGGAGCATTATTTGCTCTGACCACTCTCAAAATTGACTGTTCACATACAGCTGGCTTTTGCCAGCAAGCCCCTGGGGAAGTGACTCCAGTGCAAGGAGATGGTCACCTATGTCCTCAGCCTCTTTGGAGAGCTGTTTTTGAAGTATGCTTTTTGGTCACCCTGGGGCAGAGAAAATCCGTATAGCGAAGCTGAAAAATAAGGTTGGACTCCACACTGAATGGAGCTCAGTAAATCATGCTCCCAGGCAGCAAGAAACCAAGCCCCATGTCTGTCTGGACACTGACAGTGCCCTTTGCATGGAGACCACCCTTCTCCTGGTGCCTTTTGTTTGGCTCAAGTACTCTGGACCTGACCGGGAGACACTGAAAACCCAACACAGTCTAAGTACCTCCCATGGCACGACAACACCGTGCTGCTCCATTGCAAGAGACACGGGCCAAGCGGGGTCAGGAGCATCTACTCCACCTACTTCTGCCTACTTTAAGCCATATAGGTAAGTCTCACCCCCACCAGGAACAAACTTCAGATCTTTTTTACAAAGGACCAGGAAGCCTGAAGTGCTGTAGGAAAGCAGTGGAAGAGAGCTTATGAAAAGGACCTCTGGAGGTCTCTGCTCCAATCCCCTGCTCAAAGCAGGTCCAACTTCACAGTCGCAACAGGGTCATTGTAAGGATTTCTGAATTCATACCTTAGGGCGACCACAGGATGCAGCATGAAAAACTTGAAATAAAAGTGACTTTCCTTTCTTTTTTTTTTTCTTCCTTTGTGTCCACTTTTTTCTGTTGGTTTTTAGACCCTTAACATAAGACTCACATTTCCAGCCTGGACAGCTGAGGACAAAGTGTCCTAAATAGAAATATGGCTTTTGACACTTATTTGTTGTATTTATATGCCTGTCCTCCTGCTTCCCAGGAGAAGGACACCCTGCCAAGAATGGGGCATCACCCCTTCTACTTTGAAATAGCAGTTCAAGTGAAGAACAGAAAGGAGCCAAAACGGTAAGATGGCATTGGATTGGCCATGTGGGTTTTTTTTGTTGCTGACATATGACTTTTTGCTGCTCCACTGGCTGGCTTTGAGATGGGGTAAAACCTGGGGCAAGATTTCTCTGTCCCATTCATTCTTCTTATCTTTTCTTTCCTCTTTGGAGTAGATCCTCTCAGAAAAAGCAGGTTGGTGTGGTGGGCACCTATATTTCTTCTGCTCCCAAGGCAGGGAGTAGTTTCCCAACTACAGGGAAAGTTGCCTGCTTGAGGACTCAGACTATGATGAGGCAGCACTGACCATGGCCTACTCCAGCCCAGCAAAGGTCTCAGGGTCCCTGGAGCAGACAGACCTTCTCATAGCACTTACGGGGGCAGAACATGCTGGAGCCCTGTGCCTCTGCTTTGTGGGAGGTACTCATGCTTCCTGGGTTGTCTCTGCCATGAGGAATCCTCTGCATGGTGAGGTAATAGCCATCGTCTGTCACCACTTCATGCTCCTCGTAGGGGTACCCGTGGTACCGGACAATTTCACCCTGTGGAAAGGGAAGGGAAGGACAGCATGGGACAGGTCCCCAGGGCAGTGGGGGTCTCTGTCCTGGAGGATGTCAGGGAGTCTGGCTGGGTGAAGCCAACAGTGGGCTCCACTGAGCTGGTGGTGGCCACTCCTGCTGTCAGCGGGAGGGTGGAGTAGGGACCTCCCAATTGTCCCTTCCACCAACGCTGCGGTGATGTCATGACTTCAGCTAAAATTTTTGGCAGGTGTGAGTTTCCCTCACTCCCTGAGCAGGTCCAGTAAAGAAAGACCAATTGTTGCTTTTCATGTTGCAATCAACATTTGTGAAGAGCGGGGCAGCAATGACAGTGAAGCTCCAAGCCTGAGACAGCTGCATTGACCAAACCTGTTGACTTGGATCAAACTCCTTCATAAGTGTCTGCCATAAATCTCCATGTACATCAGCACAGGGAGACAAAAGCTCTAATAAAACCCTGGTACCAAACCCTGGTGAAGATACATGCACGGAGACCATAAGTCCTGCCCAGACTATGGCAGCATGGGTGGCTTGCATGCCCAAGGAGGAAAAGAAGGGAGAGAAGTCAGGACTTACAACATCCATGGACACCTCGGGGCTCGCACCTGACTTTTCACTGATGCACATTAAATAAGCAGTGGTGATGAACAGCCACATCATGGTGCTCTGCAAAACAGTCAACAGGATGAGTATGAGAGACGTTGATGGAACTGACACAGAAGCCAGGGATTGCACACACTTTGCTTGGCATGCGCTACACTTCTGTTAGTATGTCAATCTGACCACTCAACAGTTATAAATCTGAAGTCCTCTAATTGCTTCTAGAAATTGCTCATTTTCCTTATCTTGAACAATGACAGAGTCCAAACTCCGTCAGATTTTAATCACACATACTCCATTAGATTATTGTGTTCAGGAAAATGCATGCGTATGTATACGGATATACCATCCCAGGCAAATCTGGTCTTCGAGGGGGTGATTACAGACTATTCATTTAAAATGATATCTTGGATGGCCAGAAGAATAGATTATTTGGTTGAACTGATAACTGAACTAATCAGGAGTAACCCACCCAATTTTAAGTTGCAAGACTGTAGAGGTTTTGTTCTTAATGTAAAAACAAATAATGTGATTTGGTTGGCCTCTCCTTATGGCTGAAAGGGACCCTGGGACACACCTAAGTTGTTTTTGTAAACCCAAGTGAAATACTGTCCCAGGAGACCCAGTGTTTTTCCTGGGAAGAATTTTGAAGTATCTATTTTGGCATGTTCTTACCACAAACCATCTTACGATCATTTTATTTGTCGGAGACAACAAATTTGCAACAGAAATACTGCCTCAACTGTTGTGTGACATGCTTAAATACTTGAATACCGTGGACCTCACAGCAAGGAGCCCTGCCAAATCCCAACTGAATCCTGTGCCGGGCTGCGCAGGGAGCAGAGATCATGGTCAGATGCCAGCACCAGGCATCTTGCATTCATCTTATTGCTTCCCTGTAAAATATCTTGCCGGGGAAAGAAAGGAGAACTGCAAGCAGGTTTCTGTCGTTTTCCAATAACCCTCATCGTCTCCCCTCTCTTCTGCCGGAGGAACCGGCTTCCCATGCTGCAGGAGGTTGTTGAGCAGCTGGGGAGAAGGCTACCTGCTCCCTCTGCTGTCCCTGCAGCAGGTACGTGGAGGATCACGCAGGCACTGCTTCTCTGCTGGAGGGGGCCTCAGGACACCCCTTGTCCATCCTCCTGCTCACAGCGGGGTGTTGCCAGCGTGAGGGGTGGCTGTGGCTTGGCCCAGCAGAGCTCTGACTCTCCCCCACGGTTGGTGACACCCCACTTCCCATGGCTGCTCCCCACTTTGGGGGATGAAGGGTTCCTCACCTCCACTCTGAACCCCCTGGGGTGGCAATTTGGGGCCAGAACCCCCTTGTTGCATTGCCTGTTGCTGCTGATGTCCCTGCTGTGCAGCGGGGTCCTCCTTCCCCAGGGGAAGGCGGTTCAGGGATCATTCCCGGCACATTCCTGAGGAGCACGCGGGTCTCTGGGACACACGGACAGAGGTGGGAGGCACAGCAAGGACAGCAGCCACGCGCACTCCACACAGCCCTCCAGCTCTGGGCTCATTACTTTTAAGACTGCGACTTTCAGCAAAGCAAAGAGAGACAGAAAGCATTTTTGTGGCGTAACATCACGAGAAGAGCATGCAAATTCCACGGAAGAGCCTTGCCCAGGATGGCCCTTTCCTCCCAACAGCCAACCTGCAAAAATACTCCTTTTGTGAAGGGTCCCTCAGCTCAGCAGACCTTGAGAGCTCCCAGTGACCTCCAGAAGGTGCAGCAGGGTGAATCCTTTTCCACCAGCAATGCGGTCCTGATCCCTGAGCGCTCCCACCACCCCTCCTGCCAGCAGAAAAGACTTCCCTTCAGACCCAGAACTCCCAAGGAAGCCCTGCCGTTCCATCTGCGGGGCTCTTTGAGTACCTACAGCTCTCTCCGGCTGTCCCCTGGGATGGCCTCTCGCTGGCAGCCTGTGCAAAGGCAGAGGCACCCACGGAGGAAGGATTGCCCGTCGCGGTCCAGGGGCTGCAGCAGAAGAGGTGTGGGTGCCTTCCTCCCCAGTGGACGCCAAGCAGGAGGTCCCCGCCGCTGGAGCACGCTGCTCTTGCCCACCATGCATTGGGCTGTTATTCCCTCTGCTCCGCGCATTTGGGAGCGTCACGGGTCGCCACTCCCTCTAATCCTTTCTCCTTTGAACATGTAATTTACCTGAGGGCTGGAGTCTGCTCTGAAAGGAAACACCCTTTCTACCCAGGCTTGCTTGGGAATATTTTCATGGCACTAGGGAGGAGTTGAGAGCTGCGACAAATTGGTTATTTCCACTTGGTGCAGCACAGCATCATCTGCCGTTTCCCGTGACCGCTGTGGACTGCAGAACATACAGCCTTTTTAGCACTTTCCACCTGCACTGGGGCTGGCGTTGGTGCTCAGGGTGCTGCGGGGTGCATGGGGCACAGCAGGGCGCATGGGGCCAGCCTAGCTCACCCCAGCAAGCTCCTGTGGGAAACCCGCCTAGCTCTGTTCGGCTCTTCTTGTTGCCTCCTGGTGCGTAACCAGCCACTGCCTGGAAATACAAAACCTCCGAGTCGCCACCATGACTGCTGGGGGTGCTTTTTAAAAAAACAAAAAAGAAATCCATCTCCAGGGAGGAAAGAAGCTGGGGGTGAAGCCACCTTTTGCTCCCACCAGCCATGGGGTGCAGTTTTGGTGGGAGGACCTGTCCTTTCTTACCAAACACAAAGGATGCCTGTTTGCACCACAGCCAGAGGTGACTTTCTCTGCTGGGTGTCTGTGCCCACCCAATTTTCATTTACCTCCATCTGGTCAATTATTTCTGTGTGCACTTCTCACAGCCCTCGTTAGGTGTTTTTTGCCCATCCTGCTCTTCTCCTACAGACTTCACCTCTTCCCAGCTGGCAATGTCTTTGGCCAGCCACTGCCCGACGGCTGAGGAGCTCCCGGCAGGGACGATGAGTGGTGGCACGGGCTGTGGGTGTCATTTTTGGCAGCGCTGCCTTCGAGGCCGCCTCTCCACTCCTTGTCAATGTGCCCATGCGCTGGCACACGGCAGCAACCCAGCGCTGGCTTTGCACGCTGCAGGCTCCTATCTCCTCTCCTGGTGTTGATACTCACCAGGTCTGGCCAAGCCGTGCTTGCTGAAATGCAAACGCGCATTCTTTGGAAAGCCTAAATAATGCCACCTTGATTTGAAGCTCTAATGACTTGTCTTTACTAAAGACTGGCTGGAGGCAGCGCCAGAAGCCCTCCCAGCCTGGCTCATCCTCATGTGAGCAGTGACTCAGACCAGAGTCTGATTTTTTTCTCCTGCAAGGAAAGAAGGAAACGTGGAAAAACAGGATCAAGCATGCCGAGAGAAGAAATCACACCCCCTTCCTCCCAGCATATATTAATGCCAACATAACTTGCCTTCCTTTTGGGGACAGGACATCAGAGAGGCTCCTGGTGGAACTACAGCCGCTCCTGGTCCTTGCATCAAGTCTGGGGCCATGTTAGTTCCCTCATTGCTTGAGTCTGATGGAGAGAGAGAGCAGAGCAGGAGCTGAACCTTTAGCAAGGTGCTGCCAGGGATTTCCAGCATGCAGATCATGACACGGCTCTTGCTGTGGGGTGGATACTCTCCAGAGAGGATCCAGCACATCTGCTGAGGCTTTGTGCACCACTGGGATGCCGACGTGCCCCCCTGCCCCGTCCCCTCACCCCTCTCTGTACGCGACAGTATCTCACTATTGCCAGTGCTGCAACCCCAGGGATACTCCCCACCTCTCCCACAGCACTGATAAAATCGGGCTGGGAGGCCCCTAGAATGACCTCAATCCGGGGTGAATTACTGTGTGGACTATTAAGGCACGAGCCAGTGAGGAGAACAGCCACAATCAGATCTTGAAGCATCAGCGTTTTCTTGCTGGCGGTCTTATCTGCCATCTGCCGAAAGGAGACGGGTGCATGCTGCAGCCTGCAGCGGGTGGGACGCCTGGGTTGCGCCGGCATCCCCAGCCAGGTTGCAGAAGGGGGTTATGTCAGGCAGCGGCAAGCTCAGTCCAACATCTGGCCCTGAACGGGGATGGGTTGCAGCATGCCGTGCGTACCAAGTACCAGCTCACAAGGGAGACAGTGTAGGGGGGTTGTCAGGCTCAGCACCTCCGCACAGTCCAGGCTTCCAGGCTTGAAAGTGAAGCTCATTGCTGGAGAAACAATATAGAATCATAGAATGGTTTAGGTTGGAAGGGGCCTTAAAGATCATCTAGTTCCACCCCCCTGCCATGGACACCTCCCGCTAGACCAGGTTGCTCAAAGCACCGTCCAACCTGGCCTTGAACACCTCCAGGGTTGGAGCTCCCGCAACTTCCCTTGGCAACCTCTTCCAGTGTCTCACCACCCTCACAGTGAAAAATTTCTTCCTAATATCTATTCTACATCTCCCTTCTTCCAGTATGAAGCCATTCTCCCTCACCCTATCACTACATGCCCTTTGTAGAACATCCCTCTGCAGCTTTCTTGTAGGTGCCCTTCAGATAATGGAAAGCTGCTATATGGTCTCCCCGGAGCCTTCTCTTCTCCAGGCTGAACAACCCCAACTCTCTCAGCCTGTCTTCATAGGAGAGGTGCTCCAGCCCACTTATCTGTCTTATATTTCTCTCACCTGTCTAAAAGCAATTAAAAAAAATCCATCTACAAAATTGGGTTAAAAATGAAGAATTCTGAGCTTAAAGCCAACCTTACTCCATAGGTTTTAAAAGTGATTTTATTTTCCTCCTGTAACAACAAACACCCACTGAAGGGGAGAGAGAGAGAGAGGAGGGGATTACTCGAAAGTAACCACACGGTGAATCATTGGAACGCTTTCTTATCGGTGCTGCTGTAAGTACTGGATCCCAACAGGACTGCTGTGAACACGTGGTAAGTCACGGGAGTGAACGTGCACCACACATGGGTTTTATCCGCCCGTAATGCTGGGGGACAGAGTTTCTGTCTGGCTGTGGACCAGTGAACCAAAGCACTTAGCATTCAAGGAAACATCTGGAGATGTTGCTGACTACCAGCCTGAATGACTGCACAGAAGAATGAGGGAGCTTTGGAATCACTTGTGTTTTCAAATGGATTTTTCACAGATTTTAACATTTGTACATTTTGAATTTCCTTAATTTTTTCAAGTTTTTGTGTTTGTTGCCTTTTGAAACGGGGTTTGGAATGCAATATTTTGAAAGATGCTTCACCTTTGAGGACATACCTGTAGCCGGATTTGATTTGTTTTGGTAAAAGCCAGGTCACATCGGATGGTGGAGCAGTGTGATTCCAATGGATGCTGGAGCAGTGTGAGGAGCAGCAGCGTGGTGACCACCTGGCAAAAAGCAGTGTCCTCTGCTTCTCCTGAGCTTCTAGCCCCTGGTAGAACTGATGCAGCCACATGGACAGAGCTCCTGTTCAAGCACACAACCACCCAGGTTACTGGCTGTGGGATGTGTGAAGGTCCCTAGAGGTGGAAAGTGATTGCAAGCAAGCTTGTGGGAGGTGTGACCAGATTGATGAACTGCTCTGCTTGGTGGCCGAGCTGCGGTGGGAGGTGGGCAGACTGAGGAGTATTTGAGAGTCTGGGAGGCAGACTGATCAACAGAGCCGTACTCTGCCATCTCTGATGCATAGAAGCCAACTCAGTGTGGCCGCCACAGAGGCAGGTCCAGGATCTGCTTTGTGCCAGGAGGCAGGCGGCGTCACAGGTGTCCTGGTTGGAGACAGACCAGAACTAATTTTCTTTTCAGTAATTTTACCTTTCAGTTAAGTCTCTTCTAACTAACTGCACTCTCTGAAATTAACGGTGTACTTTTCCAGTGTCCACTCTCAGAGTGATCCAACCCATGTTTACAGCTGATGCCCAGGCACGGTATGCGGAGAGGCTCCTGCTTATACTCATTGCTACAACACCCAAGAGCAGATCACTTTGCTACTTGCCCCGTTGGAGGGTCGGAAGCAGAAAAGCGCAGTGGGGTCCCACCTGCGGGGAGGAGGGGACAGGACAGGTGACCCAAAACTGACCAACAGGGTATTCCATCCCATCTGCCTCACGCTCAGTATAAAAGCTGAGGGATCGATGGGTCAGGGCTCTTCTTTCAACAGCCGATGTCTGAGGAGGATTCCGTCTGTTTGTCTGTCTGTCATCCCCATCCTGAATGCAGATCCGGAATCCAGCTCCTGTCTGTCACTGAGCCCAGTCTGGGCCTTCCCCAGTGCCAGCCGGTGTCGTGATTGTCATCCTGGGAGCTTGATACAGTTTTCTGTATATTGTATATATTTCATTATTTTCTTCTTTATATTATTATGTTTTCTTTTATTAATAATATTTCATTAAAGTAGTTTTAGGGTTTTTTCAACCTATAAGTCTCTCTCCTTTATTCTCTCTCCTGTCTCTTTTTGGTTAGGGGTTAGGGGTTAGAGAGCATCTGTCATTTGTTTAGTGAACAGCCCAGCCCACACCATGACAACAAGGGACAAGGAGGGGTGTCAGGAGGTTACAGCACAGGGCGGTAAGAGAAACCCCTCCTTACCCTCTAAGGTACCATCACAGACCAGGTATGAGGCCCTGGGTACGACACATGAAGCGCATAATGAGATAGAGGAGGAACCCGAGCAAGCAGCCTTGCCAAGTTCAGAGAGACCAACCCTTCATAACAAAACCTGCACTAAGACCAGCGCCGAGAAGAAACAATGGTGAGTTGTGGTCATCGGTTATTCCCTCCTGTGCCAAACGGAAGCACCTGTTTGCAGAGCGGACCCTCTTTTCAGGGATGTTTGCTGCCTCCCCGGGGCCCAAATTAAGGATGTCACCACGAGACTAAAGAGCCTGGTACAACCTTCAGAATCCTGTCCATTCCTGCTCTTCATTCAACGCTAGTGGGAACATTTACACTGCTCCTGGGAGCCCGGAGGGCTCGGGAGTGTATCTGAAATGCTTGCACACCAACACACACAGCATGAGAAACAACGAGCATCAACTGGAAGAGTTGGTCAGCTCCCAGAGCTATGACACCGTTGGTATTAGTGAGACCTGGTGGAATGAGTCCCACACCTGGAGTGCTGGGATGGAGGGCTACAGGCTGTTCAGGAGGGGTGGGCAGGGCAGGCGAGGTGGAGGTGTCGCACCATACATAAAGGAGAGGTTTGATGGTACAGCCCTTACAGGTAGTGAAGATGTGGGTGAGAGCCTCTGGGTGAGGACGAGGGCGATGGAAAACAAAGCCAATGTTGCAATGAGTGTCTACCACCGATTGCCCGGCCAGGATGTAAGCATTGATGAGTCATTCTATAGGAGAAATTTCTGGATTGGTAGCCCTTGCCGTTATGGGAGATTTCAACTTCCCAGACATCAGTTGGGAGTATCGGACTACTGTGATGAGCAGGTCTGGGAAATTCTTGAAGTTTGTTGAAGATAACTTCTTGTCACAAGTACTCAGGGAGCCAACTGGGAAAGATGTTTTCCCAGAACTTTTGTGAATAGAGAAGGACTCTTGGGGGATGTGCTGGTAGGTGGCACTCTTGGCCACAGTGATCATGAAACGGTTGGGTTTAAAATTGTGAGAATAATGAGAAAAAAGGACAGCAGAATTGCTATGCTGGATTCCAAGAGAGCAAACGTTAAGCTAGTCAGGGAGGTACTTAGCAGAGTCCCCTGGGAATCTGCTTTTGAGGGTTTAGGACTCCATGAGTCAGTCTTTAAGAACCACCTTTTAGAAGCACAGGAGCAGGCAATTCCACTGTATCATAAGTCAAGCAAGCGGGGCAGAAGACCAAGTTGGCTGAACAGTGAGGGGTGACCTCATTGCTCTCTGCAGCTTCTTGAGGAGGCGATTTGGAGAGGGAGGTGCTAATCTCTTCTTCCTGGGACAGGAGACGTGGCAATGGTTCAAAGCTGCACTGGGGAGGTTCAGATTGGACATTAGGAAGCATTTCTTTACTGAGAGGGTGATCAAACATTAGAACAGGCCTCCGAGAGAGATGGTTGATGTCCCAAGCCTGTCAGTGTTTGAAAGTCATTTGGACAATGCCTTAAGAATGTACTTTAATGACATGCTCAGCCCTGAAGTGGTCAGGCAGTTGGACTAGATGACCATTGTAGGTCCCTTCCAACAGAAATAGTCTGTTCTGTTTATATCAATTTGACAGCAATGTTTACAAAGCCTCCTGCTGCTGAAGGGGCTTCCTGTGGAGGTATCAGCACTTCTGGGAAGAACCTGGGGTGGGTGCACAGCACTGGGGGGTCATGGTCATTGCATCCTGGTGACTCTGTCCTCCTACCTCTGCAGCACCCCATCCCCTCAGTGCAATGGCTCTGCCTCCGAGGAGATGACCTGCCCAAAGCTGCTTTAATCTCGTGTACGCTTTCCTTGGTGCCATCTGCTCTTCAGCTAGGTGCTGTGTGGTCATGTAAGCACTGATGCCTTGGGCTGATTTTTCTCCATGGGATGGTGCTCTCTGAAGGAAAAGGGAAAGCCTGGGCAGCAGAGGGTGCTGTGAAAGCGCTGGTGAGGGAGATGATCTCCTGCCCAAACCCTCATGGAAAGTGTAGCGTTTCAGTATATTTTAAAAAAAAACCCTACAGTCATCCAACCCTCCCTGAGCATAAAGTGCCACCTCATGAGGTGGTTCTACAGCTGGCCGTGGCCATTCAGGGTGGGAACTCTGTGGGGATAGAGCCCTCTCTGCTGGGAGGATGGGAAGGGGCAGTCTGGACAAGTCTAGCCCTCTCACCATCCGTGTTATGAACTGCAATGCCACTGGCCGTGTTTGTGCTGCTTCAGGTGGGTGAGAGGTGTGTTTTCATTGCATTCCTTATAACACATTGATAAGTCATGCTGTTATTTAAGGCCCTCAACAACCAGCTGCAGCTGTGAAGTTGGCCCTGATAGGGGCGAAGGTTGGACCACAGACCCCCAGAGGCTGTTGCCAGCCAGCGTTGCTATGATGACCTGGTTGACTGTATTTCTTCACTCTATGTCTGGGGGGGAGCAGGAGGTGGAGAAATAAGCTCTTCCATAAGTTCTCTGTGTTTTTCAACTGGTTATAAAGCTTATCGGTGTTCCTTCTGATGCAGAGCAGGTGACATGTTTCTTCTTGTGTGTGCATCTTTGCCCTTGAGTTTAATTTAGCAAAAATCTTGAACTCAGGTTTTTCTGGTTTGTCAGTAGCAGAGTGTAAAGTCTGTTCCTGAAAAAAAAAAACAACCAACAAATAACAATGCAACCCAAAAACGCCAGGGTGCCTCTGTCTCTGGTTTGCTTTCCTCCTTTGTCACCAGGGGGAGAAGCAAGGTTTTGTGCAGTCTGTGTGACTTCCATTGCTACCTTATCATTTTACTGCTCACATGACTCACCCCTCCCTCCGAAGATACTTTGCAAACCACCGCAAGTCGGCAGCAGGGTGGAAAGATGGCATTGACATTAAGGAGAGGCAGTTGTCCCCTGGATGCTGGACTATGAGTGGTAGAGCAATTCCCTCACAGGCTCCTGCCTGGGCAGTAGGGTGTGAGACCATGACGTGTTGTATTGGCCAAGGGGCAGGTCCACCCCTGGAGATCATAGAATCATAGACTGGTTTAGGTTGGAAAGGGCCTTAAAGATCACCCATTTCCAACCCCCTGGCTTGGGCAGGGACACCTCCCACCAGACCAGGCTGCTCAGAGCCCTGTCCAACCTGGCCTTGAACACCTCCAGGGATGGGGCAGCCACAGCTTCTCTGGGCAACCTGGGGCAGGGGCTCACCACCCTCACAGTGAAAAATTTCTTCCTAATCTAATCTAAATCTCCCCTCTTCCAGTTCGAAGCCATTCCCCCTCATCCTATTACTACATGCCCTTGTAAAAGGTCCTTCTCCAGCTTTCTTGTAGGTGCCCTTCAGATACATCTTCCCAGGCTCCATCCCTTACCACCAGAGTGTTCCCAGGCCCCTCAGTATCTCTCAGCTTCTGCTTGGTGGGGGAAAGCACATCCTGACTCCAGCTATGATTTTCCTGATTATTGGCAACGCACATGCCGGTTGTGCTGAAGGGACTGGGCACCATTTAAATTGTGCCAGCAGAGACATGGTGGTGGCTGAGCAGATGGTGCCAAAGCAAGCTCCTCGGATGCTCTGCAAGCCTCTTGGTTAGGTACACATGTTTGGGACACCACGCTTACATGGGCAGACAGAGCCACAGGGAGGTGACACCCATCACGTGTGCTGGGTGCTCTTAGGGAATATGCAGTAGCTTTTCACCCCTGAATAACAAAGCAAAGGTTGTGGGATCACAGTATCACAGTATCACAGTATGCTAGGGATTGGAAGGGACCTCAAAAGATCATCTAGTCCAATCCCCCTGTCGGAGCAGGAACACCTAGACGAGGTTGCACAGGAAGGTGTCCAGGCGAGTTTTGAATGTCTCCAGAGAAGGAGACTATGGATGCTCACAAATAGAAGAACGTGCCAAGAGGGACTTGTGCTGACATGTGGCTGCCGTGGCTAAGAGGAAAAGCTGAAGGCTTGATTCAGTGAGCGGTCTTCTGGATCTGCCAGGCAACTCACTGAAATGCATCTGAACCTGTTCAGCCAGTGGATACCTGCCTTTGAGCTGGGGGGCTCTTGCCGTGCCCCTTTGAGCACAGTCCAGCCCCGGCATCTCCAGGACCCCTTTGGGCAGGGGGAGATGCTGTTGCATCCCCCTTTGCCTCCTCATCTCCAGCTGAGCAAGCCCAGCTCCCCTAGCCTATCCTCACACACCCTGGCTTCTACCCACCATCACCAGGGTGTCTCCGGGCTCACGCCAATTTGGGGGTATCTCACTAGGACCTGGGAACCCAAAACTGGATACAGCATCATGATTTGGCCTCCCCAGTGCCAAGCAGAGGGAATAACCCCCTCCCAGGGCTTGCATACACACGTGTGCATCTCCTCTGGCTTGAGGAGAGCGGGAGGGCCCAGGCAAGGAGTCATCCTTCCCATGGAGCAGCTGAGCCTGTCCAGGACGAGAGGTTAAGGAGGTGGGGCAGGGGCTGGAGAAATAGGGGAGGCAGGCGCAGGGAGAGCTGTGGGCTCACAGCTTGTGTGGAGAAGCATGGAGGGGACCAGGAGTTTCTGGAGAGGGTGTGAAAGGAAGGACCTGTGAAGGACCAAGGAAGACTCATCAGGCTTCGCTGCATGTCACTGAAGTAGATGAAGGTGAGCCTAGAGGCCAGAAGCTGCCTGTGAGGACACAGGGAGCATGGGCAGAGCTGAGCCTAACTCCTTTCTACCTGCTGCCCTTGGTGGGGAGTGTCCCTGCCCGCGTCCTGGTGGGAGCTGGTTTTGCTGCACTTGGGGCCTTCTGGGGAACTCCTGCAAGGAGAAGGGCTGCACAGGTCTGTCTGCAGAGCTCTCTGCATCTCAGGAGTCTCCTCTGTCTGAGATTTCTCTGGTGACAGTAGATCGCACTGGGGATGGTATGCGAGCACTGCAGAGAACCACAGCTTGAAAGTGGTGAGCTGGGCTAGGGAGGAGCAGGCTTTGGGGAACATGCCTGCAGCCATCACAGGCTCCGGGGTGGTGGGAAGGAGGGGGAAAGGCTTTGACGTATTGCTGGATTAGTATTGGATTCCCAAGCCATGGAGGTGGGGAAGCTGAGGGAGAAGGTTCTCATGTCATATCTGCTGGTGGAGGCTGTCCCTGATGCTGGAAGTGGTGGGGGAGAGGCAGCTTTGGGTTGGGATAAGTTTGGGATCCAGGTTTTAATGGGGTGCCTTGGTCTTTGAGCAATGACCAAATACAAGAGCTCTTTCCAGCCCATCTTTATGCAATGGGGAAGGTAATTCCCAAGCCTGGTGTCTTCTCCTCTCATTGCTTCTGCTGTCTGCCTTGGAGGGAGCCATGCAATGGTTGACTCCTGTTGATGGTCCTCAGATGCACCCTCATACCCTGGCCACATTCCCACATCTCTGAGCGATGCACAGTGGTCTGAGTCCAGCCCGTGTGAGCCAGGGATAAGCTGGTGTCAGCGCAGCTCTGCAGTTGCCTACCCTGTGACATCTTCCCTCCTTTTTCAGCTGAAAACAGTGTGTGGTGCCATCCATGGCCACCTTCTCACAACCTGTTGGGTGGCATACAGGTGGCTGCCAGTGTTAACAAATGTGTCCCTAACAAAAAGGATGCCAAATGCACTTTTGCCACGGGGCTCGTGGGCTCCTGGAAGAGCAAGCCATGACCTGCTGGCTTGATAAGGAGCCAAGCTGCTGTGGTGGTGTGCTGGAAGCCTTGAGGTCCCTAGAAAAGCAGTGGAGGGCTGTGAAGGACTCTGGGGGCAGCGGGGAGAGACACAGGTGTCACAAGATGGTTGGTTTTAGCATATTATCAGCTGTGCTATGACCATGGGCTGAGCCGCCTGGAGCAGCCCAGGAGCTGGGGACAGCATTCCAGTGCCTGGAGGTGCCCAGCGAGTTCAGGTACCCCAGGATTTGGGGTGCTGGGGAAGCTGACACTGCCACCCCAGACTGAGCTGGCCCCGCTGTGGTTCCTGGAGTCTGTCTTACCCTTACCCTCTTCCCTCAAGGTGAATTTTCTCACTTCTGCTCTCCCCACCAGAAAAGCAAGGGCTCTCCACCATGTCTGCACACAGGGACCGGGGCAGTGGAAGAAACAGCTCCTTCAGGAAGGACAGATGCATCACCTGCTATTTGATAACAACTTCTGCTCTACAGGAAACAGGTCCAGGGTTCTCCAAGGCTTTTTCTGATGGCCAAGGAGCACCTGGTCCCTCCAGGTTAGAGCTGCCAGTTATTCCTCACTAGCATCTCACCCAAAGATTATACTGTTGATCTGTTGTAGGTGTCAAGCCAACATGATCTGCTCTTTCTTGGGTGCCACTTTTTGTTCCTGGAATGAAAGAAGGAGCAGCCTTTAGACCTGGTGGTCAGCATCTTACTGAGACAGATGGCTTGTCATGGTCCCTCTCTGGACCAACAGGTTACTGAAAGGGGCATCTCTGCTCTGCGCAGGCTCCTGGAGTTACCTGAAGGTTGAGCTTTGGACCAAAGCATGGCCAACATTGCCAGCTCTAGCTGTAGGAAAGCTGTGGTATGGGCGATGTGCTGGAGGGGACCATGTTGCAGAGGTCTCGGCATTGCTGCTGAGACTCTATGCTGAGACGAGCTCTTGCAAAGGTTCTTCCTGAGTCAGCATGGGAGCTGGGCCATGGGCAGAAGGCATGAGATTAAGGAGTGATGCCATCAGTGATGCCAAATGTAGGTCTCAGCAGGCACAGACACCTGAATGCAGCTACTGGGCAGATGTGGCTCCCGTGTAGGTTTTGGGGAACTGTAAGTAACAGTCACCACTCTTGTTCCACCTAAAACACCACTGGACACCTACCCCTCATCAGAGGGCTTGCGTAGCCCCACGCGGACACACAGCATTAGTCATGTTGCATATTTGATGGGAGAAATGCTTGCAACTTATGGACCAAGGAAGAGACAAAACTTAATGTTTTCTCTGCACCAAGTACTTTACACTACAAAGGCACAATTAGGGCCTTACAGGAGGCCCTTACAGGTAATCTCAGAAGGTCTTCAGAGAAAAGGCTACCACATGTGAGGATGTTGTCTGGATAGGGAGTGGCTGGTCTAGAAGACAGCTGGACATTTCTGCTGAGCAGGAGGCGCTTGGGGATCTCAGGCACACAATGGGTGCCTTCAGACATATGCACCCATGTGCCCTCCTTTGTATTTTCAACAGCCTCTGTCGCACTTGAGCTGCCACAGGACCCTGCTTTGTGGAGCTGGGTGGCTCAGCACAGAAGTCCTGGCTGTCCCCACCTTGCAAAGCTCCTGATCAACTCTCCTGTGGGTGTTAATCTCACTGAAGCCGCTGCTCAGGACACTTCATAGAATCATAGACTGGTTTAGGTTGGAAAGGATCTTGAAGACCATCTCATTCCAAACCCCCATGCCCTGGGCAGGGACACCTCCCACCAGCCCAGGTTGCTCCAAGCCCCATCCAACCTGGCCTTGAACACCTCCAGGGATGGGGCAGCCACAACTTCCCTAGGCAACTTGTTCCAGTGTCTCACCACCGTCAAATGAATTTTTTTTCCTAATATCTATTCTAAATCTCCCCGTTTTCAGTTTGAAGACATTATCCTTCGCTCTATCACTACATGTCCTTGTAAAAAGTCCCTCTGCAGCTTTCTTGTAGGTGCCCTTCAGACAATGGAAAGCTGCTATAAGGTCTCCCTGGAGCCTTCTCTTCTCCCGGCTGAACAACCCCAACTTTCTCAGCCTGTTCTCATAGGAGAGGTACTCCATTCCTCTGATCATCTTTGTGGCCTCCTCTGGAAAGGCTCCAACAGGGTCATGTCCTTCTGATTTTGGGGACTGCAGAGCTGGACGCAATATTCCAGGTGTGGTTTCATGAGAGCGGAGTAGAGGGGCAGAATCACCTCTCTCAACCTGCTGGCTTCCTCATCTGTCTAGCAGTCCTCTGGTCCAACAGTGTGTGTATGTGTCAATCAACAGTCGGAGCATCTCTCCTGCTGAGCTTCTGCTCATTAGTCTTCCTCAGACAGGCACATAGTTTAAATTGGACAGATGTTTGGAGGTCTCTAGTCTCTAGCAATTCTCAAAGCAGGGTGATTTTCCAACTAGATCAGGCTGCTTAAGGCTTTGTCCTGTTCAGTTTTGAGCATCTCCAGGGATGGACATCCCACCAACACTCTGTGCACCTGTTCCAGTGCTTAATTACATCCGCTGAGAATTTTTTTCTCTCTAAAATCTGGCTGTATTGCTGGACCTTTCACCAGCTGTTGATCTTGTTCTTCAGGGCACTGGACAAGAGATAATTTATCATGTTGACCTTTCCTGGAACAACACTAGGAACGTTGGTACAGGAAATACCATTCCTGTAATGCTTTAGGGATGGGTAGAAGTCATTAGAGTACAAAAGTGTCTTGCCCCAAACAGGAAACTGTTGCAAAATCTTCCCCTTCTTGACAGCCAGTAATACCTTGCATATCTTCTGCTCTCATTATTGCATGCTGGTGGCTTTCCCTGCCACTTCTTAACCTTTTACTTGTGTTTACATTCTTCGTGGGTACCTGTGGTTGAGGCTTTCAGTGCAAGGCACAACATCTTGCATAAAAGGAGCCTTGGGTCTTTTCCTTGGCTGATGATTAAACGCCTACTTTGTTCTATGGCACTTCTCAGCATGGTTTTCACTCTCTTCTCTTTTAGGAATGCCCACCTTTGCCTTGTCAGGTCCATCCTTGATGCTGCCTGAAAGGTCACTTAGGGCAGGGCATTCCTAGCCCGGTATTTTGCCATCTCTATGTAGCTGTTTTCAAGGCAGTAGAGGCTGCCAACTTGGCCATCCAGTACAAGTAAGAGCATGGTGAGCAGCAAGGTCATTGGCAGAGGCGTTTGTAGGTGCTTGAGTCAGTGGAACTGTTCCTGCAAGTCTTCTGTGCTTCCTTTGGGTTTCATTGCATTTTCTTTGATACTCTGGGTGACTCAAAAAAAACCCCAGATTAGTTTTGCGCTGTGTCCTCTCCACATTTTTCAAAGCACTAAACCACCTCTGCTGAACATGCTATATCCACCAGAAGCACCAGAGATACATGCTCTGGTTTGTGCAAGCCACTGTAAAAGAGTTTAGAAAAAGGCTACGGGACAAGTTTGCAGGCAAATAAATGCGGACTTTTGGATTGCTTGGACTGTGCTATCAGCACCATGAGCCCTGAATCTGAGTTGTGACATTTGTGCTCAAAGAAACGCCGTGTGAGCAGTTACAGCCTTGCACTGAGTTATTGAACCAGCCCACTTCCTCCAGGACCTTGGCTGGGTGTGGGGAACAGCACCCAAAGGCCCTGTAATTAAACGAAGCTCTTGCAAAGTGCCACATCCTGCTCTTTCATGTGAGCATTTAAGTTTAGGAAAATAAACAAACAATAATTCTGTCGGTGAAAACCACAGTAAGCGTGGGTCCATCCAAGCCAGAGGTATTTTGCACTGACAGAGGAAATATTCTGCTCGCCAATGATACCACCCAAAAAGAGTCATGACACTTTGTGTCTTCTACTGGGCTGATTCCGCACGGGGATGCTCATTCCTTGAGCTCCTTCAACCAAGGTGAGATTGTCCTTCCAGGGCTGTGGATAAGCTTGATCCACAAAAAACAGGGCAGGACATCTCTATGGCCTGCAGTCACTCACCTCGGAGCAATCTGATGCACGAGCAAAACCTACTTGTTTTGGTAGCACTGACCAAATATATTAGTCAGTAAGATGGAGATCCTCCCACTGCATGGGAATGGGCTGCTCTATTTCTCGGGGAGGATGGTGGCATTTGTGCTGGTGCCATAATTCAAGAAGAACTAAGCAACCACAGAGCGGATGCTGCTGTGTGTGAAAGGGGTCTTCTCCAGTCAGGCTGGTTTGGCCCTGGAAATGATGCAGCCTGACTTGAGTATCAAATGGTCGTGCTGTGAAACGAGTGGGTTCCAATTTGGTCCTGGTCTGTGCTTTCTTTTAACCCAGATGACCTGCTGCATCACAGGCTTTGGACTTGAAGCTGCCTGCAAAGAGACTGACTTGCTGGTTGTCCTGTGGAGAACTGATGCTGGTAAAACACATTTGTTTCTCGTTCAGATCAAGGCACCAACTGGGAGTCCCCCGTCAGACTTGCGGTTCCTGGGACTTGCATAACCCACAGGCAGGAGGAATCCTTCTTACTTAAGGTCTTTGCTGTCATGAAAGTCACAGCCAAAAGCATCTCAAAACCAAGGGCACAACAGCATGGCCAGGGCAGGCACGTCTCCAGAAGTGGCTGGTAGTAAATGCCCAGGGAAGGTATGAGCAGGGCTGTGGCATGGGGAGAGGACTTTCAAATCAATGTTTCTGGCCAATACTTCAGATCTTATTATTTGTCTTACATGCAGGGACCGTAGTCAAAGGCAACACATTGGGGCATATGAATTGAGACCCTGCTGTCCCAGGATTCCACCAGCCCTGCCTTGGCAGCACGTGCCACTGTGCTTTGGTCTGTGCATCAATACCCACATACCACCAGGAGAAGAGGGGGTCCCAGGTTCTCAGTAAGCTCTTGAGGCTCCACGGGGTGGTACAAGCAAGGGAAGATCTGGGCAGTGACCTTGTGCAGCTCCCATGCTGACTGTCCTGTTTTCCCCAGCTGGCAGAAAGTGGAGAGGTCCAATATCTCAACCATGAGAGATATGGGAGAAGTACACCCAGATGGGACCCCAGTACTCGTTCTCAGCTCACAGGGGCTGGGAAATACAGGGTAGACCAGAAACCGTTAATACATTAATTGCTGGCTCAGGGATGATTGTCCCACATGCCAGGCTGATTATGCTTGTTTTCCTCCACCTGGCTTTTTCCTGGATGCTGCTTTGTATCACATGAGTCCACCTCAGCTAGACAGAGCCACAGCTGCTGGTGGCAGTCCCACTGTGTGAGTGGGAAGCAGACCCCACAGGTCCCTTCCCACCACCATTGCTCTCCTGCCAGGAGAGGTGATGGGGCTGGAAGATGTGTGGCTGAAGAGGCCTGTGGACACAGAGCCATTGTGGAGGGCTGACTGTCATGCCTCTCCATGTCAGGTTTGCTTTGCACCCTTCGGACTTCCACTTTTGGGATCTCCACACTGACAAACGTCAGACCATCCGTGTCATGTGAACCTGGTATTTCTTCCTCCTTTCCTGGGTGAGCTCTGCCTCTTCCCTTTCATCCCAGACATGGTTGTGCCACCTCCTCTAGGCAGCGTGGTCGCCCCTATGCCTGCTGCTGGCATGCAGAGCTGACATGCATTGCCAACGGGTACCTACACAAGGAAAGCCAAGCGCGAGCAGCTGATGACCTGTCTGGCAATCCCAGAGCATGTTGCCCTTCGTATCACAGACAGGCAGCTGGAATCCCTCTGCAGAGGTATGCCAAAAACGCAACTCCCAATTGCAGGATGCTACGAGGCCTGGGTGTTCCCAGTGATAGGGACGTTGCCCAACAGCTCATTATCTGCCTTCAAGATGTGGTGCTTTGCTGCTGCGCTCCCCGGGCTTCAGGACGCCACATCTGAATCATCAGCCTGGAGAAGAGTGGGCGGTATGATTGGAGAGGGACTGGGCTTTCAGATGCTGACGGACGAGTCCCAGCCTCTTTATAAGCTGAGAGGACAGGTTCTCTCAGCGCCGCTGACTCTCCCGACTGAGCGGACAGGCCTGGAGCAGCAGGTCAGGTTGACGTGCAATGCGTGCTTTCCTTCTAGCCCAGACTGTTGCTGAAAGAAAGGATTGCAACCGAGTCAAGAGGCTGAATTATCGCTCCAGTTGTTCATTTTATGCTTGGAGAACTTGGGCATTTTGGTCACTATCGCACTTAAAGTGTCCTCTGAAGGGTCTGCTTTGCAGTTCTGCATCCGAGTTCCTTGTTTTTGTAAGCATGAGCTCTGGGGCTTCCCAGTGAGCTGAGGCAGTTCTGTGAGTCCTCCTGGCTGTGGTTAGACATTTTCCTGGGTCTCCATTTTGGCTGTGTGGTGGACATGGGGTGTCCCGTGCCGTGCCCTAGCGTTGGCTTGATTGGATTACCCAGGGCTGATATGTGGGGAATGGAACATCTGAGAAGGAGCAGAGACCATCTCTGCTCTCCTCTCTCCTGCTTGCCTGTGCTCAGGGTCTCACAGCTGAGCAGCAGTTTGCCACGAGAGACAGCAGTTCTGGATTTGGATGGTGGGACACATTGCAGCCTCTCTTCTGAGGAAGGCGCTGTTGGACTCTTCTGAAGTTGTTGATGTGCTCTGGTACATACTTTGGCTTGGTGCTGGAGGCAAGTGGTGGGAGGACCCACAGCTGAGTTGAGAGATCCAAACCACCCCGGGTCTGAGCCTATGAGTGCCATCAGGTGGTGCTGAAGCTCTGAAGTGTGGCAGCATGCAGCTGCACCAGCATGCGGCCTTTCTGTGGCTGAGGTCTGTGGAGGCAAGGCTTGCTGGGCAGCGTGGGCAGGTCCCCTGTGAGGCGGTGAGCTGACATCTCCTCTGCCAAGTCGTCCCTTGCTGGGGCAGGACCAGGGGATGCTCCATGGCAGGCTGGCTGCTGACCATGCTGGGGATGGACACAACTCTGATGACTAGCATGACCCCAAAGCTTAAATGCAGGAGGTGAGGACTGTCATTTTGGCTGATCTTCATGTGTTCTTACCATGTTTTTAAACCTAAACCCGAGAGTCTATTAGTGCTTGCTGAATGCCATAGGTTAGTCGCACAGCGACTAATCCTTCCTCCTTCGCCACAGAGGCTTTAATCTCTTGGGATACCAGAAGGAATTGCTTCTGTAAGTGGCTGAATGCTTGTCAGTGCTCTCACTGACATCTGTGGGCTTTGTGGCACGGATTGTCACAGGTCATGGCTACTGTGGTGTACCATTGTAATATCTGGATGACACTGATGTGGGCCGCAGAGCCTTCAGCTATGGCAGTGACCTCCAAGACATACAGGAAATCTTAGGGCGACTGCTCAGAAGCTGGATGAAGAGGTATTGGGTGGGGAAAATCCTCATCACAAAATGTGCAGGGTTGTGAGCCAGGCACGAGTCACAGAAACCACAGGCGTTGCCGATCATGGGGCCGTGGAAGGTTCTCTTACATATGATGATGTGTAGGGCTGGCTGCAGATGTAGGGGAGATGGGCTGTGGGGGCAGAGCTCAGCGGGGATGGAGACCTCTCTGTTGAGGGGAAAGGCCGCTCTGGCTGGGTCCAGCCCAGCCACAACTTTTTGAAGGGAACTTCTGCAGACCTCTGGTGCAAATTCCTTCTCAGACCAGGATCACCCCCAGTGCTAGCTCAAGGCCAGCCCTGGTTTTGTCCAGCCAAGCCTTGAAAGCCAAGGTGTAGACCCAAGGGAAAGAAGCTGTTTCCTAAGTGACATGCTCATCAAGAAAATGCAATTGGTATGAAAACTCAGGGTGGGTTTTCCAACAGGAAAACAGCGCTGGGAAATATATTGTTATACCTGGTGTGGGGAGATTCCCTCTGGCATCTCCTAATTCCTGTGCAGGCTTGGCTTCTTGGTCCCTTGTAATCCACGCTGCTTGTGGAAGTGGCTATTTCAGTAATTTGGTCTGTCTCAGATGTCCCCAGGCATGGCCTGCAACATCTTGCCTGCGTTTGTGTGCAACTGAGCCTGGTGAGAAGGTGGCCACTGCAATTCCTTCATTCCTGCTGTCCTTCCTAATGTCCTTCCACATGCAGTTTTGAGGGGCTACAGACTAAAAGCACCTTAAAATGGTGATTTGCACCAATGGATGCAGCCTGCAGTTGTAGCTACTGGTGTTTGGCAGCTGGACAGGACAAGTGCCAGTAGTGGAGGTCGGGTTTGGCAATGCTGTTGGTCTACAGGGTCATGGGACAATCTGACCTCACAGCAATTTAACCCCAGGACAACCTCACCTGCATGGGGAGATGTAGGCACCAAGATGTTGGTGGTGCGCTTGAACACAGAGCAAGACTTGAGTAGACACTTTGTTTTAATGTGTGATAGTGAGTTTTTTCTGTTGCCCACAGGGTGGTGTGCAGTGGGTAGGTGTTCCCCGTTTTCCTGAGCAGTCCAGGAAGACCTTTCCATGCTGGAAGGATGTTGGGAAAATGCACCCAGACACCTTATCTGGGAGGCAGAGAGTCTTTTCTAGCTCCTGCAATGGGGTCACCAGGGAAATGGGCTTTGCTGGACCTGTCCTGAAATCTGGATCCCTTTGGGCTGAGGTGCTGGGGGTGGCAGGGCACACTAGGAGCCCATGGTGACAAGCTATAAACCATCAAAGGCAGGGATGGAGCAGGGGAGCTACTGCAGGAGAGCTCTGACACAACTCCTCCTGCTTGGGGAAGGATGCTTTTAGGGAAATGATGCTTTGCCCAGAGAGGGAGTGGCTGAAGGCAGCTTGTCCCACACTGCAGCTGCAGCTGGACCAGGGCCAGGTGGGAAGGGTCAGCAAGACATGCTTGGGGTGAGTTCCTAACTGCACAAGGGATGGGGAAGTGTTAGAAGGTGGATTTTGGTGGGAGATAATACCAACATATTAAGACACCTCTACAAATGCAAAGCTTAAGCCACCTCCACCTGCACAGTGTGGATGTGGCTCTCAGGCGGACAATGGGCTCTCAGAGGCTAGTCAACTCTCCACAGAGCATCCAGCCCCACCAGGAGAGGGGACTCACTTGTGCCAGGTGATGAGCGGCAGCACCAGTGGGCTTTAACACTCAAGGTGGGGACCATAAAAGCAGCTCTCTGGAGTCAAAACAGAGATCTGGGTAGCCTCTGGTAGTGTCTGGAGGGGATGTCCTGGGGAAGGGCAAAAGGGCAGGACAGCAGCCTCAGACATGTCTTTCCCTGAGACCCTACCAGCCCCAGCTCTGCCTGGCTTAGAGCTCCCGAGGCCAGATGTGGTCTCTTTCCATTTCATCACCTGCATCCCCTGGGGACTCTCAGCCCTTGTCACCTGTGTGCCACTGGGTGTTCTTGCTCAGCTGGCTTCAGCCAGACCTCCAGGATGCTGCCAAGTGCCCAGTGCCAGGCAGAGAGTCCTGTGTGGTGCCACAGCTAGCATGGTTTGGGTTCAAAATGCCCAAAGCATGTTGCAGCATCAAGCATTGCCACCGCTGCCAGCGATGCTGGAGCTTCACAGTGTTTTTCTTGTGCCTTGGCACACCTACCATCATGCTCATGCTAATCCCATTATATCCCAGGTGCTGCAGAGAGGCGAGATGTGGCTGCTGCTGGTGGCCCTGTGCCTGGCCCAAGGGCTGGGCAATGCCATCCCACACGCTGGAGTCAGCCATGACAACCCTGAGCAGTTCATGAACATTGTAAGTGCCAGGGGGTCAAATCTACCCCTCGTGGGGCTTGGTCTTCCTCAGGTGGTGTGCCCGAAGTTCTCCCCAAGGAACCAGCTAGGGTCTCCCTTTCCCTTACCCTGGCATCTGCACCTGGGGTCAGCCAGCGGGCTTGGGGTAACAAGAGTTTCCTATTTTTGCATGGGTGTCACTCACTTCATGCCCTCAGCTTGAGGTTGGCCTCTTCCTGGTCTTCTTCTAATATAGATGGACCTTCAGGTCCCATGTGTGCAGGCAGAGGTGACACTGGAGAGGGTGGGTGTCATCAGGCCAGGTGTGGAGCGATGGACACCACTGGGTCACTCTCTTGCTTCGGACTATTGTCCCTGCAGAGCCAGAAGATCCGTTTCCATGGGTATCCCAGTGAGGAGTACGACGTGCTGACGGAGGATGGGTATTTCCTCAGCCTCAACCGGATTCCCCACGGCAAGGGGGACGCTGGGCACTCAGGTGGGCTTGGTTTCACTGAGGGTGAAGCAGCAGTGACCCTGGTTAGAGATGAGGCGGCATGCAAGGGGAAGGCAGTGTGAACACCTTTGCCTTCAGACACAGTTTTGGCAGCTGAAATAGGGATGAGAAGCTTTTGCCCAGCTGCCTTGAGCTATCCCTGGGGATGCAGGAGCTCAGCATAGTTTTTCACTGCATCCAGCATGGGACAGCACAACCCAGTGAGCCCAGGTCCTTCCCTGGAGCAAATCCCTTGGCCTGGTCCAAGATTTCCTGATGGCTCAGGGCAAGAGATGGAAAAAGTCATTTGAACAAAAAAAGCACCAGCAGAGCCAGGGAAATCATGGGAGAAGGGAATGCCTAATGTGCAGACTGCAGAAAATAATACTGAGATGCACAGGGCCATTTTATTTCTATATGGAAAGGGGTTTTCTTGTGTGAAGTACCCAATTTCTCCTCTTTCAGGAACCAAGGCACCCGTGTTGATAGTGCACGGGTTCAGTTTAGATGGTGGCGACTGGGTGGACAATGTCCCCAACAGCAGCCTGGGCTTCATCCTTGCAGATGCGGGGTACGACATCTGGATCGGAAACAGCCGGGGCAACAGCTGGTCCCGCCGGCACCTGAACTTTTCTGTTGAACAACAGCAGTTTTGGGATTTCAGGTGAGACAGCCATCAGGACGGGGCTGGGATGCCGGGCTGCCAGCACCAACCACCTGATGTCCATGGGAGGCTGGGAAATGGGCATCTCTGCCAGCTTCTCCTGTTGCTCCTCAGCTTCCATGAGATGGCCATGTATGACCTCCCTGCCATGGTGAACTTCATTCTAAGGCAAACTGGACAGGAGAAACTGTTCTACATCGGCCACGCTCAGGGCAACTCTCTGGGTGAGTGACGAGGAGGAGCGGGGTGCCGGGATGCTATGGGAGACGGTCAGCAATATCTATCCTAAACTGGAGACTGCTGGGGATGGGACTGCGTTGGCTCATGCAGCCATTTTGCTTACCTGCCTTCTTGGTCCTTCTGCATGGGAGAGGATCGCCACGTCTTGCCCAGCCAACCCGGCCTGTGGTCACATCCAGGAGTACTGAAGCTTCATTTTATTCAGACCCTGTGTCTCAAACAGGAGGTCTGACATGAGTGTTGTTGCTGTTGGGGTTATTGTTGTGATGTCTCGCTGCTTTTCAGGTTTCATAGCATTTTCGAGCATGCCACACCTGGCTGAGAAAATCAAACTCTTCTTTGCGCTGGCTCCTCTCTACACCTTTCATCACGTCAAAGGCCCTGTGTTAAAGATAGCATATTTACCAGATGTGGTGCTGAAGGTACATGAGGTGTTTGTGTGTTATTACTACCAAAACCCAGGAGGTTTGGGCAACTCACAACCCCTGTGTTGCCACTGTGCACTCAGCCCATGCCTGCGGCAGATGCTGGGGACACGTGTGGGGAGATGAGCGATCTCAAGATCCCAACAGCAGGGATGTTCCTCTCCACACAGTTGAGCAAACACAGATAGAATCATAGAATCATAGAATGGTTTAGGTTGGAAGGGACCTTGAAGATCATCGAGTTCCAACCCCCCTGCTGTGGGCAGGGACACCTCCCACCGGACCACCAGATTGCCCAAGGCCACGTCCAGCCTGGCCTTGAACACCTCCAGGGATGGGGCCTCAACAACCTCTCTGGGCAACCTCTTCCAGTGCCTTATCACCCTCAAAGTGAAAAACTTCTTCCTAATGTTCAATCTGAACCTGCCCTCTTCCAGTTTAAAGCCATTCCCCCTCGTCCTACCACTACGTGCCCGAGTAAAAAGTCCTTCCCCAGCTCTCCTGTAGGCCCCCTTTAGGGACTGGAAGGCCTCAATAAGATCTCCCCGGAGCCTTCTCTTCTCCAGGCTGAACAGCCCCAACTCTCTCAGCCTCTCCTCATAGGAGCAGATGTCACTGTTTAAAATATCCTTACTTCTCTGTCATTCCTGTTTATGTTTTTGCTTATTGACCTCACCACAACCCAGTCCCATAGTCCAGGAGGCGCCCAGAGCAACCCCCCACCACCTCCCTTCCACCCTTCACTCCAGAAGGGCTGGAAGGTGAGCTGGTACTTTCCCTGGACAACCTCCTCCTGAGGAGTACCTGTCAGTGGAGTGGTATGAGTTGGGCCATCCTGGGCTGAGCTTTGAAACGTGGTACCTTAGAGATGATGTAGCAGGATGACAGGGGTGACAGCATGGCACGGAAAGGATGGTGATGGTGTCATGCTGCTCTGAAAGTTGGGTCAACCTCCTCAAAAGTCTGCCCAGCCCAAATGTGTCAACAACCATATTGAGGAGTTGCCTGTCAGCACAGTCAGGAGACAAGTGGCTCTCGTGGAGAGGGGATGTGTGTTGCAGGACCCACAGTGACCTGTTTCCTTGTGCTCATACAGGCAATATTTGGAACAAAACAGCTGACTCTGGTGGGGAGGAAGGAGAGAGCTGCCCTGGCCAAGACATGCAGCAACCTGCTAACTGCAGAACTCTGTGAAAATGAGATCTTCCTTATTGGCGGGTACAACAGGAACAACTTGAACGTGGTAGGTGCATCAGCCTTTTTATGTCACAACCATCTCCAGTTTTCCTAGACACCTGGAGAGAGCGAATGAGATACAAAGATGAGCATAAAAAAAAACAAAATAAGGTGTGAAAAGCACTCTTCAAGGCAGCGGTTATTTGGAGATTTCTTTCAGTTGGCGTTAAACCTGATGGAGGTTTTGGTAAGAAAGAATCCCTTGTGGTCTTGTCTGCAAAGGAAATGTAACTCCTGCCTCAGTTTCTGCTGACATGCAACAAGTTTACAGAAAAAAATTAAAATTGACTGGACCAGTTGTATTTCCACTTTAAAGCAGTGGTTAACTGGTTTACCTTTAAAAGTTACTCCTAGCTCTAAGCAGAATAAAGCTGCTGGAGAGTACAAAGTTTATATTGCAGTTACAAGACAGAATGATTTTTTTGCCTAGTCAGATTTTCACCATTCCCAGCTCACTTAAAAAATATTTTCTTTTTCCCGTAGAGCCGACTGGATGTATACCTAGCTCATTTTCCAGACTATACGTCAGTAAAAACTCTTCTCCACTGGGGACAGGTAGAGATTCTGATTTTATAATGACTGTAACCAGTGCTTTTTCTTTTAATCTGGGAATATGGTATTTTACAATGCTGATTCTTTCACCCTGGAGACAGGTAAGGAAGCAGAATCAGGCAAAGCCAATAAAAGTTATTTTGAATTTGCTACATCAAGGTGTTTCAGGAGCCACAGCTGCTAGCTACTGCTTGTGGCTGGCCAAGGCAGAGCCACCCAGATGCTTGCCTCTGTCATGAGTAATGACCCCATGTACATGTTTTTTTGGACTCCCCCTTTGCTCCGGCTCATGGGATGAGCAACCAGCAAGTGCCAGCCTAGACACTAGGGCTGTGCTGGGCAGAGAGCCCTCACCTGGACCCTGCTGCTGCCTTTTACTCATGGTGGGGCTGATCCAGGATATTACCTGCATGGGGTTTACCCTTTGCTTCTGCCTTTCAGACTGCCAAAACCGGGGAGTTCAAGCAGTTTGACTATGGGGAGAAGAACCAGGAGAAGTACAACCAGGTAAATGGGCACTTGTGGAAGGAGGAGCAGAGGATGAGGCTGGTTAGGACCAGGATGGGGGCAGCCTTCTCCAGTGGCCAGCGTGGCCCAAGTCCTACGGGATGCCAGGGGCAGCACACCCTATCCATTACTGTTATTAATGTCAGAACCCACGAATAACCAGAGCGTTTTCCCCCTCCCAGGCCACCCCTCCTTTTTACAGGATAGAAGACATGACGGTGCCGACTGCCCTGTGGAGTGGTGGGGAAGACTGGGTGAATCCTCCTCTGGAGACCCAGCGCTTGCTCCCCCGCATCAGCAACCTCATTCGTCATGAGCATTTCCCCGAGTGGAACCACTTCGATCATCACTGGGGTCGGGATGCCCCTCAGCGCATGTACAGGCAGATGGTCGCTCTGATGGACCAAAATCCATGAACCGTTTCATGTGCTGCCCGGAGATGGAGGAGCCACCCTTTCCCACATGCACGGGTTTTGTGTGAGGGCTGCCCACTCGGCTCTTGCCTTCTTAAAAATATCTCCTGTCACCCTATTCCACACTGATTTAACACCTTAAATGTAATGGTGCAATTTCTGCCTGCCCTCTGACTAGAGATTGCAATAAACTCTTGCATCACAGCCAAACTCCAACCCTTTGCTTGGTGGGCATCACCGGGATTGTGTTTGCAACCCATTGCTGGGGCAAAGTGTACAGGACACCTTGTTTTGTTTGGTTTTTCTGTAGCTTTTGCTGGCTCAGGGCATTGCAAGCACATTTTACTCCAGAAATTGAGCGTGTGCTTTTGTTCGCGGGTTTCGGTAAAGGAAAGGTAGAAAGTGACCTCGTCTGTGGCCCTGGAAAGGCTGGAGGGGGTAAGCACTGACTGCAGGAGAGAAACGTTCTTCCCGGTAGAATGAATCCAGAGATGCTGATGCACACCACACACCCAAGAGGTGGTGAAAGGGAAACATTGGGTCCTTGGAGTTAGGCTAGGTCTTTCCTGGGATATAACCCACCCATGTCACCTCCTGGGGTACGCCTTATGGCGAAAACACGGCTGTGTTTTCTGGGAAATCGAACTTAACATGGCCCACGGCGTTATCTACGAATAATGCTCTGTTCTTAGCATGTGTGTTTGAAAAATATCTATCTGTCTACCTATCTGTTCTTTCTGTCCATCTATCTATCCCTCTTCTACCTATTTATCCTATCATCTATCCATCCATCCATTTGTCTACCTATTTCTCTCTCTCTCTCTCTCTCCATCCACCTATTCACCCATCCATCCTAACTTCCAAAAGATGTGTGGTGCTCTGATGATCACCTGTGAGGTCTATCTAAGTTTAAGATGTGTGGGAAGAGCATTGTGAACAAAAGGCAGTGGTTGAAAAGAGAATTTCATGGGGCTCAGGGCAAGAGACCACTCCCAAAGCACTGATGATTTTGGTGAGACATTCCCAAACTGCCTGCCCATGCCCAACATTGCACACCGGCTGCTCATGGGAGATGTGAAGATGTGGTCTGAGCTCATGCTGTAGGTAAACAGCCCAGAAATGTCCTGCGTGATCCCTGTCCCATGTAAGCATGGGGACAAAGTGGCTTTGCTGATGTAGCAAGCAACACAGGAGCACTGGGTTTCATGGGGGATGGATAGGATGGACGGATGCCCTGCTCTCTTGCGCTGCTGTCCCATATCCTTGGGACCATTCAGCCCCAGGAGCACACTGTGGAAGGGACAGCTGTGGGGTCAGATCGAGGGTATATCAGTTCAGAGCTTCTGCTTGAGCCTCCTGCGTTAAGGCCACAGGAGCTAACCCAGTGACAGTGGAGAAAAGATGGAGGTATACTCCTTATTCGAGGTGTTTTCCAGGGAAGAAGTGCTGGCCCCAGATATGTTCCCATGTGGTCAGACTGGTCTCCATCTGGTTAACCAGGCTGAAAAGCAAAGATACAGGGTGAAACTTCAGGCTTGCAGGATCTGTAAGCTGAGCTGCCCACGTGTCTTACAGGATGCTGCTTTCATGGGCTGCTCCTGTGAAAGCAAAGGTTCATTTTACAAGCACCATACTCTGTGCCCCCTTTCTTTCCCCTCCTTCCTCCCCTGCCAATGGATTCATTGGGAGGGAAACCAAACTGCATGTGGCCACAACCAGCCAAGGAGTCACTTGCCATAGATAGGGTGCTCTGCAGAGCACCATCATGCATGACCATGACCTGTTGTCACCAGGGATGGAAGAGGAAAGCTGCATGTACTGGTATGATGCAGGTTGGAAAAGCCCTGCCTGCTCCTTGCAATGTCACAGAGGGCTGGATGTGAGACGGGCGTACGCGAAAGGGTTTGTAATGCCCAGAGCTGGTACTTCCTAGGTACTACATGGCTGCCTTGCAGCATGACCTTCATGATGCTCACCAAGGGAAGAGTCAGATGGGGCTTCAGCATGGGAATTTATTACTTAAATTGTTCTGAAAAACAAGGGAAAGAAATATCACTGAGCACCAGAAGAAGCAGGGAAGCTGAGTCACCTGGGCACTCTGCAGAAGGCGGAGAGAAATCACAAGACTGTGTTAGCTCACTAAATCAGCGTGAAGTAGGGTAACAGGAGATGTTTCTGGGGAGGAGAGAGCAGGATGACAGTCCTGGTACAAAAGCCAGTCATCCCCAGGACTTGGGAACAAGTGGCTCCTCCATCCCAGGGTACCACATGGACCATTCATGGATTTTTCTCCATCAGAGTGACCGCCTGCCTGTACACACCCTGTGATCCCAGTGGTTCCAGTTGAGGAAGTGCTCCTGATGAATGAGGTTGGTGATGTGAGGGAGCAAGCACTGGGTCTCTGCAGCAGAGGTAACCCAGTCCACAAGGTGGTCAGGACAGTCATGCCTTCTATCCTCTAGAAGGGTGGTGAAGTCTGGGGAGAAAAATCATGAGGTTATTCAAAGGAAGGCGAAATAGAAAGGTATCAGTTGGATTTTTGCCATCAGAGCTGCTAAGAGTCCCAGGCTATTCACCTCCTGGGACATACATTTAGGAAATGTGAACAAATATGACACGGGGCAAACAAGTCCTGCAAGATCCCCATGGGACTTGTCCTACCAGGAGCGGACAAAAACCCAGAAGGTTGAGTCAGCACCAGTCGGCCAAAATGGGACTGAATGGTTGAGTGTTGATGGAGACCCCACCCACCGAGGGAATTACAAGACACATGGGTGCATGATGTACAGGGTGCCTTTGTCCTGGTTTCAGCCAATCTCATCCTCTTCTCCTCTTAGCACGATCAAGTCACCCCTTCATCCTCACAAGCAAAAGGCACCCCTTGCCTACCTGGCTGTACTTCTCCTGGTTCTTCTCCCCATAATCAAACTGCTTGAACTCCCTGGTTTTGGCAGCCTGAAAGGTGGAGGCAAAGGGTTAACCCCATGCAGGTAATCCCTTAGATCAGCCCCACCATGGGGAAAGGGCAGCCACAGGGTCTCTGACCCAGGAAAACCCTCATGTCTGGGCCGGTGTTCGCAGCTGCCCATCCCTCAGGACCCACAGAGAGGCAGCAAAGTAGTGGGGCAGCTGCCCCATTTAGGGGTTCAGGCAAAGCAGGAGGGTGCTCGGTGTGCGGTCACTTGGGCTGTCTTTGAGCATATCTTGTTTCTACCATGGCAGGAGAAAGGAGGGCTCCTCCACTGTCCTGCAGTACTATGGACAACCTCAACTGCTTAGGATGGACTGACAGAGTGCAAGTCCCCTGGTTGGGTGGGGAGTTTCTCTTGGGCATTGTTTGGAAAATTAGGCCATTAGGTCTTCTGAGAGCTGCCAGCACTGTGCATCAGCCACCCCTGGGGCAGCAGGCTCGTGTCTGCCAGCTGTGGAGGTGATGAACCATGATTGAACTCCTCACAAACAGCAAGAAATGCAAGGTACATCCGCTCTCCTAGTCTCAAGATACCCACCATGACCATCCAGACTATGCTTGAATTACAATTAAATTAATGGTCTTACTCTCTGAAGAGAGCGTATGGTGCCACCAATGCCTGATGCTGCAACGTGTCATGGGCGTTTCCATCCCAAACCATGCCAGCTGCAGCCCCATTCGGGACTCTCGACCCAGCACTGGGTGCATGACAGCATCCCGCAGCTCTGGCCAAAGCCAGCTGAGCAGGAGCACCCAGCAGCCGCGTGAGTGGCGAGAGCTGGGGGTCCCCCGGGGGATGCAAGGGATGAGCGAGGGCAGGTGGCGGGGAATGAAATGGGAAGGGGGGTCTGAGCTGGGCAGCATTTGCAGAGGAGTACCTGTAGAAGGCGTTTCTCCTCTGAGCATGCGTGTGGGCCTGTGCACAGAAATAGATCCAAAGGCATGTGCAAATTTGCCACAAATTTTGCAATTAAAAAAAAAAAAAAGGAGAAAGAAGCTTCAGAAACAGAAGGACCAGCTAAATGATGCTCAATAATTAGGTAGAAACAAAGGACCTTGAACAATGTTGCCAGCCAGAAGCAGCGCGGAGGTGTCTTTCCACAGCCCACCAAAAATGATAGAAGAGCATCTTGTTTTCTTGATTCTACCTTGCCAACGGGACTATTCAGAGACAAATCCTGCAATTGCCAAAGCCATCTATCAGCTTGTAGCAGCAGAGTAGCCCAGCACCAGGTATGGATGAGTCTTCTGTACCTGCTTTTCACCTTGCTGAGTGGTACAAGCAAAGGTTTGAGAGCTCCACCTTTTATGCCAGGAGTGGAAATGGCAGAGTATTGCGGTTTGAATAGATGAAGCTGACACCGAGAAGAAGATGACCTGGGTCAACAGGGAGGCCCTCTTGCTGCTGCCCAGTGGCCAGAACTGAGCTATTTCTCTCTTGTCAGCAACTCCAGGATTCAGGAGAAAAAACCTCGTCTTGAAAACCTGACTAAAGAGGACAATCAGAAACAGCAGCTCAGGGAGATCAAAGGTTTCCAAGGAACAGACATCGGCATCTCCCCACCTCATTGATAATTGCCCAGCCATCAGAGCCACTCATCAGTGCCTGCGTTGGGTGTGATGAGTGTATTCATGCTTAGCCTAACAGCATGCTAAACCCATCTGTTTATTACACATGCTCACCAGTAGGTAAGAGTTGTTTGCCTGTAGAATTGTGCATGATTCTCCCTGCAAGTCTCCGCACACAGTAAAAGATGCCCACAGTGCTCCAAAAGAGCAGAAGGTTTTAGGACCTCCAATCCAAAAAAAAAAAAAAAAACAACCCCGCTGACAATCTGGGTGGATTAAGACTCAGCGAGATTAATTTGCAGCCTCTGCGTCCCTGGCCTTTTAGCAGAGAGAAAAATAAGTTTAAAGGATAAAGCATTGCTCTCTAACCCAAACTGACGTCAGCCAAGCAGCTTGTGGGACCGACAAGCCGGTCTCAAAGCATCGATTGCCGTAACACATCTGGTGGTACTGCCACCACCACCACCAGCATTGTGGACCTCTGCAAGACACTGTGCCTAATTTAGAGCATGCAGCTCAGTGTCTGCAAAGGTATACCAACCCCTGACCTGTATCTGGATAGTAAAAGGAGAAGTCACTTCAGGGAGCATCAGTCAAAGTCAATCTGTCGACAGACTGCCCAGTAAAAGGTTGATAAGAGTAAGAAATTGGTATGCGGGATTGCTGTCGGTTTGCAACATAAAGCTGAGGGTAATGAGGACAAATCACATATATACTTAAGACTGCACCTTCAAACAACACACTTCAGGTTCCTCTTTCAAATGAAAGGAAGGCAGGCTCATACTCTTTCATCCACCAGTTCACTTCTATCACTTCTGTTCATAGCTGTTAAAAAAAAAATCAGAAATGAAATCCTAGAGAGTGGAACAAGCC
Organism: Vanellus vanellus; assembly: GCF_965231255.1. Classification (NCBI taxonomy): domain Eukaryota; kingdom Metazoa; phylum Chordata; class Aves; order Charadriiformes; family Charadriidae; genus Vanellus; species Vanellus vanellus. The sequence goes on along the minus strand of NC_138912.1, from coordinate 41,435,107 downwards.
CTTGTGGAAGGAGCAGAAAGCTGGGAAACTGGTGAGAAGACAGAAGGGAAGACATGAGCAGAGGAGAAGTAAGAGGAGATATTAACTGTGAAATTCATGTTGTGCCTGGCATGATCCCCTTGTCTGAACTGTGACACCCTTACTGTGCTCCAGTGGGAGAAAGAAACCCAAAGGGCTGCAGTTTGGCCTCTTGTAACACTCAGGATTTTCTCTCTCCCCTGGCAGTCTTCAGACTTCAACCTTGCCATTTGTCTTCTGGCTGTTTCGTTCCTGATACTGATATAACTCCAGCACAAAAAGAGTGGAGTGGGCACAGGAGCATCTTTGTTCCTCTTTAATTTCTGGTATGGGCATGCCATGACCTTTGGCTAAACCATGTTTAGCACGAGGAATTTTGCATATGAAAATATGTGCCCCTATGTCGTCTTTCGTGTGAAACCACTGAATCACCTGCTGCACGGCCTCAAAGAGGGTGTCCCGGCCCCGCGCTGCCTGGCCCTGGGGCTTCTTCTCCATCAGTCACAGTGTCCTCCTCCCAGCGATGAGAGCGCCCTGCCCTGCAGCCTGTGACTGTGTCCCCAGAGGCAGCGCGCACGCTGGTCCAGGTGCCAACCATCATGGAAACGGTTTAACGAAGAGGGTGTTGGCTCGCAAACCTGCCAGCGCTTGAACAAGATCAACTGGTTTGTGTAAGATTTCACAGCCTGTGTTAACCCCCAGTGTGTGCCTCAGGTCGGAGCTGGTGGCTTCTAAGAGGAGAAGGACAGCAAGAGGTGGTATCACTTCTGCTCCCCAAGGGGATGCCAAGAGGACAAGCCGGGCAGGGTCTGGGGACATGACATGGTGTTTAACATGGAAACGGACCACTGTTTTCCCAAACTTTTAGTGGAGGCATCGCAGGGGTGAAAAAGTGGCAGCCCTTGTGGGTTAAAACCACGATGGGTGTCCTTTAGTGATTGGGTTAGCGTGACCAGTCCTCTAGGATGACTGGTGGGGAAGCAAGCGACAAAGAGCGATACAAGGACCCAAGCTCACCACGCACCTCCAGGCACTGGAAAGCTGCCCCCGGCATCCATCCAAATTCTCCGTGCTGGGCAGAGAGAAAGGGAGAGCTGTGGGGCCAGGAGGGTTGGGCCAGGACCACCCCAACCGCCCTGCCAGCTGCTGTTGACAAAAGACTGGTGCTGAGACCGTCCCTCTCGTGACAGCTGTGGTTTCCCCATTTTCCCCCGCCTTCAGAGCCTTTCACAACCCTCCACTGCTCCCCTGGGGATCTCCAGATTTCAGCTGGCGCAGCGGCAGCTCGGCTCCTCCCCAAGCCGGCCAGCTGAGTCTTGCTCTTCCAGAAGCCCGCAAGCCCTGTGGCAAAACCCTGTTTGACATCCTTTTATTTAGGGCGGTGTTTATCTGCCAGCTGAGGGACAATCTGCTGACTCAGCAGGCGGTGGAATCTGGCATGCAGCCTTTTTAGCTTCAGTTGTTACCCTTTCCCACCAAAACGGCATGCAATAAAAGAGGTCTTCTCCTCCCACAGGGTGGTGGTGGCCTCACGGCAGTGCTGATGTGCATCCCAGGGTGCCATCCCAGTGGTTCCAGCAAGGGGCACTGTGTTTCCCAGCTCCTGGGCTGTTGGCCAAGCACACCACACTGGGATGAGTTGCAGGGGGTGCCACCGCAGCAGGTCACTGGGGGCTGTGTGTCCAGGTGAGTCGGGGCCGTGCCCAGGGTCTCCAGTCCCCTCTGTAGAGCTGCTGCCCCCCTGGGGAAGAATTTGGGGGTTGTTTATTTATTTATTTATTTATTTATTTATTTATTTCTATAGACCTCCTGGGTCCAGCCATTTAAGCCACTAGCCATCATATTTGAGAAGTCGTGGCAGACTGGCAAGGTTCCTGCCGACTGGAAAAGGGGAAACATAACCCCTATTTTCAAAAAGGGAAACAAGGAAGACCCAGGGAACTACAGGCCAGTCAGTCTCACCTCTGTGCCTGGCAAGGTCATGGAGCAGATTCTCCTGGAAACTCTGCTGAGGCATGTAGAAAACAAGGAGGTGATTGGTGACAGCCAGCATGGCTTCACCAAGGGCAAGTCATGCCTGACAAATTTGGTGGCCTTCTACAAAGGGGTTACAGTGGCAGTGGACAAGGGACGACCAACTGATGTCATCTACTTGGATTTGTGCAAAGCGTTTGACACTGTCCCACATGATATCCTGGTCTTTAAATTGAAGAGACATGGATTCGACAAATGGACCACTCGGTGGATAAAGAACAGGCTGGACGATCGCACTCAAAGAGTTGCGGTCAACGGCTCGATGTCCAAGTGGAGACCAGTGACGAGTGGTGTTCCTCAGGGGTTGGTACTGGGACCTGTACTGTTCAACATCTTTGTCAGCGACATGGACAGTGGGGTAGAGTGGACCCTCAGCAAGTTTGCTGATGATACCAAGCTGTTTGGCGAAGCAGACACGCTGGAGGGGAGGGATGCCATGCAGAGGCACCTAGACAGGCTGGAGAGGTGAGCCTGTGCAAACCTCATGCAGTTCAACAAGGCCAAGTGCAAGGTCCTACATCTGGGTCGGGGCAATCCCAAGCACAAATACAGGCTTGGCAGGGAATGGCTGGAGAGCAGCCCTGAGGAGAAGAACCTGGGTGTGCTGATTGATGAGAAGCTCAACATGAGCCAGCAGTGTGCGGTCGCAGCCCAGAAGGCCAACCATATCCTGGGCTGCATCAGAAGAAGTGTGGCCAGCAGGGCGAGGGAGGTGATTCTGCCCCTCTACTCCACTCCCATGAGATCCCACCTGGAGTACTGTGTCCAGCTCTGGAGTCCCCAACATAAAAGGACATGGACCTGCTGGAGCGCGTCCAGAGGAGAGCCATGAGGATGATCCAAGGGCTGGAGCACCTCTCCTATGAGGAGAGGCTGAAAGAGTTGGGGCTGTTCAGCCTGGAGAAGAGAAGGCTCCGGGGAGATCTTATTGTGGCCTTCCAGTCCCTAAAGGGGGCCTACAGGAGAGCTGGGGAAGGACTTTTTACTGGGGCATGTAGTGATAGGATGAGGGGGAATGGCTTCAAACTGGAAGAGGGCAGGTTCAGATTGAACATTAGGAAGAAGTTTTTCACTTTGAGGGTGGTGAGGCACTGGAAGAGGTTGCCCAGAGAGGTTGTTGAGGCCCCATCCCTGGAGGTGTTCAAGGCCAGGCTGGACGTGGCCTTGGGCAATCTGGTGGTCTGGTGGGAGGTGTCCCTGCCTATGGCAGGGGGGTTGGAACTCGATGATCTTCAAGGTCCCTTCCAACCTAAACCATTCTATGATTCTATGTTTCTAAGTGTCACGTGTCTCATCTGCAAACATCTCGCACTGCTCGGAGCTGATTTATTTTCATTTCAGCAAGAATTTGGGTCAGAGCTTTGTTTCAGGGTTTTAAAAAGAGAAAGAAAATGTTGAGGCACAACAAAGGAGACAAAGCAATCAGGGAAAAGCCCTTTTATACCTACGGCGAAGTACCAAATCAAAGTTCAGTTTTTTTTTAATTTGCGCAAATTGTTTCCGGCAGCGCTAAAAGAGAATTAAAAAAAAAAAAGTGTTTAAACAGGATTAACTTAAGCAAGAATTTGTACTACAGAAAGATGCTTATAGAATTTCTTAAAGATAGAAAAGTAAACAATTGTCTAATCCGATAATCTGATCATCAGATAAAATTTTCAAGTCATTTTTTCAGAAGAGACAGAAGTTTTTACTGGAAACAAACTGTCTTGAACAAACTGAAAAACCTGATTAGGTAAAGAGCATTACCTCAAAAGACAATTTTACAGAAAGTTTTTTGGAATGAGGCAGAAGCAACATATTTAGGAAGAAAACCAGGGCGGGGGTGGGGAACAGAATTAAGCCATGAATTATTTACTGCAACCAACATGGCTTTGTGATATACCAGGAAACTGTAATGAATGCAAGCTTCTCTTCATAAATAATTAAATTTTCATTTCTGCTCGCTGCCTTAGTTCTTCAGAGAAGAAAGGCTTAGGACAGGACCTATAAAGAAAGCAGCAGAGGATAAAGCATGGAGCATCACCGCTGCGCCGTGGCCATGATGCGCTCTTGTGTTGTTCACAAGGGGTCACTCCGTGAAGCTTCTCGCCAAAGGATGCTGCAGATGCCAAAAGCTTACATGGATTGATAAAGCAAGCAGGCAAGGACTTACAATATCCATCACGAAGCATTCAATAGTATCACAGCTGGCTTGGGAGGATGGGGGATTGTTTGCAGGAAGAGTACCAGCCCACTCGCTCTGCTCTCCTGGAGGCGTGCTATGGGGCAAGGTGTTTCCGCTGGCACAAGAGTAACATCCTACAAGTGGTCGGCAAAGGCCAGCACACAGACGTCCAGCATCAGAGAGGAACCTCTATTGCTCACTTCTACCAAATAAATTCTAGTAACGAGTTCTGTTGTCCAAAATAATCCACATCGGCATTTGGAAAGACTGTTCTCCACCCAAAATTGTTTTCTGTGCTCCCCCACACCTCTCATCAATTTACTTTGCCTTTAACGGCTACCTCTAGGTGATGAAGGTCTTCCAGGGATTTTAAAGGGAAGCATGACAGACTGAAAACTTGGCAGTGCCCCAGTGCACAGCTTCAAGTAATTTCTCCTTGAAATGTCGCCTCTCCTCACAACTAGATTCTTCCTCCCTGAAACAAGCTGATTCTTCTGGTAGTCACGTCATTAACAGGTTTGTCAGGTTTTTCTGATGAGCCTCAGAATTTTGGCTGGCAGAAACAAGGATGTTGTGACAAGATACCTGTTCTTCCTAAGAAAAAATCATCAACACATCATGGCATCTCTGAGATTGCCACTTTCTCTGTAAATGCTGTGGTGCAAGAGATGCAGCGCAGTGTGGCATGTGGGGCTTCCCACTTGGATCCCCACCCATTCACTTGGTCTACAGACGCCTCTTGAACTGAAGAAAGAAGTGAGCCCTCCCCACCACTCAGGGTAAACGAAATAGCCAGATCCGCAAGCGCAACCAAAAATAATACAGCTTGCATCTATTCCAAAAGGGAATTTCTGACAAAAGTCAGAAAGAAATTCTGAAATCCCCCTGAAAGGGAACCACAACCTTCCTCAAGGAGCTTTCCACACCACAACAGACCCTCTGCTCTCTCTTGCTCAAGGGAAATGCACGCAAAGACCTGCAACCCACCATAAGAGGTGCTGTGTTGGGGGTGATCAGCTAGGTTGAAGCACGATGTCTTTCTGCATTGAAGGTTTAAGAATATTTCTTATACTACAGCAGAGGAAAAATAGCTATTTTTAAAAGACAGCTAGTCAATGTGATAGCAGCAGCTAGGGAGCACCTCGGTGCTGCATGGGATGAGCAGGCTTCTTTCCCATGGCAGAAAGTATATGGGCTTGTTTAAGACAAGGAATAACTCCCTGACCTGTTTTCTTCTGGTCCACATGCCTCGATTAGTCTAAAATATTGTTAAAAATGGGGAAAATAGTCATCACCATGTTTAACGTTGAAATTCAAGCCAGCTCTTCTTCTGTTTCTAACTAAAGGTCAGTGTACTGAGTTGGGTTTTGGAGAGGATCTGCAAATTTTGTTTCATGTAAACTCAGGTCTAACAGTTCAGCTTCTGCTTTCTGTGGACGTAGGGAGTCTGGGGTGAAGAAACATCTTCTCACGTGCTTGCCCATGCAAAGAAATACTCCTGAGGTTTGGTTCAGAGCAAATGCTCAGAACCTGACGATATTTAACACAATTTCTCCCAAACTGTGAAGACACAAATATGTAGAAGTCTTATTTCTTAAAGTAGCCAGACTTCACCTTATTTCTTTGTGAAGTACTGATCTTGATAACAATAATATTCAGCCAAACGTAGACTGAGCCCTCTGCGGTTGGCAGTGACCTGCATGCCTACTCTGCTGCAAAAATGATGCGCTACCAGGCATGATTTTTGCAGCGCATGCTTGGTCACGTGTATACATACTGCATTTGAAGAAAGCACTTCAGTCAGAAAATACGCAACACAAAATGAATGACTCAATCTTATTACCAAAACATCTCAGCTAAGCCCTAAGACTTAGGCACTTTGCATGTTCCCTAAGCCTCTTTTTTTTTTTTTTTTTATTTATTTGTGTTTTGTACATTGCGTATCAGAATCACATGCCAGATTGTCTTTCTTGCAATCACTTTTTCCGGATTTATTTCTTTCTCGCTTCTTCCTTTTTGGCTCCTCAGTTGTTGAAAGAAAAAAAAAAACCAACCCACCCACATTAAAAATGTGATTAATTACAATTTTTATTGAATTTCAAAACCAGTAGTACTGCATTGACTCTAAGGAGATGTATTTCTGCTGTGTTTTTTCACCACCGACCTGTTAGATCTCTTTCTCATCCACATAGGCAGTCTTAAAGGTTCAGGGGCATCAGTCCCAGCTCTGAGAGAGCAATAGTGAACTTTGTGTCTCAGATGAAGCCAGAAATCAACTGAGGTGCAAGGGGGTCCAGACCACCAGATCCCAGGGTACTTGCAGGCACTGTAGAGCTAACTACGTGGGAAAGGCTACATGGGATCCATCGTGCCTCAGAGAATAGATCACTGTGATATCAGTCTTGATGAAACATCTGAAAACCCAGTTTCCTCACCTGTTTCCTGTACCTCGTAAATAAACATGGCTGATGAAAGTCAAAAAAAAAAAAAAAAAAAGGAAAAAAGGGGAAAAAAGAGGAAAAAAAAGGGGGGAGGAAAAAAGGAAGAGAAAAGGAAATGAAGTGCCAGTCAGAAATTGCCTCACCCTGTCGCTGCCCTAGTTAAAAGCAGAACACTTTAACCATTTACATTCAGGTGGTCCAAACAGTGACAAATTTCAAAACCCTTTAAAGATATCATTAATCTTACAAGACACATCGGCAAAAAATGTATCAGCTTTACGGATGCCTCTTCATCATGTCAACCATTTCCTGGTACAAAATCTCAGTTGCATCAAGCCCCAGGAGGAAATCCAGGTGATTCCACTGGGGAATCACCTTGTGGTAGACCAGGTTTCTGACCTGGGGGACCAGGAGGGCAACGTCCCGGGGATCTGCCAGGCAGTCCACTCCACCGCTCCAGATGGCCGTTGGCACTTTCATATCCTTCACATCGTAGAGTGGCGGACCCATCTGAAGGGATGGAAAATGAGGGTTTCACGAAGGAGAGACATTGCTGCCATACAATAAACCACACACCGTGCAAGGGCAATTGCTATTCTTTGGGAATTAAGGAAAAAAAAAGAGGAAAGGTTTTCTTCTAGAAAGAAGAGAAATTTTATTAAAAGACGTGGTGCAACCTTATGTGCTACTATTTGGTGAGCAAATTAAATTAGTAAATTTGATTTAAAGTAATTAGTAAATTAGTTCTGCCCTGTTAGAAATTCTGGTTCTGATACTACAGACAATTTGATCAACTTTGATAAAATTTTAGCTGCCCTGATCTAATGCTGGTGGATCATCCTGCTTCAAGCAGAGGTTGGACCGGAGATCTCAGAGGTCCCTTCCAGCCAGCACTGCTGTGGTTTATGCTTACACGTCATGTAAGAAACTAGCCTTTCCTTCAGCTTCGTAACAGCAGGGAAGTGTTTGGAAGCAAGTTCTTGAAAATAAGACACATCTGGAGAGTTGATTTGGCTCAACACCACCAGGACTTGCCACCAGGTGTTCTGTCGGCACCATATCTCCTTACCTGCAGTGTTGTTATTCCAGTTAAAACTCACGCCACTTTCTGAATTTGACTTTTCTTGCTTTAGGAGGGAAGAAGCTTTTTCTAAGCCGTGATATGACTCTGGTACACTTCTTGCCATAGAACAAGAATTGCCCCAGCTCCCAAGGGACGCAGAGTTAACTGCTCACCATTCACCTTGTGGCTTTAGGTCTGGGTGGCAGAAAGGCTTAGCACCTTGCTTTCCATCATGGCTAGAGAATTTACAAGCAGCGTGGAGACTTTGGGTTTAGAGGTTTCAGATAGCAACTGGTCACACAGCCATTATTGTTGCTTTTCTATGGCAGATTACGCACTCTAACAAAAACACTGGTTAAGTGGAAAGCATCTAATACTTTATTCCATGTCAAAGGTATTTGCAAAATAGAGTTTAGAATAGAAAATACTGTTGTTCCAAGCAGAGGTCCTGCTGGCTTGCTGCTTGCATGCCCAATTTGTGAAAGGAGGACAACAAATTCAAAGGAATCTCACCAGACTAATGCAAGCAAGCATGAATGGGAACAGAATGTCTAAGCGAAAGGGAAGACCACAACCTTGACCATTTGAAACATCTTACCTGTCTATAGCGAAGACTGTTATACATGTTTCCCCCATCATAAGCTCTCAGTGCACCGCCTTGAACTCCCTGCAGCAAATTCAGAAATGTAATGGTCTAAATGAATTCATAGTTCTGTGGAAGCACAATCAGTTTAAAAGAGGAAACTCAAAAAAGTTGGTTTTCATCATTGAACTGGCAAGATTTTGGAAGTGTATCTCACATGTCTGCCATAGGCCCAGTACAACTAATTATTGTCATTAATTTGGATAAATGAACAGAGATTATATTTGTAGATGGGAGGAAACCAGGATGGGAGGAAATTAAAATGTTCTAGAAAATGGGATTAGAATTCAAAATATTCCTTGTAGAACAAAGAATTGGCCTGAAATGATACGATCAAAGATGTATTGGTTGGGAGTAGCCTCTGAACATCTCTAGTCTACCTGGAGCAGGACTATCAGCAATACAGGGTCAGGGTGGCCATGGTGTGGCCCTGCCAGGACCTGACCTCCCCCAGGATGGACACTTCCTGCCTCCCTGGGGACCTGTCCCAGGGCTGCTTCCTGGTCCAGAGGAAGAAGGATTCCCCACCGTCAACCTGACCACAGAATCACAGAATCACAGAATGGCAAGGGTTGGAAGGGACCTTCAGAGGTCATCTAGTCCAACCCCTGCCAAAGCAGGGTCACCTAGAGCAGGTTGGACGGGAATGCATCCAGGTGGGTTTTGAATATCTCCAGAGAAGAACACTCCACAGCCTCTCTGGGCAGCCTGTGCCAGTGCTTTGCCACCCTCACAGGAAAGAAGTTCCTCCTCATGTTAAGATGGAATTTCCTGTGTTCCAGTTTGTGCCCGTTGCCCCTTGTTCTGTTGCTGGGCAACACTGGGAAGAGTCTGTCCCCGTCCTCTTGCCACCCACCCTTTAGATATGTGTAAGCATTGATGAGATCCCCTCTCAGCCTTCTCTTCTCCAGGCTAAACAGCCCCAGGGCTCTCAACCTTTCCTCAGAACAGAGATGCTCTGTTCCCTTGATCATCTCCGTAGCCCTTCACTGGACTCTCTCCAGTAGGGAACTCCTGGAACTACTGGAGACCTTGTCTTTCTTGACAGAAACTGGACACAGTACTCTGTATGTGGCCTCACCAGGGCAGAGCAGAGGGGGAAGATGACCTCCCTCGACCTGCTGGCCAGGCTCTTTTTAATGCCCCCCAGGACACTATTGGCCTCCTTGGCCACCAGGACACATTGCTGCCTCATGGTCAACTTGTTGTTCACCAGGACTCCCAGATCCCTCTCTGCAGAGCTGCTTTCCAGCAGGTCAACCCCTAACCTGTACTGGTACATGAGGTTACTCCTACCTAAGTGCAGGACCCTACACTTGCTTTTGTTGAACGTCATTATGTTCCTCTCAGCCCAACTCTCCAGCCTGTCCAGGTCTTGCTGTAAGGCAGCACAGCCTTCTGTTGTGTCAGCCATTCCTCCCAGTTTTGTGTCATCAGCAAACTTGCTGGGGGTACACTCTGTCCCCTCATCCAGGTCACTGATGAATATGTTGAACAAGACTGGACTGAATAGTGACCACTGGAGAACACCACTACTGACAGGCCTCCAACTGGACTCTGTGCGGCTGATCACAACCCTCTGAGCTCTGCCATTCAGCCAGTTCTCAGTCCACCTCACTGTCCAGTGATCAGTGGGCAATCAGTGTCACTGATTCCCCTGGGCTGTAATTTGTGCTCATTGCCCCTAATTTTGCTCTTTGTCACTCACTACATCATCATCAGATAAGCTGAAGTCCAGTAAAGAATCTTATAAAAAAAATATACAGGAGAGGAAAGGAGAGGAGAGGAGAGGAGAGGAGAGGAGAGGAGAGGAGAGGAGAGAAGAGAAGAGAAGAGAAGAGAAGAGAAGAGAAGAGAAGAGAAGAGAAGAGAAGAGAAGAGAAGAGAAGAGAAGAGAAGAGAAGAGAAGAGAAGAGAAGAGAAGAGAAGAGAAGAGAAGAGAAAAGAGCGCTTCAGAAAATGGAGTGTGTGTTCTTGCCACAAAACCCACTAGGAAGAAGCTGTGCTCTGCATACAGCCTGGCACACACTTCAGAGAAGATGCGTGAACTGGTGAGGGTCCAGGAGAGATCAAGAAAAGGCTCTTTGAATCCACGATCTACAAAGAAATGTGCAAACAGCCAGGTACATTTAGCCTAGGGAAGAGAGAATGAGGGCAGCATAACACAATTTCAGTGTCAGAGGGCCTCTGGGAGTGACTGTTCTCCATGCCTACAATGGGAAGAAAGATAAATAACTGCCTTAATTGGTAATAAGCTTAATTGGACGCTGTCCAGGAGAATCTCTGCCACAGTCTGAGTGCTAACGGCACTCAGGCTGCAGGGCAAGACTGAAGCTAGTCTGAAATAAGAGCCCTGAAATGTCCTTGCTGTGGATGCAGGGTCCTCAGCTCCCAATGCTCCTCTTTGCAGGTCCCCTCCTTTGGGGCCATTCTACTTGAAAATGTACAGGCAGCTCAAGAAGCTGCCGAGCATTTTATGAAGGGGTGGAAAAAAAAAAACCCCAACAAAGATACCACTTATGTGTTGCAGCAACCAACACAAGAGATTGACCACAAAGGACCATTAGAATACTCCGTACTCTGCTTTGCATAGGAAAGTATCTGGGAAGGTTTACCTGCAACCAGTGGATTATGTTTTGTACTGAGGTCCCCGCTGGGGAATGTGCCGCATACACATCAACTCGGCTCTGAAAGGAAACAAGGGCATTTCACAACAGGTTTCACCTGGCTCCAGGAAACAGGGCAGTCAAGGCTTTGTCCTTCAGAAGGACACCTCTGCAGATTTATTCATACATACCATATTTACGTTGTTCCAGTTAAATCCAAAGAGTGTAGACAAGATGCTCTTGCAGGTCTTCGAGCAGGCACAGAATTTGGAAAGGACCAGTTCACCCCAGGCGGTGTGTGGTAGGAACTCTTTGGTGCCAAACATCTCCTGTAAAATTGCAAATGTACTCATAAAATATGAAGACTGATCATGCTTTTCCTCAAAGAACCACTACTTCATAGCTTCTATTTTACCCCCACATTGAGGTATGAGGTTACCCTTCCTTGCACCCTGTTAAATGCTTCTGTTCCGTGGTTTTTACGTGCATGACCTCTTACATTCATTGTACTCTTGCGTTAAATGATAGGGCTCAATTCACAGTCTTCACATCAGTTTTATTTGCCGATGTTTTGACACCTGCTGTGTGCACATCTGCCTATACCATTCTTGGCTTTAATTCTGCCAGAACTTTCTGGTGAGTAAATTCAGGGCGGGACAGAAAGACTCTGGACTGAGATGTGTGATTCCTTTTGTTATGAAAAGAGATGGAGCACAGAGTTCCTCTCTCTGTAAATGATTTGAAATACTCTCTGTAAATGATTTGAAATATGCTATGCGGGTAATTGCACAATCTCTATGAAAAACAAAGTTCATTTTGGCTATGCAGAATATAGTCTGGACCAACATACCTTCAGTCCATAGTCAGAAAAGAATGCGAGCTTTTTAAATGGACTTCGAGTAAATATAACTGTGGTCACAGGTGCTAAAGCAAAGTACATCTTGATTTTCTCAGCCAGCTGAGGCATAGTGGAAAAGGCTATAAAAGCTGAAAAAAAAAAAAAAAACAAAGAAGAAAAAAACAGCTTACTCTTCCAAGACATTCATGTGTACAGTTTAACTTTAGTAAGAGCTGTTTTACAAATCCCAAAGATAACGGAGACATCTGTCTCCAAGATCAGTGACATACTCTCACCAAGATCAGCCAAAAAGACCCACTTACCTATAGTGGTGCCTTGCGAATGACCGATGTAATATAGCTGCTCCTGTCCCGTTTTCTGTACAATAAAGTTTATAGTTGCTGGGAGGTCATATTTAGCCATTTCATCAAAGCTGCAGAAGGAAGAGTAGCCATCTTACCAAGAGGTGTAGCTTCTACATCTGAACAACCATCACCAACAAACCCCCAAACCAGCAGGGAGGGCAGGACACCACCACAAACTTCTTCGTCCTACTGAGCGTGTCCTTGGGTAAGCACATGGGTTTTTCAACTAAAATAAGTGGACGTGCTTCAGTTCAGCCTGGTTCATTCCTCCCTGAGCTAGGACAGCATGACCTTTTGAAGATGAAAGAAGTCAGTTGTTTCTGAGATCCTCCAACTACCCTTGTTTACCTGAAAGCCCAGAATTCCTCCTGTTTGGGAGAGAGGAACAGATGTCGCTTGGACCAAGTGTTCCCTCTGCTGTTGCCTATCCAAACGTCGTAGCCAGCGTCTGCGAGAATGAAGCCTAGGCTGTTGTTGGCCAAATTGGTGACCCATATGCTGCCTTCTCCAAATAAACCATGCTGCAGAAATGCGACAGGCCTTGGACCTGGAACACAGGCACCATGATTACTTTTTTTTTTTTTCTTGTTCCAATGCTGTCTGTCATCATTTAAGACACTTTAGGGTCTCTTTTCCTCCTTAATTACGACAGCTGCAGTGTACAGAAGTTTTGTGTCAGTGTTAGGTAGGTCTGTTCCCCTTGATTTCAGTAAAACAGGTTTGCTATGTACCAGTTGCACCATATCTCAGTGCACCATGGTGTGGGTGCACCATATCTCCAAGCATTTTGCCTTTTATCCCTGACACCCCTTCTTACCTTCTCTGCAGATGACGTATCATTAAGAAAGTGAACGTCTAGAGTTCAGGGACAGTAGAAAAAAAAAAAAAACAAATCTTTCCATGCTCCTTATTTTGTCAAATCCTGAACAATGCGGGAAGGTTTTCCCCACCATGTCCCACCAAGATGTGCTCATGCTTTCTTTGCAGGAGTGACAAATTTCACCAAGAGGCAGAATAAATTTTTCCACCTGATGCACTGTTACTTTGGCCATGGTCTCAGGGCTGGGAGGGAAAAGATTTGAACACGCAGAGATGGGGAAGAGGATTGAACACCTGTCCCCTACACCCCGCGGCTGGTCCTTCATTACTATCCGAAATACTATCATAAATTTACATATCATAAATATGCATAACATGTAATGTGATATTACTATTTCAGACACATCTCATGGCATCTGCTTTTGTCTCCAAGGACACTGCCTGGCTGGGCATTTTCAGAGACACAAGCAGAGCAGTACCTGTGCCCTGCATCTCAGCAGGCTTTTGTCAGAGAGGCTTTGTTGAGAGCATGAGAGGAACTTGGGCTTCCCAGCGAGCTCTTTAGGCAAACATCGAGGTGCCTAGAGAGGTGAGAGGGTGCACCTTTTTATGGATCTAGAGCCTCCCAGTTGTCACTCCTCACAGGACAAGAAGGTCCCCTGGAAGCTCCTCAAGGTGTACCAAACCGGTCTGCTGATTTGCCACATGGCTGCAGGACCACGTATTAGAGGCCAGGCTTCCAGGGAAAATCCAGGTTGTGCATGGTGCACCAGTGGGTAGGATGGATGGGCTGCTTCTGGACAGGACTGCAGCCTGCCGGGTGCATGGGGCATCACCCACACTCAGGTCTCCACGCAGGGTGAGAAAACACCACTGCAAGGGATGATCCTTCCCTACGAATTCTTATTGATCAAAACAGAGGCTACAGATACCAAATCCATGGGGGACCTTGAAAAGTCTCTTGCACAAGCCCTGTTATCCCAATTAGAAGAGAGCATAAGGTGTTGGTTTCCTATATAACACAGATATGACTTTTACCTTGGCTTCCAGCATTTCCTCTCCCATAAGGAATTCGGTTTAGCTGAAGGATATAGCCATCTTCTGTTATCACATCATACTCCTCACTGGGGTATCCCCAGAAGGACACCATTTCACTCTGCAAGAAATAAAAAGCAAATAATAATGTTTTCAAGGCTCTATGATGCCAATCCACAGAGTATTTAACTACTAGTACTTTATACTGACTGTTTACCAGACACTTACTGCTTCTGCTCCAATGCCATTATACTTACGATGTTCATCCGTGCTTCTGGATTCTTAGAATACCGAAAATTAAAGAGACATTGCCCAGATACCATCCCATGGACCATGGACATCAGAGCTAGAGCCAGCCACATCCTCGCTTTACCTAGAACAACATATCCGTGGCATTAGTGCCATTGGAAGCAAGGGAGACTCAAATCATATCCGCATTAACCCAGTTTTGGTCTTGTATCACTTAGATGCTCGCTTGATATCAAGAGAGAAACACTGCTCACTGATCAAAGCTCAGGAGATACAGCAGCACATGGGGAAGAATAACCTGTGGTTTTACCGTAAGCCAACAACGTGTGATTTCCAGCAGCAAAAGGAGAGATGTGGGCAGGAAAACACATCAGGTAGGACTTGGACTTAATCTGGTGGCCTAGATGACTACTTAATTCAGGTGCATGGCTCAGGAAACACATCTCAACTGGGATATTTTCACGGAGGTGGAACAGACTTTCAGGAATTCCAGTAACGGGCAAGGCAGCAATCCTTGCAATGTTCTACAGACTGCTGGAAATTGCAAATGTGTTAAAATACAACATCACGTGCATGATCTTTTTTTCTGTTGTTTTTGCCTAATATATTTACTCCTATCCAAAAGAAACCAGAAAACACCTTTGAACTCCAGTCTGTAGTGCAATTAGAAGCTGGAACTGTGCTTTCTACAGGAATTACAGGACTGCAAGACAAGACATGTCAAACACAAAATTACAGAGCATTTAATTATGGCTTTAAAACCAATCTATTACAGTACTGTGGGGTCCCATTTTAAACAGTAAATCCCAGTGTTCACCACATGGTCCCCCTCGCAGACTGACAGATGCGTGAACATTGTCTCCAACATCACCTTTGGTAAATAGCTACAGGTTTCTCACCTCAGCGAGGCCTAAAAGGCAGAGAAATGTGAAGTCCTCCGCATGAGAATAAAAAAAACAACCCACATGCCACAGTACCAGGAGGGTAAAAAGAAACACACCAGACAAAAATGAGCTTGAGGAGAAGGAGGGAATTGGTGGGAACAGGGGAGTGGTGAGCCCCTGGCCCAGGTTGCCCAGAGAAGCTGTGGCTGCCCCATCCCCGGAGGTGTTCAAGGCCAGGTTGGACGGGGCTTGGAGCAACCTGGGCTGGTGGGAGGTGTCCCTGCCCAGGGCAGGGGGGTGGAACTAGGTGATCTTTAAGGTCCCTTCCAACCTAAACCATTCTATGATTCTATAAGACTACTAGGACTGCACCCTGGCAGTGATGAAGGCTGTGCTGGCCAGAGCGAAGGCAGCAGGTCCAGGGAGGAGGCCATCACCTCTGCTGGGCACCTGGCAGGCCACAGCTGCATACTGGGACTTTTAAGGGGCTGCCCAATACAAGACCTACGTAACAAACAGGAGCCAGTCCCACGCAGGGCTACTGCGTTTGGTGAGGCAGAGGCCAGGAAAGGCTGGGGGATGAGGAGGAGAAGAGGGACCCAATGGCACCTGCCCCTGCCCAAAGGGGTCCCAGAGATGCCGGGGCTGGACTCTGACAGCAAGAGCCCAAGAGGCACTGGCACATGCTACAGATCCCAAGCCAGACTTTCTCGTACCCATACACAAAGGATGTAGCGTGTTACTTGTCATATCAGTTATCACTTCTCCCCCATCTCTTCCCAGCTGCATTACAGGAAAGGGTATGACCAAGCGGGAGAGCTTTGTAACACCGCCATGCCATTTGCATCGCCCATTAACACAACTGTCCAAGTCTACCTGGGAGGCAGAGGGAGGATAGCAGGTTGACTTTGGTTAATCAAGTAAGAGCAAACACTGCATTCACTCCCTAAATAGAAATAAAATCATGAAAAGAAAAGCTCTAATGAGTTGATCATCATGAAAAAGACAAGAATTGATTACATTTCATTCAGAGAAGAACATTTATAAGTGCAAATCTATGTGTGAATTGTATCACCTTACTTGGGAGCAATGTATTTTCCGGTAGATCTAGACATCACTTAATGACACTGGGTTTAACACAGTTTAAAAAACTACTTCATGCACTGGCGAGTGCACCGGCCACAAGAGGTTCTGAAGGTAAATGGGAACAGCAGGAGGTTTTACACAGAGTTGTGGGCAATAGGTCCATAAACAGATACTGAAAGGACTAGGCAGGGTTGTTCCCTCCAGCAACAGCTGTAGATGTTAGCAACCACAAGATGATGGACCACTGGGCAGAGAAAACTGGGCTGGACCAACCTCTGGATCTGACCCAGCAGATCAGATTTGGGTCCCCTGTTCTCAGAGAAACACAGGCACTTGAGTTGGAATTGTCTTCCTTCAGTCATAGCCATAAACACCATCCACATCCACACTCAGAAAGAGACCCAGCTCTACCAATGTTTTTTTCCCCACACTCACCTTTTTAAAAGCAGAGGCAACCAGCCCGATTGAAGGGTGACACAGCTCCTGCAGAAGCAGACGGGGAGATATCAGCCCCTTGGATAGATAGTCAATATAGGGAAGTGATGCCCGGCATACAGAGGAGACAGAGACGGGGCACACAGCGGCACCAGAGGACTGATTGTAACCTCTCGCTGGTGCGTGGCACAGCACTCTTCATCTCTCCTAAGACAACCCTATTTGAACTGTCTGGAGGGTGGGGTAGCAAGAACAGAGAGGTCTAAATCTAAACACAGTGAGATATTAAACATATAAATCATTAGGCAATACCATAATTTAGGAAGTACGGTTGCCCAGAATTTGTTTGTGCAGGACAGTTAAATACTGTTTAGGCAGAGTCAAATAACTATGGACGTTTAAAGGTGATTTCCATTAATAAAGTGATTTAATTGATAATGCTGAAGTAAGTTTCCAGCTTCATGTTTCAATTGCCATTTTATCTATTTATTACAAGAGAAATAATTAGGTCACTACAAGGGAAGATTGAAGTCTCGAATGGATTTCTTGAATGGACAGAGCTCTACAACCCTTTGTTATATGATATTATGGTCAGAACTATCAAATGTGAGCTGGAGATTAAATCCCAGGCAACAGTGTAAAAACATCTCTACTGGGTCTGGCTGGGATGAAGTTAACTTTCTTCATAGCACAGGGGTTGGGACACAGCCAATTGGCCAAAG
The DNA here is from genome assembly GCF_965231255.1 of Vanellus vanellus. NCBI lineage: Eukaryota > Metazoa > Chordata > Aves > Charadriiformes > Charadriidae > Vanellus > Vanellus vanellus. The sequence continues at coordinate 41,417,705 of NC_138912.1, read as the reverse complement.
AAATACCCATACCACACAATGTCACAGTCAGCAATAAAAATTGGGGGAGGGGGATGTTGTCTTCCAAGGTAGCCATCGCTCGGGGACTGGCTGGGCATTGGTCTGCTCGTGGGAGGTGGCGAGTGATTGCCTTTGCATCATTTGTTTTTATTCTCTTTCCTTCACTTACTAAACTTTCTCTTGACCCAGTTTTCTCACTTTTGCTCTTCCTATTCCCTCCACTTGTCCCACTTGCGGGTGGGGGGTGGAGCAAGTGAACGGCTGTGTGGGTGCTTAGCTGTTGGCTGGGGTCAACCCACCACAACATCCTTGATCTTCACACCCTTACGGGAAAGTATGAAGAGATCCTGAGCACCCTATCCTACGTATGCACTGCAGGCAGAGAGTTACACTTCTCCATCACCCGTGTCAGGGCTGTGGCTGTCTTCTGCCCTGCCTTCCTGGATTGTTTTGCTTTGGTGCAGGCTCAATAGGGAAAGATGTCTTCTGGCTGTCAACCTGGAGAGGACCTGAGATATGTCCAAGGCATGCAGCTAGATTTGGCAATTGGTCCCACTCTGTAAACGTAACCATAGTAGAACATTGGTTCATTGTTTAGAGATTTGGAGATTAAGAGAGTCTTGCTTTGAGGGTACACAAGCCACACTTCACTGAATAAGACACCTTTGACTTTCACCTTCAGAAGAAACGGATAATGGAAGTACACAGTCCAGGGAAAGGGCAGGACAACTCTGGTCACACTTATCTGGAGGCACTGTCCTCCCTGAAAGATGCAAGACTAAGGTTGCACTCATAGTCATAAGAGTCCCACAGCACTGGAAGAGTGAGACATTATCACAGGTCTTGCAAGATGCTCAGGCCTCTCAAAGGCCATATGCAGCTCTTGCTGAAGCATCATCACTGCAGAGGCTGAATGGCATCAAGGAGAGGCCCTTGAACTTCATTATGTAGTCATGACATCAAAGAAATGTTGGTGGAAAAGCATCTCTAGAGGTCTTTATCCACTGTTCCACTAGAAGCAAGACCATTCCCAGTACTAGATCAGATTGGCCCTGGCTTTGAGTAGTCAAGTTTTGGAAGTCACCCAGGAAGGAGAACCCCAACTCTGTGGTCAGAGAGGCATTTCGCTCTATCACCTTTTGCCCTCCAAGGAGTCACAGGCTACTCTCAGACCACTCTCAGCCTCCCCATGGCCAGACCCAATACAATCAGCTCTGTCCACCTCCCGTCGTAGGGTTGCTGCCAGTTTGCCAGCCTCTACGGGGCCTCACTGGCATCTCCACATCCCTCGCCCCAGGCAGACCTAGCTATCCAGATGGGGCCTCCCTCGCACCAAACAGCAGGGGTGATAACTAACTGAGACCAAGCGGCCATCTGTCTGCTCTTGTAGCCCCCACTGCAGTTCTCCATCTTAGCACATTGTTGGCTTTTGTTCAGTTTGGCGTCCGCCACCCCTCCCAGGTCCTTTCCAGTAAGGCTGCTACACCACAGCTCCTAATCAGAACGTTATCATGCCCTGCCCTCATCCAGGGCTGCCTGCCACCGCCACATACTTCAGGTAGGTGTTTGGCCCCAGAGCAGAAACATGTCCTACATCCAAAAGTTCTCAACCCAATTCCTGCAGCCCTTTCTTGCAACACTCTTGCTCTCTTCACTAGCAGTCCATGTGGCACATTCACCAGCGAGCACAGAGCTTTTTCCATTGCTGTGTACTGTTCTTCTCTAGGTGCTTCCACTACCCATCGTGTAGTGTTTAATAATCATATTTTCTATAAAATTACTGCCAAAAATTCTGTCTTAATTCTTGATATTTCTCTTTTGGCTTTAATTCTTTGACGGTCTTAATACTCTTCTATGACTACCTTCCTACCTGCTTTTACCAGGCCGCAGTTTAGGAAGAAAATGCACATTTAAGAAACTCTACCGAACTCTCTTGCAAATTAAGCCATCAGGGAGAATTTAGGTAACCGTTCAGTACAATAAACCATTCCCAAGCATGTTTAGCATACAGACCATTTCAGCAGAGGCCAACCATTTTTGACGTTTGAGAAATCTCCTTTTCATGAATAAACAAGCAAATTGTAGTGACAAACCACTATCCAGCCCATCAGCAGATGTACCACTGTGCAGTCCAGCAGGTCTTTCAGAAGACGGCAGCTATGACTGAATTCAGGACCTCTCATGCCCCAGAGCAAGGCTGAATGCAATGCCAGAGACACCCTGAGCCCTAAGACCACAGTGGACTTCAGCTTTGACACAGGTCCTAGGCACCTGATGCCCCAAAAGAATGGACAGCTCTGAATTGCTGCCTGAGCCATCAGCATATGGATGGAGAGAGGGGGTGTCGGAGGAGATCCACATCTGGCATGATGCAGAGCAAGGGGCCAGCTGGTACTCTCTGTAGGAGATGCTGAGGAGGGAGACATAACCTCCTGATGCTTCTTCCCAGGGCAACAGTGCCAAGAAGAGAAAACGTCCCACCAAATATGAATTCATGGCTCTAAACTCTCCCATGTTGTAGGGTCAGTTGTAGGGTCAATCATTTCCTTTTTTTTTTTTAAATGAGGGAGCCCCAGACTGAACACCTGTTCTCCTCCATGACTGCCCCACAACTCACATGGGAAGGGGAGACAGGGGCTCCAACCTCTCTCCAAGAAGTGCCTATTAAACAACATCTGCCTCGAGGGCAACTAGGAGCTCCCATTGAAGATGAGTATCATCAACACCATCAGCAGGTAAGCCCTGTCTCTTGGGTGCAACGAGCTCCACAGAAGGGACTTCACATCAATCTGTTGCTAAACACCTATGCCAAAGTGTCAGGTTGTGGTGTCCCCTATACCACAGTGATCCTATCAGCAGTTCTCTGGAACTTCTTCTCTAACCTACGCAGCTGGGTAAGGATAGTAATCCAAATACTTGCCCCAGTCACCCACTCTCAAGGCTGGCAGGATGGGAATTTGTTCTCCTCAGTTGTGGCTACTGGACAAACTACTGGCAGTGTGTTAAAGCTGAGAGGGGCAGCTCTGCAATGACAACAACAACAGGCAGGCTAAAATCCTTCAGCTCCTGCCTGTGGGCTCCAAGAAACATTATCAGGCCAATGAAGATGTCCTTAGAAACTGCTGGTCGTCACCTCCTGGCGGATGTCTTCTGTAACTATTGTCCAGAAAAACTTCATCTTTCCCCAGGCAGAGGTGGTGCCACCACCCCTCAGCACTATCTACGTCGGTCTCAGCACCTCAGGATCTCACTTTCCTAACACCAAGCCATAGCTTCTTGCAAAATAAAAGCTATTGCCGTGCGTGGTTACACAAAAATTCTGGGTGTTGGAGATACCCCATCGACACTTTCTGGAAGCTGTCACACCCTCGAGCAATTCCTGCCGGGTAGCACCTCCAGGTGGGCAGGTTTTGATTATGCTAGAAGCTGTTCAGTAGGGTGGAGCAGACCCAGTTCCAGAGTATTCCTGGATGACTGGTCTTGGGATGAAGTCAGTCCTGTGGCAGAGATGGCTTATTGCAGAATCACAGAGTGGTTGAGGTTGGAAGGGACCTTTGGACATCATCTTGTCTAACCCCTGCTGCTCACGTAGGGCCACCTAAAGCTAGTTGCCCAGGACTATGTCCATATGGCTTCTGAATATCTCCAAGAATGGAGATTCCATCCTGGGCAACTTGCGCCAGTGCTTGGTCACTCTCATAGCAAACAAGTGTTTCCTGATGTTCAGAGGGAACCTCCGGTGTTTCATTTTTGCCCATCGCCTCTGGTTCTGTTACTGGGCACCACTGAGAATCATAGAATCATAGAATTGTTATGGCTGGAAAAGACCTTTAAGATCAAGTCTAACCACTATCTAACTCTACCAGGCCCACTTCTAAACCATGTCCCCGGAAGAGTTGGCTCTTTGCATCCTCCCCCTTTGGGTGTTTATGAGATTTCCCGTATAAACCTTCTCTTCTCCCGCCTGAACTGTCCCACCTCTCTCAGGCATTCCTGATAGCAGACATGTTCTGGTGCCCTAATCATCTTAGTGGTCCTTTGCTGGAGTCTCTCCAGTTGGACTTTGTCTTTTACTAGGAGGCCCAGAACTGGACACAGCACTGCAGGTCGGTCCTCACCAATGCTGAGTAGGGGGGAAGGGTCACCTCCCTTGACCTGCAAGGCAACACTCCTCCTGGTGCAGCCCAGAACACCATTTGCCTTCTTTGAAGAAGGACACATTGCCAGCTCATATCCAGGACCCCCAGGTCCTGCTTTCCAGTTCGGTGGCCCTCTGCATGTATTGGTGCATGGGCCCGTTCCTCCCCCAGTGCAGGACTTTGTACTTCCCCTTGTTGAACTCCATGATGTTCCAGTCCTATTTTCCAGCCTGTTGAGGTCCCTCTGGATGGCAGCATGACTTTCTGGCATATCAGCCACTCCTGCCAGTTCGGTGTCATCTGCAAACTTGCTAAGGGTACATTTTGCCCCACCATCCAGAGCATTAATGAAGATGTTAACAGGACTGGACCCAGTATTGACCCCTGAGGCACAGTGCTGGTCAGCAGTCTCCAATAATGACCCAATGATCACCATCCTGGATCAATTGGATCATCCTCCTGGAAACACTGCTAAGGCACATGGAAAATAAGGAGGTGATCAGTGACAGTCAACATGGCTTCATTAAGGGCAAATTGTGCCTGACAAATTTAGTGGCCTTCTACGACAGTGTTACAGCATTGGTGGATAAAGGAAGAGCTACTGACATCATCTACCTGGACTTGTGCAAAGTGTTTGACACTGTCCCGCGTGACATCCTTGTCTCTAAACTGGAGAGATGTGGATTTGATCGGTGGGGCACTCGGTGGATAAGGAATTGGCTGGATGGCCACATGCAAAGAGTTGCGGTCAACAGCTCAGTGTCCAAGTGGCAAGCAGTGATGAGTGCTGTTCCTCAGGGGTCAGTACTGGGACCGGTGCTGTTTAACATTTTTGTTGGCAACACAAATAGTGGGATTGAGAGCACCCTCAGCAAGTTTGCCAATGACACCAAGCTGTGTGGTGCAGTCAACATGCTGGATGGAAGGGATGCTGTCCAGAGGGACCTGGACAGGCTGGAGAGGTGGGCCTGTGCAAACCTCACAAAGTTCAACATGGCCAAGTGCAAGGTCCTGCAAGTGGGTTGGGGCAATCCCAAGCACAAACACAGGCTCAACTGAGAATGGCTGTAGAGCAGCCCTGAGAAGGACCTGGGTGTGCTGACTGATGAGAAGCTCAACATGAGCTGGCAATGTGCGCTTGCAGCCCAGAAAGCCAACTGCATCCTGGGCTGCATGAAAAGAAGTGTGGCCAGCAGGTCGAGGGAGATGATTCTGCCCCTCTACTCTGCTCTGCTAGGACCCCACCTGGAGTGCTGCTCTAGTTCCAGATCTGGGGCCCCAACAGAAGGACAGGGAGCTGTTGGAGCAAGTCCAGAGGAAGACCACAAAGACAATCAGAGGGCTGGAGCACCTCTCTTATAAGGACAGGCTGGCAGAGTTGGGGTTGTTCAGTCCAGAGAAGAAGAGGTTCTGGGGAGACCTTATACCAGCTTCCCAGTGCCTAAAGGGGGACTATAGGAAAGATGGGGAGGGACTCTTGATTAGGGAGTGGAGTGACAGGATGAGGGGTAATGGTTTTAAAGTGAAAAAGGGGAGTTTTAGAATAGCTATCAGGAAGAAATTCTTTACTGTGAGGTTGGTGAGCCCCTGGCACAGGTTGCCCAGAGAAGTTGTGGCTGCCCCACCCCTGGAAGGTGTTCAAGGCCAGGTTGGACAGGGCTTGGTGGGAGGTGTCCCTGCCCAGGGCAGGGGGGTGGAACTAGATGATCTTTAAGGTCCCTTCCAACCTAAACCATTCTGATTCTATTATTTTATGATCGTCTGGGCCCAGTCTTTCAGCCCATCAACCCACTTCACTGCCTGCTCATCCAATACCTACATCAACAGCTTCTCTAGGGGGATCTTACAGGAGACAGTGTCAAAGGCCTGGCAGACAATATCGATTGCTCTCCCCTCATCTACCAGGTCAGGCACGTCATTGCAGAAGTTTATTGAGTTGGTGAAGCATCATTACTCAACACTCGATGCTACTCAAAACACATCACTTAAGACTTGTTGGGGGCAGAGGTCTTTTGGCAAGACATCGATTCTTCGGGCGGATGTTTCACTGCCTGTAACCAATCATGCTGGTGAGGTCTCGCTTGGGTTTTCACAATTAACGGTGCCTGGTTTGTCATTTTAACAGCTCGGTTTACTCCTTGCGGCTCCTTGCTCGTCCGCTTTCTCTCGGCAAGGTGGAGCATGGCCTTTCACAGGCTTCTTTACCTCAGCTGTCTTCAGCTCTTGGAACCCAACCGTCCTTGAGGAGTTCAGCAGGCCTCGGCCCCTCCATGTAGGGCTGGCTGTAAAGCCTGGCGGCCTCCCTCAGGCCTGTTCATAGGTGGCACCGGTGACTTCTTAGGTCTCATCCCAAGTGGCCGCTGTCACCACGGCTGGCGCTCCACACGGCCCTTTCTCTCTGCAAGTGGGGGGGGAGTCGGGGGGTGGTGTCCACGTGCTGCCGTGCCCACCTCCGCCTCAGCCCTCTGCCACTCGCGTCCCCCACCGGGGCGGGGGGGTGGGGGGCAATGCCGGGCACGGGGCTGCGAGGAGCGAGGGGCATTTTGGGGATGAGGAGGAGAGCCAAGGGGTGCTGGTGGGGTGGGGGGGGGGGGTGAGATAGCCACGAGGCCACAGAGGCGGCCACCCGCGCGCGCGTCCCGGGGCGGTAGGCGGGGCTACCCGCCTCGCGCGCACCTCCCGCCCCGCTGGTGGGCGTGGCGTGGCGCGGGGGGAGGGTGTATGCGTGTGTGCCCGCCCCCCGCCCGAGCCAGGCGTGGCGTGGCCATGGCGCGGGTGCTGGTGGTGGGCGCGGGGCTGTCGGGCGGCGCCTGCGCGGCGCTGCTGCGGGGGGCGGCGCTGGGCCGCGTCGCCGTGTGGGACAAGGCGCGGGGCGCAGGTGGGCCCCGGCGAGCGGCGTGGAGGGGCGGGGGGCGGGAGGCGGGAGGGGGGCGCGCGCGCGCGCGCGGCGCGGCGTAGCGGTCTCTGACTGGCCGGCTGGCTGTCGCGCAGGGGGCCGCATGAGCACGAGCCGCAGCGCGCGGGACGCCGCCTGCACCGCCGACCTGGGCGCGCAGTACGTCACCCTCGAGGCGGAGCGCGCGGGGAAGCGCGGCAGGTGAGCCCCGCCCCCTCGTCCCCCGTGAGGGGAGGTGCGGTGCGGCGCGGCGGGCCGGGCGAGGGGCGAGCGGCGAGCGGGGCCGGTCGCCGTGCGGCGGCGGCCGCCAGCCCTCGGTCTACCCACCCCCCCCCCCCGCTTCTTCCCGCATATCGCTGCCGCCTCGGGGGAGCGGGGCGGAGGGGGAGCAGGTGGTGGTACGCGGGGCGGGGCGGGGTGGGTTTGGTGGCCGTGTGGCCTGTTCGGCCCAGCCCTGCCCTCGGGCCTCGCCGCTTTCACGGTTTTCACCCGTGGTGCGGCCCTGCTGCTTAAACCCACGGGGGTCTTTGGTGTTTCAAGAGCTGGCACGCGTCGGCGTCACCGAAGTGCCGTGCAGGTGATGGAAAGCTGGGTATGAAAGGCGAAGCGTCAGGCATCTTGTCTTTGTGGGGACACGATGATGTCTTGGCCATGAACAGTGGCTGGCTGTGGGGACAGGGAGGGGGAATGGCGTTGGTGGGGCCTGCTTGGGCCTGCTGGGTACGCAGGGCGCTATGTGATATAGCAGTGATGTAAAAATGCGAAGTTTGTGTGGAAATCAGGGGAAGAGGCAGGTGTTTTGCGGCCCCTCATGTCCAGCTGCTGGAGTATTCCTGTGCCCCATGGTGGCAACGTGGTCTGTACTGATATTCAGAGCTTTAAGTAACTGTCTGGTATGCCCGTGCCACGGTTAGTCCTGAAACCTTCGGGTCAAACCGCTGACAGTTCCTATCACAGGCACGGTAGGCAGCCTTGGTCTTGCGTAAAACACCAACCCCCAATGAAATAGCAAGGTAGTTTGTCGTTTTATAGCTATGGTTCCTGTTCACACATAGCCTGGCTTGAAACACAGGTTGAACCTCATGCAGTCATTAAAAACTGTTCTATAAATTAGAAAGTTAGGCTGGTCTTAACTTGAATTGTGCAAAATAACGGCAGCTGCCATTGGTTTTCATGCAGTGTATTTTCATCTCTGTGTCGTTGGCCCCCTTTAAGCTTCTATGAGGAACTTCTGTCTCATGGCATCTTGGAACCGCTGACTGCACCCATTGAAGGAATGGTAGCGAAAGAAGGCTCGTGCAATTACATGGCACCCCAGGGCATCTCCTCGGTTGTCAAGTATTATTTAAAACAGTCAGGTAATTTTTTAGATGCCTTTGTATGAAATGAAAGGTTTTAATGGTTGTGGTTTTGATTACATTCTTGAACTGTCTTTCAAATTTAAATCTCCAATGAGAATGTTCCTTGTTTGTTTATGTGTGTCTTGAAGTTGCTTAGATGGATAAACATGTCTGGGAGCAATTTAAATTTCTAAGTCCTGCAGGCGCTTCACTGACTTCAGCTGCACTGCTGTCATATAAAAATGTCTATAGAAATATAACGTCTGTAGCATCAGGGACCACGCTTCTATTTACACTGTTTGCTTTAGCATATGAAAGTCAGACCTAACGCAATTAGGATGGGGATAATTTAGTGGGATTGAGGTCATGGTTGAGGAAAGATTTGAGCAGCAGGTTGAATGAGGTGAGTGTTTGGTTGTTTTTTGCACGAGCGTGTCCTTAAGTTAACTGTGCTGTTTAACTGAGCAACTGGGAGCAAAGCAGTGAGCCATAGCCTGTGTTGTGTAGAAATGAGTGCTTATGTGAGCCTACTGTGTTGAAAGTCCTTTAGAAAAGACTGAAGGAGAATATCACCCGCTAGTTTAAACTGTGTAACTGCCGCATTAGGTGTAATGTGGCAGAACCACTTCTATAGTTTAGTGACGAATTTAACTCTGGTTTGAAAAACGTTAGCTTTATAAGCAGTCAAGCTTTGCTCCTTTCGTGTGATTAGTTTTGTCCGGTTTTAATTAGCAGGTGTTTTAGACCCTAATCTTGCAAATAATTAACTATGTTCCTGTCTTCTGATATGTGAGAGATACTAACAGGGGCAACACTTTTTTTTATCTCCTGGGGGCGTGCTTTGATTGCTTATCCGGTGCTGCCTCCTGCATTCGTCAGATTTCACTCTGAATTGGTTCATCTCACTAAACCCACAGTAAACTAACCTGACAAAGGGAGCAGCTGGTAGTTTTACATCTGGTTACTGAGGTGAATCATGTCGGAGAGGAATCAGATGTATACCAGCCCTAGCACAGGGCAGTGATGGGATCTTTTCAGCTGATGAGGATCCCCTCTTTTAACGTCATATGCAGTCTGTTAAATTGATTCAAGCTAATTTGTGAAACTTTGTGCTAAGACTGTCTGTATGCTTCACTGTTTACACGTAATCCTGTTACTAAGGGAAACTACTCTGCATTTTTTCTGTGGAATTCACTGTTACATGTATTTAATGTCTTCTTTTTCCAAGCAGGTGCAGATGTCTTCTATGAACAGCATGTAACTTGCATCTCTCTTCGAGATGGGAAATGGGAAGTCTCCCGGAAAATGGGACCGCCGGAACAGTTTGATGTAGTTATTCTCACAATGCCTGTTCCACAAATTCTTCAGCTGCAAGGTGACATTGTAAACAGTAAGTTCATACCTCAAAATCACAGGTATCTAGCCAAAAATGGCAATTGAGCACCTTGTATAGAAAGAAACACACAACAGCCTGAGCTGTCTTTTAATTTCCGCCAGAATAGGATGAATCTGAAAGTGATAGGAGGTGGCTAATTTCAAGGTCATATGTGTGGCACATGAGCAATAATACTTTGATAGCAAAAATATCTAAATAGGTGAGTCAGTCTTTGATCTTTAATTTTTTGCCGACTTCTAAATCAGGACTTGACTTTCTGTAACTTGAAAACAGTTACTGAATCAGACCTCAGCTGGTCCCCACATGGTGGTTTCCTTGTCACTATCTCTTTGTCAACATGTCATGCTAATTTTCAGTGCTGCCCTTGGTATGTTTGCAGCAGGGATGACCCAGAGAATAAGACTTGAATAACAACTGTGCTGTGGGGAAAAATCCCTAGGGCATTTCAAGGAGCCTAAAATCGTGAAATGCAGGGGAGGAAAAAGTCCAGCTCAGAACTCTTTGGTCTTTCAGACCCTCCAGCTTGTTTGCTGTTTCTGGCTGCCCCCTGGGGGTTGTATTCCCCAAACATGAGTAAATCTCAGTTATCCCTTGGTGACTTACTGGGGCGAATGTGTTAACAGTGCCATGGAGGCTTAGAAAGAGCAGCTCAGTGCTGAGAAAGAAGTGTAAGCTCAGGTCTGGACAAGTTTACTAGCTTAGGTGCATTGTCTCAGGTGTGAGGCTTCCAGGGCCAGCTTTTCTTGGAAGTCTGGCTGGTGAAACCTGCTCACCAACGCCAGCCCTGTGCACAGTCAGTTACTGCCAACAGCGGGCTCCCAGCAGCGCTCTTTCTGGGAGGGCTGGTTAGCTGAGGTGCTGCCGAGCCTGCGAGCAAATCTGGCGTGTTTGCCGTGAGCCTTGATCCTTGCGGAACAGCCACTGTGAGGATTTATAGGGCAGAGATCTTCATGCGGCTCTACGGGAGATGGCTCTGGGGGCTGATGCTGAGCACAAGCCAGGAAGCCCAGCCAGGCCTGTGCTGAGCCTGGCAGAGCCATTTGAAGTGTGCTGGGGCTGTGGATTTATCACCTCAGCTGCAGTGTTGTACAGGAGGGGTGGGTCTGGCCCATGGTGTCTTTTCTAACAGTGATGGATAGTGAGCGTCCTGGGAATGGGAGAAAAGTAGAGGTAGTCTGTAGTACTGTTTTCTCAGAGTCTTCCTGAGGTTCCTCTAGTCTGCATCTCAAGGCCCTCCTCAGTCAGAGTTCATGTCTTTGCAAATTGTTTTTCTTGGGGTAATTAAATCCTTTCTTGTCCAAAAAGTGGGCAGGTCCTCTTCAGAACATGTAGTTAAGGTGAACGGTTCATTTCACCTGCTCTTGGAGTGCTGGAACTGTCAGATGCTTTCTGCAACATTCTTTTCTTAATCTTCTGTGTAACTTCTGTGTAACTGCAGGATTAACTTTTACCTGAGGGAACCCAGCAAGTTTTGTCTTCTCCTCCCTTCTCCTCCCAATTTCTCTTCCTCTCTCTGCCTGTACCATGTGTGAGACCAGCTTCCACGTTTCCAACCTGGAATTCTTCATCTTGGGCGGCAGGACTGATTTCCTCCTTTCCTTGGAATTCCTTAACATTGGAGCTATTGGCTTCTTTACTCCTGTTACTTTAGACTAAGAAGAGAGGGGAATAAAAGCAAGGTGTTTCAGAGCCTGAATAGGGTGTAGATTTCGGATCCTTTTTGACTTACAGAGGGTCAGGGTACATCACTGTGTCTCTAAATTTCAACCTTATATTGACTGCACATCCAAGAGCTGAGTTTTGCTGACAGAGAACAGGGGTTTCCCAGATCCACCTCTTCTGGGATTTTAAGCTGCAATTTCATGTTAAGCTTAAGATAGTTAACTGTGGACATCTGCTGAAAGGAATAGTCATCCTCTTCCCTCCACGCTGATGCTGTCGTGCTTTTGCCTCCTCTGTCAGCACTAGTGAGTGGCTACCATGCTGGGATATCAGATCTGCTCCCTGTTTTGACCCCAAAACTGACTCTCATGGTGCAAATGAATACGTGAGCGTTCACTTGGCTATGCAAGCCGATCTGACTTGTTGAGCAACTGCCTGGTCATTAGTGTTAACTTGCACATACACTGAGGCTGCTTTATGACCTGTAAAGCAGTTTAGTCATCTGTATGCTCTGGTCTTCCAAATCCAGAGACAAAATTTCATTATTCTAACGGAAAAAATATTTGTGCATTGCTGGTATATAAACTAGCAACTCCAGCTGCTCCTGGAAGGGTTCTTGCTCCTTTCTGCAGACTTCCCCCTTGCTGTCACGTGGGGTGGAAGCAATCATTTTGCCACTGTGCTCACGCTGCAGCTGAAATGAGAGATATGCTGGGTTGGAGGAAGGGGAGGGCTTCCTCCTAGCAGCAGCAGCCTGTGCGGCCAGCTCAAAGGTCATGTGTAACGACTCTGAGACTGCAGGCAAGGGGCTTGAAGTGAAGGGGGGCCGAATTTAGGAGTACAGCTACCTTAACTGAGGGTCTTGAAGGCCTTAATTATAGAGAAGACAAACACTGAAGCTAAAATGAAGGACGTGGCTTGGGGCCTTGTGGTAATATTGATCTCGGTCACTGTTGTGATTTGTGATGAGCAGTGTCAATGGAGCGAGCTTTGGCTAATTCGTCAACAGCCCTGTTTTTGACTGTAACTAGCCTTTACTGCACACCCTCCTTTGCTTCAGTGTGTCATCCCTACTTTGACAGCTTCTTGATTAGAGGCAGCTCGTTTAAGGATCATCCATATCCTCCATAATTTTCCTCCCTTTTCCTATCTGAGGTAGCGCTCTGACATGCCTTTTCACATCAGTTTTACTGCACACTGGAGATTGAACTGCTAGCTGTGTACCTGTGCCAGGTTCCATTTTAGCCTTTTTGGTATGAATTTTATCAGTTCAAAGTCAAATGAAGTTTTAAATGGATTTTGATGAGGGATTGTTAGCATTAATGTATAGATAAAGGCTGTAAAATAAGTGAAGGTGCAAAGGCAGAGCTGTGTGGAGTAGGTGGTGTTTAGATCCATTAGTGAGCATTGGAATTAGCCTTTGATATTTGTGCATGGAAGAACCTGAGTCGGAGACTTCAAATCACTACCCAGAAGTGGTATTTCACACCTTGCAGGAATTCACCATTTTTCTGTTTGAGCCTTGACATTGACTGTGTCATATCGGTACTTTCCCCTTGCTTGAGAATATTTAACTGTCTGAATATTGTATTTTTAAGCAGTGATCCCATAGATGATTGCCATAAACATGCAGTATGTTTTTTAATAGCTAAACAGTTTGGACACCTATGCTCACGTTTTCAGAGGCATGTCCTGAAATTTAGGCTGTTGTATTTGTAGTTAGGTGCTTCAACAAAAGCATCCTGCGTGCACGTGTGTTGCGATTTCCTCTTCATTGTAGAACTGTTTTTTTGAAAATCAGTTTCATTTATCTACATGATATCCAGAGAACTAAGACTGTGAAATAATGACCCTCCCAGATTTTATGTTCAGTTGCAAAGTTTCCATTTTAATACTTAAAGCTTTCATTAACCTGTTTTATTAATTTGTGGTTTTTTTCCTGTTCTTTAACCTTTTAGATGAGCCTGAACATGTGAAACTGTATACATTTAGGAGGAGACAGAATTAAGTGGCTTTTGGCAACCTAGAATTACCATTTTAAATGGACTGTGTGAGAAATGACTATTCCAGAATTACTTCTCTTCTGAATGTAAAGCCAAAACTTAGATTAATGGAGAATGTAGTGTGTATACACACCTATTTTTTTACTTTTATACATACATATATAAAGTGTGTATATATATACACGCATATGTATATGTGTATGCCTGCATTTACATATATAAAGTATTGTCCTGTTTACTTGTATTTTGTTTGGTTCGTATTCTTTGAATTTTATGAGCATTTATCAATTCTTAACTGAAAAGGGGCAGGGAAGGAAGTGGCTTGCCTGTGGCCAATCTTTTTAGATTTATTAATCTTTATTTTCAGCCTTTATTCATTCCCACTACAGCTCTCATGCTCAAATAGACTTTATCAGTTGCACATTTAGCAATAGCAGAGAAGAAACAGTAATAATGCTGCTGGAAGTCGTAAGCTTTGAGATCTCTTGCACTAGTAAAGTTGTTGGATTTGTGGTCTGCAAACAGGCATTCTTAGGGATCTTTGATACTGATATCTGATGAAATTACCCTTCACTGATTTGATTTGGTTGGTTTTGATTCAGAAATTGTGTCCTGCATTTACTTGAAGTTATGGTAGAATTACCAAACACAATTAATCAAAAGAAAAAAAATATCCTTTTGCAATGTCTTAATTTTTCCCTTGCTTTCCTTTCTTTACATAACATGTGGTACGTGAAGAGTTAGTAACTTTCTAAGCTTTTAAAATAGCTGAGTACTCGTATTGGGTTGAGGTGGAAGGGGAAAATGGGGTTTATAGCTCCTTGCAACATGTTTGGAAGAACAATAGGTGGCAGCAATCAAATGATGTTTAGGACAGTTAGCTTGAATAACTAAATTAAATTTAGTGCACTTATTTGTATTTGGTCTTTACATGTTTTGGTAGTAAATATTGTGGTTATGGAGAAGGTAAAAGGAAAATGAATAAACGTTTCTGAGTTTTGTAATGTAAATTCAGTATCAGAAAAGGAATAAATTTGCTTAAAAGTAGGATCTTTGCAAATAAAAGGACTAGATTTTGCAAATGTTCGTCATCTAATAGTATTTCAGACGTGCTGGACTGCTATATTGGCCGCTGATAGGAAAATCCTGGATTTATATACCAGAATCCATGTGATCACCAAGCAATATAGTCCCTTTTTGTGCATTTTCAAATCGGATTGACAAACTTTTTCATCAACTCTGTTTTTAGTAAGATGTTTGTCAACATGGCAATTAAAGATTGCAACAATTTGCAGTAGTTTTTATCTGTGTGTTCAGAATGTTTTCATTAAGTTGCTTTACTTGGAATTTAAAATTACAGTTCCGCATGTTTAATCTGGTAATAAAATGGAATCGCTTGGCTTTTGTTTCAAGCCTGACCTATTTTTTTTTTTCCATCTGTGTGAATGTCCCGCATGTTTTAAATAATACAAGCAGATGAGAAGACACAAGTAAAATAGGACTGTATTTACATAGTGAGGCTTTATAATGTGAATTAGGAAAGCCCAACTCCGATAATTTTTTATGAGTCCCGAGTTGTTGCTGAGCGAATGTGTTTATTTTTGGATAGCATGACGATAAATTCTGAATCTTGTAATTTCAGTTCCAAGCAATCTTAGCGGGGCTTATCCAAGCTTTGAGTTTGCTCTTGTTGCCTAACATATCTAATATGTCTAGTGTAAACATGTACACTGATTTGTTAGTTACTTATCAGACCTTAGGAGCTGAGGTCACACCGTGCAAATATTTGTGCTTTCTGGAAATACAAGTAGTTATTAATTCTGCGTGAGACTAGCTGTTGATATTCATGTGGTCCTTTAAAAACCTGTCACTCATTTAACACAGAAGTGTGCTAGTACTGACTGAGGTTGTGGTAGCAAGAGGATTTGTGTTGGTACAGTCAGGCAATACACTCTTATAGAAGTGTGAGAGGCTTTTGTCTGGTTTACCAGTGCTGCAGCAGAAACATGGGGCATCTTACTCTGTAGCAAAACCCTCTGTCCTTGCTTGTGGGAGAACTGTTTGCACGATGCAGCTGGACAGAATACAGCTTTCTTTTGCTGTAACCTAACAGTTAGGATGAGCTGTCCTTTGTTTCGCTTCTGGCTGTGAATCTCACCTGTGATTCAGTGCGTGGCATCCCGTCCCTACCTCCTGCTGCTGCTGTCAGCTCCACCTCTCGCCTTCCACTGCAGCGTTTTGTACCCTCCTGTGAGTTGATTTGACTCGCCAATCCAGCAAGATCTATAGGTAAGCGTGGGGGTTCTCTTTGCTCAGTCAAGGAGTTGTGTTAGTTCGTGGAATGGTCTGACAAGCCTGAGAAAGCAGGCAGAAGGCAGAGGGTGGGACCACGCATCTGGGAGCAGAGGAGGGTCTAAGCAGGAGCAGCGCACGCTTGCTTGTCAGTTCGGCTGCCACTGAAACCACTATGACAGCCTTTAAAGCAAGCGAAGTTGTTACGTGTTCTCTGCCTTCTGCAGGTCAGGTATAGCCTCCCGTTTTAGGGAGTACTTTTTAAAAACAGGCTACTGCAGCTGGAATTGCACATCAGGAAAACCAAAATTAAAGTAGGCCATGTGTGTTCTTAAGCGTGTGTTTGACTTAGCCTATTTTTAGGTGTTTCTTTATATCTGGAGTACTTATAATGGACTTGTTCTGCAGTTACTAGTTGAACGCATTGAAAGCCTATCAAAAGTCAAATAGGCTAGCACACTGATTCCAGTGACCCTCTTTTGACTGGTAAGTGCGAGGATTAAACCCGATGTGTGTGAACGCGAGCGGTTTGAAAAGGAGAATAAAATAGAAAATATATTAGATAAAGGGCTACTTTGCATTTTATTGTTGTCGGTCAACACTGTCTGCCTTTGGTAGAAAGCTGAAACTTTCATTTGACAGATCTCAGAGTAAAACAAGAAAAAAAGCAAGATACGATGCTGGAAGAGGAAAGTATGCTGCCTTTTGTTTTTAGACTTGAGGGGAGCGGGGCAGCTGCTTACCACTCTAGGGGAACCCACGTTAGATCCTTTTGCCAGACCAGGATGACAGCTCTTAAACAGAAACCCCACAGAGAGGGTTTTGCTCTGTCACAGCATCTTTTTTTAGTGCCTGGTAACGTTGCAGAAACACTTCTTCCAGCAGTCCCTATTACTTGTTCTACCCTACCTCCAGTAAGTCAGCTGTATTGTCACAACCATCTGTGGGCCCGCAATAATGTGGTCCCCTCCGCCCCTTCCCCCTCCCCCCCGCAAAAGGCGGGGGAGTTATTTTTAGCAGCATCAGTGGTGTGATCTTCAGTTCGCCATGTGGCCCACAGACTTACTGGCATGTTATTGTACTTTCAGCAAGGATAGAAGAGCAGCGCAGAGGCTGTGAGAGGGATTGAGCAGCATGAGCAAAGAAATGCTCGTGAATCTGCGGTTTGAATTCTAAGCTTAGGTTTCCTGTATAGTCCCAGGAGAGATTTGGAGCACCTGCATGCTAAACAGGCAGCAGATTGCACCGATTTAGCTAAACCAGCTTTAAAAAAAGTTACTTCTGACGTATCAGGCAGTGCTGCTTTTGTGTGTTGACACACTTAATTTAGCCTGATCTGGCTATCTGTAATTACTGGAACCTGGACTGTGACCTGCTTATCTTCCTGTTCCTACTGCCTATGCTGGTGGGCAGAGTGCTTCGATACCAGGGGACTTGATCACAGAACTTTATTTAATGCTTGTTTTACCTCTTCATGTCATTATAGTAGTGTATTGCAAAACAGAGAATGGGACCGCAGGAATATCAGATCAGGTAAACATGAGCCCATGTGCGTATGCACACATTAGTTTTTTTTTTCTAAATAATAAAGGTGATGGTATTTGAACACAGGACATACTTGGAACAGAACAAATAAATGCTCTAAAACTTGTTTATCTCCACAATAAACACAGATACCTCTCAGTTTTTCCCAACAGCAGGCAGTCTTTGGTACTGTCCAGGGATTGTGTTTAGATAGAGAAATCTTTCCAAAGCTGCTCTTTGCCATGAGCCTAAAGGAGAAAAAAAAAAAAAAGTTCCCTGCCAAGAAATGTGATCAAACTGAGCAATTCTGAAACTTCTTTATTTGTGTCTCGTGGGACATGCATTTAATGAGCTGATGTTTTCTGTGTTGTAAGGAGCTTGGATGTGCCACTAAGAACTTATTCTTCGGTACGCCTAGTTAGGGCATTTATATCAGAATTGAATGTTTAGATCCTGAATCTAAAATGGTTTGATTTTGGGGAAACAATGAAAATGTACATCTCGCCCCTCCCTTGTGTAAAATCCCTGTTTGTTTGAAGTTTTTGCTCTTGTTTTATTTTGGGGTGGGAGGGAGATGGGGGAAACGCATTTAGAAAAGCTCTTCCTCCATCCCTGTGACCACACCTACTCAGCGTACTTGGGAGAGAAATGTGCGAAGGTGACCACAGGCTGACTTTGACTTTATAGCCATCATTTTGATGTAAAATCTACAACTCAAACTTGTGCTTTTATAGAGTTGAAAACCTTTGAAAAGCCTGGTGCAGGTTTGCAAGCAGTCTTTACATTTAATTGCTTGCTTGGGAATTATTTTTTTTTAATTAGTGCTGCAATCAAATAGGCAGACAGAAGTCTTCACTGGAGCACTTTTTTTTTTTTAATGCTATGTGCATTTTAATATATTCTCATAGCTTAGGCAGTGCCTCTAGACTGGATGGGTTTTTGTGGATTTCTAGGGGTTTTTTAATAGTTGCTGGCCGCTCGCACCACTGTAATTGAGACTGTTCTTTTATAAAGATTATCTTTACCTCCCACAGATATGCCTGCAAACTTTTAAGTTATTTCTGCAGTCCACATCTGGATTAGAGCAGGAAAAAAAAAATACTAATTTTAAATTTAATGAGATTTTGGCTCCATTGAGTCAAACATAAAATTTGCATTGAGCTTGCAGTCAGCTTTTCACAGTTGGCATCATAATTTCCAGGAACGTATGGTATGCTCTTGTATTAAAAAACCCCTCAGGGATAACTTACCCTCAGACACTTTTTGTAGAAGCTAAATTACCTTCCTTCTCCTGTGCCATCAAGTGAGATGTGGATGGTAGGGGGTTTTATTTTGCAAAACCATCGCAGTGCACATTGTCAGCCTTCAAGGTGTCAGATGGATCAGCTCACTGATGTGGATGAAAACTAACGCTAGGGGAGAAATCCAACAACTTAAAAGGTTTGTGTTTGTGTCAGCAAGTTGGTCTGGTTTAGTCTGTGGCTGTGTGGGCTCCAGAGCTGAGCAAACCTGAGAGAGATGTAAACCCCATCTCTATTTAGAAATTTGCAGTCGGGTCAATTGAAGCTGACTGAAAATTAGGATGCAGGCATGTTTCCTCTGTCCCCTTGATTTCAGCCTGTTCCTTACTAGCTTAAAACCTGGGTCAGTTCCTTAATCCTCTTCCCTGCATGGCCAGCAGGCAGCTGTGTCACAGAATCATAAGAATTGTCTAGGTTGGAAGGGACCTTTAAGATCATAGAGTCCAACCATCAACCTAACACTGCCAAAACCACCACTAAACCACGTCCCTAACTGAAGTTAGGCTGGGGGTGTAGTAGCAGAAAAGACCAGACAGCAGTGGCTTATGTTGCCAGAGAAGCTGAGAACAGTGTCCTTTTTCTTCTATAATTTCCATCCAGAATATTATCATATCCTGTTAGTGTTTTAGCTATATTGTGTTTTGGATTTACCCGCATTGCCTTAGAAGCCTGCATTTACTGTTGGCTGCCTTGCTCTTCTTTAGGATTTTAATTCCTTGCTAAAGTCAACTTCCCAGAGACACTTGGAGCACTTTATGGGGTCTCCTGTGACTCTACTATTTTTTTTAAAAAAGCCCCGATAAACTTTGTTCAGTGACTAGTGTAGCTCTCGCCTCATTTCAAGATAGAATCTTGCTTTGTAACCCAGTATTTCAGAAGCTGCTGATAATACTACTTTCTTCAGGTTTACTGTTATTTCCAGTATTTTGGTTTGCGTTGGTGTTTGACAGAATTAACTCTGTTCCGAGACTTGTAATCATAAGGTATACTCTGCTGTTCTGACCCGCACAAGCTTCCCAAGAGCTTGCAGCTGACCATGGGCACTCACCCGAGTTGTGCCTTGACCGGGAGCAGAGGGTGAAGTTTATGCTGTGCCAAATAGCGTGCCTGGAGGTAAGGTGTCGCGTTTGTCGTGTATCTTAGTAGTTTGTTTGAAAACTGTAAATATTGCCTGAGCTTGATAATGAAAGGCAGATGTGAGGCTTCCCAAAGCTCTTTGGGTCTTGAGTTCATTTATCTGAAATTCTGTTTTCCTTAGCAGCTGTTTTAGTATCTACCATCAGTTCTTCATCTAGTTCTGAGGGGTTGAGAAATTTTTCACATGTGATTTATGGAACAACTTTTAAGTACTGCTTCACTATTTTTTTAATTTTATTTTTTTAAGTTAGTCTTAATTTTTTTTTAATTATTAAAGTCATCTAATTTTTAATGGCTGGGCTAATGAATAAACAGTCTAGCAGTTGAATGTAGTAAACTTCAAATATCTCCTGTTTGTCCCGAAGGTGTTTTGGGCTTTGCTCTTGCACCTGATTTTGCTGACTACTGAAACTTTAATCTTTGAAATTATGAGTTATCTCACTTTGAATGAGAAGCCCTCATGTATGTAAGTAAAACTTGGTGGACAGAAGATTTAAAACACTAGCTAGTAGCTTATTAGCAGTTGTCAGCTGGGTGATAGTAAGTGTTTGGATCGCACTGATCAGGATTCGCTCTTAAGGTGATCAGGGTGGGCTTGAATGTTGGTTATGTTTCAGGAAGCACTATGTGTGTAGTTATTTTCCCATTCCACTGCTGTCCAACAGTGTAAGCAGGCAGTCTCACACTCCTAAAGCTTATTTAATTTAGGAAATGGAATAGGCTAGGTGAAAAACGAAGGTTACTTGTCCAAGCACCCTATGTTATAGCAGTGGACTCCGTTGCTACAGATTATTAAAAATGTAAAGATTATATATACGTATGAAATATATATAGGCTACAAAGATGATTAGGGAATTGGAGCGTCTCTCTTATGAGGAAAGGCTGAGGGACTTGGGGCTTTTTAGTCTGGAGAAGAGAAGACTGAGGGGGGAACTTACCAATACTTATAAATCCTTAAAGGGAGGGTGCCAGGGGGATGGGAACAGTCTATTTTCAGTGGTGTCCAGTGACGGGACAAGAGGGAACGGGCACAAACTTGAGCATAGGAAGTTCCATCTCAACCTGAGGAGGGACTTCTTCCCTGTGCGGGCGGCAGAGCCCTGGCACAGGCTGCCCAGAGGGGGTGGGGGGGTCCCCCACTCTGGAGCCATTCCAAACCTGCCTGGATGTCGTCCTGTGCCACTGCTGGAGGTGCCCCTGCTCTGGCGGGGGGTGGAACTGGGGGAGCTCCAGAGGGCCCTTCTGACCCCGACCAGTCTGTGAGTCTGTGATGTTGCTTATTTAAAGGGATTAAAGCTATCCTTTCACTTGCTTTATTCAAAAGAACAAGGGACATGCAAATAAAGCTTTCCAGAGTCAGTCCTATTGGACCAGTAGCCTCCAAGTCTATTCTCTTCCCAAAAGTAATGCTTTAAAAATACATCTGGACTGAAATGTGGCTGATTGGTACTCCTCTGTAAAGACAGGTATGAGAAGGTAAGTGTAATACCTGTACATAAAGAAAGATTTATTAATCCCTTCTCATTGGATTCTTACTTTAAGGAGAACAGGGTAGCTGCCTGTGGAAATTTAGGAAAGTAAATTTTATTAAGTTAACTGCATGCAGACATCAAGTGGCTTAAGCATCTTGCAGACACTTAAGTGACTGCAGAACAAGAAACTGGTGTACAATTTTGTAAAGCATAAAAGACAAGGATAAGCAAACAGCCAACAAATCTTTTTCTCACCAGCACACTAGAAAGTATCTTTTGGAATATTGATCAAACCCCCTTTCATCTATTCTGAATTAAGGCGTGCTTGTTGCAAAAGTAAGCTTGAAAACAACATTCACATTTTATAATGTATATTATGCTCCAAGGCAGTTTAGAAGCAGGGAAAAAAAATAACTTGGAAGTGATCACTTGTTTTCAAATGACTGAACTACTTTTAGAATTTATGCCCAACTGGATTGAAAAGGTTGGTTATTGCCATAAGATAGAATTGTCTAAGCAAGAGCTTAATTTTCTACTCTGAAGGAAATGCTGCGTAATTCTTACTGAAACAAGGAAAGCTGCCTCAGATTTGAGTTTTGAATATTTTTAATTCATCTGTAAAGGATCATTGGAAGAATTAAATACTGACTGAATTGAAATTCCTAGGGTCTCAGTGTCCTTGCCCGTACTTGCATTTCAGCTAGCGTAATTTGCCAAGGAAATCCTTGCTTAACTTTCTGAAATACAGATTTCTCGTAACTTTTAATGTTTTTGTATGCCAGTCTTCCTTTGCATTTACAGGAGGTTATCATCTCTTTGTGGTACCGTGTGGAATCTTAAACCTTTTTAAAAGTATCTCATGTGTGAGAGAGAGTGAGAATTTGTATAAAAACTGACATTTTTTCATCTCTTGTGTTTTTAGCACTCTGTAGGGTGCTCGCACTTCCCAAACACTTTTGTAAGGCATCACATACTGGATACCTTTAGATGTCAGTGTAAGTCTTTCTGCATCACGCTTGTGTGCTGCAGGACCCTGGCAAGGTTTGCATCTGTAATGCAGATGCATCTGCATCTGTAATGCATCGGAAAAAAGGTAGGTTAATGAATTGCGTATCTGCCATGCTGTCAAAATGCTTGCATTTCAACAGCATCCAGGCATTGTAGTCTTAATTTGTGTACTGCTCAAAGGTCTGTGGAAGATCCTAATTTTGGCAAGCAAAAGCAGTATCACTTTTTAAACTTCAACTCCTCAAAGTTTGTGCCGCTTCGTTCTTTAGAAGTGCATGTGGTAGTTCTACCTCTCCCCTCTCTGGTGATAAGCCACAATACCATGTTTTCTGCTTCAGATGCTGTGGAAGAAGTAGAAACACCATTAGATATTTGGAAAATGAATTTAATGCTTCAGTTCTGTTTTGGTTTGGTTTGGGTTTTTTGGTTTGTTTGTTTTTTTTTACACCCTCAGGAGGTGCAGAAATCCTGTGGGGAAGAAGTCTGATGGTCCCTTGTGAACAGCTTCAGTTCGAGATTCGTTAGGGAGAATGGTTAGAGTTCAGGACTTGCAGGTGCTCAAAAATGTCGTGGTAGCCTGGGGTTTTGGAACCAAACTAAGCAGGATTTTTGAGTGGCTTGCTGGCCTGAACTGGGGTTTTTATTGATCCCATTTTTAAAGGGTTTGGCTTTGTATTCTTTAAACCCTCATAAATCTTCTGGCAGTAAAACTGTGTGTGTTTACAGGCAATGAGATACATACTTACTCTGTTTCTTTTAAATGAGTGTTTGTTCTTTTCTGTCATGTTGCCTTTAGCCATAAATGTTATCGCCCTGTTTTGGGTTTTTTTTTTTTTTTGGTGTCACCCTGGCAGTACTTGTATTTTGCTGTAAAGTCAAATGTCAAGATACTAGGTATTATAACAGTTTGGGGTTTAAGGTTCAATTTTCAGTGAGTGCCTGCATTTTCTTTCTTAATGGGATTTGTGAGGCAGATAAGTCTTAGCAGCATTTTATGAGATCACTATTTCTGCCTTTTTTTTTTTTTTTTTAAATGCTATGTCAGATTTAGCTATTAGAGTTGATAGTCACCATTGATAGTTGAAAAAGGCATAGACAGTTTTCCAAGAAATGGTTTGTTGTGGCAGCAGGAGGGGAGAGTTTGGCTTTTGAATACAGTATTTGATATGATATGCCATGTGGTATGATAATGGCAAGGAAATTTTAATTTTTTTCCCCATCTGGTTTTTTTTTTTTAATCCTCTGTAGGTTACAGCTGATCTGTCAATAACTTTCAAGGAACTAATTTTTTTTTTTTTCCCCCCACTGTGTCACATTTTGAGCATTAATATTTTATAGCTGTGGCTTTTCTCCTTACAAGTAAAAGAGGAGACTGGGGAGCCAGGTTTTTAGGTTGTAAGCTTGATTTGTATGTCTGAAATCGTGTGCATGATATGCACACTCTAATTTATGAAAGTTGGATAAATTATGGCAGATTTGCAATCAGGCACAGCTTTCTTAATTTATCTGTGCTTTCAGAACACGTGCTGTGCATACTTGGTCGCACGTCTAAATCCTTTGGCAAGTCTGAGATGAGAGACAGGATGCAAAATGAAAGAATGTGTGATAAAAGAAAAGAAATAAAACAGGTAAGACATCCAGAACATGTGATACAGATGAAGCCACATGAAACAACATACTGATTGTGGGTGAAGTGTTACAAATGTATGCAGCTTTAATTTTTTATTATTTTTTTTTTAACCATGCTGTTTTCTGTTAGTGATTATATTTTAGGTATGTCTGAATACCAGGCGAGGAAGTTGCTTAAAAAAGGAGCAAAACCCCCCTATTATTAATGGAACAGTAGTCTAACAACAAGTGTTGTCGGAACATAGACCTGCAAACTCCCTAGTGTGAGTGTGGTTTGTATGCCAGTACCGTTTTCAGCTTTGGGGAAAGCTTAACTTCTCTTTATCACTATCTCGCCCTGTGCAAATGGAGGTTAATGCTTACCACACAGATAAACACTGAGGGTAGGATAGGAGGGTTTGATCAGGACTTGATTTTGAGACAAGAAAGCCTGTCTGGTGCTTTTCCGCTCCCTAGCTCATTTATAGATGGTAAAGTATGTGGAGATGTGGCATAAAGTTTAGTAAAATATGCAATGTTTGCTAAGTATATTTGTATTAATCTACAGAAGCCCTTTCCTCTGTATAATGCTGTGACTGTTGTCAGACTCTCTGTGGTGTTTTCTACTATCCTTCTCACACATTTGAATAACCTGGCTTTTTAGGCTCGCTGATTTACTTTCCCAATATTTTTTTCCATCGTTACAGCACTGCTGCATTTAGGAAGTGTTGCTTTCATTGTTGCTCCTTTTATTAAGGGCAACCTTAGCAGCAGGTGAAATATAAAAGGGCAGGAGAAGCATACTGTAATGGTAACACATAATCAGCTTTGTATGTCTGCACATTACCCAATACTAGCCAAGGAAAGAAAACTGCTCACAGGAGAGATCATTGCCTAACTCCGAACTGGAAGTTAAATAGATTCATGTTACACTGAGAGGAGTTACGGCACTTCCCTTTGGTATGTTTTAGATCACCAAAAGAAGTCGTGATACAAGAAAGAAATGAGGTAGTTTATCTTTGTTTACCACGTTCTGTGTCCCAACAAAGCACGTATTTTAAAAGAAAATAAGGAAGGAAAAAGAAGAACATGGTTACAGTGAAAGAAACTACTACCATGGCATGTCAGAGGCATATTTTACAAAATGTTACAATGAATTAACAACATGCCTCGTTTGGTTTCATACTTTTGTGAGGAGTGCTACACAGTGCATCATCATTTTAACTAACTACAAACTACAGAACTTTCACACCAACTCTAGATTAAATCTCTTATTAATTCACTTATTTTTGCTAGCATAGCGGATTGGTGCTTTTTTCTCCCCATCATCGTGAGGTATGTGCTCTGAAAATCGTTCAAGTATTAGACACACTCTAAAACGTCAGCCATCTATCACCAGTTCACACCAATTCACAACTGTTTCAAGTGAGACAATACAAGAGGAAACCAAATCTTATAATTCTTTTTAAAATGAAGTGTCTTATGCATTCACTCTGCAGAACAACCAGAGAAATTATTTACCAGTTTCTCTGCAAACCTTAATGTATGTGTGTTTGCAGGCTCTCACTCCTGCATTGAGGTCTACACCAGCACTTCCTTCAGCATGCAGCAAAAGGGGAGAGATGAGAATTTCTTCTAAGAGCATATGGTTTTATTTATAACGTGTTTCTCAGCTGTGACATTCCTAGGCAGGGCTTACTTGCGTACTACACTCCCACTCACTCACTCACTCAGCAAGCAAGCAAAAACTTCTGATATGTGCACTCAGGTGTTTGGTTTGTTGTTTTTTTTTGTTTGTTGTTTTTTTTAAAAAGGCACATGGAAGTAGGTGGAGCTTTATTTTATCAAACTGAGGATAAACATTACTTCACTAAGAGAAAATTAACTTTTATATAGTAGGAAAAAGCCCATAAACTTCTTGAAGTATGCTTCTTTGCATGGTAGCAGGTAATTTCTGTGTGTAGAATAATGCTGTATTTCTGTCAGAAAATTCACTGATGATTGATGATATGGGAATTCTTGGAGAAGAAGGGAGAGTGACAGAAACTAGTCCAAACACAGATATTGTGTGCACATGAACAGAAAAAGCTGTCCTTAAATGAACATACTGCTCTCTTGTTTTTTCTACTACATGATGTTTAACTTAAAAATGCTAATGAACTACAGCCTCTTAGTCTGATCACATCTAAGTGATTAATAACATCTCTTGGTACTGTTTAAACAAGTTTTTGTGTGTGTTTTTTTTTTTTTAAAGATTTAAAAACTAATTGATGTTCATGTTCCCCTTTCAGCTGCCTTTAATATTTACATCTGTGACAGATGTGATACAAAAAGGGAAGTACAAATATTTCAAATATAGATGTTAGTCTTAAACCTGCTGGCATTTTTTTATGGTGACCGTTACACAGTGTTGATTCGTAGTGGTAGCACAGACTTTGTCATGTACCCCTGTCCTTCTCAGAGTGTTCTTTCTATTTTAATTTATAAATACAGGTATTTTGCAGATTCATTAAACGCTAGTAAAAAAATTGAATGCTCTCATCTATGACCATCTTGCTCATCTTTTTTCTGCAAATTTCTGTTTTTCCATGGACTATTTCTCCGTGCTTACAGGAAAACTAGAGTCTCATCACGGTCTCATCTGCTCATGTGGAACAGGGTTATGATTTACTGTCTCTATAAAGCTGGGGACTTTCTGTGGTACGTCCCCGTGAAAACAAATGGAACTACAGTCACATTCCAGACAGTGTATTTTTGCCACTTCCTGTGCAATATGGACTCTATTTCTAAATGAAGACAAAAGTTTGTTTGCTTTTGTTCTGCTGAGTCACAGTCCAGAACAATAGACAGCTACAGAAAAATTGGTACGCTTTGTTTCTTGTTCCAGTTTTGACTTTGAAGTTCTCCCCTGTACTTGCTTCTCTCTTTTCTGTCTTCTTTATTTTTTTTTTTTTAATGCTGCAGTTGCAATATGATTTAGCATGCACGTTCCTGAATTTATTTTCTCTGAGCTCTGTTATTATAGTTCTCCCTTTTGGTTGCAGCAATCCTATTGACTGTCACCGGTGCAGGTTTTGTCTACTTCACATAAAGCTGCTTTATGCAAGAGAGAAGTGGAAGGCAATCGATCAGCTTTCATGAGTCCAAAGCATATAATCTCCCAAGGTGATTAGTAACAATAAATTGTTATTTTTGAGGTGCCTCATTCATTGTTTGGTTGCTTTGAAATGCAGCTGACAAGTCATTGAAACGTATTTGAGGGATGCAGGTTTACAGCCAGTAGGGTGTTATGGTAGTAACAGGATATGATCCATGAAGAAGGCTGTGTAACATAGATGTTATAATATGCCTGGAGCCATCATGAGCAAATACCATTTGAATCTTTAGCAATATTGCTAGAAATTGTGATATTGCCTAGTGTTATAGCTGGTGAAAATTACAGTTGGTTAGAAAAGTGTGTAAATGTGGTATTGTGAAAAGGGATGAAGGGGAAAAGAAAGGGCCCTGTGGGTGTCATCTCACTTTTGCACCAAATAGCAGTGGGATAGGAAGACC
Organism: Vanellus vanellus; assembly: GCF_965231255.1. NCBI lineage: Eukaryota > Metazoa > Chordata > Aves > Charadriiformes > Charadriidae > Vanellus > Vanellus vanellus. The sequence continues at coordinate 41,390,372 of NC_138912.1, read as the reverse complement.
TGCCGTCTGTTAAAAGCTGCAGAGTCCAAACTTTGGTTTTAGAGAGCATAGTGCTGACTGATGCTAGCAGCAGGATCACAGGCTTATGTGAAATTTATGTGATACTGTAATCAGTTAAATCCTTCTCCCTTACAGAGTAACAGGGCTGCTGGTAGCGTGGAGAAAGTTCGCCTGCTGAATTGCTTGAAATGGGGGGGGAGGGAAGGGAAGGAAATCCATAGTGAAATAAAACCCTAGAGTAAGTTTTACACTCAGATATTTAATCCGGTGCCTGCGTGAAGTAGAGCTGATTGCAAATTATTCCCGGGACAGATTTTAATGGGGTCTTGAAGGCTTTATCAATTTCTTTTTGAAACTTCTTGGCACCTCACCTTTTGTTGCAGTCACTGCTTGCAGCTTTATAATACATGTTTAGCTCTAGGAAAGCCTATACTTTGAGTGTTTTTTTCCCCCATTAACATTATTCATGCATTTTAATAAGAATTATTGCTAGCTTTCCACAATACTGATGGGCTAATCTGATTGAAGCTCTTTGAATCAAAAGACAAGGGGTATTTTGGACTGCAATAAAGAATTGGGATGTGTGTTCCTGTGCGAAGGTGTTTTGAGCCTCTTCTGTATCTTTTTATCGCTTCTTCACACTTTATGGCATGTCCTTTACTGAAAAAGTGCACTGCAATGTTTGGTACGTGTTTAGCTGCAATTTAGGTATATGTGTTTGTTTTACTTGAAAATTAATTTTAAATGGAGTTGCCTTAATTGTACAGGGAACGTTGGAGATGAATTTGATAGGTGACAACACTGACTGAGTAACTATGAATTCCTAGTTTTAGGTAATTGTCTTGAGAGAACTTTGGTAAATGAAAAAAAAAAAAAAAAAAAAAAAAAACACAACAAAATTCAGGAACTGCCCACACCAAAAAAAAGTCTCAACAGAAAGAAAAAGAGGAAATAAAATGTGGAATCCCTGAATTCAGGAATAGAAGGAAGAAGTGAGAAGCAGTCAGCAGAAGAAATGGCGGTTATTAAAATTGATGGAAAATTTGAGCATCTGAAAAAACCCAGAAGGATTTACCAGTATGTGCTGGATATTTACGTGAATATGCAGTAATGTGTGCCTTCTCAGAACCATTTTAAAGCAGGGGTAAGAGAATCCTGGAGAATTATATAGGAAGAACTAAATTTGCTTTTTAAAATAGTACTGTCACAAAAGAATCACCAGCAAAGAAAGAAGATGCTGGATCCAACAGTTTGTTCAACTCATCCTGCTCCAAGTTAATAGCAGAATTTCCATTGGCTCTTTTATCATTACCAGGTTTTGCCTTGATTGCTCTCTTCAACCATATTGAGTATTGAAGGATGTAATTGCCTCTTTATCGAAGAAAGCCCAAAAATGAAGGAAATTAGTTTTGCAGAGCTACTGAGAATAGTAAGGGAATACATTAATCTTGCCGAAGGTGAAAACAAACCTGAATGTTGCCTGTGTAACACCCTGCCTATGGGAGCACAGCTGTATTTCAGTCAAACCATTTGAAAGAAAAGGTAGTGGATGCCTGTGTAGTAAGAGGATGTTAGCAGAGAGGAAGATGATGCATGCATTACTCTTGCCGAAGAGAAAGATAATTACTATCAACCATAATCTCCTTTTTTTTTCCCCAAATTGTTACTTGATTAACATAATCAAGTTACAGTCAGAGCAATTGCTCTCAATTGGTACTTAGTTTGCCAATTACAGCTTCTATTTCAGACTTGATAAAGGCAGGCAAGGTTAGTGAGCCTGAAAGTATGTCTGGGTTTTTTTTTTCATCCTGTATCTGCTGAACTAATAGAGGGTATGACTTCTATCAACAGCATGTGCCAAACTTGTACCCTTAAATGATCAAAGGCACAGCGACACAGTTATTTAAGATACCTTCATGTCTAAGAAGATTTAGCACTTTTATTTCTTGGCACACTTTTAAATCTTCCTTAAAAAAGACACTTCAGAGTAAATAAAAAAGCTAATTTAGTAGCCCTGACAAAACTGGTACAAAAGATGACACAGCTGTGAACTGACTTTGAAAAATCCCTTAAAAAAAGAAAACGTAGGCACCGTAATTCTGGATTTTTACTGGAATGAGCAAGTGCCTTCTATCTTTTTCCATGTGAAGACCCCTAATGTGTCAGCTGCTGCTGATTGGCTTTTTCATTTTTCACATTGGTGAGGGAAGAACTCCCCATCCACTTCATAACCTCAGCCTCTGTCCTCAATCCCTTCTTGATTTCCAGTGCAGCTCTACCCCAGAGAAGACCGACCAAAACATCTCCAACCGGATGTCCATCTTCTTGCCTATACGGAGTAAAATGATTGACTGAAGCTTCTCAGGCTCATGAACCTACCCTGGGGACTCATCCAGATGTCTGGCTGGCTTTCTTGGGCACCACTCTGGTCAGGTCTAAAAATAGAGCCCTGCAAGATTGAGCCATCTACATTTCTTCTGGGAGTAGTCTACTCCTGGGTGGTTGTGGTTGTTAAAGGACCTCCTTTCCAGGGTTATTTTGATGCTGTCGGTGCTGAGCAACCAGGACTTTACGTATGAAAAATGGTCTGGGATATTCACCTGCTCTTCTGTCCACTTCTGGCAATGTTGGAAGCACAGTGTGGCACTTGGCAGGTCTTGCCTCCATGGCAATGACACTTGTTCTGCCCATCTTTGTCTCTGCCACCGTCGCTTTGGAACCAAGAGATGGGGTTCCCATGTACTCCAAGCTGTCTCTTGCAAAGCAGAGTGATGAGAAGATGCATCTTCTGCACTTAGGTTTCCATCAAGGTACAGACAGATGATGCTGTTCTTCCTTCAGCCTGGCTTTGGTGTTTTCGGTCACAGGACTTGATTTTCTCTTCATGCAGAACCCACTTCACCTTACATTCAGTAAAGCTTTTTGTGTCCTCTGGTGGCTTTTACACCACCACCAGAGGAAGACAAATAATAATTCTATAACTAGAAAGGTTAATCAACTTTTGCTACTAACACTTTGTTGCTCAGTGTCAAAATTAAGGTTCATGTTTCAATCTCTTGCAGAATGTGCTTCTCCCAAACGCTAGCTTGTAGCAAAACTACTTTCTATTTCCAGTTATTAAACAGTCTCCAGCGCTAGTCTTTCAACTTGACCGTGGAGCTTTTGTCTTTGGGCTAGGAATCCTTATGTGCCTCGCTCAGCCAGCCGTACTTCTGATTGTACATACCCTGTGACTTCCAGAAGTGGTATTCTTCATCTCAGTTGTTATTTGCCTTCATTGTATGTGATTGGCAGAAGCTTACAGGATTTAATCAGAATTTTAAAAGGCCTTATTTGACTGGGTTGGTGCTTTCTGCAGAGGAAACGTTTGTAGTTCTGTAAATAGTCTTTTTTTTTTTTTTTTTTTCAACATGAACCTGGAACCGATATCTTTTAGTCAAATAGGCCCGAAGTAAAACTCTGCAAAATTGGAGGGACTGAGATTTTTTTGGCTATTATAATACCTACTGTTTAGTGAAATGCCTGTGCCAAGAGACTGCCAGTAGCACTTATCTGTCCTCAACAGCAAACAAAAAGGGGAGGCGGAAGAGTGAAATAAAAAAAAAATATATTGTTCAGTCAAGATAGATTAATAGTGTTACACACAAGCCACACTTCCTTGTTGGTTATATCAGTTCTTTGTATTTTTATATGATCTAAAAATGTCTTTCCTTGCCTTTTTTTTCCGTTTGGGGAAATTGGAGTGAGTGTTCCCTTTCTGTGGGAACAGTTGGTACCAAAAAGGCTCCATTTTGATATGTAAAAATATTAATTTCAGGGTAGTGCACATACTGCTTTCTGTGGCTTGACTATGTTTTAGCACTTTATGAGAAATTTTTCAAAGGTGGTGATATTTTATGTTGTAGAGAACAGTAGTCTTTAAGGGAGTGTTGAATCAAATGTCTCCATGAGGTTTGGAGTGCCTGAAAAACTTTGCTGAATTTTGCACAGCACAGTGGCTGCTGGAACAAGTACCTTTAGTAAATGAAAAGTTTTGTTTTTCCCTTATTACGTCTACTGTCTGTGTATAAAATGAAGCTACTCATACAGGTGTCTACAGAATGAGTCCTGGATAGTTTCCCAGATGTTTCTTCTTAAGTAGGAGCTGCATTTCAGAAAGGATTAGTCCTCTCGAAGGCTGTCATGCTGACTGACAGCTTTTACTGCTCTCAGCTTCATAATTTTCATAGTTTGTTGGGGAAACGAACCACATAGCCTCCAGACCACTTCCTTAGACTCTCAGGTGCTGTTGTACAAGGACGTTCTGTTTCCATCAACATGTGAAACAAAATCAAAGCATCACATGAGTTAGTGTTGGATTTGCGTGTGGACATCAGCATTACCAGAAGTTAGGAAAAGAAAATGCAGGTAGGTGGGTGGATAGTACCCACTGAATATTCTTTGGCTTTGTTACATCAGTTTCATCAATATTGCAGTAAAACAAAGCAGTGTGGCTATGGTATTACTGTTCCAGGGAAATCTGAGATCCTTTGTCATCTTAAAATGTTGTCCAATGTGGTTACACTAATCTATCACCTTTTGCACGTAAATGTACGGCAGGTGTTGGAGGGAGGGAGAACTTCCAGTAAATGTAAACAGCATTAAGACTCCTGTATTAAGCCAGGTTTTGTTCTGCATCCCAGGCACTTGCCAGACTTTCATGCCTTTCTTATCCCCAGTGCCGTGCCTTGCTTCTGGGTGATGTCTGAATGTCCTCTCACTGCATCCTACTTCTGTTTCATGGGAAGTATGATTGGAGAATTGGCAAGAGGGTGGGAGAAGTTCAGAGAAATAAGCACGATGGGAATATGGAGCATGGGGTAGCATCAGCAGTGTGGGAACATGGGTGTGGAACAAGGAGACCATGGGAGGAGATCACAAAGAGAGGAACCAAAGCTCTGAGTTAGAAGGACTTTGTCCTGCTTAGACAGCAGTATCTCATCCAGAGCACAAAGTTGAAGTATGGTGGTGCACATAGTGAAGCACAAAGTGAAGTTGGGTGATGTATCCCAGCCTGTGGCTCATCCTCAAGGATCCTGAGATGCTACAAAAAGCTGGGAAAATGACAGCTGATATCCAGTCATTGTGAGCCCATGTTAACAATTGCCCAAGTCAGAAAGGCAATAGCAGAAAGGACGTGGACTTTTGAAAACAGGAGCCCTGGGGATGTAGCAAAATTAGGGAGATTAAATTCAGCGTCTGTAATGCAGAACGCTCCAAAGCATAGATGCAAGATAGGGTCCTTGAAGGAGTTAATTTGAACTTGTGTTGAGCTCCAAGATGCATTTAGGTATGGGCTCTGGTTTCACATACAATTCTACCTTTTCTCAGTGCTTTCTAACAATGGAGGAAGTAAACCAGTACTGCACAGAATGTGGTAAACCTATTTTCATAATAAATGGTTATGTGTAATCTGACTGGCCCTGAATTTTAAGTGTTTTTACAAGTGCACACTAATTAATTGTTCATTACCAGTTGAAGCTTACACTGGATTGTACATCAAAAACTCTCAATGCAGCCTATAGCATGTATCTTAGAATCATAGAATCAGTGAGGTTGGAAGGGACCTTTAAGATCATCAACTCCAACCATTAACCTACCCTGATAAAACCACCACCACTCCTAAACCATGTCCCTAAGCACCTCATCTACCCTTTTCTTAAACACCTCCAGGGATGGTGAATCCACCACCTCTCTGGGCAGCTTATTCCAATGTTTAATAACCCTTTCAGTGAAATCTTCTCTATACAGATGTCTGATGGTTGTGATCCTTTGTGAGATGTGTTTTAGTTACAGGGCGCCTAAAACATCTTTTAAAAAAACCTCAAGAATTAGTTGTAAATCTTCTGCTCTCAACAAAGGACAAAACTGCCAGGTAGGAAGCTTTTCGTGGGTCAGTCATTAAATTGGAGTTGTAATACTCTGAATACTGCAGAGAGAATATTTTACTAGAATGCTTGTACTGGAATGGAAACCTTCTGCTGAGTTCTTATCAATAAGCTATTTGTTGTTTTTTGTTTTGTTTTGTTGTTTTTTTTTTTTAATATAGGAACCCTGGTAATTCAGAAACTTCGAATTAGACCTCATATCTCTGGTTCTATTTTTGGGAGGCAGTTTGCTAGCTGACAGTAAGTGGGCATAATTACCATGCCAGCTCACCGTTGGCAGTGATTTTGGTGTCAGCAGTTTCACTTACTGAGGCTACAAATCATGAATCATCTGTTGTGTTAGGATTAGAAATCTTGTGCAAGATTTTAAGATGTTTGCTACATGGTTTGTAACTTTGTTTTAAGGGTTTTCAGAATGATGAAGAGAAAGTTGCATGTTCTTCATGTGCACAAGCGTAATAGGAGATTACACTTTCTGGAAGTTAGAGCAAAACCAAATTTCTGGTTTTTGTTTTTTGTTGTTTTTTTTTTCCTGGCTTATTCTTTTTTCATGGATCATTTGCATGTACTTGTTTCCAGGCAGTAGTATGTTGGGGTTCAATGTCTGGATCGGATGGTTGATGTGACAGTCCACATGCAGCACAGGAACAGAGAAGTGCTCCGGCGATCTTTATTTGTGAGTGTGGGAGCAGACACCTCTGGTTTCTCTCAACCTTTTTGGACGTTCCTTGAGTCTTGGTAAGAGTCGTGCGGTTCTGCAACCTAGAGGAAAATCTGCCTGCTGAGGTTTGCTGTTTTGGCTGTTGGAAACCACAGTAATGGGGCATTTAGGAATGATGCCCGCAAAATGGAGCGTACTGGCCATTTCGTAGAGAACCTCCGTTTCACTAATCAATCTGCTTTTGCACGAAGTGATCTGATCTAGCTAGCAGGCTCCTGCTGTAAACCATTTCTCTGACGGCACCTAAAGCCCTGATGACTGTACGTGGAAAGACTTGAAGCAAGCTGTTAAAGCTGGTTGATTTGTGCTAGTTTCAGGGATGCTTTAGGTTTGCACAGTTTTAAAAGAGTGTATATATATGGAATGAGTGTGTCTGTGTAGGTGTGTATATACATGTATGTACATACAAATGTGTGTGTATATAAACACACGTACACAAATGCATATCATGCTTTGTGTATGATGTTCTTTAAAAAGGTAAGGTTCACCGGGTTTTGGTGAATTTTCCAAGGCTGGCTTGTGATTTTTGAGAATTGCATGTTATCACAGTTTTACAATTTTGAATGGAAACAGCTGGAATGTCAAGAGTTTCTGATAGGCAGACTGTCCGTGGTGTGATTCCTCACTAGTCACGGTACATAGCATCCTTTCTCCTTTTTCCTTTCCTATTAACTGGTATGTCTCGTTTGTTTCAGTCTCTTCTTTGCATGAATTCCAAGGAGAACAGAAGTGACTGAACTCTGTCTAGGAGGGATTTAAGGTCTCCAGTAGGACATATTTTTAGGATATAAGCTAGAAGTAAGAAGTTGTTCAGGTTCATGGCAGCCAAAGTAAAGCAAGTCAGGACTCTGCCCAATAACCCAAAATCTCTTCTGCAAAATTTTTTGTTACTTTAATTTGCATGGTGTTATTTTTCATAATTAATGGGGAATAGCAAGGGGAAATCCTGTATACTCTTTAATAAATGGGCTTCTGCCAGTCCCCAAACATGCTAGAAGTGATATATAATTTTATTTTTTATGTTTTGATATGAGAACTAATACTACATTTTTGCAACTGAGGCTTGGAATGCCTTTAGCCCTCAAATGAGATGAGCTGTTTTGGTTACAGTGTTTTTGAGTTTTTCTGTTCAGCAAATCAGATGGATACTAACTGGCTATTGCTTATCACTTGCAGACCATTTAAAATGAAGTCCTGCCTTAAGATCCACCCTTATTAAACGAGCAATGCTAGTGACTTTTGCTGGTGTTATGGTTTGAGGAATGCACAACAATTTATTGTTGTTTAGACGATTATTCTATCGCCCGATGACCCCTCCACATCCGGGATGGGGAATGGGGCAAAACCAAGGAAACCCTAGGGTTGAGATATAAACAGATTTAATAGGATAAGACTGGATAATTAACATTAATAGTACTAAAGAACCAATATTGATCCCGATACCAATATAAAATATACAAGGATTATCCTCAGCCCATTCTATCCATAGAAGCTGTGCTCTCCCAGCTGTGGACAGCAAATGTAGGACACTGCGAGCACTGCGGCTTCAGGAGGAAGGGAAGGGCTCGGGGGTCAAGCACTGGGGCAAGAAGTTCTCAGGCTGGCAGCCATCAAGGAAGAGAGAGACCTTCTCAGCAAACTTTCTAATTTATATTGAATGTGACATTCATGGTATGAAATAATCCTGTTGGGCAGCTTGGATCAAGTGTCCGGGTCTCGTTCCTCCTCATCCCTGCACCTGGCTAGCTCAAGAATACTGAGACCTTGAAACCCACACACCATAGCTGGCCATAAAGTAATATTTTCACAATTTAGACAGTAGAATCTTCTAAAAATGCAGTTTTCCCAAGCATGAGGAGAGAAATTAGTCCTGCATCACTCAAACCAGGACAGCCAGATAGCACCAGAATGATGAGAGGAGAGAAACAGGCTCAGTATTTTGAAGATGAGGTCTACCTGTGGCTTTAGTTTTCACTGGGGCTTTGTTTTCATTCTTATAATCAAGTTGGTAAAACACAGCTGTAGGCTAAACCAGATGTGATTATGTAGCAAGCTTCAACTTAGGAAGTTTTGAACAGACTGCCTGAAACTTTGGCATCCCATCAGGATAGAGGTTTCATTTTAGAAGCAGCTAACCACAGTTCAGAGATCAGCATCAGATTTGTTCCTGCAGCCTTTAAGTATGGGCCTGTTTGGGCAAGTAATAAGAACTTTGAACTGCCTTACTGTGTTCACAACTTGATATCAACTTGAAAATTGTGATGTGCGTGGAAACTTGCCAGCTGGTGCTCGCAATGTTATCTGCGAGCACAGGCCTTACACTTAATTTTCAGTTGGTGGTAGTACCATGGGTTGCATGTAAAGAACTGTTTGGGGAAGCCCGTGGTGTTTCAGGTAGGCTGATTCACTTTCCTAGTTGTCAGGTTTTTGTGCTTTTGTAGTCTTGTTCACAGTTGGTTTGCAAACTGTGTCTTAAATTCCTCCTCTTTAAAGTAAAAGGACTTCTATAAGCGTTCATATTTGTTTTATTGGTTAATATGAATGCATGAAATATTTGTGACTGATTTCCTCCATGTGAATGAACAATTTACAAACCAGGAGGCAGATTGACTCTTTTCTCAAATTTAAGCCCTGTGCGAGTTTTTATAAAAACCTTAAAATCGGGTTTTTAATGTAATTTACAGCTCTTTAAATGCTTTTAGATACCTTTTTATATTTCGTAGCAACTAGGAAACGGTAACCTGCTTTAGTTGGGAGACTTGTTGAATTAAAACTGTAGGTGGGTATTCTATATAGAGTGGAAAATAAGGGGGGCACGTGAAAAGGCTTGCTTGCCGGGACCATTCAAACCAGTTACCCCAGAAAAGGCATACCTTCACTGCCTTTTAAGTGAGCAGTGAAGTCGTGGCCTCCGGATGACAGTTAGGCTTGCAGTTTGACTTGCCAGACAGCTTCTCTGTCTGGCAAACATCCTGGAACTGTGGGAGGCTGGGGCTTGTTCAGACAGACCTGTTGGGCTGAAATGGCTGTTGGAGGGGACCGAGACGTCCTCACGCATCCGCGCAGGAGGCTAGTGGTGGCAGGGTCTTGCCAGAAGAAGTAGACGTGCTAGTTTTATGGCTGGCTCTGTCCTGCTCTGAGGGGTGTCACCAGCTAAAAGTTAAACAATAAAGCAGGCAGAGATGGTGTGTTTAGATTTAGGTACAAATTAGGTCCCTTGGAAATTGTAATCCCTGAGATTTCAACTGGTGAAAAGAAGGATGCAACGCAGAGTTTTAAGAGGTTCCTCTGCTGCCGCAGGTAAATGTGCCTCTTACAGAGGCATCACTGGGTATTTCTCTGAATGATTTTATAAAATTTGGCAGTTATTTAGTTTTCTTTGGGTGTTTAATAATTTTGATTTGGATGCTGGTAACAATATGAGTTTAAAATTAGTGAGCTGGCTTTGTAACCTTATTCATTAGAGGTACTTAGTTCAATTAGGAGTATGTTCCCCCTAAGTCTATAAAGCTCTGAGTGTGCTCCAGAGATGGCACAAAGGCGTGCACTGGGGGAAACCAAAATTAGCTTCCACTTTTCCCCATTTGCTTCTGTCATGGGGTTCTGGATGAAGTGACGTACTGCGTTTTGGTGGTCCTTTTCCTTTGCAAATGTAGGGGAAAGAGTTGTTGCGGGTTTTGTTTTTTCTTTCAGGCTTCCTCCTCCACTGAAAAATTCAGTCACCTACCTATAGGGAGGGCTTTAGTGGGTCAGCTTCTGGGGTCTATGCAAGGGATGCAGCTGCACAAGGCGGAGTGAGGCCACCAGGGAGACTGTGCTGTAGAGGTTTTTCTCAAGTATCCCAGAAACGTGGAGACTGTGAGATAGAGGGACCAAAGGAGCCCTCACCCAGTGACCAGCTGGTTTCCCCTGGGAGGTTGTTCAACATAGCCTGATGGTGGAATCCTCCTCCAGGGTCTTTCCCAAATCCTACAATCTGACAACAACAACAAAAAAGGCCTTTTCCAGTCAGGCTTCCGGGAAGCTGGGGACAGCAGGACTCCCCCTGAATTGTGCACAGGGCCAGACCCTCCCTGGCTGGGCCAAGTCCCGGGTTTTGGAGGTGCAAATAACCACAGTTGTCTCTGTGGGCTGACAACCCTGCACAGTTTTCACGTTGACATGCTCCCTGCGCGCAGCTCCCTGGAGGAAATGCAGTAGGGGTGTTGCTGACATTTTTTTTCTTCCTTTCCTTACTTAAATAACTGGATTTATTTTAAACAGGATTTTAGGGTGGTTAAACAGCTACATTCGTACTTCTCTGTTTTGAGGAGTTACAAATTTTTTTCAAAACTGTGGAAGGCTCGTGAGCCTTAAATCTACTGCAGGGACTGTGGAAATTTGCTAAATGCATTGTGACTTAACCACAAAGCAGTCAGGTTGTTTCTGTTTCTCTTGTGCTAACAGAAGTGAAAGAAAATAATTATGTAGAATTTGAACTACAGTACTCTAATTATTTTCATTTTCCTTTTCTGAGACGGACAGATATGTGTTTTGGGGAGAGATTTGCATAATTTTTGTTTCTAATTTCTCTTGGTTAGGGTGGAGGAAGCGTGTATGGGAATCTCAGGTTGAGTGAGTAAAGGGTGGGAATTGTTGTCTGGTTACAGAGCTGCATGGGGCTTAAATCTGACATGCAGAAAAAGACATGGGACAACGGGACACCGTAAACTACAACCTGGGTTGTTATTCCCCTCCGCTAAGCTATTGCTGTGAAGACTCAGCAGTAATAAACTCATAATGTGTGGTTTTGGTTTGTTAAAATTGTATGTGACTTTTTGAACTTTTAAATAACATGCACACATGCTATACATGTCTTTGCTGTAATATCACAATCTGATCTCATTGAGCTGTTTGTTTGTCTGGCTGTGAATATGCTCTTTATGTGTGTATAGTTCTTTCATGTTAATTTTAAAAGGAGCTCCCACTCGTAAGCTCATGAAGTACAAACAGCAACGGATTAAAAGAATGACTGTCTGTCCAGAACACTGCAGTGCTGCCTTCCAGAAAAACTTAAAGTAATTATACATACAGCTCTTGTGGAATGAAAATTGGCCACTTGATATTTAATAAACAGATCTGCTTATCGTATGAAAAGTAGGAGACTACTAATTTCAGAGCAGTACTGAGTGTTTTCATTTATACTCAAAAGATAAGTTGCTCAAGATTTGGACTTAGACTTTTTTCATACATTTTTTTATCTAGGCTGTGAAGTGCACTATTAAAATGTTCTTTAGTATTTCTTTTGTGGAGCCCCATTGGATAAATGTGAGCAAATGCTTGGTTGTTTTCTGTTTTTACAAATGAATTTGATCCCCATTCCTGCAGTTTTCTACTGAGCTAACTTGGTGTCAGTAATATTTGTTTGTTGATCGTGTGGAGAACTGCAGAGAGACTAGGGCACTCCTGAAAAAAAAATGCATTCTGGGGGTGGGTGGATTTATTATTATTTATTGTAAAAATCTACCCAAGGTTTTGGCGGACCTGCCCCCTGGTCTGCCAAGCGTGAAGCATGTTGAAATAGCAAGCGGCACAGCAGTGTCAGGCAGGTAGAGGAGCCTCTTGGCCACCTCCACTCTGGCAAATCATCCACAAAGAATTAAAAGTGATCAGAAGCAAGCTGTAGCCGGTTAAATGCTGAATGGAGAGACCATGCTTAGACGCTTATTTTTCAGTTCTGTCCCCATTTTACACACCAGAATTTGCCAGCGGGACAGAGAGACCTGGTATGTTCTTAGAATCATAGAATAGAATTATAGACCCATAGAGTCATCTAGGTTGGAAGGGACCTTTAAGGTCATCGAGTCCAACCATCAACCTAACACTGCCAAACCCACCACTAACCCATGTCCCTCAGCACCATGTCTGCCCGTCTGTTAAATACCTCCAAGGATGGTGACTCCACCACTTCCCTGGGCAGCCTGTTCCAGTGTTTCCTCATACTCAATCTAAACTTCCCCTGATGTAACTTGAGGCCATTTCCTTTTGTCCTGTCAATTGTTACTTGGGGGAAGAGACCGACCTCCTCCTCGCTACACCCTCCTTTCAGGGCGCTGTAGAGAGCAATAAGGTCTCCCCTCAGCCTCCTTTTCTCCAGACCAAATAACCCCAGTTCCCTCAGCCGCTCCTCATCAGACTTGTGCTCCAGACCCCTCACCAGCTCCGTTGCCCTTCTCTGGGCACACTCCAGCACCTCTATGCCTTTCTGGTAGTGAGGGGCCCAAAACTGAACGCAGTACTCAAGGTGGGGCCTCACCAGTGCTGAGTACAGGGGGATGATCACTGCCTTAGTCCTGCTGGCCATGCTGTTGCTGATACAGGCCAGGATGCTGTTGGCCTTGTTGGCCACCTGAGCACACTGCTGGCTCATATTCAGCTCCTTTTTTGCTGGGCAGCTTTCCAGCCGTTCTTCCTCAAGGCTGTTGCACTGCATGGGGTTGGTGTGACCCAAGTGCAGTACCCAGTTCATATCACTGGCCTCGGCCCATCAATCCAGCCTGTCCATGTTAAATATGATGTCACTAAATCTAAAACAAATAGATATGTATTTCACTCCCAGGCTTTGAGGGGAAACCGATGAATGGAAAAGGAAAATCTAGTGGCTGGCTCAGGACCAGGCCATCTTTACTCCTTCCAAACAAGTAGAATTACTGTGTTTTCTCAGTAAATCTTAATTGTTTGATCCTTGCTATGCGCCTCTTGCTGTGTCATTTGATGAATGCTGTGAATTAAATATAGTACGTTCATTTAAACCACCCACAAGTAGTTTTTCCTCCCTATCGCATCCCAGCCAGCTTTAAAAATAAGTGCTATGTGCTTTTATTTACCACATTCTGCACTGTATGACACTTCCAAGGATGGAACCAAGGAGAGTACGTAGCAGCACCATTTCGTGATTGAAAATTAGATTACAGATTAGAAAGCCCAGAGGGACCACTATGACCAGATAAAACAGTCCCCTGCAGGCTGTAAGACTGTTTTAATATGGGCCAATCTAGAAAGAAACATCCAGTCTTGGCATGAACACTTTCAGTGATGGATGATCCAAACAATGCTTGGTATGTTTTAGTGGGGTTTGCTCTGGCTTGTGATTTTTCAGCTTTTGGGAAGAGCGAGAGGTCTTCCGTTCCATTCCTTTCCTTTCCTTTTGATTGATTTATTTCTCCCCCTATGTCATGCCTTGAAATGAATCTAGATTTTAGCTAGCCATGAAGGTCTTATTAGACTTGTCTGCCAAAATGAAAAGTCCTCTACCAACTGTTTGTTTCCCACACTTATACAATTGGCCTGGGATTGAGTTATTCCTTGGCCTTGTCTTTGTGGGCTGGACGGAGCACAGTCTATGAGCTTTTCATTAGCAGATATGGTTTTCAATCCTGTGTCTACGTATGTTCCTAAACAAGGCTCTGCGCGTGTGCTAGCACTGTGTTTCTTTCACTGAATAAACCTGCACGTCAAGGCGTGCTTTATATGACCGGTTTTCTTGTCACAAGAACACAGTTTTTGGGGAACACCAAGGACAAAAGGAAGTTGGCAGTGGGGACATTTGCCAATGCCCAGGTGGCATTTGCAGAAATTGAGGGGAGACTTGTGCCTGCGTTGTACCCTGAAAAAAAAAAAACAAACCAAAACAAAAAAAACAGAAAACCATGGAAAACCACTTAAAAACTGTCTGTGTCTGGGGACACCATCTATTCGGACAACCTTCAGCATCCTCCTCAAAGCAGCTGATGGTGTTAGTTAAACCTGGAGGCAAAACCCCCTTTTTCTCAGTCCTCCCCTGCAGTTTTGCAGTGGCGTTGAGGATGTGGCCAGAATCACTGGCGTGGTGATGCAGTGATCTTCCCACAGTTTCCCTAGGGACAGAGAAGTTCTTTTGCAATTAACATAATTGACTGGGAAAGAATCCGGTTTGCCTCAGGATAAGGAACTGTGGGATTAAACCTAGACACATGGCGCACATGCCGAAATGAAGGCTGTAGTGAGATGCGAGGCGCTGTGCTCTGGGAACATTCCTGCTTGGAATAGGCACACTGAGTGCGTTTTTACACGTGGACTCTAAATTTCTTTGATAGAAGGATACTAAGGTTATTTTTGCATTTCTCAGACTCTCCGTCTTGGTCATTTCAACAGCATATCGTGAATCCCTGTCATAAAGCATCATTTCTCGAAAAGCGTCAATTTTTCTAATGAGCAGGTGGTTCTCTGATGCGCTTCAGGTAAAACTTAGGTGCTGAAGCCATTGGCAGAATTTCCTGTGACTTCAGGGAGGCCAGGGTTTCACCCTTTATGAAAATTTAATAAGGCAGAAATATTGTTGACACGGGAGCAGAGTTCCTTGTGATCTACGCAGCAGATTTGAGCTAAAGTTGAATTAAGTCTCAGACCTGAAAGTCTGGTTTAAAGGTCCTTTCTCATTTCCCAGACAGCAGCTATTCCTTGGTCTGTTGGAGGAGACATATGCACGTTCGTGGTTTCAAGCTGCTGCGGGTGACGTTAGCTACTGTTCCATCTCTCGATTTCTGTCAAGCGCTCCATGGGCTGTGCTGCGGGATGTACGAGTAATCTCATTCCGATGACTTCGTCCACGATGCCATTTGAAATGGTGGGCTGAAATAAAAGCACTTAATGCGGAGGTCAGCGAGCGCCTGATGTTCTTTGCAGAATCCATTTGTTGTGTAAGCTGTACTGTTGTGGCGCCTACTTTAATTAAGGCTCTGACAGTATTTCCATAATAAACCGTATTTTAAAAGGGTTTATTGCTCAACTGCAAAATCTGCTGCAGGCTGAGACTTGGACTAGGAAAGCTTCAACGTTAAAGCGCTTTCTTAATGTAAAAAGCTGGTTTTTTGAAGTATGGCTGCAGAGAAAGCTTTCTTCAGTCATATAGGTAAAATCTTTATTTATGAAAAGAAGAGTTTTCAGTCTTGTAAACAATGGATGTTTAAGTGGCTAGTATTGACTATGTTGCTTAGGATATTTTTAACCATAAAATATCCATTATGGTCATTCTGTAATTTGGTGTAATTTGAATACTGATGTATCTTTTATTGTTTGTGCGGCAGTATAAAAAGCCTCATTTAGGAGTGGGACCTTATGTGCTAGATTGATTTCAAACACAAGAAGAGAGAGTTCCTGCACTTTAATACCCTTCCCGTAAATCCCGCCAGAGCAAGGGTAGGAAGGGGCGTGTGGTAACGCCAAGCAATTGCAACTTTTAAAGGTGTTTAGGATACACTATTTCTGCTTTGTTTGTAGCCAAAGGCATAAGTAGAAAACTTAGAATGATACCGTGTTTTAATGAGGCAGGTGCATTACATACGAACTAACAGAGCAGACTATCTGCTTAAGGTCCTGTTAAGGTCCAGGACATGATTTTTGGAATGAATTGCTTCCAGATAACTGGACAGGTTTTCTTTGTCTTCTTGTGGTGTTCGGTTTGGGGTTTTTGTGGTTTGTTTTGTTTTGTTTTTTTTTTCTGACTGGTGGTTAGTCAGGTGAGAAAACATCCGATCAGTTTCCTGCAGAAGGACCTGAGCTGTAATTGATTTTCCCTTGAGTAACTGGTTGTTCAGAAATTCTTGTAGGACAAGAACCTGTGCCAGCAGGTTTTCAGCAGAATGCTCTGAAATATATCAAGGTTTTCCAGGGGGTTTTATTCCTCCAAAACAAGTTTCCCATTTGGGTTGTCTGTTTAAGTTGAAAAACACTACTGTTATTTACCATTAATGTGATAACATTTAGCTGCCTATTCTGGATTATATTTAAGTACACACAAGTTGATCCAGGGAAGAGACATAATACTCTGCAAAGCCTGGACCACTCGCTTAATGGGTTTCTGTTGCCTTTGTGACAAGTCCAGGTTCCACAGACTGAAGGGATTTGTCAAAAATAAGTCGCTTTCCTAGTGATTGAGAGGGAACCTTCTGAACGGTGGCCTGAAGATGTAGTGGCAGTTTCTTCAGCTTTACATGTGTTAATTGGAGACCCTTTTGAAACTTTGCTCCTTACTAGATATGAATTAACAATGATGAAACACATAATAAAAGGGCAGAGTTAAACGTTGCCCAGGAAATTATGAGTATCATCTTTTCCAATGAAGTGGTGCTTATTGCTACGGTTACTTTGCAACCTAGATGATGTTTTTTTTCAGTAAACAGTGCAGCCCATGGGCATCGATGGGATTTTTGCTGTGAATCAGGATATTTGGTCCCAAATTTGTAGTGCTTGAGCAAGAACGTGGTCATTTTATTTAAATGTAATTCTACTCCACGAAAGATTTGTTTTATCTGCCAAAGTAATTCTACTATTATTCTTTAGGTTTTTTTTCCCTGTCATGAGTTTGCTGGGGGGGAGGGGGGGAGAGCTGCAAGAGTTTTGTTTTTGGCAGAGAGCTTTGATTATGTCATACAGCTATTCAGAAATAGAAATACTGTTTTTGCAACTATCACGACAGTATTTTTCATGTGGTTACAGCGGTATCAGTTTTATTCTTCAACACACAGTGGGTTTGGTTTTAGTTTGTTTTTTAAATCCAGAGTTAAAGAGTCACCCTAAATCCTCAGCTTCTTTGACCATGTCTGAAAAATTAATTTTACACTTTGTAAAACTAGTGAGAGAAGTTTTAAATACTAAAATTAAAAAAAAAAAAAAATCAGTAACTCAGAAGGCAAACAGACAGAGCCCTACACTTACTTTCAAAGCCTGATCCGGGAGCTGAAGATGCTGGAGTTTGATGGTTATATAGCGATGTAATGCTTCACACAGCAAAGACCGTTGCCTTTAATACCTTTTCTACGTGACTGTTCATGCCTAAGACTTGAAGGAGCTTTGCACCGCTTTGTGTTTTGGGGATGCCTTCGGCTGCGGTGCATCTCTCTTGCAGCAGGTGGCATTGCTACCAGCGCTCTGGGCGCTGGTGGAGGGACAGATCCTGCCTCCTGCTTTCGTGGACTGCTCGTGGGCTCCCGTCTTTGCCTCTGCCGCTCCGTCCAAGTCGCAAGTGGTAAGGCAGAAGGGCTGTGAGAATCAGCCCTGGGGAGGAGGAGAGGGTCCATCTGGGGCACACGGCTGCAGAGGGCCAGGTTGAAGCGAGTGGCAGTGCCATGACAGGTTGAGGCCAGTTGCTGATCACCTCCTCTCTTTGCAGCCTGAGGCTTGTTCCTGACACATTTTCTTGCCAAGCAGGCAACCTGGGATACGCTTGAGTGGTTTGGTTTCTGGTTTGTATTTTTTCATATTTTAAATTAAAGATATTTTCTCCCCTCTTCGCCACCTGCCTTCTCATGAAGTTTATATAAAACTTAAGATTTCTTTTTAACTAAGGCTTCACTACCAAAATGGGAAATTTCCTTGGCCTGCCCATTCCTTAAGAATTATTCTCTAATGCCAGTTACTCTCTTGAAATGAGAGGCTATTTGATAACTGTTCTTGACAGCTGTTTTGTTAAATAATCACAGCTATTCTTTCCCTATGGCCTCGTGTCTCATCAGTAATTGCGGACTGTGTTTCCTTTGTCAGACTGCATACAGTACAAAGAGAGGCATATCACCCGTTCCTTCAGAGCTCCTGTCTGGAGAGGGAGCATCACCCGTTCCTTCAGAGCTCCTGTCTGGAGAGGGAGCATCACCCGTTCCTTCAGAGCTCCTGTCTGGAGAGGGAACATCACCCGTTCCTTCAGAGCTCCTGTCTGGAGAGGGAACATCACCCGTTCCTTCAGAGCTCCTGTCTGGAGAGGGAACATCACCCGTTCCTTCAGAGCTCCTGTCTGGAGAGGGAACATCACCCGTTCCTTCAGAGCTCCTGTCTGGAGAGGGAGCATCACCCGTTCCTTCAGAGCTCCTGTCTGGAGAGGGAACATCACCCGTTCCTTCAGAGCTCCTGTCTGGAGAGGGAACACCCGTTCCTTCAGAGCTCCTGTCTGGAGAGGGAACATCACCCGTTCCTTCAGAGCTCCTGTCTGGAGAGGGAGCATCACCCGTTCCTTCAGAGCTCCTGTCTGGAGAGGGAGCATCACCCGTTCCTTCAGAGCTCCTGTCTGGAGAGGGAGCATCACCCGTTCCTTCAGAGCTCCTGTCTGGAGAGGGAGCATCACCCGTTCCTTCAGAGCTCCTGTCTGGAGAGGGAGCATCACCCGTTCCTTCAGAGCTCCTGTCTGGAGAGGGAGCATCACCCGTTCCTTCAGAGCTCCTGTCTGGAGAGGGAGCATCACCCGTTCCTTCAGAGCTCCTGTCTGGAGAGGGAGCATCACCCGTTCCTTCAGAGCTCCTGCCTAAAGGTGTGGTTGAAAAGGTCCCGTGCTCCTCATCTGAGTTCCCTTTCCTTACGAGAACACAGTCCATCTGCTCCCAGTGCATCGCTCCCCCAAACCTTTGGAAGGAAAGCCAAATGTTGAATGCTTGCCTCTCCCATAATTTATTCCCTGCCCTGATGAAGAGCGGGTTATGCCTAGGTGAGTAAGCATGAAATTGTTTTGAAATCACCGAAATCTGTGGACGGATATCCAAGGGTAGAGTTTGCACAGGTCTCACACAGTGTTTAAAATTTGAGAGGATCGAGCAGATCATTTGATCAGTGTCTATTCACTGGTATATCCCGGGCTGTCACCTTTCATCCGGATACCTTCTGTATTAAGCCCAGTAACCTAAATGACAATAAAACATACATCCTGTGTGGTGATACAGATCGTGGCTGCCCACTCAGACAGACTTTGTGCCATTAGCAAATTTCATTGCCATTAATTTTTCAGCAATTAAATTGTTTGTATACTTTTAAGCTTCTTACCAGTCTCTGCAGAGACCCGCTGGAAATACCCACTGACAGCTGCTCCTCAAGACCCGTTATCCCACCAGTTCCTAACCCATTTAAGCATGTGCTTTATTGTTACAGTATGATGCTCTCTTTTAAGCATTATGCCATACAGGGTTAAGTTGTATACCTTACAAAGATTCATATGGCCTGTATTTATTTACTTTAATCAACCAAATGGGCAGTCCCTCTGAAGAGAGATCAGATTTGTTCAGGAAGACCTATTTTGGAGTCACGTTGCCATTAATTCTGTCATTTTTATTAAGTGAGCTCCCCACCAGATTTCACTCACTATGCCTGGGGACTGATGTCAGCTTTTTTCCCCTACCTGAGTCATTTCTGTTTGTCCTTTTGGCATGATATTCAAACCCTTCCACATCTCTGTGATTTCCCTAGAATTCCAGAATATGTTAAAAATCTACATCAAAGAGGCCACAGGGAGATCAGCCAGCTGTTTTAGTACTTTAGAGTGGAAACTATCTATTATTTGTTGCCAGTCAAGTCTTTATAAATAGTAACAGCTTTCTCAGTACTGTATTTCTGTATTTGAAGATGCTTTGTCACACATCCTTGTGTGATACAAGTCCTCTTCCTTTTGTTCTGTATTTGGACTATTAATACATACGAACATTTGTGCTTTCGTTATGTTTTTAGTGTGTTTACCATTGCATCTACTGGTGGGCCTGAATCATTGTTCAGGTTTATTTATTCATTGTCTTAGCCTTTCGGTTTGTTTTCTGAAAATGTAGAACGAACTCAAAACTGGTAGTGGTGCTGCACATTCAGTTATAGAATATAATAATTTTTTTCAGTACTTTATGAAAGAGAGATCTGTTCTGGCATGGTTCTGCTGTTCAGAAGAGCAAATCACAACTCATGTAGCATATTTGGGAGTAGAAAAGTGTCTCCCTAGGTTATTCTTTCGAGCAGTTACAATGGAAATCTTTAAAGAGTTTTATAGGTTCTGACAATGTCTCCTGGAGCCTGAGGTATTCCCTGTTGGGGGGTTGGGAGGTGGAAATTTTTATTTATATTTTGTAACCTAATGCTAAGTTATAGAGAGTAATTTAAAAAATATGAAACTTAAAAATCTCCTAAAAAAAATTTAAACTGGTAACTATCTTAGCTTTGGTAAAGTTGGTAATAGCAGACTGCAGATTTCCTGTCAGTAAGTGGAGACGTTTAATTTAAGATAGTCACCAGTTTTAACCCTGAACTGTAAAGATGATGACAACAGTTGCCCCACTAACCTCTGGTTGATAGGAGACATCCAGTATAAAGCCCCTTTTGAGCTCTAAAATGTGGAGCAACACACACAAAAGCTTTCTATACCTGGGGAGGCAGAGCAATCCATGCCAGGCACACTGGTGTTAGCAGCAGCATCATGGGCTGCTGTGATCCGCTGAGAGCATGATGTCTAGTTTTCTGCGTTGTGGGCAGCCCTGCGTTCAATCTTGAGTCCACTGTGATCAACTGAACTTGCCTGAGTTACGTGAGACATTTTAAAAGCAAAGATTATGGGGTTTTTCTAGACTAAGTTAAGTGCAGAAGCAAAATAAATTCCAGTCATCTCTTTAATGAACCAGTGACATCTGTGAACCTCACTTAAATGTCTCCATTTGGATGGACTCCCATCAGTAACAATCTCAGCAGCATCCAACAAAATAGCTTTATTCGACCGGCACATCTTTTGTGTCCCTTATTTCAACATTAAAGATCTGTTTAAATGTTAGTATGAAAACATCAGGAGCTAAATTTATGTGCCTATTTATGTGGCTGTGGTCTGGACCTGAAGAAAGTGGACAGACCCTCAAGCTGGCACGTGCTGCAAAACACCGGACAGTTGAAAGAGAAAATAGAAAAATGATTTTAGTGTAAGCAGTATCTCTAAAACCCACATTACCCATAGCAAAGGTACCAGAATATGGTCATAGATTGCAGACATTTAGCACGAGCCGAGGCAACTTTAATTCTTAAACCGCATAATGAAAAATAAAGTACCCTGCCAATTGAGTAAAAGGATTCATCCCATTGTCTCTTCTAAATTTAGGGAGACAGAACATCTGCCATGGAAATGCACAAAAATGGCTGTTAATCTCTGTTGTGAGCCTTCATTCTGGTCTGCCTCTCCCTTAACTTCTGTTCTGTGTTTTCCTCATTTAGTTCACATTTCTCTTGATTAATCCTTCACTTTTTTTTGAAAAGTGATTTTACTTAAACTTTTTTGTTTGTAAATCTGTTACCTCTACCATGTTTTCCATTGTCTTTTCCTCCTGCCTTATTGCCTTGTATTTCATGTTGTCTTTCCTTCTGTACAGACCGCCTGTGACTTTGATTGTCATCTGCCCTTCTACTTATCTCATTGCATTTCTTTTTTCAGTCCTGGTTTCTTCCCTTTTCTCTCCTTTCTATCTCTTTCTGTCTACAGCATCAGATTCTTCCGTTTGCAATGCTGGAATACATTGGAAATTACGTTTTTCCCTCTCCTCTGCCCTTTTAGTTACTGAAATATGCACATAAGAATTCAAATACGCTTCTAAAAATAGTAAAAGGATAAAACTGTTTGTTTCGGCTTTCCAGTCTTTGCTTTATTAGAACTTCTGGGAGGAAAGCCCCATAAAGTCTATAACTAATTCAGCTGCAGGGAAAAAAATAAAAGCAAAATAAAACTCAGAAAGAAATATAGCCACAACCTATTTGATATTAAAAAAAAAAAGGGGGGGGGGTGGGGGGCAAATCTCCTATGTGCTCTACCTATGGACAGCATGAGTATGGCATGTGTAGTTCTAAGTGGCATTTTATATCCTGGGTCTTTTTGCTTATGTGAGGGAGATTATTGTGTATTTTGAAGTTCTGGTGGTTGATATTAAAGCTAACATAACTTGGTGTGCGATTAAAAGAAAATGGTTTATTTGGGGCGTTTTTAGAGAAGATGAGAGTCATGTAAATGCTGAAAGATGTGGTGGATGAAAATTTCTTCCTGCAGGAAACATCTGTCCAGGCAGGTCATTGTGAAGTCCTGGCATTTCTCAGTGTCCAATAGACTTTTCTTCCCCAGCAAGTGGGGATTTGCTTTATCTTTCAAGACAGCTTAGATATTTCTCAAATGAAAATAAATGAATTTGAATTATTTTTTTTTTTTTTTTACATTTTGTACACAATATTGGGAATATCAAGCTTTAAATTCTATCCAAATTTGGATCTGTAGATGTTCATGACATTATCATAAAGATCATCAGCCCTGTGATGCTCCCGTATGACGTAGCTGTATCTCAGGATATGGATTCCTGAAACTGCGTGTCCCAAATTCTGTTGAACTAATTATTACAGTGCAGACAGCTTCTAAAAATAAACTTTCCTGTTAGATATTATGTTCTGTAATAAATTTGCGCTTCAGAAAACTTTTATTTTCCTCTTGAAAGAATAAAGTTGATGGTTTTACTTCCCCCTAAAATACTGATAAGGCAGGCAGGTGCATTTACTGGCTGCTTTTAATAAGTATTTGGGGTGAATTAAAGGCTTCATAAAAATCCTCTGGGACATGGAGCATTTAAATGTGATTAGGCAAAAGGCTGATAATCAGACAGCCACTGGTACTAGGTAGTGTAGGCTCTGGTCTGGGCATTGTGTTGTTTGTGGTAGGTTGCATTTAGCAATATTTGTTTTATGTGGTAATGAGATGAGAACCAAGTGTCTTTGCCTTGTGTCATCTCTCCAAATGTCTCTCGCTTTCTACCTAATGTCTTCCTCTTTTCCCTTGAAACCTATTGCATCTTCCTACTGCTTGTCTTATAGGTAAGTGTGCTGACAAACCAAGTGCCGTTCCCTCCATCTTGTCTTCATGGAATACAAGTCCATGCTCCGAAATAATTTGTATGCCTTTGAAACCATTGAGTTGAAAGCCTCATTGGGAGTTTAAATGTATTCAGTATTTAAGCTTGTGATGAGGAGATTTCTCCCAACAGTAGAAAGTCACAAACTTCCTCTGAATATTATTTAGTCCTTTTTTTCTGCAAATATTTGTGTGTGATTTGTCATGCATTTTCTAGCACCTCGATACTGGCACGTCTCTGTGCCAGTGCCGTTCCTCCACTTCTCATTGGCAGCTTTCTGGTCATGATCCTTTTGCCTTTTAATTAGTGGACCCTTTCCTCAGCGTAAGATGACATGAACAGTATGATTTGATATTTCTTGGGTTTTCAGCTCACCAGTCCAAGAGAGAGGACAGAGCTTTATCAAATGGGGGAAACCGTCTCCTTACAGCAACTACCTCTCCGGAGCAGTTTCGGGACTTAGTCATACAAAGGCTGACTTCAGAATCCCTTTTCACTTTGGGAATTGTTCTACACTACTTTTTTCTTTGCTTTAATACTGGTCCCAGCTTTGCTATGGTGGAAGCAGAATAGATTAGGCAGCTGTGATTCCTCTTCCTTCCATAAGGGAATCATTCCTTGCAGATTTAAAAAAACCAAGCATACTAAATGACATTTATATCCATGTACATGTTTGGCTGTACCATCATGGCTTACATCCTGTAGAGAAGTCAGGTGTCCAACTTACTTCAAGGTGTTTCAAAATCAACAAATACAGCGTGTTTCACATTTCTTCAGTGAAATGACCACACAAGGTCAGTGTGATTGGAGATGTGCCTAGCCATGCATCAGGAGAGTAATTTTGGGAGAACACCATTCTCACTAGGTCCAACACTCTTCTTTCCAAGACATGTATTAGTATGCCATGAGGTCCTTGTCAGTACGTCCAGGATTACTGCAGTAGAAGAGAGTGGAAATCAGCAGATCTGTTAGATGACCCGTCTGAGGATGACAAAATATATAGGCAACTTCAGACTAAACTAATGAACTGAAGAGATGCAGCTTGGAAACATTTAAGCTAAATTATGTGGCAGATAGAAAATCATGGTCGTTAATAATATTGAAGAAGGGAGACTGTTTATGATGTCTTGAGAAAACAAAACTTAATACTGAACATTAACAGTAGAATAGATGTCCAAAAATTCCCTACGGATGTGTAAGGTCATTTAGTTCCCCAGTAACCATTTTTCTTAAATAGTTAAAGCAGCAGACAGATCCTCCAGTATTTAACACAATCTTTCTTTACCAGTAAAAAAACATATGGAAAATATAGCAGTACTATCACAGGAGGAGGGGATGGCAGCAAACCGCTTCTTGGCTGCATCTTCAGTTCTACTACATCTACTGCTTAGGAAGGAATTTGACTGATTAATTCCCACAACACTGTAATTACTTTTGTTTTAGCACTCGAAAACCTGTGTGAAGGAAGGTTGCATGACTTGCCCAAGGACATGTTGCAGGTCAATGACAAAGGTGAAGAGGTAGACCAGAACTGGCCACTTGTCTGGTTGTGTAGTTGGTCTAGTCAAGTAAGATGCAAGTTGATTGGAGCATCTTTTGTATGCATTCTTCCTCTCACTTCACAGAATCCCAGAACGGCAGGGGCTGGAAGGGACCTTTGGAGACCATCTAGTCCAACCCGCTGCCAAAGCAGGGTCACCTAGAGCAGGTTGGGCAGGAATGCAGCCAGGCGGGTTTTGAATATCTCCAGAGAAGGAGACTCCACAGCCTCTCTGGGCAGCCTGTGCCAGTGCTCTGCCACCCTCAAAAGAAAGAAGTTCCTCCTCAAGTTAAGATGGAATTTGCTGTGTTCCAGTTTGTGCTCATTGCCCCTTGTCCCGTTGCTGGGCGCCACTGAAAAGAGTCTGGCCCCGTCCTCTTGCCACCTGCCCTGTAGATATTTGTAAGCATTGATGAGATCCCCTCTCAGCCTTCTCTTCTCCAGGCTAAACAGACCCAGGTGTCTCAGTCTTTCCTCCTAACAGAGGTGCTCCATTCCCTTGATCATCTCCGTAGCCCTCTGCTGGACTCTCTCCAGCAGTTCCCTGTCCTTCTTGAACTGGGAGGTCCAGAACTGGACACAGTGCTACAGATGTGGCCTCACCAGGGCAGAGTAGAGGGGGAGGATGACCTCCCTCAACCTGCTGGCCTCACTTTTCTTGATGCACTCCAGGACACTATTGACCTTCTTGGCCATCAGGGCACATTGCTGCCTCATGGTCAACTTGTCCACCAGTACTCCCAGATCCCTTTCCACAGAGCTGCTCTCCAGCAGGTCAGCCCCTAACCTGTACCAGTGTATGGGGTTATTCCTTCCTAAAAGTTATCCCTCCTTTCCAAAATTCCTGTCAGCACGATGCTTCCAACACAGCCTCCTCTCACCATGATTCACCAGCTCCATTCAGATACTGTTTAGGTGAACACAGACGCCAGTCCCTATAACATGTTCTGTTTCTCTTTGCAAAAGGCAATGGTTCTTCTGTCCTCCTTTTGTTTTGTGATCAGAAGCATAAATACGTAAAGTGTTTGAAAAAAAAAGAAAACAATCCTAAGTTCATCTATCAGATGCAGAGACCTGATCTGACCATCTTCAGTGGGAGCTTGAGGCCAATGAACATACAAGCTCATCTCTCCCTAGAACTGTGAAAGAAACCTGAACGTTAAACATGACTTAAATAGAGAACAGAAGAGGGGGATGTCATGATGCTGCTAGGTACATCGTTGGTGTGCCTGCAACTTCACTATTGTGTGCGGTTGTGTTTTCATCATTCAGAAAGCTTCAGAGGTGCCCACAGGGATGGATGGCCAGAGGCATGGAGTGGCTTCTCGGCAAGGGATGACTAAATAGACTAGGATTCTTCAGCCTGGAAGAGACAGCTGCATTGTATTAGCAGTCTCTGGAAGTATAAACCTCTCTTCCCACACAAGAACTGGAAAGGCCAATGAAGCTGTTTGGACTGATTCAGAAAACGAAAAGAGGAGAGGTCCAAATACAGATAATACTGAACCGTACTAACAAGTCTGTCCTGAATGGGGAAAAAATTCCTCTAAAAATCACCTCGAGAGGGTTCTTGTAATAGTTGAATACGATTCTTGCATCTTTTTGGTGTGCAGAGCTCTACCTTGTATTCTTTCCTTTTGCGTCCTCGTGGTAATGAACCAGATGTGCATCTACTTTAAAAAAAGAGGAAAGTCTGTGATTTTTTTTGTCGTAAGTGGAGATTTCCACTGGCCAGCTGACTCCTTCCTCAATAATTAATGCCTGAAAGCATTTTCTCTAGTACTTACTTAAATTGCAATAACTTGGTTGTCCATTATCAAAAAGCTGCATTTTGATTCCGTGAGCGTGCATTACCACTGTCTGGTGTTGCGTTATGGGTATTGACTTGAGTTTTGGAATAGGGAAGTGTTGCAAGGAGTTGGGTCTGTCCCGAGACGTTGTGGGTGAGCCTCCAGTTGCCACGCTTCAGCTTTGCTTGCCGTTGGGGTCTTCCACCGTAATCAGTGGAGAGCTGCAGCCCAGAAGCCAGAAACATCAGGCAGATCTAATTCAATTTATTTATGTGTTTATTCTGTCGAAGTCAAAACACAGAGCAGTAAGCCAACATCTTTCTTTGTTGCCTTGAAAAGCTTTCAATGCTATTTCGGCAACTGGTGTCATACTTCAAGAAAATAAATCCTTTCAACTTTATTATTCAGCTCAATGCTGTGTACAGTACGCGCATAAGTTATTTGCTAAATGTTTTATGATGAAGATTATGTAAGTAATGAGCTTTTACATTTTGGCACCAGAGAGTAACAGGACTGTGTGTAGTACTTTGTAACTTGATGTAGGAAGGAAGCTCTTCTAAGTCCTCTGTAATGACATGCCACAGCAGGAGGATGAATCTGGATTAATTTGCAAATTAATCCAGAGAAAATGTGACAATGAGCTTTATTTATTTTTTAGCTAAAATTTTCCATGTCTCTTAGCTCAAAGATAAGATCTTAAATCTGTACAGAGGTCTCTGAATAAAATCAGATTTTCTCAGCTTCTGCTGACTTCAGTGCCAGTCACAGAAACTAGTGGGCTTTGCCAGAATAACACATAATAAATGCTGTTCTGCCTATAGCATGGAAACCATATTTGCAGTCATGCTAATGAGAGTTATATGATGGCATGTATATATTCTATGTCATTACCTATAAATGATTACAAAGTAGAACTGGAGTGTACATGTATATTTTTTATTTGGACTTTATTGACTAATTTCCTGGTGTTCTTCCTAAGTGACTCTCATTTCCAAGCATGTCTCCTGGAAAATCCTGGGTATCTTCATCTCCTGCTGGAAGGAGTCAGTCTATTGTGGTGGTTCCACAGAGGTATTTATCACTGCTCCCTCCCAGGCAAAACTGGAAGAAACTCCCCGGCTAAAATATGGACATTTTGAACCATTACGAGACTAGCTTTCTTTCTTCAGGCAGGTGGTGATGTTACTGTAGGAAGAGTTTGGATTGTGAAAGATCAGTTATTGTCTTTTCCTTTATTTTTACTTGTTTATAAATGTTATATCCTGTTCTTCCCAGGGTGGAAGCTTTACAGAGGTTCATATTTTAAACTAAGATGTCATTAATTTTGAAGCAAAACTGTAGATAAAATAAATGGCAGGGAGCGGCATTTCTGTGGTATGTTGTGTGTGGGCATCGCATATGCTGCAGGTTCAGGAGACTAAAATGCCATGTGCTGTCATTGTACGCATCTTCAGGGGCTGCATTGCCTCCCATGGCATCACCGAGGAAATTACTAGATTTTTGGTTAAAAGTCAGCTTCTGCACTCGCAACCCAGTCAACCAAATAATGGGTCTGAAAAATTATTTTTCCCATTAATACAAATACAAAAACTGTGACTCTGATGTCAACGTACACATTAAATCCACCTGCAAATTGGACACAGCATACAGGCTGAAGCATGGAGCTCCTCAGCTGTGTGGAATACAGCATATGGGTTAAGAATAAGCTATGGAACTGGGGACGGAGCATAGAGGCTTGTTAAATTTAAAAATGGAATTATATAATAAAAGTAACAAAAAAGATTATTGCTTTGGGTCAGGGATTCTTTTTTTTGGTAAAAAGTATGACCTGAGTTTATAAGTGGGTATAACAGGGATCAATTTAAGGAGAGAGAAAGCAAAGATAGTGTTGCAGCATGCTCCTATACTGGTCTCCTGCAACAAAAATGCAAGATCTGAGCCGCTTTGGGCTGGAGGAGGCAGGCACTGGGCTTGGCCTTAGGGTTGGTGGTGCTGGGGTGTGTGCCCCCAAATGCATCAGCTCTCGGAGGAGTGCCGCCAGCCCTTTCTGTAGCGCCGAGTGACTGTTAGCGCAGCAGCTGCAGCACCATCTCGTGTTTGGTAAAGATCCCACGGAGCATCTCCCCTGGTTCCTCATCCCTCCTCTTTTCTCACCTGCCCTTCCGCCAGGGGACAGGAGCTGGTGGTACTCTGCCCTCCTGCCAGTTTTGTGCCCATTCTAGAAACAGTGCAGTTTCATTTTTCTGTTGATAGCAAAAGTGGACTCCAACACAACGTGTGGTGCTGTAGGTGATTAATGTAAATGTTTCTTGTGAAAACTGATGGAGGTTTTAGTTTAGCAGTGAGTGGATTGCTATATTGTCTTGTCAAGAGCAGCTGGTGGACAAGGTGCTCAGGCTTAGTTCTCAAAATCATTAGAAGCTTCATAAAAACTTATTTGTACTGTCTTTTTTCCTCCAGCGTCTTTCTTTTGCACTTAATCATCTACATTTCTAAATATGCCTTTCCTTCACGTGCCGCAGACTTTATCTGAAGAAGCTTTCTGCCCAGCCAGCCAGGATCACAGGGATTTGAAGTAATTATTTAGGTTGATACGGACATTGCATAGACACAGGAGTGAGCATTGTGTTGGATCCACACAGCATTATTCAAATCAAAGCTGAGCATAATAAGAAAATGAAAAGTATATCGCAACACGTAACTATGTTTAGTAAGTATTTCAATGCAGATAAAGGCATGGTTGCATTTTAATCCTGCCTTTTTAAAAAAAAAAAAAAATATCACGAGCTCTTTGATAAGGAAGCTGAACTTAAAAACGAAGCCTTTCTCATAACCTCTGCTCCCTCCTACGCAAAGGCAGAGAAGCAGGAACAGCCTGCATCTTGAAACGGTCAGCGCGGTGGCAGAGGGCCAGTGTCATGGTGCGGCGTCAGCGTTGAAGACTGTGCAGAGGCGGATTGCCTGAAGTCTCTGTCCTTTGTTACCGCTCAACTGGAGAGCTCAGGGCAGCGGCTTCTTGCTCCCGGAAAGTGGTAGGAAAGGTCTCCGCAAGCCTGCCGAGGAAAAAGCGGTTGCTATCCAAGGAGGCTTCGTTGTGCAAAGGTTATGATAACTTGCCGTCCTGATAATTCATCTCCTGAACAAACCTATGGTAGCGCTCTGTCAGCTGTGATGATAAACTCTATCTCCAAGTACTTAGCTGAGCTGCTGGGAGAGCGTCTTATTAAAATCTCTTAACTTGATACATAGGCTAAAAATACCTTTGTTTCCGTTTAACCACAGAGTTTCCTTTTTAACTTTTAAAATAGTGGCGATCTCTAGCCACTTACAAATACTGTGACACCGACAACATCTGACTGACGCATTTAGATTTGCTGTCGGCCAGTAAGTCTGATGCTGCAAATAAACTCTTAAGCAAAGCAGTCTAAGGAAATAACAAAACCTTTTGGGGGATAGCATCAGCGGCAGGGTTATTGAGAAGCATATGGACACAGAAACAAAGTACGGGAAAACTGAAAAGGGTGGAGAGAAACGTCCATAGTCAAAGGCTGAGTTGAGTACTAGGGAATTACAGACAAAAGATAGCTCGTTTCCTCCTGGGATGCAGGGGCATCTCGCTGTTCAACCTTGACGCTCAGCCTTTCAAGAGATGAAAGGGATATTTTCTTTGCAAATACGTCGAAGCGGGAGCTGGTACTAAGGCACCGCGTAAGCCGTGGTCGCTCGCAGAGCTTCAGCTGAAGTTTTTGCTTGCTAAAACTCAAGCAGGGAGGAATGGAGGTTAACTGTGGAACCACCTTCTCCTTCTTGTAGTCTTTGTGGACGGATGCGGGGTGGATATTTCATCCCTTGGTACAAATCGCAGTGTCCTTCAGAGTGTTTTGCTTTTCTCACACAGAGCAGGAGTTACACTGAATTGGGAGGATGCCCTGGAAAACTCACAAAGCTCAAGATAGGCTCTAATACTATTCCCGCCAAAGCTAAAACTGTTGGGTAATTAGAAGAATAAGGAGTTTTGAGTAAAAGAAGTTAAGACTAAAAAGAGTGATCATTTCCTAAAAGAAAAAACTAAAAGTCCAGCATCCTTGTATTTGCTGCTTTAGTAAAGTATTTAAAAGTACTGCTATGGGTTTTTTTTTCTTAGTGCATCGATGGCTGGTAATGTCCTAGATGTCTCTAAATTTGCAGTTACCGTGGCCATACCTAGTAAGCAATTGTGAACAGATCCGGCGATAGCTGCGTGTGATAACACAAACTATATATCTCTGTTTGTTAACTTCTTTGGAGCTTCTAGTTGTCAGGATGCAACGCCCTCTGTGCCACCCAGCAAGGCTGGACGGTGAAACAAAATAAGAGTGTTTCCCCTCTCATCCCTGAAAGTCTTTCAAACCAGGATCTCAATTTGTTTACCCAAGTTTGCCCACACATCCTTGCGTGCATGCAAGAGCTGGATACAAGCATCCCAGCTGAACTCTGAAATCATGTGTTGACTTGATAGGGAGGTATGTATCCACAAGCTTTTAGAAGTACTGAATTAGGAATAGCAAAACTTTCCAAAAGAAGTAGTATTTTATGGGCGTCTCACACTGTAGCATCTGCTTTTCCCTGCAGTTCTGAATGCGGTTTCTCTCTGTCCACAGCAGCTGTGACCTGCAGTGACAGGTACGTGGGAGTTCATGGGAAGTTATGGGTAACCTATCTTCTTCGGTTACCAAACCGACCTAATCCTTTACCGACCCATCGTGTCTCTTCCTCATCTCTGCTTGCTCCAAATTGCAGTTGCAAGTCCAGTCCTTGCCAGAGCCTCTGACAACTGCCACAAGCCGGGGGTGAATCATCCAGGTGCTCCTGCAGTGCCTTTCTGCAGATAGAGATGCCTCCTGCAATCCCCTCCCTTACTTGCTGGCAAACGGCTAAACATCCAGGATTAAACTTTGATCGTCCTAATCAGTTCTTGGCCATGGGAGCGGCTGGGTTTATTTTTGCTTCCCTGGCCTCTGCGATGGTAGGCTGGGCTCAGTCCTGGACTCCCGAATGGCGCGGTGCCCGTGCTCCGAGCCTGCCAGCTGAAGCCTTGGCTCTCCTATCTTTCACTGGCCCTAATGGGATCTCTGGGTCCTCTCCTTCCCACAACACGAGTGAGGCAGCGAGGTGACATTAAAGTACTGGAACAGCAGATAAAAGGCCCTTACTATATTTATTGAGTGTTATAGATAAGTAATCCACTCTGCTGTCAGTGTCTAGAGAAACAGCAAATAAAGTATACATGCCCCTTGCTTTGATGTGATGAAATCTCCAGAGGACATTTACTTCAGTGGCATTCGCAGTGCAGCTGTAGCCGAGTTTTTCAGTGGAAAATATAAGAATTTCATGCCTTTATGCTTTGCTTTAAAAATATTGCTATGGCTGATTCTTGCACGCTGGACGATTCCGTGGTCTGAAAGCTGGGTTTTTTTCCAAAATGTTATTAAAATCATCTTAAGCGTTTTTGTTGGAAGGGGAAAAATTAATAGTTATTTTGTGGTTTCATACACAACATTAAAACAACAGTCTGGTTTTCATTTAAACCAATAAAAGTATGGAAATTCAAAATGAAGGCTCTCTTCATGTCCTTAGATCAACTTGTTTGCCTTGCTAAAATGCATAATGGATGGAGCAGGGGGAAAAAACCTCAGTCTTACAACTCGTAGCATTGTTTTTGCATACAGTTCAGCTTTTTTGTTGCTGGGTTTCAAACTTGACATCACTTCATTGCCTGTCTTCCCGAGCTATAAAAACTTCCTCGATTTTGTAAATTTGCAGCAGTTTAGAATTCAGTGAACCACAGACGTTACTTTTAAAAAACCTAAGCAATAATTAAGCAAAAAAAAAAGGAAACAGCCGGGCCTCGTGCGAGCGGGGCGTCCCTGGGACGGGGCCCCAAGCGGTGGAGGATGCCCATCCCGGGGGATGCCCCGACTCTCCTGGACATAGTCCCCAGGGACCTGCTGCAGCTGGCTCAAACCTGAGCCTGGCCGTGAGTCCAACGCACCGGTGTGTGGGGGCGGCTGCCATCACAGCGCTGCCCCTCTGTTTCCACCCTGAGGGTTCCTTTCCAGCTCTGGTTTACCCAAGGACAGGGCAGGTCTGAGTCTGGAGGAACGCTTCTCAGTGTTCCTGCCGTTCACTTCTCGCCGGTGAGCAGCCTGCCACCGTCCCTGCAGCGCCTACAGTCGCTGGGTGATAAAACCGGGTGTCCTTAGCCTGTGCATCATTCCATCTCCCCAAGGCTTTGAAAAGCGACTTCTTCCCAAAGTTGTTCCTTCCCTCGTCTCTGTGAACGAGCCGCCCGAGCTGTTTATAGCCCTTTGATCTGTTTAGTCACAGCTCTGTCACTTTGGCTGGTGCCCGCAGCCTCAAAGCTGCCCGCCCTCCCTCTTCTTCCCCCTCCTAGGAGGGAGGATGCTCAGCTGGGCTTTTTGCCTTCCTTCGTCTGCTCTCCCCAGCATCCCCCGGCCAAGCTCCACGTATACCTGTATACTTAAAGCTGATAAAATTGTAACTTACCTTTGATTACTGCACTGCTGTTCAACATCCATCCCCAATGACCCCTAACACCTTCTGAAACGTTATAGCTTGTGAAGATGGCTCCATAAAGTAATGTTAAGTCTTAAACGAGGTACTTCAGAGCCAACTGGCCGGCTCGGCTTTGGCGACACATAACATTGTGAAGGTTGTACCTGCTGAAGCGCTCCGTGTAATAAACCATCACAGGGTTATTACAGTCTCGGTGCCTGCAGCCCCAAAGCTGGGCAGTTTATCTCAGATGCATTCCCACAACATAGAGGTTTCTGCGTGCTTTGCTTTGCGAGCTGGAGGAGGTCTTGTTTATTTTTTTTTCCTCAAGGGGAGATGAGTTGCCAAAGTAACCTGGACAAAGAGTAGTGTTTTGGATGGGATATTACAGCTTCATATTTATTTGCATGTTTATAGGACTTTTATATGCTTTTGAAGCAGAGCAAGAATGCATAGTACATTGTGATTATTTACGATAGCTGTAAGAAGGGGGTCTGGCAGAGATGGGCATCTCAAAACCCAGCTGTGCAGAGCCCTTACCTGAAAGAGGACGGGGAGATGTCTGGACAAGATCTGTCCCCTTTGCCATGTGGCATGCGTTTAGCAGCAGCTCTGTTCCCTGTCTGGGCTCTCGTGGTCTGCCGGGAGGAACTGGGACAAGCACTGCTGACTGAAATCGCTCATGTCGCTGTTCCGACTTGGCAGCAAAGAGCCCCCGAGACAGTTCCCGGATGCTGGCACCATGTGCCTGTGCTGTTAAATTCACGGCTCGAGCGGGGAGTTAGCGCAGGCCAGGGAACGCTTCCAGCAGGGTGGGATGTGCGAGGTCCTCTCGCGCTGGCATCCTTTCCTCTGGGGCAGTCCTCCATCCCGCCCCATGTCCCTGCTTGATCCCCTCCCTTCACCTCCTTGACTTTGCCAAGCAGCGCTGCCATGCCGTGAAATCTCCCAGTCCTGGGGGCTGCCGAAGCTGGAGAGAAGCAGTGGAAGAGGGGAAGGATGGAGGAGGACAGAGATGACAGCCTGCAGAAGCTGGAGAGAAGCAGTGGAAGAGGGGAAGGATGGAGGAGGATGGAGATGACAGCCTGCAGGAGACTCGCAGAGCTGGGGGAGTCTTGCAAGTGCCAAGGTCAATGCAAAACCTTTGAATGGCATGAAAAGCCGGGATGAAAGCCAGCGCCCTGCCGCAGCCTGGGGCGGCCGCCCTGCCAGGCTCCTCTGGAGGTTTGGCATGGAGCCCTGCACACCCAGGAGCCCGGGGCACTGGGGGAGCAGCCTGGCCCGGAGGAAGGCAGAGCGAGCCCAGGCAGGGTCCTGTGCACACTGCGGCTTCTGGAGCTGG
The DNA here is from genome assembly GCF_965231255.1 of Vanellus vanellus. Classification (NCBI taxonomy): domain Eukaryota; kingdom Metazoa; phylum Chordata; class Aves; order Charadriiformes; family Charadriidae; genus Vanellus; species Vanellus vanellus. The sequence continues at coordinate 41,355,818 of NC_138912.1, read as the reverse complement.
CCGGCCAGGCAGCACGCACAGACAAGGGGGTCTGCACCACATCTGGAGTCCTGGGGCAAGATGGGAGCCACCAGTTCCTCAGCTGGTACATGCTCAGGGTGAAGCAAGAAGAAATTACCTTGAAGAGCAGCTCTTGCAACCACCACTCTCTCCTTTTTTTTTTTTTCTGGAGCATATTGTACAGGATGTTCTTCCATAGAGGGCATGTGTGTGTGCTGCAGAAACCTATTCAAGGCAGTAGCATACCACCAGAATTCTCCATGCTGAACCATTTCTGGGTCTTGGTCACAGACCAGCGGTGTAACAAACGGGAACCCTACTGTGCCATAACTTACATGGAGGTGGCTTTGCCAAGGGAAGGTGGACAGCAGAGGGGCAAGGGCCCGTTGACCAAACACTTAGAGGAGTTCCTGAGGTCCGTGGAGAGGAATAGAGCTTCTTTGGAAAGATGTAGGTGCAGGAGTGATGTGAGAGGCAGCTGAGCCCCCTCAACACCTTCTCTGAGGGGATATTGGACTGGAGAGGGAAAGGGAGCTTCTTCAAATGCCCTCCTGGGCAGGTCTGCCCTCTGCCTTCCTCTGTCAGGCAGCTCCACCACCACCACCCCTAGTGCCAGATACCTTATTTCTCCTCCTCTTCTCTCCCTGTGTGGGTCGATCAGTGTTTCTTTCTGCCCTCCACATTTCTCTGTTCCTTGGCATATTTGTGTTAAAATTTGGGAGAGTTTTTCTTGGGGGGGCATTTCAAGGTTTATTTCTGATGCGATTTGAGATGGAATCTGGCTTGTGGTCCTTTAGTGTACCGGTGGTTAGGGAAGGTTGTTGTGGGTGTGGAGGTCCTGGTGGGGTGGGGGACACCAGCCAGGAACCTCAGTTAGGAAAGCACTCTGTATATGAGGTCACTGTTTCAGGGGAGGAGGCAGAAAGCAGCCTCTGAAATCAGTCTTCTCTATGACGTGCAGAGGAATAGAGTGGAGAGACATCATGGAAAAAATATGCAAATAGAGAAACATGGGGATGGGGCAGATACCTATGAGTAGCCACCAGGTGAGAGATTGTGACTGCAGACCATGCATTCTCCCCTAGAAGGCACCTGTCTGTGAAAAGGGGATGCTATCCTTACTGAACCTTCCCTGGCGGTTCACCAAGGCTCCTGAGACATAGTCAGCTTCATGGGTTACTTACTGAGCCACTCAAAGGACACTGAATAGGGACATAAATTGTGTCCCTGCACATTTTGGGGGGCCACGTGGAAATGTTGCCAGTATGGACAAGGAGTTTGAACTTGGCACCTGTAGACTTGGACAGCTGAAATGGTAAGCAGGTTGGTAAGGGCTGGGGTGACACCAGCATTGGCTCTGCCCTGCTTGTTGTCCTCTGCATGTAAATAGACTCATAACACAGGCAGTCTGGATGCCGTTCGAGAAAGGAGTGTGCCTGTAGCAGTGGTGGGAATGGACCTCGATGAAGATGGGTGGTATGTAGGTTTTACAGGTTTAGTGGCAGTTGTTGCAAGGACTTCTCGGCAGGACTGAATGTGCTCTCAAACGTACATCCTGCTGGAAGACGCTCCGCCAGCACTGCTGGACCCCTGCCCCTGGCCGGCACAGCATGACTCAGGAGCGCCTGCGTCACGGCACCACGCATTGTTTGATTTATAGCCCTGGTTCCTAGAGTCCTGCCTTGGCACAGCAGGAATTATCGGTTCCCAGGGAGAGAGCGTGTGCTGGTGGAGTGAGTGTGTGATGAAGCCATCCTGGTTGCAAGTTCTGAGCATTAGTCATGACAGCAAGGCCAATCGCACCAACGTTTTTATTTGAAGCACGTTACTTGCAGGCACATGGAGGTGGCTGTGGCATGGGTAAGGCATGCAGAATCGCCCATTCCCACCAACTCTGGCTGGAGGCACCATGCTGGGGGTCTACAGCCTAACACTGCTCCCATGGTGGAGATGTGCCGTGGTGGATATAGCCATCCGCTGCTCCTTTCTTCGTACATGATGTTCATCATGCCGGCTGAATTTCGCATAAAATGTAACACCTCAATTGTTGTTCTTTTGCCTCTCAATATCAAATCTCCAAACAAGCTCAACAGAGCGTGCGGTTTCACACACAAGCGAGAGACTGCTGTGATTTTGTCTTTGCACGTCCCGCTCCAGCTTGCAGAAGCGTTGGCCGTCCATTCGGTAGTAGAAAGAGAGATGTGGTACCTAACTCCACAGTGAGTCAAACTGTTATATTTCTCTTTGGCGTGAAATAAATTAGTGTTTGACTGCACAGTGGGGCTAATGCTACTTCATGCAGCTTTTTATGAAGATTATAAAATTAAGGTAGAAAGCCGATTGTACTGTCATTAGAAGGTAGAAAAGTTAATCATAGGGAGGAACGGATTCATATTTGCTCTGAAATTTTCTAAACTGCTTTAAAATACCTTTGGCTGAAGGAGCTGAACTTCACTACAAATGCTTTGTGTGCTGAAGTGCAGACTTTTCTTCACCCATTTGAATTGCAACACAGAAGTTGCGGGGCTATTTTCTCCAGAGATTCAAGAGCCCCTGCGTACATTTTGTTGATATGAGAAGACATTTGGGTTTTTGCAGAGTCATACAATCATTTATTAGAGGCAACCCAAACCTCTTCTGCCAATTTATTCGCCCTTTTAGGAAAGATTTGGAAAAAAGTCACCAGTCTTCGAAGTTTCAAGTCAGAGGCAACGAGCAGCGAAGTGGGAGATGAACCGCCAACAGATGGGGGAGGGTTGCGTGTGAAGGACATAGTCTACATAATGCGCCATTAAAACTTCATGAAGAGATGTCCCAGAAAAAATATTACAAAGCACTAGGCTTAATATTAAATTCTTAGTTTTAGCAGTCTGGTCATTTTCAGGAAGGAATAATCAGCTTAACCACAGCATTCACACATTTAATGTTCTGAGAGAAGAGGGATTGTCTGATTTTTCTTTTTCTTTCTCTCTTTTTTTTTTCCACAGTAATTAATGAAAGTCAAAAGCAGCAACTGGAATCTGTGAGCTACTCCTCCCGCTACGCTCTGGGACTTTTCTATGAAGCTGGTACACGGATTGATGTCCCCTGGGCTGCACAGTACATCACCGATAATCCCTGCATACGCTTCATCTCCATCGATAATAAGAAACGCAATATAGGTCAGTGCTCCCATTATTTCCCTTAAACGCAGTGACAATAGAGGGTGTAGATCATGAAAAATGCTGTTTAATTGAGTGTTGCTATTCTGAACAGAGCAAGTATTTAACTCCAAGCCGCAGTGGATAGCATTTAATGTCACATTTGGCCTGTAATAAAATACACAATGAAAGCGGGAAGGTCCTCAGAAAATCACCACCCAGCACATGGTTTACGTTACTGCATTTATGAAACCAGTGTCGGGGGATTTGAGACATCAAAATGTTGCTATTCCAAGAAAGAGCTGGAGTTCCTTTGTTTAAACATTGATTCATACACATGCCAATTTATCTCCCGTCATCCATTACTTTACAACTCCTGTTCTTTCCACTAAGCATGCTTGGAAGTAGTAATGAGTTATATAATTGAGGCTGTTCAGCCTAATTCTGAGTTAGCCAGTGTGCTTTTATAATCATGGAAAATCCTTGAAATGGCTGCACAGAGTACGGCTGCTCGGTAAGGCTTGGAGAACATCCCGCAAGGCAGACACTTCTCATCTGTTTCTGGAAGATGGCAGCCGAGTAAGTATATGTTTTATTTATTAAATGTATTTCATATACCAAGAGTGTGTTGGCATGGAATAGCTCAAGAAAAACTGCTAGTGTTTTGAGTTGAATCAAGTTTGTTAGGAGCTGAAAAGCTTCCCCATCCTGTTGCTTGCTCACATTGAAACGATGACCAGGTTTAACCACATCCGTGAAGCGGGGGCAAAATCCTACCCACCTTTGTGGTGACCTACAAAGCACTGTGACTCACTGTCACAGAATAAGGAAGGATTTTCATAATCAGCTGCTGCCTAATACATAATTATGAAGTATTACCAAATTCGCTGCACTAAAGCATGTTCAGATTTAGATCTGGGAGACTTCTGTTTCTAGTCTTCCTTGTTCCGTTGGGATTTATTGTTTCCTGCCTGCGGTCTGCAGACACCAGCAATGTTAGTACCCGCTGGGCAGGGCATTGCAAACCTTGCCCTTGTATCTACGTGCCATCACCATGCTTGAAAACAGCCATGAGGTCGGGCATGCCTTCCCTCTCTTACACCAGAAACATGTAATTTAAGGTAATAAGCTATCAGGAGGGAGCGTCACAGTCTAACAGCGGTGCTGGTGGCCAGGATCTATGAAGATCTGTTCTCCAGCTCCCACTCACAGCAGGCTGTGCTAACGCAACGTCACGGCAGCCAGGCCTTGTCTAGCTGAGATTTCAAAAAAAAACAAGGATGGACATCCTCTACATTGTTGGTGTCCTGTCCTGGGGCTACACCTCCATTGGGGGAAGAAGTGTCTCTTCATCTGCAGTCTGAACTTCCCAAGGTTCAGCCTGTGGATGTTGCCTCCTGTTCCATTGTCTGCCTCTACCAATTAGAGTCACGGTCATTCAGGTTGGAAGGGACCACTGGAGGTCATCTGGTCCTCCCCTCACGCAGGGTTTGAAGTTACATCCAGCTGCGAAGTTAGACCATGTTGCTCAAGGCTGTGATGCGATGTGATGTGAGCCGCCTTTGCGCTGCTGGCATATATTCAATGGTGGATCCGCCGTAAGCAGCAGGATCTTTTCAAGGAGGTATGTCGCTCAGCCAAGCTGATGCGTGGGGTCGTCCTGTGTCAGACACGGGACCTTGCACTCCTCCTTGTTGTGGTGATAGTGCAGTCCGAGTCAGCTCTTCCAAATATGCCTTTCTTTGCTCCAAAGCCAGCTGGGTAGCAATGGCTCTTGAAGTGCCTCCAGAACCAGCAGTTTACGCTGGGAGCAAAGGACCTGGAGAGACGGATCAACTCACCCCTGTGGAAGCCAAATTTTGTTATTTCTCTTAAGGATTTAGCCTGTTGGTCTGGAAAGAGGGAAAATAAAACAAAAGAATGGCTGAACTGGCCTAAACAAAGATGCATCTATCCTGATATGCTTCCTCCAGCATGGACCACTAGTGAATATGTACAAAAAAGAATGTGAGGAAAGCCAAATACAGAGTGATTTTTTTATTCTCTGGCATTGTGTCCTTGTTAGTGACAACGTACAGCTGGAGATTTTCTTGCGTCTAAAATAATATTGCCATCGTTGTGTTTAACGGTAAGTACTTGATAATTAATAGCACTTACTGGTATTCTCTGTCCCAGCTGCCCGATTCTAACTGTGCAGAAGAGGAGGGACAGCCCCAGGGAGGAATTCACCCATCCTTTCCTCACCTGCTCGCATACGTGGTCTCAAAGCACCGGCGCTGGGAACAATGAATATGGAATTATAATGGAGTTATCAAATAACTAAGTACAGTGTCTTTGCTGTCTCCAAATGTAATTTAACCAAATAGAAAGCATATAATTTGGGGCATATTGTTAACAAAGATAATTGTTTAGAAATGTTGTTCTAGAAACTACCAGAACAACAGTGTTGACACATACCTTTCTCACTGTAATTTCCCTCATATTGTGGGAGAGATCTGTTTATATGAGCAAATTTTTCCAAGAAGAACAGATTGTATACCTTCATAGGGCTGGAACAAGCAGCGGGCCAAGCAACTGAAGATGATCTCTCTCCGGTAGGGCCCTCCTTGTGACATATAAACAGTCAACCGGCCACCTTGACTGCCCTGTCTTTCCGGGTGAACGTGCATTTCGCAGATTTGCACTGTGTTCCAGGAAAAGCGGCGCTAGGGAGAGAGCCATATGCATTAGCTGGAGTGGTGTTTCTGGCGGCGAGCGCTTGAGCCGAGCGCAGGAGGGTTGGAAAGCGTGCCCATATTGTGTTCGGTAACGCTGACGTGCGGAAGTGCGAAAATCAAAAGTGGTCACAAAGTGATTCACTTTTCTTCAAACACATGCACGGCTCTGTGGATAATAGAGACACTCATGCACAGACGGACTTTAGGACAATGTGGGCGAGGGGGGCTGAATGTGAAATTTATTTACACGTACAGGGTACTGCAGCCAAAACACTCAAATATAAAGTTCCTTTATGTTTGTTTTAGCACATATGCAAGTATTCTGCATTTGTAATTTTTCTTTCTGTGTTTCTGACTGACCTCCAGAACATTTCAATGGGAGGCACAGCAGCACCTCGCTGTCCCTTGTTCCTTGTCTGTTTTTTTGGGGTGCCATTGTGCCATTGCTGATATTTTAACACTGTGCTTCACTCATCGTTATTTCATTCTTCCATTCTTCGACCTTGATTGATCCTGATTCGCCTGAAGGAGATGGTGGTGGCAATTGTAAGCATTCAGAGAGAGAAAGCAGAAACGCTCAGGCTAAGGTCTGCATTGGATCTCCTGGGTGAAGCAGCTGACATCTTTCAGGCAGCAGTCATCTTTCCCAAAAAGCCATCACCTTCTCCAGTTGATGCCTGAATGGTTCTGCTTCCTCCGTTCCTCCTCTACGCCATATACACTGTCCCTGTATGTTTTTATGCAAGTTTCATGTTTTACCTGAAGAAGCCTTGTTGCTATAATTACACCGTAGGATGGGTTTGTTCGCAGAGCCAGTGAGTTGCAGTCTGTAATCCTCCAGAAATCTCAGCCTTTGCTTGCTCTCAGAGCCACATGCCTCCCTGAGGAGGGCTGGCGCCTCGCTGTGTTGTGGTGAGCTGCAACATGCTGAATTGCAACGTGTTGCACGGCACTTTCAAGCTCTCAAAGCCTCTCCTTGCTAGGAGGTGCGGCAGCATCCCCTCTCTTTCTGTTTTCTTCTTAATTCCTTTTCGCAGGCTGCTCAAGGGTGGCTGGTTCTTCAAACATTACCTTGTAATGTTATTCTTTCAATCATAAGTTTGTAGTCAAGGGAACTCTCGTCAGCATGTCCCCTGTACTGCTGTAATGGAGAACGAGCCAGGTGACCGGGCCATCTTTCATAGATCATAGAATGGTTTAGGTTGGAAGGGACCTTGAAGATCATCCAGTTCCAACCCCCCTGCCCTGGGCAGGGACACCTCCCACCAGCCCAGTTTGCCCAAGGCCACATCCAGCCTGGCCTTGAACACCTCCAGGGATGGAGCTTCCAGAACTTCTCTGAGCAACCTCTTCCCAGTGCCTCACCACCCTCAAAGTGAAAAATTTCTTCCTAATATCTTTCTGGCGGTCCAGGTGGGTGAGACAGAACAGCATGACTGCTCAGAGTTTTGTCTTTGTCTACACTGCAAGTGAGGAATAGGGTGTTCTGAGATGGACTGACCCTCGCTGTGATGGCGAGGAGGTAGCAAGCCTGACCCACGCACAACCGAGCCCGCTGGGGAAGGCACCGGCACCCTGGGAATCCCTCGCAGCTCTTCTCCGTGGCACAACGTGCTACCATTAGTTGGCTTCATCGTGACACAGCCTAGTTCCTTACCGATAACTAGGGATGACATCTGTTTTCTTGCTGATTTATGCAGAAGAATCAATAATAAAGCTGTTTCTCTGATCCTGCTGTTACCGATGTAATCTGGAGCAGGTTGAGCCTCTGACAAGGAAGGCTTTTTGCATCAGCTGAGGATCTCAGCTGCTGTTCGTAAAATTGCATCTCGGTCCGCAGGGGTAACGCGCTCGCGTGTTGCATAAGGAAGAGCCTACAAGAAGTGTATGTTGAATTCCCTGCGCGGTGTGTATGAATATTAAATACTTGTGTGATTGGCTGCCTTAAACTCCCCATCAATATTTATAACTGGTCAGGGGGACGGTGGGAATTCTTCAGGATAAATTTTTTCAAGCCTCATTTCTGTAACACTGCAGTCTTTGCATTGCTTTGCATTCCGGAGGACTAAAGATAGATGACACTTAAAAATGAAAGCGGTTCCCTTCTTTCGCGTCAGGATTGCAAGGTTATATAATATAAAGGGAAGATTTGTCTTACAGATTTTGGGGATCAGTGTAATTCATGAGTATCCTTTGTAATTTTAAAATACAGATTCCTTTATCTTCTCAGTATCGAAATAAGAATTCATAGGAAGGTGAAAGGGTTAAAGAGTTATTTAGGTTTTCACCTCATTACATGGCCAATTGCTTTGTAATCCCCTGCTTGCCCTGCCTGCCTTTCAGAAAACTAATCAGAAACTGTCTGTAAGGCTAATGAAATGCTGAATTTCTGAATATAAAAAAGTTAACGCCGCACTTTACACGGACTCTTCCAAAATGTGCCTCGTGAGGTAGAGCAAATTTTATTCCAGGGGGAATAGGGGACCTTACGGACCAGGAGAACTTCTGAGGGTAACTCAGGAAGCTCACTAACCCTTCTGCTAAATAGCAGCGTGGCATTTTGAAAGCGAACCTCGGTCTCGCTTGCTCGTGTGCTAGGCTAATCCCAGTTCTTTTTTTTTTGTCATTGTAGATACAGTTTTATGAGGCCTGCATATTGTCTTCTCTTTCGGCAGCCTGCTGATCCCTCCCAGGGAGCAGGGATCCATTTCCAGCCTGTCTGGACGTGTCCAGCTGCTCTGGTGCCTTCCGCGCTGACCCAGCAGCGTTTCCTTTACAGTCTGGCTTCGAGTGTTTGTTTGGCATGGCGGTGATGAAGCCCTTTCCCTTCCTGTCATGCTACCCAGGACCAGAATGGCTTTTGGGTAGCAAAACGCATTCCCTCCCTGAGGGGCAGGAAGCAACCATGTCTCATTTTTTATCTGTATCTCTTCTGACTCCAGGTTTTGGGCAGGAACACGAGAAAAATTCTTGCCGCTGTTCCTCTAGGAAGGAAGAAAACCTTCCTGTCGGAGACGTGTGCCTATCACATCTGTATGCAGGTCTTTTCTGGAAACTAGGTTGTAACCCTAGGATCTGTCCCCTAGGAAGGAGAGACACGGTGCCCATGCCCGCACTGGAGGGGTTCCCAGCTGAGCACTCAGACACTAGGAGTACGGTCTGCCTTTGAAGCTGGTCCCTGTTTTGAGCAGGAGGTTGGACTAGGGACCTCCAGAGGTCCCTCCCTACCTAAATCCTGAGACTCTGAGGCAGACACCATTCTGGTGAGTATATACTGAACGCTCTAATAAATTAACTGGGAAGTGAGTCCAACCAAGCCCCCTTGGAGAAAACAGGCAGTTCTTCAAGCTTTGTCCTCATTTGCTGTCCAGCAAGTTTTAATGTCAGCGCAGCTGAACCAGTAAAAATTTTCGGGTCTCTTTGTGGACCATTTGTGGATGTATCTATGGAGCCTACAAACCGATCCGCAGGTCTATGCCTTTATCAAAGTAGATCTCATTCTCCTGAGGGTTGGTGGATTTGCAGGCTTTGCAGAGCCTGTGAGCCACGGGACACTTCCAGGGTGTGCAGGTTGCAGCCCGTGCTGCCTCATGCTTCTCCACAAATGTGCTTAAGTCCTAGACCAGTGCAACCCCTTTTAAGGTCGAGGCTGATCAGCCTCTCTGAACACCCTGTCCTTGACGCATCAGGGGACACTGTGTCCCTTGCAGTATAGCATTTCTTGCTGCAAAGCCTTTCAGCTAAACAACTGCAAGATGTGGTCCATGATGGGCCTCAGACGCGATTTTCTCTCCTAGAGTATTATTGTTTGGACAAATCCAGTTGGCTTCTGCTTTCTTGAGGATAGTCGGAGAAGCTATAGCTTTTTCTCCCTGTCTTTGCCAAGCCTCCACTGTTAGCTGCACAGGCAGTGTTGAAGAGCGATGGGTCCTTCATAGGGTACCTTCTGCCATTAATGTAGTCCCAAGAGCAATGTGCTTTGTCCCCTTCCTGGCGCCTTGAAATCTGTATTACCTGCCAGTTCCTCCCCTTCCATAGTTACTTTTCAACCCGTCACACTCCAAGAACATGGTAGATACCATCCTGACCATTTGCCAAGTAAATCCTATGACTTTTAGGCTCTGATGGTATTCTCCCTGCTAAGGAAACTTCAGGCCTTCGTGGATCCCAGGGTTCACAGCTAATCTCTAAAATGTCTTTTGAATTTAGGGACTCTGAACCCTGGCCTTGGCATAGATTCACTAGAGGAAAGTAGCTTTTGCATTTTGCAAGGGAGAAGATTTTGGTGGACAGATAATCTACTGTGGGCTTTCTCTGAGAAGTTATGTTTTGTTTTGTCGAGATGTTTATGCTTTAGTGACCTCTCTGTCCCCTTCCTTCCCTGAGACTGGTGGTAAGGAGGACGTAGCCACCACAGGAGCTGGCTTTACATCCTTAATATCAAATCACAACTTCCCAGGGCAGAAGGAAGTCCCTGTGGGAGGACTTGGCACCACGGGCTGCTCGTATTGTCACTGTCCTGCAGTATAGAGCGTGTGGAGGAATTTGCCCACAAATCCTTTTATCCCACCGTAATAGTGACCGCAGACCGAGCAGCTTTGCTGAGCAGCTTCACCCAGGACACCATGGTCTTCCGTCTTATCATTCTGCACTAAATGTGTCATTCAAAGCTAGGAGCGCCTTTCTGATGCCAGATGCTCTTGAGCCACAAGCCACTGTGCTGGGGAGGTGCCCCTGGGCTATGTTCTCTGTGTTCTTCTCCAGGGCGTCTTTTATTAGCACCATGCTTTTTCTGGAAGATTATACTCCTAACAGGCTTAATCCTGCATAAATTCACACTGTCAGCAGTCTGTCCTTCTCTTTCTTTACACAGCCCATGTGATTCCTCCAGCTGGGAATTAATGACGAGTGTTGAGACAGTCCTGAAACGTTAAGAAGCTGATGGCTGCCTTCTCCTGCTCACAATCCAAACACCTTTCCCCCCATTCCCAGGTTGTAGGTCAAGATCCAGTTTCCCTGGTGAGTTCAACATGGGGAGACTTCGCTAGTGCTTTATCCCTGGTTATAACTGCCTGAAGTGCAAAGTATGGTGAGCTCTAATTGCTTTCTGTCCTTGACAGCCCTTCCAGACAGCTGATGTGTCCTCTACCTGTGACAGCTTGTACTTCGTGCTGCTTAGTGTTGGTCGTCTTCGTCTGTTTTTCATGGGCTCATACAAACCCACCAGCCTCCAGCTGGAGGCAGCAGGGTGGGGATCTCTGGCCTGACCCTGCCTCCAGCAGAGCAAACATCACAGCTACAGCAGGTGTCCAGGCACGTCGGGGCAGTCCCCAAGGATGGAGACACCCCCCACCACTCAGGGCCACGTCCTAGGTATGCCCCGCTGACATGGGAAGGGGCTGTGTCCTCATGTCCAACTGGGATTTTCTGTCGTTGCAGTTGTACCCATTGGCTCTTGTCCTGTTGCTTTGAACTTCTAAGAAGAGTCTGGCACTGTCATCTCTGCCACCTTCCCTTTAGGATGTGGGAGATGCAGTTGCACCCTCACTTTTCAATTTCCCACTTACTTAATTCTGTATTTATTTAATCTCCTGTCTTTTCAGTTCCTCCATTTTCTTTTTCTGTGTATGGTTTCAGAATCACTAAGAGGGGAAGACACTCCTGATCAGACTGACAGTGCAGCCAGACTTTGGTCTGAAGTGCTTCAGCGTCTCCTGTAAGGACTTTATGGACTAGACTTGGCTGTGAGGGACTGGCGGAACTTCATACTTGGACTTTTAGGCAAAAAAAATGGGATTTGTTCATCCCTACTGCTCTGCTCAGCCTTGCAGGCTGCTCAGAACAACTGCATGTGGTGGCCAAGACATTCCGAGGAGGGTGGCCGTGTTCGATCTGGGACCCACATCAGAGCTGGGCTCTGCCCCTCTTCCCATTGCCACCAGCCAGCCGCTCCACACTCTCCAGGGTCCGCACAGCCCCAGCCACTGCTGCTGGGCCAGGTGGGGATGTCACAGTTCCTGTGACACCGTCCCCATCACAGATGGGACACTGGGCTGGATGGGGCAATAGGCCAAGGATTGCACCGTTCTTTTCTGTTTACATGGAAGCAAAATGAATCTCAAAAGGAATGCATTTATCCTCGCGTTCGTCACTTTGCCCCTACTATCTGCCTGTGTCGGTCCTGTGTGATGCACCGAAGCAAAAGAAATTAACAATGAAGTGAGGAAAACTTAACACAGAAGCGAATGAAACCTGTAGTTACAGTCTTGCGTCTTCCCTACGCCATGGGGAAGAGGAGAGTCTGAACCTTAGGCACAAACCTAATCCGCCAAACTGCCTTCACCGCACGAGGTGATGCCGACGCTTACCCCCCTGGCAAAAGCCTCACCGGGGTCTCTACACACTCTCTCTGCTTTTCCTCCTGGTGTGAGTTACCGGAGGCAGACCGGAGCGGGCAGGGGGTCCGGCACCCAGCCCCTGCAGCCCCTGTCACTGCTCTGGCCATGCGGCATGGGCAGGATGGAGGAGGGAGAGCCAGGCACATGCTCACTGCTCGTAGGTTTTCAGTGGGGTCCCTCAGCAACTGCGGATGCTGAGGACGCTGCCAACGCTGGCAGAGCGACCCCTTGCTCATTAAGTAGGTATAAGCTACGGCCAACTCTGCCATCTCATTCTAGCTCTGTTCTACCCGGCTTCTTATGCCTTCCGCCGCATCAACTGATCGGATTAATTGCTGTGCAGCTGGGATGAGAGGTGGGGGGGGGATGGGGATGGGGATGGACTGGGAGCAGATGAAAGCTTTTATGCTGCTTCCATTCACCCTCAGATCGTTACCCCTTGCGTTGCTGAGCGTTCCCGGGCTTGCCGCATCTCCCATGCTACTTCGTCATCTGCTAGCATGGCCGTGGATGTCTTGCATCCTTGTCTCAAATAAAGGAAATTAAAATCTCATGAGAAGTCCTGCCGGAAGCCCTTGTTTTTAAGTAGCCTGGTCTAAACGCGTTGGGAGGAAAATGACGGTTTTAGTCCTGCGACAACTGCACAGTCGTTCATACCCGGTGCATCGAGGCTGAGATACCCCCATCGCTTTCAGGGAAAAATCTATTTTGAACTCCTCTCTTAGCCAGTATTTTTGCAGAAGAAAGAAAAGGGCTTGAGGCTAAACTTGATCCTCACAGGCTGCATATTTCAGTACTGGAAGGCTGTGACTCAGTGGCCTCTGGAAGCTCTCCAAGCTATCAGTAGCTCAAAGGAGGAATTAAAAACTCAACGAACTGCCTGTTCGCCTGAAACTTGTTTTGTACATGCCATGGAAGAGATGAGAGATTTGAAAGAAGGCAGCCCTGTCTAAGAATAATTGGCTATAACAAGTCACAGCAAGCAATGAATATTTATTTTATTAAAATGCTTAGACGTCTTTTATTGAGCCTTTTTGCCAAGTTTATGTGGAAGAATTTGCCAGAATACCATGTACACTATATAATAAATCCCCAGGTACCTAACAGGCTTTCCCACTTGGTTTTCTGTCCCTCACAGTCTGTATGTAGAGATGTCAGAATACCTGTTTTCTCCCCCAAAATGAGGAAGAGAGACTGAGTAGCATTTCTGATGTTTTCCAGATAGTTGGAAAAGTGGTTGTGAACAGAAGTACGTCATATGCTGGCCTTTGAAACCAGGCTTGGGGGTGGCAGGAGGAATCTCAGGAAGATGAGTCTGAGGCTGGATGTTAGGCAATCAGTTGATCAGAGCTCAGGGAAGAAGACAGCCCCTTTGGCTGAGCCTCTGCTTCTAGACAGGAGTGGTCCTTGTTTCACTCTACAGTCTTAGTCCCCAGGTCTGCCTTGCCCTCATCCCAGGTCTGTGTCAGGTGGATATCTTGGACCTGTGCATCCCTGATGGTTAGGGCTTACTTTCAAGCCCACGACACAAGAGAGCAAAACCAGCAATTCAGATTAAAATAGGAACCAAACTCAAAGTTTCTGGACACTTCAGGAAATCACCCAGGAAAAGAGCTGTAGTACTTGCTGAAAACAGAGCTTGTAAGCCCAACCAAGGGAGTGAAGTGAGTGACCTGCATTCAGGAGTGCCTCACTTAGAAAAGGAGAACTTTAAGAGAAGGCAGTACCATGGATCGGTGCCTTCAGATGTGGCCTCTCAGGGTGCATTCCTTATCACAACCAGGAAACATCTTCCCACCCTTTTTGCCACATTTTCCCCGTTCTCGAGAGCAAGAGTTGACTGAGCTGACCCACCCAAGAAGGAGACTCAGTGAAGGGATCCTTACAACTGAAGTTAAAGCCATTGCTTTCATGGTTGCTGTGGGTGCTAGAACTTGGTATTGCTGCACCTCGGTAGTGTATTCTGAAGTGATCAGCCCAGGACAGAAAGCTTACCAGAGATAGACATCTTGCTTGCCTTTGGAAAGATGGAATTTGTCATCTTCTCAAAGGGGATCTCCAGCTCCTCCAGCTGGAGATCTCTTCACCGACACGGCAGAGAGAAAGATTTCTATCAAGCTTTGTACCTAGCAGCCAGAACTGGTCAGAAAGTGTTCAGCTGCCTCTTTCTTTGTGGATTCCTTAGTCATAAAACTCTCATTTGCTCAAACAAAAATATTTTTTCTAGGAATGTGCTAATTCAGACAAAGGTTTAGCCAGAAAAGGCTTTCTTCTTCCAAAAGAGGGAATTTCTAGCTTATGGAATGAGAGGGAATAGTTTAATTTAATGACCAGCTCGGTGAGTTTGAGCTCTCAGCTGAAATATAGCGGAACCCAGATTGTGTCCTTGCTCCAGGAAATGCATCCTACTCATCCAAAGCGGAACAGCCCCAGCAGGACGGACTCACACAAGGATCTGCTGGGTCTTCATTGTGCCTTGGCACAGGGCGATCACTGAGCCTGAAAATCATCTGTTCTAGGCAAATTCTCTGGCCGCTGATTGTTGGCTGTCCAGACCAAGTCTGTAAGGTGACGAGCCAACATGCCAGCAGGGATGGAAGTCCCTTGCTGTAGAGAACCTACAACCAGCCGCAGCTGTAATGAAGCTTGGCCATTTCCAAGTCTGCTGGGATGAACGTCAGCACTCGAGCTGCCTTCAGTTCTTCCTCTGGCACTGCAGCCTAGTTGATTTTTAAGGGGCAAACTCTTTTTTTGAGTTTTGGTCGTTTGCACATGTTTGCCCAAGGACAAACGTTGTATTGAAGGTTCACACTCCCCAAAACATGCATGTAGACAACTGCACATCAATTTCCTGGAAGTTGCTAGAGCAGCAAAATTTTAAGTTGAGTTCACTTGCGCGGGCCAAAAGGAAGTGCTGATTTCTCAATCTAACCTGCCCTGGCTTCTGTTCCCCTTCTCCCCCTCCATAAATGTAAAGTACTGCTTTTATTCTAGCCTTTCAACTATGTACATACTGTTGCATGGCCCAAACACAACCAATTATAGAGGGAGCGAATGTTTTTCACAGTAATGCAACAAACACTCTTCTTTTTTTTGTCCTTTGCCTTATAGATAGTTTTTATGTCATGATGATTTCATGTTCAAGTCTCTCATATTTCTGTGTTGCAGAGATTGTCCCTTTAAGGGGATGTGCGTTTTGAACGCACAGGGGAGGAAGGATATAAATTAGTCTGATGTAGGTGTGTAAGCAAATTGACTGTGGTGACCTGACTGCCTCCAGCCGTTCAGACAGAGGAGGTGGCTTGCTGGCAGAGCCGTGCCGTTGTCGGTGCAGTGGCTTGCGTGTATCGGGCTTGCGGTGGCTGCGGCTGCAATTTGTTTGTTTTACATCTGGCATGTGCTGTGGCGCTCAGAAGGACTTGACATGCCTTCGGCCATAAGTGGAGCGCCGAGTCCCTGGGGATCAGTCCCCCCGAGTGGTGGCAAAGCCAAGAATAAGCTTCCATCCAAAAAAAAGAAAAGGTCCATCATCCAATACCTTCGTCTTACCACATGGCTGGGTGAGCTTCAGCCTTTGGGAAAGGGTTTCCCCTTTGCCATTGCCAATGATAACACGAGTCCCAGCTGCAAGTGTAGCCCTTTGGGAATCCTCACCTCCACAACCACCACTCAAGCAAGACCTTGCAGGTGGGCAGCTGCGACCGCACGCCTCCGAGTGCCCTGTGGTTGTACGGGCACTAGTTGTCACTATTTGTAGACGTAGCTGGATAAATTGCTAGGAAGCAGGTTTACGTTTTTCTTCTTGTTCTCTCTTGCCAGTTTGCCACGATTGCCAGGTGGTTGCCTGTCAAAATGTCTGGGAGGAGAAAGGGGAAGAATTTGCTTCCAGCTCCTTCCAGCTGCTACTTACGGGGTGTGGGAATGCCTTGAGGTTCCTCTAGGAGACATATGTGGAGCTACGGTTATTGCAATGGGAAAACCATCACAAATTTGCAAAAGGCCTGGATTTCTTCACTGTGCTTCTTGTGAACAACTTGTGTTGTTACTCCTTGTCTTTTTTCCAGCTGGAAGAACAAGGTGATGCCACAGATATTTTCGTTCTTATTGACTCCTAGGCTAGAAGCACAATTGTCAGCTTGCGGGAAGGCAAGTATTAATGAGTAATCTTTCAAAAGCATCTCTCTTCTTTATTTCAGAGTCTCCTGAAATTGGGCCCTCAGTTGTAGTTCACACAACTGTGACCTTTGGAAGCAAGCACCTGGATTCAGACCCTGCAGAGGTGCAGCAGTTAATTCTCAGTCACCTGGAGAGGATTGTGCCATCCCTACCTAAACCGGCCAGCATCAAGTGTCAGAAATGGAGATACTCTCAGGTAGGTTGTGGTGGGATCAGTCAGCTGGGAGGGTGCTGCTGGGGCAATGCCGTAGTGCAGACTTGCAGTGTATCGCAAGAAATGGGACGTCGTACGACCCAGGGATTTTCATCCTCGGGGAGCAAGAGGAAAGGGGATAGTTGCTTGATATCCATAATATCCATAATACCACGTAGCCATGAGCAGCCTCCAAGGCTGGCCACCGACAGCCAGATCCATTTCTAGGCATCTTTTTACATAGCGGACCTGGCTCAGCAGTAAGTTATGCAGCACTCTTGGTAAGTAGGGACAGGAGCAGTGCACAGGAAGGAAGTAAATCCCACATACTTCGCTGGGATTTTCGCTAGTATTTAAAAATATGACTCAATCTGTCTCTTCTCTATCTGAAAGTATATGATGTTAGCAAAATTCCCACCCTACCACAGAGCACCAGAAGTCTTTGCGTTCAGACGTAATAATTGTTAATATTTGATTTGGCCCAGTTCTATTTAACGGCATGGTATGCGAAAAATATTTTGAAGTAAACTACCTAATGGTAATAATAGCAAAATGTGTATATTTTACAGGTTTCTTTTAAAAAATCCAAGGAAATTGTTGGCAATTTCCTGAAGTATTGGAGTGTATCTACGTGTTTACCCAAAGCCTCTTGAGTTAAATTACATTGGTGAAATTGAATGTGGAAGTTGATGCAAAATATTTACTTAAAGCAGTCCCCTAAAAATTTTTCCTTTTATGAAGTCTGGAAAAGTTACTGTAGATGACTGTTGTGAAGTCTGCTCATACCCTTTGATCTGCATCCAGTTTAGGAATTTGGTCTCATTAGCACAAAGTTTATTTTTCTGCGAGTTAGGTATTGGTAGCTTGCAAATCACTTCTCAGTGCATAGGATTTGTTCTCAGTCATTGTATACAAACGACCTTAACATAGGTTTTAATGTTTCAGATGACTCATACAAAAATCATGGTATGTTTTATACGTTCCTCTTTATCAGCTCAGGGTTGGGGTTTTTTTGCTAGTAACACTGTCTCTGTACAGTTGTCACTACTAAGGCATCCTTTTCTGGTTGTGACTTCTGGTCTTTTCTTCTGCACTATCTATTACCTTTCTGCTTCAAACCGCTTGCAAGCACAAGAGCTGCAGGCGGTAGGGAGGAGGAGAATTGGATCTGTATCTCCAACAGACAGACACTTGGTTGGCCAGCTCTGGAAAGGGCTCCCAAAACAAATGAAGAAGTATTTTTAAACAGAATTAATACACCCTAGATACTGCTGCTATCACAAAGCTCTATCATAAAATTTGTCAAATTCAGCTACTCTGTTTATGTGTGCAAGGAAAGGGCTTAATATGCCTTTTCCTTGCACTACTCACACTTTTAGCAGTGTCAAAGGTGACATTTAGGCATATGCATCATCTATAGCCCATTCTGATTTATTTCACCAAGAAAACTTGGATAAAGGAAAAGACAAGAACGGCAATTAATTTCTTACTACTGAAATAAAATTAAAAAAAAAATCTCAATTGCATTTTACCAAACAACTATGCTTTTTGAATCCTGGCAGAATTACAGCCATACAGGATTTATTATAACCTTGTACCTATTGCTTCATCTTTTAGAGGCAGCTGGAACAGTGACTGTAGGAATGAACTCTTATTTTCCACAATTGCTTCAAAATTGTTGTCTTCCTAAATCACTAGGTGTGCGTCCTGTTTCCCCTATTTAAAAATTACATTCAGACATCGTACTGATGGGTGATGCTCTATTATTTTCTCAAACCACTGTACAATTTACAGCTCCTCCTGCTTCCTTCTGCCACTGTTGCCTGCTGTCAACCATGCTGCTACTAACCAAAACCACCGACTTCAGCAGCTGCTTGCGCTTTATGGCCATGTCACAGGAGGAATTATCACCAGTCTTTAATTTGGTGGGTGAATGTCAATACATCTTAGATTGAAAATCAGTCAGTGTAGGTGAGATCTGTTATTTCAATAAAGAGATCTCTATTGCCACCCTATAAAATAATCACTACCTAAATTAAAGATCTGGGACAGAGCTCCCTCTTTCTCTTAAAGCTATCTTTACTTTCAGTTATAACAAGCTGTTGCCACAGAAGCAAAGGGAACTGATAAGATGGGTGCATCTTTCCCCTGACTCTTTTAGACGGGATTTATCCTACTTGTTAATTAAATCCGGCTGTAACGTCCTTCACATGGCCAAACACAATCCTGGGATTAAAATGCAGACATCACAATTATCCATGGCGGATGAGGGATTAGGACTTCCAAACTTCTACTGACACTACTTAGCAGCACAGCTGCAATTCTGGATCCTCTGCTTTAATTACGATAAGACACTATTAGCATTCAGAGCCAACAGCTTCCCAACCCATCATGTCTCTCTGACAGAGTCACTTTATATGTATAAGGGATACTGGGAAAAGACAGAGTCATAGAAATTGGACCTCTTCAGAGTAGACCTCAGAAGGGACCTCTTCAGGTCTCTAGTCCAACCTGTCGCTCAAAGCAGAACTATTTGCCGGCATTAGCTGACCTCGACCGTGGTTTTGCCTAGCTGAGTCTTGAAGTCTTTGAGGATGGAGATCCAACAAGCTGTGCCCTATAGCCGAGGGTAATTTGGGATTTATGTTGGACACCACCTTCAGAAGAGCTCGAAGAAGGGGCAGGATCGTTCCTTTCCTCAGTCACCATGTCTAGAGCAAGGGCCTTTACTGCATTAAGCACCCAATCTTGCCACACAGGCGAAAAGGTGCAGGCTGAGAGGTGAAAATATTGATCCTGCGATCAGTGTGACAAACCAGGAGCCGTTTGGTACAGCCAGCATCAGATAAGCACTGGGTAGTGAAGAAGGAAGGACACTCAGAAAGCCTTTTTCTGCTAAACCTTCCTTCATTGTTTTATGCTCAGTGACCTTGATCTGTAAGAAAAATTTAGGGATAAATTAGGTACTGACCTAATTAGGCTGAGAAAGAGGATCTCTGGCTGGATTTACCATACATGGCTAGACTCTTCTGTTAAGTTGAATAATGGAGAATGAGTGGCAACTGGCTACAAATTAATTTCAGATAATGGCCCCCTTTGAAGAGATGCTAACATGCCGGTAACACAAAATGCAGCAAGTAACATAAACGTGGGTGTTTTGCAACTGATCCGTACTTGGAAATGGCAGATAATGTCACGGCAGTGGCTACCTGAGTGTACATTTGAGTCAGTGGAAAAATACCCTGGACTGAACAAGCTGCCTTGGACTTCAGGTCTTGTTTGCCAAAGCTGACAGTCACACAGTGAGATACAGTAAGGGTTTTACCACACAGGAATCCGAAACATATATTTGGACCAGAGGCAGAAAGTCAAGAAACAATCGAAAGAAAATTGTACTCTCTGTGTCATGCTTTATGATCTCTATGGTTTGATCTCTATTGCTGCTCTACTGCTGTGCTTTTTTTTTCTCTCTCTCTCTGGCTTTCTAGATATTTTTTCCTCTTCTTCAATGTTTCATCCTTATGGTTCTTGTTTTGTCATTCCTTTTCTCACACTATTTCTTCCCACCTTCCTTCTCCAATCATAGAATCATAGAATCGTAGAATGGTTTGGTTGGAAGGGACCTTAAAGACCATTTAGTCCAACCCCCTCTGCCATGGGCAGGGACACCTCCCACCAGCCCAGGTTGCTCCAAGCCCTGTCCAACCTGGCCTTGAACACCTCCAGGGATGGGGCAGCCACAGCTTCTCTGGGCAATCCGGGCCAGGGTCTCACCACCCACACAGGGAAACATTTCTTCCTAATATCTAATCTAAATCTCCCCTCTTCCAGTTTGAAGCCATTCCCCCTCATCCTATCACGACATGCCCTTGTATAAAGTCCCTCCTCAGCTCTCCTTTAGGGACTGGAAGGGGCTATAAGGTCTCCCCGGAGCCTTCTTTTCTCCAGGCTGAACAACCCCAACTCTCTCAGCCTGTCCTCCCCAGCAGAGGAGCTCCATCCCTCGCAGCATCCTCATGGCCCTGCTCTGGACCTGCTCCAACAAGTCTATGTCCTTCTGATGGTGGGGGCTCCAGAGCTGGACGCAGTACTCCAGGTGGGGTCTCAGCAGAGCAGAAAGGGAGAATCCCCTCCCTCGTCCTGCTGGCCCCGCTGCTGGGGATGCAGCACAGGGTGCTGGTGACTTTCTGGGCTGTGAGCACACATTGCTGGTTCATGTTTTGCTTCTCATCCACCAACACCCCCAAGTCCCTCTCCTCAGGGCTGCTCTCCATCCATTCTCAATGCATTCACTTTGTTGTCAAACTGTCCTGCATCTTCGTATCTATTTCATGTCTTCTGCCTGCTCTTGCTTTGCCCTCACGTTTACCTTTAGGCCAGCGCTGCTGCTGCTGCCTTATCTCTGATTTGAGATTCACCGGTGCTGCTCTGGGATGCACTGATTTAGAATAACAACCCAGCCTTTATATGTAGGTTTGAAACAGTCTAGAACAACATGGGACACAGCCGAGCATGGTAAAACAGAAATGCTGTGTGCTTTTACTCTGCTGTTTGACACGCATCAGTGTTTGTCATAAAGTACAATAACAACAAGAGGTCTTGTTCACCCCATGAGTTCCAGGTGGCTTCAGGCTAATAGGTACTACTGACCAAAGCAAAGTCCATTCACTTTTAGAAATGTTACACTGAACTGCTCAAGAGCTGCCACTCCACAGATACCAGGCTTAATTGAGGGTATTGTGCCAGGAAAATGATATTTAAAATTAATACAATTCAATACATTGAGAATGACATTAAATATTTATCAAAGCAACCTTATTCAGAACTTGTCTCATGCTACTTACAGAGAAAGCGTTGATTGTATCTCTAGCAGTGTCTAAAAATTGTGCTACTCAGATGAAAAGGAGACCAGCCTAGCAGAACTGGAGACAGGGTGGGTTGTCCTGAGGCTTTATGTGCTTTTGCACAACGGCATGAAGCATGGGCAGGTCATCATGACAGTAGTTATTCTTCCCATTCAGGAAGGTCACCTGGTCAACCCAATCATGTTGCAGGCTTTTGGAAATGGCAGGCTTGCTTTCCCTTGTTGAACAGTTACGTAGCTGGGGGGTTTTGTGAGCCCACCTTTGCTGATGTGACGGCTGAGGGATCTCCATACCTCATCTCTTCAGGGTCAGGCAATTCATTTCTGCGGAGGCAGATTGGGAATAAGACAGGGTGGGGCTGTAAAGTTCCTAAATTCCTACATACAGGAAAGCTTTGTTCTGATTATTTTACTGCAGAAGATCTTTGACCGTTAATGCTTGGACCTATGATCTGGGATGGGACGGGTGCTTCATATGAAGGCGTGTTTGTGAGGAATGCTGACCTTTCCAGCGTGAAATTCAGGTAAATAAAACATGTTCTTTTCCATCTACCTGTATGCTTTTCTTTTTCAGGTTACAAAAGCTGTGCCCGATTGTCCAGGACGAATGATTCTTCATACTCAACCTCTCCTGATTTGTGGGGGTGATGGATTTACTTGTTCCAACTTTGATGGCTGCATAGATTCTGCTATGAGTCTTGCAGAGGCTGTGAAGTCTCATTTGTAGCAATTTCAAAGTTGGCTGCTAAACATAGTCGAGATTTAAGATGAATTTTACCATGATGGATTGAATTCTAGTTTAGTGTTAACATCACTGGCCTCTATCTTGCAAAAAATAAATAAAGATCTATTGGTGTGCTGTATTAATTATTGGGATGGGATTGAATTGAATTTTCTTAGCATACAGTTTTCGGGAGCCCTGGTTGCACGTTGCTGGAAGAACTCATTGAAGAGCTCAATGATATTACTGGCAGTAATGTGCCACGGAAACGTGGTACCTGTCCTGGGGGTGGTCTAAGCAGCATCAGCCCAGCCGTGATTATCACAGAAAGAACGGAGAGAAGGTGAAAGAGAAGGTGTGCGTGTTTCTAGCGCTCTCATAGCGCTAGAGAGGTTAGAGAGTCATGGGTATGGCACAGCTCTCTGCTGGTCCAGGGTCTCCTGAACAAGACGCAGCCCACCCTTCCTTCCCAGTGGTGGAGGAACCGGGGTAGGAGCAGCCCGTAACGGGAGGTGGTTTAGCTGCTTTGCCTTGGCAAATGCCAAGACGGAGAACAAAGAATTTATCTAAGCGCGGTCCATGGCGGTGTGTTAATAAGAAAACTGTGCTGACATTTCAGCCTCAGGGTTACATCACCACCACTATAAAAACTCATTTAAAGTAAACAGCCAGTCTGAAAGCGAGGTGAGTTCTCGACAGCTGTATATTTTGGCAGAACAGGTGTAGAAATAGAGGGCCAGGTCCAGGGAAGGATATAAATACACGTGTGAGTGAACTAACAAGGAATTTGATTTGAAATACTAAAAAAAATAATCACCGAGTATAATTGTGTTGAAAATACTACCCGTCACGGTTTCAAGTATATCTAAGCTACTAAACTATGTTTCTGTGAAGTCCGTGTTGAAATTACTCAGAAATTAACCAATAAATCATTTATTTATTCTGTATTTGATTTTAGCTTGCCCTTCCTCTTAAATCACGTCACCAGTTTAGTACCTCTCTCTACTACAGGGCTAAAAATAACAAAATGCTGTTTTCATCAGACAGAATTTTAACCATTAGAGAAGTACAATTCAGCCTCTTTTTCTTATACCCCTGCATTTCACAAAAATCCGACATCCTGTATTCACAGCAACTGAACACTGTAATTTACTGCTGCGTTTGACCATTTCTGATGCGGTATTGTAAGTGACAGTAAGAACTTTGAAACTTAATTTTAAAAACAGCTTTGAAGGGTATTTCATGATACCATGCGGTTTTTATTGATTTTTTTTCCTCTTTCAGCTTCCATCCAGGCCCGGCTGTCCTGTGGGAGCTAGTCCCCAAGGGACTAACATGCTGAACCATACAAGAAAGAGGGTTTCCTGCTGGGTTATCGCTTCCCCTGGAAGATGTACTCATGGCAGGTGGACCAACCGTTGCTCTACCCATGGTGATGGTCTCTGGGGACCCGTCCCACCAGTCTGCCTTTATCCACGCTCTGCCTTAGCACGCAGAGAAGGATGTGGGTGCTGTTCCTGCAGGGGTGAAGGAGCAGGCTGTAACTTTAGGGGATCTCTCCAGGCTCTTCGCTTGTGCTGTTTTCCTCATCTTCACTCTTTGTGTTCTGCTCCTTTCTTCGAAGGTGGATTTTGCATTAAAACACGCTAAAGTTTGCACTCCCTTCCCCCTTCAATTTTGAATGGAAGCGAGCCAAACCGCTAAAAAAACTCCAAATAAAGATAAATCCTGAAAGCGCATGACATGCAGAGAGCTGAAAATGAGGCATCTTTGACTTAGCGCTGTGTCGTTCCTCTCGCCACCTCACAAACAGGCGTGCTCCAGAGTCGCGATGCTCTCAACAGCACCTTGTATCAGCAGCAGCCTTCAATACCACAAGTGACAGATAAGTGGAGAAGTCTCTGACCCCATCCTTTCAGCATCCTTACTGTTTTGGTCGTTATGAGACCTCAGAATACCCGGTAATAAGCAAATCATAGATTCAAAGATTTTTTTGTGTTGTGAGATTTTCGATTCAGAGGGTTTCGAACATGAATCACAGCAAGTCTCAAATTGCTCCCATCCTTCCCTGTATCGTGGCGGTCTATCAAAACGCCTCTTTCCTATAGCTTCCTTCCAGATTAAGATGATTTAAACAAAACCGACTTGTTTTTTTAAGGTGGAGTAGAAAAGTTCCTGTTCTTCTGGACGTGCTCCAGACAGCGGGCACTTAAAGGTCTCTGTGGTGATATCTCATTTTCTAGATGTGAGCAGGGAGACAACGGTATTAACTTTTCCCACGCAAGGCGGGTAACGAGTGGTGATATTTCAAAGAGGCCACTGTATCCAAAAGGATGGCAACAGAAGAGACTTGTCTGGTTGATTTCCTGGGCTTTTCCCTGGATGGATGTAATTTTCAATTAACTGGCAGATCCATCAATTACAACGCATATCTCCTTGTTCCCAGACAAGGGTGATGGCTGCATCTGATCTCCTGCGTGTCACGAGCCTCAGCTAACGCCCAAAGTTGAATTAAAGCATTGCAGCTCTCAGTTAACAATGTTATTGTCTTCCTCATCACAAGGAAAGACGAAGCCATAAATGCTCAAAGCCTTTTAACTCACAGCGGGCTTAACTTCCATCCAGTGAACATGACTCTGCAGGGTTGGCCCATGGCATCTGGTGCGGAATAGTGGACTAGGTGTTGGTGGGAACGCTTGGGAGACACAACTACGCTTTGACATCTCCTGCTAACAGCTGCGTGGTGAGACCTGTGGCTCAGCCAGGTGTGATCCACCCAACGTTGGCCTCAGCAGCACCATGCAAGGCAATTTTCTTGTCACAACTGTCACGTCTTCAATCAAATGCATTTGAGAAAGCCAAGCTTGCTTTAGACCCCATACTCTCCAACCCTTCCCCTCACAGACCGCCTTTGGTCATCTTCACAGCCCTTTCTTCCTTCTTCTAGGAGATGCCTGAACTGAGCACCATGTGCATCCACACGCTGCTCTTGCAGAGGTGTTCTTGGACACAGTACCAACTGAACTCTTGGGCATGAGCAAGGAGATGTTTGGCGCTTTTCCGCCCAGCAGGCCGGACATGTGGCACAGTCTCCATGCTGTTGCCACCATATTGCAGGCTCTGAGGCAGACCCGTCGTATCCCATGATGTGACAAATTTTGGAGGAGGCCCTGACAGAGATTGGCTTGAAGTCATGGCACACCTTTTCCTCCTGAGGGGCATCCCTCTGGCATGGGGTTAGGGGCCTGTGGGTGAGGATCTGTCCCAGACTGCTCTCTGTCCACTCTTGTCATCTGACCCTGCTTGCAGGTCCCTGACATGGAGTAAAAGTGCTGTGAAGTGGAAGCCTTTTAGAAACCAAGTGTCATAGGAAGCCACAGGAGCTTGGGAGCCCATCAGAGCCACAAAGCCTGACTCCAAAAAGTGCTATTAATGATGTGCTTAAAGAGCTCTCCTTACCCCCAGTGTTATGTCTGTGGCCCCAACAAGGACAGTTCTGCTTGTCTAGTGTCCCAAGGGCTTAAGAGACCGCTCTTCTCCCAAGGCAAGGAAGATGTTGGGAGCAGATACTCATGACATGAGCTGTGGTGCCTTGTGGGAAAATCATAGAATCATAGAATGGTTTAGGTTGGAAAGGATCTTAAACATCATCCAGTTCCAACCCGCTGGCCTGGGCAGGGACACCTCCCACCAGCCCAGGTTGCTCCAAGCCCCGTCCAACCTGACCTTGAACACCTCCAGGGATGGGGCAGCCACAGCTTCTCTGGGCAACCTGCGCCAGGGGCTCACCACCCACACAGGGATACATTTCTTCCTAATATCTAATCTAAATCTCCCCTCTTCCAGTTTGAAGCCATTCCCCCTCGTCCTATCACTACAGCTCTAGGTTAAACTAGCTCTAGGTGAGCTCCAGGGTGAGAAGCTATGGCCATATATGGTAGCCCAAGCCTATATACAACTTCCCAGTTCCCAGGACTCTGCCGTGTCCAGTGGACATGTCCCCATGGTCATGCTTGCTGCAGGGGGGGGTCAACCCCTTCCCAACCTCTCCATCCACAGCAGGGCTGCATCTGTTCCTACGCCAGGCTGCAGAGAGGATATCTTGTTACGGCCATGCCTGTGGGGAACTTATTGTGGCTGTTAGCTGGGATAACTCTCCCTGATCCATAAAGTCATCTGCACACCTTTTGGTGCTTTTAGTGCAGTTTGTAGGAATTTAGCCCATTTCTAAAAAGGGCTAGGAAGAGGAGACAGGCGCCCGGCTCCTCGGCTCACATCGATTCACAAGCCGCATGTCTCCAAGGATCGGGGCTGTATTTTTTTGCAAGCATATGAAAATAAATTAAGAGGTTATTTTAGTTTTGAGGGTTGTTTGGTTGTTTGTTTTTGTTTTGTTTTGTTTTTTTTTAATTTTTAAAAGGCAGCTGCAGATGGGAGGTGCTGTCCAGCTGTAAATACATGGTGGGTTTCCATAGCACTGAGCTGTGAAACATCCCTGCAGCCAAAGCCACTGGAGCAAGACCTGGTGTCCCAGAGGCCAGGGTTTGCTCGGGATCTCACTGCCCATGGGGATGTGCCAGTATCGTCACGTTTGGCTCTTCTAGAAGGCGTGTGTGCCTGAGAAGGAGGGTGTGGAGGTCTCTGGCCGAACCCTGCTCCCAGCAAGACCAGCAGGTTGCTGGGGGACATGTCTGGGCAAATTGGGGCATCCCCATCCTCCACCGTGACCGCACTTCTTCTTGATGGAGGTACAACATTGTGCTGGTGCAGCACCAGCTTCAAAGCAGGCGTTGGCTGAGCAGCGGCACCAACGTGGCGTGCGATACTGACAGAGGAGTTCCTCTTTGAAATGAACGCGGAGAAGAGGAACCTGACCCCCTGCGCCGCCCAAATTGTGCAGTCGTGTCTGGGTCATCGCTCCCCACCTCAGCTGCAGGCTGAGCCTCGGCGCCCAAGGTCTTTGTGAGCATCTGGACAAAATGTGGCCTTTGCTCAGGCTGCTCCCCGCCGCAAAATGCAACGTAACGAACACCAAGTGGCCGGTGACGTGCCATTAGGAGGCTGGTGCCGGCATCAGGAGCCGGAGTGCTCTCGGGGCAGGGAATGGCGGGGGGAGGGGGGGGGGACGGGACACGAGGACACTCTCTGAGCTGCCCAGCGGGCTCCTTGAGCCGCTGCGCAGAGGTTTCCCCGGGGCCAGAGCCGGTTTTGCCTCTAATCCGGGCTCTGGCTCGGATGTGCTGCCTGTAAGCTGCTTTGCGTGGTGGAGCTGAAGCCCTGAAATCCCGGAGCCTTCTGCTGCCGCTCTGCCCGTCTCACCGCACCGCCTCCCTATTAGCCTCCTGGTGGTTTTTCCTTCATTCTCACATTCAGGTGGCACCTTCAAGATCGGCCGGTGGTGACACCACCCTGGCGCCACAAAGAAGCGGCCCCACGCGGCAGTGGAACCAAGGAGGGAGTGAGAGTGACTGCCTTTCTTTTTTGGGAAAAGCCCAGCAAAGTTTCTCCAAATGAATGGAAACAGGTGAGAAATCACCCCCCCCCCCAGGGGTGGGGTGAGGGGAAGAGCTATTGATGTATTGTGGATGGAAAGATTTCGCCTTGAGCAAAGAAGGTGCAGGGCAGATTGCTGCCGTCTGGGAGGTCGCGGTGCTGAGACCTGTGGAGCTCCTTGAAAAGCCTCGTGATCCTTGTCCTTGCACGATTTCCATCCCATAACAGCGGAGCAGTGCTATAATAACCGGGTGCTTTGGGGCATCGTCGCAGCGGGGGGCGGGGAGAGGGGGAACCCAGGTCCTCACGCATGGTCTGTCACCCTTCTCCATGATTGCTCCCAAAATCCGGAGAAGGGGTTTTAATGCAAGGGGGTTTAATGCAAGCCCGGGCCACATGGGTGAGCAAAAAGCCACCGCTTTGCCCCAGCCAAGCCCTGACACGCCTGTGCAGGCCCCGTCTGTGGGAAAACGAGCCCGTTCCCTGCCGCCCCTGCCACCCGACCGCTCAGCCGGTCACGAGGACGCTGCGGTAAACCACAGCTCAGCTTGAAATTATCTTTTCGGCACAGGGTTCCTGTCAAGCTGAATGGCACCTCCTCCCTCACCTGTGCTGGTGCCGAAACATCCTTCCTTTCTCAGCGCTATCGTCTGCTCAGATCTCTCCTCCAGGATGATCACGCACGTCAAGGTCTTTAAAGCAAAGCACGCCCTGCTGCGAGGACCGCGGTCTCGTTTTCCCCTACAGGTTTTGGGGCATGGAAGCAATGCTCGCACCATACACAGGTTTGGCCATCCTCTGCCTTTTTCAGCCCAGAATGTGGGGGGGGGGGGGGAGGGGAGAAAAAAAAAAAAAAGAAAAAAAAAGGTGGTGTCCAGTAAGGCACCAGTCAGGGCTGGAATATAGGTCAGCCTCTGTCCTGGCAGCAGCTTTCCTTGCCCAGAGCAGAGGAAAAGGGGACGAGCTGGCAGGGGAGGGGGAGCTCGGCCATGCTCCTTCACCACCTTTTCCGTGCGCAGAAAATCCCAGCTCAGCACCTTAAAGCTGAGCGAGATGTGGCCGCTCCCCGCCACGGGAGAAGTGGAGTCTCGGAAACGCTCCAGTACAAAGACATTTTTGTTCTCAGGCTGCTCACAAATGTGTTGCAGCAATAGCCATTGGCTGTGCTCTTTATAGGGAGATGCTGGAGCAATTCTGGTCCAAAACCCGGACTATCAGCACCTTCCTCCCTGGTCATTTTGGATTTGCACACCTGTGCAGTGCAAATCCCATGCTCCTTTTTATTTAAAAGGTAGTTTTGGAGACCAGCTTGGGAATGTGAGCCACAAACACGGCAGGATTGGAGCAAGTATCAATAAAACCTTTAACATATCTCAGGCCGGTGTTTAAGCCAGTCCCCTAGCCTTTGCCCAAGGACTTGCTAAATGATTACTGAGCAGGACACAACAGCTCCGGGTTAGGGAGAAAACTGGGTTTTCTGCCCCAAACGTGGCTGGGGATGGTTTCTGGCTGCTTTGCCAGATGAAAGAGCTTGTCACATTTGCATCCCCAGGACCATGTGCTGCAAACGGGAAGCGAAACAGCAAACGAAAGGGACCCATCTGTTCCTCTGCTGCTCTGCGAGGGGGAGCTGACCCCCTTTGCATGGCAGATGCTCATGAGGAGGCTACAAGGGATGGTTACAGGTCACCCTCCCCCCACCCCCGAGGACCGCCTGCTCTACTTCCCGTGTGTCCCCACTACGGCGATGGACACAGGTGCTGCCCACTGACTCCCTCATTCAGTATCCACCATCCCAATTTGAGGCAGACCAACCTGACGCCACCCTGGCAGAGCCACACCAATGCCGCCAGCATCCCAGGCCTTTTCTGGCATCAGTGACAGCATCTCGAAGGGGCTGTCCCCCCTCCTCCCTCCTCCCCACCCAGAGCCGCACTAGGACCAGGGATGCTCCCTCCCAGGGAGAGGGGAGCAAGGCAGCTCCCCACAGAGATGGAAATGCACCCATAAGAGGACTCAGTTCTGCACTGGTAGAGCTATGGGATGGTTTTCCCGCTGCTGGTTGCAACTGGCACATCCAGCGTGCCCTGGGGGACTCTGATGGGCTGGCAGGCTCAGAGCCCATGGGATGATCTCCCCCGTGGAGAGGCCCAGCAACAGCGCTCACCTTGCAGACCTGCTCGGCAAGAGCCGGCTGGCATCGCGGCACACCGGGAGTACCGCGGAGCTTGGAAAGGTGCCATGGAAAGGTAACACTGCTCTGTGCACATGTTTCAGATGTGTTGGCTTCCTCCTACATCCCACAAGTACTGTTGAAATACCACCTTGGAGACCAAAAGCCCATGGCACAAGCGCTCAGACCTCTCTGATGAGGAGATTAGAGGTCAGTGGTGGTCCAAGCTCAGTGCTGCTGGGTAGGCAAAGGCTGCTAACCGCTAGTGAGCTCAAGGCAAGGTGGCGTTGGTTTCCATCTGCTCACCAGGGGTGGCCTGTGCCTGGTCAGCCTAGCTCTGCTTGCAAACAAGGGTGTTGTGTACCACCAACTTGCAGAAGCTGTTGGAAAGCGTGCCAATGAACTGTGAGCATGAACAAGCAGCCAGACTGATGTCTCCTGTGGTGAGTTGGCCACAGGGTCTAGAAGCTCATTGTGTCTGAGATCATTTCAGGATGGGAATGGGAAACAAGGATGAGAGGTGGTGTATGATGGAATCTTCCAAGCCCCTTCCAGTGCCAGTGGGTGAAGGCCAGGGCATATGAAGAGAGGCTGGGGGAGCTGGGCTTGCTCAGCTGGAGATGAGGAGGTGAAGGGGCATCCAACAGCATCTCCCCCTGCCCAAAAGAGTCCCGGAGGCTCCGGGGCCAACTGTTTGGAGGGGCACAGTAAGAGTCCCAGAGGCACCGGCACAAGGTGCAGCATAGGAAACCCTGGCCGGTTCCAAGGAAACAGTCCGGCCCTGTGTGAGGGGGACGTCCCTGGGACTGCCCTGCTCACAGGTTCTTGGCCACCTGAGTTGACTTCACCCAGAGAAGGTACTGGCAGGGTGGGGGGTTAACTCTCTCTCCACAGAGGATCACTGCACGGAGCGCATAAAGGAAACCTCTAGTAGATGGTGAACCCCTTGTCCCATTCATTGAGAAATCTGGACCAGGCAGCAGATGTCCACCGGATCCCTCCATGCATATGTGTCTTTGCAGACCCATGGGATAAAAGCTACAGCTGGTCTGTGACAAACCCCCATTATTAACCTTCTGATCTGGGGTGGGTGTTTCATTGAGTGTGAAATGCTCCTGAGTTTTTCCATCAGTGCTAAACTCACAGGTAGGACTCATGCTGAGCATGCAGCTTAGCTCCAGAGAGAGGAACTTGGTTGGGAGGGAGAATTTCGGGAATAATTCATGCACCAGCCAAGTGATGCATGGTCGTGTGCAGGAGGGGACACAATTCCTAGAATCATAGAATCATAGAATGGTTTAGGTTGGAAGGGACCTTGAAGATCAGGGAAACACCAGGAGCTGAACCTCCCTCTTCCCAGTCGCTGGCACGTTGCTGGAGTATGGCTGCAGGAAAAGCTGAGACACGGGGCTCGTTATTGCAATTATTACAAATTACAAGGGCCAGGGTCAGCTTTTGGGCAGAATCTGGTCATGCTGAATTAGAGGGAACCACACCAGGCTAAAATCAATGTTGCAGTGAGGGATTGTGTTCATCTCTTCTTCTGAACAAATAAATACCATAGGCAAACAGCCACCAGTTAAAAGTGGTTTTGCTGGCAATTGTAGGAATGTACTTTTCTTTGCTCAAATCTACAGAAAATTACGTAGGTGAATTTTTCTTGTGGGACTTGTCTACTCCTTTTGCCCTTCCTGCCCGCAAGTATTATTTTTTTTTTTTTCATTTGGTCGGTAAGAAAATGATCTATTTCTGTATGGATAATTTTAAACAAAATACATGAGCTGTCACTTCTGATTTTTCCTGGAGGTCATAACTGTACATGGGCCCTATTCACTGGTGCAACGTAAACTCAGAGGACTTCATGTGGGGGGTGCTCCACCTGGCCTTGGTCCAAATAGTCATTTTTTGAAGGAATATGATATTCAACTCCTCAACTAGCGAGAAAAACAGACACGGGACACTGTATGGCAGATTTCCTGCCTGCATTTGTGAGCACAGGCGTTTAACTCAAGTGCGTTGGAGAAATCCCTGCTTCCAGGGAGCGACCAGAGGGTTAATTTTGTCTCTCTCTTGCTCGCTTACTTTATTCTTTGAATAATGAAATTAGTTGTTCCATAGTCTTTTGAAGGGCTGAGCTTAGCCTTCTTGCAGAACAATACATGCTGTGCTCTCGATGTGAGTGCACTTATGGTGAACTTTGAGCTACACATCTGCTATAAAGAAGTAACTCTTATTCCCAGTTGGCCATCGCTAGCAAAAGATTCAGGCTCCCTCTGCGCCTCAGCATAGTTTTGTTTGCTGCACGTAAGCCTGACGTGCCGAGTAGACGGGTAGAAATTATTTGCAGACCTCGTTAAAAGGCGCCGGCAATGCTCGGCGCTTTCACTGGGTGAACGGGAGCTGGAGATGAGCCCTGCAGAAGGTGAGCCCTGCTGACTAATCTGCAGCCCATTGCCAGCAAAGCCCCTTAAATCTGAGCATGGACTTCCCAGCTGTGCTGGGAGGCTGCTTGAGGGATTTCCTCGGGATGCTTTCGGTCGGTGTTTTCGAAGTGAAAGGCACGCTCTGGGCTGATTGTAGGTGATTTATGGCGAAGTTGGTCCTGCAGGCTTCCCTTGGCACACCAGAACTGCAGACTTTCTTAACACTCTGTACTGCTGGGGGTGAAGAACGCCCAGGACGGGGCCAGGAGGGAGGGTATTTTCACCTCCCTACAGTAACGCCTCCAAACGCTGACAGAAGAGTGAGCGCATGTAGGGCTAGGAAAGCCTGTAGGCACTTCATTGCATTGCAAAGAGCCGCAGAAGGGAAATTCGGGGTCTAATCCCGCTGCATGTGAATCATTCCTAATCTCACCCTCAGGCCCAGGGTCACAGGGCGAAACCCTTTGCAGGGAGCAGTGCGGTGAAAATAACCGCCTGCCCCAACCCTCCCTGTGAGGATGCGACTATGGTAGGAATCAACTCACCCCTACACGCTGCGGGGGTGCCAGACCTCTCATTGCATCCGCGGGCAGCAGAGCCCCCCGCAAACTCACCCGACCCGCAGCTGTCCAGGTGGACAGCCCAGACCCAGAGGTGATGGAGGAGAGGGGGCTCTCCCCTTTAATTTGTTTTATCACAGCAGCTCGTCTAATCCCTCCCCGGTAGCAGTCACGTTGACAGATGGCCGTGCAGGCTGCTGAACTCAAACCATGGGAGCAGTCTCACCTCTCAGGCACAGCTGAGGCTTCAGATGCTGCGTTTCTTCCCTTTATTGGTGGCTGAAAAAAAAAAAAAAAAAAGGGGAAAGACATGGACACGCTGCGGAAAGGCACAACATGACCTCCAGATGCATTGGCCAATGCATAAGGCGGGCAGGGTGGTTACAGGGGCAGTCCCATGCTCAGTCGCGGGCATCATACAGGGTGGGAGCCTGTCTCCTAAGCAGCAGAAAGGAGCTGTGTTTGCCCAGGGAGAGAAGTTGTATTTCCAGCAGTTTGTCTGTGCCCAAAGCCCTTTCTTTTTATAAACCAGGAAAAAAGTAGGACAAAGTTGTAGGAAGAAGAATGAAACAGCAAAAGCAGCAGGTGATTTATATGGTGGCATCTCACTGGAGACCTTGGTTCCCAAACGGACATGTCATTTGTTGATTATTGTAGGCAGCATTGATGGCACAATTTAAAACCATCACTGATCTTGTACACCTGGCGGCCAAGCCAGAGAAGTGGCACGTGCAATTTGTCCTCACACCAATCGGCAAGGCATTTTTTGGCTTGTACATATATTCCGTAGCTCCCCTCCCCTCCTTCTGGAGCAATAAAATACCACCCAGTCCGGCAGTCTGGGGTAAGACCATCTGAAAATACACCAGAAAAGTAATTGACATCAAGCAAGCAAATCCCACTCGCATGCTTCTGCAGGGCGATTCATGTAGACAGTGCATGTATGCATGGACAGAAGACTGTACAGCAAAAATCCTTCAACATGGTGAGACCACACATGCCAGTTTAAAAATCTTCCTTCCAGACGACTTGGCTGCTGGGGTGTGTGGAGCTGAGGTCTTCCTTTTGGAAGCTGGGTGCATTATACTCTTCGTGGTGCACATTGTTGGATGGAACCGGACCCCTGCTCCAGCCCAGAGGCCTCTCAGGAGGCGTATGTGCAACGCCTGAAGTCTTCTTTCCAAAACCGGTCTGTGACCCAAGGACCTAAATTTGACTTTGTTGAGTGGAAGTCACAGTGAAGAGAACAGAAATAGAAACATTTTGGGCCCCTCAATACAAGAAGGACAATGAGGTGTTGGAGCGGGTCCAGAGAAAGGCTACAAAGCTGGTGAGGGGTCTGGAGGACAATTCTTATGAGGAACGACTGAGCGAACTGGCGTTGTTTAGCCAGGAGAAGAGGAGGCTGAGGGGAGACCTTATCACACTCTACAACTACCTGAAAGGAGGGTGTAGAGAGGTGGGGGCTGACCTCTTCTCCCTGGTGACAAGTGATAGGACAAGAGAAAATGGGTTCAAGTTATGTCAGGGGAGGTTTAGATTGGATATTAGGAAATTTTTTTTCACTGAAAGGGTTATTAAACATTGGAATAGGCTGCCCAGGGAGGTGGTGGATTCACCATCCCTGGAGGTGTTTATAAAAAGGGTAGGTGGGGTACTTGGGGACATGGTTTAGAAGTGGTTTTGTCAGGGTAGGTTAATGGTTGGAGTTGATGATCTTAAAGGTCCCTTCCAACCTCAGCAATTCTATGATTCTATGATTCTATAGGGTTTGCAGCACAGTGCCAGAAGGATCCATCAGTTCAGTCCTCCAAAATCACGGGCCATTATGTTTCCCCCAGTTGTGGCAAGATGAGCAGCTTGCATTCATCCCAAAGAGCCTTGACCTGAGGATGTCAAGAAATGGTAAAACTAGGACTTCATTCAGTTGCCTGCTTCAGTGCTTGATTCACTCTTGGGCTTTTTTTTCTAACATGACTGTCTGCAGCTTGAACCACCAGGACTTGATAGGCCTTTCTTCGTTGCCCTAAAGACCTCATTGGTATGCAATAATTCCCTCTTTAATGCACGGCAAGGAAACTGCTGCATAATCTTCTTTTGGGAAGCAAAATAGGCCAACCATCTTGATCCTTTCCTTTTCAGCCTGGATCATTACTGAGATGCTGGACGTGGCAGCAGGGTCCTGTAATCCCCTGGGCATGCACCAGAGCCTGCACCCTCTGCTCTGCAGGCCTTGGCTCCATGCACAAAGTCAGGAGCTGCAGCACATGCCCCCAAGGGGAGAGACCTGAGTTTGAAGGTCAGGATCTGAAGCGGGTCCAGGATCTGAGCTGCTCCAGCTCAAACACAGCAACTGAGTGGGTCTTTTTCTCTAGTGGAAAAACCACTGGAGATTGCTGCCATGGAAAAGCAGAGTTATCACCAAACACGGAAATGTTTCCCGATCTGTTTACTAATATTTGGTGCTCCTTTCTGGATGGCGTTCAAACTGAAATCCAACCACACGCGTCAGCAACTTCCTGCCCTCCTCCCCACCCTCCACTCCCACACCCATGGGACAATCAGGGGTGGGAAGAGCTGGTGAGAGGCGACAAGGGAATAGGGTTGCTAGTTTCATCTCGCAGAAGGGGTCCTAGAGATGCCGGGCCTGGACTGTGCTCGGAGAGGGACAGCAAGAGGACCGTCTCTCCACGCGCAACAGTCCCTGGTGCTCTCATGGATGAAAGGGCGAACAGTGGCCAGGTCGCGGCAGGAGGTCATGGACGGGCTTTGATTGACCAGCCTCTCGGGCCACCTAAGCCTGCACCAGCCTGGTTCTTGATGGGAAATAAATAGGATATTACAATTGTCTCATTATTACGGGGATGTTTACAGCTGTCCCAGCGTGTGGGGGAGGGATGGGAGAGCCAGCCAGTTTGCAACTACTGAAAGGTCAGTGGAGCGCATGCGGCTACCGTAACCCTTCGACTATAGCAGGCATTGAATCGTCTGCTTAGTTAGTCCTCCCCGGTTCAGATTTAAGAACATTAAACTGAGACATGCGTATTTTTCTTTGCTAATAGCAGGCATTATACTAAACACAGGGCCTTTTGCACAGTCTTCAAAGACATTCACTTTCATTGCAGGTTCGTGGGTGTTTGAGGTTTCTTTGGACCAGCTGTGAATTATTAACATTATCCTATCTGTTTATAAAGCAATGGGATCCGGGGTCTTACTTCCCTGCTCTGCATGAAATCACAGAGCTGTGTTTTAAGGAGAGATGGGTTGGGTGGGAGTGGGAGCAGAAAGGTTCCCAACGGAGAGGGAGAAAGCCCAAAGAAAGAGGTAATGCTATCCAAACTGGCTAAAAGCCAATTAAAATTCACCCAAGCCATTTCCTGACATGCCAAGCAAACCTCAGCCACGGATCACTGAGTTTTGCCGCTGCCCTTCCTGGTTTTGAGTCATGGCAAAGGCTGCTCTTCTTGGTTTGGGCAGGTCTCCTTCTTGGAGATGCCCAGGGCAGAGGCACCACAGGTTATACCCTTTCCATGTGGAAAATGAAAGATATGAATAGCTACAAGCAGCCATGACCTTCCACCACGACAAACCTTGGCTTTCCTCATTTATTCCTCCACAGAAGCATGACCTCCCGTCTTACCCCGAACTTGCTTCAAATGCCCCTCCATGAGTCTGGTGCAAAGATCCAGGACACGGGCCAGTCTCACCCAAACCAGACGGCTGGTGGGTGGGGGAAGGTGACTGCTCTGAGGGGGCATTTATTTATCTATCTCAAACTTGTGGATCACCCAACTCCCTGTTAAGGGCTTTGGGAAATGCCAGCAAATCCTTGAGTGCATGTTTCAAGATGGGTTTGGACAGAAGAGCCTGGCTCAGTGGTGTCACAGCCAACACCCACCTGTCCTGAATTTCAAGCTTCCTCGTACAGCCTTGGGAGGATTAGAGACCCCTCGAGAGCTCCACCCAGCCGATAAAAGATAGTATGTCTCGCTCACTGTCCTGCCAGTGAATAAGCTGGGGGAGATCTTTCAGGAAAGACCTACCTAGCATATCCCCAGCTCATTGTTTTTGCACAGGTCTAGAAGTATTTATCAGCCATTTTACAGTAGACTGTGGGATTCTGTGAAAGGAAGAGATTTTAGTTACCGGTTGAGCCCAATGGACCATGGAACAGTCTCAGGAGCTTGACAAGACAGGTTGGTGAGATGGTAAGGAGAGCAGGACAAATAAGTAGGTCTCCTGAGATTTATTCCTGAGAAACCTCTGCATCAAAATGCAAAACAACCAAAAGCACCGACTGCTGCTCTGCATCTGCTGCAGCTGTATGTGATTGCAGCATCCAGGAGAAAACGCATCTCCAACAAAACCATCCAGGTGAGACCAATTCTGCCCAGTCTCAACGCTGGCATAATTAAATACCCACAAACAGCACCTTGAAACACCCAGCTGGGCTTGTTGAATCTGGCCATGGGGAGGTTGGGAGGGAGTCTGAGAGCAGCCTCCAGCTACAGCATGGGCAGCGGTGGAGGATAGACACCCCAAGGGAGAGCAGCCATGCCACAGCTACCCAGACCTAGTGCCAGTGCCTGGGATTTGGACTAGACACCCCCTCAGACCTCCTCCACCAAGAGAGAAATAAGTGGTTGTCAGATAATGCCTCTGAGTTTGCACATGGGCTTTCTCTAAAAAAAAAACAATTTGGAGGAAAAAAAAATATATCTGTATTTGTCTTTCCCCATGAGCAAGATGGGGAAGTTAATAGCAGAGTCAAATAGGACGCCTAGCTCCAGTTAGGTGAAACTTCTGACTTTCTGAAAAAACACTTGGCCCAAATTAGGCAGAAAAGACAAAACTGCTGATTTTCTTTGCTTGGTTTAATTCTTTCTTTCCTTTTTTTTTTTTTTTTTTCTTTTTAGAGTAGAAAGTCTGCAATATTTCCTTTCTGAAGCCCTGAAGCACGGTGTGATATATGTACTGCATAATCCATCAAGGCTATTGCCTGCAGTGGTAGGTACCTTGACTGCTCGCCCTGGTGAAGTCCAGACCTCATTCCCCAGCCACTGTCCTAGCTCATTCCGAGGCATCTCTGATCACTGAATCCCCCAGTTTTGCTCCAAAACCAGGGAGTGGGATCCCTCTCACCCACCCTGTCTGGTGGAAACCCACCTTCCAGGCTATCTGGGAAGCCACCTATCACTCCAGCACAAGATCTGTTGAGACCTTCTCCTCTCTGAAAATTGTTTCAAGTTTATCACATTGCAATTTTTACATATTTTTTTTTTTCATGGAAAATATTCCACTGGAAAATTTCTGATCAGTCCTAAATAACACCCTGAAACCAAACTGCACTAACACTGTCTCTGCTTGATCTAAAGGGAGAAAAGCAGGCCAAGAAGTCCCACTCCTGCCCCATGACTTGCACCCTAATCTGTCACCTGCCTCTGGAGCAGTCGAGTGATTTTGTTGGGTCACTTTTTGGGATACCTTTACATTGCCTCCACTTTGGTTTGGGGGGGGGTTTCCTTTCTCACTACCAGTGACACTTCAGCAGTTGCTTCCAGCTTAAACCAGGGCTTGTGCTGGACCAAAACACTGTTTTGCATGTCTTGCAGCCTGAAAAGGCAGCTGAAAAAAAAAAAAAGACAACTCTCTCTCCCCGATAAGATTTCTCATACAGGCTGAAAACTGGCTTCGCAGAGGGCACTGTCTTTGTCTTGCAGATATAGGTTGCCACTCTTGTGCAGACATCAGTAATTTGGGCTGTCATCTTGCAAACTCACGTACACGTGCAGTTCAAGTAAGTTTTTGAAGTATAGCAGGCATGTAAGTCTCTAAAGAATCCAGACCTTGGGGTTTTCTGTTTTGTTTTTAAGATTTAAATTGAAAATATTTATTTGATTATGTCGAGAGTTAACCTTCAATCACACCAAATGCTTTCTAGTTTGGAAGAACACTTTATGGGTATGAGCACGCTCTGATTTGCCCCTCCTAACAAGGCATTCATAGACTCACTTTTATCTGCCAAGGAGGACATCCTTCTCTAAGACTTGTCTTGCACACATCTGCATTACAATCATAGTTCAGCTTCTATGACCAAAACGGCCCGAGCTGGGTTTGGTTGGGAGGGTTTGGTGGGTTGCAGAAATGCACAACAAACACCGCCAGTTCAGATGGGGGGCCAAGGACCCACTCCTAGATCCCAGCTGAGCCCGTTGATGAAACTGAAATGGCATAAGAGGCACCAAAACCCAACAGGGATCCTCCAGAAGGAAGCTATTGTGAAAGCTTTCCTTGCACCTTCTGCTTTGCAGTGTTAGAGGCCCTCTGGTCATTAGCTAGGATGTGTCCTGAGTGCATCTACCAGTGTTACCTTGCCGTAAGAGCTTGTAGGCTACAGCCTCAGAGGCATGAAGGGCTGCTGGGGGCTGGCCAAGTTTTAAGATGAAGATACCCAACTATGTAAGTACCAACAAGGGACCTTCACAGGTTTCCCAGAAACTTCACTTCCCACTTATACTCCTAAAAGGAACTGCTGTCTCCAGGGCTCATCTGAAAACGTGACCTGAACGATGGTCAGGAGGGAAGATGCCTGTCTCAATTTCACTTTAGCTCGAGTCTATACCACCGGGCAGATCCACGCTAATCAAACCCCTCTCTGCCTATGAGATGTGCAAAGAGCAGCATTTTTCAAGGGACTATTACTGCTCCACTGGCATCAATGCCTTTAGTGCAGCTGCCAGTTTTGACGGCTTTCGGTCTTTGGTTTAATAACTTATAGCTCATTGTGTGCATCTCATGTTGTTGTTTATTCCTGGCTGAAATCAGCGTTGAGTCGCTACAGAAATCGTTTACTTTGCTGTTGTCAATAGAAACTAAAGGTCAAATAATCAGAACTGAGCTGTGCATATAACTCAGTAACTGTTTATATTTTTGCTGACGAGTATTAATGAAAATATTTGTTTGGCCAAGGAGGCTCCATGGAGCAAAGAAAGGTGGCCGTGTAATTGATAAATGGAGAAAAATAAGCCAAGCCTCCCCGCAGCAGAAACCATAGGGACTAGGAAGGCTGTCACCAGTGGTCCCACATGAGACAAAGCCAGGGCTTTTGGAGAAATCCATGATTCCTTGCAAGAGCTGCTCTTCCTCCTCACTACCCACAAACAGATTGTTCCAATGCTGAGAGGAGCAATCTGTAGTGAAGATGAGTCTCACGCTGCCTTGGATCAGCCTGGAGAGTTCTGGACAGATCTGCCCAGGAGGAACCATCCATGAAGATGGCATGAAGAGCAGCTGTAACATCCATGCTGTGTCGTGCGGTAGCTCAGAGATGGCAAGTGCCAGAGGGGCAGCACACTTCTTCAAGCCACCCATAAGCCTCATGTTCACTGCTGGTGAAACACAAATCAATTGGAGGAAACCTGGATGTGCCTGCTTTGCTGTCAGCGCACCTCCCACTTCAGGAGAGAAACACCAGGCTGGTGTGTTCATGCAATACACCTTGGGGCACAGCCTGCACCCCTGGAAGCAGAATTTGGCCTGGCGGGGAAGTTTTGGGTGGCTTCATAGTCGTAGTCACCTTGTAGATCTGTCTACACTGACCTGGATGTCACTGTGTATTTTCTGCTACAGCTCCCAGTCCTGCAAGGCTGAGGCATCTGTTGCAACAGGATCCCCACTATATTGTGGGCAGTCTCTCCTGTGACCCCTCCAGCTTCTGCTGGAGCATTTGGTGGGCAAAGGCTTTACACCTTTAGAAAAATGTCTATGCAGGGTGCGTTGTAGCTTTTTCATGACATACCCATGGAAAGAAAAGGAATACATTTGAGGGCTTTAAAAATAACTGGATCTGGCACAACAACAAATAATTTTGTCTGGCTTCCAAACTTACCCTTTACAAGTGTTTTAGATGTATGGCTTGAGCAAGGGTTTGGGTTTTTTCCTTTTGTTCTCTCGTGTCATATTCTGGTTTCAGGAAAGGCACCATGCTTACGCACATGTAAATGCAGTTCCAATAACAAATGTGCATTGAGTTGTGTTGGAAATGTTGAAGATCACACAAAACTAGCACTACTTAGAATGGCCCTAGGTGTTTCAAGATGGTAAAAGTCATAGCTAGATAGGTACATGGGGAAAAGACAAAATAAAATACACTGAGGAAAAAGTTCCCATGCAATTAGAGCCATTTAACCTCAGTGATTTTTCACTATCTTACCCCACTGGAACTGTACTTCGTCAATGAGGTTGCAATGCTGAGCTTTGACTGCCCAGGCACAGTGGAGAGCTGGGTCTCAGCCCCCTGGTTCAAGGTTTCCCAGCCTTGCAGAGCTGAACGGACACCCCCATGTATCCCATGAGGGTAAGAACTCTTAGAAAGGTGTTTCTAATACTCCTGGGTTTTACCAGCAACCAATATTCTTGGGTTTGACATCTGCAGAAAGGCAGTGAGAAGTTTCTAGCTGCAAGCATTCACACCATGAGGGCAACAGCAGTTGAGTTCCTCCAGGACAGGACTATCACTTTTTCCCATCTCCCAGCACTAAATACAAGCCCTTCTCATTTAGCACCCCTCTTCCTTGGGGAAGAAGTCAAGGCAGGAGATGGAAAAGCATCTATAGAGTCAAAAGAGGATTGCACTTGTTAGAAGTTTGAGCCCTTTCACTCTACCTTGTCCCATCTCTGCCAGACCATGCCCCATGCCCCAAACATTCTGCACCAAAGCCTCTTCCTTTTTTATATGAGTTGGATTAGAAAAGAGAGGCACTGGTATCATGGAAAAGTCTTTGTGATGTTTGGGAAATGACTAAGAGCACCATATCATCAATAATTAAAACCCACTTCTCTCCTTACAGTGAAGCGCTGAGATTGTTTTGTCGAGTCTTCATTAGTATCAGCCATGAGCAAACCAGTATGTCTAAAACCAGGACTCGCACAAAACTGGAATGAAACTTGCATCAAGTTGGGAAAAAAAAAAAAAAAAAAAAAAAGAGCGGCGAGGTCTCATTTTGAAGTCAGCACCTTTTGTGGGTTCAAAGGGGGCAAAGCTGCAAGATACTTCAATAGCGTTACATGACTTCCGATTCGTTAGCATGGGCCTGTGAGTAATTCCGAAACCTTCACCCCTGAAGTGGAACCAAATGGCAGCAAGTGAATCACCCAGAAGGCTGAGACCCTTTTCTGCTGGCAAAATAAGCCACGAACACATTGCAAATTGCATACGTTTCTTTGCTTATTCAGCATTTTAGTGCAAGCTGCTTTTATCTTGTCAATATTGCTTACCGGTTCAGTTTGTAAATGATTGGATTGTGAGATATCCTGTAGTTCTTTTACTCAGAAACCTAATAACACAAGTTTTTTCTGAAACAGAATGCATTTCTACACTTTCACAGAAGTTTGGGGGTTTTATATTTCCCTCCTTCAATTTCTGAACGCTGGGCTTCATCATTACATGTTTAGCTTGAATCAGGATGTAAAGCAGAAATCACTCATGCGTGATGCCTTGCTCATTACATCCGTCTTCACAAGGGAACGTCTCTTTGATTTCCTGTGTCAGAAGAACATGAAAATGGCTGTATTGGCGCAAATCCACTAAGCCCAGGATCCCGTCTTGAACTCTGGCCAAAAACCTGGGGAAGGGCGTAAGAATAAGAAAAAAACGCAGGGAAATTTTACCTGGGTGCTCTCACAGCTTCTGGTACTTTGCTGCTCGGGGATTTTATGAAATAGGTCATTTTGGAAGCAATCAGTACCCTTGAACAAATTCCTTATTCATTAACGTCTTCATTCCCCTTTTAAACTCACAAAAACTCTCCACATCCCCAAAACCATGCACCAGGGGACTGACCCTGCAGGGGAGACGTGTCCTGGGAGCAACACCCTCCGCTTCTCCAACCTGAACCTTCCTCCAGCTGAAGTTAGTGCCACCGGATACACTCCCGATTTTTAGAGCAGGAGAGGTCATGTATGGCCATACAGATCTGGCTTATGCGGTCCCTCCTACAGAAGCCATTCCAGATCTTTCATCCTTCCCAAAGCTTTCCCAGCTTTGTTGTATCCCTTCTGAGATGGGAAGACTAAAACCGCACCCAGCATCCAAGACACAGGAGCATGGTGGACTTGTGCCATGGCATCGTGTTGCTCTCTTTGCTTTCCTGGTTACTCCCTATGGTTTTTTGGCTTTTTTGATGCTCCTGAGCAATGGACTGGTGCTTTTGTGGGACCATCAAAATGCTGGGATCTCATTGTGGAGTGCTCATCATCAGCCAGGGCCCATCATCTCATACATGGCGTTTGGGCTATTTTTCCTTTGCGCATCACTTTGCACCCAGTTAGTGAAACCGTTGTCTCTCAGCTTTACCATTCTGCAAAACTGAGCTGCATCAGCAAAATTCCTCTTTTCCAGGTTGTTAATGAATGTGTTGAAAAGCCTGGATCTCCATAATGGGAGGTTTCCTGTGCTGCAGCTTGTGCCGGTGCCTCTGGGGATCTCGTGTGCCCCTCTGAGCAGAGTCCGGCCTCAAATACCAAATACTTATGTCCTCACTGAGCTACCTCCTCACTGACATCAGGACCCCCTGGTGTCCCCAGGTGTGGTGTGGTCTTTCCAGACCTGGGGGTGGAAATGGGGATGGGGGCACCTCCAGCTGTCTTTCAAACATTGCCTAAGTCCTGAGGAATGAGATCCAAAAACCTGCAATGACAAGAAAATAATTTGGTTTGCCTTTTCACAGAGGCAGCGAGCCAGGGTTTTACCCTAGTTAATGAGCTAAAATGCAAA
Source organism: Vanellus vanellus (assembly GCF_965231255.1). Classification (NCBI taxonomy): domain Eukaryota; kingdom Metazoa; phylum Chordata; class Aves; order Charadriiformes; family Charadriidae; genus Vanellus; species Vanellus vanellus. Next base: position 41,312,186 of record NC_138912.1, on the reverse strand, counting down.
TAAGATAAATATCCTCATTTGTGTAGGATTCCTTCTATTTTACATCAGGGGCAGTTTGGTCTCTGTCCCTCAGACAGCTATAAACCTGTTAAGACTAAAATAACTGAGGCAGCATCAATCTGGGGAGATTAAGCCAGTATTTTATAGCTGGTGTGCTGAAGCGGATATGTCCTCATATCCAATATTGGACAGTGAGACATTTGTGGTAGCGTCTCTGGGTTTAACCACTCTATTATTGTGCTTTTCTGGAAGCATGCCTGGGAAGACGCTGAAGTTCGGCAAATGGAAACTGAAATCCTAGTACTTCTTCATCTATTAGCCACTGCTCCGTGCTCAAGGAAAGGCATTTTTGCAGAGAGCCTTCTTGAAAACCCAAGAAAAAGCAAACACAACACAGGAAAAAAACCTGTTCAGTTTGACCCCTGCTCAAAATTTTGGAGGTCCCAGGAGGTACTGACATCTCCAGCAGCTTCATCACGGATTCACCTGCCTCCTCTGGTGGGACGGCTGCCAGACACGTGTGCCAGCCCAGGAAACCCTCTTCCTTTTAACAGGGCTCCCATCCATTTTGCGACATCCCCTTTCTCCAGCTGTAAAGTCCTGCCTCCCGTCTCACCTGCCCTGCTGTGGGGGCTCGGACAGCTGGAGGAAGAGGAAGGATTCAGCCCGGCTGTCTCTACTTCAAAGGGCTGTTACAGGGATTTCTTAATTAACCTTACACCCCACTTAAAAAATGTAGAACAAGGTGAAAGCACCAAGGCTGTTCCCTGTTGAGGGACAGCTGGTTTAAATAAGATATTGTTTCTTTTTCACGTATGGACATATGGGTTGCGTTAACGTTTTGGCATGGGGCAAGAGGTGGATCAACGTTTCTTTCTACTGCCTCCTTCTACCAGCACCAACACTGAGGATCATTTCTGTGGGTCTGCTGGCTTGGATGGGGACTAGCCATAGGTTTAATAGGGCAACCCAGAGTCCTTGGGCCAGTGTGCTTCACAGATGTGAATTTCGCCCTTCCTTGCTGCCGCGGGGGCACCCATCCAAGGACTGCTGGCTTGCCTGAGAATTTAGCCTTGGGGATGTGCTGGGAGGCATCGGGAGATGGGCACAAGGCTGCAGCAGGACCTGACTTCTTCAGCCTGTGGATTGGACCTCCTCATCAGGACAGTTTAATTACTGTTTTTCCAAATAACATCAGTTACCCTGATGCTTATGTTATTTATAAGTGAGCTCTAATTTAATGATAACCACAGATATCTGAAGTGGACACCACTCTATGAAATGATTTAGAGAGAAGAGAGCATGCTCTGAAACATTGGAACAAATAAATCTGCAAATGTGAAAAGTTACATATACATATATGGCGTAGTATGATTATTATTGTTATTATTATTGTTGTTGTTGTTGTTGTTGTTGTTGTTATTATTATTATTATTATTATTATTGTTAAGTTGAAGAAACTGTTTCATCTGTCCAGAAATTCTGATCTTGTGGCAGATGTGGACTGAGTCTGAGAAGAGAAGTTCCTATCACACATGCTTTCTTACCAGGTCTTCACTGGAAGATACACAATATGCTGCCCATCCTGCAGAGCAACTCCATCTTTTACGTCTTATGTCAGAACAATTTGAGAACAACCATACCGCAGTTGAAGGTATAGAAGTTTCACACAGGGACCAATACTAGGTAAAATAAATTTAGAAAATGCATACAATAATACTTTTTTTAATTTTAAAATGTAATTAAATTCACATTTAAAAAGGGGGAAAAAAAAGTTGTCATCTTATTTGCATCTGGACTTTTAAAGCTCTATGGTTTGACTTTGCCCATCCCTGGAGGTGTTGAAGACCAGGTCAGATGGAGCTTTGATAACCTGGTCTAGGGGAAGGAGTCCCTGCCCATGGCAGCAGGGGGTGGAACTAGGTGGTCTTTAAGATCCTTTCCAACCCAAACCATTCTATGATTCTATGACCTGGCCCAAGTCTTTTGCAGCAAGCAGGAAGAGATATTCCATAAGCAGGATCCAAAAGGCTTTTATGTTTTACAAATTTTTGTCACCTTATCAAACAACAAAGGGTTTGTAAACTGCAATTTACAAGGAAGATGTTTCCGAGATGTCTGAAGGTGGGAAGGATCAAGGGGAATTTATTGTTCCTATATCGCCCAACACTTGTTAATTCTCTTGTCTTCTGCTGTTTCAAATACTGTTGTTTTGTTAAAAAGCAAAACAAAACACACACAACACCCCAGAAACAAACCCTCTGAACATTCCCATATATCTATGACCTAACACCCCAGCTGGTCCCGTGCCATTGTCCTTAAGCACTACAATACAGCCAGGCTGTGTGGATGGGTGGGTGCACACTCCTGCCCGGGATGTAGGAGCTGACCCCTATCTACAGGGAGCTCTCCTCCACTGCCTACCTACAAAAAAAAAAACCAAACCTGAACACCCAGTGCTGTGCCTAAGGGTGAGGGAAGAACAACATAGGGTCTGCAGAACTCTTCCCCTGGGCTGGAGCAACTCCGTCATATGCTGGTCTTTTACTTGGGCTGTTTTCCACCCAGGTCTCCATGGATAGAAGCTGCAGCAAAAGTCCTCACTGCAATATACCTTCTGTGAGCAACAATAAGTTAGTTTATAGCCCCAAGCTGCATGTCCTTCTATTTGTCTCTTGAGGAAAGTTTCTAGAATTGCAAAAGAGTGTAAAAAAAGGTGAAAGTTATCTTTGAAGAGATATGCAGAAGAACGAATAGTCTTATTCTTCAGCCTGCCCACCGAAACATTTCATAGGGAGTACAACACAAGACGTGAATTTCACAATCAAAGAAAAGAATAGAATTCTCTGAAGAACAAACTGATTGAGGAACAGAAAGGACTTAAACTGATATTAGCTTACACAAGACTAAACAGAAAACCTCCCTTTGTATCATCAGTAATACATCTCCCAAAGCTTGTCTAGAAGCCACACAGGAAAAAAAAAGAAACTATTAAGCCAGTAACATAACAAGATTTCTGTGTCAATCTACACCTAGGAAGATTATATCTGTGCATCGTATATTTCCACTCCATCTCCCTGTGTCATGGGAATGGATGCACTCATACCTGCATGATGTTTTCACACAAGCACTGCAGGTTTTGGTGAACTCGGGCAAGAAATTTCTCACCATGTTGCCTTATGTCAAGTGAGCTTTAATGGGAGCAGCAGGATTTGAGGACCTCTGAGAAACTGGTGTCTACAGGATTTTGCTGAGGACAAGTGGACTTGGCCTCGATTTTAAGACATCAACACCATTATGTCTCGGACCAAGAGACATCCTTTCATGGAAACTGGTGATTGTTCCTGTGACCTCTGTTAATCTCACAAGAATGAGAAGCATTTCCCAGTTGCCAAAAACCCCTCAGTCTTGCATGGTCCTGCCACTCACCAGCCATCAAGGTAAGGAAACGGCAAGATCCTGTATCCAAAATAGTTACAGCTTGATCCCATCATCTCCAGGACACCCATGAGCCTGCAGGCAAGTCAGATGGTCAAGAACCAGTGATGACACTGATGGGCATACCTGGTGGCCAGGTGGAAATCAGTCCTGAAGACTGAGCACAAAACAGTCTCTCCTGCGCAACCTGCACCCCGAGGACCACAAGGACAACAAGAACATGCAAATATTGAGTACAAGCTGCAGCACTGTCACTGTGAAGATCTTTGGCAGGAGATCTTTGGCAAACAGCCGTAGAGGCAAACAAAGAGGGAAGGAAGGGTTAGAGACATTGCTTCCCTCTGTGGCATTACAGGAGATGCCAATTTTATGCAGACTGTCCCGTGAAGAACAGTGGATTTTGTCCGCTCTTAATCCAAACAGACATGGAAGATGCCCTTTTTGCAGTAAGCAGACATATGCATCTCCTTGGGAAGTCCATCAAACCATATCCATAGGAAATGACAAAAGTGGACAGCCCTCAGGAATGAGGGCAAAGTCCTCTCCACCAGTCAGGTACCAAAACCAGGTGAAAAAAAAAAAAAAAAAAAAAACACAACCAAAAAAAACCCACAAAGGCAGTAATGTATTTCACTCCCAGCCTCTGGTGCCCCAGCAAGCAGCCTCACCAGCGCCAGAAGTAGAGACAGGGAAAGGTGAATGCCCTATTCCAACCCAGCAGTGCAAATCGGGAGGGCAGTGCTGAGATAGTGCTGGAGGAGCTCAGCAGAGCAGAATCCATCATGCTCACACAGAAACCCTAGGCCAAGAGTTGCATAAGGTGCCATCTCCCAGGAGTTTGCTGCAGGTTTGGACAGACAGATAGGCACCAGAGAGGACCTCTTTGTCCTTAAAGTGGTGGAACTCTATGGCAGATCCTGGAGATACTGGCCTTACAGCACCCTGCAAAGACAAATGCACAAATGCTCCAAGGTACAGCCACACCAGAAGTTTCAAGAAGGGCTCCAAGGCAACATGGTCATAACCTGCCCCAGTGTAGGAGGATAGCTTCACCATCTGCTTGAGCAAGAAAACCTAAAGCTCAGGTCTCATAATTCATCCAAAGTTTGGAGAAGAGGCAGCAGCAGGATCTCTCCACGTTCTCTGCAAGGCAGTAGCCAAGACTGAGTTAGAAGTTGACACACCATGCATAACAACAGCACAAAGTCTTTGGGGAGGGCAAAAGAGCAAGCTCAGCAGAGAATGGCACTACTCACCATAGAGGACCACATGGCAGAACATCCTGACTCAGCAAGGGAAGAGAGGACCTGCGAGTATGGAGATGTCTTCACTCCACCCAGTAAGCAGGAGAGGGGTTGATTGCAGCCATTACCAATAGAGCAAGTGAAAAGACTCCAGCCTTGCCTGGCCGTGCGCAAGAATGCCCTGGTGAGATCGTCCATGAGGCATCTCTTCGGCAAGACTTCCTTGCTCTTTAAGTCTGATGGACAGGAGCTGCTATGAACTTTTATAATACAAAGCCTAAACAACATTTCGATCTTTGTGCTATTCAGCATGGCCCTTATTGCATAATAAACTAGATAAGGCATCATGCATGACCAACGTATGTCAAGGAGGCAGGGAAATGTAGAAAAGTTCCTGGCGCAGATGCTCAGCTGCTATGCATTGACATAAAACTATTGACACCCGTTGATCCCTGGAGATTGACACGGAGCGGTGCTTTGGCCTCCTGCACGCAACCGCTGTATTTTTATTCTTTCAAGAAGATTTTTTGTGCACAAAATAAAAACAGAATTGACCCCACAACATTTGAATGTCAGTGATGGGAGTTCAGATATTACCTTCACGCAATGAAACATCCCTTAATGCTTGTTTTAATGTCAGGCATCCCCCTGGCAGGTAGATGTTCCTTCCACTGCAGCCCAGAGGAAGACACTCATTTAGAAATGAATAGGTTTGCTTCTATTGTGCCATTATCCCACGATTATGTTCTTGCATTTCATCATCTGAGGGCTCTGCATCACACCTCGGGTTGCCTGCAGTGCTTTGCAGGTTGTGGTTTGTTCTGTTCCTGCACTAACGGGGCTGAAAAGCAGAACCTCCCCATAGCTGCTTCTTTCTCTCTGTGAAAACTATTTCTTTAATCAGACTGATTATCAAAATTGGGGTCATGACGCACGTGTGTTTGAGAAACTATTTTGTGTGGGGAAAAGAAAAATCAGGGCTCTCTAGATCAGCAAGCTGTGACCTTGCCTCCAAGATGAGTGGGCCACAGAAAGAAATTGGGTCTATCACACAACTTTAAGCAGAAGACTGCTCCATTTAGGCAAGAAAAAAGACTATGTAAAACTAAAATAATGACTAATGGAAACTAAACTTAAGCTTTTTGGGTTCCCATGCTTCATAAAATACATATGTGGGGGTAACAGTTTGTGAGAATGAAGAAACACTTTCCATCACCTGCTACTTATCATGGAGGATTTTTAATAGCAGTTATTAATACACACCTTGAAGTCAGCAGGCTGAGGTCCAGTTTCCCCAGCGGGACACTGGCAGAGGTCTCCAGCTGGCTGACAGCTGCCTCCTGCCTGCCTTGCTGGCGCTGCAGAAGCTGATGCCATTTTGCAGCCTGACACCATCAGCAGTGGGGTTTCTTTACCATTGAGGGGTGGATCTTACCAGCTGTACCTCTCAGGGGTTTACTTGGCAGTAAGTACACCCGATGTCAGTACACATTTTCTTCCCTTGGGTTTTCTTCAGCTGATGCTGAACAGGGCTCTGACTCATTAAAACAAGAACCCCCTTGGCTTAGTCTTCCTGACAGGGATTTTTGGCTTCTCCTATATTCCCTTTAGATGTGGTATCTGTGCACTGAGACATGCAAAGGATCAGCATAGGCACCGTTGTGTTGGGGACAGTGCCCACGCTCAGTTTCTACTAGGCCATATTTAATGAAAAAAAAAAAAAAAAAAAACTTTTTAATGTTTCCAGAGTAGAAACCAGACCTATCTCTACTGAAAACTGGATAATATTCGACACTTCACCAACCAGATAAGCAACATGAAAAAAAAAAAAAAATTAGTGGGTGTTTTGAAGTGGACCATTGAAATGGGCAAATCGACCACTTTCAACAGTGAAGGGAATAGGACGGTCTGGTCTTGTAGACAGAAGCAGACCATCCACTTTACACCCAACAGCAGAAGAAATGCAACATGGGTGAACCAGCTGTGGCACCTCGCTGTTGGTGTATGCAGCAAGAAGAGGGCAAAAATGACAGAGAGGATGGGAACTGGTCATGGCTCTTGCTGGCTGGGCTGATGCACCTTGCTCTGCAACGATGGAGAAGTATAAAACAGGAGGCTGATCATCTCACAACATAATTTATCTGTAGCCACAGTGATCGCACCAGTCAGTCACACAGATACTTTCAACCTGACCCATTAGTAGACATGCTGAGAGGTGGTGAAGGTTGGCAACCCCCAGGTCACGAGATTAAGACAAACTTGGTTTATGCCATAAATCTCTTTCCCTGGCCGCAACTGGGCCTTTCCTTTGGAAACAAATCCTTTTGTCTGATGGCAACGGCATCTCCAGTTGTAGCTTAAATCCAGTTTTGCAGGCAAAGTCTCAGTGCTCCCAGCAAGACGAATTATGGAGGCGTGGACCTCCAGGATCTTCTTCAACCCTGAGCTGGAAGGGAGAGTTAATACAGATCCATCAACAAGATTAACCCTTTCATCTTTTGTGCTTTTGCTTCTCTCGTGTCAACAAAATGACACATGTGTTCCTGTAATTTCTAGAGCAGATGAAACATCAGATGACGTATGTGGACCTGGATATGTGTCCACATGTCTGATGCAGCGAGCTTCACTCCAGCCAGCAGCGCTGATGTTAACGTTGATGACACGTTTCCAGCTGTTGGTCTGTTTTTGTTCTTGTATCAAACAGTCACTTTCAATAAAAAGCTGAGCCTTTTTTCTCTCTTACAGAATCTGTGAATGCCTCATATGGTCAAGAAACTGAGATTCTTCATAACCATAAACACTAGGTTTAATTTTTGCCTGTTATAACTCTGTCCAGATGCTGGTACTCTGTGTGCCCATGGAAATTAGGCACCCTCCTTTTTCCAGCCTCTCCAAGAACCTCAGCACTCTGATTCACAATGAAGAAAAAAAATAAAAAAGGAATGGAAAGAATGCAAAGCAACTGCATACAGCTCATAGTATTTTGTTTGTCCTGGATCTAGTGAAAGGGAAGTAGAGCTTTGATACTGAAAACAATAGAGGTCTAATAATGATGCTGAAGTGTTATTTTTCTTCCTTGGACAACATTGAGATTTTTCTGCTCCTCCTTCTCCTTTCAGCAAGCAGTACTCTCTGCGTTTGGTCCAAGCAACTGCTGTCTCTTGTGGGAGGAGCCCCGAAAGCCAAACGAGTGAAGGTAGAAATAAAGGGCAAAGATAAAGTCTTTCTCTAGATTTCAGCTCTCAGTATTTTGCAAGAGCTAAAACCACAAGAGGCAGGTTGGTTTCAGCAAGGGTGTGTCCACAAATAGCCCTAACACATACTTCTCTGAAAGTATAGATATTCCCATCGGCACCTCTCCATTGCTGTCAGGAAGCAGTGAGCCTACCCTATGCACCCAAAAATGTTCTCAAAAGTTTAGCCCTAGCAGACAGCTTGTGCTCTCTTGGCAAAACTCTGGTATCCAACTCTCTCCTGCAAGCTAGGACTAACTTCAAAACTGACGTCACACCTACAGTGGGGAAGAGCTCCAGATGCAAACTGTCATCCCCGTGTTTGCACGTACAGCTGAACTCCAAGGGGGTTGCCTGATTTATTGTAGTTATCCAACCCATATAAGTATCCACTGGATGAGGGACACAAGAGTCTATCTGGTCTCCCCCTGAGTTCAGGGATGATCACTCATGGTGTTCTAGAGTAAAACTCACATCCACGTTCTGAGGAAGCTTTAGGAAGGTAGAAAGGATCAGTTTTCATGAACTGAAGTCAAAGCATACGAGGAGAAGAGGAGGAGGAATCCTTATTGGGGAAAGATGCTTGGAGAAAGGCAAGGAGATGTTCTCATTTTTCCCCAACTGAAAAAGTCATCTTCTGTCTCTATCATCAAGTTGAATGCCTTCTTCTCACTACTCCTCCACCAAACCTTTCTGCAAATTAGATGTTCGGCAGAATACACAAGCAGTAAATGCAGTTAATGGGGAAGAAGACTGCCTGATATTCAGAGAACCAAAACCCCAGCTGGTTCACTTCTGCCAGGGAAAGCAAGCAGAGGTTGCTGTGTTTGGGATGTGAATTTTGCAGTAGTCGAGGTGTTTAGCTTTTGCCTTTTTCAGAGTGCCACGTGAAATGTTTCCACCATGACTTAAGATCCACTACTCATGATGGCACTGGCAACTTTTCCTCCCAGCCCAGAGTACTTAGTGTCAGGATCCCATCTGTGCTGGCTTTGACTCAAGGACACCTCCAATCCTTCCTCCTGTACCTCAGCGTCTCCTACCCAGAAACCTGGAGACACTTAGTGTGAAGGGCCCGGGAGCATGCAAGCACATGGAAATGTCTCACAGACATCCAAGTGACTTGGACATCTGCCAGGAAGTGAAAAAGCAAGTTACAACAGCATGCCTCAAACCCACAGTCGGTTCCTTTCTTTAATAGCATCTCAGGTTTGCTTACACAGAGTAAGTACTGACCAAGGACCTCTCTGGGACTAAATCTGTAGTCAAATGACAGGAACTAGCCTGCCTGAACTGATAACATAGCACACCATGCTTCCAAAGAGAAGTCAACGGACACTCAGCTGAAGCACAGGTTGGCATCTTCTCTGTTTGTCAAAAGAGGGAAAAATGTTTTGAGACCTCAGTGTAAACTACGAACCAGACACTGGGCATGGCATGGGGACAAAACTGTGGGCCTGAAAAATCATCAGTCTCACTGAGGCATCCTTGGATGTCAAGCTGTGCCTCCCAAGTTTGACGGGGCTCTAGGCTCATACTCAACTGTTGCTTGTGTGTTTGGGGTGTTTTGGTTTTATTTTTAAGCTTTTGGGCAGGAAAGATGCAGTATCTGGAGTCCAGCCAAGCACATGTGTGGGACTCCTTCAAACCAGCTTAGAACTTGAGAAGGAAAACAGATGAACACCAGTTCTTAGTTCAGGGAGCCCCAATGAAAGGAGAGGGGCCAGGGTCTCATCAGAGGTGAGTGAAGCACCTGTAAGGATAAACGTAAGCAGGATACACTTAAAATAGAAAGAGAGAAAAGCAGACAAATCCAGCAGCGGTCATCAACTGCAACTCATGAGGCTCGGCAGTTAACGTTGTGTCTGTCAGGCAGAGTGAAGGGAGCAATAAAAAGGGGTTTCTGAGATCCACAAATCAGAAGACAAGCAAGACTTCACGAGTTTCAAAACACAGTGTCTTTCTCTACAACACAATTGGCTGAAACACCACCTAGACAGGCAGAAACCACAATTATCTGGAAGTGCTCGAAATCTTACTTGTGATAAACGGTAAATTTGAGAGACACCACTGAGTTTCTGTGCTGCTAACCACATTTAGCGTGGCTGGCAAACACCAAAGCTCAGGCACGCACCAATGAGATGACAGCTGGAGAGCTCATCACGAGCTGGTGCACAGGGCATTGCTGAAACAGTACAGAGAGATTTGCGTGACTATTAACTAGAAGCCTACCCTGCCCACGAGGCGAAAAAGATTTCACCTCCCGAGCTACAGGCAGCACTTGGGGAGCATGAGGTCCATTGCAAGAAGGGGAAATTCTCCTTTGCTTCCAAGAAAAAAAACAAGCAATCAAATGAATGTGCATGTCATGGATGTCTATTTGCTGGTAGGGCTGGAGCTAGTAAGTGGTGGCTTCATGACATGTATATCTTTGAATGCAGTGAGCCCTGTATTTATTCTGTGGAGTAGAAAGCCAAGGTGGCAGAAAGATTGCTGAAGACACCTTCTACCAAACTTCTTAGGGCTTGGAGCAAACAACCCACAAGTTGATGAGAGGGAGCCTGGATTGTTGGGAATAGCCATGGGGAGTCTGGGGAGATCTGAGAAAAGCTCCTGACCATGGCACAGGCAGGAACAGAGAAGAGGCACCCAGACAGGTGAGCAGGTCCTCAGGGAGGAGAGGGGGATCCTCATTTCCCTTGCATGAACTTGCTGCATGCACTGATAAGCTAAAATGCTAAACTGAATTTCGATTTTTGTTTTCCGGCACAATGCTTTGAAACAAAGCAGTAGAAATGCCCTTACGTTTCAGGAAAACAGTACTGTTGACCTGGAAATGTCTCTGCTAAGCTTTTCTCAACAGCAGAGAGTATTTTCCCAGATTCAGCTTTTCCACAGTTTCTATGGTCTTTTATACTCACATCATTCATATCAAGATTCTGCCCTGTTTTAGTCAGGTCTTCCATATGTTCATTCTCAAGCGTGCTTACAACGAGAAACCTGACATTAAAAGTGAACGTGAAGACCTTCAGCTGTGCATGCTTTCACTGGTTGGATATCCAGCACTTGCTGTAAAAGAGAGCCTCCTCTCTGTGTCCTAGGTACATGGAAGGACTATGCGTACTGGTGGGCTAAGGGACCAACATGGGGCCTCACCACATGTCCCTTGACATAACAGTACCAAGACTAACTTCTTCCCCGCTACTCAAAAATTGCACACACAGGTAGTCAGACAGCATCAACAAAATGTGGTATGATTTGCAAATGCCACCATTGTCTCCTTCTGCCCAGTAGGAACCCAGATTCTTTAATTACGATGCCCTTTTTCTTCATGCAAAAGTCATGATGGACTCTAAGTGTCACTAGGTTGTCACCTGTGAGTCACTGTGAGCCTAGACTGGAACCACTCTTGAGTGCCACACACAACCTCCATGGAAAAACATGTACTAGAAGAGCAGGATGCCCGGTTGGGAAGTTGGAAGAAGTTCACCATCAAAATCTGAAGCCCATATGATCCTCCCCAACAGACAAATATTCTTTTCCTCTACTAGTACTGCCTGAGTTTAAGGCAAGGGTGGGGTTTGCCTTCCTGTAGAGAGTGACGCCCTTGAGGAAAAACGATTGTGTGGTCTTTTCTCCAGACATCCCAAACCATGAGCTGCTGATCCTTCATTACAGGTGTAACTCATTAGCAAAAATCTCTAGTGCAGGTATGCTACTAATTCATCAGCTCCAGCAAACTTTCTAAGCATCAGCACTCTGCTGATAGGGAATTTTGGATCAAAGAGTTCAAAACTAGAAATTAAATGAAGGTTGAAAAAGAAAAGCTTTTGGATAAAATAGAGGCACAAGGGGAATTTGGCACTGCCACAGGGTTAGTCAGCTCTTAGTATGTGCGTTCATTCGCCAAGCTGCGTCTGCTCATGGAAACTTGTGGCTCCATCCCTTACTTTCAGGCCCCAAACTTCCAAATATTTGATAACACAGACATTTGAAAGGCGGCACTTGTGGTTTGCTTTTTCTTCCCATTCCTTTTCTTTTTTTTTTAAACAAGAATTCTCTAAATAAATAAGCTGTGTTTATCTTTGAGAACCACCACCCACTACCAAAAGGGAAAAAAAAAAAAAAAAAAGGTTGATGGGCAGGAAAACACCCAACATTTCTTCTTTGAGACCTGCAGACGAGCCCCTCCAGCTCTTTGGTCCTCTCACCTCTGGTCAGCTTGCAGAGTCAGTGCCCACGTTGCTGAAGCAAATTCGGATGGCTGAAAGATCTGCACAGCAAGACTGTGGTAACAGAGACTTCCCGGTAAAGGCAACATGTATTTCTCTTGCTGATTTCAGCCAAATCGGGATGTCTCCCAAAGCTTTTCCTCTGAGCATGCTAATTTAAGTGGCATTGGTGTCAGGCCTCCTGCTCAGGTGAAGAAGCAAATTTTGCGAAAGAGCGCTGGGTCTGTTTTGCAAAAGAAAAATGTTGTCCCTGGCACATTCATGTTTTTTACCAGTGACAGCTGATGCCATTGCAGAAAAGAAACACAAGGTGTGAAACAGGAGGAAGATGAAGGAGCCTGGCTCTGGCACCCAAAGAGAAAGGGATTCCCCAGAGAGAAGGTGATGCTCCAGGAAGGCTCCTTGTGCATTTTGCACTCTGGCATCTTTGAGGGAAAAGCACAAAAGGCTGTGGGTTTAACCAACACAGGACCACAAGAGAATAGGCAATGAAGCCAGCTCAAGAATGCCTACAGACACACGGGCCATGCTGTTCTCTACTGAGCCAGGAGACCAGGAGGAATGAATCACATTCACATCCACCAAATTAGAGTTTGACTTCCAAAGACATCCAAGGGGAGAGATCTTGAAGGAAATTCTTCAAAGTGGCTCTTCTCCCAGCCCTGCCAAGTGTGAGATCTGGCCATGCGGCAAAAATTGTCTATCCTGTTTTTCCTGCACACTATCCCAAGCTCCACCTCCAACAGCTCCTCTGAGTTTGCTCCAAACCTGGGCACATTTCTATCCATCTGCCAAGCTTCTCACTGAAGAAGGACTTCCCAGGAAGATGCAGAAGAACAAAACAGTCACTGCAGCTCAAACCTGTATCCTTACCATGCCTTCAGCAGCAGTCACTAACACATACTTATCACTGAAGAACAGCTCAAGTGCACAGCTATACGTCCCCAGAAAGCTCTACCAGGCTCCAGCAATTTGGAGCTCAGGTCCTTCACCGATTAGAGGTGGTATCAATATAATTAGTGGTTTTCCATGCAGACTTTTCTTCCGTGAATGCATTCCCAGCAGATCTGTCTCTCTCTTTTTGAGCCCACGGGAACCATGAGCACCTTCCACATCTTCTGGCAAAGAGCTCTGCAGATTTACTCCAAGCACCACCTCTGTGGGTGATGCCCAAGACTGGACACAGTATTCAGATGTGACCTCCCCAGCACTGAATAGAGGGGATAATGACATCCTTTGATCTCCTGCTCCTGCTGTGCCTAAGGTAGTCCAGGATATGGTTTGCCGCCTTTGTGGTGAGAGAATGAATATGGGAGAATGAATATGACCTTGGGTCATAGTCAATGCAGCTTCTGCTGTAACTCCTAGGTCCTTTCCAGGAGAGCTGCTCAGCCAGTCCATTTCCAGTTTGGATCTACGCAATGGGGTTTTCCTGCCCCCAGTGCAGGACTTTGCACATCTCGTTGCTGAGCTTCAGGAAGTTTCTGTTGGCCGAATCCCCAAGTTTCTCGAGGTCCCTCCGGACTGGCGCTCTGCTCTTCAGCAAGTCAGCCACTCCCCCTAGTTCTGCATTGTCTACAAAGTTGCTGAGGGTGCGCTCTCTCCAAGGGCACGTGTGGGAGGTAGGGGGAAAAGGCACAGGGAACAAGGAAGAGGCAGGAAATACTCAACAGCACAATTTTACAGTAGAAAAATGAGAAGTCTGGGTAACGTTCCCCAATGTGGCTGAAAGGGAAGGAAGCAGCATCAGGCATTGCAAACTGCATGGATGAAAGCAGAGCAGTGCACGGGCAGGTCCAGAGCACCATGAAGACTTGTAATGAGGGCTTGGAGATCCCGCTGGGCAACCTCCCCCTCCACCAGCGGTACCTATGAGCAAAGCTACCAGCTCTGCATAACTGGCAGCAGGCAGGACGCACGCATCAACACATTCACCCCAGAGCAGGAGGCTGTGCCTCTGAATCGTCCCTCCTGCCGCTTCTTCAGGATTTCAAGGGGGGAAACTCTCACGCCAGTCTTTGGATCTCAGCAGTTTACACCCGCGGTTCTGCCAGGTGGCATGCAACTGCGCTATACTGGAGTGGTGTCTGCTGTACGCTGTGTACAAGGCTGTCAGCAGCCATCATCAGACACAGTGTACTCAAGAAAAGCTCCTGAACATCAGCCAAGCAGGATTTATTCCAAGCTCCTCATGCACCACTTGTAACCCTTCGATATACGTTGCTGCTAGGAAAAGCTCACTCTGAACCAAAAATGGAAAGGATTAACACATTTTTTTATCCCCCAAAGGAAACACGAGACCATTTTACCTTTGGAAATTGGGCTGTAGTCACTGGCTGCTTCCTAGGGAGATTACACGGCATGCCTCACCCAGTTTCAAGAAGTCCTTACAAGTTTTTTTTGGTAGGGATCCCCATGCTAAGCAGCAGAAGTTTTAATGGGAATCCAAGCACTCTATGAATTTCCCAAACCCAGAGAGCCGGCACAGCAGTCCTACCCCTAGCGCTTTCAGGAGGTAATGCTTTCTCAGAAAAGGTACTGCTTGGCATGCTTCTCATTTGGCTTGGGCTCTCCACGGCTCCCAGAAGAGATGCTGCTAGCAACGCAGCAGTGGGACAACTGGAGATCACCGCCAAGACCCTGGAGATGCAGCTGGCCCAGGGCACCAGAGCGGTGTGGCCCTGGCTCCCAAGGGGTTTTCCAGGGCTCATTTCCTTGCTTCTCCTTCACCCGTACTTTTTATGTCACTCCAGGATGGCAGGTCCCATGGTTAGGGTGAGGTTGGGAGCCCGATCAAAGTTCGATGGCAGAAGTGACTTTTGCAACCAGAAGTGAGGCAGCAAAACCAGGAAGGCCTGCCAGGGGCAGGCAATGAATACTTTTCCCTATACATAGCTTGCTCTCTGTCCCACAGTTTTTGGTTTTGGTTTTTTTTGGTTTGGTTTGGTTTTTTTCTTTTTTTTTTTTTTTTTTTAAAGATCAGCTGTTTTGAAGCATAACACGGAAGAACTTTTCCCTTGTTTAAAAGCTATCTATGCCCCACCTCGAGTGTGGAAAGTTGAAACTTGCCAAGGAAACCAGAGAAGTTCCTTGGCGTAGCTTACTGCGAAAGATTTGGGACCTTGAAGTTACATGCAAAAGGTTTCACGGCATGTTTTGTACCTATTTTCTTTTAACACACCCATAAACAAAGTGCTCAGGAAGAGTTCCCAGCACATATCAGGCCAAATTGACCATGTGTTGAGAGACCTGAGGCTTGTGAACCTGGGCGTCGTGCGGGCAGAGAAACCTGGACTTGCCAAATCTCTGTGTAAAGCTTTGTGGCCATACACAAGTATCTGCACCAGGCAAGCTTGCGCTGACATTTTGTGTCTCATGTCTGCTGTCATACCAACAGAAGCAGATACAACTTGTAATTCCCATAAGCAGAAAATACTCAAAAAAAAAAAGAAGATTTAACCAATAGTCCTCAGAGATCTCAATGGCTCGAGTGTGCTTTCAATGGTGAAGAAGAGAGGGTCTGTGGTCTTTTCTGCTTTGGGCTGGGTTTGGGGGGATTTTTGCTGGTTTTATGCTTGCCTGTAGATCTTGCATAATCAAAAATAGAACTGTAAGTTCATCAGCTGCTTTGTTCCGTGCAAGTAATTCACTCGGCTCTATTCACAGCTCAACCTCATCCTGCAGTGAAACTCACATGCTTTGGTTTGTTCCGCCAGCATAGTCTAATTCCAGAGATCACAAAAATAATATTCCAAGTTTAATCCCAAAGAAAGGATTACTAGGGATCAAATCCATTATTTCACAATAAATCCCTTTTATGTCCTTTTTTTTTTTTTTCCCTCAGCGATCAAAGCAAGTGGATTTCACCTCTAAAATACTGCTGCTATACAGCAGAAGAGATCCTTGCTCAAGGTGCGGGGCTCAACATTTACTTTCATTTTTTGCATGGTATCAAAGGAGATTTATTTCCCCCCCTTGCCAAAAATAAAGTCTGGTCTAGATTCTCAGCTGCAGCTGAGAGCACTGGTAGGGAAAGTAGCTGCAGCTCATTTATGCAGCTTCTTAATCTTGTAGGACAGTTTCTCATGTTCTCAGTTGTCTGTAGCCCACCACCACTGTTTCTTCATTTGAGAGTCTGAAGCAAAGAGCCAAGTTCTGGCTTCAGCAAGGGGAGATTCAGAGATTACCAAAGGTGGGTTTTTTTCCTCTAAATACAAGGCCAGACTCAGCTCACTAATTCCAGCTTTCTTCTTCATTGATACTTCCATAGTTTGCTGTATGAAGCTAGGCAGATGTTACAAGAGCCTTTAGCATCCCACCATCGAGGGATGGGACATTACAGCTCCAATCCCTTGCATGCATGTTCTCAACATGGACAGAGTCACCAACTGCAGAGTCCTAGACCTGCTACCCTTGCTGGAGTGAGCGATGATGTTAATGTGGACAGAGGCATCCACCTGCCCCTCCCACATCACATCTTATGGAAGACACAACTGGAAAAAAAAAAATGGTATCAGCCTTGACCACATGTTACATATAAATAGTACAAACTGGACTGGGCAAAACAGATTGTGCATCATCATTACTATGAAGTCAGGCTCTTTATGGTTCCTCTGCTAACCGGAACATATTTTTAGTCCTAATCTCAATCTGTTTGAATTAGCTCTGTTAAAGTGAACAGAATGATACAGGTCAGATCAATTATTATGAAAAATTCAATTATGATAGTGCCATATGCGGCACTATAAAAAGAACGCAGCTGTACATATGGCTGATGAAAGCAACAGCAGTCAATGGCACAAATGCCCATGACATTGTGATGTCCTTTAGTCCTTCAACACTTTCGACATGGGCCATGTTGAGAGGAGGAAAAGTGCCTACACTCATCCCCTTTGAAAAACTGCACCAGCTTTCAAATGTCCCTCTCCACCACCATCCAAAAACCCCAAGAATCTTCCTCATGGAGGGTAGAGGGAGCATTGAGGGTTTCTTTTAGGAGGTTAAGCTGATCTTGCTTGTGTCATGAAAATTTCCACTGAAAATAAATTAAAAAAAAAAAAAAAAGATTTGCCCAACATTTCTTTAAACAAAAGAGCTACCTTGATTCCCTACAGATGCTTGTGACCACAAGGCTCTAAACATTTATGTCTGAGCAGTCCTTTAACCACGAGCAACAGAGCATCTTGCATGGGCTAAGTCAAATGTGCAGGTTAAGTCAAATACGCATCATCATGTGCAGAGCTGGGACCTGAACATCTGAGCACACAACCTAAGAAGAGGAATGCTGCATGCTGCGCCCCTTTTTCCAGGAACAGGAGCAAACTTCTGCTCATCTCAGAAGCAGCACTGAAGCCAAGCCTACTAAGTAGAATCATAGAATCATAGAATTGCTGAGGTTGGAAGGGACCTTTAAGATCATCAACTCCAACCATTAACCTACCCTGACAAAACCACTTCTAAACCATGTTCCCAAGTACCACATCTACCCTTTTTTTAAACACCTCCAGGGATGGAGAATCCACCCCCTCCCTGGGCAGCCTATTCCAATGTTTAATAAGCCTTTTAGTGAAAAAATGTTTCCTAATATCCAATCTAAACCTCCCCTGACATAACTTGAACCCATTTCCTCTCCTCCTATCATTTGTCACCAGGGAGAAGAGGTCAGCCCCCACCTCTCTACACCCTCCTTTCAGGTAGTTGTAGAGAGTGATAAGATCTCCCCTTTGCCTCCTC
The DNA here is from genome assembly GCF_965231255.1 of Vanellus vanellus. NCBI lineage: Eukaryota > Metazoa > Chordata > Aves > Charadriiformes > Charadriidae > Vanellus > Vanellus vanellus. The sequence continues at coordinate 41,294,306 of NC_138912.1, read as the reverse complement.
TTCTCCAGGCTAAACAACCCCAATAATGCGTTAAGTCCTGAAAAAGCCAACAAAATGGAAAAATTCCCAGTCCATGTTTTGGTGTCACAGGAGCCAGGCCTCTCAAAAAAACTGGGAAGAGGAGGAAGACCTTACCGTGCCTTGGTAAACAGGAGATCTGGCCAAGCTTGTGTCACCAGCCTCCTGGCTCCCCTTGCGCTTTCACCACTCAGAGCGGTGAGCTCCAAAGTGGGATGTGCAAGATGATCCACTGGGTTGCAGGAAGAAATATTAGAATTTCAGTAGTATGTGCATGTAAATTATAAATAACTATATACACATACATTGGAGGTGTGTGGTCAAAAATTTTTTGCAGGTAGGGCTGCATGATCAAAAAAGTCTGGAGACCACAGACCCAGCAGTGGATCCCCACTCCTGGCAGCAGTTTCAGCCAAAAAACTCAGAAAAAGCAACTGCTACAGCAGTGCCCACCAGCACCTCTGCACAGCAGAGAGAAGGGAAGGTGAGGGCAAGACCGTCCATCACCTCCTGCATGGGAGAGGAAGCGCAACTGGCACTCATCACAACAGTGAAACCAGCTATGCAAAGTGCTGTCCTGGTTACAGAGGAAACCAGACAGGGAAACAGCACCAAAATAAAAAGCCAAACCCAGGAGAAAATGCATTTTCTTCAGCCTTCGTTCTCCACAGAGATAGTTTTAGCAGTAGTCATAGCAGGAGGAGGTAAGCCACTTTTAGGGAGAAATACCTTCTGCCGGCATTCCCTTTCAGCCTGCCATGAAATAGGAAGAAAGCAACCGGGACTAGAACATGAAGTTGCCATCAACTCAACACAAAAAAAAAACCAAAAAAAACCCAAACAAACAAAACAAAACAAAACAAAAAAGCCCTCAGTGGATTGACCAGTGTTCAAAAATACATCCAAAGGATGCTCCTCCACATCAAACTGCAGTAGCATGCTCCTTCTGCACAGGCTTCCAGATGGTCCATCTTTTTTAGCCCTTCCTTTATTTAAGAGGACAGCCTGAGGCACAGCAGGACGATATCATTTGCTTTATTTTAGAGCAGAGAAAACAAAAGTTCTGTTAGGAAAAAAATTATTTTTCCAAATATTAAAACCCCCAAATTTCTCCGATTTCCTTTTATTCTTCTTATTCTTCCCCACACAAACACACAGTTTCTAGAGAGCTCAGCAGAGATTTAAAGGAGCCTCTTGATGGTTGATATCCCCTGTATTGCAATCACTGATTCACAGATTGATTTTTTTTTTCCAAGTCTAAATAGTGTGCTCCATGCTGGAAAGCTTCAAGTGCAACAGAACAGAGCCTATAAGTTATAAATCTATTTCTTAAACAGTTTTCAAGGTTTTCAAAAAGGAACCTATTAAAATGGTTTCACACGCTCCTTCAGTAAAAAAAAAAATATTAATTTGTCGGGCTCTGCTATGGAACCAATTGACTTCAGGAGGCAAACCTTAAAACTTGATAATTATGTACTGCTTAAGTGTGATATTTAAGCAGGTCTTAATACCAGGGGAAACACCTGGCCTTGGATCTCCAGGGGTTTCGGGGCTGTGAATTGAACAAGTTGTTTTTCCTGACACCATGTTCTGAAGACGGGAGGGGAAAATAAGGAGAGCATGCATGCGCAGTAGGAATCAAAATGCTTTTTACCATTTCGCTTTTCCTCTTTCAAAAAGTTGCTTGACAGGACATCTGCAGAAGGGAGGGAAGGATCTCCCAAAGGTGCCACGCTCCAGATCCTGGCTGTGACCATGGTGTGGCTCTCTCATGTGCTAGGTCTCCAAGGCTCATCTCTCACCAAAAATTTACATCTTAAGCAGATACCCAAGAAGTCCTCATGCTTACATGATTAAGGAAGGTGTTGGTTTAGAAACCTGGCAGCAGGCCTTTTCACATCTGATCGTCCCTTGTGCTTGTCCCTTCATTGAGAGCTCACCCTTGGAAGATGCTAAGGGGAGCAATCTGAGTCAATCAGAAACACAAAGCCACTCAGTCTCAAAAAAACGCTTGGATGCGAGGCAAACAATATGAGTTTTGACAATTATTTCAGGCGAAATTCCTCCTCAGGACATGATTTCCAAGGGTGAAAGCCTGGCCCCACCGAGGCCAAGAGCAAAACTCCTGCAGACCTCAGCAGGACCTGGCTCCCTCCCAAAGCAAACTTTTCAAGTCTCAGTCAAGCTCTTCAGCTGTAGACATTCATTTCTAATATTTTTTGTAGCCTTTTTGACTCACCAAAGGGATCCTTCCACAGTGGCCATCCAAGAGCCGTTGACAAGATGGAAGAAATTTAATTTGCAATTGAAGAAACCGTCTATAAATTTCTTTTCATTTAAAAACAGCATGTCTGTGACATGGTCTCCAGGCATGTCAGTGTCAATCTGGCCAGTGGAGGAGTCCCACATAGCTCAAACCCTTCGGGGACCAGGATTTTGTTCTGTTCTATTTCTGCGTAGCACCTAACCCTACAGGACCCTGCATCTGCAACGGGAGCCTTCCAGGGACCACGGTAAAAGTAATTATAAATACAAGCATTTTTATTTTAGCCCTGTTGACTTTCCTTTTGCCAGCATTGTTTGTCACTCCCAGCAGACCGAAGGCATTTTTTCCTCATGGGGAAGAGCACTGTGACAATGATGTTGAAGCGTTCTCCGGTTTTACATTTGGAACAACAGTAATAAGTAAAACATGAGGTCTCTGTTTTACAACAAGTTTTGTAACTTACGATGACTTGTTTTAAAGCCTCTGCTCCTGAAAACCAGTAGTTACAGCAGTCTCAATTCTATCTGTCAGAAGGAAACATCTAGTTTTACATGTCCACAGGGTACGGCACAAAAACACGACCCTGAGCATGTCAAAAAGCTGGAAAACAAAGAACAGCCCATGCTGGACTAGTTTGTTCTTTGAGATCACCGTGGGCCAGTCAGGTCATCACGTGGCTGGCAGTGACGAACACCCATTGCATACCAGCTCCATGGCACCCAACCACAAGACCAAGAAGCGACCGCAGTGTCTGCCAGAGGAAAGGTTGGGAAAAATTCACCCAAGAAATCAGCAATACCAATAACCATGACCAATGTCTATTCCCTTCGCTCCTTGTGTTAAAATGTCAAGAAATTTTGCCAGAAGAAGGTTTCCCCCCCTGGATGCCACAGGTTCAGACCTCAGCTGACTGCTGATACCCCGAAATGTTCACCATATGCTTGCAATTATGAAATAATTCTCAGCAACAAGAAACACAATACACTTTGAAGGAAAGAAAATAAACTAGGTCTTCCTTCTACCTTCATCTACTCTCCACACGCTCTGACTTTTTTATGCAACTGGAACAGGGACGCGCCCTTCTCGTTTCTATATGCCAAGTTGGTTAGCTGCCACATTATTAGAGCCCACAAATCTCTGGCTTCATCCAAGGAAGGAAGTCAGGCTCCAACAAACGCAAGCTGCACTGAACTTGCTCAAACATGCATTTTTCAAGCTCTGCCTTCTCCCACAGCCCAAAGGACATTGCAACACCATCCAGATAGAGCCTTAGTGTAACATGCCAAAGCGGTTGCTTATGTTAAGATTAGGTCCAAGCCACTAAAGGCAGATGTGAATTTTAGACCTCAAGAAACGCAGGGCTACTTGAAGCTCTGGCATATCCGAAGCTTTTGCCCCAGGACACAGGGGAATCTTGAGCTTTTATTGTCATTTTGTTTGTTCACGTCTTTCAAATATATGCAGATTGCCCACTGACAGCTTTGTATTGTTGATACCAGGTTAAAGTAATTCCACCGATGTCATCTTAAGCCTTTGTCTCATCTCTTGTAGCACCCATGTGATTACAACCACGCTTACGTGTCTGGGCTGGTGACAAACAGTAAGGGCTGAAAATTGTGTTTGATACCAAACGTGCATAGTTTTGGAGTATCTTGAATCCATCCACCCTTTCCAATTGCAGCAGGGCAGGACAACGGACAAGCTGCATTTCTGAAACAAGGTGGAAATAATACTAACAACTACAGGAACCACAGCCAGGTCTTCTGAAGCTCTTCTGGACCTCCAAAAGAGACATGGACCACAGAGGACAGGGCAAGCTTGAAGGTAGGGCTCTCGTAGACCTAAATAAGTCCCCGTAGAAGTAGTTGTAGGATGGCCTGGATGCACAAGCTTAATTCTAGCTTTGGAGGAGTTCTCACAGCAGTTTGGCACATTAAATAAAATCTTTGGTTGCATTCAAACACACATCAGGAAATGCCCAGTTTGCTGGATGTGTTGGTCATCTCGGCTTTCACAAGTTTAGAAGAAGTCCTGAGATTATTTTTCTGTAAGGCTAAGCTTTGCCAGAGGGAGAACTTCACAGGCAAATGACTTCTACATCACCCTCAAAGAACCAGTCTGTAGAGTCACGTGAGATTTCTCCTTCCTCTCTCTCTTCACCCTTGTAAGAAATCTTAAGTCTTGTAGTCACCTGTGAGTCATTCATGTCACCTACGCCATGCACGTAGCCACCTGACGTGAGCACCACCAGAGCCAAGCTTGATGCCGCAGGAAGGATGCATTGTTCCCTCAGCTGCACATCTTGCTCCCTAGGCAGCTGCCATAAAGGCTGTTCTTTCTGTTATGGACACCAAAGGAAGTTGGAAAAACAAACAAACAAACTTCTATCAAACAAAAAGAAGAGGATTGGGGGGGGGAAGTTAAAAATTAACAAATGGACCAAATAAACGTGGAGGTTTTGTAGAGCTGATTAGCTCAAAGCTGGTTTCCCCTGGGACAAGGTCCAGCTTCTAACATCACCCAACCACATCCAGAACAAATTCTGAAAATCCCTACTCTTCACCCCAAAGGAAAACGGGCAGCTCCCCCTGAGTTCTAAGTAACATGCTTTCCTTTCTAGCTGTTCAGGTCCTTTGCATTTTAAACACCTTCCTCAAGTTAGCGGCAGTTCAGAAGCAGGTGATATCTGCGGTGTACCAAAACCCAGACGCCCTGGCACGTGCTTGCGCAGGACCGCAAAATGAGCTTGAGAAACGACAACAACATGAAAATGCTAGCTAGATAGCATCAGCAAGAGTTGGGATTTCTTTGGATGGAACAGTCATATTCTCTCCCCCTCCCCCCCCCCCCCCCCCCCCAAAAAAGTCAAAAGTATGAGCATTGGGAGAACACATGGGTTATTTATGAAACCCTCACGGTGAGGAGGACAACAGCAGTTCATAAATCTCCACACTTAGCCAGGAGACCAGCCTATCTGCAGCAATAAGGTCCCAGAAGACCTATGTGGTTAGAGCATGGCCACAGGCTAGCAAACTCTCACACCAAAACAACTCACTGAATTCTTGCAAGAAGTCCCACCGTGCTGGAAATAATACACGCCTTTGCTTAGCAAGCCCACAATTTCAGGTTCTTTTGAGGACTTTTTCACAACAAAATGATATTCTTGGAAAAATCTAGATTTGTTAAAACTGAACCTTCTCATAGATGCCTGTAGGAATAAGCAGCAGCCGGGTGCTTAGAAGCCTTCTGGGGAGGACACACAGACTTAAATTCCCACTATAGTTCAGCTCACAGACCTAAACCTGGATTTTCCACCTTCTGTTTACTGCCTGGTCTGGGATATAACTCCCTCCTCTTCTTCCCAGCCTGAGATTCCACTTCTTGAGTCTTGTGGTTACATCTAAGATACTGAGCTTGGCAAGGTAACGTGACCTGGCGGTTGAGACATTCCCTTTGCGGGGTTTGTACGTTGTGAGGGCTCTTGACCACTGCCACCAACCACAGAGCAGAAGTTCCCAAACCCTTTTCGCTGGTGATCCTACTTCCAGGTTCACGTCCAAGCTTGTGACCCCACTTTTGCAATCCCTTAGGCTCTGTTATCATCTGCAAAGCGTCATCCATCCCACCAGGCTTTAAATCTTCTGCTTGGGAAACTACTTAGACCAAATTGTTTTCACGCTGGTCGTCTCACGGTTTTGGGGTGCGTTTTCTCCTGGTGATGGAGAAGCATTACCCACAACAAGTAATTCCTTCTCACCCAAATCAGGTTATAAATTGTCTTTCTGATTCCACTGCTGAACCTTTGAGTTGTTTCGCATTGTGGCATTTGCTCACTGTGCAGCAAGCACAGTGTTGCACCCTGAACATCCTAAGCGAAGGTCTGACGAGCTCTTATTTCCACATTTTTGGCCAGGGCACAAGTTTTGTTTCAGAGCTGTTCTGGTTTGTGGTTTCAGACAAGGTCTTCAGCATGCTACATATGCAGGCAACCCTCGCACTGTTCTCTAAGCAAAGAACTGATATTGAACCATCTATGACGTTTATTGCAGATTTAGAACCACAATTCATCAGAACGCAGTGTTCAGGGGTCATTCCAGAACATCACATGGTTTTCTAAAGATGAGGCAATGACAGCCTGTGTGATGGCACAGGAGATCTATATCTCCCTGTTTGTAGCACAGCAGGATTTTGTCAGGGCAGCTTTGCTTATTGAAAAGGAGGGCTCTTGCAAGTCAGTGCTTCTCTTTGAGGAAAGCCCTATCCGTACAACTATTAAATACAGAAGCCATTAAAGTCTATGTAACTCTTTCATCTCTGCATGCGTTTCAGCAGTCTTAACCCGTCTCACCTCGTATCTTTATACGCATCTATTCCTTTGAGATTGCAACCCACCGAAAAGCAGTGGATCGCATGCTCTAAGTAACACCTCAGATACTTGTGTTTAGTCTGGAAGTTGATTTGCTCTTACAGCGTGCAAGAACTGCAACTGTCTCAAAAGGAGTTAGGTCCACAGAGGAGCATCTGCTCTGCTCCCTGGATCAGAGAGGTGTCGGTAGGAAGCCACGCCGTCAGCCTTGTAGCAGACGGTGACAGCACCATTCAAACAGTCTCTCCCTCCGTACGCCGCCCAAGACAATGCCAGATCAGGTCTCCATAAGAGGAACAATTGATGCTCCCCATGCCAATTTTGGAGCAGAGGTTGTCCTGGCTGGTGGCTCGCTGTAGCTCCCACGGTGTGTTCATACTGCCCTAGACAACAGGGTGTTTCTTCTTTCCCTAAATCCACAGGCAAATGATACCTTCCCCTACATTTTATTAATCCCACTTGGACAGGCAACAGCAAATTCCAGCTTGGGAGGCCCAAGGTGGACTTGGGCAACCTCCCCATCAGCAGGAATCTGCTCCTGCCAGAGGACCAGGGCAGCCATGGCATTTTGTAGCCAAGCAGCGAAGATCCCCCTCGGTCTCTGGATGACCTGTGCTAAGACTCTGAGGTCTGTGCCCAACATTTCCCCTTCTCCGTGGACAGCTCGAGGTCTCCAGGTGAGCATCTGCTGGGCTGGGTGCTGTGGCTCTGTGGCTGTTCTCCCTCTTCACCAAGAGGTGGAAGCAGAGCCCCCTTACCCTCCAGCATACAGGGTTTGCACTAAAACCCCACGTTTATTAGCTCAAAATTAGGGTCTTCCCCCTTACATACAATTATAAGCAATGCTTATCTCGAGTCAAAACACTCAGACAAGACTCTTCAGACCCTGATGTCTGCATAGGTGATGCTGAGGGGTTTTCCTTCACACTAGGGTACGTGATAACCCAAAAAAAACCACAAAATATGCCACTCAGCACCATGGGCGCAGTCATCGTCTCCCAAGGCCCAGTAGCTCGGCTGGTTGCATGGGGGACATCACTCGTGCAACAGCATAACTTGGCCCCCACGCAGAGCCCAGGGCTTGGGGTCTTGCAGCCTGAGGAGCTGGGAGAGCACGGGGAGCAGCGCTGGGAGCAGGGGGACTATCCCTGCGCAGGGAGTCAGCCCCCAGGGAATCGGCTCCCTGCTGGGCCACACCGCAAATTAAAAATCAGACCCAGCAGTGCTTGTACAGGATGCGACGCACGTTTCTTCTTGACTCAACCCCTCCAAAAAATGAAACCCTCATACTGAAATCATGGGTACACGGCGAGATTATTCCCTGAGTATTATTAAAAATATAGAGCTAATAATTTTATTTTTTTTTTTCCTAGTGTGTCATGCAATAAGCAATCTTGAAATGAGCACTTGGCTACCACAGGTATTTATCAGTGGTATTTAGACAACGCTGATCGCCCAAATGAAACAAGTGAGTTCAAGAACAGACCTGGCTCTTATCTGTGCAGCTTCTTGTCCTCGTTTCACATTTTCACTCAAAGTGTTCTGTTTGCCCACCAGCTCCCCCCCCCACCCCCCCAAAAAAACCCCAGCCAATTCCCACACTATACAGAGCTGTTTTTCAGAGCTTTTATGACCTGTCGGAGGAAGAGAGTGGGTCTGTTTTGCTCAGCCCAGGAATTAACAGCACGCTATTGCTGTAGATCTGCACGCACGGCAGAGGCTGCAAAGCACAATTTAAAATAAATAAATAAAAAAATAAAAAAACTAGAAGCCGAAGTTACCACTGAACATTCAAGTTGCAAAAGTTTCAGTTATGCAAGCACACATTTCCTGGGTGTGAACATCTGACACATAGTAAATTAGGTGGAGAAGGAAGTCAATAAATGAGCACAACCAGCGCAGTTGGAAAGTAAGTGGATTTGAAACTTTCTAAATAAAATCAGTCATTCAAAACCCTGTGCTTTGAGTCAGCCTGTGTGCAGCATCTCGACTTTGCAGCTGTGCACAAGTGCTTGCAACCACCTCTGGAAGACATACCGAAAATAAAATAAAAAAAAAAATAAATAAATAAGCAAGCACATACCGGTTCCCTGGATTTTGTGGAAGAGAAATACATATTGCAGGGAGGATTTTCTTACACCCGTTTCAACATAATGTGCCTGTTACCTTAGAAAAAAAAAAAAAAAAAAAAAAAGAGATACCATTTACTCTTCCCTTGAAAGAAAGCCCTGGGCTACTTTCCCTACCCCAGTCTCCATGGGGCCCTGGACTGGACTCACTCCAGTTTGCATATGCCTCTCTTGTACTGGGGCCCACCAAACTGTTCCCAGTACCCAGATGTGGATCCCAATGCTGAGCAGAGAGAATTATGCCTTCCCCAGACCTGCTGCACGCGCTTTGGCCGGCACAGCCCTGCAGAGGGCTGACCCTCACCATTGCCTCTGGACCGGCTCACCACCCCTTGGGATGCCAGGTCCTCTCCAGCATTGCGCTCCTTCCACCAGCTCCCCTTTTTTTTCGGTTCAATACCTCCCGTATGGATCACATGCCTCGAATTTATCGTATGAGCATATTCCATCTTTGCCACCTCTCCTCTGGGCTATGCAGATCACCACAGTGTGTCTTCGGAAGTGGCATCAGCTTTTCCTCTAAAGACAACCTCATTTTAGAAACATCTCAGTCGGGTTTTAGACCTGCTCGCCTCCTGGAGAGCAAGTCCAGTCTGCACCCTCGGTGCCAAAACCAAACACGAGGGCTGAGTCACTCTAGATTTTAGCAAGCAAGGAAATAATTCTGCAGCCAGCCCATGATTTAGTACAAATTTTCTGCATATTTGGGTTGGTTTCTTTTTCTGTATGTTCACTTCATTGCTTTTCATCCCCTATCACAACTGTGTTTGAAAGGCAAACCCTTACCTTCTCCCAAACTGCCTCTGTGAGAAAGTTTGTCAGAAGTTTGTTGAATCAAGTAGCAAACCACACTGATGTCTCAATTTGGTCCCTGTTATCGAATCCAGAAAAAAAAAAAAAAAAAAAAAAAAAAACCAAAAAACAAACCCCACAGATTTCCATGGCCAAACTCACTCGAGAAAAACTGAAAACAAACCAAGTAATAGGAACTCCACATCCAAAGATAACCACGTCCATCATTAGTGGTTTGGTTGCTCTTAGGGAATCACGGTTCAACAAGGTCATACTCTGTTGCTCTGTGAGCGGGATTTGTTTTTTCAAAGGGACACCAGATTTAAGCAAGACTTTTAGACCCTTTATGGAATATAAGCCACAAATTTAAGCATTGACAGTTGTGCTTCTTGGTTTATTACCTGGGTGCATTAAGCACTGCATAGGAAAGAGTGATCTTCCCTGTGTGAGTGGGGCATCCCCGGAGTGGGTCCCCAAGCAGTGGGGGATCTCCATCTTCAGGGATGCCCCAACTCACCTGGTCATGGCCCCCAGCAACCTGCTGTAGCTGCAATGTAGCTCCCTACCTAAGGTTTTCCATCACTAAATTTTATCTGGGCTGATGTCATCGCAGATCCTTTTTTTTTCCCCTCAGAACAGTCATCATCAAGGCCTTGGTCTACCCAAAAATGCATGTTTGTTGTCCATTTAAAGTTGATGTGCAAGTGGGACTTTGGCCTAAACAACCACCATTTGGAGGTTCAGCTGAGGCCATCTGTCCAACCATATGGGCTTTTTTCTTTTATTTCCCCATCATCAGTGCTGATTTACAGCCCCAGAAGGAATGACCCAGCACACTCCTGCCATCTACGACATCCTTCCTTCCGTAGGTGGTCGGAGGACAGCAGGGTTTGCTGTGCAAGCTGTTCCTCAAGGGGGTTTTGGGAGCTGAGGTGGTACCTGCGGACAGCGGAGAGCCGCATCCCCTGCTTTGGTCCCCGCCATGCTGCAACCTCAGCCTGCGACACCAAGGCCACTAGCAGATGTTGGATTCTGGCGTGCCTGCTTTTCTTTTTACTTTAAGAACAGCATCTGGTTGGCTTGCTCCCAGGGCTGTTATTCAGCCCCACAGCCGGCCTCAGCAGTGTCAGCAGACAAACCAGGCAACTTCGGCAAGATTTACCCAAGTCCTGAGTTACTTGGCTTTTCAAGTGCTATCTTAATTTTGTTCGCGTGCAACCTCTTATTTACACGACCCCTTCCACAGAGGTGGAGGTTCTTTATTGGTCCGATGAAAACGAGCCTTTGCCAGAGCAAGGTGAAAAAGAAGCAGTAACAACCACCACCGGTATGACACACAAGCCATGTGCCAGGACCGGGAGCCCCAGCAGCAGCAGAGGACCCACAGCCGTTGTGCAATGCGGGGCTGGCTGCAGCCCGGCCAGCCCCAGCGCCGTGACCAAACGCCACTTTTGCTGCGGGACCGGGACCAGCACTGGAAAAAGCTCATCAGCATGAAAGTTCATGAAAACACGGAAACGATGTTGGCAAGACTCTTCCCCTGCAGAGCAGCACAGAAGTGTAACGCATATACCACCAAAATTTTTAATTTTTTTTTTTTTTGATAAAAAATAGGACATGGCCAAGAACAAACCCAGGCCAGACCCTCACTGTGGGAATCATACCCTCCAATCATTTTCAACAAGAGGGATGTCCAGACTCACCAGCCAGTTTTAATCCCGTTAATGCATTCCATGTACACATTTAGATATCTCCCACCCAGTCTGTCTTGCGGGACAGATATAACGCCTTTATGGCAGCCAAACATCTCTCATCTGCGTGAGATTCAATGTTTAAAACTTGCCGGTCGTGAGCAGAAAAGGCTGGACTAGGTGTTTTCCCACGATTGCCCACCAAGCGGTATTAATTACGTTATCCCCCCTCGCTGCAGCCAGGGCGTAGGTCAACCAGCATCTTTGCAATGGCTTGAGTTGTCTTCCTGCAGCCTCTCTGGGAGCTGCCACCATCTCAGTGGTGGGTTTTGGTAGCTCTCAGAGCTCCTCAGACTTCTTCAAAGCTGTCAGGAGCTACTTATCCAAAAGCCAAAGGCATCTTCATGGCTGGTTTTCATTCAAATTAGTGACACGGGAGGGCGTTAGTGTTTGCTCACCTTACCTCCCTCCCAATAGCATGGGGTCTCAAGAGAGATTTTTCTGACTTTAAGAACCTCTAACACCTTCCTGGTCAACTTATCCCAGTGTAATTTATTTTCTAAGGTCTAACCCCCTTAAGTATTTAACCTCATCGACCATGAACCTACTCCACCTACCTGAAGGCTCAGGTCTCCTGATGGTAGCAGGAAATGGAGATAGTGGCATTTGTCTTCTCCTTTCCATCCCACTGGCCCAAAAGTTCTTCTCATTTACTTTTACTTTCTTGCCAGTTTTGAACAACTTCTAACATCTCATTGACATCTGTGGCTCTCTGTTTGCTATTTCCATCTCTTGTAGACCATTTCAGGGCTTGGTTCAGTTTCCACTTGGAATGGAAGTCAAGCTGTCTTGACTTCCCTTCTATGCCAACCTGGCTTCTTCACCAGCCCAGCCTTTCTTACCAGGTTACAGACTTCGGAGCATCTGGTAAAACATCCTTGAGCAAGTCCCCATAAACTGGGACCAAACAGCAGCTAATTCCTACAGTGATGCCCAATTTCATTTTGTCCTAAGCCGACATTGAACAGATTTCATTTGCACTGGGAAGACTTTCCGAGGTGGAATTACCATCTATAACGTTTAGCAATTCCAAGAATATTTTATAATTCTGACAGCCTGCATCACCCTCAAGCCTGCCATGGTAAACATGCTCTTCCCTTTCCCTCTATTGCAGATGGCAGTTTAGGCAGTCAGGGAGGTTTTGTGTTTGTTCTGTAGCGTGAGCCAAACACTATTATTCCCTCTTTTTTTTTTTTTCCTGGAAGGACATTGACCTGCAGGCATTCAAGGGGATTTTTCCCTTCCCTCTCAACATTTTTGGCGACTCGGTAACAGACACCATTTGCAAGAGGAAGGATCTTGAAGGCCAAGTACCTTTCTAAGCAGGTCTTCGAAATCAGCAGTCTGACATCCCAGGAAGGCCATCCCACCTGATTTCAACAACGCCATTGGCAAGCAGAAGCTAGCAGCATTGGTACAGGGTAGCCTCACAGCTGGCGTGGCATTGGGTTGGACTAGAGACCCCCAGACAGCTCTTCTGACCTAGACTATTCTCTGATCCTAAGCCCCATCCTCTCTCCTCCACTAGACGCTTCACCAGATTATTCCTTCATGTTCTCACACGCTTCAGTTTGCCTCCGTGTCATGATGCTGTGCTACACAGAGCCATGGCTTCCTCTTAGTCTCCTCTTTTGGAGATAGTTTAATGGAGCCACATACTGCATTAAGGCAACCGACCGTGTCTATTCCATAGGAGACCAGCTGATGTCCCACAAACCCAGGCTCTCCCAGGCACATCACTTCCCGCAGGACCAGTTCCCTTCTTCAATGGGCTCCGTCTTCCCCATGAGACAGCGTATCCTCACCTGCACATTTGTCTTGTAGTGACGGACAATGTGCCGGCATCTTCATAGCGTGAGCACTCAAGGAGAGGGAACTACAAGATGCCGATGTAGCTGCTGCATCCCTCCCACCTCATCAGGCATGCACAGGGCTCAACTGCAGATGACGAGGAAAACAGCAACGACTGACAGCATGCGGGAGATGGGAGTTGACAGCCCCAGGCAGGAGAGAGGGGTCAACCTCAGCGAGGGCTGCCCATGGACAATGTCCACGGACACACACCCCTCCAGCCCTTGCAGGCAGCAGGCCAGGGCTCCTTGCTAATTCAAAAAACATTTGTATATAATTGATTTTCTAGAGATTTAAAGGGTCATAGATCTGGGACACTGGGTGAAAAAAAATATTTGTAAAGGTGCAAGAGATCATTTCTGCAAAATACAAATAGCACAACACATAGAATTAAAAATTAATAGCAATAAATAGCAAGTTCAAAGATTGCAGAAGCAGCAGTAGTGGCTTTTACAAAGTATTTCGTCTCTTGCTCTTCCCCCACCCCATACCCTGCAGCGCGTTGGCTGGAGCCCATCCAGCCAGAGTCACCGGCCGCAGGCTCTGGTCACTCTTGCAAGAAAAGCATCCATTTTCACCCCAAAAAGAAGCATCTGTTCCAAGAGTAGCCCTCTGTCAGACAGCACACAGAAAGATACCACATTCCTCCCCAAAACCTTGCCTAATCATCTGCTTGGTTGCTGCATCTAACCAAATAGATGGCTCACGAGCACTTCATTTCCACAATGTAATTAACACCAGCCCCACACCCCGGCTCCAGCATGCTTTAAATTAGGTGCGAGTATTTATGGCTTCAGGAATAACTGCAGTCTGCATCCAGCAACCAGGCTGAGGGTGATCTTCCAGGGGGGCTTTGCACAGCGATGAGAAGCAAAAAGTCACCGTGAAGCCATCTTTTAGTGCTATGGCTGCTGAAGCAAAGTAGGGGGGAAAGCAAGGAGAGAGCTGGGTTCAGGAGTCAAGGATGGCAGGGCATTAAATAAGTTATATTCAAAGGGGAAGTGGCTGAAAGGCAATCCCAACTTCGGAGTGAGTTGATGCCCAAGATGCCAAACAGGGCAACGAGTCCATGCAATTTACGCGCACGCGCGGCCTGCCGCTTGGAGATGATGGTCCCATTCAGTGCACCCGCTTTCAGGCTGGGGAAGGAAATCATAGGATGGTTTAGGTTGGAAAGGACCTTGAAGATCACCTAGTTCCAACCCCCCTGCCATAGGCAGGGACACCTCCCACTAGACCAGGTTGCCCAAGGCCACGTCCAGCCTGGCCTTGAACACTTCCAAGGATGGGGCCTCAACAACCTCTCTGGGCAACCTGTTCCAGTGCCTCACCACCCTCAAAGGGAAAATTGCTGCTGATCAATGGCAGCAAAGGCACGGGCTGGAGGCCAGGGGAGGAGAGTCACTACCGGGCAAAGCAGATGTTGCTCAAGTCATTGCAGAAGGCAGGCAGGCCTGGGGTGGGCTTCATTAGCAGAAGCGATGCCAATCCAACCGGAGAAAGCAGAGACGCTGGGGAGGCGCAACAGGGCTTTGGTGGGACTTGTCCTGCAGCTTCACCTTGGGACACGCCGGCAGAAGAAAAGCCCCCAGGCTGCTTTTGCTCCCCAGGGACGGACAGACAGACAGACACTTCAGTTCCTGCGCAGCGCCAATTCTGCCAAGCCCGATCCTCCCGCGGCTGTTAACGGGATCAACCAGAGCAGAGCCCCACAGATTCACAGCCTCCGCTGCGCTGCCCCTGTGTTTACAGCTCAGCCCTGGCCGGACGTTTTCCCAAAAGCTCACACAAAGCCAAAGTAGGAGGAGCAAAGAGCAATGAAAAAGCCCGGATATCTACCCCCCCCCCCCCAGCCCCCTGCTCGGATTAGGCTAGTCATCGCTTTCAGTCCTATTGTGTGACCAATATATGTGTTTCCCCCCATTTTGCATACACACGCCTTAAGCGAAAAGAGGTAGTTTGCAGGTATACAAACTGGAAAACCTCCCCCCTTTTTCTTAGTTTTATTTATTTCACTCTCCACAGCCACCAAAATCTTTTTTTCTTCTTTTTTTTTTTTTTTTTTTCTTAACTCTACACCCAGACGTTGACCTTGCTGAAGATCAACCCAATGTGGGCAGAACATGACCAAGGGAACAGTGGGTGAAAGCAGCACTGGAGCTTCACTTGGGCCAGAGCCGCTCTGCGAGTCTGAACTCCCACACCAGGGTAAAACACTACCTCTGAGCAACCGCTGTTCTAGGAAAAGGTGCAGCCCCTTCCATTATGTTTACGACAAAGCCTGTCACGCTGCCCAGAATAATGCAGTCATAGCGAGAAGCCGCCTTGTAGTGCAGGAGGGCTGACCTGGGACTTTTCGCCTAAGGCTGCTTCTCCAGCCTTAACACTGCGTTCTCGTTTCACCTTAAAACGACGGTACGTGAAGAAACACAATGGAGCGGTGATACAAGGATTTGCTCATGCACAACAAATAATACATGTGGTTTCTCCAATTAGTCCTCCTCACATGATGTGGAGATGGGCTTCAAGGAATAAGTCTAAGAGCCGGACGTGACGTGTAGCATGCAACTCTAAAGCATCACTCCTTCAATCAAAATCATAACAAAAATAACAAAAATCAAGTCATAAGATTAGTTTAAAGATCAGTCAAAAGACAAGAAAGATAAAAGTCACAGCTGCAGCAAGGAAAAACTTCAGAAGAGTCAATTTTTTTTTTCCATGACAAGGGCACATTGCCCAAATCCAACCATTAATCATCACAGTAAAAGATTTCAGTTCACGTTTGCCAGCAACAATGAGGGTTTTCCTCCAACAGGTTGGACCAACAGGGTCAAAACCCTTGTTTTTTGGGCTACAGAGAGGTTCTTCACCAAGAAGAGACAGCTCAAACTTCTTCACTGCAACGATTTCATTTAAAAATATCTGGGGAACTCATTTAAGTGCAAACAAGCCATGGAAAATGTTAGCCCGCTGGAGAAGTTGGGAGAAAGACAACTGAAAACAGAAGTGAGAAACAGGGGAATTTTAGACTGTGGCTGCACCACCACAGCACCAAGGGATTTTTTTTATTATGATTATTACTTTAAAAAAAAAAAATACAAAAAGCAGCAGGCCAAGGAGGTTTGGCCATTTTATTTTCCCAAGTCCCCGCGCAAGCGAGTTTGAGCTCTTAGGAAAGAAAACAACCGGCTGCGGCCGTGACAGGCAGAGGCATTTTGGTAGGGGCAACGCCGATTCTCAGGATCAGGCACTAAACCATGCTGGCTCTTACTGTTCGAGCTGCCTCCGAAGCAGCTGTTAAAACATGCTGCAAGATATCAAAGCAGCTCTAATTAACTTCCTGCTTTAGTACTACTTCAAAGTATTTCAGAGAGATCTCAAACCAGAGTTTTTGCAGGGCAGTTTCTAAAGGAAAGCGGTTTGGGGCTCATTCATCGCTGACTCCAAACACATTTGAGATTCTCTGGTTGCTGTTTTTGTTTAAAAAAAGGAGGTAAAAAAGGCTACATCCATAAAAGACTCCTAACACAGCATCACCTATCACAGGAGAAGGAACCAGCGAAAAAATCAAATCAATCAAATCCTTCTCTAAGCCATCACCTAGAAGCAGATGAGCCAGTCTGGTCCTTCCTAGTAACCATGCCTTTGGTGTCTACCTCCGTTTTACCTGCAAAGGTTCATAGAATGCTTTAGGTTGGAAGAGACCTTAAAGACCATCTTGTTCCAACCCCCCTGTCCTGGGCAGGGACACCTCCCACCAGCCCAGGTTGCTCCAAGCCCTGTCCATCCTGGCCTTGAACACCTCCAGGGATGGGGCAGCCACAGCTTCTCTGGGCAACTTGTTCCAGGTCAAAGCTGTGTAAGAGCACGTACAATTTGGGGTTTGCAGTGAAAACAGGCTTGTTGGGTCTGGCCATGGGGATGCTGGGGGCACCTGTGAGCAGCTCCCAACCATGGCATGGGCAGGGATAGAGGCAATGGGTGGAGGCAAACCCTTCCTGGAAGCAATAGGTGATAGGAAGGGCCGCAGCCACAGACCACCACCCGCAGGTTCAGGTTGGACGCGAGGAAACACTTCTTCACCTAGAGAAGATCACACATGGAGCTGCGCACAACCAACCTTTTGATCGGTAACCCGCAATAAGAACAAACTGTTGACCATTTTAGAAGCATGCAACAACCCTCTGCCACCTCAGAGTGGGCCACCTCTCCTGGTAAAACCCCACAGGCTGGGTGGGGTGGCACGAGGAGCCCCACAAGCAGCCAACACCACCACCAGGAACTGCAGTAGTGAGCCGCCACCCCAAAATGGCTTTTTTTCAATATTAGCCCCATTGCTGGCCCTTTGCTCATCCTCGAGCTCCTGAATGATGCTGGGTTTTGATCCACCACGTACCTCACTGGGTTTTTTTCAGTCTTGAGACATATGCTTCTATGTTTATTTACCCATTTGTTTTGACATTTTTTCTGGTCGAAGAGACATTTTTCCACATGTCCAAGTATGCCTCCACTCCAACACGCCAGGGTCTCCACGATCATCCACTTAACAACGCATTTTCTTCGCCTTAAATCGCCAGTAGAGCATTAATAGCTTCCTCATGTATCTGCCTGGAGCTTATTTGCGAAGCCTCGCTCCATCCCCATTACACGCTATTAAGACCTACACACACATGAACCCTTGCCATGCTTTGTTTAAAACTCCCCCCACCCCCCCAAAAAAAAAAAAAAAAGTTGTCACGGCCAAAAATAGAACATTTTTCCACTCTGAAGAACAAGCAGCATTCCTGGGAATTCAGACAAATAGCGTTGGTCAGAAGACGTCTAACAGACACTAGCACAATCTGCGACATCCCAAAGCTGCTCCGATGTCTTCTGATGCGGGAAAGTGTTTGGTATCCTTCTTCCACCCACTGTGCAGAACAAAATCAGAAGTGATGAGCCTGTTTCCGCATCTTGCTCCATGAGAAAGTGTTGC
This sequence comes from Vanellus vanellus, assembly GCF_965231255.1. NCBI lineage: Eukaryota > Metazoa > Chordata > Aves > Charadriiformes > Charadriidae > Vanellus > Vanellus vanellus. Next base: position 41,276,158 of record NC_138912.1, on the reverse strand, counting down.
TGCTCTCCAGAGGGACTTCTTTAAATTATTATTTATTTTTTTTAAAAAAAGAGGAAATGTCTCCTGAATAAAATCTGATGCCGTTTAGAGCACAAGCCTTATCCTGCCATCACTATGCACAATAATCCAACACTGCTATTTTTAGCAGGGGCTACATTTTTTTATTTCCTGTTAGAAAATATGCAGTATTTCACATGACTGTATGCATAAAAGTGACATATAATAGTCATTATATACATAAGAGTGAGTAAAATCATATATAACTGTGAAACCATGTTCAATTGAAGAAAAGTTTGTACAGAGGAGAAGAAATTCAGGGAAATTTTCAGGGAGCTTAATACCTAATTTGATCATTGTAGGTCCCTTCCAAGTGAAAATATTCTCTTCTGTTCTAATTAGTCACAAATCACCAAATTTGAATTTCACCGGGAGACGGTCTCAGTTTAACTCAATCTGTTCACCAACACAGGTTTTGGTTACATGAAAGCAAACAGGGAGCTCCATTTTCAGAGACATTTGGAGTACTTTGGGAGCCTTCCGGCTCTTTTGTGAGAGCGAAAGGAAGGGCAAATCCCAAGTTTCATCGACTTTCGGCCGCACTTAAATCCCCGATGGCCTTGGATGCTCGGAAATTTTACTGGTGACTTCATTAACCAAACAGAGGTCAGGCAACCTGCGCCAGCAGCATGTAGCCCACCGACAGCTCAACAATTCGCATCTGCGGCTAAAACACCCAGGTCCTTCAACAGAGCATCGCCACCAAATAGCGCAACGTCTTCGGGAAAGCAACAGCTATCTTGACAGCAGCGTGGGAAACGAATGCAACCCTCTAAAGCCAGGCCAGGCGAGGCATATTTGAGAGGTCCCTGATGCCCAGTTTCGGTCACTGTCACATCCCCAGAGAGCAAGCAGGTATGGCAAACCAGCACCCTTTAACAGGAGACCTCGACATTGGTGACACAGCCCCGCGTGGATAAGCCCCCGCGATTTCAAGTGGCGCCAGCTCCCTTCTGGCTGCTCCGTTTGGTTTAATTCTGGATAATCTCCTGCCACATTGGCTTCCAAGCTCTTTGGCCACGGAGACGCCGCTCTGCCTGCCCACACATTCTGCTCCCGCCTCATGTGAGCAGAACTTGGAATAAAAACAGTATTAGTAGCCCTCTGCCCAGAGCCTTTTGGAGGTGAAAATACCCTCTTGATCTATTTACAGGGAGGGAATAAAAATCCTATTCTGTTAAATAGACTTATGGGCAGATTTTACAGCACAGCCTGGAAGCTGTGGGGGTTTTATTTTTTGGAAATAAAAAAAAAAAAAAAAATCACTGACTTGGCAACATTTTTTCATGGGAAAGCATCCATTCAAACAGGCGATTCGCTGTGCAAGCAGCAGGGCCCGCAACAGCGTGTCATGGGGAGAGGAGGGCAAACGTAGAGGAAGAGTTCTGCAGCAGTCAGAGTGCTGCACCAGGCTATGGAGGAAAAACATCAGGTTTCAGCCCCGATTACACCCAACACGAGACCAAAAGCTGAACCCAAGGCAGCAGCATCCCTACACCATCGCAGACAGCACGCTCCATCCATAGCGTCCACGAGAGGATGCCCAAACCTGAAAACATCTCGTGTTTTCTTTGATTGTCCCAATATAGAAAGAGGCTGGGAATTTTTTTTTTATCCTTTAATTTTTCATGGGAGCGGAAAACCATCAGTGTCTCAGCCCTATGAGCAACTCTGGCAGTGTGGAGGAGGAAGCCACCACCTCGATAAGGTGGTAACCATCTCCTGCTGTTTGGACCCATATCCACGCTCTGACAGAGCTGCAGGAATGGTATTTCCATCTGTGGGGCATACACAGGTTAGGTTACTCCACATTTAATTCAAAAAGACAAAAGAACCCTGTGCAACAACGGGCAAAGCCCAAACAAGCACAAGCTGACGGGTTTCAGGCTTTGCCATTCCCTCCGCTTCTCGTGAGCGTCAGGGATGCACTGGCAAAGACCTGTCAGATGAAAAAAAATATATTCAGCTCGGGCTCCTTATTTAGGAACTAAGTCAAGAAGGTAATAATAATTACGCATCACCAGGAATCCAGCTAAATCTGAAAAGAAGGAGAAGCTGCAAGGAGGAAGAGGCAAAAGTCGAGAGGAACCCCCCCCCTTTGGGAGCACGCACCCTGCGCCAGGAGATGGGCACCTCACAGCCGCAGGAGTTGGAAGCATTTTCGTTGTTTGGCCTCTGCTGCCGCACCAAGAAGGACAAACCACATGCTGAACAGCCACATCCACGCAGGAGAGCGCCGGGCTGCTGGCACGTACCATGGATTTACGATTCGCTATGGATCAGCACATGGTTTACACCGGTTGAGGTCCACAGGTGCTGGATACGGCCTCAAACTTTTGTAGAGGCTCCTGCAATAAAGGCGTTTAGATGGAAGCCAGATATCTGCCACTTCCAGGCTGAAATGGTCCGATATTAGCATATTTCACATTGGGAAAAAATTCTTTAAAAGATGCTAGAGCCCAACCTGAGGATATGGCTCCAACTGAGGGACCCTAAGGAGGTTGGATGAGAGTATCGCGATTTTTTCCAAACTCGGAGAGATGTCAACATAAGGAAAGCAAGAGCAGCAGCTACCGCATCCATCGCGCAAAGCGCCTCTACTCTTATTTATCTCTGCGATGAAGGAGGGGAAAAAGGCTAAAGGCAAACAGAGTTTCTGCCATCGCAGCTGTTCCGCAGCAGCCCTGCAAAACCCACACTGAGCACAGTGGGTCCGAAGCGTCACGCAGCGCAGCAGAAATCACAGCGGGGACCACATCAGCTCGCGGTGGAAGACCACAGATAAGATAAAAAGTCAACTTTCGGCAGCAAACGGAACAACAACAACAAAAAGAAAAATCGCAAACCCCCAACCAAGCTGTAGTCCTGGTGAGACCGAAGCGCCCAGAGGCTGTGGCCGGGTGATGCTCGTGCGCACCACACCTGCAAGAGCACTGGGCACCTGTATGGATACGGAGCAGCCGAGAGGCTGTAAAATCCCCCACTGGGGCTTCAATTGAGCCCTGACAGCTGAGGAGCAAAACCACCCCCCCGATTTAAGTGTGCATTGAGGAGACACCCCTGCAGGGGCGATTAATCCTTTCCCAGCCGCCTGCACAGCACTGAAGCGGCACGCTGGGAGGAAGGCAGCAGCGCCCGATGGCCCCGAGGAAGCAAAGGCTTACTGGGAATCAAAGCCTGGGTCATCTCACTAATCATAGAATCATTACGGCTGGAAAAGACCTTTAAGATCATCAAGACCAACCGTTATCTGACTCTGCTGGGCATTTGAGATAGAAACCTGACTTTGATCTTACGCTTTTAAATTCAACAGACCAGACAGAAAGTGTTTGCATCACCTGCACTGATAGGCAGCCGGGGCACAGGTAACGGCCCATGGACCTACGGCAACCGCACACCACCTAACCCACCCAACCGGGGAAAACCATTCACACCCTTCTCCCCACCAAACCGTCACCACTCTGCCCCTAACTACATCCCCCCCTACCACCCCAGGTCACAAAGAGGGTGATGCAAAACTGCATGATCTCTTGGGAAATGCAAACTCAGCACAAGTCCAGTAGTCACAGCTGCACGTTAAGTGACACGGTGAAACAACAGTTGCCACGCCAATCGCTCCGAAAAGGGTACTTCTGCCGTGGCATAAAACTCTGGAGATGTCTTTCTTCTGGAAGTATTGTGTGAAGTTCAGACCAGAAGTCTTCAGCCTGGAGAAGAAATGTCTCTGCCAGAGGTCTACAAAACATCACAAGACAGATGAGGAAGGACTGGCCTTCCGCTGTCTTTTCCAAGACGAGGACTAGGAGTGGTCAACTGAAGTTAAGGAGATGTTTCCTCACTTCGTCCAAAAGTCATAGGACCTGTGAAACCCCTTGTCCGAAGATGCAGTGGATGCAAAGACAAAAGATCAGTTTGAAGGGAAACTGGACCTGGGCTTTGAAGATGAATGTATCAAAGGTTGATACATAGACAAACCACTTCAGGCTCAGGAAGTCCCTGGCCACCAACTGTTTTTGGTTACGGGCCGGTCTTGTACGCACATACCCTGTTCTTACTCATCCCTGAACAGTCACCTCCAGCCACAGAGGCAGGACACCCATTTCAACAAGCCAGAAACCCAAACGGTTGTACGGTTGCACAGATGTACATTCAAAACTGTTATTCTCATATTTTAAGGCTTTACAGCAAGATGCTGAGCTAAAAAAACCAACCAACCGACCAACCAAAAAAAAAAAAACCCAAAAAAACCCAACCCAAACCATCCAAAGCAAGTAGTCAGCAACGGGCTATTCAATTCTTGTATTTCAGGTTTTCCTTCAAATATTCAGTTTTGTGGACATTCAGCATCCTTTATCTCTTTTCCACCTCCTTGTCCAGACATCTCACCGTGCCTCTCCCTCTCCTCTTGCCTTCCCATGCTCCCTGCAGTTAAGCCAAGCTTGTTTTTCATCTGAAGGACTTCAACATTTTTGGAAAAGTCAGAAGGCGTTAATCAAACGTGCTATTGTACAATTACCGCCATCAGGGAGCTGCAACCGGTCCCTAAGGCCTTTTAATTCTTCATTAAGAAAGTGCTCCATGTGGAAAGAGGCGAGAGAGGAACCGGACAGCACTTCACAGGCTTTGCTGCACACGAATATGCACGATTTGAAATAAATCGCTCCAGCCCAGCAAACAGATGTGCAAACGAGCCAAACACGAATGGTTTTGTCAAAAGGAAGTGACAGCAGGCCCACTTCTGCCATGAGTCATCTTACTAGCAGCGTTATGGAGAGGAATCCCCCAAAGCTTGCAGGTATCAAGCGAGAACGGAGCATCAAACCAAAAGCATGGGAGAAATAAACGATCCGTTGCCTCCCGTCCTGGGTCTGAAACTGTGCAAGACCAAGCCGGCTCCTACGCAACTGCTGCAGGAAGTGGGCTGATTGATAAAAAGTTCAGCTATAGACGTGCACCAGATGAACTGGGCACAGTGTTTCATCCAAAGAAAGGTCATGAACTTCGTTAGAAAAATGCACTCTGCCAAAAGGCAGGCAAGCATCGAAGCAAGAACAGCAAGTTTCGGCCACTACTACATCAAAACCACACCTTGAACATCTTAACACAAACAGGTAGCTTGATTTTGGGAAAACACTTTGCCAGGTCATGCTGCAGCATATAGATGAAGGTGCAGTTGCTGGTACAGGGTCCCAAGCTGCTCTCAGAAGACTGTCTTATGCTTAATAGGTCGCAAACTAATTTCCTTTCCCAGCCACGTTGCTTTACACAGCCCCTCTTTGGCCAACAAAAGCGTCTCCAGGGCACATCCAACTCCTTGCGCCGCCTCTTCCCACCTCCTCAGCAAGACCCAGCTGCGAGCACCAAATGAAATAACCACAGCAGGGAGCGCATATGCACAAGACCACATCCACCCACCCATCTCCCGGCATTGCAAAATGTGTCAAATTCTTAACAAATGAGTCCTGCCTCCTCAGAGGAGCCCAAAGTCATGCTCTTGCACTGCTCTGAACCAAAGTAATCAAAATTTCCTCCTCTAAAGTTTTTTTGCTATGAGGACAGGGAGTAAAGAGGGACAAGGATGAGTGGGGAGGGAAAATCTCTGCAAAGTACACCTGAGCAAGCAACCCCAGCCAAGCTCATGATTACAGGTTGGGACCTTCACCAAAGACACAAATGCAGAGGTCCTGACTTTGCGCTCTGCTGCAATCTTGCCGTCATCCACTGGAACAGCAGAGGAGCCGGGCAAATTAACTGCAGAGAAGTTGACCTTGTTGACAGTGGCTGGCATCCACAATTTCAGCCCTTTGCAGCAAAGCAGGGAGGATCCATTTCTCCCCGCTTGGTTAACATAGCAACTGGGCACCAAGGGGCAACATTAACAACGGGCTGGCAGAAAGTAACTCATACTTCCACCACCAGCATCAAATCGCCTTCCAGATATTGGTCAAGAGACGCTCTGCAAAAGCTAAGATTTTTATCAAACAGGTAAGGGTTTATCCCACGTGCATATAAAAGTTTGGCAGATCTTGTCTTATCCCCCTACAGTAAGGTCTCCAGATCTTACTCTCCTGGAAGGTAAGCTGGCCAGATGGAGCTGCAGAGATGAAGGCAGCAAAGCTTGTTCCTTGCAGCATCTTCCTTCTTTGCTTCAACCTCCAGGGGAAGCAAGGGCATCCCTTGCAGTGCTGCAGCACAGATCCAACCAGAAAAAGATATGTGGACTTCACCTTTGGGTGCCATCCCTTCACCTGTTTCAAGGGAGGATGAGTCAAGCAGCTGGCAACCAGCAAACAGCCTCTGATGGGCAGAGAGACCTCAGATGGACTCAAAGTGGGAGACTATTCACTGAACTTGGGAAGAAACAGCAGAGGAGAACTTAGGCAGAAGAATGGTTCACAGTGCCTTAACTCCCAGTCCCAAAGCTTGGTGGTTCCAGCACGAGGAGAAGCAGCAATGTTGGAGGCAAAATCCCCATGACAAAACCAGTACAAGGTGTGCCATGCTCAGGAGCAAGCCTTCATCGAGGGACTACAGGGCCACCTCAGGGGCCCAAGACCTGTGTCACTCCAGATGCTTGCCGACTGCTAAGCAAAACCAGCAGATACCTCCGAAGGAAAGTGTTTGCACAAGGTAAATTGGCACAAGGGATGCTCAGGGTTGACTTGGTTGCACCGGTCACAGGGTACCTTTTCAGTGCACTCAAGCAACAACATTCAGAGCTTAAGCTCTCACTGAAGGCTTGGGAAATGGCCATCATTCTGGGGTGTGAAGGAGCCTCCAGGGAATGAAGAGATGTCGGAGTGCCACTGGTGAGAGGATGAAACTCTCGCAAGGAGCACATGGTTTAAAAGGAGGCCTTTGAAGATGACATCAGAAGCCAAACAGTGAGAGAAAGCTAGCAGCCCATCAAGAAATAACCAAGCAGCAAAATACTTTCTACACAAGGCGAGCAACCCATACGGCACCAGGTGTCATCCCTCTATGCTCAAACAGGAAGAGGTGAGGACATCATCCTGGAGACGCATTGCAAGAAGGTGCTCTCCAGGTTCATAAAGCAGGCAGGGCACAAATACACAACCTGTGAGCTTGGATTCTTGTACAAAGCTTTTCCTTCCTGTCCTGGTTTGAGGGGAGCATCTGTCAGTCCCATCTGGGGTCCCCCAGGTCCCCAGTAGCCGATTTGGCCTAAACCACGACACTTCCTTACTACACAAAGGAGCTAAGCTGAGAGCCAAGAGGTTGAACAACCCTCTGGGGTTAAAATAATCCCAACCTGGCAGAAGCACCTCCTTCCTCTTCTGCTTTTCGTTATTGCCCTCTGTTTCTCAGTTCAGTGGTTCCCATCTGCTTCCAGCCCTTCCCTCTTCCAGTGGGGCTGCAGTTCATCCAGGATGCCATCGGGCCCTCAGCCCTCTCCAACACCTCTCAGCTGCAAGCTGGTTTGGCCCAGCAGCCCATCTGTAGGTCAGAGCTGAACAATACTGAACCTTTAGACAGTCAAAAATCAGGAACTGGAGATATTTTACTGCACGTCTGGATTTTGAGAAGCTTTGTGAAAAAGCCACGTCCTTCCCAAGTGCTAATATTCAGCGAGGGGAAATAACTCTCCTTCCCGCTTGCGAGTGGATGTTAGCAGTCTACTTTCGTTGCTGCATGATCTTTACGCGAGCTCTTCACCATCCTCCCACGCAAATGCCAACCTTCTCCTAAGCCGGTTGCAGTCCTACCTACAGTCTATAGCTGTCAGCCATCCTGTTTCCATAGTTTCAAACACCTTTAAAGCGAATGATCCCCAAGCCAACCTCTCAAATTCATCTCCCGCCTCAACTCAGCCCTCCAGATGCCTCTCAGACACCTCTCGTCAGCTGTTTTATACCATCTTTGCGAAACCCTCAGCAAATCTGTCTAAACATGTGCCATCACCCCTTTTCTCACAAGTTCCATGCCTCCACCCACGAGGTTTCTCTCTCCCATTACCAAACCCTGCTTTGCATCAAAGACTTCGCCTTCTTATCCTCCAAACTCAGTCATTTCCACTTAAAATGTTCCTTCGTGCACATATTTCCATTATGGAACCCTTCCTATTTTCCTCCTTGCAGACGTCGTGGAGGACGGGGCACCCTTGATACCCGTCCAGCCTGCTCAAATTTCCTAATTCAGCATTTCCCACCTGCTTTCAGCCCCTTCATATTCTAAACCCCACGCAAATGTGAGTTTGTCAAAGGCCAAAAAACCAAGCAGAGCCTTAAGCAGCCTGAATTATACAATGGGTATTTTAAAGTACAAGCTTCAACCTCTAAAATACCATCTTTTACCATCTTACAACTCTTACATGAACAGGCTCTGAAGGATACAGATGCCTCGTGAAGGCAAAGTGCCACCTACCTGGAGTTAGCTATGGGACACAAGGTGAGTCAGCAAGCACAAGAGTCCTCAAAAAATAAAAATAAAACCCACTAACACCTTCTTTGACTTTGCCATAGTCATTACAAGCCATACAGAAACGTTTGCAGCTGGAAAACACAGCCCAGCAGCTAATTAACAAGCTTTCCCCCTCGTCACAAGTCAAGGACATGTGCTCATCGTTCCCGTAAGGCTGAATAAACACACGCAGGTTCGCACAGCGCACTCAGGCAAACGCATTTGCTGAACTTGCACAACCCTGACGTTTTTCAGAGCTACTCTTTTAAGAAATACAAACCTAAAAGCCTTTCTCCTTACTATGCTTTCAGACCATGCCTTTCTATTAAAAAAAAAAAAAAAAAAGGAAGATGAAATAAGAAAGAGGCAGAAGAGAATTACCTGTCCTATATTGCAACAAAGACACCAGTAGCTAGAAAGTTTGAAGGCACAGAAGAAAAGCAGAAAATGAGAGCAAACACACAGGAAAAATAACGAAACACCATAAAAAAGCCCAACCAGAAAAAGTCTCAAAGCACAGGGGAGCAAGAGATACCAAAAAGGCAAAAAAACAGGTATAGTTTTTTATTCTAGTAGACCTCTCAGTTCAAAATAAATGGATTTTCTCATCTGCATAGCATAAGATGCTTTCAACTGTATGAAAAAAAAAAAACCCAGAACTACCAAGAAGGATAGATGCAGAAAGAAGGGGGGGTTTGAGAAGATACCAAAGCATAAGGTTGAGATAAAACCAAAGAAGCAGAAGTAGCAAGCAATTCATATGATGTTTTCGAGAAGACTTCCAGCTCGTTACATGCCCTGCCCTCCCTTTTGTATCAGTAGCCTCAATCCTGCAGGCTTGATTTGCGGGGTTGGGGTCTTTTTTTGGCTCACCCCCTCGCAGGGGTCCGACGCAGACACCCTCACCTCCCCATGGCAACGGGCCGGGGAATCACGACAGCGCGTCACCTTAGGGAATCTGGTTAGACCGATACAGAAACACCGTCAACTACCGGATGTCATCATTTGTTTCATAACCAAAACGCCAACCAACTGAAAAAAAAAAAAAAAAAAAAAGAAGTTTTAAAAGAGTCTGCTACTGACATAATTCCTTCTTAAAATTTATAAGTCTGGCTGCAGTTTTAAAAAAAGATGCAATTAATTATTAACGATCACTCCGTGGTTGTCTAAAGAGAGACCTACGTAAACCAAAGCTGCTGTCTGCTGCCGACGCCAGGGGTAGCAAAAATCTCACCAGGGTACCTGTGCTGCAGCTTTCAGCAGGAGAGATGGTCACGGGACATGGAAAACCGCAGGTACAGGGACAGAGCACTCATATGTGTAGTCGTAAATGAAAAAAAAAAAAAAAACCAACAAATATAGATCTATATATTTACAGAAGCTGCTCAACATACTGAACACCATCCAGACTATGTTCCTTAAAGCTTCCCATATATTCCCCCTCCACTTCCATTTTCAGGCGCTGCCAGCAAACACCTCGCCCCGCGAAAGCACCAAAACTACTTTTCCCACTTCTCTTGCCACCGAAGAGAACGGGCCACAGCAGAAAACCTCTACCTCATACGCATATATTTTGGGGGGGGGGCTGGGGGGGGCGGAGATACTCAGCCAGATGCGATATGGGGCTGATGTTAACACCGGCAGGAAGAAGGAATAACAAGAATTACCTAAAGTCTAGTTTGAAAACAGATGAGCAACAAGAACAGAAGAAACCCCAACACATATATTTGATATATTTGATGCTCAACACATATGTTATATGTGTTGAGCATCCCATTGCTCATTTAAAGCCACTTTTTAGGAAAAGACTTCTCAGGTTCGACTCATGGCACGTTTTTGCTGGAGATGCACCGGTCAACGTTAAAAATAAGGTATTGCACATTTTGGGGAAAAAAAAAAAAAATAAAATTCTCCTACAAGGGTGACAAAAAATGGTTTAGTTCCCCAGGAAAGTGGTCATGCATCTCACCGTGACTGCATCACAGTAAAGGGTTTGATCTCCCTGCACACAATCTGCACTTCCAATGCCTACGCTTGTTTAAAGCTTCTGAACATAAAAGGGTTTAAAGCTGCCATTCCCTTAAAAAAAAAAAAATCCCCTGACACACAAGGAGCATCCTTTGCTGTAACGATCAGGCTCAAAATGTCATGGCTTCCAAGCCAAACATTTTGGCTGACCGTTGCCATACTCAAAATACTTCAATAAAACACCCACACAGTGACAAGAATGAGACTTTAATCAGTTTTAAGTGGAGTTTTAACACTAAGAGATAAAGGGTTGTTAAACACAATAACAAACGGACATCTGATTTGTATGAGGCATTATCCTGTACATGTCATAACTTGTTTTTTTTTGTGTATTCTCAGTGCATAGCATTACACACAGAGCCACTGTTGCACAGCACAATAGTATTTGAAGAGGCTGAATCAGAGTAAGGCTGCTTAACAGACTGATTTTTTTTTTTTCCTTTTAGTATCTCTATATATATATGCTATATGAAAACAGACTGAAAAATTTGAACCGGCAGAGAAAGGCAGCTCTGCCAAACACTGCAGTTGGAGCCCCTTTTAGTGCACAGTTCCACTCCATCCATCTGCATGCATGACACTTTTCTAACAGTATTTAAAAGGTAAACGAGGCACTTCGTGGCAACCACAGGCATCGTTAACATATTGCACACATTGGCTATGACTAAACATGGAACTTGCACACTAGCATCCTTTTTCTTTTTTCCTTTTTTTTTTTTTTTTTTAAGCTGATACATTTGATGCTGCATGTAAACTCCACTTCAGTTTACAACGTGTGCCACGGGAACGAATCTGGATGCTATTTCTACAACTGCCCTTTTAATAGCTGTAGCAAATATTTTGAGTGGGGCTACCAATGATTCGGGGATGCTTCAGGCCCTACTAACCTTACCCAAGCGATGCCTTCAAGTCGTTTCACACATGTAAGCTGTTGCACATCCAAAAAGGTTTAAGCGTACAGTCCAGAAACTCAAGGAAAGATTACCTACAGAATGCAGTTCAAGCTAATTATGAATACTGTCATAAATAAAAAGTTTTTAATAAGGACTCAAAAACCTTTCAGTCATAGTAATTCTTGTCAACTTCTATGGGGGTGGTAACTGAAATAAAGTATAGGAGAGTATGTATAATATATATTTATATATATAATATATATATATAATGCCATTTTTCCATTTCCAATGACTACACCATAAAATGTAAGCAAGGCTTCTCAAAGACACGAAACGTTTAAAAAAAAAAAAAAAAACAACAAACCCTCATTCCAACCTTCACATTCCAAAGGAAAAATAACAGTGCAAAAGCCCATCGTGTCATGATTTCCAATCCGGCCCTCAGCGTTACACACCAGAACGGCACCAATCCAATTTTTATTATCCAAAGTGGGACATGCAGCAGTGTCAATATCCGAATACTTCTACAGCATGAACATTTTTGTTTATTAGCCAACACAACTTTCAACTGTTAAGAAAAAAAAAAAAAACAAAAAAAAAAACAAAACAAAACAAAACAGACAAGGTGAAACATGATTTGAAGGGTAAGAGTTAAACGTCACGTCCCAAGGTAACCACCTCCTGCTCCTCAATAACAGCGGGAATAATGAGTGCTGGAACCAGCAATCTTGATCCATTAAGCTATTAAAGTCTAATTAAACCTGTAAGTCGGAAAATATTTATCGGCTTTGTTAGAAGTTAGACTCAGGAATCCGACGAGTAAAATTGACCAACAGATACCAAAAAGAAAGCACTTCAGACCATCGTTTACCAAGAGTAATTACTGGAAGTCCTGCCTTGTCTCATTCAAATTCTTACCATTAATGCTGTTGTACAGGGCCCTTAGGGAATCCATACACAGTTGTTATCTAGGCGAGAACACAGCTCATGAACTTCAATGTCAGCACCAATAAGTTAATTAAAAGGCATGGTGGGGGGGTGTATTACATCCTCAAAAAAAAAAAAAAAAAAAAGACGATTTGGGGACAGCTATTTATGGCGTACTTTAGAGAGAAGAATTTTGTCAGCTACTTCACGTTTGTATGCAACAGTAGTTGTAGTCTTAAGTCATCTGCAGTCTGGGCATGTCAATCGTAGACCGAAAGTGAATCTCAAGCCCTACTCCTGTCTATATCCCTACAAACAAATAATACAACACTGCCGGTTTCGAAATCTCATTTGTTGGGTGGTTCGTTGTTCGGTTTGTCTTTCTTATTAATAGCACACAATGCATTTGGGACAAGCTCTGCTTTTTAAAAAGTACACATCTTCATATACACACGGTGCTGAGAATTTACTGCAACACTGGTTTCCTCTATATCATAGAATGGTTTAGGTTGAAAGGGACCTTAAAGATCATCTAGTTCCACCCCCCTGCCCTGGGCAGGGACACCTCCCACCAGCCCAGGTTGCTCCGAGCCCCGTCCAACCTGGCCTCGAACACCTCCAGGGATGGGGCAGCCACAGCTTCTCTGGGCAACCTGGGCCAGGGGCTCACCGCCCCAGAGTGAATCCTGATATCCCGATTCCCGATATCTAAATCTCCCCTTTTCCAGTTTGAAGCCATTCCCCCTCATCCTATCACTCCATGCCCTTGTATAAAGTCCCTCCCCAGCTCTCCTGGAGCCCCTTCAGATACTGAAAGGGGCTCTAAGGTCTCCCCGGAGCCTTCTCTTCTCCAGGCTGAAAACCCCCAAGTCTCTCAGCCTGTCCGCCCAGCAGAGGGGCTCCAGCCCTCGGATCGTTGTGTGTAATGTCTGTTTTTAAAACATTGTAGATACTGAGTATTCAAGTAAAATTCCCTAACAGTTAACAACATTTTTTTTTTAAAAAAAAAAAGTGTGCAAAACTGCAAAACTCATTGTAATAGAATGTGTAAGGTCAAAGGGGTGGAACGGCTGACAGAGGTTTGATTGAATAAATGCATCACAAATCTTCAAAACAAACACTAACCTGGAGAATCTCCAACTGAAATTTCCTGTGCACCATTACAAAATATTTTTATCTTAATGAGGAAAAAAAGCTTGCAAGGCAGCACATGAAGTATTCACAGCAGGAATATGATTGAAAAAAAACTAATAATATAAATGTAAGATGTTGACTGATGTATGCACTAATAGCATCTGACTTTTAGCACTGGCCTTGATTACACAAGAGATGGAGCAGCCATTACAATTAAAAAAAAAAAAAAACCAATAAGTCATTGTCAAATTTTTTCACAATTTGTTTCAAGCCCATATTTTAGTTGATAGCCTCCACATTTGTATGGTTAAGTCATTGTTGCTGTGTTTCCTTTCTGTGACCCCAATAATTTTTCTCCCTTCATTTGCGGGTCTTTTGGATGTTGTGAAGGTTCATTCCTGTACCCCTATACAGAATCACTCCCTCTAGCTGCCTTTTCTAGCACCATTACACTTAAAAAAAATAAAATGCACAAACAACAAGCAGTGACAGCGGCGACTCTTCCATTGTCCAGGATGAATTACGGTAGCATGCTAAAGAAAGGTGCATGTAAATAGCCGGATATGGTACACAGGCCAAGCTCCAGCGGACTATATTCCTTTCTGAGCATTACTTTCCATCCCCCATCCAAAATACATGCAATTAGAATGTAGTAAAACCTTCTAGAAACATCTCTTAGCCAACTGCAGACTTTTCTGTTGCCACACAAGTGCAAAAATAGGGGCAGGATGTGAACCTGTATATTTTCGGAACTTCGTTTGGTGACAGAACACAAAAGGAAAAATTCCTACGTATACACATTAGGTCTGTCTCCACTTTTATAAAACTGGAATAAAATGGGAAAGTGCCATGTTTATAGTTCCTAATTGAAGTTTTAATGTCCTTTTGACACAAAAAGGTATATACATATCAACGCTACGTAACCTTTTTTTTTCTCCAACTGGACAAGTGTCAAACCCTGTAGATTTATAGGGCAAAACAAGATTGGTCAGGAAAGAATTGTTCTCCTATAATTGGTAATCTGACACTATGTCCTTTTGCCATTTAAAAAGGTCCTTTTTTTCAGTTTATTCAAGTTTGTCACTCTTCGTGGTTGTTTTTTTTTGTGTGGGTTTTTTTTTTATCTCCGATAAAAAAAATATTCAGACTTTTGTAATCTGCGTATGCTGATCTTCATCAAAAGGTTCATTCTCTGGATCAGAGTCAGTGGTGTCAGAGTATCTATAATGATCAGGTTCATTGTCACTAACATCTGGTGTTACAGAAGTTGAACTGCTAGCCTCTGGATTTGATGGCTCTTCTACTGTTTTTGTGAAAAATAGCTTCACCTGGGAAAGGAAAAAACAACATTTAAAAAGGGAACCTGGATTTTAACCAAGCACAGGTAACAATGCAGTTTTTAACAGTATGGCTCCTTTCCTTACACTGAATCACACGAGTGCTCCTCCCTCTACTCTGGAAAGAAGGAAATAAAGAGCGAGCTCTTCTGAAGTTAGCCAGCCTCTCATTACCACCCCTGACAACATGAAGGACTGACAAAGCAGCAGGTTTTTCAAGCCCAGCTGAAGGACTTCTGCGTATCTGCACCGACCGCTGGTCCTCTGGAGTTACAGCAGCAGGACATGCCCCTGCAGCCGGCCATGCCACACTACGTTTTTCGACCATCCTACCTTCTAGACGTCTGCGAGCACAAAAAAAAAAAATGTAATAAGAGTGCACAGGAGTGAACAAAACACTCTATAACTGGCGACGTGTGTGTTTTAAAAGTCTGATCCAAGCAACTTTCCAACGAGCAACTACGACCATTACCTTCAAAAGAGCATTGCTGGGGTCTCACTGATATTTTATGAGCACGTCGGAAAATGCTAAAATTCTTTAAAATGCCTTTTTCATTTTTAAAAAACAGTGCTGGCAATGGCTGGTATTCCTCAAAGCTGAACTCACAGGTTAAGGTATCCCTGTGACACAGGCACCTCTGCAAATCAACTCAGGAATTGCTGTGTAAAGCTCAGAGCTCGTGGCGATGCAGCTGGTACAGGAAAGATGCTACCTGGATCTCTGGGTCTCCTACTACTCATCTCTAATGGCTTTGATAAATACCCAAAACAACCTTTTTTTTACTCCCAGTCTCTCAACAACTATCGACTTCCAAAAAGCAGATAAACGTAGCAAAGCTTCTAGCTTTGTAAGTGGTGGCAATATGAACACATGAATTCAATTTCTACAGACATCACTTTCAAATGGTTCCTCCATAAGGCAAGACAGACACATCAGATAAAGTCATGCAGCTTTTCAGCTTTGTTTACACATAATATATACTGACCTTGAAGTTTGGAGAGAAATATCTGTTGGCTTTGTCTTTATTTGCTTTGTCTAGATCGTTTTTTGTTAATGTAAGGATTAAATATTCCTTATCGTTATCTGAGCGCTCTGTACTGAAAATACCATCAAGTTCCTGATCTGCAACTAGACTTCCATTTTCTACTTTGTCTGAATTTTCATCCAGTCCTATGAAGAATGTATTTACCCAAAAGTGAAACATTTTGTCCTGGGGGAGGAAGAACACAAAGAACAAGCTTGCTTTAATATTCACTAGTAGCACATTAATTAGACTAATATCATCATCTGGTCAAAAACAAATCGGTAATATCAAACAAAACCTTTTTGGACAACAGTAAATCGTTGGTTACGTTGCAAGCAAAGACATTTTCACCAATTCTCCTACACAATACACAAAACTGTACTAATCAAACTCAGTTTTAACCAATTAAGCTGTCAGAAGTCACTCCTTATCAAATGTTGGTTTTAAAACAATCTGTCATACCTACCAAAACGCAGATGACCATAAATTAAACAAGTGTTAAACTTGTAATCACAAGGCATAAAGAGATTTTTTTCTGCTCCCACCTTGCCAAGCAGTAGCCAGACCAAACGGACAACCTGTGTGACCCAGGTTAGGTGACAATATTTATCAATAAAGCCCCACGTAACACAACACTCTTATTTTCATACAGAAATAGCTGCAACTGAGCAAAAACCACCCTACAAATACAGGACTCCTATTGTAGTGGATTCATTACTGCTTTATGGAGATGGTTTCAACCAGTCAGATGCTTGCTGACCAGTACTAAGATAAAAGTCAGATTCTGAAGATGTCTGCTTGTCCTTTGGCACAACAGAATTTTTTACTGAGAAGATGAGGCATTGACAGTAAGTATACTCAGCTGAAGCAGATTGTACAGGTTGCAGTGTTGTAGTCAAAGAGGCAAAATATAAATCCATCAGTGATTTTAAAAAGTCACTGGAGAACTAGCTAATATCAGCCAGTGTATCACACGCTTATCGCTATGACTAGCAGGGTCGTCATGAGCATGTCTCCATATGTGCTACTGAACAAGCAGCAATGTTCTGCTCTTGGCTAAACAATCTCTGAAGACGACATGCCCGGGAATTTCACCTTTAAGCTCTCAGCTAAATAGCTCCACGGGATGCACTGTTTTAGTTCTCCATCACTTGCCGTACTTTTGTCAGTCAAGAGTTGTTGATCCCAAGATCAACTACCGTTAGGCAGGTTGGTCCTGACTAGCACGTTGAGCACTTCTCCTTCTGAAACTCTGAGCTACGTTTACTTCCTCTTTACAAATGATACTCTCCATTTTACTCTGATCTGAGTCTTCAGGCAAAAGATCCAAAATGCAAACAGCCAGTCTTCCCACAATAGTCAGTATTTCTGTTAAAGCTGCAGGGATGACAAAGTTAGCACATACCAGAATCTAACATTTCTTGACGTTATACAGGACCAGAACATGAACTGACTCCTGAGCTAATTTACACATTTTGGTTTATCAGAGAGATCTAATTTCAATGTCTTATTGGAAAATATAGGTCCTGCCCCATTTTCCTCGCTATTCACCTCTACTGGTAAGCGGGGCAGGGGGGAATCAGAGGTGGAACAGAAATGGTTCTAGTGTGTATCACATGAGCACGCCTCCCTGCTGAAAGGAATTTGGCACCAGCAAAATATCACAACATTTTCCTGGGCCATCGAGAAGGGAGCAGGGAAGGCTGGATGACTTCTTAACTTCATATTCTTCTTCCTCACAAACTAATAAAAACACGCAAGTACACAAATACTGGAAATTCAGAAGTGTCTGATGAAACCACTTCTACCCGCCTTCTCTACCAAAGCTCGGTAAACCCATTTTCAGTATTTGAGATAAAGCATACAAACACACCTCCAGCTTGTGTGCACTTCTCTAAGCACCTAGGAGACCCCCAAACCTGTAAGGAAGTACAATGGCAAAGACAAAAGTTAAATAATTCAGTCAGAAACACTTCTGGTAGTTAAGCAGCTATCCACTTCAACGCATGCCTGTCCAGTACCCTTGGGAATCAAGTCAATCTACCAGATTAAGATGCTGTAATTATAGTTGCTTTGGGACACTACCAGATGTTTGCCACCACCACCAAGTCCCTTCACGCCATCACATTTATGAAGAAGCCTTGTTGGAGCTCATCCATGCAAGGCAGGAGTTGGTAGCTTCTTGCCAGGCCCAACCTGCTCATACACTTAGCACCCTCTTCTTCACTAACACTACCTCAGAAACAGTCTTAAAAACGCCCACCCCAGGGTCATCAGCTTGTCTGCTAATTTCTCATGAAGAAAGCAGAGTAGGCAAAATCCTCATGAAGACATCTTCAGGGCGACCTGGTCCAGGCTCCTCCTATTCCCAGATGATGAGTCCCTCAGAGATACGTAGTCCTCAGAGGAGATGACATGGCTACTCCTGCTCAAACCAGAAGACCAGTTCAGGCCAAAACAGAAACAACCAACGGTATCAGCTTTCGACCTACAAAACAGGAAGGATTTGGAGTCCAGGTGCCATCTGCAATAAACAGTGGGTAAAGACGAAGACTGAGTTGATGTTTCCAGCACCCAACAGCTCTGTAAGCAGGTGGATATACCACCTGCAGTCTCACCACTGGTGAAGAGGCCATCCTTCCAGTAAGGATTCAGAGAAGAAAGTGCATTTCCACACCACGACCACAGTTAAGGGAGATCCCACCTCTTGCAGCTGGAGTGATGGTACTACTATGTTTCATCCTTCTTCAGGACCTCAATGCAGAGGCAACGCACTTTGGTGCTGGTCCCCAGTGCCACCCATGACACCTCCAGGGAGGTCAGCAGAGGAGAGGAAAAAGCTGATGAACACGCTGTGGCAGATGGATGGAAAATGGCTTATACCAAAAGTGCTGAAGCAGCTTTGGAGGAAAGCAGTGCCAAAGCAAACAAGGCCACTGGATGTAAACCAATGCCAGCAGAAGCAGAAGGCATGGTCTTGTCAAGCCTCACCTTAAAACTTCATCAGGTGGAGCAGAACCAAGAAGGATTTCCTTGGCACTCAAGGGCCTGCCTGAACAAGAAACTGCGGGGACTCAGCTTTACTGATAAGAGTCTGGAGAAGACAAGACAGATGACAAACTTCTCACTGGACATCTTTGAATCTGTTTTCCTTGGGATAAATTTGCAGAGGTCTTCAGGGACTCAAACTAAACAATACAACTTGGCTGAGCTGGTCGTTTATCCTTTTATCTCCCTCCAGCTTTTTAAAGCATCAAGTTATTTTCCTTCCTTTCCCACTACACTAACTTAATTAGCTTCATAAGCTAAGTTCATGGGTACTGGAACATGGCACGGCCACTCAAATTGAGGGAAGACTTGGTCATGCTTTTTTGGAATTAGCTCTTAAGGCTGATAACTGTGTCACTGCTTTCACCGAAAAAAAAACCCTCATTAATTCAAAGTGAGGATTTAGCCAGCTCCAGCTAAAGCATCAGGCTCCAATATATTTCATGGGAGACAATGAAGAAAGTTGATGTAATATGGGCCAAAGATAGGAATTTTAAAAATCAAGGCATGAGCTGTGAACTTGGAGTTTATATAGCAAACCAGAATACCAGATCAAATGCTCACAGAAACACAATTTAATGAATAGGCTTCTGAAAATGAGTATTAGCTAGAGGCTTTTTTTGAATGTGTTTTGCTTCACTTCCAGTTACATCACAGGCATCTGCCTCAAAAAAAAAAAAAAAAATATCGCAGATGTATTTCTTTCCATAACCAAATCTGTATCATAAAATCTACAGTGCAGTATCAGACGCTTGAGACAGAAGCTGATTTAATCACACTATTTTGACATATAATACTTATCTCTACCTTGTGCAATTTCTCAGTTCTCAGACTGCCAGAAAAATGTACCTCACTCTAGAGCCGATATCTGCCTCTAACTGCAGACCGAGATCCAAATCCACGATTTAAGCCTAGCTGATTTAAGCCATCAGCTAGGAGTTCCCATGTCCTCCTGAGAGTTCAATTTTGCCGAGACCTACAGGCACTTAAAATCACTTTGCAGCACCAGCTAAGGGGTTTGGAGATGCTATCCAGCAATCAGAAGACGGAGATCATTTTTCAGTCTTTTCCATGCTGGCCTCACAGTCTTCCTGTAGTCACGGCTGATGGAACTTCTTGTACCGTTTTCAGATCAACAATTAAAAGTCTTCTGACATTTTCAGAGTTCATTCTTCAGTGTTTGCTAAACAGCAATCACCCATCCTCTTGAACTGTGTAGCAGAACTTCTCATCTATACAGACTCAAGAGATGAAATGGCATACTCAACAGCACAAACAATGCCGTCAGTCCTGCCTACGCTAGAGTCTGGGTATAAAACAGCAGTGACTCTTTCAAAAAAAAAAAAACAAACCCAAAACAAAAAACAAACAAAACACCAAACCCACACCAAGGTTTCCCTCTCATCTAGACTCCTGAAAAAGGTCTCCTTTACCCTCAGGCTCTGCAGGCAGGAAGATCATGAGATCTTCTGTATTATTTTAAAAACAAGACTCTCATTGAACCAAATGATAAAAGGATACTCTGAAATACTTTAAGATTATCACGTCAACATCAATAACTGGAAGAAAAAGACTCCACACAGGTACGTGGAAGGAAACTCAGAGAGACTACAGCAGCAGCCTGAGATGGAAGAATAGCCAAGCTCCAAGTCAGAGAAACAAAAACCCATGCTCAAAAAACCCACCAAATTATTAACGTCTATCCATCAGAAATTCATATATAATAACTGTACTCAAGCCTCAATCCATTTTGTTCTCATATGAGCATGCTTTTCATTCTTGAAAGGAAGTAGCTACAGCATACTGAAGAAATGGTTCAAGAAACAACTTTATTAGACGAGAAAAAGACCAAAAGTTGTGGACTTACTAAGTGATGCCAGGTGGCTCAGGTTAGGGAAGAGCTGAAAAAGGGTAACTTTTTCAAAGCAGTCACCCTCTTACCAGCATCTTCTCACCACAACCAACAATCCTTTGGCTGAGGTCAGCTCTCAGTGTCCTCTGAATTTGCTTAAATTAAGTTTTGTCATTAAAAATAAAAATAGGATGCTTCACCGCTTTAAATTTCACATTGACAGTGCAACACTAGGTGCTTAAAGCCACTTGATGACTCGTTTGTTTTGTTTCATGCCCAGTAAGAAGAATCGAGGCACATGCACTATCCAAGAAGAGCCTGATCAAAGCTGCGAAGGATCCTCCACACTAGAGAGCTCTGCAGACAATGCCACTGTTCTTCAGAGGATTAAGAAATTTGAAAGCAAGTACAGGTGAGCAAATCTGCAGCCCCTCAGCTGAGGTCAGTGGTATCAAACACCAACCCAGACCCAGCAGGAGGACACAGAAGTTCCCTTTATCTCCACAGATGAGATGTAGCTGTACTCCAGCCTGAGGGCCAGAATAGATCCGAGAATTACACTTTTAATTAACGTTATGGGGGTTATTAGGTTTCTTATAGAAAGTTAAGATGCAGACTGGTACATCTCTGATGCCTTTGTGTGTATGCACGAAAACTTGTTTAGCAGCTACCAATAAATCTGCTACAAGAAAACCTTGGAAGATCCAGTGACAGACAACAGACCTGTAACTCCAGCTTTCATAAACACGTGTGAATAAACCAGAATCTCTGAAAGAAAAAAATCCTGTTTCTCCCAGTTATGCTGTTCCTCATTAGTTAAATGATCGCTGCCATCTTCTCCAAAATGCGACAAGTCTCTGCAGTGGAAGGCCCTCTCTTTTGGGGTACTAAGAACTGCATAGAGTCAGTTTGTCTAGGACAGGAACAGGCACAGCTGTGAAATACTTTTACAGAGAAACGTGTTCAACTTTGTGCCAAGGTAGGTTTTCTGCCACAAATATTCACCTTTGCCCTATTCCCATCTTAGTCACTTTATCTAACAAGCTGTCAAAAGGACCGCGTGGAAGGATCTCCTCCTCTAGTGCAAAAGCATGTCAGAGATGGAACATTTCACTCATTCTCAATACAAAGACTTCAGCAGTGGTTTCATCAAACAGAATAAGACACATCTGAGAGCATCCACAGACCCAGTCCCAGATGCCCTCAATTCACATCTGCGTTTACAGTAGAGCTAACAGAGGTAGTGTCACCAGAACTGCGTGCCACCACGTACCTACTTTGTTTTGGCACTTTTACGCAAGGTTGAGGGCAATTAAGACACTAGATTCAAGAGATCTTGGAGGCAGATTGTCAAGGTGGTTTCTTTACAAAAGACTTCCATCTGGTGAAGGGACAGTTTTTATCTCTCTGAAAAGCTTGCAGATGTGGAAAGAAGAGCCTTCAGCATGTCAGCACTTCTTGGCCCTAGCCGTCCAAAAACACTGACAAAAGGAGCACCTCTACACTATCTGCACAAAGCCTGAATAGTCAGGGTACTTGATAAGGATAGACAAAAAGAAACAACAACAACAAAAAACAACTCACTACTCAGAAACTACAAAGGGATTCTCAAGAAATGAAACCACGGCTGATATGACACTCTGAAATGAAACTACAGCATAGTAACACGCTCGCTGTGTTTCTGCAGACAACTTTACACCCTCTTGGAAGACCAAATTTGTACTACAGAAATTGTATGCGATAACGAGGAGCTCCAGTTTACACTGCCACTGGATCTCAGTGCTCTCTACAGAGCTGAAACAAATACGGGAGTTCATTCCTGGTGCTACAGAGCCAAGATCCAACAACTGAGCTGCACACTGGTATTTCGGGAGCTTACTCAGGGAGGGGCAGTGGAGCACAATGCTTCCTACAAAGTCCATTCGCAATCCACATGTTACTGAAGATGGTAAAGAAATGACAAATTCATGGTTAAGATAGGACAGGGACCGGCTAAAACAGGACATTGATTTTGGGTTTTGTTTCACCTCCTCCCTGCATCCCTCATGTCTAGCCCAAAGTACTTATCAGGGTGCTCCTTTAAAAGTCCGTTCTCAAAACTGGCCCCTATGCGTTGAAGTTTTAAATGTCAGTAATTTTAATGCTGGCTTAAAGTAGAATTTCTATTTTTAAAATGCTTTGTTTTACAGTTCTCTGTATTGCATATAACTGCGTTGATCAGCCAAAACATCTCATTAAACAGGCAGAAGAAGATAATATTCCCATTAAGAAACTGTTTTAAAACTTTTGCAGACATCAGCACATATCAAACAACAGAACATGACATTTCCAGCTAGTGAAGTTACACCATTTAACTAGGTAACAATACCTTGTAACTGAACAAGCCCGCAAAATAACATGCACATCTAGTAGGTACAATCTGCACGCACAGTTGTAAGAGACTTATCACATATATTTATTTCCCAATCCACTCCAGTATTTTCTTATTTTTCTGCTTTGCCTGTACACCGGATTTGCTCAATGAATGCTCTTAAGTTTTACAGCATCCATTAAACAAAAACCTTTATGAATAGTTACACATTAAGTAGTAAATACAAAGGCAGTCTTTAATCAACATGGTCTCATCCTCACCTTTTACTTTGGTAGACACAAACTAGCCCCACAAGCACCGGAATTAATGAAACCCAGCAATGAGGCATTCATCTTTAAGAACTCGCTGACTTTGGTGTCAAAATAAGTTCTGGATTCCCCTCCCCCCAATGGAGACACTGATAAAATTCTCAGTTCCGAGTGAATTCTCTAAACAGTTCATGTCAGGCATTGCAGCTGGGAACCAAGAGATGGCTGAACAGATTGCAGAGATACTTCTACAAAGCGTTTAGGAACTCAATTATCTTGGAAATTCAACCATATTTGACAGATGGGTCAGCCACCAGCCAACAGCACACAGACAGGATCTTCCGCGGCTGCTCAAATCTTAGGAAAATTTAGTGAAGAAAACAGCTGGAGTTAACTTACTCAGTATGCAAGTCTATTTTTAGAATGAGAATGTTTCTTCCTCAATTAGATTACTCACAACTACCCGAATGACTGCAATACATATCCAGTATAATTTTTATCCAACCTTTGTACTTAATCTCACCAACTCTCAAAATAATCCAGCTTTCATTTTGTGGTAGATTCTCTCCTTGGGAAAACCAGACGTCAAAGAATTAAATACTGTGATTACACATTTCACTGAAGACTAACCAACGTCCCAGCCCTGCATCAGGATTGGCTCGACAACATTTTCCAGAAAAGTGAGAAAACCAACCTTTTTCAACATCTTGTTCTGTTTGTGGAAAAATTCCACTTTGATATCACCGCATACCGGCAAAGGTTGAGGGAATTCAAAGTACATATACTTGTCTTCACGTCTTGAGGGTCCTGAAGGGGAGGTGAATATCTTTACCTTTAGCTGGTACACCACAAACTGAGGATCTGCATGGCAAAACAAGAGCGTCACTTTGTAAGAAATGCCTTAAAGTATCAAAAAGTACAATGTCAGTATCGGAATCACAACCATGAGCTACGATATTTTGAAAGTTAAATAACTACCTATGAAAGAGTTAATCACCGCAGGGCATCAAACTTTGCTAGATGTTACTGGAAATAACCTAACGTATTTCTGTCCTTTGTAGCAATATTCTCAGGCAACCATAGGGTTCCTAGAAAGCTGCTGTTTCTTTTTAATATAATAAGAAATGACTTTATGAAGTGACTTCTTGACTCTTCCTTGTGTATTGCCTCTCATCTCTATATTATATGGACATAACTCTCTCGTCTCTTCTTCGAATTGCAGAGTTGGCCGTCACGTCAACACAAACTGATTTCTACTCCTACACAAACAGAACCGCTATACAAACAAAAAAAAAGGACAAAATTTAACATTAATACACAAGCCAACCAGCACTGACAGACTAGCCACACACAGACCTTAAGTCTGTCCTGTAAATCATCATCACCAAAAAAGCACCAGCCACGGTGTAACTTTCCAAATTAAATCTGCAGGGGTAACAGCTGAAATTATGAGGGTTTTTCAGTGCAGCCTAAATGGATTTTCTTTGGAAATTGCCAGGCACCAGCACAAAAACCAAAAATATTAAATGAAACTTTATTCAAAGAAGTTTTTCTGCATTTGTTCCCACTTCTCTGTTAAGTATCTGATGCAGACTGCTCTCTTTACAATACACACTGAACCATACCCTGCCGTAGAGTGCGTAGCCACCCCGAAACCATCCCTGCAGAGCCGTGGAACTCCCTACTGAGCATCCACACACTATCTTGATGAACAGCCCAGCCATAAAACTGCTACTTATCTCCCTCAAATCCTCAGAGCTGTGAAACCCGGTCATCCCTTTGTTTTACCCAAGGGCCATGACTTTGCTCAGTCAGTGACTTTAAAACAGAAGGAAGATAACAAGGAAATCAGATTTAAAGTTATCATGTGTCGGTAAAATTACTCCCATCGCAGTAGATAACACAACTGAAGAAATAACACAGACCATTGGTTTCACATTCTGAAAAATCACTGCAAACCCCACAGAAATGTAAAATATTGCAGTACACAAAGATGCTGAAGTTGATAGTTACTCTGTCTTCTCAGGTGCTTAGCAAATCTTTCATTTATCCCAACATCCTGCTGCAAAAAGAGCATGCTAACAGCCTGGGATGGACAAACAAAGCTCATGCAAGCAATTCATACTGGTAGCTTGATTTCGCAAGTTTATCCAAAACCTTAAATAAGTGGTAATTGCAGAAATCTGTAACCTCCACACATCTACCTTAGAGGCAGGGGTTTTTGGTAGAGGCTCCTCCCTTCTTCCTCCTCCTCTAAATACAGCTAGCCTGACAAGTTGCTTGATTGTTTCTTAGGTGCATTACATGTTCAGGTACTGTCTTATGACAATATTAATACAGTGGAATTTTAATCAAAGTCAGAGGAGGCACTGGAATTAATTACACATTGCAGTAATCCCCATAGCAAAACCATTAGAAAGACTTTTTCCACTAACAAAAAATGAACACGCAACACTAGGCAGTTACTGCCCTGTAACGCAGCCTGCAAAAGGACAGAAGTGAATAAGTGAATTCGTATTTATACTTCAAAGTTTCAAGGAATCTACTGTTCCTTACTAACACATTGAGTATCGCAAACCAGATTATTTGTTTACAGGTGTATTAATACTTTACAAGCCTCCACATAAAGAAAAGCTTACTCCAGAGTTAATTAGATATTTACCCAGTTGAACCAATTTATTTTTTTTAAACATCATGAGAAGAATGATGGTGCTGCATTTGAAGCCAACACACCATTAAGCAAATGTTTTTCAGCAGCAACTCATGTTTCCCAAGAGTTGCTATATTGCAAAAAAAAAAAAAAAAAAAAAAAAAAAAAAGGCTTTTTATGAAATTAAGGAGCAAATATATATATATATATGGCATCACTTATCTTCAAACCATTAAATACTTCCCAATTTAAAACTGTAGTGAAACAACCCTATGAGTCCTTCACAGACTTCAACTTACTACACCTGGGAGGATGCTAGCAGATAGACCACAGTGACCTAGCAGATTTTGGAGCACAAAGTGTTTTAAGTATGATCTTCTCCTCCATCAAGATGTGCAGGTCTTCACGTCACGTACCAGAACGGTAACTGTCACACAACTAAACCAAGATCAGAGGCCAACACGTTTCCTTACAAGAGCTAACAGAGGTTGACGGGGCGCTGGGTACTTACTGCAAGTTCCGCTGCTGAACATGGGAATTGTTTCAAACATCATCTTGTGAAACAGCAGTGCCACTGGTCTGTAATCCAGGTGATTCTTTAACAGGTAGCTATAGTAGTACACGTAGCGCCTCTGACTAGGAATTGTCACTCCCTAAAGAGAGGGAAAACAAACGTTAAAAACCACCAAGACCATTTAACATCACTAAGAGAGGTCCTGCCCATTATCTCAGAATATAACTAAAGGCAAATAAATCACAAATGAAAAGGTAGCTAAAGCAGCTGGAATAAACACACCGTCATGATTTAGGCTGAGTATACTTCTGCAGCAGCTACGCTGGAGACCGGCACACAGGGTAAAGCATCTAAGCTGGCTGTGCCTGGAAAGCAGGAGAGCGCTGCACTGCTTTCCACACCACACAGAGCCCCAGCCACGCAGGTTTTTAGCACAGTAACTCATGACGACCCTCAGCGATTTCTTCCTTGGGGACCATCCTGGGTACTTTAAGGACTAGGAAAGACATAATCCACCTCCAAATCATTCCCAAAGACAGCTTCTGTATGCATTCCCCTTTTCCATAGATGCGTGTCCACATCTCTTGCGCTCCTCCTGCAGAGCGCTGGAGAGGAAGCTGTTTGTACACATTACCTAACACCAGGCAATTAATTATCCACCAGTCCCCTGCACGCAAGGAGCAGGACACTGGTTTTCCAGTTACTTTAGTACATATCTCCAAACATCCATCTCAAGCTGAATGCAGACTTTTCCATATCTTAAAAACACACACCTCAGACACCCTGAGGTCATGTAAAAGTTGGTTTCATGCTGCTTTTTTTTTTTTTTTCGGGTAGGGATGTTCAGCAAGAGGCGCCTCGAACATACTCTGATTTGAAAGCACCGATAGAGGAATTACATTT
The DNA here is from genome assembly GCF_965231255.1 of Vanellus vanellus. NCBI lineage: Eukaryota > Metazoa > Chordata > Aves > Charadriiformes > Charadriidae > Vanellus > Vanellus vanellus. The sequence continues at coordinate 41,248,750 of NC_138912.1, read as the reverse complement.
TGACAGCAGTTTAAGTCAAAAGATTCTTATTTTGTTTGCTAGTATCACTGTGCTCAAGACTGACGCTACCTTCTATTAACAAAATGCCCTTTTGAAATGTTTTCACAAAAAACAAAAGTGGAAAGTTTCGCTAAGATAGGCCCAATAGCCCAAACTGTTAAATAAAGAACTTCTCAGTTGAATTACAACTCTGAAGTAAACACTTGCTTTGAGAAAATATAACCAAAGAACATTTTTATTACTGTTTTTAAATCAACTTAAACTTCAAATAAGGGAATAGTTTTAAAGCTCTTCTAGCTAATATTTTCAAGCAAAAACAATAAAGATGAAAAATAATTTAATTTCCTAGAAAATGCATTACATGGTTTAAAACAACCCACACTATATACCTGCAACAGCATCAGTAAGTAAACTTCCATATTAAAACTAAATGTGAAATTGCAGTGAACTGGAGATAAAAGGCTTTCATATATGACTCTACAAGCATTTTGGTCACAAAACCTCTAACACAGTATTTCTACGAACTGTTAGTTCTAATGCCTGCTTCACCTTACAACAGCTGTAAGTTAAGAGTGACCACCGTACTTTCAATTCAGCAAGCACCTATTCTGCACAGATGAAAATATTCACTTCCTGCCATTATTTAAAAAAAAAAAAAAAGTTGACAATTATGTCTCCTTACCACTTCAATTGTTTCTAAATTACACAAAAGACTTTTCCTTACAGCATTTGTACAATGACCTTGTTAAGTAGCTTTCTACGCTGATCACGTTTTTGGTTCAGATGTCACCTCAGCAGTTATCAGACCCGCTTCTTAAGGTAGTTTTAAAGCTTGCTTTCCTGGGATCTGAGCTTCGTGACTTGAGAAAATCCCAGCCTCAGAGCAAACCATCAGTAATTTGCCAATGATGCCAACCAGAAGAAAACCATGCAGATAAGGAAAACACATCCTCCTCTGCTCACAGTTTCTTCATGCTGTAAAGGATGTGCCCCACAGAGAAACCCCAGCACACCTGACCAGGACAGCCAGGGCTGGGACGGGAACGAAGGGAACATAGTCACTTTTGAGCCTATATAAAGCGACAGCTGATCTCAAAGCAAAACCAGTTCTCAGCCAAGAGGGCAGTTTTATCCCTCCAGCCAGAGATTTTAACTCCCCAGAGACATGGCCTTTACCCTGAGATCCAAAGAACCAGCCACACTGAAGCGGAACAGAAAGTTCTCCATTTTCCAAAGGTCTGATTTCAAAGCAGAACACTTTCATAACAAGCTAATATTCCAAGAAGTACAATCAACCCCCTGCTTACTTTTAGTCAAGAAGAATTAAAGATCAGGGAAGCGGTTTAAGTATTTTCTCCTCTGGAAGTTTACATTTCCCATTTATCACCATCATCTCTTTTTTAAATGGACATTAGATAAGCTCCTCTAGTCCCAGAGTTTCACAAGGCACTGCCAAGCTGTGTAGACATCACAAGAATTGTCAGGTGCAGCACCTGGTTCTCCTCTCACCATAGCACGGGCGGTATTATGAAGAACAAACATTTGGAAGTAATATTCCCACATTTACTTTAATAACATGCCCTACTGTGAGAGAGAAGCTAAAGCTGCAGCCTCAGACTAGGCTGATGGCATCGAGTTTAGCAGAGGTTGTCACCTGAGTACGTCGAACACACAGGCATCAATCACAACAGACCAGCTCTGATACAGCAGACTTTGGACATCCACCCTGCTCGAACAGCCATCCTGAGACTTCCTTGCACAAATTAATTGGTTTCTATTTCCTGGAAATAGTTCCACTATTAGGAGCCGTTCCTAAAAATACAACTGTATGACAGTCAAAGAATGCTCCTGAATGGATCATCTCCAGCTCAAGCACTTGAATAGATGTTCCCAGCTGATACCTATCGGTTGAGTAGACTATCTTTCCTTCTGACTCTAATTCTCACCATAGAGCCCTTCAAGGCAGAAGCAGGAATAAATAAAGACCTTCTCCAGCTGTAGGAAGGTAAGTTGTCAGTCTTCATCATCACAGTAGTATTTCAGGGTCCATCTTAAGTAAAAAACAGGTGATAAGCTAACCATTTCAAACAGTGGAAGCAACAGCTTTTTTAGACTTCTCGGGGGGGTTTACTTCTTCTCCAGCTCTGAAAACAGGCTGGACAATTACAGTTCTTTATCCAATTTCAGAAAACAGCTTGTCTCCCTTGGTTCAAAGAGAAAATAGAAATCAGTCCTCTTGTACTACAGTGGTGGTGACTTATAGACACAACCATTTAGCCTAAACTTTCTGATCATCATCATTCCCTTATTCTGAAAAAGCTCCCTGCGCTACACTGAGTTACTGAAGTCAAAAGATGCAGCTTACGGGGGGGGGGGGGGGGGGGGGGGGGGGGGGGCAGACACGACAACAACAAAGTTTTTGGTCAGAGACAGACTTTTAGACTCAGTTCTGCAGTGTCTTATTCACCACTACCTTTCCCAGGACGACAGTATATAAACAGACTATCTAGCAACCGCCACCCTCATCTACAACTCTCTCTTAATGGTGCAAAAGCCTCCATGAAGCTTCTTCTCCCAGTAGGCACTTAGGAAAAGCTTGCTCCAGAAGTACTTGAGGTTGTTCTCTTGACCAATTAGTCATACTTCCTCTTGCACTTAGACTCACGCTTCCTGCTGGCATGGACAAAACCCTCTCGAGAATCACTTTGCCATGCACATTAACGGCAACAATGATTTCGGCTATACTCTTCTGAGCAGCTATATACAGAGTGCGCACCTTGTACTTGCTTTAAATGAAGAAAATTTGGTACCTAATCAAAGCCAGTTTTCCTTCATCATACACAGGTTGATCCAGCAACAGCAAAAAAAGCGCATTCTCTTGTCCCTAGGTGCAAACAGCTCTTTTGATGCCTCGTTTACTTTGAGTCCAGGAAGTCAGTTATATAAAGGTGTGGTGAAGTGTCAAAATCAGAGCAGCATTTGACATATAACACTGAAATATGGGCCACAGGGGAAGAAAAAGCTCTCAGAACCTGCACTGAAATACCCGTTTCTAAACGCTGCTTTAAGGATTATGTGGATCACATGCTGCCCACTGTCCACATAGAGATAACCACGCTCAAGTGGAGCTGGGGGGGGGGGGGGGGGAAATCAACCTTCCAGTAGAGACATTGAAAACAAAACAAAGTTGCTGGTTAAAGACAATATTTACAGTGAAGCTAAACAAGGCCCTCACTATTCCTGTTTACCAAGTTCTCCCTTACCTCAAACATGCCAGAGGTACCACTGGGGTACCGATGAATACTTAACGGACCTTACCCTCAAGGAACTAAAGTGGGGAGATACCACCCTCTTTTTACAACAGGGAAACTGAGATAAGCTTCTATTTCACTGTCTATTTGTTCAGTTTTGTAGTTTTCATGATCCAGCTCTTTACTCCTGCTGATGAAGGTTATCTAATCTACACCGTTTATTCATCACACAGCTCACTCCTCTTCATGATCATGCAGTCTTTCCAAAAGCCACAAAGTTTTGATGGGAAACCTTGACACCGTCTCTGCTCCTAGTATTACACCACAACTATCTTCTCGGCAGGATGTGGAATAACAGCTCCATCGTGTAAAGAGAGCAAACTAAGAAGTTATTTGCTCCTTCCGATTAACAGCCAAATTCTAAAATTACTTATGCGACACACTTCTGCTCTCAAGAGCCTTCAAACATGAAGCTCTGCTTATTAGAGGTCTCCGCACTGTGAAATTAATACTTTATGCAAATATTACAGGAACACAGAGAGCTCTGTACTTGAGTAGGGCGAAAGTGGCCTGCCGGGATGATCCCCCTGGGCTGCTCCACCAACATACACAAGGAAATGATGGAAGATGAGCAGGGAAGCTTGCCAAAGTGACCTTGCAAATCACACCTGATTGTATTTGGAGAAGATTTCAAATAAGGAGGTTAAATTCCCATTAACGAGGCACAACCATACCGGAAAGGTCCAAGATACAGCTACTGCTAAATCTCTCCATACCGCAGCCAAGGTCTTAACAGAAAGCTCTTGTAGCCATAAACATAATTTCTCTGAAATGAGATTTCCCCACCCCCACCCCCCCATTTCTCTTCAGAAGTACAAGAAACTAAATGGCAGCACCTCATGAAGCAGGCTCTGAGGCAGCCAATGTCTGGGCTTAACGACTCTTTTATTGAAAAGGGACATCCAACAACAGACTCTTCCAGTACACTCTTCCAGTAGTAGGGATTTTCAACTGTAACATGCGCTGTAATGACGGCGCATCTCCAAACACTGCCACAGAAGTTAAGAGAACCTGAGGAGATGAACAACTCATCCGTTCAGGCAAAACAAGCTAGAATAATCCTCTTATTTGGGCTGAAAATGCTGAACAAGAGAGCTCTTCACTCATCAACTGCCCATTTGGTGCAACACACAGCAGAATGCTATTTAAAAGGCTATTTAAAATGACCTGGCCAGATCTCTTGAACAGAAGACAGGAAAAAAAAACCCAGACTGTTTTAGTGTTGTGACTAATTGCTACTGCTGCTTAGGAAAGCTTTTTCATTTAGAACTGCACTGATCCAACAATGTTAAAGTTAAATCAAACCAGATATGACAACTTGTGGAAAGTATTTCTTAAAAGGCTCGACTATTCAAATTGACCTCAAGCAGGAAAAGCATAAAGACACAGGTAGGAGAATGGAAGAACAGAAAATAGCTCACCTTCTTGTCTCTGGTCCTTACTTCCCCATAGAAATCTAAGGCTTCTTGAGCCTTTAAAAACTTGCCTCGATGCAACAAATATGCACATATCATTACACCAGTTCGTCCCTTTCCAGCTTTACAGTGGATTGCTGCAACATGATTGTCATCTTCACTTAGCCATTGGTCAAGATCTTCACAAAAAGGTTTGATAAGCTCTAGCTGTGGTGGGTTATGGTCTTCAAAAGGGTACTGTGCAACTGAAATGAGAAGTAGTAATTTAGCAAAATCTCAAAAGGAAGTAACAGCAAGCTCAATTAGACAGGTCAACTTGGTAACAAGCATGCAAAAAATTTACTTTCTAAATAACCCCCCATCTTACATATAGACATGTACTTTTTTTTATTCCAGTATTATTCAGCAATGCACTGCACATTATACGCACTTCAGACAGTTCTCTAGTAACACATAAGCAAGCATCCAGCTACATGAAGAGACTGTTTCACACCGCTGCTGAAATGAGTGGCACAGAGCCTGTATCTTCAATCATGAATTTTCTAGTACTTAAGAGTGCATTGGCACAAAGAATAACCTTGTGAAAACCCATTACTAGCAATAATTAGACTACCTGCTGAGAGAAAACAGGGCCAGACCTCAGTCACTGATCAGACAACAGGAATTCTGCTGAAAAATTCTGAGCACAGTTGGGTCTACATTGGGAACAAACTCTCAGAATTTGCTCAAAGGGGTTTTGAAACAAAAAACCTGCCACTTCCATATTAGAAGATGGTAATTGAAAGAGAAATCTCATGTAAGGTACTCGCAATACTTCCAGGTTTTAAAGTCAAACCACCAAATTAAGTTGTCCTTTTTCTTACATGGATACACACAAACACTTTTTCCATTTAGAGATGGAAAGAATTTCAAGCAAGCATGCAGGAAATAACAGAAAACTCAAGACAGCAAATAATAAGCAATAAGATAGAAGCACCCAAACCTCTGACACCTCAGATAAGATGACAGACAATGCCACACTGACTGGCAGATTACGTGGGACTGTACTACTTTCACCAGGAGAACGGCGCTTTATTAAGTGCACCCCAATTCTTGGTTGACAGACTTGGGATCTTAGAAATACAAGTCTGGTTCATTTAAAAAATTCTCAGCTAGAACCACCATATCCTCTTCTGGTCTAAAAATGACTACATCTCATCTTTTGGCAAGTGTTTGTATTTGTTTTTTAAGTACTACTGTCTTGTCATACATGCAAGGCTCCTTCTGATGAATCCCCAAGGACTTAACAAGCAGAAGTGAGGGACGAAGCTGCAGCACAAGTCCGAAGCCTTTGGGAGGTATTCACAAGGACAATTTATTCACTCACAGCACAGATCGCCCCCTTAATCTCCCAGGAGACCAAAGAGGTAGAACCGATAAAGTGAATAATCTTTGTTAAAGAAGCAGCAAAGGTTAATGACCATGAACATACACTAATACGCTCTTCCACATGGAAGATCCAAAGACTCCCCAAATGATCGTTTTATGTGAACTCAGAGATGCCACCTTCTGCAGCAAATGTAAACCAAAGGAGGATTTTATTTAGGAACCCCTAATAAGGTATTATGAGACGCTGTGAATTTGTCCATACAACTTTTTAGTCTGTCTTAACTACATCCAATAAGATTCTTCGTGAAGAGGAGAGAGAAAGTAACGCTGAAAAAACAGCCTGAAAAATCCCAAGTAGTAACAGCATACTGAAGATGCTCTCCAAGATTTGGGATCACAGGCAAACCTTGTGGTATTTTCTTCAAAGATGAAATGAGGAGCAGATGAAACGTGTGCCCTGTGATGGTGCAGAGGGATGAAGAGTCAGAAAGCAACTTTAGGAAACATTAAGCTGTGCAACCTTGAGCTTAGAGGGTACAGGTCCTCCATGGATTTTGGTTCCTAACACTTGAGCACACAGCATGGAGAACAGTTCCGATTACTCTCTCCCAGCTCCTAGATGTTGCAAGAAAAATCCCATAGCAAAAAGAAAAAAAAAATAAAAAGGAAAGCCTGTGGCAAAGCAGAAGGCAATTTCCAGCATGGAAGTACTTCAGCAACTGCAAAAACCCTGGACAGAAAGCTAGCATCCAAAGAAGATGAGGAGCTTTCAACACTTGGTTTTGAATTTAATGCAAGAGCATCCAATTTGAAAAATTAGCTACTCTGGTGTCCTCCTGGAAACTCTGCTGAGGCATGTAGAAAACAAGGAGGTTACTGGTGACAGCCAGCATGGCTTCACTATGGGCAAGTCATGCCTGACAAATCTGGTGGCCTTCTACAAAGGGGTTACAGAAGCAGTGGATAAGGGAAGATCAACTGATGTCATATACTTGGACTTGTGCAAAGCATTTGACACTGTCCCACACGATATCCTGGTCTCTAAATTGAAGAGACATGGATTTGACAAATGGACCACTCGGTGGATAAAGAACTGGCTGGACGATCGCACTCAAAGAGCTGCGGTCAATGGCTCGATGTCCAAGTGGAGACCAGTGACAAGTGGCGTTCCTCAGGGGTCGGTACTGGGACCTGTACTGTTCCACATGTTTGTCAGCAACATAGACAGTGGTGTTGAGAGCACCCTCAGCAAGTTTGCCGATGATACCAAGCTGTTTGGCGAGGTAGACATGCTGGAGGGGAGGGATGCCATCCGGAGGGACCTGGACAGGCTGGAGAGGTGGGCCCAAGCCAACCTCATGCAGTTCAACAAGGCCAAGTGCAAGGTCCTACATCTGGGTCGGAGCAATCCCAAGCACAAATACAGTCTGAGCGGGTAATGGCTGGAGAGCAGCCCTGAGAAGAAGAACCTGGAGATGCTGATTGACGAGAAGCTCAACATGAGCCAGCAATGTGCAATCATGGCCCAGAAAGCCAGCTGCATCCTGGGCTGCATCAGAAGTGTGGCCAGCAGGGCGAGGGAGGTGATTCTGCCCCTCTACTCTGCTCTGCTCTGGTGAAACCTCACCTGCAATACTATGTCCAGCTCTGGAGTCCCCAACATAAAAGGACATGGACCTGTTGGAGTGTGTCCAGAGGAGGGCCACGAGGATGATCCGAGGGCTGGAGCACCTCTCCTACGAGGAGAGGCTGAGAGAGTTGGGGCTGTTCAGCCTGGAGAAGAGAAAGGTCCGGGGAGATCTTATTGCAGCCTTCCAGTCCCTAAAGGGGGCCTACAGGAGAGCTGGGGAAGGACTTTTTACTGGGGCATGTAGTGATAGGACAAGGGGGAATGGCTTTAAACTGGAAGAGGGCAGGTTCAGATTGAACATTAGGAAGAAGTTTTTCCACTGTGAGGGTGGTGAGGCACTGGAACAGGTTGCCCAGAGAGGTTGTTGAGGCCCCATCCCTGGAGGTGTTCAAGGCCAGGCTGGACATGGCCTTGGGCAACCTGGTCTGGTGGGAGGTGTCCCTGCCTATGGCAGGGGGTTGGAACTCGATGATCTTCAAGGTCCTTTCCAACCTAAACCATTCTATGATTCATGCTAAGTGCACAAACGAGAAGTTCCCTTTGAAATTAATTCACTTCAAGAAGATTTTAAAGTAGAACTGTTGTTCCTCTGCTAAGGGAAGTTCCGAGTCACCAATTTGCTTATCTAAAGCAACTAATTTGGAGATGAAAAGAAAGGCAGGCCACACATAGCTCCCTTCAACACTGTTGTCTTATGCAGAGGAGCTGTGAAAGGTGTTGTCACAAACAACATTTCAGGCTGTGATTGAGAGTGAAGGGATCACCCCGTAACAGAAACCATAAATTAAAGCAAGCATAAGTCCTGGATGTATTAGAAGCACGTCCTTTTCATTTACGCCTTTTCTCCTCTTACCAAAAGTACTGTTCAAGCAGATCTTAAAGCACTTTCTTCCTGGTTTGGATGTACTGAGTGAGGTTTCAGGAGACTGTCATTCAACATCGTAAGAGCAAATCAGGAGCAAAGATGACTTCAAAATGAAAATGTCAGTCCTTCTATATTCGGACATTAAAGCATCCAATGACATTTTGGTCATGTTCTAAACACCCTCTTTACAACTAGAGGGACGGTTTAAAATAATAATAATGAAAGAAGAAGTTGAGCCCTTGCTATGATGTAGTATTAGCCAGTAGGCCAAAATTTATTCATCTCCTACAATTACGTACATGCAAGTACCCCTTATCTCACCAGCCATTCTGAAGCATTGCACGAAGAGGAACTACAAGGTCCAGTACTGTGCACAGAGATATTCCTCTGCACAAAAAGCAAAGGTAAATCTATATTTATTTATTACCTGGGGAGTTAATACTGACAAAACAGGTGCATCAGTTTTCACTCACTAAGGGTCTGATCAAAAGGAGCCCCCAAAAGTTTTCCCACTGGTTCTGGTAGCTCTGCAAAACGTCTAAGAACCAACTCATCTCAAAGAAGCATCATGTGGGAATTAATTTTATTTTTTTTAAAGCAAATGAAGTTTTATTCCAGATCTTCAGAAAGTTGTTTTATATGAACAGTGACATAAGTGTTCTCTATTTTTATTCTAAGTGATGATTCTGCTTAAAAACCAGACTTCTCTAAGCTTGACATCTAAATTTTACAGTAAGTTTCCACACCAAATTTAACAGAAACTTCTATATAGCCCATTCTGCAAAAATTTGTGCAACAGTAGACTTCTGATTGTCTTATTAGACCTTGATCTAGTTAACTGTCAGGAACATACTCTTTTGAAAGCATCAAGAATCACAAGTTCCTCCAATGGCTCAAATCCCCTACGTTGCTATTCATCAGCTCCTCCTTTATACCTTCATCCAGAAACACTAAAGTTTAAAGAGAAGAACAAATACTAGACAGAAAAACGTACCTCTGCAGTTAAATTTGGCGGTGTCATAATGTCTTTCAGCACATCTAAGAAAGAAAAATAGACAAGAGTTCAAGGCAAGTCTCTAAGGCACTCCCAACATCTGTCACACCTTGGAACATACAGATCAGCATATGGGAAAATCATGTACATCCATCACCTTTATGATTTAAAACTACATCTAGAGGTTACACAGAGAAAAAACGTTTTGTTGCAGATACATGAAGTTGCTCACTAAAACATCTTTTTCTGAAAAGCGATTACTTACCCTATGGTAACTGTGGTCCATCACTATGTTTTGGTCTGTGTGACTCTCTCAGACTTTCGCACAAGTAAGGCGGTACGCTATTACTTTTTAACACCGCAGTATTAACAGCTCTAGTTACTCAAGCAGCTTTATGCTCCCACACAAACACATAGGAGCGGCTATGACCTTCATTCAATTGTCTCTGAACTCAAAACACGTGTCAAGATCCCTGAACGACAACATGGGTGCTAGGGGTGATGGGGATCACAAGGACATTTCAAAGACCCTTGGCTAGGGCAACCTAACCAAGCGTTCCTTTTCCAGTTACAGGACTGCACCAGCACCACCGGGAACTGAAAGCATCACTAAATATTAAAACAGAGATCACTTGTATCAAGCAGAGATTGTGATACTCTGGCATTTGTTCTTGAAATTAGGTGAACTCAAAAAAACCCCAGAAGGCCGGTCAGCCAGTTTTGCCCTCACAGACCCTGGAGAACAGCACATTTCTGAAGACACAGGAGTTGCATCAATGTCTATCCCACCACTCTGTAAGAGCAGCTAGCTAGTAGCGCAGCAAACCACGCTGCAGTCTTGCAGGACGACTTGCCTAAGGACAAACATCAGTAACTAGATACAAACAATCCAATCAGTAGGGCTGTAATACAGCCAAAACAACATGCCATAAGGAATCAAGCTAGATCAGATGGTGGGGGTAAGGGGAAGAAGGCAAGAAGTGGATGACCTCCATAATTTTCCTTGGAGTTGCTCTCTGCAGGTAAAAATGATGTGCCCCTACAAGATGCAAGGGAAAATGCTGTTGAGAAGGAGAATGAGAACAATCGTGCCTCAAGGACTCCAGGTTGATTTGGAGTCATTTCAGTAGACAACACACATCTAGACCTTCTGTTCTGATTATAAACCTGTACTCTTCACAGGGTTCAAATACCCCAAACCAGTTTCAGGACTAGTATGAACTTATCTTTCCTAAATAGCTATGTTACGACTGCAGCCTTTGGAGCCGCATGGAGCTTACTTGACACTTTCAGACACACAAACTTTTAGGCTCCTACTTGTATGACTGTTGCGCATAACCGGAGCCTCGCATGTGGTGCGTTGAGCTTTGTCCACCACACTCATACACTAGGGACAGTGGCAGGTCTGCTGGGGTTGCACACACACTCAGCACTTCCCTTTCTCTGAATTCCAGAGCCTTCTCGACCCTAGCCTCCGCTAGGGAAAAGTCTGGTGGTTTTTACAGCTCTGATCACATTGCTGACACTTTCTCTGGGTCAGAAATGATACACGGCAGGTTAAGCTGGCAGGCGGGACTCCAGAAAAAAAAAACAAAACGTTATCTGCACTTGAGAAGAAAGGTTACACGCTGTATGTATACCCAAGATGGAGTCATCACGCCTGGAGCGGCCATCATCCGTGCTGGGCAAAGCTGCTAGGAAGCAAAGCAGTTAACACAGAGCATCTTATCCAAGAAAGTTTCCTTCTTCCTTTTAAAGAAATACCCAATTCAAAGGGGTAGTCAGAGATTAAAGTCTTCAAAACAGAAAAAAAAAAAATGTCCACATATGGGCAAAAAAGCCTTCAAATTTTGAAGTTTAAGAGGGTATCAAGTAGAATGCCATAAGGGATAAAAAATAGTTTTGTTGATACCAAGGATAGAAACTGAGCACAGATCATAGCCACGTCACTCTTTATGCCCTCTTAAGAGAGAGCTGCACACAACAAATGCAGAACTCCAGACATGGCTGTACAAAATATACTCCCATTTTCACCACAGGGAAAACGTGTGTATGTGCAGCAGAGATCCCACACACACTTTGGGCGATGCTTCCATTGCTCGGCATTTCAAATGCATTTGGGTTTTTTTACCCAAAGTGTAGGGTACTGCACCTGGGGAGGAATAACCCCATGCACCAGTACAGGTTGGGGGCTGACCTGCTGGAGAGCAGCTCTGTGGAAAGGGACCTGGGAGTCCTGGGGGACAACAGGATGCCCACGAGCCAGCGATGTGCCCTGGTGGCCAAGAAGGCCAATGGCATCCTGGGGGGCATCAAGCAGAGTGTGGCCAGCAGGTGGAGGGAGGTCATCTTCCCCCTCTGCTCTGGTGAGGCCACATCTGGAGTACTGTGTCCAGTTCTGGGCTCCCCGGGTCAAGAAGGACAGGGAACTGCTGGAGAGGGTCCAGCAGAGGGCTACACAGATGATGAGGGGACTGGGTCTCTCTTATGAGGAAAGGCTGAGGGACTTGGGGCTTTTTAGTCTGGAGAACAGAAGACTGAGGGGGGATCTTATTAACGCTTATCAATCCTTAAAGGGAGGGTGCCGGGGGGATGGGAACAGTCTGTTTTCAGTGGTGCCCAGTGACAGGACAAGAGGGAACGGGCACAAACTTGAGCATAGGAAGTTCAATGTAAAACTGAGGAGGAATTTCTTTCCTTTGAGGTTGGCAGAGCGCTGGCACAGGCTGCCCAGAGAGGGGGGGGGGGAGTCTCCCACTCTGGAGCCATTCCAAACCCGCCTGGACGCCATCCTGTGCCACTGCTGGAGATGCCCCTGCTCTGGCGGGGGGTGGGACTGGGGGAGCTCCAGAGGGCCCTTCCGACCCCGACCAGTCTGTGATACACTATTAGACCTGTAATACAGTCGGCTCTCTTAATGAAACTTGGAACATTTTTTTAGATTTTGGGGGTGGGTTGGCATGGTTCTTATTATCATCCTTACGATTAAAGCGAATTTAAAGCAATCCACATCCTAAGTGCTGCCAACCAGGCACCTTTCAGATCAAAATCACGATCCCACTGATGACAGGACTATAGGCTACAGAAAAGATGGCAGCCTGTGCCCCACGTACACAGAGGTACAGAAAATATGCACATAAAATGCCCATAATTCACTACAGCTCCTTCCTCTAACTATCCACCTGTAGAACAGTTAGAAGAAATATACTGGAGAAGATGGAGATTATTACAATAGGGGAGGTAACAACCCGGCAGCATGTGAAGTTAGGAGATGAAAGAGGGAGAGCATGTTAAAATAAAGAAGAATATTTAAAGGAACACATGAGAAAACCAACAAAAACAAGGAACAAAATGAAACTGAATGTTCAAACATTCACTGGGAAGTTAAAAACCAAGATGCAAGGATAAGGCATAACTGACATCACTTAGCATCCTTTCAGAAAAATCTATCCTTTTACATAAAACTGCTCAGTACACACATTATTATCAACTTCATATAACAGCTACCTTAAGGGAACTCAAAACTCATGACAGCGTTTGAAATAATTCTGAATATAATCACGCAACTCCTCTGAACTCCCACCTCCTCCTTTTATACACAGACAATAGGCTGATTATTTACAAAGGATCAGCTTAATCTGAAGAGATGCTTTTGTCCAAAATACCTGAAGGCTGCAATTTCTTCCCATCTCATGACCAAACATTGCAACAGTTCACCTAATGGCATTTATGTACTTAACCTGTATAAATTTTGGCTGCATAAAGAGATAACCTGGCCTTTCTAGCCAGAGACATATAGTTTTTAAAAGTTACGCTTTCTAATCTGTGCAGTAATCACTTGGATCTTCATTTGCAACTGACCCATGTTTTGGGGAAGAAAAAAAAAAACAAAAACAAAAAACCGCACTTTAAAAGGATGTTTCATCCTGTAAAAGTTTTCATCTGAGGGTGAATATAGTAATTTCAGGAAGTTGCACTTGTGATTGGTTTTGAAGTTAGCAACAAGGAAAATCAATGGGGGGTTCTAGCACTGAAAACTCAGAAGTTAACATTTTTACATGAGGAAATTGAAGACAAAAACCTTCAGTGCACCTGGACAAGCTCCTTCCACAGTCAAAACCACAAGTATCAGCACCATAAACGTCAAAAGCATTTGTCTCGTCACATCACTCTTCTCACCTAAAAACTTTAAAGTTGTTCCTGCATAGGGTTGGGGGATTGGTTGTTGTTTTTTGGTTTTGTTTTTTTTTTTTTTTTCTCTAAAGTAAAACGAGGTTGCTAGCATACAGCAAAGCAGAAGCTTTTCAAGCATCACCTCCCTGAGTAGCTACTTGCTAAGATGCACAAAAGCCTTACTAAAGGCTTAGCTTTCTGACCCTTGAAGTTTACACACAGCAACCTGTTGTTTTTACCTGTCACCTCTCGAGCCAATTCAAAACGAGAAGCTCAGAAGTGCCACCAAGACGGCATTTATTAAAAGGCTAACGTTCTGGAGAGCTGCTAGGTTGAAGAAAATGGTTTTGGTACTGACCTGTATAAAAGCCATCCAATTAATTTATTTTAATGCCTATTTTGGTTACATATCATTTTTGTCACATCCTACCCCAGGCTTTACAGACAACTTCAATAACCAGTATACAATTTCTCATCTTCTAGTATCACTTCGCTCCACCAACAGGCAACAGAGTTGCCTCATGCACAGTCCTTCAACTAATTTAGAGGCATATTTAAATATTAACTTTTACTGGCCGACAGATTACAATGTAATGCATTGCCTGGATTTTCACACTACAGTAATTTTTCCATTAATTGCAGATAGCCTTAACAGCTCAGAGAATCCATAAATCTTCAACTTAGGTTTCCGGGAAAAAATGAGGGGTAGAAAAACAACGACCTACTTTTCAACATCAGCTGACATCACCAAATCATTTATACAAATGAAATTAGCCTAAGCTAAGGTATAAAGATAATCAAGGAAAAACAACAACAAAAAAATCCCGTATGTAACAAGAACAGCTTTCTGCATAACTATCTCTTCAGAAGAAAACATGATGCTTACAGAAGTGAGTAACCATCACATTACCAATTGCTGCTATAGTTTTTTCAAAGTACTAAATCAGAACAGTCAAAAAGAGTGAGGAAGCAAACAGAACCTGGGTACCAATACAGTTCGATTAAAAAAAAAAAAAAGAAAGAAAAAAACCCAGGAAAATATTAATTTGGCAATTTCTTCACTGTGGACATTAATGCATTAATAGAAAGCCTGCTGTGAATTACTTTTCACTTTTTAATCACGTGGTACCAGCTCCAGATGGGCTAGATGCCAAGTCATTTAAAAGCGTTCAAGTAATATGAATACACACCAGCATTTCATTTAACCTCGCTCAGCTCCACTAAATGAAGTAACAGTGCTCTCAATCAGGCTTAATTGTTTTAAGAAACGCGCAAAACATCTCTAGCTCTGCTTCAGTACAGCAACAAGCCACTTTCACTCATAAGCTATTTTTAGAAGTCATTATTTTGGAAAAATACATCTATAAGAGAATACTTACAGATTGTATATCTTGTAATGGTTTTTATGCTTTGAATCCAAAAACCTTAAATAGAAAAAAAAAGCATGTATTAATATACATTGCAATGATGTTGGACCTTAATTTGCAGCATCGTTAAGGCAGCATCCAGCACGTGCGGTTCTGTGTTCCAAGTCCCAGCTGGCCCTGAAATGCCTCAAAATCAAGGAGGCAGGGTGTTGCAAACCTCACTCGTACAAATAATCCAGTAGTATGGATGCAATTGAGGAGATCTGACCTGCAACTGAAATATTTATTGTATGGACCACAATCTGCGCTGATTTCTAAGATACCTGCACATCAATATATTAAGCTGAGGAAGGGTTGTTTATTTTCAAAGCAGAAAGCATCAATTACAGAAAGTATCTGTAAACACCTACTTCCAATTTAATCACCTATGCAAAATATTTTGCCACTGTGGTGTTTCCAATAAAAAAAAAAAAAAAGGCAGTTAAACTAATTTTCGTATTCCAGTCAGAACAGCCAGAATCATTTAGTTTAATACCAGGTTTCTAAAATGACCATTATTTGCCACTGAAGTCCGAGGACAGCACCCAATGGTATCCTGCGTTCAGAAAGGAGGAGAAAGACCACTATACTTTTTCACCCTCATTTAATTTTCATGCTTACTTTGTAACAAGAACTTCCCATACAAGCCTCGGAGAGCCAAACTGCAAACATGATTCATCAAAATTGCCACGATTATATATGATGTGTCACCTGGCAATGTTCAAGAAGAAATAACATACAAATGTTTACACTTAACATCATCAACAGTGTGTATCTGCACATCAGCCAGAAGGAATTTAATTAGCCATGACAGAACATGCTGTTCAAATTGAAAAGAAACACTAGCTGCTAAAATCCTGGAAAGCTCAAGCAAAAACAAACTCTGGTTATCAGTCATAATATTCCAGAAGAACCTAAAAGAACTCTGTGGCTAAACCGATGCGTTAAAATAAGAACAGATGTGAATGCTCCTTGTGCGGCATCAAGTATGAGATTCCAATTTCATCGGCAAAAGTATTTCACAGCTCCCACTGGCACCCCTGTTGGCAGACTTGGAGAGATTAAGGAAGATGGTGGACACGGCAATTTGTTCAGGAGATGACCCCACTTGTTTAAAACACACTGGAGAGCAAGGAGAGCTGACTCCGCTTCTGCCAGCAATAGCCACAAAGCTGAGCATAAGCTTTCACGCAAGTATTTTTCTACAGACAAAATTCCATCCGAAACCTCTCAAAGCATCAGTCACAGGAGACAGCCAGCAGTCCAGGTCGTACTTCTCAAACAATATCAGCATTAAATTTGTCAGGATACCAGCTCTTCAGAAAAAGCTTACTGGCTCAATACCAATTGCTCCGGAGCTCAAACACGTTGAATTTCTGCATAAAAAGCTCTTGGGGGGGGAAAAAAAAAAAAATCCACCATAAAGAGACAAAAGAAGCAGATGAGGACCTACTGACTGCAACATACAGCATTCTGCATGATCATATTTTGCGTGTTATTCTTGTTTAAAATTAAGTGGCAAACATAACACTACTTTAGCATCCAGTTCCCTACAGCCACTTAATTTATATCTCTCTGTATCTTAATTTGGTTGATTACACTTTTAGGTGATCACTACTCCTTTTGATCAGAGTGTTTATGGACAACTTAATAATTACATAGTCATTCCCTTTCAAGAGTCTAATTCACAGGTACCTACATAGTTAACCAATAAAGTACTTATTTCCTTCATACAGAAAGCAGCTGAAATCAATGCTGTGAATGGAAGAAGGCATCCAAAGACTACTGCCTATTATTATTTATTTGGGTTACTGCCATGTCATTTAGTCCAAGTCCAGCCTTTGCCCCATCCTACAATTTCTGAAGGTGGAGTCCACCAAGGACCACATATTTCACGTAGCGGATGCAATGCCCATATCAACTAAACGAAAAGCTGGCACTGACTGCTGGTAAAGGAAGACACCTAGATAGTTTGAGTTTGTGGGACAACCCTTTAACCATCCCAAAAAGACGGCAAAAGCTTCTTCTTGCGTGCAAGCTGTATGCAATGATACGATTAGAAAACACAACTTCACACCTCTGTTGACAATTCTAGCAGAGACAATTCTAGCAGAGACATACACACTCTGCAAGACTATTTACAAATTGCTACACTAAACCTCACCGAGATGACCAGCTCTGGAAAAGTGACTTCTCACCGCCGCTTGACAAAACAAGGTCGCTTCCGCAAGCCTGCTCAAATCCAGCCTCCGACATTTTCAGTGCC
Organism: Vanellus vanellus; assembly: GCF_965231255.1. Taxonomy (NCBI): domain Eukaryota; kingdom Metazoa; phylum Chordata; class Aves; order Charadriiformes; family Charadriidae; genus Vanellus; species Vanellus vanellus. The sequence goes on along the minus strand of NC_138912.1, from coordinate 41,231,322 downwards.
GTTCGTGGATAGTGAGCTGCGTCATGACGGTTAACTAAGCCAAACCGAAACCCCCTCGAACTCATCTGAAGCTAACTGCAGCTGTGCAGGGAAGTCGCTGACTCTCAGTTGAGGGTTACGATTCCTGCCAGCGTGGGAACCAAGGAGCCGTCTCAACGAACTTCTGTACAAACCTGGATGCAAACAATTACCAGCCAAATTCAAGCACCGCCAATTCTGCCCACCAATGATTATGAGAAACTTTCTGCGGCATCTCAAATCTGGGCGCAGCACCTTCTTGCCCAGATATACCTACTTCTAACTTTGCTGCACAACCATGCCCTGTACTGCATTATCCCCCCCATCCCCAAACATCAAGTCTCTTGGAGAACTACTGAACTTAGGACCTAAAATACCCAAAACCTCAAAAGCATCATACATGACTTAAAAAAAAAATAAAAAAAAATAAGAACCTATAATGCTAAAACCACTAACATTTGGCAGCTCCTGCCAAGTATTCAGTTTTTAATGCGACCTCTCGCACTACATTCGCCAGATTTGTCAACCAAATAAATCACAACGATGCTCCTAAAACACTAAGTACACCTTCCACAGTTGTAACCAGCAGTTCAGAGTAGAACACTATTCGATGTTAAAAAAGACAACCTGTAGTGTTTTGTTAGTCTTTTTACAAAATGTGCTATAAAGCATCACCAGCAATAACAAATTTTATGTGATTCTTCTCCTCATCCATAATTATTGAACACAGCCAGATGTAAATGCCTTTATCTCAAGTCACCTATATTTACTTGTTTTAATCTAAATTAACTTATCAAGCACTTCATTTATTGATTGAAGAAAGGATATGGGCAAGCATATTCTGAAACACCATCAGCTATCGGAGAAAACTCTCAACACCGTGAACAAGGGCATGGACTGACATCTTTCTAAAAGCAAAGAACCTCCTTTTACTCCAACATGATTTACTGAAATCAATTTTCATACTAAAAAGCAGGTCACATGTATTTGAGACCAAGCCAGAACAGCAGCCTGGCCTAAAATTCTTGAAAATAGCATTTTTGTTGTTTCCAACTTTTTTCAGGAAAGCTAGTAAGGCAACATCTACAAGATGCAAAAATTGTACCATTTCTATGAGTCAGAACACACATCCTTTCCTTAGGAGAACATAAATGAGTGCAGAAAAGGATACTTAATATTTACAAGAATAAGGTTAAGGAAAATAAAAAGAAAGCCTTACCTTACTACATCATCAATGTTGTTCCGGTATACTCCTTCAAGCCTCTCCGCAGGAAAACCCATAGCAATTATGTTTGGATAAATATCTGAATATGCAAGTCAAGGAAACATCCGCAAAGCATGTGACATTTCTACAATAGCATTAAACAGATATTAATCAAACATTTAACCATATCAAAGTCAGAGCAACAACTCTGACCGACTCCCATATGAGAACAATTCAGCTTCATATATGCAGAAATAAGGGATCTTTAAAAAAAAAAAAAAAAAGCTGAGAAAAAGGTTGGGGAAGGGAGGGAAAAACACCACAGGAGGGAAACTTTTGAAAACACAATACTTTGACCACAGCTGCTGTAACAAAAATCTCCTTACTCAAACGGGTAATTTATTAGAAGTCCGTGCTATCAAGCAGCTGATGGTTAACATCCATTAGGAAGGCAAGCCACTAGAAAAGCAGAGCCAAGTAATCCACTTCTATCGTACATCATCTCACTCGAATCACCAAAATGCTACATGCTGGTTGTTCCCTACAGTTTGAGTGGCATATTAAATCCAACAGGAAACTATTAAAATAGTCTGTGTGACTAAACTCCAAGACAGTCCAAATTAAAACCCATGTTCGAGTCCCCAGTGATCCCAAAATAGGTATATCACACAAAACAGCAAAACAAACAAAAAAAGTGCATTTCAGGCATGCAAGACCTGGCATGTTTACATTAAACAATAATGTTTTTATCCCTTTCCTTGATTTCTACATAACAGACCACTACAGAGGCCCAGGTAGCTCTGAATACCTACACGTAAGATATTGCAGTAGATGGGAATGTACAGATCTGAAAAGGATTATATATCTTATTCATAAAAAAAAAAAAGTCATTCCCCACTTCTGGAAAAATATTCTAGTTTCTTATTCCAAACTACCTGTAATTCACTTGCCAAAAGCAACCTGAGACAAAGAACTTAGGAAAAGTACCTCTTAGCAGAAACAAATTAGCACTAAGGGAAAAAGCCAAGTACAAATATTGTAAGTTTATATCCGAAGCTGATGTAGTAAAGAATTAAAAACAAATGGCCAGAAAATTACTGGTTATTTATTTTCCTGGTGGTGTAATAATGTATGGATTTTAATTTTTTATTTTTTTTTTAAACAGAACTCGAGAAAAGAATGTACTCCCAAGTTTTAAACATTATTAGAAATGATAATGTAGTGAAGAAGCTTCACTGAAAAGCAAAACAGAAATGAAACTAGCAGCTCAAAAACAGACCATACCCTACCACATTAACATACTCCTCCTCAAACTAATTTTAGGAGTAAGAACAAAGCATGATATGTTTGAAGCTGGCCCTGCTTTAAACAAGGGGGCTGAAACAGGTGATTTCCAGAGGTCTCTTTCCACCTAAATTACTCCACAACTGTAAGAATCGTGTTGGTTTTTATGGTTAAAATCTAACAAAGCTCCAAAGAGTAATCATCAGAATGGAAGACACTGCAGCAGCTTCCAAGATGTTAATATTCCAGTTACTTGTACACAAAGAAAAGCCTGAAGTAGGATACTAACTAATTTACTCCAGCCTTGCAGAATTCCCACGAGCCTAAGTACTCACAGGGAAGCAGCATGGACCAAGTTCTGCATTTACACAGTTAACTAGAAGACTTAAGAAAAACATTACGAAGTGAATACACGGAAATAATGTTTTCTGCTCTCAAAAAAAAAAAAAAAAAAAGAAAAGAAAAGAATTAGCATTTACTATGTTGTAATCCAAGTATTAATAGACATTGGTCTGCCTGGACTATTCAAAAGATGATTTATGCAGACAATGTGAAAAATATGAAAGCTTTTGAGAAATCCAAATAAACAGCTGTAGCTGCCTTAAATACCAACACCGAAAGCGGTTCTCGTCTGGTCTCCAATTTATACTGTACTTGCCCAAACCCTAAAAGCAGCTTATCTTAAAAAAACAAACAAACAAACAAACAAACAAAAAACCAACCCACACACCAAAAAAACCCCACACACCCAAAAAACCCAAACCCCAAACATTAAGTTGCTTAACTTCCAGAGCTTGTGATAACTTCAGATACTATCAAATCACACAAATCTTAAACTTCAAACTTCACTCTGAATGCATTTTACTCTGCAAGCAGTCCACACCCCTTTGTTAAATTAACAAAAGGCGCTATATAATTAGCAGTGTATTTACTATTTTATCAGTGACTACTTGCCATAAGCAGAAGAAACTGGCTATAAATCATATATTGCCCTATTAGCAGTGAGTTACCTGACTTTCAGCTCGCATATCCCATCACTCCCTCCTCGTTCTTGATTTCTACCTACTGCCAGTTGGAGCATTTATACTCAAAAGCACCTCCTTGTGTGTTCTGCTCTGAGCAGCAGGGCTATATAAACTACCAGAGCAAAACAAGCCAGTATACTAGCCTGCTTTCCACAGCACTTCTCTGTAGAAGATGAGCGTTCATGCTAGCAACAGGGGTAAAATAAATTCATTCTGACACACCACATCAAAACAAAACTACGGTATCAGCCATGAGAGATACCCAAACTTCACCAAATTACTGTGCGACTTGCTCAAATTTCTATTCGCAGTCATGAGCTTTACTACACATTTTTTCTTCCATGCCTTTCAGCCCACAGTTTGTGTTCAGATGCTTTTCTTCTGCTGTTGGCTTTTCCTCTCCAAGAGGCTCAGAAACGAGACGCTTTCCAGGACTCCCAGCTGGTGCAAGATGGAAGCGAAGCAGACAGACGCCCCAAGCGAAGGGAGCAGAACATCTTAACAGCGGTGTTTCCAGCTTGCAGGCTCACAGACTTCTCCAAACACCAAAGCCTCAAAATACGCAGGCAGAGAGAGAGATAAAAAGCTCCAAAATAACCCGGGCGGTCTCACGCTTTTGGAAAGCACGATCCCCTTTTGGCTCCCGCATCTCATGTGACCCCCTCTCCCCTCCCTCGCTCCTCAAGGGCTGTACGTGTACCGTTCGTGCATAGCTCGCAGGCGTTTCGTCTTTTAAACAGAAGCAAGCCAGCAGAATTGGATGCTTAAGCTTAACTGTGCATCATTATAGGTGCATTTTTCAACCCAGAGCTGGTATCGCAAAAGGTGTTCCACGATATGCCAGTAAGCAAAGAAAATGGGGAAAAAAGACTTCAGATGGGGGAAACTGGGGAGAGCACAAATCAATTTACTGATGCCGGTTCAGTAAAAGTGTTGTGTGCTGTGGAGTTTTGCAACCTGACAGCACAAAAACTGAAGTGGCTCTGAAAAACAAATATCCAACAGTGAGCCTGGCGGGGGAGGGCTGGTTTTAGAAAATTTTTTTTTTTTTTTTTTTTTTTAAAAAAACAGGCAGGGCAATTTCTCCCCCACCTAAATATAAGCATCCTGAAGTACCTTACTTATTATCTCAAAGTATTAGGCTGGGATGCAATTCACACACCACTGCTGACTCACTCTTCTGTCTGCTAGAGATCTGGCATTAAGGGACATTGGCCGCCGTGAGCAAATGACACCCTTCCATGGCACAGGCTTCACCTGCAGCCAACCAAAGCAAGCAACAACTATCACAGAATGGTTTGGGTTGGAAGGGACCTTGAAGATCATCCAGTTCCCAGCCCCCTGCCCTGGGCAGGTACACCTCCCACCAACCCATGTTGCTCCAAGCCCCGTCCAACCTGGCCTTGAACACCTCCAGGGATGGGGCAGACACAGCTTCTCTGGGCAACCCGGGCCAGGGGCTCACCACCCTCACAATCAAGAATTTCTTCCTAATATCTAATCTAAATCTCCCCTCTTCCAGTTTACAGCCATTATCCCTCATCCTATTACTGCATGCCCTTGTAAAAAGTCCCTCTCCAGCCTTCTTGTCTGCCCAGCCTGTACTTGTGCATCACAAAATATATTCATATCGCTGGTGAAGATCATTTTGTCTTTTGAAAAGCATGCTGAAGCACCACGTTGCTTTGCAACTCTTTGGTTGGTTCAAGCAACTGAAGAATGCCTTTTGCTTTATGGAGTAACCCAAGATGGAAGAACAGAGTGACAATGCTGTTTGCAGATGATCTAAATCTTTAAGCAAAAATAGCAGTTTCATCACTTAATTGAAAAATCTGCCACAAACCCCAAGCTCTTCCACCCTTCCTCTCCTGTGAAAAGATGCCCCAAGATCTGCAGCAAGTGAAGGGGACAATTGTTACTGCAACAGTACTAGCTTGCTTTTTTCCTGCTGCTGAGGAACGAAACAGTCCTCCTCCGGGACAGCCCGTGATCACCACACAGAAGGGTACGGAGCTGAGCCAGTTATAGGAGCAGCCATCCACCGAGCATCACCTTCAGCAAGTTCTCCTACCACCAGCCACGCTCAACAGTTCAGAGACACAGCTTTCCACACCACAGTTAATTTAACATTGATTTCCAAAGTTGAAGTGAAGATATTTGCTACCAAGACAAGGTTTCTTACAAAGGAGCTTGGTAGCTGGGCTTACATTCAAAGCAAGAATTCTGAGTCATCATGAAATCAGTAATGATACTGACAATTTTAGAAATCTGGAAGAATTGGTGTTTTAAAGCATGCGACAAGTTCATTATCAATTCCAAACTTTGGGGTTATTTTAGACGGGCAAATGAAAACGGATAAAGCCTCAGCCATTTATTGAGGCAGTTCTACAACACATGCAAAACAAATTAACCAAACTGTCGTAACGACCAAAATTTGAAATGGGCTTTATAAAAAAACGTAAAATAAACCCTGCCACGTTTTGCCAAAGTGGCTCTTTCCTAAGAAACCCATTCCCAGAAATGGTTTTAACAGTGTTTAAATCACTCATTCCTTTCTCAATCTTGTAAACATGGAGGCTGGGATTCTAGTCAGTAATCATCATAAAAATACACGTGACAGACTCACAATACACAACAGCAAAACACTAAAATGCCAACCTCTACTCAAGTTCATACTTCTAACTGCAAAACTTCAGCTTTCAAGTGACCAAAGACGACACTACGCTATACCCAAAAAACCTTAAAATGAAAACACCCAATAATTTGATAAGCTACCAAAGGCCACAACGAAAAAGCGATGCTTCGTCAATACTGACGACATACCAAGGCAAATAATCCGTACGCTGCTTCAGAAACACCACTGCTCTAATGCTGTTCATAGATTCAACAAAACACTGTTCTTAAAGCCTGAAATCATTCCCACAAGCTAAAGATGATAGTCTCTCCAGTTGCTATGAGAAAAATCCTGTATCATTATGTAAATCAGCAGTTATAATCACTTTCAAAAATAGCTGTCTATATAGTCACATCGTGCTAAACTCAAATTAAGGAATATGCAGCATACACTTCACATTTTATATATACATACACAAAAGCAAATGACTTGTATTGGTCCTATAACTGACTTTACTCACAAATTTAGCTTTTTTTCCCCCAATAATGGAAGGTGTCCAAAAAAGCATACCGAAACATTTACCAATTCTTAAAGTTCTTAAACAGCCACAAGAAAGTTGCAACAGCTATAGCCTTTCCTGCGATGATCAACATTTTCAATTAATATCTAGAACATGAGTCACTAGAATTTTCTAAGTAATTTTATTAAGTCCTATTTCAAACAACGTGTTTAATCCCTTATCCTCGCTCTGCTCATGAAGGCGGCTATAACAGAAAAAACAGAAAGCAAATGACCTAATCTTCCTATTTTATAAGCATGTTAGAGCATGCAGTGCGTAAGAATTTACATATAGCTTTACTTTTTTAACCCACCACTAACGACAGATTTTAAATCAAAATGCAAATAAAAACCAACCTTATACCTCTTGCCCTTTACAACCCAAGGCTTCTGGAAGCCCTGCCAGGCGTCAGACTTATCTTTCTTTAAAAAGGAAATTTAAAACAAGCTGAGCATTGCTGAAGCTGTGAGTGATGGTCACTGCTCAAGTCATGCTTTGCAGCTAAAAACTTACTGCAAAACCTGAACCTGACACCTGCAAATAAAAGGACAACAGTCCATTTTTCCCGACCCTCAGTTTCCAGCTTCCAAATACGAATCTTATTTAACAAAGAACAGATTTATATTGCTTAATCTATGGCCTGAAAAAAGCTTCACAACTGCCAGGAATGCAAATTTTCACTTCCAGTTGAGGCAAGCAAGGCATGTACTTGCTTTAATCCGCTCCTAAACAGCCCACTCCTCATTCGCCCGCCAGCTGCTGTCACAGTTTTGCTCCGCTATGCATCACCCATCACCCTCCTGGCTGCAGAGAGCCACAACGCAAAGGAAGCCAGCCTCCAGTGTGGGGTGGCCAAGCTGTCAACTGCTAAGTCCCATTTGACAGCGACACCAAAGAGCAGAGGAACAACGTGACTTTGAAGTCTCCAAAAGTTGCTTTGTTGTCTCAATTTGCTTGCAATTTTCAGGAACTCTGACTTCAGTAACCGTGCAGCGTGGTCTAGCAGTGCATCTGGCCCTACCAGCTATGAAATGTTAGCGTGCTAACCTCAAGCCCTTTTAACTCCAGCTTAAACAAGTCTGTAGAGCAACGGCAAGGAAAAAAAAATTACTTTTTTTGCTGTTCAACAGCTTGACAGCCTGAAGCTACAGGGGGAGTGTTACGAGAAGTGTCCACACTCCATCCTCAAACAGATTTAAGAGTCCTGACAAATGGCCAAGCTCTTATTAGTGCCATTTTCTTGACAGCATCCCTAAAAAAAAAAAAAAAAAAACCACGACATAGGAAAATATACCCAGGGAAATCCAGAAAAGTTTCCTAGCATCTATACTGTTTAGCCTGTACACATGCATAACTTTTTCTTAAGGTGGCATTTTCATTAGCCAGCATGAAACGCAAAATAAGTTTACTATTTTTCTATGAGTCTAGATAATCAGGAAGTATAGAGGAAATGAACAGGAAGAAAGTTCTTCAGAGCAAAGGAGGATTCCTTGTAGCCAGCCAGCTGCACTTGCCAACTCTACCATCTGTGCCTTAAAGAACAAGAAAAGAGACCAACTCAGATGTGGCTGAGAGAAACATTTTATGATTTAGAAGAAATGCATTTAACCCCTTAATGCTCAGTATTTCAACTACAACCCTTTTTCTTCTTTTTTTTAATTTTTTAATAATTTTTTAATCTTTCAGCGTGTAATTTAAATGCAGCAACATAGACAAAGAACAACAAAACCACAGCTCCTTCGTATATGGGGGGGCAAACCTGTCCAGATGAGGTCATGGGGCTGACAACAGGTCTGGAGGGGAACTCAAATTCCTGCAGCGCAAAGAAGCAAATCAGAGATGCTTGAAAACGATACTGCCAGATTGTCTCAGGAACCAGCTACATCCTCAACTCACTTCCATCTCATAGCAGGATTTTTGGACGTGCTTACTATATTGCATTTGGGATGCGTTCCCAGAGCAAGAGTCTCTCCCCTCCCGTGAGGTGTACGAAATGTGTCTTGGAGCTCTCAGCCAGACGGAGGCTTTGCTGAACAGCTAATATGGTCAAGAAGACTGGAAAAAGAAACCACACAAGCTACACAATAAGCAGCAGACTTTTTTTTTTTTTTTGCAAAACATGGTACCAACATGAAACTTCACAGCATAAATACAAAAGACGGTAACAGAGGAGCATGAAAGAAGACGATGTCTACTCTACAGAAGAGCTTATTCGGACAAAGACTGAGAAAAATATGCCTTAAACTTTCATTTCAACATGGGCTGGAATCACAAATAAAGACAGGAAAGCACGCAGATAGTAAAGCAAACATGAGCTTGCTGTCAAGAGCTGCAAATCCCTCTAAAATGGCTGATGATATTACAGAACACCAAAAAAAAGCTACCCTTCCCATTAAGAAAAAGCCATGACCAAACAGAAGCATAACAAACGATGCTACAGCACACTATAGTATTCACATAAAATCCAACAGAAAGAACTCTACAGCTGAGGAGTCAAAGATTGGGCCTCAACTCCCTACCCAACATCAAGTCCAGGTCTACAGCACTGAACAAAACACAATCCCAACAAGTTTCTAGAGGTGAAAACATGCGGAGGGCCAGTTAAGAAGGCATTTTGCTTCTTCCAAAGCCGGAGCAGAAACGGCGTCCCACCTTATCACACCTACTCTGGCATCCCAATTAGCAGCAGCAACACAGCAGCCCAAGGCCAAGAGCTGTGCCAGTGGCAAAGGACAACTCTACGTGCAAGGCTGAGCAGGAAACACCTCTGCTGAGTGGATCTTCTCAGTAGGAGGCAAAGCTTGACCGTGGCATCTCAGTTTGAGATTTCCAAAGTGACAAATTTACCTATTTTAACCCACGAACCCAACTCAACACCAATTCTTTCAAGGCAGAGTACAGGACCTCCCTGGTACATGTTCTCAGTGCACTACCACACTTTGCCGGATTCTCCTTTAAAGAAGCCCGATGCGTACTTAAGCACAACCTAACCTCCAACACCCACAGAAAAATACAAGAATTTTATTCAGTAAAAAGCAGCCAGCACAGAGAGTCACTACTTTGATATTTACTGACAGGAAGTGAAAAATGGCTCAGTCTCAACTTTTTGCAAGTCTGAAACGACGTCCAAATCTTTCAGAGACAAGTGAATTTAAAATAGGTACCGGGCTAGAGGACAAATATGTCACACTAAAAAGCTTTATAACACAATAAGCTACAAACCCTAGGATTTGTATGAATTTATCAAAGCTTAGTTTGGGGAGAGGGGAGAGTGGAAGGGTGGTGTGATCCAAGAGAAGATAAAGGTGAGCAGCAAAAGACGACATAAGGCCATCCTCATAAACTGTTTCTCAACCAACAAGCCCCGGGTAGATTGCTAGATTTCATTAGAATGAAATTATGACTTTCTCCTCTAAATGTTAGTATAATAAAAAAAAAAAAAAAAAGGACATTACTTCTCTAACTCACCCACACACAAGAAATTAAAGAATAGAAAATACACAACTACTTCAATTCCAGCCCGATATATAGCCAGGCAATGCACTGAAGTAAGCAGAGGCCTCTAAGAAAATTAATCGTGCAATTAAAAGCTATTATACTACAGCTCCACAAAGGCAGAATTAAGTTTTATAAAGACACTTCTTAAGCACTTCGCTACAAAAAAACTGGATATTAAGCAGTTTTTATGCACTGCTGCACGTTGGGGCTGCGAAGCTGGGACTTCATCTTTAAAGGGAACAATGCCAGCTTTTGCAATAGTAATCTTCCCAAACACAGAGCAGTCGAGTTTAATTTTTTTAGCCGCACAGCCAATTACCATTTGAATCACAGAGCCCACTACTTTAGCTACGTTGCCTAAAAATCGTTATGAAGATAACCTAGATTTATGCAGCATGATACACGGCCTAATTGACAATTATTTAGTTGCATTCTACAAAACTTTTTTTTTTTTCAGGGCCTCATAGGCAAGACGGTAAACGAGGCAGATGACAAGCGGAGCAAAGAGGATGCTAGCTTGAATTAGAAACTGGAACAAGGATTTGTTTACATCTGAAATATGAATCTGGGAGTAAGACACGTTCAAAAACTAACAGCAATCTCTGAACCCAAAGCAGAGTCAACCACCCACAAAGCATTCCTGTTTCTGAAAAGTTCATAAGTGGCTCTGTGGAACAGGATCGTTCCCATATTTTCAAATAAATTCCCTTCTTACAGGCCGGAAATCACCATCCCAGTAATTCACATGAATGCACAAACGTGCACAGCTTTAATCCCCAAAACTTTCACCGAAGTGCCAAATCAAAGCAGCTCACAACTACCCTAGTATTTAAGATGAGGCATCATCTCCAACAATCACTACTCACAACTCCCGGCTATATCCCATTTACCCCCCCCCCAAAAAAACTATGCAATAATTAATCTTCAATATCCACCGGCACAGTAAACGAATACAAATCATATGGAGCTCTGAGCTTCAGATTACTCGCTGGGTACTCGAACTAGAAAGGAGGTGGGCTTTTTAAAAGGGAGTTAGTTATGACTAATGACAGCAACTTCGGTCTGTAATGTAATTAAGGGATTTGACAGCTCAACTGCCTATTCCCTCCCTTTTCTTCCAGTTTGTCAGAACACAACCATTGTCCCTTAAATCATTATACAAGAACCATTTTCTTGTTTAAACATGTTGTAAGGGAAGACTCTAGGCTAAGGTAGCAGGGGTATAATTTGTCAGCTTATGCAGTATTAATGTGGCAACAACATTAATCCATTTAAAATATAATTTCATTTAAGAAACTATTCAGAGACTCACAACTCATAAAAGCAACTCGGTAGACAGAAACTTTGTACATAAAATTTCAACTCTGTAGTTATTACATTCTGAAGTTTAGTTTTGTCATGGCTTTACAGGGGGTTTTAACATAATGTGTTAATAAAACACATTCTTTCATTCGTATTATTGCTGAACAAATTACATCAATTGCTTCCACAAGAAGAGGATTTAGGTGTCGAAGTCATCCTACAAGGAAGAAAACTTGAACACAGAGTCACCTTTCTTCTGGAAGAAAATCAGAAAATTCTGTAGTCCTCTACACGGTGTTTTAACACATCATTTAGCAAACACCAGCTTTCTCTACAGCAGTCGCTGTACTTCAAAGCCTTTTGGTAACTAAAAAAAACCAAACCCTTCTCAAATGAGATGTATTAAGCGTAGCACTGGATAGCACTGGAAAAACACATTTTTGTCCCACAGAAATCTGCCGATCACCAGCCTAGCAGCCATCAAGAGACAACTAATCTTTCTGCATGTATTATACAGCGGCAATAATAGCCATTTCAAGTGTTGCATAAGCTCCACACTCAAAGCTATAGCCTTTCCCTAAATACGCCGCAGCCATCTCACAAAGTCAGTGGAAGTCACATGTAGGACAGAAAGGCCTTCCTGACTAGCACAAGTTCCTAGAAAGATGCACTTTCAAAATTCATCAGCCTCCTTCAAGACTCAGGTTGGCCCCGGTGTTGACACTAGGGCCATCCAATTGCACCCAGAGCTAAACCAAGAGCTTAACGGGCAGGATTTTCAGAAGTCCTCAACGCTGACCTAACTGTCCTCACCAAAATCACTGCCTAGCCTCAACAAAGATAATTTCTCAAGGGCTTCAAGTGCCAACACCTCATCAGTCTTATTTTAAGAGATAATGAACATGAACTTGGGATTTTCCTTACAAAAAAAAAAAAAAAGCTCAAATCCAGTATCAGTCCTAGGAAAGCCTGCACTTCATTCAGCCTTACCTTCTTAACCTTCTTAATGTTTAACGGCAAAGCTTTGGATGTTCTGAAAATTTCACACACTTAACTCAGCTTACAAACAGATTTCAATAAAGATTAGCTTCAGTTGCTTTTTTTCTAAGAGCTCGCCAGATAAGAAAATTTTATCAAGTGCCCACGTTAGCCACACATGTTTCTTTCCTCACCTTGAAAAGAACATCCAGCCGTCACTTCAACAGCAGAGCTACGTGAAACCAAGAATAAGTTTGCAGCTTTTGGCAATTTGGAAGTGTGCACAGGGAGTTATTTTTTAACTTCATGTTTAGCTTGTGCAAACAGTCTCCAGCGACGCTGCACATTGATTAAAAATTTCTGATGATGCAAGATGAAGTAGTCCGTTAGGAAGCCTGCACTACATTTAAGCAAGCGCAAAGAGATGAGCCGTAATTTGTCAAGTATGTTTTAAGCCCCCTTCCAAGCAACCGCAGTCAAAAAGCAAGGCAGAAAGGGACCAGGGTTACTCTGAATGGATGCACTTGCTCCAGCGGTGGGGGTTTTACTGTCAAACAACACTAGCCACAAATATGCACGTACTATGGCAATATGTCAAAGGGTTGGGTTATTTTTTTTAGGTTCCAAGGAAAAGTAAGTGATCCAGCACGTCTCTAACCCCAGAAGAGAAAAATGCACGAACACACTCGCGCCTATCACCACCTTGCTTTCTCCATCTGGACAATTCAAACATCTTTATCCTTGGTAAGCACAGAAAGACTCATTTTCCCAGGATCAAACACATCCTAAAGCAAGCAGGTAATCGAATCAAACTCAGAAAAGTCCCCAGCCAGTGGTGTTTTACTGCTGTCTATTCAAACAGACTTCTTGGACAAATTCAGAGCAAAACTGGCATGAATCTTCTTGTCCAAAACCCAAGATCGTCCGAGGCTCCAGAAGCAAAACGAGTCTGTCGGGCTCTTAACACTGCTAAGTAACATGGTTTACTCCGGAACAAAGAAATACTTTTCCACCAATAAAATGCGTTGCCAGTTGGTTTCTTCTAGTTTCTTCTAAACCCTTACCAGCCCTTGCTGCACTTGTGTGCAAGAACAACCTATTACAAAACATCTAATAAACTTCAATTTTAAAATGAAACCAAATATTTTAAACGAATGGCATTTCCAACTCGGGTGCTATTTTTAAATGCGGTACGTACCTCATGCCACTAATTCATTTTTTTCCTGGAAGCTAAGCCATTTTTGAGTGACGTCACATAATTTAAAATTTCATTTAAAATGCAAAGAGCTTTAGGACTGCAAATAGCATAAAGCAGTACGATATTCTAAGAAGCTCCCACTCGCAATTTTAGCATTCTCTGCCTTTCATTACGTGAGACAAACTACATGTGAGACTTGTAAATAAACTGCACCCAACATCTAATCTTTACTCAATATTGCTACAGTTTATATGACTATATAGGTCACGAGCTACACATGCTTCAGTTAAGTATCAGGGTAGGCATGCTCTACCCTACATTCGGGCTAGATGGCCATTTTCATGCATAACAGAAGGCCTGGAAATACGAGACAAAGTTTAACCAAAGCTATAATGGGCACAAGAAGCAGTTACCCAATTTTTTTCCACTTTTCTCTCAAATAGTTAAACCACTTGCTAAACTGAAGTTCCACACGGACCTCTTAAGAGACACCAGCAATCAATGCAACATGCAAGATTTGCATGCGAGCATTCTCTCTTCACTGTTCCCTGCAGTAAAATGGTCAACAACCAAGCCACACAATTTCAGAAATACCAAAGATTATAATGCCTCAGAAAATATACTGACCGTTGCATCATGGAGAAATGCAGCCATCTTAGAAGAAAGCCATTAATCCAAACTTTCCTCCTCACCCATTTGTACCAAAAGGTATCCAGTACAGAAATAAAACAGAAACCCAAATGAATCGGGAATAAATACAGTATCTGAAATAAAGTATTAAAAAGCTGACTTAATGTCTCCACCTTTAAAACCCTTTCCTCTTCTAATTTCAATTTTTTTTTTCCCCAAGAGGTGCATGAAAAGACTGTTCAGAGAGAAAAGAACATTTGATTAGATGAAAAGTAGTGTCAATACATTTTTTAAAGACATTTGTTTCACAATTAGCATGCAGAACTAGTCTTCTATTGTGCACGTAGAACTACTGATTTTGAGAAGTCACTATTTCCCTTTTCTAAAAGCCTACATTATCCACACAAGAAGAATTCCTAACCAACTCGTCAGGAACGGAGAGTCCCAAACGTGATGTACCGTACCATCAGCTCTAGTTTTAAAAAGATTTGACACAGCCCAACAGAGAAAACAAAGAGGTCCTCGAAGGGGACTTTGGCACTCCAGCACCTAACCAAGTCCGCCTGTGGGCACTCAGGTGTTCCCTGCCACATCTTGGGAGAATCAGCCAAGACCGAACTATAAAAACTGCAAGTCTTCATCCACCTGGGACACTGAGACATGAACCCTCCCTCAAAGATGGGCAGAAGACAACACAGACCACAGAATACAGGCTGGACATCAGGCACCTCGTCTGGATTCGCTGTAGAGATTCATTTTATTCTCCGCCTCCCAAAGCTTAGGTAGTAATCACCACCTCCTGAGTATTTTGGAGCCACCACCACTGGACTACTCGTACAGAAATATCTACTGCAGGAGAAATTCGCACCTCCATTTCCCATATCCCAGCTAAATGCCCAAACCACTGGGCTATCCAATTCATGTCAGTCTTTCTCTTTTAGCCTGACAGATGCAGCTACCCTGAAATAACCAGTAATCTGTAACACAGGACACTCTTACAGATACGGGTACTCAGGGAAACTAAGCTAACCGACAGCGCAAATGCAGATGGTAGCGTTGTTTCGGTCTCAAAATTTTAAGCTCCAGCACACGGTGAGAAGTACCTTTGAGAACTTAAACTCTGGTCCTCCTACCACGTGCCGCATGCCTTCCTAAACAGCTTGCTTAGGTGTCAAGTTGTCTCTTTCTTCCTCGAACATCACATGGTTGGAGAACTAACTCCCAGCTCGGTTCTCTGTCTATACATGTAAGGTTATTTTCCAGCTACCAGGTATGTTGAGCAACAATTCCATCAAGGCCCTGCAAAAGCTATATCTCCAAGAAGGCTGCACAAAGTGATAAAAAAAAAAAAAAAAAAAAGAAACTTGCACTTCTGCAGCAACATCAGCCTTCAAGCAAAGCCATTAGACTGTGCAGGCAGCAGTCTTCATTCATTAATTGTCTGTTCAAAATGTGCAGCTATGAGAAAAAAAAAACAAACACACAAACGGACTCAGCATAAGCTTCTTCCAAAGACATTTTTGCAACCATGAAAAAAAGCAAACCCACCTTTCTATAAATTTCATTACAGCCAGGTACTCCTTTTAGAAAAACTAGCCTAAGCCCCGTGTTCAGTGGCCTACTTCTAATGCAAAATTCTAAGAATAAAATTAACGAGACAAAAAAATAAAAAATAAGCAATAAACTCAATTTGGCGTATCATTAGCAACCTTAAGCAAGAAAATCCAGGCTCAACGTTCAATAATTTTCTTGCCAGGAGCAGATTACTAGTTAAAAAGATCTGTTTGGGTCCAAAAAAATCTCTCCCTACCAATGGCACATCTGGGCACAGATATCTGAAACACCAAACTCTTCAACTGGGAAGCCAAAACCTCATCGTTTTGCCACCACTTTTTTTTTTTTTTTTTTTCATAACCCCAAAGTTCCCGGCAAACCCATCGCTCAAAGAATCAAAAAACCTAACTCAGGCTTCTGTTGTTAAGTCAGCAGCAGAGTGCTGCACTGGCCTATGTCAGCGTTACGGCAGCCTTAGTCATAAGCCAACATGCAAACATTTAAAAATGCAAGACTAAAATTCTATTTTACCAGTACTGCGAACAGAACGCAGGAATTACGTACCAGAGCTGCTGCTTTTTAACTAAAAGCCCAGCAGCCACCTGCTAAAGTCAAGAACCTCTCAGGCCACCTTAAAGCCAGCAAAATTTTAGGCCAAAGCTCAGTGCAACAGCAGGAGCTCTGTGCTAGTTACAGATGTTACTGGGTTTGATCCTGCCCAAGAACTGGATTTATTTGTAGCACTTGCTATGACACAAGTGTAATTGCTCCAAAACCTGTTAAAATTTCACCCTGATCCTGTTGCAGAACAGAAAGCGCTCTCTCTATAGGGATAAGCCTAGCTCTGAGTACTACTGTCAATATTCATTTTTCCTAAGACAGTTCCAACTTTTAAGCAAGGTTCCCGCTTCAAAACCTCTCAAACACAGTCATGATCGTTCTCCACCACAGAGAAAGACCGTGCCCACAGCTCAGCCCCTACATACGATTAACTCCGCAAGGCATTCAAAGCTAAACATCTGCCTGCCGCCGTTACAGCGCATCTGCTCGAAAGGCCACCAAAACTATACGCTAGCAATGCTTCTATGGTTTGACTCATTAGTGGTAATTGCATGCTAATTACATATTCCAGAATTACAATCCTCCTCGACGAGACCCAATGCGCTCTCGTTTGTAACACATCTCCGTGTTTACTGTATCCGAAATTATGCCAAAGCGCAGTTCGCACATCGCCTTAGGAGAAGAGGTAGTTTTTATATATATATATATATATATTTTTTTTTGTAATTTGGAAGAAGCAATTGCCACCTCTCGTCGTCGAGAGCTTCGCTGCATCACACGGCAACCGAGCCCGAGCTCGGCCTTACGGAACGGATGAAAATCAGGGCAGAGCGCAGGGGCTTCACCTCTCCTGCCGCACGAGCTTGAAGCAACCCGAGGAAAGCCATAGGCCTGCCACGATTACATTTGCAATTCAAGACGAGTTACTCTATTAAAATAAAATTTAAAAAAAAAAAAAAAAAAAAGTGCTCTGGACAGGCATATTTGCTATGCCAGCCGAAAAAAATCAACACAGCCAGAGATAAGGGGCAGCCCCGCGTTGCTCCCCCGGGCCTTGGGGGGGGGGGGGTTGATGGCGGGGGGGGGAGGGAGGGGTGGCAGCAGGCAGGCCGGCTGCAGTCTCCGAGGAGCGCTAACGTTAATCCTCGCCATCACGGAGCTCCCGTTAATCCGGGCCCCCGGCCGGACAAAAGGAGGCCGAGGAGGAGGAGGAGGAGGCGGCGGCGGGGGAGGGCGCGGCGGCCCCCGGGGCGAACGCCGGCGGCAGCCGTCGGGCCTCGCCGGCGGAGCGGCAGCGGGAAGGGCGTTAGGTAACCGCCGCGCCGGTCTGATGCAATAGCTGTACGTGCGGGCGCCCGGTACCGGGCCCCGTCGCCGGCGGGAGGATACAGGTCAGGTCCAGGTCGAAGCCATCCTCCTGGTATCGCCTTTTGTTCCTGCTGACGATCTCTTTGATGATGGCGGTCATGTCTGGCAGCCGGGGGCCGCTCCGGGACAGCGAGCAGGAGCCGGGCGGCGGCGGGGAGCGGGGCCGGGAGGCGGCGGCGGGCCGGCGGCCGCCGGGCGGCCCCGGGAGCGGGGCCTGCTGCGCCGGCGGCTCAGCCCCAGGCGGGCCCGCCTCCCCCCGCGGCGGCGGCGGCTCCCGGCGGTGGCGGCGGCTGCCCCCTCCTCCTCCTCCTCCTGCCGCCGCTGCGCCGAGCGGGGCGGGAGCAGCGGCGGCGGCGGCCGAGCAGAGAGGCTCCGAAGCCGGGCCGAGTCCCTGAGGGTGCCGCCGCCGCCGCCGTCTTTGAGGCGAACGAAGCGGAGGCGGAGAGAGCAGCTCTCCGGCGCTCCGGGCCCCAGCAATGGTGACAGCGGCGCGGGGCGCCCCCCCGGCCCGGCCCCGCTCCGCCCCGCTCCGCTCCCCGCCCGGGGCGGCGGCGGCGGCGGTGGCGGTAGCGGCGGCGGGCCCGGAGCCGCGCTGTAGGGCCGCGCCGCCGGGCGGGCGCTCCGCGGCGGGGCAGCGGCGGCGGCGGCGGCTCCTCAGGGCGTGCGGGCCGGCGGCGCGGCCTGGTTCATCCTCCCCCCCGGCCTGCTCCGCGCCCAGCAGCGCCGCGCCAGCGCTAGACTCCCATCATGGCTGCAGCTTCCGAGAGGGGAGGACGGCGCCGCCCCGCCCCCTCCGCCGCCCCGAGAAAGTAGTCCCCCACGAACCGCCCGCCCCGCCGCCCCACCTCGCCCCCGCCCGCCCTGTGTATGTCGTACCCCTCCCTTCCCCTCCCCGCCGCACAAGCCCTCCCCCCAGCCGCACCCCGCTCCCGCCGCCCCGCGTGGGGGTGTTGGGGGGGGGGGGGGGGGGGGGGGCGGCGGGCGGAGGGATACAGGAGGCGAGGGGAGAGGCGGCTCTGCCGCGCCGAGCGGAGGTGCTGCGACGCGTCACGTGGGCGGTCCGCTGCGCTCGCGGCGGCCCCTCCCCCCGTGGGCGGAAGTGGCCGGGCCGGGCCGGGCTGGGCCGGGCCGTGAGGTGAGGAGCGGAGCGGAGCAGGGCCGGGCCGGGCCTCGCCTCGCCGGGCCTCGCCTCGCCTCGCCTCGCCTCCCTCCCGCCGCTTACCGGGCTGCGCCGGCCCGCGGGAGCCCTCCCAAGTTCCGAGGGCAGTGGTAGCCCGGCCCCATTCCTGCCCTTTGCGCTCCCGCGACGGGCGAGAGGATGGGGCACCCCACAGCCCCTTCCCCAGTCAGGGAGAGGGGGTCGGCCCATCGCCAGGGGCCTCCTCCTCCCCGCCGCCCCCGGGCCGCCGTTGTGCGGTTTAGCGTAAAGCCGAGCGACCCGGGCCGGTTGGGAGCCGGTGCCCGCCGCGGTACGTGAGCGCTTACTGCCCCCTGCAGCCGCCCGGGCCCCGGGGGGGGGGGGGGGGGGGGGGCGAGCGAGCGGGGGTGAGGGCCGCCTGCTGCCCCCGGGGCCTGCCGGCAACCGAGCACGGGGGGAGGGACGTGAAAGTGCCCCCCCCCCCACCTTCCAGCTCACAGGTCGTGGCTGTGCTGTTTTGGTGGAGCCTTCTGTCACCTCTCTTTCCCCCGTTGATCACAATTGTCCTGACGAAGGGGCGGGGGCGAAGCGCCATCTCTAAATCTCCAGCCGTTAAATTCCTTTAAAACTTCAGCAAAAAATTCCCATTGCACGAGGTTCTTCACACTCTATGCTGAAAACTGTAAGGGTTTGCTGGTGTTAATGATTTGCAGGCAAAATGACTGTCAGGTAGCCTGCCGCCGCCTGAGCTGAATACGAACACTGGCTGCAGTCTCTGTTACCAGTTTCCATCTTTCTCATAGTTTGGTAGGGCATGTTTGAGGGGTTTTTTGGTCTGATTTTTTTTCCTTTTGTATGCGGAGAGGCAAAATACTAGCCTACTGAAGTCATACAAAAACAAAATTATAAGGCAGCTTGGAATGGTGTGACTTCTGTAAAGCATCAGGAATGGAATGTTTGGAGATCAGCATCCGCCCCAACTGCTGGGGTCGGGAGAGAGCTTTCTTTGAAGAAATGGGGTTACTAGGCAAATAAGTTTGTAAATGTGCTTTCCTCAAACATACTGTTTCTCACTTCATTCTCTTGTTGGACAGTAAGTAATGTGAGGGATATCACGTGGAGGTCAAAGATAACATACCTTCGAAGGAGCGAGAGGGGAGTTATTTAAAGGGAGCAAGAAGGCAGTTGTTTGTTTTACAAAGGGGTGATGGACATCTCCAAAAATCCACAAGGAACAGAAACAAAAGGAAAATTAAACCACTTCCTCTACAACTAGAGAAGAGGCACCATGGGAAGGACCGGGCTGGTGGGAAGAGGAGAACCCACGCACCTCTTTTTCCTTTCTCTCCATGAAAAGCAGATGATGTAAACGAGGCAGGTGTCTCTCTAAAAAACAGATCCTGGGTTTAATTCATAAGTCCAGCTCAAATGTGTCTGAGGCTGTCAGGGAAAGGCACCTTGCCAAAGAGAATATATCATGCTTGACCTATCACACCACAGTGAAGACGGCCCTTGCAGGAACACGAGTGGGAAATGCCTCCGGGGTTTGCTTAGTAATTGCATTACCCGGGGAATGGCTATCAAATACATTTGTGCAGGGCAACTTGGAGTAAAATAGCACTCGCTTGCATATTGGTTGGATGCTATGGGAAACTGGTTAATAAGCAAGTCTGGCAAGTGAGGAAAATGGGATAAACCAGAGTACTCTGTGTATAAGAAGATGTATTAAATAGCAATTTTTGCATATATACACATATACTTTACCAAGCTTTCCGTCTTGTTTCTGAGGAACAGCAAAAAGGAATTCAAAAGATAAATTCAGTGTCTTGTTCAATCCTTAAACAGCTTTTAAGAGACATGCTGAAGTCCAGCTGCAGATGGCTGGAGCAGGGAGAGAAATGGGAGGGTGAAATGCTACGCTTTGCCTTTAAGGGCTCAAAATAAACTGGAACATAAGGTGGAGGGATTTCCTGGGTTGCTGCAGCCTTCAGCCTTTGCAAATGCTATATTATATAATTCCTTTCATAAATGTATCAAGTTTCATCTTAAGATCTTTTGCCACCATTATTCCCACCGGGAAGCTGTTCCCAGAACCTTCTTCTGATTTTCATGCTAAATATATTTGTGACTGGTTTGTATCCATTTATTCTTGTGCCAGCCTTGGCCTTAAATAGCTCCTGCTCCGTAGCATTTACCCTTTTTACCCTTTGTGCACTTACTTGGCCATTGTCTGACTATCCTAAGCTATCTGAGCTCCCCTAACTTCCTACTCTCCCTCGTCTCAGTGTTGTCTTTCTACTCTGGTTTCATTATTATTTATTTCTCTTCAATATAGATGACCAGAATGGCATGCAGTGTTCCCGAGGGTATCTTGCCGGCCCCAAGGACAATGGTATTAATCCCTTCCAAACTCTGCTGGAAACATTGCTCCCAAGACCTCTCAGGGCCTTGTTTTCGTGGTCACATTGGCTGCTCATAGTTACATTCAACTCGTGTGTGTGTGTGTGTGTGTGTGCAGTGAGATTGCACTGTTCCTCTCCCAAACTTCAAAGGTATGAAACAAACCCACAAAACCTACTTTTAGGTCCCAGATTCAGAGGTTATCCATAGACAAATACAGATGCGGCTAGCAAATCAAGACCATCTTTGAAAACATTCCTGAATGTCCTCAAGTCCTAAGACCGCCCTTCTCTCTAACATTTGATGACGTCTACGTCGCTAGAAAGTTGATATGGCTTAATCAAAAGTCCTTTTGCTAGCTTCCCAATTCCAAGTCGGACCAAGGCTAAAAAGCATCTAAGCAGTAGGTGCCTATCAGTGACCATTGTGTCAGCAAGGCCTGGGACAGATTTTCGTCACACCATGCAGCGATGATCTTTGTAACAACAACTGCTGCTGAAATCTCATGATCCAACCGGTGGGACTATGCCAGCAATTGGTAGGATAGGGAAAGAGAACAGAATTATGCCACTGTTGATATTCATACTGTGTCTCCGTCTTCAACTTTGCGTACAATTGAGGACCCACTTTAAAAAGCGAGCTAGAGGCCTATACAGTTTTCAGCTAGTGAAGAGGTTGGACGGGGACTGCTCGCTTTGCCATCTCTTCAATATAAAATGTAGGGGTTCCAGATGCTGGCTACAGCAAACAACAAACAATAAAGAGAGGTAGGTAGTGTTGTGGCGTGAAGTTCAATTCTGGGACTTGGCTGCAAAATGCCACAGATGCCCAAAGTTTTTAAGGAGAGAGTAGACAAATTCATGAGAAAATTGTCTATAAAATACAACACGTCCTCTGATTTGGGAAGTCTTTGATCTGCAAGTTGGTGAAGCTCCGAAGAGTCTTTTGGAGAAAAAACACTATGTGTTTTTGCCCAATTATGAAGCTGTTCCTAGGCGTCCCCTTTCCTCTAGCTTGTTCTTTACTTTCCCATCTTTCATTTTGTTCTTTCTGTACACTTTGCCTTGCTTTCTATTTGTCTTATTTCATCCCTGTTCCCTCTCTTTGTGTTTTGTTGTTCCCTGTGTCTTGCAAACCCCCTCACTACCTCCAACCACTATGGACCCTCCTGATTTTAATAATACCACACCTTTCCCGTCTTGCTCCTGTTCAAGTCTTCGGCAAAGCTTAGCTCAGCTGGCACTGACTGGAGAACGAAGTTCACCAAAAATAACATGTTTCATAGCAAAGCACCCATCAGTTAAAAGCAAAACAGTAAGTATACCACACAGCCTTCATCTTAACCTTCTCCGATGAGTTTTCCAACTACAGTAGGTCCCTTTGGTGACCTTCTTATCCTGTATTCAAGAGCTACAATCTCCAAGAGTCCAACCAAGTCATCCATATGTTTGATTTGAAATTTTACAATCGGGGGGGTGGGAGGGGATGGAATTTGCAATCTCATTTTTCAATCTCAATCAAAAAAAAAACCAAACCACCAAATGTTCTCTTTTTCCACAGCTGCCAAACCAAAATTAATGACAAAGTGTGCCGAATTAATTTCAACTTATGTTACCACTTTCTAGTTCTGTCCTTAAGTAGGAAGCATACTGCATGATCCGAAGCAGCCAAGGCTCACCAAGCGCTTGGGGAGACCTTTTTTTTTCCCCCCAGTATAAACCCATGATTTCCAGTACATTTCTCTTTCGGACATATGCTTTTACTAGAAGATATAAATTGAAGACTACAGCCCAATTCACGTTGACACTGGAAAGGACCAGTCAGTCAGCAGCATGCTGGTGGTCTCTCCTGGCTCCTGCAGCTCCCGATCAACCTGGTGCAGAGACAGCACAAGCGGCGGTGAAGCAACACCTTGCCGTGGCCAGGGCTGTGCAAACGGGGAAAGCTCCAGTGGTACCAGAAGGATGGAGACTTCATGGAGACCTCTGTAGGATCAGCTTCTAGAGTGAGTTGAGTCCTACGTCGAGCCTTCAGCAATGTAAATGTTCTGAGGCTGTGTATTCAGGAAAGCAGGAGGAATTTGGTTTTTCTCACCATTTTTAAGAAATATTTGTTCAAGAACTTACAATCTCTCAATATTTTGTGAAATGAGGAGCCAATCCAATTTACGCGTTCCGTGTCAACCTCACCTTCAACCGGACCTTGGTTGGCTTCTGAAAAATTGCATCTCTCAAAACTTTTGTAAGTATTTTTCAGCAGAGGATTTCTTCCAAAGGTTACCACCACAGATGTCAAATAGCAGTGACAAAATGCAAGTTTTGAGCTTTTATTACTTGTGTGTGTGTTTGCATTTCTCCTTAATTGCAGCAAAACAGGTGTCACTTTTTTAAGAGTGGGAGAAAAAACAGAAGGCTCCTAAATATTTTCCTACGGTGATGGTAATTCAAACACAATAGCGTTTTCCTAGTGCATGAAATGCAGACGGTGAAATGATTGATTATCCTTTTTCTTTTCAAAAGGGGTGATTGCAAGAACGAGCATAAGCCTCAAATTAATAGCAAAAGCTGTCAGCATCACTAATTGTATCTAGTTCATTTTTAAAACATCAAAGGGAAACTGTTCACATATTCTACATAGATTGAAAAAAAATAATTCTCAAGAAGATTATAATCTTATTTACCATCAAAGACTGGAGGAGCAGCAGAAAAAGAAGGTCTTCTGTAAATCAATAGCTGCGTTTAGACATTGATACATTTATTTTCTGATTAAATGCGCTTTTTATTTGGAAGAGCTATAGCACACAGAACAATAAAACTGATTCACCCATCCTGATGAAGAAACAAAAGTCGTTTCAAAACTTTTTAAATTTTGGGTGTGTTTTGGTGTATATTAATCCAACGAACAGAACCAAACCCAAACTACTGGAACTACTTTGGTAAAATCGCAGCAACTTTGACACCGTGAGTATTTTCTTGCCCGTGCATTTAATGATGGAAACACCACGCGTGACCGATGGGATGGCTGGTGGGGTGGGTCCCACTCGGGTCACCTGGGTTTCGGCAAGAGCCAGGGCAGCTGTGGGGAGGAAATTCGGCACCCTGTTCTCTCCCTGAGGCGGTGTCGGCCGAGCAGGAACGGAGGAGGAATCGCAGCAGCAGTGGATCTGCTCCGCAGCCAAGGGGCTGTGATGGCCACCAGTGGGTTCAGCAGACTCCTCTGCCTTCGTGCCCGAGGGATGATGTTTGAAAATGACCCGTAATAAAAATTTTATTACGTGCATACAAAGCTAACCGCTCTTGACAAATTAACGGACCCCGGGGAGCAGGATCAATTTTGTTAGGAAGCCCCTGGACAGCGTTTGAATTCCAGGTAAGAACAAAGCAAAGCGATAAGGCGCTCTAGGCTTTGGAACCCCTGCCACGCAGACACAGGAGCAAAGACAAGTTGCCAAAACTTTGGTTTAATTGCGCTTATTGCAGCGGTCCCCTTATTTTAACCTTTTTCTGGACATTTTCCCGTTATTATACAGAGAGAGTGAAGTTACTGTTTTCATTACAAGTGGAGATTGGCGACCTGTGGCAACTGGCGAGCTGTTGCCTCAATACCTCTTTGTAAACTACTGGCGAATTCGTACGTTTTGACGATTTTCACTCTGGCAGATCCCCCCGGCGCATCCCACACCCGCCAAACTCGAGCTGCCGAAACGCCGCTGCTTCCCAGAGGGGGAAACGGCGCCTGTTTACGAGGAGGCGGTCCCCGGGTCAACCTCGACACCCCTCCCCCGGGGGGAGCGGAGGCTCCGTCCCGAGCGGGCTGGCGGGCTGAGGGGTGGGACCGGACCGGCGGGCGGAACCTTCGTGCGGGGCGGCGGGAGCCGGCCGGAGCGGGGAACCGCGGGACGCGCCGTCGCCGCCGCCTCAGGGCCCGTGCTGCCGCCACCACCACCATCGCCGCCGCCGCCGCCTTTCTGCCTCCCTCCGTCCGCCCCAGAGACCGGCCCGAGGGGTGAGTGACCCGGCGGGAGGGGGAGCGAGCGGCCGCCGGCCCATCCGCCCGCCCGGCCGCCCCCCCCCGCCACCGCGCCGGTACCTCCAGGGCGGCGGGAAGGTCACGGGCGGCGGGTCCGGCCCTGCCCTCACCGGCGCCGCCTTCGCCTCGCGGCGCCGCCATGAGCAGTGGGGCCGGGGGTTTCCCCGAGGCCTGCTCCTAGCCTGGCCGGAGCGCTGCCGGCTGGGCTCGGGGGGCTTTGCCCCTTGCTTCCTGTCAGCTCCGGCCGCCGACCGGGAGGCGGTGGGTCTCGGCGGCCTGTCCGGGAAGCGGCCTCCTCCTCCGAAAGCGGCGTTGGGGGGGTTAAAACCGAGTCCGCGGAGGGGAAGCGGGTCGGGGGAGGAGGGTGTCGGTCGCCCTGGGGGAGCGAAGCGGGAAGCGGGGATTTGCTTTGCCGTTAACTGTCCTGCTCCTGCTCTCGGCCCTCCAGCCGGAAAATAAATGCTCAGATTCACGCAGGGTAAGCGGAACTTCGTTTGGAAAGGTTGGGCTTAAATTTCTCTCCTGTTATTCAAGGCGAGCGTGGCCTAAAAATTTATATTTTTTTTTTATTATTATTGGGTTTGGGGGCTTTTTTTGGCAGCTTTTTTTCTTGCTTGCCCTTTTATTTTAATAAAACAGGCTTAAGAGAATATGGCAGAGTCTCCTAGCTCTGTATTCCTTGCTGAGATGCCTAAGCAAGGCCAATTTTTATTTGATTTCTGAGCAGGTATGCACAGCAACAGCCTTGATGTTTAAATTTCTAAGCAGAGAATGAAGAGTTTAAAAAAAACCAACCAAACAAAAAAAAACCCAACCAAAATCCAACACTGTTTTAGCAATCCGCCCTGGAATATCATAGCAAACCGCTGATGTCTTTTGGAAAACGTATCGTGGGGCCTCTCCTAATTCCGGCCTGCCAAACCCTTGTAGACAGCCCCCATGGTACGGCATCGCCTTGAGTTGAGTACAGGGTCGACGTCGGGTGACCGCTAGCCAAGCGAGGGGGAATCCAAGGGTATCTTGGCTCCAGGTCGCCTGGCTTTTCCCTGGCTGACAGCTCAGTTGGGAGGCCAGCCAGGGAGCCTCGCAGGCTGCCAGAGGACTCGCCACCAATTTTTGCCTTTGCGAGCGGGGAAAGCGGGCAGCGAACGAGGAGAGCGTTGGGGCTTCTCGAGGGATAAACCTCACCAGTTGAGGAGAAAGTAGACTGGGGAAAGGGGGCCCTGATTTTCTAAGTCATTTTTCAGTATTTTAGGAAGAGATTTTTTTTTTCTCTCTGCAGCATGCTTACTTAACTTGAAGGCGCTGTACTTTCTGGGCTGGTACGGCAGCCAGCCTTTTCCCTTGATAGCTGTGTGCCACATCCAGCGTTTTCAGTTTTCCAGGGTTATTAATAACTCGGAATGTATTCTGCTGGGTGCAGGCTCCAGCTCTTAACCTCATTTTATTCAAATACAAGTCATCGATTGGTCCTTAATGTGGCAGTGGGGTGCCTTTCCCTTAAAATTCCTCTTAGGGAAAAGAACTCCCTGTTTAAATAATGTAGTTATCTTTGCCTCCATGACTGAGCATTCTTAGGTCAGTAACAGTCACAAAATGTCAGTCTTAATGGGAATGTAAACTTGGCACTGAAATAAAGTAATCTTTATTACTTTATTAGGATATTGTACAGCTGAAAGAAACACAGGTTTCTTGAGGGAAGAGCGAAATCGGGACTTTTTTTGCATGTAGTCAGTCAGGAAGTAAGGCCTCATTGTTGCTGCCATTTCTTCTCTGCTTACTGAAAGTGGAAATGGAACCATTGTTACACTCAGCGCTGCGTGCTTTAATCTCAGGCAGTTTGATATGTTAGGGTTGTGCTATTGTTGAGATATTTCATTATAACTTCATGGTAAACTTTATGCCAACTGTGTGCATGGGAAATAGTTTTTATAAAATAGCGTTTACATATAAGGCAGGTGTTTTCTCAGCTTTAATTTTCTCTCTTTCTGTCCCTCCCTGTGCTTTTTTACATTTAGCGTTGAGAGGCAAAATGGTTCATGCTGAAGCATTTTCACGTCCCTTGAGCCGGAATGAAGTGGTCGGATTAATTTTTCGTTTAACCATATTTGGTGCTGTGACATATTTTACCATTAAATGGATGGTTGATGCCATTGATCCAACCAGAAAGCAAAAAGTGGAAGCTCAGAAACAGGTAGGATTTTATTCATAAATATTTCTGTGAAAGGCTATCTTGTTCTTTACCACTCACACTGAGAAATCTCCTAACTGAAAGCTGGGCTTGCAATAACCAATGAAATAATCAACAAAAGCATGTGGAATAATCGAAGAAACCCTAGAATTATTTTTTAGTAAATCTCAGGATGTAGACTGTTAGCGTTTTCAGTGCTTACATTTTATAACAAGTTAAAGTTTCTAGCCTGAAGTGGTGGAAAAACTGTTGAACTGGAGCACGATGTTGTCTCTAATTATCTGCAAGTGTGTGGTCCCAGTGCTGTTTCTGCTTCTGACAACTTTGCTAAGCAGCAATCGGGTTAAATAATGCTCTCGTCAGTCCTTGGTTGCTTTTTAAAACCTTGAGCCGAAATAACTTGAATTCTCTGCTGCTTTTTGGCAACTTAATGGCAAAGGCAGAGACTGTAGTTACTTTGTCCCTCTTCCTCTGTTCTCCCCCAACCTCCAGCAGCAGTCAGAATGCCCTGGAAAGGGGAGAAAAAAACGTGAAAAGCCTCATTCCTTATGTTGAGCTAGAATGATTCATGGGGGTTATTGCTCTGGGAAAAGATTTAGATCCATTTCAAAACCAAAAGTTAAATGTTTCCTTTGGAAAGTATTGAAGGAAATGTTGCAACCTTTTTTGTTATTTTCTGGCTGACACAAATTTCACAGATTCAAACAGCAGTTTTGAGCCACCTAATTCTGTTTTTGGGTGGGTTTGCCTTTTTTTTTAATGAAATCTTTAGTTAAAAAATTGGCCCCGCTAAAAATCGGCTTTCGCAATCTGTGCTAGTGCCAGGTATTATATAAGAGGTTGCAATATCCCAAAAGCATGTCAGACTTAACCGCAAGCTTGAGTATAAAGAGAAGCTGAATTGTGAAAGTGTGTTGACACAACAAATGACTTTTCCTTTTAAATTGGGAAAAAGAAAACGTTGAATATGTATTAAAAAATGACGGCTTCTGCGAATATTTTTTTTGTTGTTGTTGTTAAAAATATACTAATCTCCTTTCCTTGATACAGTTCTTTGGAGGTTGGGGGGGGCATGCTTTTTATAATAACACAATTATATCTACTGTTAAAGTGTGTATATTATTTGCTGGGTTGTGAATGGAGGTAATTAAGCACGTGAAAGATCTCTTAGAGTTCTATTTAATAACAAGTTTCAGGCTTTTCATCTGAATCCTGTACAAAGTTTATAACAACTTCATGGGCTTTTTTTTTTTTTTTTTTTTTTAATGTGTAACATACCTGTATCAGCTTTGAAATTCCTGTAGAGATTATGGAAATTATTTTGGACTGTTCTGAACGGCAAACTCCGTGTTTTAATGTTCATTTTGGTTGCTTTTCACGTCATAATGCATGACTTGTGGATTTGAAGGTGGGAGGGCTGGTGTGACACTTATTTGATGGGAACTGAGACATGTGACTTAGTTTCACTCAAGTGACAACAAGTCATTAGGAAATAGCAGAACCTTCTACTTCAGAAAGATTTAACTTCTTTTCAGATATGACTTACGGAGAAGCTTTTCAGACTCCAAATAACTGTTCTTTAAAAACTAGTTTTTGAATTAAGCATTCCATTTCTTTCTCTGATTTTCTTGGTGTTTTATTTCCCCCAGGCTGAAAAACTAATGAAGCAAATTGGAGTGAAAAATGTCAAGCTTACTGAATATGAAATGAGTATTGCTGCACATCTCGTAGACCCACTTAGCATGCATGTAAGAAAATCTTTTCCATGCTACTTCAATGAAGGCACTTCAGACGTGGAAGATCTTGATTTTGACTTTGGATTACATTATTTTTCTCATATATGTGCCTATGGAAATACATAAAAAATATTTCTGTAATTTAGAACTAAAATTGCGTTGTTGAGAGACGAGGGTTTTTTTTAATCACTTTTTTATTTTTGAGGCCTTGCACTGCTTTTAAGCTTTTAGATACTTTTTGTTGGCAGGGACTATGGTGATAATTTCTAACACTGTTTTTTCCTGTTAGGTAACCTGGAGTGATATTGCAGGCTTAGATGATGTTATTACAGATTTGAAAGACACTGTCATTTTGCCCATCAAGAAGAAATATTTGTTTGAGAATTCCAGGCTCTTACAGCCACCAAAAGGTAGGAAGGAACCATTACAGATTTATATGCTGATATTAAAAAAAGAAAAAGAAAAAAAAGGTTACAATTACCCAGAAAGGAAAGAGGAAGTGGGTTCCCAGTCCAAAGTGCAACCATTAGGACTGATGCCAGGGAAAACCCTCAGGTTTTTCCTCTTCTCTTGCTGTGAAATCAAGGTCCAGTGAATAAGTTTCATTTTAATAATGAAGTGATAATTTCTTTTCAGTTAGTGATAGTACATTTTGGTGCGCTAATCTATGTAGCTTGCATTTTTAACTGCCTAAATTGTCAATTTTTTTCTCTTCTTACACTCCATCTTGTCCTTTGGCAGAGGTGAGCTATAAATCTGATGTACAGCTTTGTACGCTTGGTTAATGTTTCTACGGTGTCATAGAAACATAAGTCATAAACTTGAGACGTCAACTTAAGCTAATCTTGCAGACATCTCTCTGTTCTAGTCCTAGAAATTCCAGTCATTCAAAGAGACAGAGATCCCATTTTTATTCTGGAGATCCCTCGATTTTTCTTTGGAGTTGAGTTGCACAGTATTGAGGCAGTAAGGAAACCGGCAGGTGACAAATTAACTTTCCAATAGTAAAAGAGAAGTTGGACTCTCTCTGCTGGAATCTTACAGGCATATTTGCTGTATGCTACTGCAAACAAGCAGAATTTGAACCTAAAATGTTGGGGAACATGCCAAAGTTTATCTTTACTGCTCTGATCCCTGGAATATTGTCTTCTGAAAATTCTCTGTAAACTATTAATTACTACCTGTATCTGTGACTGTCTCATTTTTGTGTCCTAAGCAGTGGAAAATGAAGCACTTTTGTAACTGGTTTAGTTTTTCCAGGCCACTTTCTGCTTAAGTCACAAATTGAAACTGTCTGGAAAATTACTCTAATGTCATGATCTAATAAGCTGAAGGAAAAAATTATTTTTTATTTATCTTTTTAAAGCAGACTTTCCATATAGAGCAAGCTCCCCAGTTTTATTAGTGGCTTGTGCTGTGTGTTGGTAGGAAGTCATTGCTTCAGAGAAATTTTGTTTGTGGTCATCAGTCACATAAACAGAAAAAAAAACCCTTCTAATTCTCTGTGTTTCAGGCTTGTTTGACCTAAAGAAAAAAAATTAAATCATTTTCTTTACAACTACATTAGAAAAACACTACTGTGAATTCTTTCACGATGAGATGTTTAAAAAATAATACGAGATGTCATATTTAATTGTAGGTAATTTGTTTAAAATGTTCATGGGCTCCTTTTTTTTTCTTTTTTTCTTCTCCTCTCTCTGTGCTAAATTTTATTAGCAAGACTGAAACTGGCTATAAACAAGGCCTGTCAAGTGTTTAGAGGAAATAAATAAGGTTTTAGTTTTGTGTAACCGTAAAAGTCCAGTAATAAAACAGTCATCTTTCAGACAAACGTCTCCTTTCAATTTCACCATACCTGTTTTTAGATAGTCTTAGCTTTAATTTTATAATGAGGATATCTTAAATAACTCTGTATTTGATTTGATGGAACACTGTGTAACTTGGTTTCTTATCTTTTTAAAACTTGGATAAAATACAAGCCTGCATACTATTAGGTCTGTCATATCAAAGCATGTTTTCTGTACAGCGGCCAGAGAGCATGAACGCTGTTTCTTTTTCAGGAGTACTTCTCTACGGGCCTCCTGGTTGTGGCAAGACACTGATTGCCAAAGCTACAGCAAAGGAAGCAGGTTGTCGATTTATTAATCTCCAGCCTTCAACACTGACAGACAAATGGTATGGAGAGTCTCAAAAACTGGCGGCTGCTGTCTTCTCCCTTGCTATAAAGCTCCAACCGTCCATCATTTTTATTGACGAAATAGGTAAAAAAAAAAAAAAATCTATCTTTTTTTGTAGAGTAACCGTAGAAGAGTGACATTAAACTGTAGGTTCAAGTTGATGGGTATATTGTTCTACTGTCATCTTTTCCTTAAAAAGAGAGATAACGGAACAAGGTTTAGTAGTATAAATAGTATTGTAAAGTAATGGTGGCAAATTAGGAAAACCTGTGCATTTCTTCCTCATGTTAGTGGAGGAAATGACAAGTAGAACAAGTTGCTGTGTATTTTTGGTTGGGAAGAGATGGTTCATGAGGAAAGCTTTTCTTCTGTCAAGGGAGCTACGTATTCAGCAAACCCATCACCAAATACACTTCAATGCTTCTGCAGTGAGGGCACATAATGGAAAATAAAATATGGGTTTAGGAGAGCTCAGGAATAATAGTTTAATAAGGCTGAAGATGTAGGAGGGGCAGTTCACCTAGGAGGACATTGAAGGTGCCAGTTGTACGGTGCATTTCGACTTGCCGCATCAGTGTTTTAAGTCCTTGTGAACTGGAGCAGTTTAGTTAAAATTGCTCATTGTCTCGTAGCACTGGCACTTATTAGAGCGAGTTGTACAGTTTGCAGAAACAGAGCCTGGTGAAACTTTTACCCTTTCCACAGTTTAAGTTTATGAAGGGGCTATGTTCTTTTGATCCTTTTGTAGAGGTATGAAAAATGTGGTGTTTTTCCAGCTGTTGGAAATTCTTTAGGCAACTACTATCAGGGTTAGAGCTCTGCGTGACAAAGTATATAGCCTACTTTATGTCAGTCTTGCAGCTTGCTGTTCTCCTGTGCTTTGGTGTCTTCTAGCTTGCCAGCCTCTGAACGCTTCCATGAGAAATTGCATGAGAAACTAAGGTGAAAGTTATACTTTCCATGAATTCAGGAAAGCGAAAAATTTGGAGCACAAGATTTGGGACAGTCTCATGTGATAGGTTCATACTCGCGTAGTGTGATTTGAAAGATGTGCTTAAAAATGTGGTGAGATTCCACTTTCCTATTCTTCATCATGAGAACTATTTTGCATTTGTTGACAATGTTTATTAAAAAAATGTATTTATAAGACAGAGAACAGCACAGGTCTGCACATGAGAAATCAAACAGCATAGTTTCTATGGCAGGATTGAAAGTAAACTGCTTTACTGAACCCTTTAATACAGATTCCTTCTTACGAAGCCGGTCGAGTTCTGACCATGAAGCTACAGCTATGATGAAAGCTCAGTTCATGAGCCTGTGGGATGGACTGGACACTGATTATAACTGCCAAGTAAGTACTAAGGATTTTAGGAGAAGTAACGTGATTATTCCCTCTCGGTTATTGTGCATTGAGCCATTTGGGAAGAATAGCAGATTGCATGTAGTAGTAGTAGCCAAAAGAGTTTCTGTACCTGTCAGTGTTAGTGATTACCAGTATAATATGGGAATGAGATGAGTTATATTAATAGATCATTTTTCTTCTTGAGAAGACTGGTTTTGTAGGTATTTTGGTTTAAATTAAGAGCTGTTATTTTCAGAAGCGTCTTAAGTCTCAATAATACAGCTGTATAGTTTGAGCTGCCAAAATTGGGACTCTTTAAACCGTTTTGAAAAATATTTAGTCAACAATATTTACTTCAGGTGAAGTGAATCTTTGATTTCAGGAAAGATATTGAAAGATCTGAGTATTCATCCCAATTGCAGGTTGGTTGGTTTGTTTCCAGAAAAGCATTGGACTAGCATTTGACAAGCACTAGACTCTGGAGTTAATCTGAAAGGGTAGAGAGGTTGATGTTATCAAAAGACAAATTCTGTTAAACAGAACTGTGTTTCCATCCCGTTATTCCTGTATGCTTCTCTCCCTTTCCCGTAATCTCAGAACAGAAATACTGTATTTTGGAGGAAAAAAAAAAAAAAAAGTGAAAGCTGCTGGTGCTGCAAAAACAACAAACAAAAAACATTTATGAAATAAATGACTTGAATGTAGCATAGATGAAAGCCTGCTTGGTGTGTTTCTGAACTGTCACCTGGAGCAATCTTTTTAAGGCCTTTAGAAAGGATGTTTATTCTCGAGTTTTAAAATTTGCAGCCTTTTAAATCTAAATTTTTTTGCGAATGGGTTCCAATGCTCTGACCTCCATTAATTCTTTCTTTGTAAAAACCTGCTTTTCTTCCTCTCTCAAGCTTGTGCTAAAAGATTTTTTTTCAGTTGATTTTTTTAAAAACTGATTAGAACACGGTCAATATATATACTGAGGGGCTTTAAAGCAGAGTGTTTGCTTACCGTTAATAAGAGGCCAACGGTATGAATACTTAACTGGAAGCTAATACAATCTTGCAAGCACATGTTTCTTCCAGTGTGTGAATGTATTATCTTTTTTTCCCCAATACGCTGACAACATCTTGGAGCAAGTCAAATTGTTTATTTCCTGCAGTGAGACATGTGGCCTTACCCGTCTCTTGAGTTCAGCATGCGGAGCCTGAAGGAGTCACTCTTGTCCCTTATGCCTATGTCTCTGCAGGGTAGGGAGCCACCGAAGTAAAATGCGATGGCAAACAATTGGCTGGAGACACCACAGGGGTTGATTCAGGTTTCTGGGGAGCTCTTCAGCAGGAGTGTTTTGTTTCAATACCGTATTTCAGGCTCTTTTCCGAGATGTCATTGCAATTCAGGAAGTGTTCTTCAAGCAATGGTTTTGACATTTGCATTGTCTCAGTTTTTGACAGCCAGCTTGCTGGGCTCTTTTGTTAATTACAGGTGTTTATTTGGGAGCCAAACAAATTTCCTTTGAACAAGGATTAAAATTGACTTTTGTTAAGGTGACAAAAATTCTAAATGCTAGGAGGAAATTGTAAATAAGCATTGTGATGAGTGTTCTTTGTTCCTGTGTTGATTGCACCTGAAAAGCACGTTCAGCTTTGGGCTAAACATGCCAAGGGTATAGTCTTGAGTCCGGCAGGGACTTGGGGCACAGCGCCTGGGAAACAGAGCTGTGCTGCTTGAAGGGACAGTTCGAGCCTGGAAGCCTCGTACAGCCACATTTATGCCTTGGGAGGGTGCCGCGTTCGCAGAACCTGCAGACAAAGCCGGTTTGGGGAAGGCTCCTCAGCTCCGCTAGCACGGAGGGAAGCAATGCTTCGGGTCCAATGTTGCGCCTTGATGAAGCCCGGAGAAGCACGGCGTGGGGCAACGATGCATCTTTGCAAGAGGCAGCTCAGCCAAATGTCAGCATGTGTTTGGTGCTCAGGCACAGTGCTTTCTAGAAGGTTAAGGCTGCTGGAAGAGCCCTGACCAAAAAATGCGCCTTTTGCATATTTTTTTTTTTTTGTGCGTAGCAATTTGCCACCGTATAATTAAGCCTCTAGGTGGCAGGGTGACTCTGCTGCGGGACACGCAGCCCAGCCTGGCCAGGGCCTGCCGGAGCTGCCAGGGCTGGCTGTGGAACAGTGACCCCGGACAAAAGACCAGAAGCACGTCAGGAAACTGTGTTTGATAGGAGATTAATTTCCCTGACATTTTTCACTTTTCGTGTCTGGGTATTTACAATGTACATAACTTACAATAACAAATGAGCAAACAAGGCTGATGTGAATGGGAAGTAAATTTGTTCTTAAACTAATAACTGGAGTGTGGTTACATGAGGTAAATACTCTCCTTGTATTGAACTTGGCTTGTACACATCTAATGCACTGCTGTTACAGTATACCTGTGCATATAGGTTCTTTTTGACTTCTACTGCTTTTTTTTTTTAATGCTTTAAAAAAAAAAAAAAAAGAAACAACGTTTTAGGGCATGCAAAAGCTGCCAGTTCGGTTGTTCTGGTGAACTGATTGCCTTTTTTCAACACAGCACAAAAATGCCACGTTTTCATAATACCTTATCAAAACATCTCCTTTCAAGCTCCTTCCAGACCACCAGGAACTAAGGAGACATCGCCAAGTTTTAGGAGCAGAAGTTTGGGGTTACTGCTTAGAGTTTGAACTTTCGAATTGGGCTCGGAAGGCTTCAGAATAATGTAAAAATCTGGTACTCAGTGGTACCACCGTGAAGCTGCCTGTTTAAATCCAGTTGCCGAAATCCATACCAAGAAACCTTGTGTAACTTGTTGAGATGTTGATGTTCTTGATAAAGTGTGGAGGAATCACATGTTTGGTTTGGAAATTCCCAATACGGTGGGGTTTTCAAAAGCTGGTTTCAGGCTGACTAGTGTTTTCTGTTGGCGTACACAGGTGATAGTGATGGGAGCCACCAACCGTCCTCAGGACCTTGACTCTGCAATCATGAGAAGAATGCCGACCCGCTTTCACATCAACCAACCTGTAAGTCATGCCAGGTTTGCCCAAAAAGTGTGCCCAGTGGCTGAGCTACAGGCAGGTGCCTTATCCGCCAGGAAACGCACGTCTCTGGTTGTTTGTTTTTGGTTTTTGGTTGGTTTTTTTTCAAAGAAATACTGTATTATTTTGAGCTGGGTGTAGTTTTTTTAGAAGCGCATATATAACTCGGCTTCTTGAGGTGAAGTTTCTCACAGAAATCTGGGTTCCTTGTGTCTTGTATCTGAAACAACACCATGTGCTCTGAGAGCTTCCCACCCATTTTCTTCCATCTATGAGAACAGAGCGGCTTAGTTGCTGCGCTCCGGGAAGAGCTTAGTTTTTACTTGAAAACAGCCAAAAAAAGCACCAAAGTGACTGCACATGCTTGCTTATGGGGGGAGGGCGCCCAGGTTAGACAGTGTCACGAAGCAGGTACATATTGACTACAACTTATACCTTCTGGATACACAGTATTTAGTTTTCAAGGCGAGAAGGGGGAATGAAATCTGCATATCAAAGCCTACGTTCTGCTCAAGTCTTTCCACAGGTGGGCGCAACAAGCCGTCCAAAAAACTATTTTTATTCTGCCTGTGATTTATGCCAAACAGGCAGCAATTAAGGTCTTTGTCAATTAGGCCAGCCGTCACAAGGTTACCCTTGCCGTAAATTTTGCTATTGCCATCCTTTTCGAAGTATCTTAGTTGCCTTTGAAAACTTAGCGGTATCACAAGACATTTTTGTATCAATATTATAAAGAGTTCAGTCGTGGTTGTCAGGCTACAGAAATACCCTTCATTACTCATTTTTGGGTTTATTTTTTTTTTCAGAAACTTAGGGACAAAACTGGAGGAGTAAAACCCTTACTGATTGTGCAAGAGAGTAGTCATGTTCCCAGACCTATCTTGTTTGAACTGGCTTTCACTCCTTGTGGGCGGATGCTTTTTGAAACAAAGTGTTTTTAACCTAGTAACTGCTTGTCTGCAACGCCTCCTTGTAGGGTTTCATACACCTTGCTCATCTTCAAGTTTTCCTCGAATTAGTAAGGACCAAGGTTGTGTATTTATTGTGTCTTTCTATCAAGAACCTTCGTTAGAAGAGGGAATTATGCACCGATAACAGTGCCTCAGGGTATTACAGGGGCTGGCTCCCTCTCCCGGGATCAGAATTACAACCGGAGGTGTTATTTAGTGCACAGGCGCACAACTTTCCTCACCCCGCTACAGCCCTATCATCGTTACCCCTTGTCTCTTGGCCTTGTCTGCGGTACTTTGCAATACAACCAAGATTATTGACAACTCTTTTATTGAAGGCCAAGGTAGTTTCTGTGCTGTGGATGGAAGTATGCACAGGTGGTATCGCTGTGGAGTAGCTAAAGCCTTGCAGATTTTATAACCAAATTTGACATGAAAATGCCCACAGTTACTCCTAAGAAATTACCTGCAAGGCAGAGGGAAAGGGAAGAAGTATTTTTTTGAGGCAGAGTATCAACTGTTCAGCTGCCGGAGTATGTATGGGGTAGGGTTTTTTCCCTTTTTAACAATGAAAGTGAATTTAGAACAAGTTTGGTTTTGGGAGATGCAAAACCCTCTCTCTTTGCTGCCTGTGTTTTACCTTGCTATTAAGGATATGCTCAGGCCTTGACTGTTTCTTTCCATAACCTTATCACAGTATGTGATTTATATTGCTTAAAGTTTCCCCAAGCAGCATCTGTAGAATTAAATTTATTGATTTTTTTTTTTTTTAAAGCAGAACAGTTTATCCTCTTCATCTGATTTGGCAAAGTATCGAAAGCATCCCTTAAATCTAGACAGTCTGCCCTCCAGTTAAAGATGATGGGAAATCTTTGGAGACGGCTGCTTTCACTTAGGGCAAAGTAAGACTAAACGTCATTGTGTTTTCCCTTTCCCTGTAGTTAGTGTAAGTGTATATGCTCAAATGTTTAGTTTCATATGCTCCTGGAGTCAGAGTACCCTAAAGTCTCGTTTTTCTGAGTCATTTGCCGTCAGGTAGGTTACCTTAGTGTGTATCACAGCTCCCATTTGAGGGACCAGCTTGTGTCACCGAACTGTGACTGAAAGCCACAGTGCAAAATTGAGACAGATGTTGCACGTGTTTATTTTTGTACTCTGGTAACTTTAATCTCTTTTGTTTAAGGCTCTGAAACAAAGAGAAGCAATCTTGAAGCTGATTTTGAAAAATGAAAATGTAAGTAGACTTCTCTTAATGGTTGATTTGCTGTATTACTGTTTTCATGAGTGCAAGCTCTGGAGTTGTAGAAAACATGTTTTATAATTGACTTTCTTGGAGTAAGGTAGAGATTATCTGCCAGGGTATTTCTGAGTATAACTTAGGAATCTTTTGTGGGTTTAGGTGTGGCATTAAGTTCAAGCAGTAGAGTTGCCTGCTGGTTTAAGCATGAGCCTCAGTCAGAGCAGTAGTCTTGGATTTTGTGGTGAATCACAATCTCCAAGGAAAATAACTTAATTTCTCTGTCTCCATTTTCTTGTTATGCAACAAAATAAATATATGTATCTCAAAAGATGCTGAAGGTGAATCATGTCTGGAAATCACTTTGATCAGTGAAAGAAATCATGCAGCAGGGAGAAGAGATACTGAATTTTTAACTCTGTACAGTCTGTTGGCTCAAGTGGTGGAAAGGTGGAATGACATTTTCTGGCAGTGCTGCTTTTTGCACTTTGATCCGAAGTTCCTTTTTCCTTTAGAGGAAAGCTGCTATAGATGTTGTTACTACTATTGTCTGGTGTTTGTGTTGCCATCTGCGTTCCAAGATGAGGGGAAGGAGTAGCTGTTAGCTTATCTGGTAGTGTCTGCTGGCAAGATATGGGACCTGTGTTATCGGCGGTTCCTTCCAAATTTAGTCTGCAGCACTCATTGTCTTGAAGTTAATGTTGCAAAGTGTCTCTTGAGGTCTATCCTAAGAAATATCATTCATTAGTAAAACCAATTTACATTTTTTTTTAAGAGGTCAAAAAATCACAGCTTATCATTGTGAATGGCGGAGATACTGGGGAGGTTGCTTTGCAAGTGGTTGTTTTGGATTGTTTGCGTAGGATTAGAGTACAGGTTGGCTTTTTTGCAAAATACTGGACATAGATGTGAAAACAGAAGAGATACGAAATGCCAAAGGAGTTGTGGAGGAAGAACGGAGTTATTTGCAGAATATCTCAGAGAAACTAAACTGTCTCTTGCAAGTGGTGATTTTAGACTCAGATTTCTTTCTTAAGAGTTGTTAGGGAGTTATGCCAAATAATAGACGTTTATCCAGGATACCTGCAACCACCCAGCCCTTGCACGCAGGTGGACCTTGTGACTCCTCTGCCTCAGCAGCTGTGCCTGGCAGTTGCAGCACCTTGGCCTCAAGGCCTTCAGCAGAAACCTCTGTGGGCTCCTGGAAGAATACAAGGTGTATCAAGCATCTGGTAGTGGATCGCAGCTGCACAAAAACTTTTTCAGGGAGAAAATAAAAAATCATTTATCCCACAGGAGGAGGCAGAATTGGATTTCTCAAGGTCGGCTTATTTTCAGCCAGGGTGACAAACTTCCTGGCAACCCTTTGCATGGCAGGTGTAGTCATGCCCTCTGTTTTCCCTGCCTGTCTTAAAACCTTGTTTCTTTTTTCTCACTCAAAGGGGAATCCTTGTTCACGCCTGCTACGCAACATGCCCGTTTTCTAGGTATTCTTAGCCAGCTCCACTGCGCCATTCAATGCCTGATGGCCTTCAGCCCCCGATGGAGCGAATCCGTTGCGGATCCACAGCTTACTGTTACTGGCTTCAGTATTTGTGTGCGGAATCCCGCTTTAAAGCAAAGGCACTTCAAGACAGCGAAGCCGTAGCGTGTGTAGGAGGCACTCCGGTGTAAGCCAGCTGCTGTTTTTGTCTTAATTTCCACGCCTGGGCAGCTGGATGGCTCTCTCCAGACCCAAACCAGAGCGCTGCGTGCTGAGTCATAGGTCAAGGAGCTGGGGCTCAAGTCCAAGCCCAAGATCTGAACTGATAGGACAGCATCACTGCAAGCATCATCCTTCAAGAGAAGTGGGAGAGGCGGTGGGGAATGGGAAGGGCGCTCAGTGGATGTCGGGGTGTTCTTGGGTTATCCTGGGGAGTGCACAGGTTGAAGGGGTAGCTGGAAGCAGCAAAGGTTACACCTGGGGCTTTGCCTTCATCACCACGGGATGTTTTCCCTCTTAGAAGTCGTCAGTGCTTAAGTTCAGCCTTTTATGAGCCTAGTTTGGCTTTACCTTTTTGAAAATAAAATCCTGATGCGTTGCGAAATGTGCTGGAAGGGACTGTTATCAGAGGTTCTGTAAACGGACTGAATAAATACGGGGTCTTGGCTGGAAAGAGTTCAGTCTCTGATCCAGTGCAGGGAGCTAGAGGCATTATTTTGCCTCCAAGTTCCCCATTTTTTTTGTTGTATAAAGTAGGAGGGGTTGTTCAGGAACTCAGCAGACAACCGAGTTGCTGAGACGGTGAATAACTGCTTTTGAAGTTCTTTTTCTGTGCTGAAAGGTGGCAACAACAAAACCCAATTGTGACGGGAACTTTCTCCAGCCGTGCTGCCTTACTGGTCAAAACGTGAAAACAAAATGCGCTCTTTCAAATAATGTATAAAAAAGGGGTTTGTGGCAGTGAAAGGAGACCCGTTGGGTAGTGTTCGTTGTCTATAGATAAAAAGATGCACGTAGGGGCTGATCGAGCACTTTAACCAAAAAAAAAGCGGTGCTGTTGCAGGAAACCTGTGTGGGTATTTGGGAAACTGGGTAGTTTGTTTTTTTTTTTCTGTGATCCCGTTTCTGCCACCCAGTTGGCTTCCAAAACCGCTTGGGAGCTTTGTCAATAACAGAATATTCCGATACGATGGTTCGCTTTTGGTCGCCTGTTGGGTTGGGTTTTTTTAATCAGCTACAGAGTTGTATGAGATGAAGCATCAGTTTCATTTAATGAAATTAACTACTTGGAGAGTTCAAAGCGTGCGTTAATAAAACAATCTTCTTTTAGCTCTCAAAAAATAAAAAAAGTCAAGACTGAAAATGATCTTCTTAGGGCTGGTAAAAATACTCAGAGGTGGCTGTTTCTTGTCCTTGGTGAACAAAGTAAGCGACTTCAGAGTTTTCACACTCTGACCTTTTCGTTTTCCGACAGGTGGACAGGCGTGTAGATCTCCTTGAAGTTGCCAAAGAGACTGACGGCTTCTCGGGCAGCGATCTGAAAGAAATGTGCCGGGATGCAGCGCTCCTCTGCGTCAGGGAATATGTTAATTCCGCCTGCGAAGAAGAGACGTATGTGTCTTTATTTTTTCTGGTTATGATAGCTGACCAGCAATTGCGAATGCTCTTGCTGCCCGATTATTAGTTTGCATTTTCTGATTTGAATTGCAAATTCATAGAGGTTTAGAAAACCTGGCTAGGATTCACGGAAAGCAGGAGTTCTCTCTTTCTTGACAAATTGCCGCTACGCAAGGAAAAAAAAAAAAACAACAAATGAGTTACCTTTATTCATTTTGACTGTGAAAATAAGACTGTTTGTCCCAAGGTGTCAAGCTTGAGGTGGCACAAGCCAACACGAGAGTAATATCGCTGCGCTGTATCACCAGGCTTACATGCTGGTAACGCTCTTGCACGGGAATAAAATCCCTTCGCTGTGATGTTCCTCTGATTATCTCCCATACGTGTGTGGACAGGGGCCGTGTTCCCAGTGTAACGTGGGATCC
Organism: Vanellus vanellus; assembly: GCF_965231255.1. Lineage (NCBI taxonomy): Eukaryota > Metazoa > Chordata > Aves > Charadriiformes > Charadriidae > Vanellus > Vanellus vanellus. The sequence goes on along the minus strand of NC_138912.1, from coordinate 41,189,751 downwards.
GTGTCAGAGCTGCTCTTTGCAACGATTACTTCTTGCTGTTTGAAAAGCTGTTACGCAGCACCCGAATCATTACCTTGCTTTTTTTTTTCTTTTTCTTTCTTTCTTTCTCTTTAAAGCCATGACGAAGATGAAATTCGGCCCGTGCAGCAACAGGATCTCCACAGGGCAATTGAGAAGATGAGAAAATCAAAGGATGCCACACTGCAGAACGTTTTGATGCACGTTAGTTTAGATTAAGACAAAAGAGCCCGTTTGCCGTTTCTGACGTGATTTAGCTTGACTTCTGTAATCATCTAGCGAAAACAGTGTCCGGGGGTGGGAGCGGGGGGTGTTCCTCGAATAAGGGAGTTCTGTTTCGGGAATTGTTTTTATACAACAGATTCTTAAGTTATTGACATTTCGCCGTGCGCAACTAGAAGTGTTAACAGTAGATCATGAAGTGGAACAATTCTAGCCCAGACCAAGAGCAACTGCCTGTGTCTTGTCCTGCCGTCAATACACTGTGCAGCCTTAAAGCAGGCTCCCACGTGGCGTGGGGGGGTTCAGCCGTGGAGGGGAGACGATCCATCACCGGTGTGTGTATATACGTACAAGCGTGTGTGTATGTATGAAATGTATATATCCACACATTTTTTATATATATATATATATATAGAAAGAGACATAACCTGTAGATAACTTGAGTATGGGAAATCTTTTCTACTTACAGAATCAAACCAAATCGGAAGATGTATAGATTAAAAGATCCGTCAATACTCAGTCCACATTTACTCCTTTCTTTTAGCAGCAAATATGAAGATAGAAATTCTGCTTCTTCTAGAATAACTTGCCAGCAAAATTTGAGCTGTTACTGATTTTTCCTTTCACGCGACCACTTGAAATCCAGTGCCATTTAGTAAAGGTAGTGAGCTACTGTAAAAATGTTTGAATACTTTTCATTTTGTATGAATTCTGCTTTTTTTGAGGCTTTTTAAATGAATGCTGGTTTTATTTTTATTTTTTCCTTGATGTGAGTAATTAGAATAGAATCTTAACTGGTCTTTCATAAAGCCCCGCGTATTATAAGCTCTCTGAAATTGTGGCTTTCTGATCTATTACGTGTTGTAACGAGGGGCTTGCTGCTATTTCATCCCCTCCGGAAGACCCGCTGCTGCACTGTGGCGGCGGCGGCGGCCCATGAAGTGTCACGCCACGACACTCTGAGGCAGGAGGGGGGGGATGTTTTGCGATGTTGTGCTCTGTCACATGCTCTGATCTGCAAAACTGGAGAGAAGGGAACGGGTTTTGGGTTTAGAAATGTGATTTGGTGATGTTCTGCTGTACTTGCTGGTAACAGTTTTGGTAAATTCATGTAATGTTATGTCGCGATAAAGGCAAAGGGTTAAAAATGTAAGTGGTAAGTGTTTCGGTAAAGTCATTGTCAGTAGGTTTGTCAAAAACTTGGTTTTTCTTCATATAATTTTATGAATTGTGCCCTAATTCGACACAAATATGTAATGGGAATTGTCTGAACCCGAGGGGCGGTGCGCTGCGTCCCAGCTCTGCTCGCTTTCGAGGGCAGGCAAGGGTTGAAAGCAAGGTAACGCTGTAAAACGCAACACGTGGCAAAGTGAAATAAAGAGGGCTGGAGGCAGCCATCGGGCAGGACCAGGTGCCCATAACCATTCCTCACTGCTGTCCTTTCCTCTGGCATACGGGTTGTGTCCTGACCCAGTTTAATCTCCTTGGGTACCAAACGTGGTTGGTTTGTGTTTGAAAAAAAAAAAAAAAACAATAATTACTTTGCTTTTTGATAGGAAGTGGGGGGAAATGTATGGTAAATGCCTATTGCTCCAACACCAGGAGGTAGTAAATTTGGCACAGCGGAAAATACTGGTCTATGGGAACCTAAAGAGTCCGGGATATGCTAATCCCACAAGTCATGTCATTAGCGGCAGGGCAGAATGCAGTGATGTAAGCCACTGTGAGCTCTGGGGGAGCCCGACTTCAAGGATGAACCTTAGAATTAAACATGCAAATAGTGCTCCTTCCTGGAAGCTGGTTCCTCAGGAGGTTTGGGTTACACTGGTGCCAGATGAAGTTCTCCAGCTGTTCCCCTTCTTTTTCAGTGCCTGCTCTGACTAAAGTTCTCCCGGCCCCTTGTGGTAGTCAACACCTGAGAAAGGCCAGGCTGGTGCCGTTAACGCGGCTCATCCTACTTGGTAAAGCTCTAGTGCGGGCAGGGGAAGAATGCCACCTTAATTGGTTTTAATAGAGTGAGGGTAAAGTGTGTCCTCCACCAAGTTGAAACATCAAACAGCACACGGGAATAGGGACAAACCCCAACAGACGCGGTGTGGCTCGCAGGCTCTCCCACTGTCACTTCCCAGAGCTGGGAAGCGCAGGCTGCGGCGCTCTCTAATGCCCGCAGCCCCTTTACAGTGGTGGGAAGAGACCAAGGGATGCAGCAGCAGCATCACCCCCTATTTCGGCAGGGTTTTAGCAGCGAGGAGGTGCTCAAACACCGTGTGGCAGGAACAGCGCAGTGAAACACGACTTGTTTCACAGCAAAAAGGTAAAGGAACTGAGGTTTCCACACGGACACGGGCTCCCTGGTCCACCTTGCTGCTGGCAGGTCCGGCCATCACATGGCTGGAACTTGGGAGGCTCTGACACCTACAGGTCTGTTGCAGCCCCAGATGAACCTCATGGTTGTAATTCCCCCCCCCCCCCCCCCCCAAAAAAAATTGCAAAGTGAGAGTTAGTTACATGTATAAATATTTATTCGTACTAAAAGTGAGTGTTTTGTAGCAGAGTATCAAGTTCAGATTATATTCAATCATGAGATGCATCAGTTGAGGTACAAATTCCAGTCTTATGTCTTTAATAAATACACTATAAAAAAACCTAGTCCACATACTCTATTTTAATCAGAGGTAATCAGTACGCTACGGTATTTTAAAAGGCTAATACAACATTTGTGTTTTGCTGTAACCATTTGGATTTACTGCAGGGTTTTTTGTTTGGCTTTTTTTTTTTTTTTAAACCATTTGATTATTTTAAAAGATGAGTGGCTACAGAACTATTTTACTACCTAAAAATGACAAACATTGCGATCAGAAATGGGAGTATTGCTTTTGTCTTCCAGGTCCCTGCCAGAGGGCCTGAGTGTAAAAGGCATGGGCGCGAGCGCGCTTTCAGCTACTGTCGTGGGCCTTGCAGCATTTTTCTGGAGGTATAACACAGCTTTGGGCTCTTTGCTCTGAATACTTAAAAAAAAAAAAAAAAATTACAAAAAAAACCCAACACCCAGCCCCAAACAGTTGACAAATGAAAAAAAAAAAACCTTCTTCCAAAATTATTCTTAATGGCATCTGTAGCCTCGGTCCCTGTACCATGGCCACAGCAAAAGGGGTTTTAGCTTGCGATGTCGTTCTCTATCTTATGTTAAAGGAAGAAGCGGTGATTGTTTTTACTGAGTGCGGATCCATTATTAATTACAACTCAAGTACAAGAAGAGGAGAACGCAATTGCCATTTCATTTGAAACACGTTCTGACCGGTCCTGGGGGCGTCTACTAAAAAGGACGAGTACAAAAATCATCAAATCGGGTTCTTGCAATAACTAGTAAGTGCATAGATGGTTTTTCCCCCCACCCCACCCCCCCTAAAAACCCCACAGCTGAGCGGTGGCCCTGCGGAAGCCTCCGCTGACAGCAGGCAGGACACCAAGGCACAGGAGGCTGAGGACTCAACGTTCAGACCTCACCGGGCACTGAGACACGCACTGGTCCCGGCGGGATGTGCTGGGGGTGAGATGCAGACAGGGCCAGGTAACGCTGCAGTGTTGCGGTCACCCCAAAAGCTGCCAGTCAGCGGAAAAGCCTCAGGCGCAGCGGCAAAGTCCATGTCCAGGAGAGGGGGAAGGAGGGAAAAAGAAGATAAGGTCTGCGGTAACTTTCCACCAGCCAGAGCTGGGAGCTGCACCAGCCACCGGCTCTCGGTTCGGCCCCATCAACCGTCCCCCAGCCAGAGCCAGCGTCACCGGCCTGCGGACACAAAGTAAAATCAGGTCCCCTGTACCCACATGGGGCTACAGGTACAGATGAGGGCAAGCGCTCGAGCCATCTTCTCGCCTGATTAAGGGGGTACAGCTGCTCGGACCCACCTCACACTGTGATTTTTGCCGTTTTGCTTTTAATTTGCCGTTGGGATGGAAAGAGCGTGGGCAGACGGTACAGGGATCTGACCCTGCCAGGTGGGAGGATACCCACAAAAGCACATAACAGCATCCCCAGTTTTTGCTCGCCACCCTGGGCTTTCTCAGCAATCTGCCAGGCTTTATGGTGTCCCCTGCTCACAGGCCCACCAGGCTGTGAGCACAAGGACAGCCACGGCAGAGGCCCCAGGGAAAGCTGAACTCGGAGCACCAGTGATGCTCAACCCAGGTTTTGTTTTGACCGGATGGGTCAGGCACGAAGAAGCAAGGAAGAACAGTGAGCAACAGTGACTTGGCCACAAGGAACTGGTGATGGTCAAGGCTGATTAAAAATAAAAAATAAAATCCTTTCAAAAAAAAAAAGACATTAAAAATAATCCTGCTGTTTGTTAGCAAAAATTGTCTAAGGCACAACCTGGAGGGCAGCAGCTGGATCCCAGCATCAAGTGCCTGTTTTCCACCCCAGCAGCAACAGCTCCTTGCTCCAGCAGCCGCTCCTGCCTCTTCGGGCAGCGCCGGGCGAGGGCTAGAGGAAAGGCACTTCATTTCTGCTCCGTGTGGGGACAGACACGTTTTTATGCCGGTGCCAAGGTCCCAGCTCTGCACCAGGGGTGCAGTGCGCAGCCCTGGCAGCACCAAAATGATCCAACAGGCCCGTCCGGAGGCCGTGCTGGGCTTCCCGCAGTCGCGCTCAGCTGGGAACGAAGGCCCCGTTGCTCTCCCCCTTCCAGCTCCACAGGGACACTCCTGGCAGCTTCAAGGGGGAGAAGGACCAGGCTCATAGTATTTCTGATTAGTAAAAAACACTCTGACCCAGGTAGGAGAATCCTCCAGTCAGAGCATTGGAAATGCCAAGTAACTGATCTGTGTCATAGGGAATCAATCAATCATCGCCCACTCTTAATACAAGTATTTCTAGGGAGGAGGAGTAGCATTAATTCTTTTTTTCCAGCGACTGGTAGTACTCAGTTAGGATTTTCCAAGCTTTGGGGGCCATGAAGCCGTCTGGCGGGTTTTCACCTTCACGAGCAAGTTTCCTCATGCGTGTTCCCGAGATGAAGTCAAAATCGTCGTGCCTGCGGCAAAACAGAGACGGATGAAATCAGCACAACCGGCCCGAGTCGTCCCCGGGACGGCTCTTCTGCCACGCCAAGCGCGCAGTTGGAAACCTCCTGGCACTGGCAGCACCCATCTGCGGCTTCACACCTGGGTTTGCGATGGGCAGCAAACTGGGATTGCTCTTTTGAGAAGAGCTGGAGTTGTACACACTTCTCCAGCTGCGAGAGGCTCTACTTCTACTGCCACTTAGTCCTGGAAGTGTCTTATCCTCCCTGGTGGCTACAAAGGTGCATCTTTAGTTTCATGAGACCCACCCTTGACCTGGTATCAGCTCTTGGAAAGGAAAGAGGGCGGCTTTCACCAGTCCTTCCCCCAGTCCTCTCTTTAAGAGGAACGATGACTGCTTCTCCCTCTCCCCTGGCATGCTGCAAGCCAGACGCGATCGCAAACAGCACACGCTGTGTAGGCTGAAGGAACAGCGACGCTGCTGCCTGCATTACCTTTTTGGGTCATAAAAATCCATGGCCTTTTTCAGTTTATTGTAAGCAGCCACCCGGAAGGGGATGATTTCCACTGAGGTGAGGCCCGGCGCCATGCTGAGGACCTTCCCTCCCTGCGTGGGCTCGTAGAGGTCCTTCTTGGTCTCGGGGTGAGGCATGCCTGCCGGGTCGCGCCCCACGATGTAGAAATTGGCCCCGGCAATCATACGAGCTCGGCAGTGCCACTGAACCTGCAGAGACACAAGGAGCGCTGGCTGAGCGCTGAGCCGCAACCGAGCTGCCCATAAAAGAGATCCTGGCGATCCTCAGGAAGGAAGGAAGGAGACGCATCAGCAGCCTTGCTGCAGTTTCTCATAGCGATCAGGCTGCCCGGACTCGTCTTCCACTGGCTGGACCTGATGCAACATCACAGTTCTCCTAAGGACATGTATTTCAAGGGAAACACTGGGGATGGGAACTGGCCTTGTTCCAATTTGGCAGCAAAGGGAGGTAGTGGTTTGCATTTTGAATGTAGAAAGACAGTGCTCGCCAGCCCTTGAGCCCCACATGGGCGAAGGCTGCCCATGCATCCCTCTCCTTCCTCCTTCGGGGGTGGGTTAGAGTCTACTCGATTCATCCCACCGATTTAGGGACAGAAGGGAAACTACTGGGAGAAAACAAATGACCATCGTTGCCCGAGAGAAAAAGGTCACAGCGGTAAAGTCTGTTTCTAGCCACTTTCTCCCCCAGCTCTCCACACAGCTTGTGAAAGCACAGGAGCCCACAGTGCTGAGCTCTGCCGGGTGATGGCTGCTGCAGCAAGCTGCGGGCCAACCATGGAGGGAGCTAATAGCGAGGCAACAGCTACCGACTCCCCTCGCTGTGGCTTTCTGGAGCTGCGCAGGCAGACTGGCAGCCAGCATCCCCACGGACACGCTTCACGTCTTGTTGTGGTGAGCAGCCGTTGGCTACGTTACCTCTGTGGGGCCGGCGTAGAGCATGGGAGAGGGGAAGATTGCAACGATGGTTGACTTGGGGTCCAGGACTTGCTCCTCCAGCACCGCTGCGTGCTGTTTCATCCGCCACTCCAGCGGGACGTCGTCATCTTTGGTCCATCCTCCCAGGGGGTGGAGGAGAAGCACGGGGTTCTTGTAACCCCTCTCCAAAAGCTGGCGCCGCGTGTCCTGCATGAGTAGGGCGTGCCCGTTGTGGACAGGGTTGCGCAGCTGAAACGCAAAGATGGCATCTAAAAGGGAAAGATTCAGAGGGTCACAGGCTTGCGCTGACCATCAGATTTCATTTACACACTACATATTTCAAAACAGTCATAAGATACATACATCGTAAGATGAGTGTACTATCTTCACAGGAACAAGGCGTTGGATACCTTAGATGAGTGTTTCATACACGCACAGTGCCTCTTCATCACCCTGCCAAGTTTATTTTCATTGCACATCCTTCCTTTGGGGATTATTTCAGTCCTATCAGCTCTCCTACAATGTTTGTAGAGGCCTCTGGACACCTCCACTGAGTTCCCTGACTTCCTAAGTGACCTGCCGCCTCTCCAAGCTCAATGGCACCTTCAAGAAGGCCAACACTCTCTCCCCAAAGTGAGGGTAGGTGTCCAACGCCTGCCAGCCTGCTGGGACAGACACCTGGGAGAAGATACCTGACCTGTCCCCTAGGTGCGAAGGCCAAGCCCATCAGCACAGGGCTTTAAATGCCCGGGGTGTGGAAAGAGAGGCTCTGACCTGCCAGAGAGGACACAAACAGGATGCTCAACGCTTTCCAGTCCGGTGCACAGAGTCGCCCATTGAGGACGCAGCCCATCACAAGCACCGTCCTTAACCAAGAAGACCCCACACCACTTCTTGTGCCGTGTCCTGTGTCCCTCTTATTGCTCGCCCCACCTGAATAGTCCCATTTTGGGAGCACATAGGAGCAATCTGGCAAGCGCTGTGAGCTTGAGAACAAGTAATCACAGATCGCAGAAATCTCCTGGTGCCAGGTAGGGCAAGAAGAGCCGTGTCACCTGTGCTAACCCAGGGCACTCACCAGCGTTCATTTCTCTAAACTTCTGCTTAAGAGCAAGCGGTGTCAGGCGGTACTGGTCCAACCCGTCATTCCATTTGATCTTCTCTAGCACCAGGAGGTCTCCACCAACCAACCAGTCTCCGCTCTCCATCACCATCTGTGAATTACAACCACATGCATGACGCAGGGGACAGCAAAATATCTCCTTTTCCTTTTCGCAGCCTCCTTTGAAAAGTGTTAGGCTTGACTCCGCTTGTAGAGTCATCTTCCCTCCTCATTCAGAACATTGTAGGGGGGGAAATATTCTTACAGTGACCATGGGAACAGAATGTCACAAGCAGCGCAACCCCGTATAAGCGAGGCATCAGCCACCAAGCCCCAACCCCTGCACCCAGCTGGGTGCTGGACTCCCCTCTGGCAGCCAGGGGGGAATCTGCAGATTACGGCACAAGACCTTCCTCTGCTTCATTCTTTGCCCTTTCCTCCTGGGAATAAGCCGCTTGCAAGGTGAGCAACTGCCGCTGAATAATTCAATGATTTATTTTATGATAAGGGAAAAGAATTAACATGGCTTTAGTCTTTTCAAGCGGGAAGCTCAAGTCACTTGGTGTAACCTGCAGCTCTCCCTTTCTAAGGGATGATGTTCTTTGTACTGCCAGAGAGGAAGAGAGAAGCTGTAAAAATATAACACCCTTGTTGGCAGCTTGTATGAAACAACCAAATTGAGAAGTAAAACGTAGCTAAAAGGAGCACGAGACCACGATCTGCAGCACTAGCATTTGGTAGCATCACTGAGATCGTCACACTCCCAGCACAGGAAAACTTTGGGGACTAAGTTGGTGGTCGTGCTAAAAAAGTTTGGATGTCGGCACACCGGTGACCATGAGTGAATGAAAGGAGCAGCTCCTCAGCAGCACGCTCGCTTTCCCTTTCACCTTGTGCTTGTTACCTGATGCTCTCACCAAGCAGTAAGCGCGGCATTAACTCGCGAGCCTAAAAATTCAGTCCTGCCTGCTTGGGACGTGATGGTTCCCAGTAAGGAGCTGGGCTTGGAGAGCAGACACACCCCTCAAAACCTTGGAAAGGTTCAATTCTCCAGCCCCCAGCCGTGTTTCCCATCCTGGCCAGGTTTCCCAGAGCAGCAAGGGGACAAACCTACTTTGACGTGCGGGTGCTTTGCGCAGGTGGTGCCCCAGACGCGGGCGCAGCGCTCCTCCTTCCTGTGCTCGAAGTACTCGGGGTTCTTCAGGACCGCCACCTTCCGCCCTGCATAGCTGAGCGCCAGCGCCTCGCAGCCCTCCAGCCGCTCCTTGTCCTCCGTGGAGATCGGCAGCACGATGGGGATGCTCAGGTTGACAACGCCGTCTGGGAAGAAGCCCGAGGGGGAGGATTTTAACGTACTCCAGCCTCAAACACTGCTCTTGGGCCCCAAGTAGACAGAGGTTTTCAGAGGCACACATTCTCCCTTTGGAGAGCCAAATTATCCGGGAGTAGCTCAGGGATTCACCATCAGTGATGTAACTTTATTCCCTGCCCCATTTTTTCTGCACTGCTAATAAATAATGATGTCAGTGGAATACAAAAGCTCTTTATCTTTGGACCAGAGATGTCTCAAAGACACCTGGAGCATTTCATTACTTTCTGGACTCTCTATCTCCCTGGAAAGGTTGGTTCTTCTACAGTTAGCCTGCTGTAAAGTCTCTTTAAAAAAATCTTAACGTACGCGGAAAATACAAGCCTGGATATAACCCCCACCTCCTCCGCCAGGAGAACAACCTCTATTAAGAGAGCTCCGGCTTGGTGTTCTCTGGGGCATCTCACTCCCTGCACAGCTCCTGAACAGCCTCTTCCAACGGGGAAAACACCGTCACACTTTGCTTTGTTTCTTTGTTGGTTTTTTTTTTTTTTCTGGATATCTCCATCCTGTTACTCCTTTTCCTTTATATGTCTGGAGAGTCCAGTTTTAATCTATTTTCTGTGTGTAGACAGCAAGTCTACGTTTGCCCATGTAGTTTCTAATTTCAGCGTTGTCTCTCATGTCATGTTGGTTTTATCCCCAACTCCAATACGGTCCTCCCATTCCTCCTTGGATATCCCAGTATTGATACAGAAGAATCAGCCTCTCCCATGGGTTTCCATTCACAAAGAAGAATGAACAAATCACTGATTCAATTTGTTCTGATCTGACTTAAATAATTTTGGACCCTTGAGAGTCTTAATTTGAGGATTTTGCCTATGATGTAGAATTTTTTTTAAAAAATCTTTATTAAAATGTTTGCATTTGCTTTTAATTTACGACTAGGTATCATTAGTCTGCCAGACAGCAATTTTCAAGCACCTTCACGAATAATCATAACTCTAGTCACATCAACTTCATACATTTAAACGATATTAACCAGTGATCAGTCAATAAAGTCAGCATGGAAAAAGCTGGATTATGAAACCAACAAATGATGCTGAAGCTGAGGATCTCCGTGGTCCATTTCCAAATGCAAGACACAGAGTTTAAAAAAAAATAAATCACTCTAGCGAAGGTAATTAAAAAATTACACGACTGGGATTTTTGTGAAGACCGTTGGTAGGACACTGGGTGTGTCACGCCACTTCGTAACCAGCCGAATCATAAACAGGCCATGGCTGCGTCTAGTCTTAATAATTTTCTTTTTTAAATCGCAAAAAATTATAACAAAAAAAATCATCTAATTGTAGTAATTTCCGTACAACCTAAGAACAGTTATATACATACCAGCTACAGAGCGATTCCTTCCTGGGAGAATACAAACACAATTAAGATAATTAATACTCACAGGCACCAGTTACAGCAGCCATTTTCAAGAACCAAAGCCGCTCATTTAAAACCTCTGGCAAAGCACCGCCTAACGGCAGGCGGGGTGCCTGCCGCCACTGCCACCACCGCAGTCCTTGGTGGCGCTGCCCCAGCCTCTCCGGCGCTCACCCGTCCAACATGGGTCATGGTGCGCAACACCTACGCTCTCGCTGTCACCCAGCCCCAACAGAGGCACGCGTCGCTGGTGCAGAGGGCAGAGCGCCGGAGGCTCTGCGGCACTCCTGCTGTCACACCACGGGCAGATCCACCTTTCTTCCTGGTGGCCACCGTGCCCCTCCACAAAGCACCTCATCCACCCAACTGTTGGTAGTATCAAGGTGGGATTTACGGCTCAAAGACTGAGTGAGAGGAGCGCTAACTTGCACAAGTCCACCGTAACAGATGGCAGCCCTTCCAAGCATAGCTGGAGCTGCCAAAACATCACCTGCACTGCAGAGCAAAAGAGCTGGACCTATGACCCTGGAAAGACCAGCCTCAAACCTCTCTTTGGCAACACGCACTCCAGCCTCGGCACCATGAGATGGAAACCCTCCACCGTTTCCCAAAGCTCATCCAAGCAAACTGGGGGTGTTCTCCTTCCTGCCCAGATGTCACCCTGTGGGTCTGACCACTCAGATGTTGAGTTTGGAGACCTCCATGGAGACAAGGTGGACTGGGGACTGACACTGATGCCCTCTACTGCAAAGACCTTGCTCTGGAGAGTTCATCCTCCCCGAAAAGCAGGTGTCCTGGGCTTTGTCCCTGACCCCGCAGAACTCTACAAATCCTGACAAAACCTGCAGAGCCAGAGGACCTGTGCTCAGTGATGCCAACAGGTTTGGGGGAGTGCCCCAAAAATAGATGCTCTCTGAGACGAGGCTCCAGCGCAAAGTACGGAGCTTTGGAGCAACGTGGCCATTACGGAGTGCCTCTGCGACCTCGTCAGGCACAACAGGCAGCTCAAAGACCACAGGTCGGGGTTCGATAACAAGGAGGTGTGCTTTTTGACACTGTTTACACACCAGGCGGGAGGTAAAAGGCTACAAAAGCAGAAGCCCCTACACAGACATTCCCCCAGTCCAAAGCAAGCAGTCCTGAGCTTTGCAGCTACTGCGTGGTGCCCAAATCCCAGTAACAGCAGCAAGTCACCGCCCTGTGCAACCACGGGATCCTCTAGAAGGACGGTAAGACTCAAAGTGGACTTGCTCACCAAGATCCCAAATCCCCGAGGCCAGAGATGGCCATCAGGTCTACAAAACCCAAAGTGAGCACCCTGCATGCCTGTAAAGTCACAGCAATGGCATCTACAGCTGAGAAATGGGACGTAACTATCTACTGCCCTGGTCTCAGCTGTAGGCGATGGCTGCCTGAACACTCTTTGCCTTTTCCAGGAGTGAAGCACCTCTAACATGTTGCTAAGGAATAGGTAAATCTGACTTATTTCAAGTTACGGTAATGGATAAGCAGGAAAACGGGGGGGGGGGGGGGGGGAGGGGGAGAAAACAGGCTCTGCTCCTGTTTCCAAGGAACAGGCTGCCTTCTCCTCCCACCTCACATTCAGCCTGGCAGCCTCCCGGCTTACTTGGCTTTGGGTTTGCATCTTTATTTACCCTGGTATAACTGGGCATGAAAAGAGCTACACAATGGCTGCCAAAATGTTTGATGGGCACCGTGCAAGATGTGAAAGCTGTGAGCCAGGGTCCCAGCCGGAGCACGGTGACCTTTGTCACCTTTTGTACCCTTTGGAGCATTTCAGAGCACGGCTTCCTGGCCCCCGAAGTCCTTCACGAGCCCTCGCATTTAACAGGCGGGAGGAAAGAAGGAGGACAACACGGCCGAGCATTAAGCTTTTCCGTACGGCTGCCTGCCGAGACACCACGGGGTAAGCATCACGTCCCGCAGCGGCTTGCCAGCCAGCGTTAACGCAAAGCATGGAGGATTCGTACCATTCAGCAGGGTGCCAAAATGGATCACTTGCAAGTACTCCGCCTCGCGCATGAAGCCGGTCAGCGGAGTGGCCCAGCCTTCGCTCAGCACCTGCACCCACTGCAGATCCAGCTGCAAAACAAACCCAGACGGCACTCCTGTCACCAGGTCACGCTCAGAGGTTGCTTTTCCTTCCCTTCTGCTGCAACAGCACTCTCGTTTGTTCTGCTTCTATTATAGGACATTCATAAAGGGGAAGAAAGCCATTTGGGGGGGGGGGGGTTTGGGTTGTTTTTTTTTTTAAGCCAGACTCACATACTTTCATAGCACAACAGCTTGCGGGGCTGCACTAACACAACGGAGGAGACTGAAGGCCCTGGCTTGTTACAGCACAGGGTGAAGACACAGCAGAAACAGGCTGAGGATCAGGACCATGCTTCAGCTCGCCATAAACCACAGCCACGAAAGGACACAGCCATCAGAGGAACAGAGCCCCCTCTAGCAATATCCCTGTCAAAGCTTCGACCCTCGAAACAGCTAAATAATGAGTGAACAGCAGCACAGCATCCACGTGTGACGATACCTTAGTGATCTCTACGGATGGCAGTGTCTCTGCTTCAGCTCGGACACTCTGGAGTTTATTTTCAGGTACAAACAGCTCAAGAACATCCTTGATCGAGCCACGGGGCACAATGTTCTGAAAGAGAGAGACAGACAGCAATTAAGTCACACACTGTTTTTTTTAAATGCACACCAAAAAATCAGTATCTGAAAGCAGGTTTACAAGCTGCTGGTGGCGGCAGCATAAAAATGACCTACTTGTGTTTGGAGGAGCTCCACAACCTGCTGAATACATTCAGACACTGAGGCAACATTTGTTTTCAACACTAGTTCAGGAGATTCTGGCTTCTCATATTCCGAGTCAATCCCCGTGAATCCTATGGACAATTAAACCCAAAACAAATTTACTCAATGTAATGCTCGGTGCCCCAGAGCCAACAAAGCTGTACAACCAACCAGCGAGCATTCAACCGTACTGGGTACTACAACTGACACTCGTGACAGCAAAATTAGGGAAACAGGATACTCTCGTGCACTACAAAGAGCCTTTAGTAACCCACCTCTATGTGCAGAGCTGCAATGACAAACTATCCAACGTATCGGAAAGCAAAGTCAAAAGAAGAGCTCGCTCTTCCATACCTTTGATCTCTCCAGCTCTTGCCTTTTTGTACAGGCCCTTCACATCTCTGCTTTCACAAATATTTAGAGGAGCATCCACAAAGATTTCAAAGAAAGGAAGTCCAGCCGCCTCATGAATTTTCCGTGCATTTTGACGATCCTGTTGGGAGAAAGACAGGAAAATCATATGCATCCAAATTACAGCAAGCACCTTCCTACTACATGACATGCCCTGGAATTCAACACGTCAATTCATCTCTGGTATACATTTATTCTAATTCTAATAAGGGTTTTTCTTAAAAGATACTTTTTAAAAATAAAAAAAAATCTACCACTTTGATCTGCTCTCAGCTCTTTCCATCCGAAACACCAAGAAGATCTCTTTGTTAAGCAGGACAGCAGAACTTTAGAACATGAAAAATTATCTGCCCTTGTGTCAAAAAAAAAGGAGCTGCTTGCATTGACTTGATAACAGCAGCTACTTGGTATTCTCAGGAAGCATAAAAACATAATCGATACTTCTTCAAACAGAGTAGCAATGGTACTGAAAGGCTACTGTTTCTATTCCTCTTTTCTGCCTCCTAACGAGTTAATAGCCTCTATAAGGAGATTTTAAACTCCTCTTAGCTTTTAATCAATTTGTAATACTGAATATATTCAGAGAGGTCACGTCAAACTGCCCTCCAGAAATTTGTACCGACTGCATGTGGTTCTGCGTATCGGTGGAGAAAAAAAGAACAGAGAAGAAGTTAAAAGGAGTGTCTGATGGCATATAGGAAGTCTTCTACATAAATCTGTCTTCCCCAAGAGCAACCATGACATCAAGGCTGCCCAGAAAAGAGCAGAATATGACGCAGCGAGTTTACCTTTGCAAAAGGAGAAATGAAACTAGTTATGCAGACAAGCCCAGCATCAGCAAACAGCCTGGCCACCTCTGCAATGCGGCGGATGTTCTCCTCACGGTCCCCAGCAGAGAAACCCAGGTTTTTATTCAAGCCATGCCGAACATTATCACCATCCAGGGAATAGCAAGGGATGCCATGAGAGACCAAGAACTCCTCCAGAGCAAAGCCAATGGTTGTCTTGCCAGCTCCAGAGAGGCCTGTTGGAGACAGAAAAGTGAGGTTCAGGTTTGAGGTCAAAAGAGTGAAAATGACAGTGTAATGCAATACCTCCTGGGACACTGGCAACAGAACTCCTTCTGTCTGAAGTTCCTTTAAGGAAAGAATAAGGTAGGGAAGCTGGATTCATCTTTTTAGCACAGTTACCACCACAGAGCCCGGGCCAAGCCTTCTCTTATTGAAGAGATGGCATTAATTCCATGAGAAAAGCTGCTATATCCCAACATTTGGAGGGGTTCAACCGAGCAGAGTTGCAAAAGTACCTCCTGCTGAGCCATGGTGGGACAAATAGGTACCAGTAAGTAGGGGAAGCTTGAAAGGATGCTGTTGCCTGTAAGTCTCTCATCATCTTCCTCTTCCTCCTCCTGTTTCCCCTATGAACAGCCAACTGCTCTCCCAGGCTGAACCCACAGAGAGGTTCTTGCCACAACTGTGTAGGGTGGGACAGACTCCACCAGTAATTGCCTCTCTGCATCCACGGACACTTCCTTCTGCAGGAGCAGCACCCACAGATCCGTGCAAACAGGAGCAGGATGGTTGTGTAGACAAGCAGCGCATCTTCAGCTGCCCGCATCTCCCAGAGTCATCAGCCAGAAAGACAATAATCCAAACCAAGGTGGTTGGTTCCCATCCCAGTTCCATCCACTTGCACAGAAAGCACTTGCGAGTGGCTGTGTCAGAAAGCGGCAAGTGCACCTGGAGCACCAAACTCCTCCTTCCCCTTGGGTGGGGATCCATGTGTTGACAACTCCTTGAGATGGAAGAGGACTTTGACTTAGGAGAGATAATACCTCCAAACGCCACACCTGCCTCAGGAAATACTTAGCCTTGGAGAAACTCCTACGGAGATATGTCTTACATATAGTCTTTTAAAATTAAATTGATGGAAAGTTTGGAAACCACTGTCTATTTCAAAGAATAATCATCAGTCAGAGATGCTCAGACCTTTCAGACATGGGATCTTTGAGTGATACTTGAAAAAGAAGGAAATTGGCTTGGATAGGTTTTTTGCCTTCAGAAATGATATTAAAGCAGATTAGGCATTGGCCTTCTTTTCAAAATTAAAGAGGAGACCAAAACAGAAATGTGTTTTAATCCAACATCTAGCACATAAACTGATGAAGGCAAACCAGAATGGCTTTACAAACCCTTCCAAGTAAGTCTTTCAACACTTTCCGGCAGTCAAAGAAAATACCAATATTTAACAAGCAAAGAAACAACTGGATAAGCAGCAAAAGACAGAGTTGTGTAAATATTAGTGGAGCAAAATAAATGCAATTGTCATTTCTAGCAGCCCCTAATCCTCAAACCGTGTGTTTATCTTTCAAAGCAGAAAAGAAGGGCAACACAGCGGAAGGCATACGAAATGAGAAATAACATAAGAAACCCATAATGGCCGTGCAAGGAATCGCTTCCAGTGCGGCTTGCTGTCCAGGAGTGTTTATTCTTCAGACAAGATGACTGCCTTGTTGTGCTGCTCACGAAGTCGCTTTAAACACAATAAACTCAGGTGTCCCGATAAACTTCCCACCAACCCAGAATGAAAACATCCGCATTCTGTTTTGGACAACCCCGGGCACGTTTCCCTGCCAAGGACTGGCTGGATTTGAGCCAAGGCTTCCTCAGCTACGCACTTGGGAACAACAAGTGCGACCCTTAGGGCTTCTGACGTGTTCGAAGGAGCCCGATAACAGCTGCGAAATTCATAAAAACAATTAGTTATGGGCAGCAGCTGCCAGGGAGAATATCTTGCTCCAACAGCACCGCATGTCAGTGTTTCCCACGTGTAAATGTTTTGCAATTCGCAAGGAACGCTGATGTTTCCTGCAGATCCCAAATCCCCACCTCCGAGCCATACGCAAATACGCAAGTGGGTTTCACACATGAAACCACGCTTTCACACCCAGACAAAAATACCTGTTAGCCAAACCGTGCAGCCTCGAAACCCGCCCCTGGTACCGACGACTTGTCCTCTCTTACTCCTGCTGACATGATGGGCTTGGTAAACCACATTGGTTGATCCCTGATGAAGACAAAGCAAAACAAAACACTTTTGTTACCTCGTTGCTCTCTGTACAAAAGAGAATCTCAGCTGGGACTAATATAAGGGAGAGGAACACAAATTCATTAAAAATCCGCACGAGCCATTGGAGCAAACGTTGGCAATTTCGTACAAAAGGGAAAACGGCGCAGAAAATAGTTGCTTTTGGCGTAAGTTGGATTTGTGTCTGAACAACACAGACTCGTTTGCCTCTGCTCAGAGGCCTTCTGGTGGCAATGCCTTCATGTCCGCCGCTGCTGGCAGTGGCAGAAGGTGACTTGCTTTGCTGCAGGAGCGCTGCCAGGTGACTGATACACCCGCAGGCAGGCAGGGGAGGACACGGAGTCCGCGCAGAGATACAGGCAGCACACTCCCTGCCTCTTCGGCATTTTAAAACACAGGCAGACTTGCCTATTATTTTAATTGCACTTGCAAAACAGAAGCAACTTGAGGTGCTAATTTACTTGCCGTGTTTAACATAACGCAGCTTCTAGTAATTGCAGATGAGGCAAGAAACAGCGACAACGCAGGGCTGAGCTGAGCGAGACCGAGACCCAGCTGGGAAAGACGGCGGGATGGGAGGCAGAGAAAACAGCACCTAACGCGTACACGTGCACTTGGCCGTGCAAACAAGGAACCGGCACGACGCTGAACCAGAGGCCTGAATGTTGGTGGTTCATAATATCGACCTGCTCTCCGCTGGGACGCAGACTAAACCAGCCTGTCTGTGCCCTGCAGCTCCAGCAACGGTACTTCGACAAAGACTTTTTGCACATAAAATATCTACGAGACCTTATTAATTGCAAGGATTAAGTTTCCAACTGAGGCAGCCAAAGGAAAAGAAGTCTCCAGAGAGAGAGGAGATATAAATATTTTCTCCCCAGCCGGATTCTTCACCACTGTAGGTTTATCCTTTTCCTATCATCAGTACAAGAGAGTTTGGGCTTTCTCATGATTTACATCTCACTAGATAAATATTTCTGCATCTGAAGTCACAGCAAGGAAGTGATCATCTTTCATTTGTCCAAGAAAACAATTTTGACAAGAAAAAAAAAAAACAAAACAAAAGAAGAGGAATGGGAGAAATGATAAATTAAAAGGTGACTTTTAAATGT
The DNA here is from genome assembly GCF_965231255.1 of Vanellus vanellus. Classification (NCBI taxonomy): domain Eukaryota; kingdom Metazoa; phylum Chordata; class Aves; order Charadriiformes; family Charadriidae; genus Vanellus; species Vanellus vanellus. Next base: position 41,171,773 of record NC_138912.1, on the reverse strand, counting down.
GTTAGCAAAATAGCCTGATTTTTATTTCCTCTGCTTGCTGGGCCATTAACACTTCAACATGCTTCAGCAAAGGCATGGTATTTTGTATGCAACAGAGGGCTCTGCCTGGACAGAAAACTGGGTGAAAATTATTCCATAACAGCAGAGAAAAAAATACCCCCCTCTCCTCACCTGTTTTTATTATTATTTTTCAGAAAGACCAGCATCCCAGCAGAGACCAATCTCCTACCACAGCGATTCATAACTATACTAAGAATTTCATGCCCATTTTCAATTCAAATTTAGTGAAAGGCCACAACTGCTTGCGGGCACACTGAACAGCTACCCTGCTCCAGAACATGTTAACATACTGGTAAGAACAGCTGTGTCCAAAATAATCATAATGATGGTCATAAATCTCACCTCTAAGGTTAACTCTCAGCAAGCTTCAATGTTGGGGTCACGATTGTGAGACTGCACTGAAAGAAGCTCTGAGAGGGAGAAGCAATACCTCCAAGAGCCGGCCCAAGGTGACCAATTCCCACCTTGTGCCACCACCATATGAGTTGACAGGAAGTCCTGACCTAAGAAGGTTCGCAGAGCTGTTGTCCCAACCACGTCCAGTGATGCGTCTTCTCCCTCCAGGAGTATCACTTCCCATTTTCGTTGCCGCAGCCACCAGAGCAGGTCCCTGACATCATCTCCCCCCTTCTGCAGTTGTTTCAAATGATAAAATCAATTATTTGGGGGTTGGAGTGTAGGGGACAGACGAGATGCTGTCTGAAATGCAGAGCCCAGGTACCACAGCAAAACAAAAATGAAAAGCCAAAACCTCTCTAGACCTGACCCTGAAAAAATAAGTGAGCCCAACACATCCTGATGACTCAGAACATAAAAGATAAGTAGCTCAAGATTTGTTTTTTTGTGTTTTGTTTTGCGTTGGTTTTTTTTTTGCAGGGGTTGTCAAAAGCCTGTTTAAACATTTTGAGCTTTCCAAGGTGAGACAGCACCACTGTGGTTTAATTTTCACCTGTCCTCAGGGGTTCAGGCTTCAGCAGCGAGACCAAATGAGCACATGCAGAAGAGCCAGCAGCCAAAAATAACCCCTTCTCCCAAGACATACGGGTGTGTTTACTCCTGGTTGAGCTCTGGCGCTGCTCTGAAATTATGTGTCACCTGGCCAAGGACCCTCAGCAAAGCACGAGTGCCCAAACTCACCTTCCCAACAGCTTGCCACCACCCAGTCCTACAGCGAAACCCCCCCCGCTGCAGTGTTAACAACCTGCTCGGTGATCACAAGCTCCTCAAGCGTAGCACTCCAAAAACCACAAAGAGGGTATTTTGCTATTTGTTTGCAAACCACAGCAGACAAGACTCATATTGCCGTGTGAAGAAATAAACCTGCACACTTCGAATCTCTCTTTCACACCCTCTGCGTCAGTAGGAACTCCAGCCGTGCACTTGCTTTGGCAGAATGTTGATCTGCTGGATCTGTCCCGCAGGAGATGAACTACGATAACATCCATGCCGCGGGAAGATGCAGGAACTAACACATTCCTACATGGCTGATGTAACAAGATCGTTACGTTAAAAGTACGTGCTGTGCCGTAAATCTGCAGTGTACATGCATCTCAGAGCTTTTATTTTGCACGCTGGCATCTTTTGGAGCCTGGGAAAGAATCACTGAGGGCATTTTTGAAATTCAGCGACTCTGTCAGACCTCGCCTATCCATCAGGAGCTCCGGAGGGTACCAAATCCCTCTGATTTTTCTGCTATGTTAATAATCTCACCAGTAAACTCTTCCTAACCCTGCGCAACTGCTTGCCACAAGCCGACTCAAATTCTTGTCACCAGCTACACTGAAAGTAAAAAAAAAAAAAAAAGGCAGCGAGAAATGCAAGCGCACAGCGGAGGGCTGGGTTGGCAACTTGCTTGGCCAGGAACAGGCTGTTCAGCAGGAAACACCAACTGTCCACCTAATCATCCACTGGCTGGGACGTGGCTTGGGAAGTCAGAGCTGAAACACGAACAAACGAAGCGAAGGCAAGACCAAAAATAAGCATTAACAGCCTGAGAGCAAACCCTGGAGAGATTTCATCTAGAAAAAGCATCTACTGCAAGACCGTTGGGAGGCAGAGATAAGTGGTGGACGGGGTTTAATCAGATGCGGTGCTGTCCTGCTGATTTTGTTCTCATGGTTTTAAACCTTGTCATCATAAACCAAACACATTTAAAAGATTGTAATCCAACCATCATTGCGACACACTAATGCCTGAATGTTTGGCCCCAAGGCGGAGACAATTTAGGGACACTGGTAAGCATTTCTTGCAATAGTCTAGATCAAAGAAGTGAGGTTTGGGAGAGGCACTTCTTACCTATAATTCAGCCCCAAAAAAGGCTCCAAGCAAGGCAATAAATGACCTGGTAGCATTTCCAAAGAAGAGCCACGCAGTCTCCGCTAGCCAGATGGTTAAGCAGGACATTGCCACGCTCCCGCCTTTCCTTAGGAATCTGCTGTTTGGCCACATCTGCATGATCTCATTCCTCAGCCCGCTCTGGCTTACCTCATCCAGGAAATGAGCAAAAATAAAGACATGGCTCCAAACCTTGTGCCAAGGCTGCAGTGGACCATGAAGCCAAATCCTAGCTCTGCTTTTGGCCTTCCCTTCTATTGAACCTTTCCATGAGGTTGACAAACTGGGAGACGCCAAGATCTCAGGTGTCTTTAAGATCAGGCTTGGCTGAGCCACCTGCCAAATGTCTCCTGGTCCAGCTTCCAGAAGGCACAAGTTTTTTCAGTCTCCAGCCTGGTGGGACAAGATGCTCCCCTGCTTTGTGAAAGCAAGTTGCAGGCAGAGGCAGGAGGCTTTTCCTAAGTGATCCTCCTGAATAAAGAGATGGGGCCTCCGAGACAAGAGAGTCCACCGCAGCACAGACCTGTTGGAAATCACGAACCATCAGTATCCTCTGCTCTGACAGCTACCACTGCTCAATTCACGGCATCTGAAAAAGTAACCTCAGCTCTTCCTCACGTATTTGGCCTTGAAAGGGAGCAGCTGTGCTTGCCCACGTAAATCAAAGGTTGCATGTGACTGCCCACGGGAGAGGTGTTACCAGGGAGCATCTTCTCTCACCTGAAAGCTAAATGCACCATATCTGGGGGACCTCTCCCAACCCTGGCTGACATTTGTTAGGAGCAGAACCGCTGCACAATTAACAGAAAAATGCACTACACGAACAACATTTAGGGTTGTCCCAACAAATTAAGCAGATGATCTGCCATCTTCTGCTAGAAATTCAAGTATGTATAAACGCTGGACCTTAAGACACAAGGCAGCATCTCCTCCTGCCCCCACTTCTTTAGCCAGCACCTACCGTGGCTGCATAACGAATGGGACCAGGGCAAGAGCCAAGTGCGAGTGCCACGTGCCACAGCCAAGGGGTGGAAATGAAGGGAGAGAGATGGGAGCTGAGCAGGACATTCAAGAGATCCCTTAAGCGCGTACAACATCCTCAGGCCAACCCTTCCTCAGCCATCCACAGAAGACAGAGCTCTCCAATGTTGCAGGAGGAAAGACTTGTCATTAGAAAGCGGTGCAGGTCATCACGAAAGCAAATAAAGTCTAAACCAATGTCCTTATCATGCCCTTAATTCCTCTCTGCTGCTGCGGGAGTACCTCTGCCTGCTGTAGCTGGCACAGGCAGGGTGCTGGAAGTGGTCCAAGAGCCACAGCTCGTGGCAGGCTGCAGCAACATCCCGCTCCAGAGAGGGACTCCCTCCTGAAAACACAGCGCAGATCAGCCTAAGAACGATGCCAGCGGAGAAACCCTCTTGTAGCACAGTGCTATTAAGGGCACGTTAGTCACACGTCCGGCTCACTTAGCAGAAAGGTCAGCCTTGTACGAACACGGGTGTAGCGTCCAGCTGGTGGCTGGCAGCGTTCACAACCCTGGGGAAACCCTGACCCAACAGCGAGGGTAGGGTCAGGACTCCCCCAGCTGCATTTTTATTTATAGGGCTATCTCACATCATTAGGAATATGATTCATTTTTTTCCAGTCAAGCATTTAATACACGCCCTATTTTGGTACTGCAGCCTGGACATCTCTCCAGGAGAAAAGAAAAACGAACAAACAAACAAAAAAAATAGAGGCTTTCAAAATGTTTTCAGCTGATCATATCTGCAAATGCTAAAATAGGCTTTTAAAATGATAAAATGATCGAGCAAGCTCTCAAGTTTGAAGTCAAACACTTGCTTAAGCCTCCAGAGATTGATCTAACTTCTTGTTTAATATCCCCCCTCAAATCCTGCCATCTTATGGAAAAAAAAAAATCTTTTGTCCTATCAGTCGAATTTGATGCATAAAAATTAAGTTTACAGTAATTTTCCTTAAAAAATTATTTTCTTCTGCAAGGGCAATTCCCACAGCTGCTCTTGCAAATGGGGGAGCTGACACGGAGAAGACAGAGTGTCCATCACCAATAAGTGGGAAAAACCTTCTGTAATCTAGTTATTTGCTGCAGAAAAGCAAAACTATTACACTCAAAAGAAAAGGAGGAAGAGAGGGAAAAGGGGGGTTTTGCTTGTGGAAGCAAAGGTTTGATCACAAACATATTGAAGAACGATGGAGAAACCTGGGAGTCTCTGAAGTCCCAATTTAGCTCTTGTAACCCTAAACCCATAGACTTTTTCCAAACTTGAGTTTGATTCATTGAATGGACGAAGGCGGTAAACGCTTCAAAATCAGTTCCACTCTTTCCCAGGGAAAAACCCCACCAAGATGGAGTTACCCTGGAAATTTTGCCTGTCTCACGTCCCAGGATCCCACTGGCACGACATGGAGCCTAGCTCGCGGGTCCAGATGGGGAAGTGGGACTTCTCAAACACACTTCTGCCCTGCACACGGGACTCGTCTCCTCTCCCACCGCTCATACATGAGCAGAAATAACATTGTGTTTTCTTTTTAGACTCAGCTGAGTAATACCGGGATGTGTCACCAGATACCCTGCAGAGGTTGGAGGGCTGGGGTTGCCAGCATTGCCTCGCACCAGGCAGGATGCTGAACTGGGCTCCCTTTCTTCATTCAGTGCTCTGAATAAACCACAGCAGACCTCACTCGCTCCTCGGCACCCTCTGCCTTGGACGCTTGTTACTTTTGGCATCGCTACCCCGGCCCCTGTCCCCTGCCAGGAATGTAACACAGAAGATCTTAAGGAGATCAGCAGAGACACCCCAGTTACCTGAAACAAGCCGTCTTTCAGCTTGGAGACAGACAGTTGGAGATGCCAAACATCGCTAACACACAAGGTTTTCAAGGTGGTGTTAGCTAAAGTGTTTCTTCTCAACCCGCAGGAATTTTTGAGCTCTTAGCAAGACCTTATTTTTGATCACAGCTAAAATATTTTTCTCTTGGTATAAATTTGCATGTTTTGGGTTGCCACAATCAAGTTTTATACAACCCTGGCAAAAAAAAAAAAAAAAAAAAAAAAAAAGGCAAAAAAAACCCCCACAAAACCAAAACCAGGCTCATGTTCCAATCCCCTTGCAAATCAGATGCTGATTTCTAGACTGCATAACTTCAAAGCAGCAGGTTGGGTGTTAAAATCTGCCCCTCTAAAGGCATCCAGATCAGGCATTTCTTTATCACTGAATTAGATGATGTCACTACTTTAATTTCCTCCACACAGAAAAACTAGCGAGTCATCCTGTGCTCCTACATTCTCAGGACAAATTTGCAAGGCCGGGACGGACGTTATAAAAAAAAAGAAGACCCACAACCTTCCCATCTTCATTCCAGAAATCACAAGGGAAAGCTGCATGGGCAACAAAAATTTGACAAACAAAGCATCTTGTCAGCCGCTGACAAAAATAACAATTTAAACAAGAAATCCTTCCAGGCTTGCCCTATTTTTTATATTCAGAGCAGTTCTGCTAGTTTACCTCCCCTAAACGAACCCGTTTCTGCAGTTCAGCTCATGCTCATTTTGCAAACAATAGGTTTGACAGTGCAAAAGGAGAACTGCTTTGCTTTGATGCCGGGGGTCCGTTACAAGGCTGCTCTGGATCATGCCAAGAAGCGGGACCACCGCCAATGTAAAAACCAGTCATCTTGCAAAACAAGGGAACACAAATGATGTTCTCACTGCAGTATGGATCAGTTTTGGGATTGCACACCCATAGGAAGTGATCAAGCACATCTATTTAACCTCCGAGAAAACAAAAAAGAAGGGAAAAACACAACCAGAAGGTAGGTGACTAGTTAGAAACCATAGAGATGATGTAGCCCTGTGACCTCTGCCGGCAAATCCAGCGCCTGGTGGTGCAGAGCCATGACCGACAGCCAGCTGAGCTGAATTGCGCAGAGCAACTGCATCTGGTATGAGAAATGCTGCATTGAAACAGCACACCACCGCTCCCCTACCAGGAAAAACTACCCAGTACACATGGCCATGCTTCTGTATCTTCTTCTGGAGAAAAACACAAGATTACGGGAATGGTGAGCCGAGTGTCAGTCCCTCAGATTTCAGGGATGAGAGGAAAGGAGGACAAGGGTACTTATTTTGATTACACATTAACTTCAGTATCAAAACAAATTTCAGGGAGGAGTTGTATTTATGCATAATCTTTTTTTTTTTTCCTTGAATGTAATATTTAGGAATTTAATTGATGGGTTGTGGCACTCTACGGTAAATAAGCCACTGTACATGTCCCGTCTCTTACTGTGGCAAGGCAGGCACCCTATCCCTTAAAACAAGCAAAACAGACAGCCAGGACTCCTGCACCAAATGCCGTGCAAAGAAAAACTCGCAGTATCGTGTCAGGAGACTGTCAGCTGAGCTAAATTTTGTTCAGTTGTAAGAGACAATCAAAACCACAAGCTCTGCTGTTCAGAGATGCCACGTGGAACAAGCTTACCCAGAGGGTGCTCCAGCGAACGCCAGGAGAGTGATATCCCGCTTCATCAAAATCATTCCCTTTGAGAGCTCCAGAAATTAGTCCAACAAACTCTCATTAACTTAACTTTAAAAGCTGAACTGGCATGGTGGCACTGCTCTACCACAAAACACAGCAAGCCGTATTCAGCAGTTTTGTGTCCTTCAGTTTGCAATAGGTTTTCAAATTTGGAGACCAACATCTAACCACGGCTACAAGCAGGCTGGTGGGACACCAGCTCTGTCTTCTGCTAAGTAAGAAAGCATAATCTTCCACCCTCCAAGCTAGCACAGGTTGCACTGAGCACATCTAAGCTCTAAACAATATGGGGACAAGATACCTGTTTTTAACGTCCCCATAATATCCCTCTCAGAAAAGAAAACCTGTACGTTTAGTGAAGCTCTAGTGGTTTCATAAGCAGTGGGAGTTACAGAGGATCTGCATTTCAAGCAGCTTGATCAGGTTTGAAAATATATATATTTCTGTAGAGGTACTAATCCTCTTGCATTTCTTCTCCTCTACAGGACATCGTGGCAGCCTGCTGAAAGAATAAAGCTGGACACAAGCCCAGGCTGGTGGAGGCTCGACATCGCAGCCATGTGGTGCTTCTCCCTGCCTCATTCAGTATCCAGGACAGACGCGCAGTCTTGAATTTGGGATCTTGAACCCCATGCACTTGACTTTGCAATGGTGAACGGTCGCCAGTAGGCGACAGGCAATCTCTCTGCGCCTCAGCGATTTTTTTGAAGTTTGCAAAGTGCAAAAGCAGCAGCAGGAAGGACTGTGGGGAACCTCGGCCAGAATCACCACACAGGACACAGTTAAATGGGGGAACTCCACTGGTCAGGCCACAAGTTCACTCAGCTGGAAAAAATCATTAAGATGAATTCATGGAAGGAATGTTCATCAAGGACTATCAAGAAAAAAGGCATGACCTCTGGTATCTCACATCGTAAATCAATGGAAGCTGGGACAATGCACTGTGGCGTCCCAGCCACACACTCTTCCCCTGGCCCCCACTCTTGGCTGCTGCTGGAAACTACAGATGGGGCCAAACAGACCTTCGTGTCACTCAGTACCTCCTCAGTCCCCTCGGTATTTCTGTTGGCTGAGGGTGAGCTTATTTTCACCGTAATGCCATCGAACGTGCCACCCTACACAACAAGCTGCAGGAGCGAAGTCCAAGTTGAGGACTCAAGTTTGGAGACACCAGGATAAAGGTTTCCTGCCCCATCTACTTGTGCATCTGACCCATCCAAGCTGCAAGACAGGCTTTTAATTACGTGAGCATGCGTGGGGTTACCTAGACCCTTGCCTAAGTCAGCACCAACAATGCTGTACTCTTCTTGAACAAGTGGCTATTCAGCATTTCCCTCACCCTTCCCTAAACCAGGTGTAGGCACAGGTCTTAGGCTACTCAAAGGGTGGCTGAAGGAGAGTTACACATTTTCCTCAGGGATTATTCTTACTTGGTCCCTCAAAAGTTCATGCAAACTCCCAGTACCGCTCTGAGGGTAGCACCATCTCCAATTTTACAGCCATAGAATAGCAGCAGAGAGTGAGGCAAACAGCATACGAAGACTTGAGCTCCTGCAATATTTAAGCCTTATAAAAATGACACATATTTGAAGAGCAGCTCCCACGGACTCCAGGCTGCGCCTCCAAGAGCTCGATGCTCCTCACATCCATCCCCATGGTCTCAGACCAGCTTTGCAAAGACCAGCTTTGCAACCCCAGTGATGCTTAAGGTGACATGTCCAGCATCATGCCCAGGGTCCCTGGCAGAGGCAAGCACGCAACTTAGCCCCCCGGAGCAGCAGTCACGTCCTCTAAAATGAGGGTTCTTTTTCCCTCTTCCAACAACCACTGGCCAGACAAACAAATGATCGTCCCATCAGAAGGGCTGGGCAGGCCTGAAAACGACCTCCCACCCAACACACTTTTTTTGCACCACAATGGAAAGCCGAAAAATGGTTTGGTATCAAAGAAAACATTTTGTTCTGCCAGATAGCCCACGAAGACCTCAAGGTCAGAAAGTCTTGGAAATGCACGTTCAAATGGTTGTTTTCCAAAGATGCACAAAAAAAGCTCATCTCAACAAACCCAAAGGGCTACATTTAAAGAGAAGCCACATTCAAAAAAAAAAAAAATTTACTGCAAACCGGGTCCTTTCTCAAGCCCTGCTCTCCAAACAGTCCAAGACATTTTGGCACCCACTCAGTAGATAAAATTTTCAACACACATAGTTGTAACCGAGCCAAACTGTAAGTAAGTGAAAAGGGATCGCTCTGCGAGGGATGGGAGGCAGCACTAGCAATGAGCTACCAGCCCTACAGGCAAAATCCTAACTTCTCAGCATCTCATTTCATGACGCACATCCACGCTGAACGCCTTGACCCGGCTTTTATGCATCCCTCCTTTTGTTAATGATACACTCTAAGTAAATTTTCACTTAGAAATTATTAAGCTGTGAGGCCATTAAGGAACTATTTCTCACTTCCCACAGCTGTGATTCAGAGCTCAATCAGAGATAATCATTAGTCACCTCACTCACGATAATAGTAAATTAATAAACAGTAACCTGAATTACATGGCATTTCTCTTAATGCACTTTTAAGATACCAGAGTGTACGAGTGCTGTGACCAAAGTACAAGATCAAGGTAGGGCATATCATTAGGAGCATTAATACAGCCCCTGCGTGCCACTTATCTTTTGTGGGTGCGTACAGCTGTAAGTTTATCTAAAACACCTGGTTTCAGATAGGCGAGGTCTTTTCATTTGTAAAGGCTATTTAAAGACACCCTCTAGGGTCAACATCAGCCCAGGAAAAAAAAAAAACAACAACAAAAAATGCAAGTATGCCAGTACTTCTCTTGAAAACCCTCCAGAAAAACAAAATCCCCATGGCCTAAATCTAAGCTGCAGCTGCAGTGCACATGTCTGGGTGGCACGGGGTCTTCAAAATCATTTGCTGTCTTGCTTAAAACCGCTTGTAGTGGCTGCCCAAGGAGAGCACGGATGGAAACCTATGCCTGAGTTACAGGTTTTGGCAGAGACTTGTAACTGGTTGTGACTTAATTGGTGCAACCTGACAACCAGCCGAGGCTGAAGCCTGTATTTATCCAGGAGTCCAGCAGCAGGATAGGAAACAACATGTTGATTCAAAGTGCTTCGACTAGGAGCTGGAGAAATTAGTCAGGTTTAGGTGCCTCGGCCACCACCCCAGATGGCACCCCCACCATGCTGACCGCCGCCACCACCAGCAGTGCTCAGCTGCACTCCTTCAAACGAGGCCCCTGGGAGATGAACAGAAACCCAGGAGAGACGCTACTCCTCTTGGGAAAGCAAAAGGTTAACCCCTGAGTGCACCCACAGGGACCAGGCCTGACCTACCTGCCTCTCCCCTTGGACCGAAGGGGTGTTCAGGCAGGAACCACCTGTCCCAGCAGGAAAACGCTTCCACTTTTCCACTTGGCATGTGCTTCCACAGCCCTGGGAGATGCACGCAGCCTGCTGGAAAACATACCCTGCTGCTCCTGCTGCCATGGCGCCACCAGGGGACATCAGAGAAGCCTTCCCGCCATTGAGGAAGGTCCACCAAGGTCTCCAGCTTGCAGCTTCCAAGGCTGGACCACACCAAGCTGGTTATTTCATTCCCCATCCTCTGGAGGGCTCAGCCTCCCAGAATCATGAAAGAGGCATTCGTATTTAGAAGCCTGCAACTTTTCCTGACTTTTGTTCCCTGAAATTCCCTAAATTGAACATCCCTGCTCTTACAGAGCACAGTATGGTTAATAAACATGGTTTGGCACACGGGCAGCACCACAAAACAGCACAAGTTAATGAAACAGCACAGTGGGGGCAACAGACTGGAAAGGTAACTTTTAATAGCAAAGGACTTCAAAAGAAATAGGGAGAAAAGGGGAGAGAGCTGTAGGAAACGAGAAGTCAAAATAACAGCGTATCGAGATGAGATAGTTAATCTGCTGACTTGTCTGTGATCTTCGAAGAGACATAAAGCAAAATAAGCGATAGAAAATAAAACAGGAAATAGTACACACACAATGAGCAACTAGAAAACAATCACCTTTTACTGTCACGGTGCAATGAGTTAGGCACTGTGTTTCACAAAATAAATCACGGCTGTAAACCCAAGACTTTTGAATCGCTGGATAAAGCATCAGAAACACTGTCTTGTGTAATTCAACCCAGACCAAGCCATGCCAATTCCCTGAAATCAGGGCTCTGCTGCCTGCTGCACTGTCACCTCTGCAAGACTCACTGTGCTGAGATACCCAGAACCACTTTGAACATAAACATCCTTAAAGATGTTTCAGTCTTTATGTTCAAGGCAGTAGTACAGAATAAGCATGCAAGGAGATGAATGCATAGTTTGTTGTTTGGTCGTTTTTTTTAAGTAAACTTTTTATTTTACTTGGCTTTGCAATTAAACTGATGAAGCTGTACATACATTACTGCACAGCCTGTGATACCACTCCATCTATCTGAATGCTGCTCGGTGGTTGCAGTTTTTTCAACGTGAGAATATGTTTTAGGCAAAGAAACTAAGCCTCTTCATATTTCCTCAGGGTTGTCATCTGATCTCATGGGTTTTTTTCCTTCTTCTCTTTAAATAAGTTTAGAAAAGCCCCCTCTAAATTATTTTTACACATTAATTTATCTTTGAATAAGACCACATAATTTGCAGCCGGGCACTTAAGCCCTACACAGGCAAAACTGAACTATCAGAAGTTACAGCTTTGCGATCCACTGGGCTACAGAAACAGCATCCCAGGGAAAGCGAGGGATGCCACGTGCCACGCCATTCAGCTTCCCGGAGACGCTGTTACGAGACCAGACAGATGACAAAGCTGTAACACTTACCCCCAAAAAGGCGGTTTCGGTATTGGGCTTTCATTCTCCCCTAAGCACCTGTAAGGACATCCAAACAGAAACTCACTGAAAGCAGCCAGCAAGGAGGACGTCCGCTTGCTGCCATGGGCAGGACTCTGGCAGCCGGCGCCGAACACATCAATCTCACTGAGCTGCATTTTCCACACACCCATGGGGACGTGCGAGCCACGCAAGCCAGTCACCCCGGCGAGGGGCCAGCCCTTCCAGGTCAGGGCTGTGCCCGTGTGTTTGGGCTCGGTGGCAAGCGGTGTCCCCAGAGCACACTGCACCATCTGTACCCTCGTGCTCGTTAGGAAAACGCCGCTCGGCAGGGAGAGGTAACGAGCTGCGGAAATACCAGCGACACCGCAGGTGTAGGGAGAACAAGCTGCTATTTCGACGGGGCTGAAAGAACCACTCAGCCCTGAATGCTGCGCTGTGCAAGAGCCCACACAATAAACAAGGGCAGTCCCACAGCTCCACGCTATTCACTGCAATTACTTTATACGGTGTACTTACTCCTGAGAGCAGTATTTTGCCACTGGGGTACACAGGAGGCCTGTGTAAGGAACATTAGGTCTTTAACGTCATCATTAAAGGCCGTTCTTCTCCCCAAAAAGTTGGTCCTGAACTGGTCAGAAACAAACACGCTCTGTCAACGAGGTCTGTGACTGGAAGGATGCTGCCCTGCACATAGAGGACTTCACGCCTCTTGCAATGCCGTGTGCAGAAACGAAGAGAGCGTTCCCATACTAACCAGCCAAAGAGAGATTCCTGTACACCGAGGCTTGGGTCTTCAGCAGCATTAAGGTGCCTTGTTAGTTTATAAGGACAACACATGCAGAAATAAATAAAAAAAAAAAAAAGCTTTCTTCTTCGCACCTTACCATAAGCTTCTATTAATAAATGGGTATGCAATTAAAACATCCTCAAACTAACCTCAAACTCCAGAGAGCGTTCAGGCTGAATTTAGGTTTTAAATCCTCGGTTTATAGTTTATTCCATTTCCAAAACGAGGAGCACAGGCACATAACACAGCCAGTCCGCCTCGCAATAGCTAGCACTACTGTTACAGCCTTTCAAAAGCTGACAGCTAAGCAACATCACCTGCGAAACCCATTTTGACATAGTCTCAGCCAGTGAATAACACTGGAAACATCCAGCCTCACAAAACCTTGTCTGTGGGAGAAAGATTAACACATCACTCACACAATGAAGAAGTGGTAAAACCTGAGATTTTTATTAGTAGGATTTTTATGAGTAACAAAGATTCACATTACTGGGAGAATGAAAAACCGGGATTAAGTAAGGGGCAACAGAAGGATGAGCCGCTGTACTAATCGGGAGCTCAGCAGGGCAAATTATTCTGTGCATCCCACCTTCATTTTCCGACGGACTCATCTTGGTTGTTGCAGCTACAAAAGGCGGCATGGAAAACTCACCACCACGTCAAAACTCCTCTGAGCTACAACATTTCGGCTGCTAGTTGCAGGAGCACATTGTGCTGTTGCCTGCTGCTTCCTTAGGCAAAATCTCTGATGCGCTGTCGATGTCTCAACCCTCCTGAGCCTTAATTGCACTGAGACTGACCCCAATTGTCCGTGTACATATGCAAATAATTGTGCTAATCAAGGGACCCCTATCAAAGTGAAATGTCTTATCCCGTGCCTATGATATCAACTTGAGATGGTTGAAACCTGTGAGCCGCTGAGACTGTTAGGAGCGAGAACTTCACCCATGCTCCGTGCAACACATCTCCCTGGCGATAGACCGGGAGCATCACTAATGGGATATCATTGATGTTTCATCATAATTACCAAAACCGCTTGTAATTAGTGAAATCATGCCTTTTCTCACTCTATCACATACCTTGCAGATAAGCACATGAAAATACGCCTACAACTGTCAACCGAATAGCATCTGTTTTGACAGTCACAGTACAAAGGTCAGCCACAATCTTTCTTATAAAGGTCATTTTTCCAGCCCAGGGTGGAGGCAAAGGAGAAAGATTATTCTGGAAGTTCGGTAAAGCCTCTCTCCTGTCACAGCAACAAACAAAACTCCCATACACGGCTCATGTCTTGCACCTCCCCTCCCAAAATAATCCCTAAACCACAGGTTTTCGTGTTTCCAAGATCACCCTGTGACACAGGCGCACTTTGTTACGTGTGGTTTTGCTTGCATTCCTATCCTAACAGATTACCAGTGTGTTCAAAACGCATTGAATCCATCTGAAAAAATTTACGACGAGGTGAAAAAAAAACAACCTAAAACTAAAAAAAAAAAAGATCAACCAGCAAAAGGAGCCTGAGAGACTGACACGTCAAGATTTCTTCTGGTTCCGATTTAAAACCTGGAAAACATGCATGCAGCCAGAGGGACCCAGACCTCACATCCCCAATCCGAGAAGCGAGGGAGGAGAGCTGGCAAGCAGAAAACTGCTTCTTGCCGTGACTGTGATTGGCAATTTTAATTTCTAACTGAATTTTGCTCCAGCCGCTATTATTTTTCTTGGATGTGTAGGGGGTTTTTGTGGGTTTTCTTGGTTTTGTCTTTTTTTTTTTTTTTAAAGAAGGGGCTCTGCAGCAGTGCTGAAAGCCCACTGGTGGTGGTGGTGTCTCCACCAGGTTCTCCCCGGCCGGGTGGGACCCGAAAAGCCGTGAGGGGAGGCAGTGGCTCAGCCTTCTTCTCGCTGACTCAACCTTTGGCCTGGCCTGGGAGGCCACCGGGGTGGCCGCTCTCGGTGGGGATCGGCGGCTTTGGGCCCCGGGGTGTTTGCCCAGTGCCGGCGGAGGGATGCGAGACCCACCTGCGGGATGGGACGGGGCCTTGCCCCGGTGCTGGCAGGGCAGTCTCTTCGCCCACCGAGCATGGACCGACCCTTCATCCTCAGCACCGCCGTGGTTTTCACCTCCTCCTGTGAAGCGACGGCTGCGCCCCGTGAGGAGAACCCCCGGCGCCCACCCACACGACCCTCAGCTGAGGGAGCCCCCGCACCCCGGGCTGGCGAGGGGGAAGGAGGGAAAAGCGGCGACGCTGGGGATTTAGGGAAAGATTTTCCTCAGGTAGCCGGACGCGCCCCGCGGCTCCCTCAGCCCCCGCCCGCCCGCCCGTCCCCGCGGCGCGGCGCGGCCCTACCGTCTGCTGCCGGCTCGACATGGTGACCGACGGGCGGCGGGGCCGGGACGGGCCGCGGCTATAAGGGCGCCCGCCACACGTAGCGCGTCCCCGGGCCGGCCCCTCTCGCCCTGCGCCCGCCTCCTCCTCCTCCGCCCCGTCCCGTCCCGTCCCGCAGCCGGGGGAGGCCGGTAAGCCCCGGGGGCGGGGAGGGAGCGAGGCCCCCGCCCGGCGAGCGGGCGCCGAGGTACGGGGAGGGGGCCCGGGGGAGTGCCGTAGCGGCGGCGGGAGGGGCGGGCTGAGGGGACACAGCGACACCCTCCCCTGCGCACTGGCTCAGCACTGCGGATTTAAATTCCCTTAAAGTTGACTGCTGAGGGCTTGCCTGGTGAGTTTGGGAAGGGTTTAGGTTGGAAGGGACCACCCAGTTCTCAACCCCCTGCCCTGGGCAGGGACACCTCCCACCAGCCCAGGTTGCTCCAAGCCCCGTCCAACCTGGCCTTGAACACCTCCAGGGATGGGGCAGCCACAGCTTCTCTTCTCCAGGCTGAACCCCCCCACCTCTCCCAGCCTGTCCTCCCAGCAGAGGGGCTCCAGCCCTCACAGCATCTCCGAGGCCTCCTCTGGCCCTGCTCCAACAGGTCCATGTCCTTCTTATGTTGGGACCCCCCCAAGCTGGACGCAATGCTCCAGGTGGGGTGTCCCCAGAACGGAGCAGAGGGGCAGAATCCCCTCCCTCGCCTTGCTGGCCCTGGTGCTGGGGATGCAGCACAGGGTGCTGGTGGCTTTCTGGGCTGTGAGCAGACATTGCCAGCTCATGTTGAGCTTCTCATCCACCAACACCCCCAAGTCCTTCTCCTCAGGGCTGCTCTCCATCCATTCTCAGCCCATCCTGGATTTGTGCCAACCCACCTGTGGACACAGAGCCAAGCTGGCTTCCTACCATCAGGGCAGGGAATGGGGAAAGGCCTGTTTGGCTACCGAAACAGGGGGCATTTGGCCCGCTGCATGCCTCTCAGGTAAAAGCCATCATCATCCAGGTATGGATGGGTCCTGCTCCTGGCCAGCAACCACCCATGCGTTCAAGGAAAGTGAGGAGGAACAGGATCCCATGCAAATCATGTAGAAAAAAATCACCTCCGGAGCATAATAATAATAATGCCTAAAAACAAGCAGCGCTGTAGGCTGGCCCCCAACTGTTTGGCCAACACGCTAAGAAGGTTAAAAAGAAACACACAGTGGTCCACCAGCACATAAACCTCAGCAAGTGAGGGTAACAGAAGCCCATGCCCGATAGCTTTGCCAAAAATTCTCAATTTTCCACTGTTGGAAAAGCTCAAGTCCCAGAACATTGCTGAACTGGAGGACTGGCAAAATCCTGGTGGAGGGAATCCACACTATGTCCTTGGGATGGCCGGTGAGCCAGCGACAAAGGAAGAAGCATTCCCTGTGGGTAATTCTGCACATTGTGTTATTTGTGTGCACCTGGGGATGCACAGCCTGACCCAGCATGGCACTTGTCCTCTGACCACTTCCTCTTGATCCCTACCCGTCCATCCATGAATCCAGCCCGGGGCTATGAGGACAGCTATGCAAACAGTGCTGTCTCTCCTCTAGGAGGAGATAACTCACTTCTAACCATGCCCAGAAGAGCAAGCGTTCTCTCTAGGTCCAACATGCAGAGCCCACTTTGAGCGTGGGAGTTGTGGGCACCTCCTGGTACCTGTTCATCACACAATCACCAGCAGCCACGCATGTCCTTCACTGTAAAAAATACTCCTGTTTCATCTCTGTCCTTCATTCTGGCAGTTTAAAATGCTGGTGCCCTGCATGACGCCCCTCCATGGAAAAGGAAAAAGATGGTGGAATTTTGCAAAGCTCCCTGACGTAAGTGGGAGAAAGACCCTTAAAACAGAACATTAGAAACCCCAAGGGAGAGATGAAAGGAAAGAGAGCAAAATAAATGGGGTTCCTCAAATGAGGTCTTGCTGGAGGAGGAACAGGGCCCAGCGTGGGGAAGGAGGAGCAGGGACAATGTGGATGGAGGTGGGGGAATGGGGCTGGAAAGAGGCAAGCAGCACCTGCTCAACCAACTCCTGAAGCCAGGCAGCTATTACAGTGCGATCAGCTATCAGCTAAAGTAATCCCCAGTGTAATTCCAGTTAAACCCATGGTATTACATTTGGAATTAACTCGGCTAAATAATACCAGGGTCACTTTTTAGCGTCTCTCATTTTGTGCTTTTCCTTAGATAGGTTTTACGATTGTCCAGCGGCAGCGGCAGATTAAGTTCCCGCCATAAAAACAATAGAGCTTGGTTGGAAGAACAGGCAAACAAGCTCGAACACATTATCCATTGGAAAAGCACATCCTGGTACAAGGAACCCTCCCGCAACCGATTCCTAGCCAGGAGACAGTCTATGCCTTGTCCCCTGGAGGCCACTTGGCGAAGGATCTGTTAGATGACTGAAAGTCTGGGGGTGCACAGCAGAATAGCACGAGCTGCTCAGCGTTCCCGCCAGCACAGTGGCATCCAAGCATTACCCAAGGCCGTTTAGTCTGTGGAGCTGCCACTCAGAAGTGACTTTATACCGTGCCCAAATCAGAGCACCCAGAGTCAGCATCTCATCTTTTATTTGCACACAGATTTGAGTAAATTTGTTATCGTGCGAGCTTCAGGACTGATCAAATCAGCGTTGACCTGGCAGGAAAAGTATGTCAAATCTTGGGGAAAAAGTCGGTGATTATAGATTAACCATAGCTGTCATTGTATTTGTGGCTCTGCTCAACAGGATCATAGAAGAGCCTGTTATTATCTCTGATGAGTTAATTATGTATCTTCATTTCTATAAGTATTATTTTTAGGTGGGTTTTTTTTTTGTTTAGTTGGATAAAAAAAAATATAATATTCCCCTTCTGCGGGATGAATTTGAAATTCACCCTTACCCTGTTGCCTTTCCTTTGTGTACCTTCAGGAAAGAAAAAGGGTTGAAAACATGCCCAACAGACCAAAGCAAGCAGGGAAATACATTTACTGAAGAAAGAGGACCAGCAAGAAGGGGCCCGTGTGAAGGAAAAGGCAGAAAGAGGGGCTTCTGTAACCACAGACCACTATATTCAGGCCTGACACACAACTAATTTCAGTGAGGACATTTTCAAAGAAAAAACGGTTCTTTCTCATTAAAAATGAACAGCAGAAAGGTCAGTGGAAAGACAGAAAACTTGTATTACTACGTAACAGAAAAAATAGCATTGAGAGCATGTAACACCTCCATGTTTCCCCTAGATATCTATCAATGAGACAGAAAACGAGTCAACGTTATCTCCATTTGTTGCATCATTCTTCATTTCTTACTTCATTAAAGTTATCTCCCTTCTAGGAATTAAATTGACTGCTCATAACCTGCCTGAGAATTTGAGCAAATAAGAAACATTTTGTGTATAAAAGATCAAGGTTTTTTTTTCTCCTCTATTTTCCCAAGCACAATGCAGCAGATGGTATGAACTTCTGTAACATTAACTTCTAATATTTAAGTATATACAGCTATCGCCTCAAGCTTTAATTTGTTTGTGCTTTTGAAGGAAGTAATTGATGAAACAGAATCTGAAATTAAGCAAAAAAAAAAAATCTAGTTTCTTACCTCAAGAGACATGCAAATTAGTGACACTCAATTAATTTTCATTAAAGAATTTCTCGGGCTATTTAACAAGCTGTACGAGCTTCAGCCTACTACAGTGGGGGAAAGCAACAGCACCACAGCAAAGCAGGCAGGGGGTCAAAATCTCTCCAGATTGGGAGGGGGGGAGAGGGGGGAGGGGGAAGGCCACTGGAACAGCCTCTCTGCTTGGTAAAAAGCAGCTTTGGGAATGGTTTGGCAGCTTTTGGGCCCTATTATGCATGATAAAGCATTACAGGGAATATTTTTATTTGTGGGTATTCTCTCTCTGCTTACAGGATCGGAGACTTTTGTTCCTCTCCTTACTGGGAGGGATGGAAGAAAGTTATGCCTTGTGTATCTGCACTCCTGTAGGCAGAATGGGGAAAAGTCTGTCTTGCCCTGACACCGAGATCTCAAAGAGGCAATAAATCTCCAGACAAAAAGCTTTCTTAAGAGCCCATTGTGCAACCTACTGTTCCACTAGCAGGACCCACAGAGAGCAAAATATATATATAACTCTACCAAACAGGCCCAGTAAGCAGCTGCTCATGAGGCATATTGCTACAGTCACCTTCCCAGTTCAAAATCCACTGCAGCACCTTCCTAACCAAAAATCCCATCCCAGCATAATCCAAGAAATTACCCCAAAGCGCCAAGATACACGTGAACACTTGCAAGCCAGGCAGGGCCACTGGTTTCCTCAATACCCACCTCGGCATGCCAAGTGTAACAAGTTCACCAACAACAAAGTGTCACTTCCCACCTCCAAGGTGGCCAAGGAGGAAATTAAAACTTGCCACATCCTTTTTTGCTCATAGGATAGCATCAACCACAGAAGTACTGCAGCCTTTGGGCAAGTGTCACGGAAGGAGAGGGGTGGCCCTTGCAGTCTTCTTCCACATGAAAGATATTAAGGGGGAGGTCACCATCCCTGATTTTGCACAACTATGTACTCTTAAATCCTCACATCCCTTACCTTCCTGACATCTAGCTGGAAAAGCAGCACCCAAATTAACATCCCAACCTCAGGAGAAGGAGCCCAAAGATCAGCTGCAATATTATTAGTGACAACATTCCCTCTGCGGGTTCCCCCTGCTCTGCATGGTACATTTGGCAAAGCAGGAGCAAAAGGTAGAGGGAGCAGGAAGGATGGCCGAGCTTGAATTTGTGTGCCATGGAAGTCGGGCTCTCCCATGTGCCAGGGCTACGCTAGCCGGATGAGCGATCCTCCCTGCACTCAAACTACTCCACTACTAGACTCCCTCTGCTCTGTTTTACTTGCTTTCCCCAGCATTGGGGAACCTACAGATGAAGGCTTCAGTGTCCTGCTTAGTTTTTCGAGCGATGGAGACAAAGTTGGCATCTTCAGGACCATTTCTTCTCAGCTCTTCCAGCTTTGTTTGCATGCTGTTTTCCTACGTGATCAGCAAAGTGCCTGCACTTCCACGCTCCCCCAGTCCACAGCCACCACAGCATTACTCTGTGAGTTCCCTTACCACCTGCAAGCAGCGAGGAAGAGATCCTACAGAGGACAAATAGCCTAAAGACAGCTCGCAGGAGGGAGTCCACAGGTTAAATCAGGAGAGAAACACCTAAGATAGCAGCTTTTGGTCGTACGCAAACACCGAAGTCCCAGGGGAGTCTGTCACCCCAATTAATGGACTGTCCTTCAGTCATCAGGAGCCTTACAAATTCTTCTCATAAAATACTGAGTGCATTAAGATTTGTACCTTTGAAAATTAAATATTCCACAAATGAACATACGTAATACCTTTGGCATCAGCCTGCAAAGATACCAGCCCCGATACTGAACTGCCCCAACAAGCAGTTCCAGCTTATCTAACTCACCTTTCACCCATGGCTTTTCACAAATAGTTTTCAATCCCATCTATAAGTCAAGTCTGGATCTGCAGCCCTGAAACCTCACACTCACGAAACACCAAATCAGAAAGCTTTATAAACTACAAAAGCAAAGCAAAGCACAGTGCGCTGGAAGCACCAGAGACACAGGCTGGTAGGGCACTGGCTGCTGGCATAAGCAATTAGGCCTTTTAATGAGACCAGGAAACATTATTTTTTTCCTCTCCTTGTTCTACAATTCAAACACGTGCAATCATCCCCACCTTTTGGCAAGCTGTTGGAGATAAAAGCTCCAGAAGTGACAACAAATCAGCCACAGAAACCTCCAGCACTGGCAACACCCACTGCTGTTGGGGACTGCCACAGCCAGCCAAAAACTTTAAGTTCAAAACCAGTTTGCCAAGATTTCACAATGGGAGAAAGGAGCCCAAGACAGGAACAAGCTTTGCACCAACCTGGGTCTTTGCATCTTTAAAGCACCATCCAGCAGTCAGGAAAACAAAACACTGCTCTCATTTTAGAATAAAGAGGGGAGGGAGAGGAGCAGAATATCATGGTATATCAGGGTTTTCCCATCACCGGGGTGGGAGATATATTAAACTTCAGCTTAAGCTCTCAAACATTTTTGCATCCTTCTGTAGCTCATCACCAGGCAGCAGGACAAGGGTGAAGAGACAGCTTTTAACATGCTGCTCTCTTCACAACTATCTCCTCCTCGAAGGCAATTTAAGAGCCACCTTCACGCGCACTGCCCCTGCTCCACCTACCCACTTCTCATATTGCTTCAGAGCTCACTTTAACAATCCAGATCTGGGATTTCCAGGTGTTTGGCTGTTGGGGTTTTTTTTTTTTTTTTTTTTTTTTTTTTTTTTTTTTTTTTTTAAAATCACTGTGCCTCAGTGACACAACCACTAAGGCTCACCAACAGGCTCTTACTTTCCTACGCACCCTCTGCTCTGTAGCTGACAGCTCTGAACATCCCCAGTGCAACTGGTCCAGCTGTTGGGATGGCATCACCACACAGCAAGCCCAATGTGTAGCAAATTCCCATAATCATTAAGGAAATGGTAATAATGAAAAGCGGACAATCACACAGCTGCTTCTTTCATTCTCCTTTTTAGAGCAGGTACAAACATTTGCCTATCCTTCAAGCACCGCTCAACACCCAGATCTCTAAGTTCTGACAGGGGTCCTTGATTTTTCTCACTCACCTCTTTATTATTTCTTTTTTTTCCTTATTCATATTTCTCTTTTTTCCTTCGCCTGTCTTTAAAAACCCACAGTGCCTTAGAGGTTTCTCTGCCAGCCCTGCAGAGGCCAGCAGCAATCTCGGCGCTGTTTTGCAGACAAACTGCATGCTCTCCTCACGTTTGTACGCCACAGCTACAAGAGCAACAACAGGTGATGCAACCAGGACAGCAAAGGATTTCGCTCAAAGGAGGCGGCAATGGAAAGCACATTACAAACCCAAGCCATCACCCAGTCGGGGCAGGGGTGAGGCTCCAAACCATCATCCAAATAGCTCAATGTCCCAGTATGGATGCTGTACATGCAGCTTCACCTAGTGAGCTAGCACGGAGCTGATCGAGCACCGGCTGCTTTTGCAGTGGAGGCCGGTGTTCATCTCAGGACACAGACACACAGATCGAGGGTTTGAAGACACGATGCAGAGATGGTGCAAGTGATGGAGCAAAAAGCCATTGGGCAAATGCAGAATGAGAACTGAAAGGGCTTTTATTTGCCTGAAGGCTGCTGGCACTGCCTCATCTTTAGGTTGGATCTCAGCAAGACCAGTATAAAATATATCCCTACTGGGGCTTGGATGATGTTCTACAAGGAAAGGGGTATTTGTCAGGAAGCAGAAACAGCCAGCAATTTCTGTCTGACTGACTTTCCACAGCTGGTCAGGGCAGCTCGTAGCTCCAAACACGGAGGAGCTCAGCCAAAGCAAGTCTTTGATGCTGCAGTTTGCTTTACTCATAAAAGTGCTCTGACTTCTTTGCACTCACCTTGAATGATGAATTAGTGACAATCAACTTTACAAATCTCTTTGGAAGCAAAGCAAGGGTTCATATCATTTTATGGTGTGTCATATTGCAGTAAAGATATTTATTTATTGTGTGTAATTTTATGCTATAGATCCAGTGCCTTTGCCCTACGTGATTTCTTGTCCCTATCACAGACTTTGGCCCATATCCCTACCTTGTCCCCTTTAAAATACTGGAATAAAGATCTCTGTTTCCGAAATTAAATCAGAGGCTCATTTGCACAGACTCACTTTCCCTACAGACTGCTGCAATCTAGGAACTCAGGCAAGGACATTAAAAGCCACATATGTCTTCTTCCAAAAGCAGGGTAGCACAGAAAAAGGCGTAAGATAACCAGCCTGGTATCTTCATAAATAAAACTGCCACCAAAGCAGTCACAATCAAAGAAAAGTCAACAGAGATTAAGGAAGGGCCAAGAAAATCCAACCTTTCTAGGGCCAGGTGGTGTTACAGCTAGACAAGCACAGGTAGGTAGCAAAGCCGGCTCCTATCTCAACATTTTGAAGTCTTCAGTTCATCCTAATCCTTTTGCAAAGACACCAGCACTGCACAAGAACAGTCCTACCCATCCCTCCCTCTGTCTCCAGACCCCAGGCAGTTATGAACACGAGCTCTCTCTAGCACCAAGCACTTTTTCAGCCAGCACAGTGAACGACCCCACAGTATTCACTGGCTTCATTGTTCGCCCATTTTCAACTGTCTTTACGCCTGCAATGATTTAGGATCTGCAATACACTACTGAATTTTAGCACTTTTCCCTCTGTGCCATTTCCTAGTGTAATTAGTTAGCCTGCCTGGTAACCTGTGTTACCACAAGTTTGTAATTTTTAGAATAACGTAGAGAAGTCTTTTTACCTTTCTCCTATAAAAGCCATCCTTAATTACAGGCAATAAGCTTTAAGAAATCAGGGTGTCATTATTTACTAGTTGTGAAACATGTTGGGTGCTTTATCCAAACACACTGATTTTATACATGAGAAATAGCGTCTTTGAAAATGCATATTGCATACAAGGAAATACCAGACAATAATATTTTTCTTCTTAGCTGTTTCTTTCAAGTCACTAAGAAAATGCACAAGCCCACACTGCCAACTGCATGCCAGGAGTCCCTTGGCAAAGGAACAGCAAGTGATACCTCCTCCCGTGAACCTCAAATATCAACTCAATCACTGGAACAGAGGAGGAAAACGCAAAGAGAAATGAGAACAAGCACATCTTCAGCGCTCGCAACCCAATGGAGTTGGCCAAACCACTGTGTTGCTCCTGGCAGATGTCACTGGCAGCTGTCATGAGGGAGAAGAGACGTGCTGAATGTCTTATTTCATAGTGGCTGGGCCCAGCCGAACCAACGTTCTACCAGGACATTTCATAAAAGGGCCATGGGTATGTCTTGACACACACTTGCCCATTAGGTCACCCCACATCCAGCCGGAAGGCAGACGAGACTAGAAGTTCGGAGGTTCACATCAGCTCAGTTCCCTCAACAGAGCATACCTGGGCTGTGGAGTGTCCCGCTTTTGTATGTCTTGGATGGCATTAGACTGAACATGTACCTCCTAAAGGTGTGCTTCAGCAATCTGCTCTCCCTCCCTCACAGTCCACCTTTTAAAAAGCCTTTAAAAGAATACAGTGCACTGAACCAAAGCAACAACTATAAGGCATGTTCTGCATGCTTAACAGAAACCAAGAGACTTGACTGAACAGCAGCTTTCCTGCTCTGAGAGTTCAGTTCTATTCAGGCTTCAGCAGAGCACGTCACCAGCAGTTACACTGCTGACCCAGCCACTCAATCCCTATTGTCAGTATAAAGAAAGGGAGATGGAGAAAGAAGAGAAATTTGTTTATTTGTTCACCCCGCTTTGTTTTGTGCTGCCCTTGAGCTACTGGTTTATGTCATCATCGGAGAAAACTGAGTTTGGGGTGCTGGGGGCAGCTAGCAGCAAACAGGTAACCTGGTCAGTCAGATTGAACTGCTTGGGAAGAACCCTGGGACGTAAAGAAAAGCCTCTTTCTCAACATGGGTTAACATAACAGCCCTGTAACTTTCCATAGGATCCAGTGTCAGCTGACATTCATGCTACAGCAAACTAAGTGGCCCAAATAACCACGATATAGTTAAAAACAACCTGAAAGCTCTCCATCGTCATATGGGATGGAAACAATTTCTCATTTACCATGAAAGCTATCTCCTCCTGTTTAGTTTGCTGATCTGAAGGCTGCACGTGAGAGCTTCAGAAGTGAGCCTCTGCAGTTCATTTTGTCTTGCCTCATTCAGCTGGAAGCCTGCAGCTCAAAGCACCACCTCCAGATTTGGCTTTTACACCCATCTCAAGCCCCCTGCCAAAAGCTGGTATGAGTCAGCAGATGCAGCACCTTCTGGAAAAAAAAAAAAAAACAAACAAAAACTAAAGAGGACTTTAACTTACCAAGAACTCATTTGATTTACTATCTCTTTCCTGTCTGACCAGGGACATAGGGCACAGGACAGTCAGGCCATGGCGTGCTGGGAGTGGCATTCACTACCAATTTTGCAATCGGAAAGAACAGAGGTGGAGAAAGGGGGAGATCTGCTGCAGGGCAACACAGAAATATCCATCTCACCTGACCTAGGGCCCAGAAGAAGAAAAGCAAAGGTGGAACTTTCTGGCACTGGATAATCAGTCCCTGAGGAGCTTAGCTTTTAAACCCAGATGTCCAGGCTGGTGGATTCAGGGCAGAACCTGCATTCCTTACAGAGGAAATACATGCCATTCTTTGCCACACAAAGGGCTATGAGGGCTGAAGAACAGCCCTACAATTCTGGGTTATGGGAAATGAAATCGGAACCCTAAAGGCTTTCCTGCAAAGCCAAGCCGCAGTAGGACTTTGCACGTGCTTCGTGCTTGAGAGGGTTGGAAGCAAAGCCCCAGGCACTGGGTTTTATACAGCAGTAATGGATCATAAGAGCAGCGGACATGTAGGCAAATAGAGAAATACAGAATATAATTAGTAAAGAATTTTTTTATATGCAAATCCATGCACAAGAAATGACCTGTGACACCTGGTGAAAGTGTTCTGTAGCAGAAGATGGGAGGTAGAGCACAAAACCTCCACAGTGCCAAAGAAAACTCTCAACCAACCAAAGAAATATAAAAACCTCACTTGCATAATGATTAACCTTCCCAAGAGGGAAGGTAGGAGAAATCTCACTGCCAGCAAGTGAACCATTTGTAAGACCTCACCTGGAAAACCAAGTACAATTGTGGTCAGTTATGTTCAAAAGAACTGAAGTGAAACAAGAGCCAGTACCCAGAAGAAATAGGTCAGGTGACGAGGAGAGTCAGGAGGACAGATTAAGAGGGATCGACTTATCAGATCTGGCAAAGCAAACACTAAAATGAGATGCAAGTGGCAGCTCCAAGGGTACCAAGCAGGTCGGTGAGCATATGTTGGAAGATAACACTGGGACACAAAGGCCAAGTATAAAGTTATAGGCTGGAAATCAAAAGACAAAGGTTTTCAAATCTCTCTTTTGGCACACATACCAGGAACTAGCAGCTTAGGGTTTTGTGGTGGTTTTTTTTTTTTTTTTTTTTTAAATCAATATGTGGATACAGTAGTGAAGGATATTCTGTAAAACAGTAGCTGTGGAAGACACGTAATAGCCTACGGGATCTCCTCCCCTGCAACGTCAGGACAATTGTGGGGCCTCCCTTAGAACAACACACTGTCCATCTAACTAGGAGTCATCACTTGTTTCTTCAAGCGGAGCAGTAACACTTCACATGCATCAAATACAATACACCTAATTAAAAGCATTAAAATAAATAAGCACAATAGAGTGGTCAGAGAGGATTAAGAGCCATTTCCCCGTGCTTTGGCCAGAATTATCTGGCCAAACTATCTCCTCTGACAGAGGAGACCATGATTACGGATACACTGCTTGACTTCAGTTTCCATCAAAATACCAGAACAATGATCAAACTCTTTGTAGGCATGAAGAAGCCAACACCGAAATGAGTTACAGCTTGCAACGGCTGCCCAGTGCCAATCACACTGCAAACAAGCCAGTTTTGCTCTACAACTGAAACGAAACCTGGGGATGCCAGATGACGACAAGGGCTAGAAAATCCTTGGGCTGCTGTTTCAGCTGACACTGCTAGCGATGCCTACACCCATAAAAGGGAAAGAAAGCACAGATACAGAACTCGGAAAAACAGCCGTAGGGGATAGTTCACCCTCCAGCTGGAAAAAGGTATCCAGCAGAGTCCTACCAGGGTGAGATCTGTGTCCAGCACTGTTCAATACCTTTTCAATATAAGGGGAAGGAGGGGAAAAATCAGTGCTTACTGAATTTGCAGCTGGCACCACATAGCAGATGCACTGAACGATAGATGAGAATAACGAACGCCCTCAACAAACCATCAGCAGATAGAGGATGCCATAGAGGGCAGGGGGGTGGAGTAGAGGACATCTCAAAAACTCCTTTCTACCTTATTTTCCTGCAATGCCATGCTTTGAAGCTGTGCAACTGATTGTTTAAAAAGATTCCCTCTACCATTCACCTCTCAAATTTATTCTAATGAAGCTTTTATTCATTAAGTTACCATAATTAAAAATACAGGATATTGCAAATTCGCAAACATTAGAATACAAAATTGTTCCAATTTTTGCATAACCAAAATACTCAGAGACCAGTAAATAGCCTCTAGTAGCAAGAAGGAATACATTATACACAGATGACAGGGTCTTCTTTGAGAAAAAAAAACATAGACCTGTGGTTGCTGATACTTTTAAATACTGTGTCAGGAACGAGATGGATGTACCAGTGAAGAGCTCCAGACATCGGCCTGATGCTCACCACCTACCAAGGAAAGAAATGGGATGCTATTTGGTTTGTGTGGTGGTGGTGGTGTGGAATGAGAAAAAAAATCTAGAAAACTTGACAAGAATCATCATTTCACCCCTTTTCAAGTCAATGGTGCACCCTCACCTTGAATACTGTGTGCAAGTCTGGTCCAGTAAATATATTTATAGGTACAGGGTAAAACTAAGCCAAAAATAGAAGTAGCAATGATAACAATTAGAAGAACCAGAATGATTTCGGCACAAGGAACAAATAGGCAAGATGGGCCTCTCCCATCTGGGAAAAAGAAAATACAAGCCGTAAGAAGAGAGATCAAGTGTTTAACTCTCTTCCAATAAAAATGCTCCATGGGATAAGATGAACTGCTGGTGTTTAAGAAAACACAACACTGAAACAAGATCTATATCACACAAAATGACCAAACTGCTCCAGAATACGTGCCAAACTTTAGCATTTGCATATAGTAACTAACTCTGCTAATCAAGTACGTCAGAAAAGCTATTACTGCTTTTAAAAACACAGCTCCTAGAAACGTGACTGAATTTCCTATCTAGCAGGTGGCAGACTCAAATGAAATGGAAGGAGCTGAACCTTCACAAAGCCTACAGCTGAGCTCCAGCATCCACCACGTCCCATCGCAAGGCAAATCCGAAGCTTTGGGGTCGGAAAGCAACAGGAGAGCCACATAGAAGAGAAACTGATTAAAAGCTATATATAAAGCTAAATGCAAAACCACTTTCCTTAAGTCCTGAAAACCCTGTAGTCACAAATGGCCAGTAATTGGGAACGTATGGAGAAATATTTGCTCTACCCCTACACGTTTGCTTAGGCTCCACATCTTACTGAAAGCCAGAGGTCACCAAGGTAAAGGACTTTCAGTCTGATCCAACCTGGTTCCTCTTTCTGGGGTGCATATTTTGCTTCCCAGGATCAGCTGGGCACCTTCTGCTTCTGGAAGAGGTTCAGGATTTGCCATCACATCCAGTGAAGCGTTTGAGTGCTACAGGTCACTAGTGTGGAAAAGTCTGAAGAGCTGTTCTGACCCCTAAATAATAATCAGTGATTCAGGTAGCTCCTTCTGTCCTAGTCCTTCAGCAATAATCCCTTTCCTGAACACCAATTATTTGGTTTTTGTTAATTAAACACAGTAAGAGATGTTCTCAAACCTTTCAACAAAATGTCAGAAAAACAATGCTTGCTATAAACCCTTTTTCAAAGGAATTGCTTTAAAAAAAATAAAAATCCATCACCATAAAGACCACATGCTGTCAGCCTGTACCTCCCTGCCTCCTCTGTCTCGATTTTAAGTAAGAATTTTTTTTAAGTATCGAGCTAAATTGGAAAAAAAGCTCTAAATGCAGCTTTATCTGTATATAATCTTAAATTTTCCACTTCAGGAAGCAAACAAGGGAGGGGAAAAAAGCCATACAGCCTTTACAAACATCTACCCATATCAGATCTGGAAGCAGAGCCTAGCTTTGGCCTGGCATATATTTCACAGTCAATGAAAACGGTCTTCAAAAACTTTGTCAGCATCAGAAACAAAGTAATTTAGAAATAGTTTTCTACTTACTGGACCACAAATCCTGAGAAATCAGGCAGAAAACAGTACTCAAAAGCTGAACTGGATACACAAGAGCTGCTGATAAAGATGAATTTGAAGGTAGCAGCATATCAATGACAAAATGCACCCACGCCCCCATCAGTCAAACCAACACAAAAATCAGATGGGACATTTAAAACAAAGAAACCCACTCACCATCACACAACAACACGAGTGACGAAAGTACAGCTGGCCTCAAGACAACAAATTCATAGGAGGAGGAAGGGTGGGAAGAAAAAAATCTCCCCCAGAAATCTTAAAGTTATGAGCTCTCCCTGGCCCACCCGCTCCCGGCGTCACGCTTCAGTGTGGGCTTACCAACGTATACTGTTTGCATTTGTATATAATTCTTCTTCCGAAAGTCCATAACTGACTACCCTTCAAAGACTGTGGAGGACACGAGAGGCCTTCAGTCCAGTCAGGTCAGTCCTTAGGATGGCCAGGTTTGAAACGACTCTGACAATCAGGAGAAATAGGCTGTAACTTAAAGCCCAAGAAAGCAAGAATTTAACAATTCAAAGATATTTCTGCCATACCAGCAACTGCAAACTAACATCTGATACTACTAACTTCCTTTTCAAAAGTTACACAACTAGCAAAATGACCATCTAATATATTATACATCTAAAATAAAAGGGGGGCGGTGGTGATACTGTTCTTCCCCTTAGTAGGTTATATGTGGTTTCAGTATCTTAATTTTGGAGACGCTTCACTCCTTTTCCTATGACTACAGAGTTTGGGGTTTTTTTTGTTTTAAACAAAACAGCACCAATTGTTTTCTATTTCAAACTGTCTTACAGAGTAATACCTCTGAAAATGAAGAAACAGTTCTTGATCAAAGATGATGCTGTTCCGGTCACAGCACACCCACAAAAGTGCTGCAGCCTCAGCAGATGAGCACGCTGCAGGCAAAGCTTAATTTTCACATTCAGGTAATCAGAGAATTAACAAACTAAGTAGCTAATGGATGCTCAATAACAAGGATCTATTGCTAAACACCTACAAGAAATAACAGGTTAGAAAATATTGCATGATATATGTTCCTAATTCTTTATCAAATCAACAGTCTCAATCTCTTACTGAGATAGAGTGATAATGTTTAGAAAAAACAGTAACAAAGCAGATTCTGGACTGCACTAAAATGTGTGTGTAACCGTCACTCCACTTCAAAATGCACAATATTTCCAGACATTTTGCATACTTTAGTATCATCTGCAAAAGCCTTGTCAGGAAGCTATTGCTGTTTTTAAAACCAGGGCTCCTGGAAACAAGAGTAAATTTTCACTCACCTCAGAATGTGAGGGTAAAAACCTAATTAAGGCATTTTATATTAATCACCAAGCAATCTGACGACTTAAAATAACCAGAGACACCAGCGCAAGTAATAGCAGCCTACCAAATGTATTTTGAAGCTGAACACAGCAATGATACTAAAGATGGTGTCATTCTTGCTCATAAAACAGAGATGAGGTGCACAGTTTTATTTCACAGCACTAAAAATCCAAAACAAGTTCTCAAAATTCATCCAGTTAGTACCATATAATTGCAAATTCACATTGCGTCCAGCAATTTTACAGCATGACGCTAATCAGAATTACAGCAGCAGTACTTACTAGGAGGAAAAAATTAATTTGCCAGAAAGATTAGTTAAGTTTTAGACATTTAACAAAATAGAATACATTTCAAAAGTATTTAAGACCATCATCCAAGAACACTGTCAATATTTTTCATCAATGAAAGCTTCCAGTTTAAGAAAGGTTGCAGATAAGTCCGCAATGGACAACTGAGATGAGGTGTTTTGTCCAGAGCCAGGTGAAGGAAGAGAAAGCATTATTTTTCTTGCAGGACTTTTTCAGGATGTGGTAATCTGCAATGCCATGAGATACAGCAGCCTGTTTAAACACTCCTCACTGAGCTACTGCACAACTTTACAGAAATCCATTTTAGCTTTCCTTTTTAGTATATAAACAAATTTATATATTTACTAAAACAAAAGGGTCCTACTGAAGTCCCCTCCCTAATGGTAAGAATCAGTCACATGGCCAAGTGCCTAGAACATTTACATGTCCAAACACTTCTATTGCTACAATAGTGCAAAGTTTCCACATTCAGCCCCTAATTCTGCCAAAGGGGTGAGTCAGCACATCCTTTAAAACACTGATCAGAAACCAAAGAGCTCGTTTTCCTGTCCAGTTAATTGCTGGCAGCCACTGAAGATATATCTGTTACGCTGGAGGACCTGTATGATGGACCTGTACTCCAAAGCAAAATAGAAAATAGCCTCTGCAGAGTCATCCTTGAAGCCCTTTGCACAGAATGTAAGCATACAATCAACTTGGTAATGCAGAAGCAAATGATGCTTCACCGTAGAAGAAATTTTTTTGTTCCTTCAGCTCATCTGGCACATGATCAAAAAAAAAGCAGTCAAGCACAATGTATTCCTTCTCCATAAGGAAGGAGGATGTATCTTTTAACAAACATGATGTCTTCAAATGTTTCACTGAACTGACAAACAGAAATCCTCCATTCATCTCCAACAGTCAGGCTTTCAGCCCTTCTGTTCAAATCATGAATCATCACAGGATGACTGACTCACAGAAAAATATATTTGTTCAAAGGTGGATTTCTCACCCTTGCATCTGCTATTTACCAAACTTAACTGCCCTTAAACAAAGGTTCATTTCTTTGTAGCTTGCCTCCAATGTTGCAATAAAGTTCATAACAGGCATCTGTCACAGTAGTTATGATCAGTTGACTTAGTCTCAAGGCAGTATCATGTAGAAAAGGAGACATGCAAAGCTCATATAGCAGTAACAGTCATATGCTAGGGCTGACAACTATCCTGACCTATATTCCTACATTTGTCTCGACATGGATGCTCCTCCGAACCATTTCACCAGCTTCAGATAAAGAGCTGCAGAGCCAACGCAGTCAAGTGTTTCACCGGGATGCTAATGCTGAAATATCCACCAGTTTTAATTAGTATCTTCAGCAATCAGAACCTTGGTCTCCACAGAAATCAGTGCACTAATGAAACAGGGCCCTACGTCCCAACCCTGAAGGCAGAGTACAACAGTAAAAAACAGGTTTCTGATTGCAAACAGGTTTTTGATTGCTCCTCAGCTTAGAGATACCTAAACCTTAACTGCTTTTATACAAGCTGTATTAAAAAAATTGACAGCAGCCTAAGTCCTCAAGAAAAATAAAGAAAACATATGCTAAGTTGAACTCCTCAACTTTGAGCCAGTTTGCCTTTCTCCTTCCTGTTTTTACAGCAGTTCAGTTCCCAGTTCTGAAGGTGAGCCTACAAAAAGAAGTTACCCTGTGGTAACGAGGGTATAAATGTTTATAGTGCATCTGATACCCTGTGGTAATGGCTTACACCAACCTTTCACCCCCTCCCCAGTAAACACAGCAAAGTATGCCTCACTTTACACAGTGAGCACTAGAACACTCATTACAGGGTGTGAGTACGCACTGCAAGAGGTACCAGCACCATAAATCCACACCTTCGCTTGCTTTGGGGCAGCTTGTTCACACAGCCATTCCCTTCAGGGCAATGTAGGAATTTTTATCTGACTTAATTGCATTTGAGACATTTCTGGACAATTATCTCCATTTTTCCTTTTTTCTGCCACACTGCAGACCTCTCAAAATCTTTCTAGCCTTCAGTAGCAAGTGAACCTACTTGAAGTGCAGTTGCTTTAAAATATAACCACTACTTGTATGCAACTAATTTCTTTAAAACCAGCTTCATTTCAAGAACAAAGTGGCACATCAAATGTCTAAGGCCTACGTAAGTGACACCATGTTTGGTGCCTTAAAGCCAGCAGAAGTCAAGTCTCAACCAGATACTTCTTACAGTCCAAAATCTGTCTGGATTTAGGGTTAGTAACAATCCCATTTCAAGCAGGAGGCTGGACTGAAGACCTCCAGAGGTCCTTTCCAACCAGAGCTGCTAGCAAAAATGTCAGCACCTGGACAGGACTACGGTGTTTGTAGCCATAGCAGAGCCTAACCTGAACACCCTAGCCCAAACCTTTAACATGAGGAATTGCTGGTGTCAAGTGAAAGGGCACACCAGATTAGAGAACAACTGCTGCATGTCCCAGAGCACCTTAAAGTAAGGGTGGCTACTTCCCAATCCCTCACTTTTTTTTTTTAACTACTTCTTTTTAAAAATAGTTTACTTACCCTAGAGGCTAACTTGCTATGCGGGATGGGTCAATGATAACTTCAAGAATTTTAACTCCTGGACCCTTTTCAGGCAGATAATGCATGCAGGAACACTGCAACTCCTCCTGCTTCAAATGCCCAAGAAAGAGATGTTTGTGTGGTGCCATCCAGGCAGAAGCTGGGCATCTGCGGAGGAGGACTATGTACCCTCTTCCCCTCCTAGAGGCTCAGGAAAAGGAGCAAAAATGTTCAGAGGTTTGAATTCATGCCTGCCACAGGAAAACAGTGGCTAGCAAAACAGGCAGCACAAAGCAATACTGAATTCTGCTCTGATAAAATAGAAGTCACCCCAGCTTTTAAATCCATCTACGGCACATTCCTAAAAGGAATGACCCATGAAATTACTTATTCATATGTATTAACATACAGGGACACTTCATCTTGTATCACGTGTTTGTTACAAATGCTCATCGACATCCCTGTTACGGCATTTGGTTTTGTAATTCTGCTTATGTAATAAACAGCACACTGAGACAACCCATCAGATGCAAGTTTAGAAAGCCAACGTAGCAGCAGCAAATCATCAAAAGTGCTAGTTCACAACGTCCGTCGAACAGTACCGAGATCAATTTGCACAACACCCACTCCCTTTCATTCCCTCAAAGTTCATCAACAGCAGTAACATTAACTTTTGGTAATTCACACTCTTCTTTGAAGTGGCAGTTTTCCAGGATGTCCTTGTAATAGTCCTTGAGGTCCGCGTAAGTAGAGATGGTTTCATTTGAGTGATGAAATGGCATCAGTTTTTCATTCAACAGTATCTGCACTTGATACTCTTCTTTAGAGGTTTTCACTTGATCACAGTGGTAAAGCACAAATACCAGGTTGGCAGCATAAGGCACAATCCGGCCACTGCGAAATTTCCGATGCGTTTGTCTGACGTAATTGTTCGCCCTGAGAGGCTCGTCATCTTTGAAGAAACCCATAAGGGCAAGCAGTGGCTGAAGTGTCTCTGCATGTCCAACTTGTACAATCAAAGGTGAAGAAATGGGTTTTGAACTAAAAAAGAATAAAAAAAAGTGCAAAGAATGAGCAAGAGCCTGTGCTTTAAAACAAACATACCAACATATTGCACAGCTGTCAGCAACAAAGGCTTGAGGAAGCAGACTTTGAGCCTGTTTTACTCCAGCACCCGATAAAAACTTCCTTGGGAATTTCAGCATATTACAGACTTTAAAAGCATCCAAACTTCCTAAATTTTGTCCCAATTACAGGTATTGGTTCTTACATAAAATGTAAGAAGTTTTAATAAATGTAGTTAGGCTACAGCTAGAGCCTAATATAAATACAGTAAACAAAACCAAGAAACAGATTAATGGTGCGTGTCCTTATACTCAGTACATCTCTTCGACTCCCTCTGCAAACCTAGTCACTTTTGCTCGTCCCAGGTACAAGAAGATCCAGTGACCACGTTACAGTTAACGCACTGCTTTTGGATTAAATATAAGACTTAATAGCATTGCCTCCTCTCATCAGGAATTTGAGAGAAGGGCAGCAAATCCCCAAGCCAGCTGCAAGGCTTTGTTGACATCCAAACCAAGTCAAGCCCCTCATCGGATGCGAGAGTCCCCTTCCACCGTCAGCATGTGGGAAGGCTTTGGGACATCGCAGTAACTCATTATTTCTGTTAATACAGATCCATTGCAAATATATACAGCCATTACCCCATCATGGGCTGTTTGGAAAAAACTCCCTGAGACTTTTGGGTTTGGTGGTTTGTTTTTTTTTTGTTTGTTTGTTTGTTTTTTTTAAACCAAATAAAATTTTTACTACAAGTTGTATAGATTTCCTTCAGTACAAACTTAGGACTAAAATAGAACAGCTTTTCCCAGCATGCTGAGCTGTGTTTAGTAGGATTGATTAGAGTCAGGGTTTTTTTTTTTGGTTTGTTTATTTTTCCCTGGCAAACACAAAAACTACCTAAATGACAAAGCATAATGAACTATTAAGTGAGATCACCCAGCATGCAATCCATTTCACAAAGACCAATGATTTATTATTAAAACATGCCCTTGTCTTTAGCCATTCTAAATACTTCAAATTACCCAGAATTTTTTTAAAGTCCTTTTAATAAACTTCTCTCTAAATTAATCCAAGGTGTGGCAAATAAGAGCCCCCAGACTATCATCATTTTAGACCCAGATTATAAAGTTTTCAGCATTAATTTTGCTAGATTTGAGGATCAAAAACCTTTTTGCAACTGCTGTAACAAAGGATAAATGACAATTCAGTTTCAAGATGAAAACTTGAGTCTGAGTATAAACTTATTGGCACATTAAGAAACTACAGTAAACCCTTATGACCCTCTGACCTAACTACAACCACATGATTCCCTGGACAAGCAAACAAATTACTGATTTAACACACAAACTGCTTCCCTCCCTGGCACACCACCACCAGCACAGGATTTTAAGGAATGTTTCTTGCCCACCTCTATGACCACCAATGCTTCCAACTGCGTATGGCGCTAGAACAAGAATCGTAATTTGACAATAAATACTGCCTTTTTTTTTTTTTTCTCCTATAATACAGTTCAGCTATTTGGAAGGTACATCAGCATTTACCAAAGTTTAGTCTGAAGACAGCAATTCAATCATCGGAGGAAAACAGCTGTCCCTCTGCAGTTTATTAGTCCAAGTTATAAGCAGGACTACTGCTATTACCAATTCTGGAAAATACTAACTAGTTCAAAAAGAAGATTATACTCCCTCAGCACATAGGCCAACAAATTAAGCCACTGATTCATACCACGAACAATGCCTAAAACAAAGACAGTTTGTGCAACAAGAGGTTACCCATTGTCCTACCCAAGGAAAGATAAGAGCTGGCTTTGCTGCACAAGGAAGCACCAGCCAAGATGAACACCTTCCCCTTGCTCCAGAGAAGGATGACGGCTTTTTGGGACCATCTCCAAGCCGCACTCGGAAGCCCAGGTCACTTGTTCTAGCACGTGTAAATACACATTTAGCTTTCAGGAGACAACAGGTGATGTTTGGCAACACTCCAGCTGCCAGTGAAGTCCACCCACAGATAAGACACATCTTCATTGGCCTGAAAAGGAGGCGTTTCCTCTGCTCCAACCTAAAGTCTAAAGCAACTGAGAAATGGTTAACTGGGGGACTTGCCTGTAGATTCAAACTTTGATCAGATAAGCAGGAATTCAGTACTGCCACAGGATAGGGTCTGGACTACCAGCTCGATATAGCCACAGTGTTTGTGTAGTCTGAAACACATGTTGCACCATTCCACTCCCTGGTGAGCCTGCGGCTGCTCTGACTACACTCCTTAGACACGTATGCACATACATGCACATACTCCCTCCCTTAGGCAAAAAAAAAAAAAATCACTTAAAACCAAAAAAAAGTACCAGAAACCTGCCTCCATTTCCTGTTCAAAAGGAGCATTGAAACCACAGGAAGGTTCTGTATGGAGGATGTTACATTTTTTTCCACCCGTGCCTTTGCTGCACCAAGAGGCATACGTTCCCTGTAGCCCCTCTTCCAGCTCCTCCAAAATCAGTTATTCTGCCCACATTTCTCCCCTTGTTATTTATGAACCCTTCCCTCATTTTAAAATTGTAAAGCTTTCGGTTCCTTCGACCCCTTTTCTCTTCCCTTCCCTTATCTCCCTCAATTCTTTGTTCCCTCCTCCTGCTCATTTGACTAGTTCATTTATATCCTCCCCCTCCACACACACCTTCAGGGAAGTACTTTTAGGTTTTAGGGCACATTCACATCCCTACTGTCAAACAACAAATAGGAAGAGCAGCAAAAACCACACACCTATAGAAGATGACAGAAGGCTATTCCTTTGACCTCCTGCAATTTCCAGCTCAGAGATCTCCTGGGCCAGCTGTGGCTTCTGTGTAACGTAGGACCTCTCAAGGAATCTTTCCTTTGTCAAATCTCTCCTTGAAATCCACATACATTTCTAGCACGCACAACATGCTGTGACAAGGTGCTGCACAGCTTCACACACCGCTCAATTTTTTTTTTCTATTTGTAGATGCCACGTACCATTTAATCTTTCTACTTACAACTTTGCAATAATATCCTTTCCAAGCTGAGAAACCCTACCACAATTTTTCCAAATGAGCTACATCCTTTTAGATCAGAGTATAAGAAATGCACAACATTCAAGACAACAAGCTACATCGTAAACCCATGCTGCACCCATGGTGCTCTCTGTTCTCTTAATTCATGACACCTAACACCTTTTCTAGTTAGCTTACAGAAGTTCGAGATACTTCCAGACAACTATAATGACCTCAAAACTCAACCCCCAAGCAGTAAGTTATCCCAGATTCTACCTGACAGAGAAGATGATAATTTTTGCCATGTGGATTACTTCACAGATCTGCAATTTTCAAGCCCAGTTAGTCTCGCAAGGTCCTTTTGACAATCCTCCTAGCAGAACAATTTATCTTGAATAAAAGTGCTGCATTTGCAATGCCACTTAACATCTCATCTCTTTTTTCCAGTCATTTCCAACATGCTGAGCAGCCCAGATCCTTGCAGATCCATCTCCACTAGCGACCTACCTGTGCTGGGGGGGGGGGGGGGGGGGGGGGGGGGGGAGCTATCCCTACCCTCTATTTCTTGTATTTTTATTCATTTTTTTTTACCCACGTAAGGACCTTCCCCCTTAACCCTGGCTGCTTGATTTCTTTTGATAAAGAAACCTGTTGAAAGATGTTTGGAAATCACTGTGTCTTCCAGATCACCCTATCTGTATACTGGCTGATCCTTCCCAAGAGCTCCAAGAGGTGTTCTTTTTTCAAAGAGCCGTACTGACACTACTCACGTATATCATATTCATCAAGGTGCTTATCAGTGCTAGACCGGCCTGTAAATCTGATTCTCCCCTGGAGTGTCTTTTTTCATTTTTCCTTTATTTAATTATTAGTTTTTAAATCATTGCACCTGCTGGCCCCCACAAGCTTCTTGGCTGCAACCAGTGTGGACCAGCTGTTATTTCAGCTATTTAGTTCAAGTCCTTTTAGTGCTCTTGAGGGAGCATCACCCAGCTTTAGCAACTCAGCACATTTTTGTTTTGTCCCAGCTGCACACTCTTATACATGTCTGCTTCCCAACATGGTGGTCTGTAGTTTATAGCTGACTAAGTAAGGAAGGTAGTAATGCAAATATGCCACTAAAGTCCCCCAAAC
Source organism: Vanellus vanellus (assembly GCF_965231255.1). Taxonomy (NCBI): domain Eukaryota; kingdom Metazoa; phylum Chordata; class Aves; order Charadriiformes; family Charadriidae; genus Vanellus; species Vanellus vanellus. The sequence goes on along the minus strand of NC_138912.1, from coordinate 41,133,429 downwards.
AAGTGTTACAATAGGCATTATTCACTCCACAGGGAGTGGATTTCACACACTCACCCCACCTCCAAAAAAGGTTTCAGAGCTACTAAGAAAAAAAAAAAACAAACCACAATAAATAACATTCTGGCTGTCAGTGCTGACTTTAAGCAAGGTTTGGCTTTACTTTCCAGCTGATGTTAGCAGGAATTTTGAAGTGGCAGTAAGTCACAGAAAATATACTTGACTTCTTAGTTAAAAAAAAAAAAAAAAACAACCAAACAAAAAAAAAAACAGCAAGACATATGTTTCCAGAACACGAAACAACTTATAGCATATACCCATACACACACACAAGTTTTAAAGAACAAGGAAAGAAAATCTCATGAAGGCAAAAGGAGGAATAAACAAGGTGCTCATTCTCACTGTAACTTATTTCACCTGCTTTAGTGTCATGAAATTCTCATGCTGACAGGTCAAACCACCTTGCGAGACAGACCAAAACTTTCCCACTCATAGCTATCCCACCATATTATTTTAACGAGGATTAAAACTGTTTCCTTATACGATACAACCTTGAGTTTTCAATAGCCTCTTTAACACAGTATATTTGGTTTCTCACCAGCACCAGATATCTGATTTCTAAGACTACTCAAGCACTCCCTGTTCAGTCTCGGGTCACGTCTCCAGTTCAGATGTGGTTTCATATCATCTAATAACAACAATAAAAATCACCATCAAGGTTAAAACAGCAACAGTAATATTTTTAATTATGGGGAAATCACTAAAGATTGCCTCTTCAGAGCATGTACACAGGCAAAGGTTACTACTGCCCTACATTACTGATAAAGACAAGACAGGAGCACAAAGCACAAACAATTAAACACTGATAAATTCAGAACAGTAGCACAGGTTAATAAAATATTAAACGGAAGGCCTGAGTTTTCCAAACTTAATCTTCTTTACTATCGATTAATGACTCAGCATCATGTGGAAGCATCAGCCAGAGTTCTCAACATCATACTCTGGCAGCTGCTAATGTATTTCAATTCACTTTTTTCCTCCCTTTTATTTAGTAGTAAATGACTTGGGAAAGCACACTGATCAGTAGAAAAAAAAAAAAAAAAAAATCCCATTTCCAACTTTAAAGGGAGATGAAGAGACTGTGCGTAAAACTGCTATAAAATATTAACAGCTTGACTGAAAGTGATTGCTGGTGATTGGTTTCTCACTCATTTTATGGGGCACTCCAAGCAAGCAGAAGTGACTGTCACTAGAGAGAATACAAGCAGGGTTCATTGAAGAGATGTCGACTTCAGCTGCTGAGCCACCCACACTGTAACCCTCTAAGTAAATCTGACCACAGCTGACAATGAAGAAGTTACCGAACAATTCAGCAGCACAACCCCAAAGGCTAAATCTCACCATGGAAAAAAAGGCACAGTGAAGAAGCACAGCCATGGAGTTTATCATTTAGGCAAATTCTAGTTCTCCCTAATCTCAGCAGATGCAGGTTTAACCCTGAACCTTCTGTATCAGCTCACCCATCCTCAACAGTGCATTATTCCTACTCTTCTAGGATGACTGATACATCACTTTATATATGGAAGAAGCGAACTTTCTTTTCAACAAAGTTTAATTCCTAAGCACCAACGTGACTTTCAGCTAGAGATAACCCAAACTCCAGGAGATAGCAGGGTAAGAAGAAACATTTCCTACAGCAAAGCTTAACCTGCCAACCTTCAAACCTCATGTAAAAACCCCTCCAGCAACTTCAAAGGAGGTAAGTTTTAACAACTGTTGAACAAGCAAGCTTAGACCACATTCTGTCCTTTTTCTCCCCAATAGGAAAGCCGGCACAAAGGACTCAAATCCCTGTACTTTCATCTATGGGATGAATTCTCCATCCCTCCCATCTGCCCCTATGATTTAATTCTGGAAAAAAAAAAAAAAAAAACAAACAACCAGCTGGAGAAACCCTAAATCTACACAGGCAGCAGAGATCAAGGAATGCAGCAGCAGTGGTGGGACTCAGAGGGGAGCAGAAATCCTTAATAGTGGTGTTGCTCAGAGTGTTATCACCAGGGGAAAGAAGGGGAAAAAAAAAAAAAAAAAAAAAAGTAAAAATCTGTCAAACAGTATTAAGTCCTCATGCATCAAAACTTCCACCTTAAATAGCAGAACAGAGGACAGCTGTGCTCATTCATTTCCAGAAGCAGTACCAACACAGCAAAATGCCACCACAAATACCAACAAGATAAAAATTTCCTTCTTTTCCAACAAGGACATACATGAGCTCACTCATGGCAAAGACAAACTTGAAAAGCTGACAAGCCTACACAAAACTTATTTAAAACTCTGATTAAAAGGCAACAGCTCTTATCTAGCCCCGCAAGAGTTAATCACCCAAAGCTAACAAGGCTTCACTGCATTCACCTTCAGAGCTTCTACAGTTTCAAAGGCTCCTTTCTGAATGATCCCACCTCTCACGTTCTAACAGACCTCAAAGATTAAAGGCAGCAACACCATGCCATGCCGATGCCAAATGTTAAACCATCGTGATGAACCAAAACCAAATCAAGAGGGTAATGCTACTTGTCAAACCCTTTCTGCCCAAAGTGAATACTGGTTAGACCAGTTCATGTGTGTTAGTTGCTTAGGTATTGTTGTGCTTGCTTTTTTATTTCCTTAGATAAAAGGATATGACTCTATAAAAGTTGCTGAGATACCTTTTCAGAGCAATCCTGAGCAAGCAAGTATTAGGTAATTAACGTGAGATTAAGTTCATTCTGGGAGGTTCGAAAGGCACAAGCAACACTTGAAATATCTAGTTCTAGCCAGATGGATGAAAAGACACATTCCCAGGGGCAGTCCCCTGGACTGCCCAGATATCTGAGAGAAGTCAGCAAACACACACACCATTCAGAAATGCAGAAACAGGGATACCGCTGAACGTAATACAAGGACCTAAAGAGAATTTCATGTCTCTACCTGGTTTCCCTCACAGCATCCCTAATCACATCAGAAGCCCCATCTTTGAAAGATGGAGCTATCAAAACCAATCATACAGTATGATACAAAGCTGCTGTTTGAGAAATCTACAGTTTATTAGCAAAAATCATCCAATTTCTCTGATTTTCTGGAAATGAAGTCAAGACCTGCATATTTTCCAGGTGTACTACTGTAAACTGTGTGGTCTATTGAACTGTACAGCTGGCACATTCTTCTGTGAATACATGAACATCTTATTACAGGGATCAGTTTACCCATCACACGCACACCACCTGTTCTCTGTGAACAGATACACTAAGTCAAGCAATTATTTTTTTTTTTGCTAAGTTATATATCCCTGTGTAATTAGCAGATGAAGTGACAGGGACTTAGTCCAGAAGCTTTCATCACAGGCTCTCCCAGTACCCCAAAAAGCCAGGGGATGTGGTGGGGACACCCCTGAAGAGGTCCCACATGGAGCAACCCTCACCTCCGTGCCCTCTGAGAAAGGGACCCACTGGGGAGCACAGTACCAATGCCTCTGACCTGGCTCTGCAAGAGCAGCGTCATACCTTGAAGTACATGTCTGGCTACAAACTGCCCTGCACTTCAAATAACGTAAATGACATACGTGTCATAGCCCTGGTTCTTCTCTGGAGCCACTCTGCTACTGGGTGGGTGATCAAACAAACTGGTTTCCAACTCCCACCAAGGGATGCAGGACATCCTGAACCTGCTGATGTGCCCAGAGAGACAACAACCTGTGCTGTGCAAACATGGGATCCCAGCGGCAACCAAGAAGTTTTATTAGAAGAAATGACTGAACAATTTGGATCTGAGCAAAAGGGGTTTTTCAAATCCAATTATATCCTTTCTACTGTATACGTGGAAGCTTTTTGCTCTGTTCCCTTTGAACATACTATAAAAAGATAGTTTTGAACAGGTAATTGTTTTTAGATCATATATTGAATTCTTTTGTACTGAGTCAGTTTTGAAAGGAGCGATTAGGGCACAGTAGTAAATGACTACAGAAAGGTTATCAACTGTGTTGTGAACTGACCTGCAAAGAGGAAGGCAAATTACATAAAACAAAGCTATCAATAAATTGGCAAATTAAGCTGTTAACCATACAGCTTAGTCTGGTATAGCTACAAAGATCACCTTCACTTCATCTTGAACTAGGTCGAAATTCAAATAAGTCTTTTTTTTAAAATACCTTGAACCTGCTTACTCTCACAGAGGAAACCACCAAATATTTTGCAATGTGTATGTGCAGCTAGGTTAGTATTTTCAATCATTAGCCACACACTTTAAATATTGAGATGGCTGCGCAAAGCATGCCTCCCAGTTTCCAGAGCCTTATGATAATCCATTTGGACAGTACAAGTATTTCATATTCTCTTTCATGAGTAAAAAGGGCAGACGTTAAATATTTGAAGCTAGAAGAAAAGTCTAAACCAACTTTAATGAATAGCTGATTTCCTTAAAGTGCATCACAACCAATTTTCAAATCCACCCCTGCCCAAGTGTGTACCTGGTTTTGGGGGGGTTTTGTTGGTGGGGGGTTTTTTTGGTTGGTTGGTTTTTGTTTTTTTTTTTTGTTTGTTTGTTTGGTTGGTTGGTTGGGTTTTTTTGGTTTTTTTGTTTGTTTGTTTGTTTGTTTTAATAGGATTAGCAGCTTCAGATTGCATTAACTACCCAAATGCATGGATTTCTCATCAACAGGCACAGTTCCTGTTGGTAGAACAGCATTCCCAGATCACAGATGCAAGGCTTACCTGAGCATCTCACAGAAACCTGTGACTGAAAAGCACTGCACAACTTTATCCCTTCCACGTACAGTTTTCCTACAGATCCATACCCTACGCCACAGCAACAGGGGCTCTCTCCTGCAACCATAGCGTTTCCCCCTTCTCTTCCCGAGTTCAGCATGCCAAGTCTTCCAAGAAGGCAAGAAGCCAGTGAGCAGTGGGGTTGAGCTGGCAGTCCCATGCAACACAGACCACATTTGCCTCTTGAGGAGGGATGGGGGCCCATCAAGTCTGAGGTTATTCCTACCATCAGCACCGTGTTGCAGGGGGACGGGGGGGATCATAATAGGTTTTGATCACTAGCCATAGCTCACATATGAGCAACAAAGAACTCAATGTTTCTTCTGAGGTAAGGTGACTCATTGATTGCTCCACTACATCCCAATGTTGAAGTGCCTCTACATACCACAGCTTTGGGAAACTGGACACTTTCTAACTGTTTAAGCAAATGCTGACTGGTAAGAGTGGCCCTTCAAGCTGCTCAGTAGCACAACTGCAAGTGAACACGCACACATATATCACTATCTGGAAGTTCTACCAATACATATGGCTTCAAACTGGAAGAGGGCAGATTTAGATTAGATATTAGGAAGAAATTTTTCACTCCGAGGGTGGTGAAACTGGCCCAGGTTGCCCAGAGAAGCGGTGGCTGCCCTACCCCTGGAGGTGCTCGAGGCCAGGTTGGACGGGCTTGGAGCAACCTGGTCTGGTGTGAGGTGTCCCTGCCCACAGCAGGGGGGTTGGAACTCAATGATCTTCAAGGTCCCTTCCAACCCAAACCATTCTATGATTCTATAATGAAGAGCAGGGTCACTTTCAGTAATGCTTAGGCTCCAGTGGGGCAAAAACCCAACAGTCTAGTGAAGGGGTTTTCCCCCCATTAGCTTCTTTGCCACATAATTGCATAGCCTGACTCTATTTTCTAACTGTAGCAGGAAGAGTCAGGGGAAAAAAGCCATATACTTTATGGACTAAGACAACTGCCCAAGTATGCCATTTCAGTACAACAAATCACCTGGTTTAATTTTATACTCAACTTTTGCGATACAATTTTTTTTTTTTGGTAATTAAGAAGTCCTGGCCCCCAACCACTTCCTAGAAACATGACCATAATATTTCCTTCTAGACTGGTCGGAAGGTACAGAGAAATGTGGTCCTGAAAGGCCCACTGCGACTGCGGTAAGTTCTCAAGGAGCTGATGCTTTCTGCTGAAGAATTAATCCTTATTAGATATTTATACTTTATTGCTACAGAGGGTGCAGAAGAATAGGGTCCATGCATGGGTTTACTAACAACAGAAGGTGGTCACTAGTACAACTATCGATAAATTCAACATTGGACCCAAGTTCCTGAATAGATATTCCAACACATTTCCACCAGCAGTCTGTACAGGGACAGTTGACAAGAGAAATCATATAGTGACAATATGTTTCACAGCCCTCAAAACTATTTTGCTGTACAGCAAGACCTACGCAGAAGAGACTATTGCTGGTTTAAACCAAGAACTCTATTGGAATTCATATGATGAAAGATCCTCAAAATGCCCGAAACTTTTGCCCTGCAAATTGAAGGTGGGACTCATTAGCAATAGGTATTTATTACCACTTTCATCATTTTCTTAAGAATGGGCCAATCAGCAGAAGATATTTTCCCCAGAAGAAAGAAAAGTGACCTTTAACAAGGCAACTAATAAGGCAACTAAGTTCAGCAAGCAATCAGGAAGAAATGTTTCCAGGAAGAAAGGAGAACTTGTAGCAAAGATAATGCTCTAGAAGTAAATTCATTGTTCTTAAATTTTTAAAGCAGCCAGCCAGTTACAAATCAACATTAAATGTCACTAAATTGAAACAACATTCCACTAAAAGACATTTCATCATCACAGAGGTTCATTTTCTGAGTAATGAACTGCTACAAAAGTATTTAACCTGTTGCCTTGAAGCTGCACAATACCATAAAAAAAAAAAAAAAAAAGACACTCATGTACACGCACATGCACAACCAATCATTTTCTACTGTTATTAATACAGGCTTTTATTTTTTTATTTGTATGGTTGCTTGCTTTCATTAGTACTCTCATATTATCATAGAATGGGTTTGGTTGGAAAGAACGTTGAAGATCATCTAATTCCAACCCTCTTGCCATGGGCAGGGACACCTCCCACCAGACCAGGTCGCTCAGAGCCCCATCCAACCTGGCCTTGAACACCTCCAGGGATGGGGCAACCACCGCTTCTCTGGGCAACCTGGGCCAGGGGCTCACCACCCTCACAGGGAAAAAGTTCTTCTTGATACCTAATCTAAGTCTGCCCTGTCTTCCAGTTTGAAGCCATTACCCCTCATCTCTTTGTGTCCTTGCTTTCCCTCCAGTGAACACTGAGGCAAAAAAGTCATTGAGTACCTCAGCCTTCTCCATATCCTGGGTGACCAGGTCTCCCTTTCCAGAGAGGGTCCACACCTTCCTTAGTCCTCCTTTTATCACTGACACACTTATAGAAGTTTTTTGTATTGCTCTTGATGTCCCTGGCCAGATTTAACTCTATCTGGGCTTTAGCTTGCGTAACCTGACCCCCGGCTGCTCGGACAGTTTTCTATATTTCTCCCAGGCTACCTGTCCTCACTTCCACCCTCTGTAGGCCTCTTTTTTCTTTCTGAGTGTGTCCAGGAGCTCCTTGTTCATCCATGCAGGCCTCCTGGCTTTTTTGCCTGTCTTCTTTGTTGGGATGCATCACTCCTGAGCTTGGAGCAGGTGCTCCTTGAATGGAGCTTGCTTGGGTCCCTCTCCCTTCCAGTGCTTTACACCACAGTACCCCACCAAGCAGATCCCTCAAGAGGGCAAACTCTGCTCTCCTGAAGTGTAGGGTGGCGAGCTTGTTACGCACTCCCTTCACTGTCCTCCACCATTTCATCATCACTGCAGTCAAGGCTGCCCTTGAGCTTGACATTCCCCACTAGCCCCTCCTTGTTGGTAAGGACACGATCCAGCATAGCTCCTCTCCTTGTTGGCTCCTCTATTACTTCAAGAAGGAAGTTGTCATCGATTAATTCCAAGAACTTCCTGGATTGTTTGTACCCCACTCTGTTGTCCCTCCAACAGATATCGGGGTGGCTGAAGTCCCCCATGAGGACCAGGGCCTGTGAATGAGACACCACTCCTATCTGTCTATAGAGGGCCCCACCCACTCCATCATCCTGGTCAGGTGGCCTGTAGCAGACCCCCACTGTCAGTCACCTGCCCCTGTGTTCCCTTTAATCCTGACCCATAAGCTCTCAGTCAGCTCTTCATCCATCCCCAGATGGAGCTCCATGCACTGCAGCTGGTCATTGACATAGAGGGCAATACTGTCTCCTTGTTTCCCCTGCTTGTCCTTCCTGAAGAGCCTGTACCCTTCCATTCCAACAATTCAGTCACAGGAGCCATCCCACCACGTCTCTGTGATGCCAATGAGGCCATAGCCCTGGAGGCATGCACAGGTTTGTAACTCCTCGACTGATTGCCCCCCCCCCCCCCCCCCCCCCCCCCCAAAATATCGGCACTTGAGTCCCTGCTGAAGCCAACTTACTGGCTGGAGTGGCTGTGGTTCCTTTGTGCTGCTCTCCAGGTGGTCTTCCTTTGAGGTGCTTCACCTATGTTTCCCCCTTGGCTCCTACTGCCTCAGGACTTTTGCCATTGTCAAAAACCCCTAAATTGTGGCAGTGACACGAGCCACGGAGCCATGTATTAACAGGCTGAGTGCATCTGTTTCTTCCAATGTCACTGCATGCAACTGGAAGGAAAGAAGAAATGACAGCCCGTGCCCCAGATTCCCTTACTAACCGTCCCGAGGCCCTGAAGTCTCTTTTAATCACCCTTGGACTACGTGTTGCCACTTCATGGCTACCCACATGGAAGAGCAGCAGTATTGCCACAGGGTCCGGGATAAGTCTTTCTCCCTAGATAAAAAAGCATTAGTTGCACCTCCACTCTCTAGATCACAAGAGACACAAGCTGTTCCAGTACATCGGTGGTGGCAGATTGCCACATATTCTTAAATGCACGGGGCTACCTGATTCAGATTACAGAAAAGTCTTCAGTGCTTTAAGACTGCCACCTTACGTTATGGGATGGAGTGACATGCTCCTTTTGTGGAAAGCAATACACTTCGGAAGCTTTCAGTTCCCATTTAGGATGACGCAGACTAAACAGACTGCTCACCCAGCTTTGAATTTTGCAAGATTTTTAGGGTCCCGATCGTTTAGATACATGCATAATCTCACCGCCTGCTGCCCTCTGCAGTTGCAACACAACATGACAGCCCCAGAGACTGCAACCAAATTTCTGCCACCAGAGCAAAACGACCGGATGAAGTTCTTGGTCCTTTAGTGCTCTGCTTCATACACCTGCTCTTCCCCAGGAAGCCTGCTCCTCCTTGTGATTTAGTGAATGCTGATCGAGTTCTCAATAAATCAGAAGTACAGATATCGATTTTGTCAACTATGGCTTTTTTTTTTATTGTTATTAAACTTACAGGGATATCTTATACACAGTTGAGACACAGCTACAACTAGCACATATAATTTAAGAATTGAAAAGCTGTCCCTGTTCAAAGAGTAAATTACACTAAAAGGAAACAAAATCAATCACTCTCCTTACATGAGTCAAGCTGCATTTAGAAGTTATTTTTCAGATTTCAGAAGGACAGAGGGGTGTTAAGAATCTTGCTTGTCTGTTTTTCTTTTAACCTGCCCTTTGTCCTGATCTTCTCATTCCTAGTTCTTACTTTCTCTGCGTACACAGATAGCACGACAGAGGCAATCACAGCAGTGTGCTTGTCAATCTCTTCACAGTTGGGTGTTAATGGGGTGTGCCCTAATGTATTTTTCATTTAGTTCTCTAGCAGGCTGAAGAAAGGATGCAGTGAAGAAGTCTATTTAAAGGGTGATCTAGCATAACTGCTGCTTTGACTCCACGACTACAAAAACAAGAGGTATCCCCAACTCCCACACAATTTTCCCTCCCTTAAATTGACAGCACAATTTCTTAAGCCACCTGGGCTAAAGAGGGGTCCCCATCCCCAGCTGCCCACCTTTCATTCACAGCAACTCCTGCCCAAACTCAGACTTATTTCATGTTTGCAAAGGTCAAGTTTTAACTCATTCATGGCAAAACAAAGAGGCATCTCCTTTGCGCTGGCTGGTACACAGCACAGGAAAGGTTCAGAAAGGCCCCTGACCGCCACTGCCATGCAATGCAGCGGAGTCCTGTGCACTCCCATCCTTGGCTCTCATTTCCAACCCTGTACGGCCCCCTTCCCTGGGCTCACATCATCATTAGCGCAGGACCAAGGCACCAATTTGGACACAAGTGTTGGGAAAGCCTGTGCGTACACCCTAAAGGCAAATTTGCAACGTGTTTACCTTCTCACGTACTAAGCCGACACTATTTTAAAAACAGACACATCAGTCTGATTTTCCAGGTGAATCCCAAAAGTAATTAAGATAAACAGTACGTGTACTGTTTACCTAGTGATAATTCCACTTTACATTAAAGAAACCATGTCACGTATTAAACATGATCTCAACATTCCTGTGTCACTCAGAGCTCTAGCGCTGAACACAGGTTATCTCTCTGCAGCCCACACTAAAGGACAGCAAAAAAGCTAACTGACTGAGAACTATGCTTCAACCGACTTACTACACAGTTCTACCACTGTTAATGTCCAGCTCAGATCCTCAATTGGCAAATTTTTAAAGGAGCAAAACTTCTTTGCTATCTTCTCTGCTATAATCAACTTTATGGATCGTTCCTCCAATCCAAAATGTGAACGCTACTTCTAATTTCAGCCTAACAACTAAACCAAAAAGTTTTCCAACAAGTTATCAAACAAGAAAAAATTACATGCATATAGCCTCAAATATCTGTGACTCGTGCTTTTCTTTCTGAAACGTAAAAGCCCTTAATATCATTCTGCTGGGTGTTAGCTAGATCTACTTTAATATACTGAATATAGAATTAAAGTCCAAGGATGCAAGAACATTCACTGCATGTAACTAATGTTTACATATCAACAGCAAAGCTGCATTTGCTGGTTATAAGTTAAAGTTACTTGTAAATTAGTTTCTATCAAGTATTTAATGGCACAATATGTATAAAATCTTTCGATCATATATTATAGTCTACTTTCATAAACATTTCCACATTTATCTGTTGAGGTATTAATTCATGTGATTGATCACTAAACCATTAATTTCTAATTCCTCATTTTGCATGAGAAGCATGCACACAAGTTTTAAATTAATTCTCATATGAACACACTGCATTGAAACCTAAAGCAGCTCTCAAAAAAGAAAATAGCTTACGAGCACATGAAAGCGAACGCAGGTAGTCCTGTGGCATACATCCCAACCTGTAACTGAAGCCTTTGTTTTCTCCATGCCATAACAGATCCCAGTTTCATTCCTGTTTTACTTCTCCCCATCGTACCAATTCACATGAGACAAGATCAAAACCAAACAGATATTGCATCACAGCTGCTGACTGATACCAGCTCACCGGAGTAAACACTGCACAAAAATAGCACAGGCATCTCATCCCTAATTTTTAAGGAAGTTTAGGGATGGTTATACCCATGACACTACAAGGGCAGTTTTGAGCACCGCACAACTCAGCACATGGACTACCACTGCTCTTGTTCTTCCACTGACACAACACAACTGTTGTCAACCCACGGCAATAGATGAGGACAAACCACTTTATCAGACCACCATCCTGGCTATTGTATCTTCAAGTCTCCCAAGTTACTTGTAAGGCCTAATATCTTCCTACAGGTACAGTTGTTGTTCCCAAACTACAGCTTTGCTGTAAAAAATGATGGGAAACTAAATACCCTAGACAGAGTTCTCAGCCTGGCTGGCTGAACTACTGTCTTTAGATTCATGGAACAAATAAAGGCATTTAGAAAAACTTAAGAACAGAAATGTCTTTTTCCTGTTCTTACAAGGCACCAAGTATAGAGCCCAAAGTCTGTCCTTCCCTACTCGCAACGAAGCAGGTTTGTTACAACAGGGCTGGTTTTCTGTTACAGCTCCAGCCTCTTGGATCCTGCAACAGGCCATTCTGGTCTAGAGTAACTAAGTGTTTGGACTGAGCTGTAATAATTACTCTTCCGTTATTACATTTCAACACCTTTAATCTGAATGGAAAGCTTTAATAATGCAAGAGACTCAAATCAAACACACGCAGAAAGACTACCATGTTGAAGTGCTTAAGTAACCAGGTAACAGAACACATCACGAGCATACTTTCAACCCACAGACTTCCATTTTCACCACAAATGATTTTTAACAAGGACATTTTAAACAAAAAGCTTATTGGTTTAACTCAATGGCCTCTTCTCAAACTGCGCAGGAAGAGAACACCATTATCAGACAGAGCAGCTGGCTGTCCCTTGAAGGCCTGGGCGGATCAGTAAGTTGAAAGAGGGAAATACATTATCTGGGCACAGAAGCATCACTGGAAGAGAAAAATCTATGCTCTTTACACTAATACTGCTCTATTAAAAATTTTATTCTCTCCATTAAAATTCTCCTAGCCCAAACTCTCCTAACATTATGTTTGCAATTAAAGTACTTAACTTCTATTCATGTTAAATCCAACTCAAGACTGACCAGAGAAAACTTGTAGCCAAAGCACAAAAGCCTTTTTATTTACCTTTTGCTCTCTTCCACCGCTTTGTCCAAATGCTGGAAGATATCTTGGAATAAAATGCAGCTGGAGCGACTATTGATGTCATAGCCATAGCCTCTCTTCCAGTATTGCTTCAGGTCGTTCAGGTATTCCAGTACCTAAAGTTAGAGAGTTCACAAGTTTCTGTTATGGCACAGAGGGAAAATGAAAAACCCACAACCTGCAGCAATGATGCTACCACACACTGCAGGAAATCAACAATTCTTTGATACACGAGAAAAACCAAAACAGGTTTCTAGGTCTTAAAGGACCAAGAAGACCTTGTTTGCTGTCCTCTGGAATCAGGGCATTTTATCATATAGGCACAACAGAGCTGCCCAGACCATTTCAGGTATTACAGAAATAAAAGCACTATATGAATTAAGCACAATAGGAGAAAAAACACATTTTAATCAGGGCAAATCAAGACTGTACCAGTATTTAAGTCTGCATGAAGAAGGGTATTTCAGTCTTGCTGCCTGATTAATTCAGAGCTCTTCGGTCTCCAAAGAAGTTATTTAGTAGTTTGAAGAATAAGGGACACACAATTTTCGACTGCGCAAGGAATTATATCTGAACACTAAGGCATCTTTTGAAGGCATCTCAAATATCTCTCCCATTTAGCACCTACCTTGGCATCTTCTTCACTGAAGAGCGAACACCATGGGGAGGTCACATTTTTTATAGCCAACTCATACGAGCAGGTGAGAAAAGCCACTTGAACAAGATCTGCAACAAATAAGCAAACAATAACTAGTGCTACACAAGCAGCAACTTTCTCACAGCTTGCCTCTAAACCAAAATGCAATTACAATTTAGCAATGCAAACAATGTAATTCAATAAAGAATCGCCAGTCCAAAGGCCAAGCAGCTTTCAACACCATTATCACACAGAATCCACATTTCAGACTACAAGCTTTGCACACTACATTGCTGAGGGCAAAACAAGAGCGTTTCACATCAAATGCTGCCCATCTGCCAATCTACACGCTATAGGTGTCAACCACTAGCATGTCCTCTTCACCACAAAGAAGAGTCAACAGAAGGTGCGTCTGTTCAACACAGAGCAGTCTGACTACCATGTCTGACTATCCTCCAAGTTAGTGGCTGAGTTTGAACGGTAGCCTGCTGCAACTTTGGGACTGCAGCCTTAGGGACATGCTGGAAAGGACAGCAACAGCTATTTGGGGTGGGGGGCCTCCCCCACCACTTGACCACACAGGGAAAGCCGGCACTTCTCTTCTAGAGAAGCGAAGTTACAACACAGATATACCTTTTCCTGAGGTTATGTGTGCGTTTGAATTGTAGCGGGTTTTACAAAAGCTGCATCTGTTCAACAAAGCAGAATTAAAAGAATAACACATTCATATCCCTCCAAACAAAGGTAAAGTTGATTTCACCTACAGGGAACAACACTTTCAACTGCCTTTTTCTTTTGACCACTGACAAACAAGCATTCATTACTGCAACATCAATACATATTTGCAGCCTTACGCATTTAATTAGAGACTGCGTCTCCAATTTACAGCCTATTTTAAATTACCTATTCTGCATGACTACTCAGAAGTTGCTTTCAGCCACGCTCGGAGCCGAAGCCACCTGTCAAGAGGCTTTCATTACCTGCATTCAGCTCCTCCACTGGCAAACACAAGGCACTCGCAACCTTCTCCAAGACCTTCCTCATCTCCGGCCCCTCTTTGAAGGCATCCACCTGGCACATGGCTGCGTCGTTCTCCTCCACCAAGGCAACAAACTTGGCGCAGTGGTCGAAAAAACGCATCAAGGAATCATTCACTTCAACCTCCACCTCTGAAAGCAAACGCAAGCCTCAGGGACGCAGCCTGGGGAGGCGGGGGAGCAGCCAATCCAGACACCCTCCCAGGGTACAGTCCCCCCACTGCCACAGCGGTGTCCCTTGGGGGCGGATTGAGGGGATGTGGGGTGCAGGATCTCTCCTCAGCCTGGGGATGGGGGACATAGCACTGGCCTCAAGGCTTCCCTCAGCCCCTCGGGGAGGCCTGCGGGGGGGGGGGGGTCCCCTCAGCCCCTCGGGGAGGCCTGCGGGGGTGCAATCCGGGCTTACCGTCGCTGCCGACGCTGAGGGAAGGGCCGAGCCCGCGGCGGAAGGCGGCTCCGCTCTGCAGGCAGCGGTGCTTGGAGCTGCTGGCCAGCACCAGGCGGCGGCGGGGGGCGAAGAGGGCCGGGAAGCGGGCGGCCAAGCGGCGGGCCAGGTGCTCCATGTCGCGCCGGCCCTGCGGCGCCAGCCGCCCGTCGAGGCTCTCCTCGTACCACATCTGCCAGGCGGCCAAGGCGGCGGCGGCGGGGCAGGCTGCGGCGGGGCGGCGGAGGAGGAGGCGGGCGTGCAGCTGACCCAGGCGGCGGATCTGCCCGGCCGTGGGGTAGCGGGTACCGTGGCGGAGCACAGCGCGGAGCTGCAGCGGGGCGCAGGCGGCGGGCAGCCGCGACCCCGCGGCGGCGGGACCCAGCGACAGCGGGTCCCGCAGCAGGTGGGGGTTCACCTCCTCGTAGCGGGACTTGGTGCCGAAGTAGCCGCTCAACCCTGCGCCCGCCAGCGGTAGGAAGAAGACGAGAGCAAGGGAGGGAAGCGCAACGCCTGCCCGGCCCGGCGCCATGGCGGCAAATGCGCGGCTGCCGCAGGAAGAGGCGGAGCAGGAGCCGCCTCTTCTCGCTTTCCCCTCGCCTCAGGGGACGCGGCTCGTAGCCAGGCGAGGCGAGGCGGGGGGGAAGGCGGAGGGCTTTGGCTCCCCTCAGGGCCTCCGGCTTCCCCCCCGCCTCGCCCGGGGTGGCGGCACCCCTCAGGGCCGGCTGTCTCCCCTCAGAGAGCGCTGGCTCCCCTCAGGACTTCGCCCAGTGTGTGTGGGGAAAAAAAGCCTTTTTGACCCGTTTACGGCCCCTCACGACGCTAAAGACCCCTATCTTCGCACACACCCCCTTCCCTCCTGCTTTGGCAGGGCTTGGCCTCCAACGTGGCCAGCCTCGTTGCTCTCCATACCTTGGACGAGTGAAGCAAAGGTGGGGCTTCTGAGGGTGTTCTTGGCTGTTTTTGCCCAAGAGCTGGTGAATTCCCCTCAAAGCACAGCCAGCGTTGGGCTGAGGGGGGGGGGGGAATCACTGCTGCCAGGGATGGCACTGGGGTTTCAAGGGTGCTGTGAGGTGTTATGGTTTTTTTAAGACGGCTTATGTGTTCCCCGCAGGAGTGGGTTCAGGTGGAAATACACGGCTGTGGAAAAAGATGAAGGAGCGGGACCACAAAGTTTGCAGCCTGGGATGCTTCCAGCCGGGAGAGGTGTCCGAAGAGCTGCCAGTGCCAGTCATAATCCTCATACCCCCACTGGCACCACTGGCGTCATGGCATGGCGGCATTGTAACGACCTCTCCAGAAAAGCTTAGAAAGGCTTAGAAATCAAAGAATAAAAAAGAGGCACCCTGTGGAAAAGCCTGAGCGCACCAGTGACGCATCGGGTTATAAAACAGCTCGGGTAAAAGCATAAGCAAAATATCCCCCAGTGCAAAACAAGCACAACATCCCCAGTGCTGACGGTACTTGTTTTCAAGAAAACCCTGGCTACTAGAGAGGTATCAGCTTGTAGCTAAAGAAATTGAGTTATTTGTAGCAGAAGCAAGGCTTGAGGTTAACAAAAACATCTCGAGTCTCAGGAAAAGTGCTTAGCTCTTGGACCACAGCATGTCCTGGGGAGACCTACATTTTATACACAGAAAGGTACTTTACTCCCTGCCTACACAGTCAGACTATTGCTTATACAGTTGAGAATTTTCACTGAATAAATAGATTTTCATGATATATTTAGTCAACTAGTGAAATTCTGCTGGAAAGTATGTATCTCACCCGTCTCCCCCCTCGTCAATAACCAAAACAAAGTGTTAATGCAATGATATACAAATGCTGAAGCAGGGTAGGCAAAGCCTTTAAAGCTGAGAGAGAAAGGGGAAAGAAAAGTACAGGAATAAGTGTTTTAAAGCTTCTGGGTGAAGTTATGGGCTCTCTGTGTTAAACCAGACTTAGCTGTCTCATAGTGATATTGTGCAAGGTTACTTGCCAGGTTTCCTGGTGGCTTCGGGGAAGGCAATGGTACAGCATGCAAAGTAAATGATCTTGTTGAAGGCTTTGGCTCAGCCCTCTGTAGTGCGAGAGATTACTTCTTACCAAGCATAATGGAGACTTTTAGGGTATACAGTAAAAATTGGTGACAGTGAGGATTTTGTTCTGTATGTTTCATAGAGATGCACCTAATAAGGAGTTGGATTTGCGCTCTCTCAATACCTGGCAGCAAATATGTCAGCTGTCAACAAATTAATCTCACTTGAGAGGTAATGCACTCAGTTCTTTCCGGGCTTCTGTTTCAGCCTCATCTCGGTCACTGTGCAAAGTACTTCATTGTTTCTGTCGCCATTGATGGCCTGTTCATCCGAGCCTTGCACAGCACGCTGCTTTTCCTGCGCTGGGATCTTGAGGCAGTTGTAGGTAAGTACCAAACAAGTACAGTGCTGAGAGGCAGACTGGTTTGGCACTCGTAGAATAAGTTAAATTGCTGTCTCCTCTTTAGAGATCAGAAGTATTTGAAAGGGTAACCTCAGGAAAGAGGAGCAAAGTCTGATTCTCTATCAGGACACAAAAGATTGTTTTGAACAAACATACAAACCTAACAGTATGTTTCTAGTTCTGCATGGCATATGGCCAGTTCCTAGACTTTTATTTCCTATTTAAAATATTCGAAGCAGTGTTTTCATACAAAAGGTGATTTTACACCAGCATTCTTCATACCAGTTTCTATCACATATCACCAAGACCCTACTGCTGTCTTTAAGCTACACTTAAAGATCTGAAAGAAGGAGAACAACAATCCCATGGTGATTCAGAAGATGATCTCTCAAGTGGAGTCGTGGAACACCCTCCACCGATGAGGTGGAGCACTTCATTTTAATTGCCAGCACATAAAGCAGATAAACAAACTCTTAATGATTGCATATGCATTTCACCAGTCATGGAGCTGTGCTGGGAAGGGCTCAAGTTAAACATGGAAAATACAAGTTTGTGCAAGATGGTGAGGCCAATAACTAGTTATTGTTTGGGTTTTTTTTAAAAAAGACACTGTCTACTATAAACCAGTGGTAATTCAAAATCAGTGAGACAAACCAAAGTGTTCTGATCATTTGTCTAGTACAACTCTTCTAGATGTAAATGGTTCTGGAAAAATGATTTCTGGGAGCTTTCCAGTTTTACAAAGCTGGACTAAATTTGTAAGTAAGCATTTCAAGACCAGTGCAGAGAAGTAATTTGGATTTCAGTTTGAAAAGAGGTCCAGAGGGGAAAAAAATCCAAATGCTCCATCATAAATTCATATGCTCTTCTTTAGTTTATATTAGGCATATCTAACAACAAGTCATTTCTAGCATATCATCTTTTATAATAAGATCAGCATGAAACTACCTACAGTGCAGTTTTCAGAAAACACTGTCTAGGTTGTTTTGAAAACTATTGAGGGTATTTTATAAAGTACCAAGACAAATATAAATTCCATCTTCTACATAACTATTCACTGTAACAAACATGTCATTGGTTTTAGTGGGAAAATGACCGCGTATTACAGCAGTGTTCACATGAGCTTATGTGTGAGAGAGAAAAAGAGAACTCATAGAGTGTAAATCTCCAAATTTTAAAAAAGTGAATTTAAAAGGTAAGTAAATAAACTGATTTGTAATCGCAGTTTCCATTCCAGAAAGGGATTGCTACGTCCTGAGTTGTCAAGTGAAGACAGTTACCCCCCCACTGTGATCCCTCACTTGCCCCTATCACATCACATTAAATTGTCACATCCTATCATATCACATTAAATTGTTCAGTTATGTCTTCTGGGTGGCTTTAACAGGATTTGTTCTATGCATCTATTAAGGTGGGGAAAAATCTTATCAATAACATATTGTTCCGTGATAAGCCTCTAATTATTTCCCCTTCTTAGTATGTTTTTGAAAACATTAGGAGAAAGACCTGCTTTTAAAATGCGTTTTGTATGTGATGGAGTCTGAGTCCATAGAGGCCTTTGTGGCCTCAGGTGACATAGGAAATTTTTGAGTGCTGCTCTCTGCTGAAAATGTTGTGTTATTCGAATGGTTGCACATGAAGCTGAGCTCTTTTCAGAACTTCTATGCAGGGCGTTTGTCACCTTCAGAAATAAAGACAGACCAGATGACTTGGATGCCTAGCACTGACACTGTGAGGTATGTGAACATCATTGCTCAGATAGCTCTGTGATGTGTCAGAGACAAACAGGCCAACTGAGTTAGAAATTGGGTAGGTATCAACCTCCCTGATGCCACTTAGTCAAGCACAGCCTCTGGGTGCTGAACATACCACTTTTTCTCCTTCAAAGCCTTTCTCACATACAGCATATCTTCTCTCTGGAGAACAGCTCCAGTTCATACCCCAAAACTCTGGACAGTGCGTTTACATAGCAGCCAAGTTGCTGTTTTCACACTACACAAGTATTGCAATGTTCTTTTTTTGGTCCTTCTTGATGTTTAAATTAGAAGCCAAAAAAAACCAAAACAAACCAAACAAATATCCCTGCTCCAAATGCAACCATATCAAATTGTTCTCTCTTTTCTTCTCCTTATCTTTTTCCATCTTCAGGTATGGTGATGCTGTGGGTGGTTAATTCATGTCATGTTTCCATTTGCTAGCATTTTTTTGTTCTCTTCAGTGCAGTCAAATACTGTCCTGAATAATTTCCTTATTTTTGCTTCTCCTATGGATTTTCCTTAGAGGTGCATCAGTTTCCAAACCAAGCTATATTTGAAAAGCAACTGAGAAAGTTAATGCACTAACCTCTTCTGAAAACACCTTTTTTCTTAGTGAGCCTTCCTGTTCCTCAGTGCTTTGATAGCCTGTAATTACCATTAATGGCAATATATTTCTTTAGCAGTCAAAGGGCAGAGAAAACATATTTTAGTATGTCCCCAGCTGAGTCTATGTTATTAGCTGGTCTTTTCAGGAGTGAAGACACTGCTCCCGTTGCCAGTCTGAGCATTCAGGTAATACAAATAGTACAGAATTCACTGCCTGCAGCTGTAGAAGTGAAGAATGGTTCTAGGTTTCAACTCACTGTATAATATTTTTAAAACCACTGATATTAATTACACAGTCCAGGGAGGAAAAAGCATTGGCCTCTAATTTTGTGTTATGCTTTCTTTCTCATGCAACCTGTCCTTTCGTTTTCTTTACTTTGAAGGAACAGGTCTCCAAGCAAGGATCTCTTCCTGCTGACTGCCAGCCATTACTTATTATATGATGGCCAGCCATGGTTTTAGGAGAAGAAATAAGAGAGGTTGTTAGCCTTTGAGCTTCACAGTCCTAAAGTAGCAGGGAAGTAAGAAACACAGGAGTGGTGCTATTCGGACACCCTGGCATCACCGTTGGGTGTCATCTTCAGAATAAGGCCTGCAAAGCTTCAGCAGAGGCTGCTCAGAGCAGAAAGCTGTTCTCTATTCATTTGGTGTTTAGTTATTTCTTCTCTGTAAGTAAGTGAATTTCAACTTTTGAAGGCAGAAAGCAAAACCAACAAGATCCAAAGGCACTGCATGCTCCAGACCACCCAATTCTATCTTATTCAACTGGATGAATCCTGCAGACACGCTGTCTTTGGCTTTCATGGGGGAGTGTTGCAGGCCAGGGCTAGGCTCAGCGTAGTGAAGGCACACACAGCAGCCCATGTAAGAAGATCTACATGGGGTGCGTTACCATTCTGGCTCTTGGCCTGGGCAGGAGGCCTAGGGCAGGGTAGAGATGAGTTGATGGTGAGTTTAATCTGCGTAAAGAGGGTCCAAAAGATGAGATGGTGTGGTGGAGACTCAGAGGAGACAGAGGGTGCAGGCCTGGAGCAACTCAGCCTGCTTTTGGGTGTTGCCTTTACACTTGGAGATGATGCACCAGCACGTTGGTTTTGGGAACTTCTTGTGTACTCTGTAACGTCAATGGTAACTGAGCTGCTTTTATTTCTTCTGTGAGGAGGGTGACCCTTTTCCCTGTGAACTTCACTGGCTCACATGCAGCTGCTTTGCGTTTGTGTTCAGCAAGCAAAGCTGAGGTTCTGCTGCTGCTGGGCGAGATGGTAGCATCCAGAAACCCAGGCTGTTGATCCTCTGGCAGTTGGCATGACGTCTCTGCTCTACAGTGCAAAGCCATGTCAGCAGAGCGGTGCTCACTTTGGATGCATTTTTGAACCCTAGGTGCAAAATCGCTTTAATCGGGGGGCACTGCCAGATCCTTGCTGCTTCCTTTTGAAGCATAGGCTCTTCAGAGGCACTTCCTGGTCTTTTGGGGGTCCTTTGTCTTCTGTGCATGTGAGCAGAGAACAGAAACACATCCGTAGCTCATGTGGAAAGCGATAGTGTTTTCCTTAGCTGATGGTTAGCAATCAGAGAACTGGAAAAGGAATGATGCATGCACTTATAATTATGGCTTTCCGCAGAAAGGGTTGAGTTCAGATCTTATCCATTCTATCCTAAATGGAGAGAGGGACCATAACCTAATACTTCTGTTTGCTATCTGAGCATGTCCAAAGAAGGGCAACAAAACTGGTGAGGGGTCTGGAGCACATGTCTTATGAGGAGCGGCTGAGGGAACAGGGGTTGTTTAGCCTGGAGAAAAGGAGGCTCAGGGGAGACCTTATCACTCTCTACAACTATCTGAAAGGAGGTTGCAGAGAGGTGGGAGTCGACCTGTTCTGTCAAGTAAACAGGTGACAGAACAAGAGGAAATGGCTTCAAGTTACGCCAGGGGAAATTTAGATTGGATATTAGGAAGAATTTCTTTACTGAAAAGGTCATCAGGCGTTAGAACGCGTTACCCAGGGCAGTGGTGGAGTCCCCATCCCTGGAGGTATTTAAGGGTCGTGTAGATATAGTACTTAGGGACATGGTTTAGTGGTGGGCTTGCCGGTGTTAGGTTAATGATTGGACTAGATGATCTTACAGGTCTTTTCCAATCTAGGAGATTCTGTGACTTGCATGTCATTCCAGTTTGGGACTTGCAGCACTGCGACTTGTCAACAGTTGTCACTGGAAGGCCTATGTCTGCGCTGCTTGGTCTGGAAATCACCTTTCCAGTCCCTCCCTCCCTCCCTCCCTCCCATAGCTAAAGGTGGCTGCTTCAGAGCTGCTCAATGTGTTCTCCTTGAGGTTGGGGTCAAAGTAATTTCCCAAGCTCCCCAGGCCTGCTTTTTCATCTGGCTAATTTGTTTAAATAGCTGATAATTAAGGTGGAGGCACTGCCTACTTGCTGATGGGAAAGGTCATCCTTGACCTCGATTAACCCTGAGTATGACTACATCTCCATAAACTGTGCTTACATCTCTATTCTTGTGGCCTTTTGCCACTCTGCTTTTTCATTTAGCCCCCCAGTGCTTGCTTGGGATATCGGTCCCCTTTGGTCATGTATGGGGAACACACTACTCTCAGAAACCCTGAGTGCTATAACATACCTGGGATCACAGCTCAGGTCTCTCCCTTCTGGCACGATATTGTTTAAACGACTTGACCGAAGCAGCTCTGTCGTAATGAGGCTGTGTGTCACATGGCTTGTTCTCCCAGAAAATATAGAAACCTTTGGAGATTGTTAAGTGGTTTGAGCTCTTTGCAAGCAGAGTTTCTTGTCTTGCAATGTGGCTTCACCCTGTGTGGGCAACTCCACCAGCATGACAACCCCATAATTATGTGGCTTGTCTTTCTGGAGCTTGTCAAGCCCTTCCAGTTCTTGAGCAACATGATCCCATATAGCAAACACACTCAGGCCATGGAATCGCTTGGGAGTTTGAAAAACACAGAGATAAATTCAGACACCCTCAAAATTCTGCCAAACTGTGTTTTCCAAGAGTAAAAATAAATAATAGCAGTTTCTTTTTCCAGATAAGTAAGAGGAAGAGAGAAACTACACAATGTGGATGTGTGCTTTATATGTGGAAAAGGTAAATATGTGGGTTGTATTTTCACCAAATAGAAGGCAGGAAAAAAGCTCAAAGATTGCAACATGCTCAAGGCAAGGGACTAGTTAAAATAGTGAATCATGAAAAACATGGCAAGTGTAATAATTAATGCAGAGGCAACCTTTTTTTTGTGGTTCTGTCAGACTAGGTTTGGGCTTGGATGACCAAAAGGCAGCCATAATAATGAAGTTTGCTGACAGCACAAGGCTTGACAGTGACCAAGCACAGAGAACAACCAGTCAGAGGTGGGCTGAAATCTAACTATGAAAAATTGTGCACTTGTAGCAAATGACAGGGCTTTCTACTGCAAACTCATCAGCTCAAAATAACAAAGGAAGAAAAAGGCTTGAACGGACTAGCTGATCTCCAGGCAACTGTGAGCCATCCGTGCGGCATGGCCACGTAACGGCAAATATGAGTTTAAGTCAGGTCAGAAGAGACATTATCAGTACAGACAGGGAAAGATTAATGCTACCCAACATGGCTATTGCTGCGATCGCATCTGGAAATCTGCATACACAGCGCTGGCCATCCACAGCCACATTCACCCAAGTGCAGAATTGCACTGAAGCGCTGCTGGGGTGATGCACGTCTTACGAGAGGGCACGCAGATGGCTGCACACTGGACATGAGTAAATGTGGGCTGGACACAAGGAGGTTTTTAATCTGGAAAGGGCAGCTTTGGGAACAGCCTTCCACTTGTAAGACCTAGCTGACCTCAGGATAAATTTACCAAGTTCAGGGAGAGGAATGAGGTGGTTTGCCTGCCTCTGATGGCAGATACTGAGCTTGGTGAGACAGGGGGCTTCGGTCCTGTGCCCTGTTCTACTCTGCTTCCGACCAGAGCTTCGAGCCTGCAGAATGCTTTTACAGCCAAGCTTCTTGCCCAAAACAACAGGGATGTTATAGTGACAATGACGATAGGATGACCTCCCCTGACCAGTGCCATCCATCCCCGCATGAAAAGCTCTAAAAGAGCTTCAGAAAAATTCAGCGTCAGGAGTTGGCATGAAACGAATCCAACTGTACCACGCTGCATTCAAAGCCACATCTTGTTAAATCATTCAGGATGAAGAACTGGAAACGGGCAGTTTGCCAATTTATTCAGCAGATGTACAGTCACGGCTGGTCAGCAGCTTTCTAAAATTACAACAGCCATCGAAGACAGATTTTCTTCATGACCAAGCCACCTTTTTAATAGATCCAGTAAATAAAATCTTGTCCAGTAACATTTCTCCCAATCCCAAGGCAGTAAATTATCCTTATGATACTGCTTTTAAATTCCTTCTACGTTTTCTATTTTCTTTTCTTTAAAAAAGTGTTGATCACCCACATTATAATTAGAAAAACCTAGGCTGCATTAACTTTTATCTACCAATAGATGTAAGAGGCTGTTTTACAGGTATTTATCAGTGCCTCTGAGAAGTTTGGAGGCAATTTAAGTTCAAATCAAAATTTCTTTGTTATCTGTACTAGTTAACTTTGTCACTTCTCCCCACCCCACCCACCCCAAGAGGTAGCAACTGACTTACTACTGTTTAGCTGTTTTCATGTTTTCCAGGCAGCATGGGTTGCAAACAAACCATATAATCTGTATATGCTTTTGGAAATGTTTTGCTCCACCCAAAACCAGGCTCTGACTGATGGCAAACAGAGTTTTGGAGAGGAAAGATGTTGATTTGCTTTGCAGCTTTGCCCAGAGCTCAGCTGATCATGCCTGCATTTCAGATCGTGAATTTCAATAACGGGAATAAACTGGCACGTCGGTCATCGGGGTCTTTCTTTTAGCACTGTTAGCAGTTGCAGCACAAAAGGAAAACGAAGAGAAAGAGGCATTCAGCTGGAGTTAGCTGAGTCTTAGTCTTTTGTCTTGAAAATCCTTAACTTCCCCATTGAAGTCTGTGGTAACAAATTAAAACTTTTGTCTGCTTGCCCCTCAAAATCAGTTCATGTCAGTAACGCTTTTAGCTTGGATAAAGGAAAAGGGAGTTGTAGGTTGTATTTACAATTCATTAAGGTAAATTCATTTACTCTTCTTTATACAGGGTTGAAAAGCGCTACACAGTACAATAACAGTGCCCTTGGCACAGGCCTAGACAGAGAGAGGGCAGAGAAATGGTGCTAACATGTCCTGCTTTGGGAATGCCTTTTGAGTCTTGTGCTGAAAGCAGAGAGCTATGAAAACCATCTTATTTTCTTTAAATGTTTATGAAGAATCCACTCAAACTCAAAAGAAAAAAAAAAAAGAAAGAATTAATATAGAAAATGCTTGGGATGTTTACCCCTTTTCGGGTTCCTGGGTGTTTGTAGAGTCAGTTTGGTGACAGAGACGTCAAAGCTTTCTGGGCAGCGACAGGTGATGGAACAAGGGGCCGCGGTCCCAGATTGCAGCCCGGGTAGTTCAGGTTGGATGTGGGGAAGCACATCTTCCCTCAGAGCAGGGAGCAGCCTTGGGACAGGTCCCCAGGAAGGCTGAGGGCGGTCTCCATCCTGGGGGCATTCAGGGCAACTGCTGAAACAGCCCGTGAAAGAGGGACCAGTGCAACACCACATGTAAGAGAAGGGAAAGCTTCTTTTGAAGCGAAACTGGAGACGGTGTTACTCAAATTCCTCAGACTGCACGCCAGACAAAAATAGTGGTCCAGGAATGTTTTTCCTTGTTGTCATTGACGTGGTTGAGGAAACAAATGTTGTGCATGCTCTTGGACAGAAACAAGCTGTATGTGGGGGGTTGCAGCTTGCTAACACGGTCAAAATCAAGCATTTTTCTTCTTGCCTTTTTAGGAGGGTTTTATGAGGTCTATTGTGGTTTTGTTGAAAGCATTGAGCTGGTCCTTTCAGGAGGCTTGAAGTCAGGCTTCAGAGTTTCATAAGCAGTAAGGTCTCATTTTTAAGTCACTGCTTTTATGACTGGGCAAAGAGTGCTGTGCAGAACGGGAGTTCTTATTTCTTTTGGCTTTCTTGACATTTACCCTGATTGAATGTCTCTGTTTCCCTCACTCACATCACGATAAAATCTTTTCTTTTTGGCAGATTTCCCTTGTTGGAATTCACTTTTGCATTTGATATGTCAATGGCACATGGCTGCATATTGATTTTATAAAGCTTTTTATTTAAAATGCCAGGATAATAATTTACTTTGCTTCAGTGCTTGTCATTGGATCCCCTTTTGCTCAGGCACTGACTGCACTACTTTAGATGTGGATGTGAAATGAGCCTTATTGAAATCTGGCTAGATCTGATCTGTAACGTTAGTTGTACAAGGTGTTAGTACCGAAAACCATCATTTGGGAAGTTTCAATACCTTTACTCCATTTACTACATTAACACATATGCCTTTGAGGGGCGGAAAATGTTCTTCAATAGACCCACAACCCGTGACTGTCAAATAAATTCACTTGTGAACTGATTTAATATAAAAGGGAGTCTTATAACCATTTATCATATTGAAAGGAATTCCTTAATCTTTATGAAAAACAGCCACCTACAATTATCATTCAGTAATTTTAAATGCCAGTTGCTTTCCTTTCTGACACAGAAAATATATGTCTATGTGTGCGGTAAAGATATTTAATAATCACATGCTGCATTAACAAGATAGGAAAATTAATCTCATCCAATGTAAAAGTATAAATATCATTAGCTGAATCAAGAGGAATGTGACGTTCCTGGTGAGTGCATCTATTTTGGGGAAATCACAGGGTTGGAATGAGATTAAAATAAAAAAGGTGACACTTGGATCTTGTGCTAGGTGTAAAATATTCCCTCTTCCACAAAAAGTTGCAGCTTGTTCCTTTCATAAAACCTCTGGTTTAGCTTCCCTATAATTTTGGCCTGAGAAATTCCAGCTGAACTTTGAGGTTGAAGCAGGCCCTCTTCCTACAAACAGATGTTGTCTATTTTTTCAGAGCAAGTTTACAAAACAGTCTTGTTTGAAATGGTGGCTTGTGCCATCCTTACGTCATCCCTGAACTCCAAAACTACTTTTAAACTTTTCATAAGGTAAAATTCAGTCGCTTGTACTTAGCCAAAGCTGTTGTTTATCTCGTGGAAAATTTTAAAAGTCGATCTGCTCCCTCTGTTGTCAGTGTATTTTTACTCTGGTTCAAGTAGACACAGAACAAAATACTTGTGGTCTGTGTGTTTAAAGATCCCTCACGGGCTTTTCTGGTCATGAAAAAGCTGCTGATAGTAGCCTGAATATCTGTTTGCAGCTTCTGTAGCCATTATAAATCTTCCTGCTAATGAACAAGTATTTTCTTACGAGTTGTTTATTTAATAAGGAGGAATGATGGTTGCATTTGAAACTATTACACTATTATGATTTTAAGCCCCTACGTGTTTTGCACAATAAACCCACACTTTTCAAAAGCTTTGATGATGCCAGCCAGGGTTGGAAATCTCCTCTTGGACAATTTGACAATGTTGATAGGTTTTCTCTTCCCAGCTGAAAGCACTCTGCGTTTGACTCCTCAGCATATATTGGCATTTGGCTCCTGAAGTGGCCGTGAGCAAGGCAGGCAGAGTCAAGGAGCCCATTTAAAGTACGTGTGGTCTGAACAAGGGCTAATTCATTACCGAGAATAACTTTGAACTGACACAGAAAGTCAGCGCTTCTTCTTGGCGTAGGAAAAACAGCTAATTCTTCCAGGACCTTAGAGCACGTTATTTTTAGCTGAAAATAATCACAGGCTGTTAAACACAAAGAGAACCTGTAAGAAGCCCTGCAGCACCAACCACGGCACCCGGAAAATCTCGCTGCAGCAGTTTTGTGCTCTGTACACGCTGGCAGAGATGTATGGGACTTCACGTCTGACCCCATATGGCCATTCCTATATGAACTAGACATGCACCCAGGGAAGATGAATAGTTCTTTCTAATTACTCCTTTTCAACCAATTTAGAAACAGACAAAGAAAAAGAGGTATTTCTTGAGACAGAAAGGAGACATTAGGAGTCAGCAAAATTGCTTCAGTTTGTTCTCTGCTCTCCGTGGAGATGGCCATGTACAGCTCTGGTCTCTGAAGGGAGAAGGAAGGGATCTATTCTAAGCCACTTTCTAAAGGTTATTTAGGAGGTTTGTGAGGGAAGCTCAGAAATAGCTGAGGGCAGCTAGACCCATGATGACAGAGCCGGTACTGAAGTCCTTGTACTTGAACTGAAAGCAAAGCAAACCAACCCTGAAAAATGTGTGGTCATCACCAGAAGAAAGATTACAGTTATGGGCCACTTCTTCTGAGGAGATGAGCTAAGACTGAATTGGGTGAGTCGGCTGAGAGGGAACATCATGACTAGGAGACCTGGCAGGAATGCCCAGCCAAATATGAACCCAAAGATCTTCCCAAATCAACCATTTCAGGACAAATTACAGTTAAATAAAGAGGTTTATCTTGAGGTGTCTTTGATCTCTCCAATGGCAAAGAGCAGCTCTGGGGCACAGAGGAGGGCAACCGGCATGATGGGAGCTGCATCGTTGGAGCACGGCAGAGAAGGATACAGGGACCACCTCAGACAACACCCAAGAAAGGCTTGAAGTGGCAGCAAAAGGAAAGAAAAGGCACGCTGAGCTCCCAGCGAGGTTCCTATCCAGGTCAAGGAAGAGATGCAGTTTTATTTTACCTAGTTTGGAAGGAAATTTTTGTAGCACTTTGCTGCTCTCAGCCACACTTGTTGCAGAACAGCCCCCAGGGCATGGAGATAATAAACTGTTGACATCTCAGGATCAGTGGGTTTTTAAATAAGTCAGAGAAGTGCCTTTATAAAGGAACAAACCCAGTGCACCATATATAAGTGGAAAGATGCAATGTTTTCCAACGGAAAGGGATGTGTCCTTGGCTTCATTTGCTGATGCCAAGCAGGTCAGGGCCTGGAGCACCCAAACCATGAGACGGGAGGTGACTCCCGCTGCAAGTGGGAGGTGGAGTAGGGACCCCAAGAGGTCCAGCACTGTGGTGACACTGTGATCCTATGAAAGAGACAGCTTAATGTATGATTGTGGTTCAAATCTTGAATAATCTGGAATACCCTGTTTGGTCCTTGGCTATAGGCAATGCTGTCCTGACTGCAGCATGTAGCTTGAAGCAATATATCTTTGCGGAGGATAAACACTAATGATGTGTTTGCAAGTGCCGTATCAAGAATACTCTGTGGTAACAGCTGCTCAAGCAGAACTTGCTGCAAATTAAAGCCCATGACATTGTGGATTTGGAGTGGAGAAGGTTAGCAGGGACAGCAATGTCCCTGGTCTCAGTGACAGGCCCAGGGCAGTTCCCCTCCTTGCCCTTGCAGCTGGTTGCTCTTGCCCTAAAAAATGTTGCTATTTCTACAGCTTGGTAAAAGAAGACGTTCAGGTGTTAACCTAGGCTGTCCCTGGGATTGGACTCATCCCTGTAACATCCTCCTGCTTCCTCCAGCTGAGGTTTCATCACATTAGCCAGAAGAGCTGTGCATTTTCACCTTGGGCTTTAGCCTCTGGTCTCAGTGCAGGGAAGTTTGCACTTCATCAAGCTCCACCAGGAGCAGGAATCCCAGCAAGCACAAAGGGCAGCCTGTGATACTCCCACTGCAAGATCAAGGCAAAGATATGCAGCTTGGGGACAGCCTTACCGGAGGCAAACCCACCTTTTCTCTCCTTGACTTGGGGAGAAGGAGAAACGTTCAGCAAATCAGAGGCAGGATTTGGCCAACTGGTGTTTTTGCGTATAGTAAGTTGGAGGTCTTATGTGGAGGAAAATGTTCTTTAATCAGCATCTTTTACTTTATTGCAATTAACTCTGTTATGCTAATACAGTCTTACTGATTAAAGACCCTAAGCTTCCCTCTAATAGTCCCGAATTACTGCTAGGATAATGAGATTTCCATTTCTAAACGTCCTGTGCGTGCCATCCAAATCACATCCGTATTCACGTACATTCCGAATATGAATTATTCTCACAACATTTACATCAAGCATCCTTTCTACATCAAAAATACCATGCCACACTCAGTTAAAAACAGCTTTCTCGTGTTTTAGCGCTCAGATTAATAATATTATTATTAGCCCTGTGTTATTACTGCTGTATACTTAAGCGGCTGTCAAAGGATGTTTAGTGTACAAGGCTGAGCTCTGAGGGACGTGGGACAGTGGGTGATGCCGGATGAGCTATTCACTGACGCTTATTCATCGTGCCTAATATATCATTATTGCACCAAGGGTGCATGTACGATATCATGCCCAGTGATGGTGAAGCACTGAAATCAAATTATGGCTGCAGAGATAATTTCTCTTAGACCATGACGGAGGCGCGACTGCAGTGTGTCACGACAACAACGTCACTGTAAAAGTGAGTGCTGCAAAGAAAACGATTGCCAGGAGGTCTGACAGTGAAGCCACTGCACTGGTAGTGACATTTGGTCCAGCCCTGTGACAGTCCTGGCTCCAAATCCGTCCCCCAGCTAGCAGTGCGGCACTGATGCACACAGCCCGTCTAATGAGAGGTGTTTAAGCAATGCACAGCTTCTTTTAGGGCGGGACTGATGTGTTGACCTGAGCTTTAGATGACCTCTTTGCATGCCATCTCCATGATCTGCATTTTTCCCCAAAAACTCAGCGCAGCCCTCTCACTTTGCCAGCTGCCAGGTGACCTGGGTGTCACAGCACCTTCCAGGGGCAAGCCCATGCATTGGCCAACTTGGGGGGCTTCACATTTAATTTTGTTCCAGCTGCCTCATTCCAAATCAAGAGCAAAAATTTTTTGCTATGATTTATGATGTATTAAATGTTAAAAAGATGGTGGCAGTTATTAATGAAATTGAAGTCTTTCCTAGCCATAAATTACCATAAAATTGTATCTGAGCTAATGTAATTTCAATGAAACGTAATATACTGAGATCTTAGATACAGCAAGAGGCCAAACATGTTACATATCCTCTTTTACAGTCTTCACAATATTAGTCCAATTTGCAGAACAAACACATTCAACCCTCAGCCCTTGTGCCATGACCCGTGAATAATACTGCTAATAGGATTGACACGTCTGACTGGCACTCCGGGACATAAACTCCTGTTGAATTTGGTGGGAGCCACTCTACTTCCTGCGGTCTTCCTTTAAAACCTCTGTCATTGTCTCCTCTGAAAGGCGCTCGCAGCCCAAGTGAGCCGCAATAATATCTGAACCACCTGTAGGGCAAATGTACTTTGCAGTTGCCTTTTCTGTCTTTATCAGAGGCATAAACAACATTTTTTTACAATGATAAATTCTGTAGCCACCCCGAAGGGGTTAGGCTCGCTCTCTCCCATGCTTGGCAGTAATGAGGAGGTTATATGATTCTGAGTTTTGTCTGGTTTATACTATTTTCCAGTCCCACTCAAATAATGTATGCTAACTCAGCTTGAATTTTGGTTTTAAATCTTAAAGTTACCAAAATTTGCCATAAAAATGAGAACATTAGCATCAGCTAAGGGCAGCATCACATTGGGCCGTTAGAGTGAAAACCATATTAGCACCAAGGCTGGAATGTTTGATGCTCATCCTCACGTGGAGAACGTGGTACCCTATAGATCTCTCTGATTTTATATATTTATCAAGTTGGTAAGAGGACCTCAGTCTGTTTTATGAGAGGATCTGTTTTTTCCCTGAAAGGTATGAAGGGATTCGGACAGAGACTTATTTTAATTGTGTCCTTAATTTCCCTGGCCCGCGGCATGACAGCAGCAGTGCTGGGAAGGGAGCTCTGGAGATCTCCAGTCCAGAGCAAGACTATTGCCCGCACTCGATCAGGACAACCATAATTCTATTATTAATGTTATTGTTGTTGTTATTATTATTATTATTATTATTATTATTATTATTATTATTAAGGGAGGCTTGATTTACAGACCTTATTCTAATTTGAGGAGGAGAGCTCACATGGTGGCATAGGGCACAAATCACTAAGCAGCTTTTAGGCAGTGAGCTGAACACTAAAATAAATGACAACTACTAAACCCACTTAGTACAGTCTCATGCTGATGTGAGTCCTGTTATGGGAGCTGCATTCCTAGGAACAGGAATTTGTTTTTAAAACACAGATCTTTTTCTTCCTTTAGACTGGCTTGAAAGGCAGATGCTGCCCCTATAGGGAAAACTGAGAAAATCCAGTTTGAGAAAGAAACTTGTGCCCTCCCTGGGTGCCAGCACCACAGAGGAACAAAATCCCCAAACCATTTGGAAATGGCAATTCCCAAAATCATGTGAGGTGAAGGATAAATACAGGGTGTGACCAGAAAAAGCCTCCAGGATTGGATCCTGGGACTGAGCAGGAAGGAGAGTTGTCGCTACATGAGCACATTTCTGGGCTCAACAGAAAACCACACAAGAGCTTAACTAGGAGCCTCCAGCTTTCGTTTTGCTCCTGCTCCTCAGACACCACAGAGGTGACATGGTCCAGAGCTCAGTGGCCCAGCACAAGTGGACAGCACCATACCTGTGCACAGTTTCACTCCAGACATTTTTTTTTGGGTCTCCAAATGAGGTGACTTGAAGACAATCTGGAGTCATCATCCTGTTTTTCAACTTGACCCAGGGTGGATGGCAGGTTAAGCGGGGGGAGCATGCCCTGCTGCTCTGCACTGGGGAGGCCAGGTCTGGGTACTGTGACCAGTTTGGGGCTCCAAGGGATCTCCAAAGCAGAGCAAGCCTGGGGACACCTTAGCAGTGGTGGGTGAGGGGCAGGTCATATGAGGAGAGGCTGGAGGAGCTGGCCTCGCTCAGCTGGAGACCAGGAGGTGAAGATCCAACAGCATCTCCCCCTGCCCAAAGGGGTCCTGGAGGCTCTGGGGCCAGACTGCTCAGAGGGACACAGGACCAAGGAAATTACTGAATGACAATGGTAGGATGGAGCTGGGACTTCACCGCTTCTGCATCTGTGAAGCAGCCCCCATTCGTTTTCCTTCAGTGTAGCTGTTACACCCCTTTGCCCCAAGAAATCTGCCCTCTTCCCAGTCTCTGCCATGTTGCAAATTGAGCCTCAAGCACTTTGCAAAGCCATTTCCTCCCATTCTCCCAGGATTTTAGCACTCTGCTCTGAGAATAAACCTGCTGGCAAAATGAACACAAGGAGCATCCGCAAGGTAATCTCCTCTCTAGAAAGCTGGGAGCTAATCAGGGCTCCCCAAGTCACTGCAAAGACACAGCTGTGTGACTGCCCCTGTGAAATCCCACCTCGGTGCTGCTGATTACGTGCAGTTTTCTTCTAACTCCTGCCCAGAGCCTGGTTGAGGTAACTGAATTTTAACCATTCTGTAATTAATACCTCTTGGGCTGCTATAGAGCCCTGTGCTGCCGGACCTGCCCAAGCAGGCAGGCACCGTTTGCAGAGGAGGATGTGACAGTGCTGGCTCGGAGCAGGGTCAGCTCCCCTCCAGGCGCAGCTGAGCCCTGCTAGTGTGTGTGTGTGTGTATGGAAAAACACAATCTACCCTTTCAGGGATAAGCACAGGGTTTTACAAGGAAACTGGCAAGCAGAGACAACACAGCACAGCAATGATACAAATCCTCTTTTACATTTATTTATTTACAGTTAATGTTAGGGGTCCCAGAGAAAAAAGCTTTTTGAATGAGCAGCATTAGCATTGTGGGAAAAAACAAGGGCTGCAGCATGTGAGGTGCAGTTTGATAAGAGTTTCAAAGCAAATCAGATCAAAAACTCCTACCACAGCCTGCAAGAGCACAGAGATAAACAGCTCTGTCAAGCTATTGTTGTAGCGCTGCTGTATCTGTCTCCTTGTACCACTTGCTACCCTCTGACATGGAGAGGGTAGCATGGTGCCCTCCATCAGCCATGCTCCTCCTCTTCAGCTCAGCAAGAGGGATGAAAAGTGCATGCCAGCGCCGGCGTTAAAATCCTCCCAGTGAAAAGCATGGCTAAAACAATTCACTCCATAAACTGGCACTGGGGACTGTTCTGGTGAGGAGCGACACACAATGTGGGAAAGTCTTACTGGTTTTGACAAGCCTTGTCGGGAGCAGCCGTTCGCTCCTTGAAAGAGGAGGCAGCACAGAGCGTCAGAGCCAAAGATGATGGAGGAAAGAGGGTGAGTGATACGAAAAACTGCCATTCTCAGGAAACACACCGCTGCCTGAAAACACCTTCTTTTCTACCTAACAAGAGCAGCAAACCCTGTTAGCAGCGATGGAAATAGGGAGAATAACGTCCCGTGGTTGTCATGTGCTGTGGCATGGGGGTCCCCTTGGGATGCCAGGGAGAAGCGTGTCACTGGCTGAAGGGAGCGGGAGCGGTGATATCCACAGTGGGAAACGGTACCATCGGCTCCATCCCACTCCCAGCCCCCCGGGTAGTTATCGTCTCCCACCCACGTCTGCCTGGTAGCAAGTCTGAGCTGCCGCTTTTATTCCCCAGCCATTTTTACGCGATTCCTGTTGCCCTTTTCATTATCCAATGGGAAATGCCTAGCATGGCGCTAAAGGAAATGTTGTGTGAATCCACTGAAGGGATGAAATGGTGGTGCCATCAGGTCTCCTATTTCTGGTCCCAAATCCCACAGGATTGCTATTGCCCTGCCTCTGTTATGCATCTCTCCTTTTATTTCAAATTTTGATGCATTTTCCCCCAAAGACACATGCTGTTTTAATCAGGAGCAATCAGCCATTAAAACCAGATTAATTAAAGAAATGAGTTTACGTATTTTTCTAATTATCTGAAACAAACAGGAGGAAAACTCTACAATCTTGCATTTATAATGCTGTTTGCCTGCAACAGATCACTGGATATATCACTGCTGATCTGAGAAGATGACGCCATGTCACCATCAATCACTTGCTTGAATAATAAAATAGCTGAATTGGAATCTACTGCATCCTTTGGAAACAGTTATTTTGGTCTCTTTTACTATTTATTATACCAGCTAAGAGCCCTGCTCTGTAGTTTCTTAAAACCATGGCACATGAATGCAACATGCCCTTTGGTTGACTCCATTCACAATGTATTTAATTCTTATTTTTCGCTCTGCTGCAGCTAGTGTTGTCCTTATCACCATCAGGGGACAAGGACAAAGCCCCATGGGACAGCAATGTGCTGTACAAATTTGGAGCAATGACCGCTCCTGCTGTGTCTATTTCTAAGGCTTTTAAAAACGTCATTAATTTATTAATTACTGATCAATACCTAATGATTATTAATGATCATGATCTATTAGCATTTTCCTGTTGATTCATTCATGTGTACCTCGATTTTGATTAATTGGTTTAATCAAAGCACCAGCAGGAGAACACCCCGGCTGAGTGGAGCCGTGGGGTTGTCCCCCTCTGCTCCCACAAGGGCACCTCCATCCCACAGGGAGCCCCCCAAAATGATGTTATTCGGCACCGGCACACTCTCTCAGCATCTTCCCCGCCCTCGGCACTTGGGGAATGGTTGTAGCCCAGCAGGAAAGGTTGTTTTCAGGAACACAAGTGGCTCAGCAGGATTAAGACCAGGCAGCAGCCCGGGACAGCTATTTCTAAGCCTCTTGGATAGCCCTTTGTCATTCCCAACAGGGAGGTCAGGCTCCCCGGGAATCAATTTGCACAGCCTTCAGGTTCATATTATTTGCCGGAAAATGCCCATCCTAGGGGAACAACCCCAGAAAGTGGGAATTTATTATACAATTACCCTGGGGGAAGTGTCAGCGACATTAATCCTATTACAGCATTAGTAGGACAGGGTTGCAAGAAATGATAGTCAGGGAGAAAACAGCGCCCTGCCGAAAAGCAGGAACCCCCGTTAGGAACATCCCTGTCTTGATAGCATCACACAAGGTGAGCAAATAGAAAGATATAATGTGACGAGGATTGTCAAGTCTCCCATAGGCTCCACTGCCCCAAGGAGGAAGCACCGGCACTCCCAACAACCCTTTTCATCCCTGGCATGGCTGGGTGGGTGCCCGGCACTTGCGGCAATGGTGAAGCCTGGCACTGCTTCCAGCAGGTGCCCTCTGCCTTTTCATCAGCTTTCCCATTTTCCAAGGAGAAAATGAGGCAGGGAGCGGTGAGCTGGCCCAATTCCCTATTCCTAAACCCCTCCTGGTACGACGCGCTTAGGCAAGCCAGCCTTGCAAAGCTTTGGTAAGAATCAGATTTTAAGCCTGGTCAACTTGGGAAAAAAACCAGAAACGAGCAGCCAGTATTAAATCTACTCACAAATAAATCCCTCTCAGGGTTAAGAGAATTGAAGCCATCGATGCCTGGGTTGTCTTCAGTGACAACCCCAAAAAAAGATGAAGCGACTGAATTAAAAACAAGGTCGTGGGAACAAGAGCGAGGGGGAGGAAAGGACCCACCTGGAAGGGTGCAGGAGGGCAGAGTCATTTGCAAGCTGTGCCGGTGATACATGGAGGGTTTGGCCTCTCTGAAAACTCCTTATTTAAGGCAGTATTTTGTTAGCTCAGATGGCTTACAAGGTGCTTTCTTGCTCTGTGGGAGAAAATAAAGGATTTCTGGCTCAGCTCTGGAGGACTCTGGTCCTGTCCATTCACCTGGAGAAAACCTCCTCTGTCTGTATTGACTGGCTCAGCGCTACCAAAAAGTTGGGTGACCCAACACAGCACCTGCATTTCTCACTCATTTCCACGATGACATCCAGGAGTTTTCAAGCAACAAGTGGTAAAATAACGGCCAATACAATGCTCAGACTCTGTGTTCCTATTCAGATGAAAAAGACACGTTTATGTTTAGCCCATGAATGCTGGGCATACACAACCAGGTAAAAACTGGACTGCAAGTTATTTGCCTGGGAAAAAAGTCAAGTGAAATCTCATGCTGGATTTCCCCAGCAACCTTTGTCTAAATCACCCTCTTCCACCTGCATTTCCTCTCCTAACTACAAAGCAGCCTGCACAGGACACGAGCTGTTGCCAAGATCCTGAGGTCAAAGAAAACTTGTTCCCTCTTCATCAGGACTGATGAAAAAGTGTGTAGAGCTGCAGATCTCGAAATGTAACTTTCACAAGCTTTAAATTTGAGTTTTATTACACAGACAATTTTCCCTCCGAATGGCTAAACCACATTTTAAGGAGCTGCAGTATTTGGTAGTTCTTTACAGAGGAGCAGGACACCATTGTGTTTCACCCCTTCCCAGTGCATAAATTATTATTTATCCAAGCTTAATTTTGATTTTGCTTGGGTAATGTCTGCAATCACTCGCTGATTAGGATAAGTCATGAGGGCTTTTTTTGGATTTCTGTATGTTTGTGTGCCAAGATCAGCAAAAACTGTCTCTTGCTCGATGTTACTGTGACATACTGGCACATCCAGTCCTTCCCATGCGTGTTTTCATCCTCCTGCTGCCTGGGAGAGAGGTAGCTGGATGTGGTGCGGCTCTGCTATCTCCACAATCTGCTGGCTAGCAACCACCTTGGAAAGATAACAAATACCTGAAATACGGGGAAAAGTTTTAATCAGACCTTGCAGATCTTCCCACGCTGGGGAACAGACCTGCAGGAAACCAGACGCGGCGCAGGCGGGTATCCCCATTGCCTCTGTGGGCACTGCAAAATGCTTTTGACCTTTCTGGATAGACACCCAAAAAAAAAAAAAAGTTTTTTTTTTTTTTTTTTTATTAACAAGGCACAATTTGTGAAGTGCAAGGTCTGAAATTGGATACGAAGTGTTACTGTTCAACAAAAGTAAATTTTACTCTCTTTCTACCTGGAGAAGGTGACGCCCAGAGGTCGCTCCCAAGCTAAGTTGTCCTGTGATTCTGTTTTAATTACAACCTTATTAACAACAGCCCACTTCTCATGCCTCCAGAGCTCTCAATGTTACAATGGAGGAGGCCAGCATTAGCCCAACAGCCTGGAAAGCGAAATAAAAGCTGATGTCAGAGTTAGCTCCTCGCTGCCCAGCCGGGAACCCCTCACCCCAGCCCTGGATCCCGCCTGCTCTGTGGAGAGGGAACAGTTCCCCACACCAGCACCTCACCTCTGGGGGTGCCAGCCAGATTTAGCATGAGAATTTCTCACACCTTGCTGTACCTCATCGGCTTGGAGTAAGCCATGCTGATGCCAGAGTTCAGATTTTTTTTTTTTTTTTTTTGGGGGGGGGGGGGGCTATATGTGCTCAGCAAGCTTCAAGGCGGCTTTTCCGGCCAAAAAATCCCAGTGGTTTTCACGGTGGGGAAAGAAAAGCCTGCCGCCCCAGGCTTTCATGGGCAGTGGGGGTGCGATGAAGGATAAATCCCACTGGAACAAACGGCTTTTGGCGGCGCCGTTCCCTCACAAGACAGGCGGCTCCGCCGCACACAAGATGGCGGCGCAGGATGACACGGCGGTCACGTGACGCGCGGTGCCGCCCCGCCCGCCGCCGCCGCCGCCGCCGCCGTACGGGACACGGGGGCGCCGCCGCCGCCCAAGGGGACCCGCCCGGTGGCCGCGCCGAGCTGAGCTAAGCCGAGCCGAGCCGCCGCGGGGCTCCGCGCCGCAGGGTGAGCAGCGAGCCGCACCGCCTCCGCCTCAGCGCGGGGCCAGGCGCAGGCCCGGCGGTGGCGGTGGCGGTGGCGGGTGACAAGCGGGGACGGGGCCGCCGCCGCCCCACGCGGGGCCGTGTAGCGGCGTGGGCTGGGCTGGGCCGGGCCGCGGCTCGGGGGTCCCGGCCCCTCAGGCCGGCGGTGGGCCCCGGGGGATCCGCGGGGGGGTGTCCAGGCCCCCTCAGCTCCGGGAGCTCTGAGGTCTCTGGTCCCCTCAGCCCCTTGGGGGGCCTGAGGAAGCTCTGGTTCCCTCAGCCCGGGGGTGTCTGGGCCCCTCAGCCCTGGCGGGGGACCAGGGAAGCTGTGGTCCCCTCAGCCCTGGGGAGCTCTGGTTCCCTTAGCCCGGGGGTGTCTGGGCCCCTCAGCCCTGGGGGGACCCAGGGAAGCTCTGGTTCCCTCGGCCCCGGGACCCAGGAAGGGCTCTGGTTCCCTCAGCCCCGGTGCCTGGTGGGGTCTGTTCCCCTCCTACCCAAGGTGTGTGTTGGGGGGGTCCAGTCATCCCCCCGCCCCAGAGAGTCTGCGGGGCATGGGGTCCCCTCAGCTCGGGTGGGACTGTGGAGGTGAGCCCGGTCCCCTCAGCCTGAGGGGGCTCTGGTCTCCTCAGCCCAGGTGGGGCCTTGGCCTGGTGCCCCCTCCCCTCAGTCCCCTGGTCCCCTCAGCTCGCCGGGGTGCGAAGGCAGGTTGCTTCCCACTCCAAAAGACCTGGAGGCGTCTCCACCGTGAGCGGGGAGGTGATCTGTCCCATGCGGATGACTTCGAGGGCTGTAGCGGTGGCGTTAGAGCTGCGCCACCTCCCTGGGTCTGAGGTGGTCACTGGGTGAGAGTGGCCCGAGGGGTCTCGGGGATGAAGAGACTGGAAGGCAGAACGGAGCGGGGCTGAGAAGCAGAGGCCTTGCCATCAGGCAGGCAGGTTGTGCTCCTTGTTTGCTTGTGAAATTGCTTGCTGATTGACGGGCTGCGTTACTTGAATTTTTTGGGGTGTATAACGCGTGTGGCTGTCTTTTTACTGTGCTCCTGCTGGAGGGCCCTGTTTTGATCAAGGTTTCTAATTTATTCTGTCTTGTGTGAAAACCTCATTAAAGAAGGCCTTAGTGCCTTCAGGCACCGAAAATACATGAGGCAAGGATGGAAAGAGAGAAAAGAATATTATTTGAAAAAAAAAAAAAAAGGAGCTCTGCCATATTGACATGGTGCTGATGAAGCTTGTTGATGCAGGCAGCCTCTCTTAGCAGAGCTGGAAATGGGATATCGATGATTGTCCTCGTGTTGCTTTGGCCGATGGCAGTGTCGGTGCATCGTGGTATGACGACAGGTTTTGTCGCGATTCCTTCCGACTCTGTTCTGCCACTTCAGGTCTGTGTGGGTGAAAGTGATTTCTGTTGGCTTTCATGCCTGTTTGTGAACCAATATAAAATACAGACATGGTGCCTAACAGCTGAAGTCAGTAGTAAAGCTCTGCTGTTGATCTTGATGGGTTTGGGCTTGGCTACGTTTGTTTGTTTGGGGAGCGGATGTTACATTGGAGTAATGTGCACTTCTGTTTTATTAAATGTAGTATTTTGGTGGGCACTGGAATTACTTCAGCTTTGTGAAGGTGTTTAGAGTTTGGAAAGAGAACACGATCAACCTTGGTTGGTGGCAGACAAAAGATAAAGGCTACTTTTACAATAAAGGTAATAAACCCCCTTTAAATCCAGAGAGATTGCTTTGGTTTTCTGGGTTCGTACATGTGGAGCAGAATTAAATTTAACTCAGATGCTTTTAAACTGTTTGTGGTCTGTACAACAAACTGTGATTCCCAAATCATTGATCATGCTTCTTTCACATATCAACCTAGAGACAATGTGTCCCCACATGATTCATTAGTTTTTAACGAAAACTTGTGACGTTTCTGAATTTAATAAATCCAAGTACGCGGGTCATTTTCAGGACTTGGAGGTATTAATGAATACTAGTTGACTACTTGAAGTTAACGGTATCCTTAAAAGGCAATGGCTTGTTATTAGCACCTACTGTATACCTGTTCTTAATGTACATCATTGCTTCTCTCAACACTCGTCAAGCTTGAATAGGTGCTGCTTTTAATTAAATAATTATTGAGTTCTCATGAACTGAATGTGTGGAGGAAGAACACATGCACTATGGGTGATGGCAGCTTAAAAATTCCTCCTGTCATCTGGTCGCTACCGCTCTGCTGTGTTAAACGTTGGTTAATTGGTGCACTGAATACGTGTGGCCTGGGAGTTACTCAGATTTAATAGCAATTTCAGTTTGGCTGTAAGGAATGGATGCTGAATTAAAGGCTTTTTAATTGGGGCAACAGGACATCCCGTAAAAAAAAAAAAAAAAAAAAAAAAAAAAAAAGCTCAGACAAAAATAATCCAGACCCTTGTTCTCCAGCATGTCAGGAAGGGCCTGTTTGGAATTTAAAAAAAAAAAAAAAATCTGTATAGCGCCATCAAAAAAAGAACTAGGAGACTTGCACGTGGCCATGAACACTGGTTTTGTTGAATGTGATATGAGATCCTTCTCTCATGATGTGGTTCACAGAGATGTGCAGTAAGGATTTTTAAGGCTTCACAGCAAGGTAGGTCCAAACTGTTCTTTGCTGAAATAGAGCAGAGCACCTGAATGCTATTTCAGTTGTAATTCAAGTGCAACACATCAAAACCAACTGTATTTGAAAAAAAAAAATGCTCTGAAGTAGAGGTGAGCTTAAAATGAGCTCAAAACCCTGAGTTTTGAGAGGGTTTTTTTAGAATGTGAGGGTCATGAACTGAAGTCCTGTGTACTGTCAGTGTTTTCCGAAGGATTTTGGTGTCATCTGAGGGTTTTTTTTCACCCAGGCCACCAGCAGGCAGATAGAGGCAAGCAGCCCTCCAAAGGCTGATGTTCTGCATGGCTCCTGTGCTGTGAATTGGAAACTTCGGCTCTTAATAGAGCTTGAATTCCCAAAGTGTGTGACATCATTCAAGTTAATAATTAAGTCCTCTCCCCCACCACTCCCCTTCAAAGGGCTGGTGAAATGCAGAAGACTGAAGAAAGCGTGAAACCTAGTGGCTTTTTATGGTGCTTTCATGCCAAATATATTTTATGCTTTTGAAAATCTGCTTAGCAGAGGCAGTATTTGGTGCAGACTACTTGGGCTTGTTTTTTGTTGATAAAAAAACTAATAAGCTACTAAGCATAACTGGTTTCCTTGCGCTGCATGTAGTTCATTAATGTGAGTATTTAAACATGTTTAAAATGTTTGTCTGTATTGTTTCTGGTCTTATCAAACATGTTGGGGGGGGGGGGGGGAGCAAAAAAAATATCCTTGAAAGTACCACCTGAGTTTTGTTCTGATAGCTCTTGACTAAGAGCTGTTAAGAGTAAAGAAAGTCTAATTTAGGAGGCTATAACATGTATCTTAAAGAAATGCAGCTTTTAAAATGTAGTTACTGCTGTTGCTGGTCTTTATAGTAGTTTGCTCATCCAAATCAGAGGAGCAAGACTTGTGTGGAGCAGAACATGTCCTGTTGATGTTTCGTTCATCAGTGTGTGCGGTGCTGCTCTGGTATCCAATTGCACATCTGTGTTCAAAGAAAAACACTAATAGATCTTTATTGTGAAAGCACCTCCACTAACCATAGTTTTTGCTTGTGCTAATTTGCTTAGATTAAAAAAAAAAAAATCTCCCTCTGCTTAAAAGCTTTTTTTCCTCTCTCAGACTTCCCAGTGTGGTCTGCCTTCTGTCTCCCTGATTTGAAGCCCTTTGGAGGCAGCTTGCTTTATTTAAATGGTGTTCAGGCGAAGCATATTGTCACTTGGAGAACATACTTAAAGGAATCCCTCAAGTCCAGTAGCTTTGCGTTCTTCTAATGCAGGAAGCATAGCTGTGTGAAAACTGGCAGCTTTCTTACCGAGCTGGGTGAGGCACAGGTGTGCGGTGGGGAGGCAGGGTAGCCGAATTCCTCAGGTGTGCTCACTGGGCTGGCTTCTTGGGGTGCAGGGTGTAGTGTTGCATCCTTGTTAGCCAGCTGGGACAGAGCTTGGAAAATTTGAGGCTCCTGTCAGCATTAGTTGGTGTGGGTCTGGGGGACAGTGGCGAGCAGGGCTGCATTGCCTAAGCCTTCATCAGAAAAAAAGAGGTAGGAGGAAAACAGAAGTAAAAACAGTAGAAGAGGTTGTAATTCCTGTCTTAAGAACTGAAACAGCCTTACATGAGGTATGCTGCCCCCAAAATCCTGCAGTTTGAAGATCTTCCTGAATAGAGCAGCCACTTTTCTTCTTTGCTCTCAGGTTACATGCGGCCATAGCTGTGTGGTGTATCTGGAGAGAAGAGCTTTTGCAGCCTTGGTTTAAGAAGGATTTTTAATAGCTGTCATCTCTTCCTGTCCAGTGCAGCCTACACCTTTAATTTCCTTGACTAAAAAAGAGCATCACAATTTGGAGTGTCTTACAATTTTCCTTGCTGGTCCATTAGTGTATTAGCTTAGCTTCGTGTGTGTTGAATGCCATTAAATGTCACTTGCAAATTTAATGTTGGGAGCACTGAGATTTGTGCTAATTGAATTCAAAGTCTTATACTTGAATTTGTTAAAATGGCAGATTCAGACAATTGAAGTGCTTTAATGGGAGAGTGTATAAGCGTTTGCAAATTTGCTCTTGTAAGAGAATCTAACAGTGCGTTTGTATAGATGCAAGGGGAGACCCTGAGCGGACAGATCAGGTTTCGATGGGGCTTTACAATCTTTCTCTTTTTTTTTTAATTTTTATTACAATGTGGTGACAGCTGGCAAAATCCAGTATGTTGAATGTTTTCATGCTTGATGTCTGTTCAGGGTCATTGTTGACACTAATTTAACCATAAGTACTTCTATAAACATGGTATAGAATACAGGGCCTTTCTCACAGTTCAAATTAAATTTCTCCTTCTCCTGCATCCATAGTTTTACGTACCAGTGGAGAAAGGGCTGTTGATCTTTAAACTCAGTTGCACTTTCTTCAATTGTTTGTGCCTCTGACTTCTTTTTTTTTTTTTTATGCATGAAATAACACCTCTTGCACCTGAAGGTGGTGGGACCTTTTTTTTTGCGTGGTTGGCTTTTTTTTTTTTTTTTTTCTGTAGAGGACAGTCTGCACAAAACCTCTGGCATTTAACACTTCTTCAACAAAATAACCAAGGATTAAATGGACACAGAAACAGCTTTCACCACCTACAGGAGACTCTACTGCTGTGCTTTTTGCAAGGTAGAGTGTTAAAGATATTACCCTTGATTGGAAAAGAATCATAAAAATTGTTACTAAGCTTTCCTAGCAGTATAAATCTGTGCCTCCCTAGATAGCACAAGGCTTTTAAAAAGTTTGTCTTGAAACGCTTCCATAAAATCTCTTGATACCATGCTTTGACCTTCTGCCTCTAAGCTGGCATTTCATATGAGCTTCTGGCATGAGCTCTCCTGCCACTTTCAAGTAAAAATTTACCAGGCATTGAAAAGTTTGACTCCACAGTTGAGCACCGTGCCAAGCTATAAAAGCCCTATTTGTACACAGAATGGGTTTTTGCTTGCTAGGAAGGCTTGGTTGGCGCTTCAATAACTGCATAGGAATGGCTTTGAATCTACATACTAATGAAACTGCTCCATCTAAATCAAGCTATAGTGTCTCTTTTACTCTGAAGTCTGTACTCTTTCTTTTGCCCCTGCTCTTCTGCATGGTTTTATGTAGTCAGGTTATATTGCTCTGGAAAACTTTGTGGGGGAAGTTAATTTAAAACTGTTTGAAAGGCTTAAAAATGTCTCCTGCTGTTACGATGATGAAAAAGACCTTGAAAGTGCCTTGAGAGCAATTGCTGCAAAAATACCTGCTTGGCTATGCGAATGGCATATAGTTCCCAGAGCTGCTCACCATTTGCGGATGAAGTAACTCCAAGGTGGCCAGCTTCAGCACAGGTGGTGTTAGCCAGCTTGGCTAGTGATAGCACATGAGGGCTCAAGGGCTACTTGCTTTAAATGGAAATGAAAATCCAGTGCCAGCAGGCAGCGGAGAGCTTGGGGAGGGCTTTGCTGCTCACAGAGGGCGCGTGAAGAATAAAAAGTGCCAGTGGTCTGTGGATTTTGAGTGTCTGGGGAATACATTTTAAGTCTAAAAGTTAAGTGAACAAGACTTGGCGGAAGGAAGAGGAACATGCGTGTTCTGCTCAAAATGCTGAAGTTGAGCCTTTGAGGGGCAGGGTGCTGCGCAGAGGCAGTGTGGGGCTAGGCGACATTCAAAGCAGCACTGTGAACAAAGCAAGAACCGATGGAAAAGGGCGAATGCAAACCTGTGAAGGTCCCTACTGAATGATTTGACAGAACATGTTGTTCTGTTTCCACCAGTACTTTTGGGATGCCAGGATATGTGTTTAATGGAAACACG
Source organism: Vanellus vanellus (assembly GCF_965231255.1). Lineage (NCBI taxonomy): Eukaryota > Metazoa > Chordata > Aves > Charadriiformes > Charadriidae > Vanellus > Vanellus vanellus. The sequence continues at coordinate 41,089,055 of NC_138912.1, read as the reverse complement.
ATTTTATGGAGACTCACCGTGCTGGGAGAAGCTTGCATTTGCCAAAAGCAATACTTAGTAATGGGCTAGGGTTTCTTATCTACTCTTCGCCAAGCAGTGCAAAAGCCTTATTTTGCAGTAATGAGCAATTATCCGTAAATTAACAAAATGGCTTGTCAGATATTGCCTTTGTTTTCATGCATGTGCAATTTCCTATTTCAGTTTTTCTCCCTTTCGAAATGTAAATAGATGGTTTATCAAAGGACTTTTTAAAAACAAAACCAAGTCCTGAAGCAGATCTATCAGAAGTGGATTATTTGCATTCTGATACTTTGTTCAGAATTTGTTTGGGAATGCTTGCAAGAAAACAAGTTATCTATGCTGAGAAGACACAGACCCATATAGCCACGTGTCTTGTCTCCAAGCATCTATAATGTTTTTGAGAGAGAATGCCGGAGTTCAAGAAGTGGCTATGAGAATATATGTAAAGATGGTAATCACAGACCAATTTATGTTACCTCCTCCTCAGAGCAAGACTAACCTCAAAGGTACGTCAGTTTTTTCAGGGTCCAGCTGAGTTTTGAAAATCTCCAAGGAAGGAGATCTGTTGTCGGAACCTAATGTGGGTTTTGGGGAGAGAGTTTCCCACCTCGTGCGTAGACACAGTCTGTCCTGCAAGCTTTATTCAGTGTTTCTCCGTGCCAAGGTGGGATGTGAGTGGAGGAGAGGGAAGGACTTGGGATACAGATGATATTTAAGATACAGGTGCACCAGGTTTATGAAATAGAAAAGGTCATTAGCTGTTTTCTTTGTACCTGTCCAGCTGAGTTGATGTTCTCAATGAGCTACCAGTTACTCCTTAAAGATCTTAACTTCTGAATGGCGCCGCTTAACTCACAGCTCATCAACGCACAAGTGAATTGACTGGCATCATTTTATAACTGCCTACAGGGAACTCTCCTTGGCCATTTTATTGAGTGGCTGCCAGTCTTTAAAATCCTTTTATGATTCTTCCCATTAGATGACTTCTTTGCTAATATCACACAAAGTACTTAAGAGGTTAAAAGTGGATTGTTTGCATTAACTTTGTAATCCCTCTCGCACTGGTAATAGTGCTTTAATGCTGTCTGTTTGTAGTTGGACCTGAGCAAATATTTAAAATAATCGTCCACTCTACGAAAATGTTTGCTGGCTTCATATATTGTTTTGTATTTTATTCGTTAACGATCTGGGAATCTTGTTTCCATGTGTAGGACTTCCTTTTTTGATCTTTTCGTGGTTGTAGCCTGAAAGCAGACTATATACTAGAAATCATAAGGAATTGTTCTATTCCTTCAAGTGGTTCTGCTGTAATATCTATGTGTTGAAATTCATCCCGCAAGATGCGATGCCATGCTACTAAATTAATTACTTGCATTTATTTGCAGATTGGGTAATAACCCAGTCAGTGTTTGGCCCTTCTGCTACAAGTTTCACAGAAATTGTGAAGTGGATAATGCTTTGCCTGCCTCCATCTAGCCGCGTTTTTTGGCATGTGTGTTACAGTGTTATCTTTGTATTGGTGCAAAGATAGCCTGACACATTGAGAATGGGGTTGTACGTGTGTTCCTGTTACCTGCAGCTGTGGGGACACCGAAGCTCCAACCTTTTCAAGGTGAAGGTTCCAAAGTCTGGTCTGGCTGCCTGTGCAAAACTCATCGTAGCAAATTAAAAAGCCAAAACAGCTTGATAATTGTGAAAATCAGTCATGTTTGAGTTTGTGTGATTTCAAGAAAAATGAATCTATAGTTTGTCTAGACTGCTTAATAAATATAATTAATAAACTATATCTGAACACTTGAAAGCACAAATAGGTTTGGAAAGACAATTTTTACACTGTGTAATAAGAACTAATTTTTCTTGTAATCTGTGTTGAGGTGAAGCCTTGATGCCTTTCATAGGTAAGGTGCTACGGCTTGTAATTGCCTTGTGTTTCCAGCTGCGTTGTGCACAGTTGGACCTTACAAGGTGCAATAATTTTGAAGTAGCTGGATATACAAACGTACCATCCAGTAAATACACCTTATCCCTTTTTGAACATCAGAAAAAGTAACTGCACATCATCGTCTTTGTTACTCAGACATAGTTGAGGTGCACAGTTCAGTCCCATCTCTTGTGTAAGTTCATGCGTGTTATCATTAAGACTTTGACTAATTGCGTGGTGTTTAATGTGCATGCAAATGCTAATAAGGATGGCATGCTACTTTCTAAAGGATCCTAGCTGTGTTCTTACGAGTTTTCGTTGAAGTAGCAATGGAAATCCTTTTACTGTGTTCAGCATGTGGACCAACTCCAGATGTTCACTGGAAATGAAGCGCTTGAATTTCCTAGAGTGAGTGAGGCTGGTTTTCACTGGTGTACTGCTCTCTGAGCTGGTGGTTGTGGTGGCAGGGTGGCTTGTGGCAGGAGGCTTCCCACCCTGGAACCCAGGTGAGGTATGAATGCCTCGGAGCTGTAAGCTCTGATCCCTATCACTAAATTCTTTCTTCTAGGTTGAGAGGCTGCAGATTCGATTCCCAGGGAAGCCAAAAGTTCAGGTACATCTGTTCAAAGTGAGCTTTCTGGGCTGAATTAATTCATGGCTGTCATAGAGCTGATTCCCCTGCCTTTCTCTTCATCTCCCTAGTTTCCAGCGTTAAAGGGTGACCCAGGAGGTTTTGGAGAAACGCATTGTAGTTTACCTCACAGAGTAGGACCTTATCGTGAGGGAGAAAGCAACACAGTGAATGTTGGCATGTGGGATTGCGCTCACGTTTTCTGCCCTCGCTAGCGCTGTAGTAACCAAATTTCCTTCCAGGTCTGTGTCATGCAAACTACTAATGGCAATCTCTGCACCACTGAAGTGGAACAACTGCAGTAACTGTGTCAACAAACTTTATTTGTGATTGATGTGTTGTTGATTTTTATTCTTTTTAAAAAAAAAAAAAAACCAAAAAACCAAACAAACCACACCATGAGAAGCAGTTGTGGGTCTGTAGTAGGCTAAACTGAAGTGAGTGTTGCTTTTGTAAGAAAGAGGTGGCAACTAAAGCACTTTCTGGTGGTGAATATCCAATGCAGTGACAGGACCTGTGAAGACAAGTCATGCTCAACCTTGTTTGTTTCCCAGTACTTTCCTGAATTAGAATACTTGGGATAGAACTCAATAAAGCCTTAAATGCTTGTGGGATGTATTTTAATGTAACTCTTGTGTAATAGACCATGCCATGTTCATTTAGTGCAGCTCGCTGCTATTGGAATGAAGCACTCAAGTCCCGTTGAGTCTTTTTCCTGGGCTTGGTGGATTTTGGGGTGCTGGAGTAATGCTTTAGTGCAGCATGATGTGGGACTGCGAGATCTTTTCCCTCTGGGATGAAAGTCTGTCTGCCCAGCGCAGTCCTCTGCCTTGCTCCCCCAGTAGATGCCCAGTGATTTCTCTGAGCTGGGGTACAGCCTTAGTGCTCTGGCACTGGAGACAGTGAGGCGCTGGTGGAGCACCACGTTCTCCCGCCAGTAGAAGGGGTTGAAGGGAGCAGAATGGGAAGCCCCTGGGAAAGGATCTCATGGCAGGGGAGGAAGCAGAGGAGCAACTGCAGAGGGCACAGGCAAGATGCCACTGGGGTATTTGTGGTGCCTGATCTTAGTATGACACAATTAAGATATTAGTGCTGTAGCAGCCTTGACTAGTCTATCCTCTAGGAAGGGATTTCAGCATTTATAAAGCTGGTTCTCAGTATTCTAGGTAAAGTGTGTGTGTATCAATATATGCTTGCCTTTGGTTTGTATCCTAGATGCAAAGAAGTATGAAATCAGAAGTATGATTTCAGGTGAGAGCTCACATGGATGTGTAATGGATGTGCAGTTGCGTATAGTTCTTGCATCCTTTTGCTCTTAACGTTTGCTAAGAGGCTACACAAACTTCAGCTAGAAGGAAAGAAAAGTCCATTTATTTCCACTGACACTGCAAAGTGAAATGTCTGAAGTATTTGAAGAGCTTAACGTGCTGATTTTGCTGTATTTATAGCCTTAAAAATGAGGGAAGAATTTAATAAAAAGAGGAATGATCTCTGTATTGGCTTCTCTGGAGGCAGTATTATCCACTTCTGAATTTGAGGCTTTGTTTCCTTTCAAGGACTGCTTTAAAACCACTTTTTTTATAAAGCAGAAGTGAATTACTCTGTGGTCATTTATGTGAAGTGACTTGCTGTATGCTTAATAATAACTCACGTTTTACTTGTGCTGTACTTTTTTTTTTTGAACGAAGACCTCAAGTCAGCCCCTTAGAAGATAGATTGTCTTGTACAGGGCATGTTAGATTGTCTTGAACAAAGTACCTTTCTTTTTTTAATTGGTATTTTTATTGCTATGATTTACATTCGCAGGGTGAGGGCAGCACTGTTCCTCCAGTGGCTTAGACAACTGTTAAAGTTAACTCTGCAGGGACGAGAGCTATTCCCTTGTCTGGAGACTTTCCTAGGTACTTACAAAGCTGCGTACTTAACTTATTCCTCAAGTGTAAGTATTGGTATGCAGTATACGTGCAGTAAAGTGACACTGCATTAAGCACAGCATTTAATAGTATTCTCAGCATGACTTTGCGAGTATTCGCAAATTAAACCTACCAGTTGTGGTGGTACTTGTCATCAAAGTGAGTGGAGGTTTGTACGAGGCTCAGAAATGCAGCTAAAATTATATGCTTTCAAATCACCTTTTACAGCTGTCCTTCTGGACTTCTTGGACTGGTGTTCTTGCCATTCCTCCATGTCTTCCACCTCCTCGTGTCCATTCCCACGGGGGAGCATCTGCTGTGGAAGGGGAGTGCCTTGGCTCCTGATTGGAAAAGGAGGGGTCTTGGCCCCAGCTGGAGCAGATGGCGTAGGTACCACTGAGCCCTGCCGTGCTGCTGGGGATCCCGTGCTCTTATTTGGGGCTTCTGATAAGGTGAGAAGGGAGGGGGAGCTTGATATTTAAACAACAGCTGCCCTTGCTAGATCAGTTACCAGGTTTGTGTGTGTTGCTTAAATACTCAGAATGTAGGAATCTTGTTCTGGCAAGTGTTGTCAAACTTGTATTGTCTTTTCATGCTCACATGCAATTAATTTCCTAGAAAATTCAGGGAAGGGATGAAAATGATGTAGACTGTTGGTAACAACTGGTAATAGGTGCAGCTGATCAAGTGTAAACTGAGGGCTGTTTTTTGAATGTGGTAAAGCAGGAAATGAGCCTGGCTTGGTAAGGTCAGCATCAGAAATTTAGGGTCTGTGTTGATTTTTCTTTTGTAATATAGTTTATAGAGAACGCTTCCTTTTTTCCTTAATGAAACTGCTTTTGCAACATGTGCCAATCCATCTTTAATCCTATGTAGAAAGCCCCATGGCTGGATCTGATGAGGGCAGAATCTGCTCCTGCTTTTGGGACTTCAGATACCCCTTTTGCAGCTACCAGCTCAGCAGTTAAGCCTATTACAGTAAACCCTTTAGTTGAGCTATCCAGGTTGTTTCTCACCCTTCCCCCAGCCAGGCTGTTAAGCAAACAACCCTCCAAGCTCAGTGTTGTGGGGGCCATGGGAGGATGCTTTGAAACAATTACTGGCCCTTCCTTTAACAACCGAAAAACAATGCACAGAGCTGCAAGGGAGAGGAAGGAGGATCCTCGTCTTGCTTGTTGCAAGCGTGCATGTTTGGATTTTCACCAAGCTGTCTGTGATGAGCCAGAATAAAACTAACAAGTGAAGGCATCCCAGTTATGCTCCCACCCAGGTCATACGTGCCGCTGTGTCGTGCTTGCTCTGCAAGGGATCAGCCTGCGTGTTTACATCCAGAAGTGCAACCAGGATCACAATTTATGGGTTTCAAGGAGATCTGCTTTTCCCAGCGAGTGTGTTCCTGAGGCTGGAGTGAGGGATAAGTGTCCCCTGAGGGTAGGGCAGGGGTGGAACAGATTCCTGCTCCTGACCCTGAGGTGTGTCTAGTTTTGGGGCCTGTGGTTGGGGGGAGGTGGATCCAAACACCATGCTGTTGCCAGATCTGAGGCCAACCGGCTTGTCAAATCTGCAGAATAAAGGTTTCTCTTTTGCAGAAAAGTGGAGTATGTTGTACTACTGATCTTTCTAAGGACCTGGGTGCTGCCAGTGCATAAATTGGTTTTGCTTGCATTGGGAACCGTAAGCGGGCAACTCCAAAAACAAGTCCTGTAAAGTGGGACTGGTGGCTTAATGTCATATTGGGCTGCTGGTCAGAAATTGTCAGAAATAGCTGTTTTCAAATCTGTTTGTTTAATGTAATGATTTCGATGTTTTTATGGTACCAGAACTCTTATTGGTCTTCTGTTACTGTTATCCCTTCTTAAGGCATCGTGGGGGTCTTCTGTGCATATGGGGGAAGGTCCTTTCTGCTGACAGTGACTCCTTGCTCCCAAGGACAAGATTTCTCTGCAGCCCCAGCAGCACCTCTCCCTTTTGAGGAAGATGTAGCTCAAGTTTCCTCCCTCTTTTCCATTACTTTTTTAGAGGAAGTATGTTGTTTTGTTCGGGTCAAATTTGCAAATACATTGCTGGAGCTCAGTTTTTTTTCCTCTTTCCTGCCAATTTAGTGTTTTTGCACCTTTCATAAATCATTTGATTAACTTTTAAAACTGGAAGAGGCTGTTTGGCGTTTATAAAGCTAACGGAAAACTTGAGTAACAGATGCAGTATAGGAGATGGCCTCTCAAAAAGGGAAGTTGTGCAAAAGCCAGTAATGTTTTCCTCATTGACAAACTTGTTTGGGAGGAGGTTATTAATCCCTCACGTCTCTGCATATGCGGCTTTCAGACCTCCGGCTATTAGTAGTTTTAGTAGGAGCAGACTGCAGCAGGGAATTCCCCCCCCCCCCCCCCCCCCCCCCGCAACAATCCAGTACTTTGGTTTCTTCAGGGAACTTTCTCATCTCAAAAACAACAGTTTGGTAACTGGATACACTATCAAAGTTTAGCACAGAAACTGTAAGAAGGAGAAATGAACGCTCTCGCTGAAATAAGGAAACCACAGTAAAACCTCTTCAAAACAAAGTGTAAAAGCAAAAATGGGGAGATGAGACACCGGGGAGAGTCAGTTGCTCATGCAGGTCAAAGCTAGGCTGGTCACACTTCTGGCTTTGGAGCCCGAGGGTTTTAAAGTGATGTTGGTGATGGTGAGACTGTGACACGGCAGTTCCTCCATGCAGAAGAGCTGGCTGTGCCTTCCCCAGCCCTGCAGCTCCGGTTTGTGCAGCGGAAGGACTGGTGGATCACTTCTTCTGTGGCTCCTCTTTGGTAGTGGTCAAAGTTAAATCAGAATCTTTGTATATTTTAAACTCGAAGTGTGCATTTGTTAGTTGCATTGGTGGCAATTCTCACTGTTGAACTGTTGGTTCTGGGAACGACAGTCTGCTGCGGGATAGCTGAGGTGCCAAATAGCTACGCAGGAGCCTTGAAGTGCATCTCTCGGTTGCTTTTGTCATTCTCACTCAGAAACAAACTCTGAAACTAATCTTTTTTATAAGGAGTTTCTAAATGAATACCGATCATCATCTCCCTGAAGCCTGCGAGGTAACCCATCTATTTAACTGCATAGGAGGGATGTTGCAGCAATGCACAAATGCTTTTCAATGCCCAGAAGAAACCAGATTAAAAAGCAATTAACTGTAGCCTGGCAGGGGTGTGGTCCAGAAAATCCCTTTTCCAAGTTGATGGGTTTAGGGTAGACAACATGAAGTATGTGAAACAAATTTCTGCTGTGAACTATGGGAACCTTTGAAAGTCGGAATGACTTTTGTGTGAGTAGAAGTTGCAATTTTTTTTTTTTTTTTTTCTTTCCTTAGGGCTCACCTGTACTTACTTTGTGGCAGGTGAACTTGAGTTACTTCACTTAGGGACACATTGTGCTGCCTTTCAACAGCGATGACCCCTCAACTTCCCCCCCCCCCCCCCCCCCCCCGGCCCCTAGCAAGTCATCTGCCACTTGTTAATGTGTGTGTTAAGCCCACTTAAAAAGCACTCTTACTGAGATTTAGGTATCATTTGCACCAGACTAGGGATGTATTGATTTTCAACACACAGTAATTGTTGCCCATCAGCCGCTCTTCCACACTGCTTTGTAGACTGATTAAAGCAGCGGTGTCATTCTCCCTGGTATCATCTTTTAACTTTGTTTTTTTACTTGCAGTGAATTAGTCGAGTGCAAATTCAGCTTGAATTCATTGCCCTCGATGCATACCTGCAGGTCTCTGGCCACTACAATAAGACAATAAATAAATCTGTCTTCCCAGGAGTCTCAATGCAATGTCTCAGGAGCAAAAAGTTTCTGCTGAATTTGGTGTGTGTGGCAGATGAAGCCTCGATGGGAATTTGAGGTCTGGTTGCTGCTGAACTGCTGTGTTTTACAGCCACGAGGGAATAAACCACTGCCAGCACACTGACAGCAGAGCCTCTGCTTGCTCAGCCTCCAGATACCCAAGAAACAGGCAAGGTTTGGGAAACTTGGGAGCAGGCTGCCCCTCAGCTGGGTCACCAAGCTCCTCTGCAGACCCAGCTGTGGAATTTAATACTCCCAGAGGGCAAGTGTGTATTGAATTACTGTGCCATTACCTGTATCATGCTGCTCTGATGAACAGATTTGCCTTCCAGCTTCCTACTGCTTCCCATCAATAACTGTGGCACCAACAGAATTAGCAAAAAGGAACATGGAAGACAATTTTAGTGTAATAGCAGATATGCTGTCTCACTTCAGCTCCGCTTAACCCATGACTTTAAGTGGGTATGAGAGATTTGAGAGATGTGCTTGATAAGTTTAAAAAGGAAAAAGTCTTGCTGTGAAAGAGGAGAGGAAGCACCTGCCTCGGAGCTTCAGGCTGTCAAAGGCTGTGTTTGTGCTTCTGGGTGCGCATCCCTTTGTCCCTAGCTGTCCGAGGTGAAAATTGGCTCTTTATCAAGAGAAGCTGCTTTGGGAAAAGATGTACTTGATATTGGCCAATTCTCTTATTTTTCCTTAGCTTTGCTTTCCGCCCTTATGCAGAACTTGCTGCCTGAGTCTCGCTATGTAGCTCTGTTGCTTTGATGAATACCTGTGGTGTATGTTTGCAGTGATGTGAGAATAAAGCCCCTTAACTGTAGGGAAGCATTGTGTGTAAGAAGGGAGGTGGCCACTGCTGGAGAATCACTTTGTCCATGTCTGTAAATGTTGTTTGAGCTTAAAACAGAGATCTGTTCCGTGTTACATGCTTCCATACCTTTCTCTTTCTGCCGTTTGGATTCTCCACAGAGCTGCGTTTTGTTACTGCCTTTGGCTCACGTAACATGTAGTTATAAAAGGGCTTCACTAACTTCTAAATTCTCAAACCAGAGATTTCCGTACTGAACCACCACTTGGGAGACCTGCTGAATCTCCCGTGTCTCCCTTTTCCATCCCTGACCCAGCTTGTTCAATCATATTGTTTCCCTATTAAGCAGGAGGCAAAAAAGCATTGGATCTGGTTCACGAGGATGGCGACAGGCTCTTTGTAAGCAGCTTGTGACTGTGGGAAAAGCACATGTGAAGGTGACATCAGCGTGACAGTATAAATCTTGTCACTGTGACTCCAGAAATGCTGAATGTGAGTTGAAGGTGTAGCTAATGTAACTAAACGTGAAATGGAAATGCCTCGTTCTTGGTGTTTCAGAGTTTGTTTATAGCTGTTGTGCCCGGGCCCATCTTTTCTTTCCCTCCTGTGTCAGATGTTATAACCTAAAAATAAAATGTATTGTGCGGAGGAATGGGAAACGAGATAGCGTGACAGATTTCAGCTTTCATTACTGTCGCGCTGGTGTTTGCGCTGTGCTGAGAGGCTTTCTTCTGGTCACTGAAGTCCGTCTAGGTCAGAGCGGTACAGACAGTTCATCAGGGGACTGAGACTGAACTCATGCTTATCTGCTCTCTGGCCTGTAATTAATTCAGACCCCAAATTAAAAAAAGGGGGGGGGGGTTTGAAGAAGGCAAAAGGTTGTCATAATTTCTCTGACGTGAGTATAACCCTTGTAAATCTCTGAAAATGAACGGAATAGATTTATTTTCTCTGCTGCTTTCTTCTGCAGCAACTTGAAAAGGTCTCTTGATGAGGCAGTGATGAACTGTTATGCCACTAATTTAGATTACTGACAGGGTCCTGGGAACAACGGTTTCTTGGTCTGTCTGGTAGGCCCGATGACTTAATCGGACTAACTGGGATAGCTGTGTCATTTTACAAGTGTCTGGAGAAGAATTTGAGTGGACAGGAAGACTGAAGATCGCTTTTATATTCCAGTCTCTTTGTCTACTTGAGTATTGACATGTAAATTCAACGATACAAGGCAACTTTGCCTATTACTCTTTGTACTAACTGGCAGCAAAGACTAAAATCTCTACAGCTTTTAGTTTGACATCCTTGAAACTTGCTTCAGTACAGGTGCTGTTTGCTTGCTTACTCGTGTGTTTCAGAATTGGGCTTTCTCTCCCCGTGGGTTTGTGAAGAATGTGTCTTTGGAGAAAGAAAAAGAGAGATCTCATTGTAAAAGGTTGCAGGGGTCTTGTGAAATCTGGAGGTGCTGTGTGATCCTTTTGGTATGAGAAGCCTGCCTTTCCACCCCTCCTGTGCTTTCAAAGGTGAAGTATAGTTCTTGTCTTTTTTTTTCTTTTTTTTTTTTTTTCTCCTTAAATTAAGACTTGAAAATCTTGTGTGACTTGCTGCTTTTGTGTTTGTGTCTCAGGAAGCACTGTTGTCCCTAAATAAGAGTTGTTCACCTGGTGTGCAAAAAACCAAGCAACACACTGAGTCGAGATATTTGTCTTTATTTCAGTTCTGTAGAATTGGGTGCTGGGTGTTTAACAACAGTCAGTACACCACACATTTCTGATGGTCCAGTAGTTATAGAGATAAGATACAGTTGATTGATGAGCAGTTCCTTTACAATCCTTCATCGTACATATTCATTCAAGTTAATGTTTCAAACGTTGTGGAAGATCCCCTTAATTAGCACGCTCATTATTTACAAGAGGGTGTGTGTTTGAGTATTATAATCTCCTCCTGCTCCTCTCAGGCACACTCCTATCTAGACTCCATTCCGAAGCCTATACGATCGGAGACCGGGAGCGAACTCCCTCCGTGGGCCTTGTTTGCCTGCAGTGAGCTCTCGGTACGGTAATCCTTCCAACAATTCAATTTCTTTGATCTACGTTTCGGTTAATTGTTTCTACATCTGGTCCAGGTGGATGTGCAAAGACACGATTAAGTTTAATTGTTTCTACATCTAGTCCAGGTGCAATAGGCTCAATTAAGTTTTATTTTCAGGAGTTCAGCTAAAGTTCAATCAAAGTTGTATTACAATTTTGTGCAAAGCGCTTATGTAACTTTTTAACCATGTTCTTTTGACATCAGTATTGCAGATGGGCTTGTATGTTGCATTTAAGCAAACCAGCTAATTTTGGCACTTTGGCCTGGTCTTAACTACTTTTATCCTTGGTGTAAATAAAAAAAAAAAAAAAAAGGGAAAATGAACTCTGGTTTTACTGTCTTGTATGTGGTGGTTGTGATGTGCTCTTGGTCTTGCAGCTTATTCAATACTAAGCAATAATGCACGCTTTGGCTTTTTAGAGCAAGACTGAAATTTTCTGTGTTTTCACATAAAAGCTGTGTGTTTATTTCTGTAGGTTATGGCCAGGGGTCTTATCAAGGACCCATAATAAATAACCTTGTGAGCTTTTGCTTAAACTCTTGGGCCTCATCTAGTATTCTTATATTTAAGTGTTGCTCAAGACCAGTCTTGAAAAACAGTCTCATAGTGCTGAAGTTAACCTCATGGAGGGTAAACACAAGCTGAATAAAGTTTATTCCAACTTACTTTCTTTGGGTGGGTTGTGTGGTGTTTTTAAGTATATTGGGTTGTCTGGGTTTTACTTGCAGTTGCTGTCTGAGGTCTCTGACCACACCAGGCAGATTCCAGTATGAGTAAGACCTATGTGAAGGTCCATGCATTTTTTTAGTACCTTACAAGGAAATGGCTTATCAAACCGTGAGGCTTATTTTTCTGTGCATACATTTCTGGTAATGTCAAAACTTGCTGTTTCATTGCCCCAATGCTGTATAGGATCTCCTAGTGTTTTTTAACATAAAAGTGTAGCAGTATGTTGTTATTACCTTGCCATAAACGTGCATATAGTGAAGTTAACAGAGCAGGAAAACATTTCTTTACCTGCCAGATCACTGTTCTCAAAGCTTAACTTTTTTTTTTTTTCTGTTTGTTTTGTTAATTCTGCATTTATAACGTAGCTTGAGATGAGTCCATTGATTAATAAGGCAGCGTAGGGAAGGGAGGAGCTGCTGCAGAACCAGCTTGTGGTTGGGAATTCCCTGGCAGGGGCAAACAATGAAACCACAAGCCCAGAAAAGCATGCACCTGGACCTAGGGGATGGCGAGCCTGCAGAACTAAATAAGAAGACAGTATAGAAAAATGCACTAATCAATAACTACCACAGAACTAGTATAGCGGGGCTGGAGATAACTGTCCCCTGCCCCTTCTTTCTTTACTTCCTCCCCCCCCCCCCCCCCCCCCCCCCCCCCCGGCTAGGTATCCTGGCCTTAGCAAGAAGGTACAGTACATCTAATTTAGCCTTTGCTCCTCTACTAAAGCAGGGATCAGGAATCAAATATGTTGAGAGTGTGTCTAGAGCATGTCTTTAAGTGAGGAGAGATTTGAGCTGGAAAAGGAGATGCTTCTTTGCTGGTTTTGAACAATAACATTCTTAATATTCCTGTCTTCCAGTTCTGTACCCCTGGGATAATCGGGTTGTCCTGAATTGTGAGTGTTGTTTGAAAATCACTGCTGTCAACTGTCATGCTTTTGCCTCTGGTGACCGATGTGGTTGATTCCGCTTGTCTTAAGTAACAGCCTAACTAACATGCTTTGGGCAGTTTTATTTTTAAGGTGGGTATGACTCTTGTAAGACTTAAGTGTTGTAGATGATCTGCTGGCTAGCTGGATTTCACTACTGCAAGTTAAATTGCAGATCAGGCTGCAGGGAAACTCCCTTTACTTTCATCGTGGTTTTCCAGAGCCTGCTTACTGGGGAAGACCCCATAAGTTTTGGTTTATCCTGCTGCGCCATAAAGCTTTTCCTGCTGATTAATAGTGATTAATCTGCTCTGAACAAAGTGAGCAAAGAGTGAAATGGCACCCCTGCTTTATCCTCTGCTTATTCTCACCCTTGCTGTAACAACCCTTTTTAACAAATTATTAAGAGCATTACACTTTGCTTTTTGTTTGTAGTTTTGCTTTAGCAAAATAGCCTTTTTATAGCTATAAAGCCTTAAGGGAGAAAGTTTCTGGCAATACCTGTAGGAGTTGCAGTTCTTTACTGCGCAAATGCTGAAATCTGTGTCTTGCTTTAATATTTCTTGGAGCTAAAATATTTTGGGATAAACAAAGCATTTCACTTACTGTATAAACAGCTTACAGGCAACCTTTTTACCCTCAGGCTGGAATGCAGCCATCATGAACGCTGCAGTGTGAACAAGGACCTCTAACATAGTTGAGGGCCAGGAGTGGGATGTAGTGGGGCAATGTGTCATATCCAAATGTTCATTTTGATCAGCATATCACACTCCAAGCCATTTATTGTATGAAAAATTACTGGTGTCCATAACCAGATTATTTTTTATTTATGGAACAGTTTACAGTAGTTTTTCTCCCCAAAATTGTCACTGAATATTGCTGTGTAGTAAGTAGGAGCTGCTAGAAATTAATTTGAGGGGTGCTGGCAAAACACCAGCCCGATCAGGTTCCACTAGAGAAAAATAGACCACAAGTGATGGCAGAAATGCATTTGGGAAGCAGATCTGGTCTGTATGGTTGAGCACTGACACTAGCAGATGACCATTCTCCTGCTGCTAGCCAGTGGCGTTGTCATTTGTCACTCAGACAGTGCCATGATCAGCTCTGTCATCTGTTGAGATGGTTGCTGCTCTGTCCTTTTATTCTGTAGGCTGTTTAAATCCTGAAGGAAGTTGAAGTACGTTGTTGATATTTATTGAATGTTGCTTGCAGCAGTAGAGGCCAAAGCTTTTTGGGGTATTTAGATACTTTGGCTTTGCTGGAGATGATGCCTCATATGAAGCAACGTAAAAATCAGTTGTTCTGCCACTTTAATGTTTGAAAATCTTAGTATGGCATCTCTAGGAATCGTGGAGGAACCTATTGAGAAAGTTTATTTCAGTATAATTTGTCTTGCAGAGGAAAGGCAGGTTTTTGGTATTTGTTATTTTGCGATTAAGGTTTTCTCAAACATCTCCCACGTGTTATTACAAAGGAGAAAAGTGTTCTCAACCTGTGGATTGTAACCTGGCTTCTGTTTACAAGGAAGAGCTGAGGGAGGAAACCCGACAGCTTGTGACAACTTAGAAGTTGGGTAGTAGTATAAACATACCCGCTTGAGGAGCAGGCAGTGGCACGTGACTCCCCTCTCTCCATGGTCACAGGCTTGTGGGACTCCATGCCAGATAATGTTATGGACACAAAGAGCTTAAATGGGATCACATTTGGCGCGGGGGGTGCTGAGGAAGTATTTGGATGAGAGATTCCCCGAAGGTTACTAAATACAGGCTCAGGAAACTCCTGGTGCTGAAAGTAGTCAAAGCCTCAGCCAGAGCCTTGTCTGACACAGGGCACACCAGTTAGCTGCTTGTTACACCTTCATTCAACTGAAGTAGCAAAACAGCCATGAGTTTTTTATTGCATGGGGATATTGTGAAAATAAAAGTCCTGAAGCTTGGGGTGACAGAATTTAAGAGGTTGTAATAGTGGAATGGAATGCCAAACTTTTAGTTGAGTGATGGCAGCACTGAAGGGAATCTCTGCAAAAAGTAGTCACTGATCTTGGGGATGCTGCCAGAATGATACCTTCCGTTTTTCCATTTTACAGCCTTTCTTTGATTAAGTTTTCCTGGGCAGTAAGGTGAATTGAAAAGGTTAAGCATTGAAAATGTGGCAGTATTTGCTCTTCTGGTATCAGTAGAATTATCTTGCAAGTCTTCTGTTTAGAAGAGACCCACATACAAAGTATTGAATGATGTTTTAAGAGCTTAAAGAGGCTTGAAGAAGCCTCCTTTGTATCTTCCAGTGTTGCTAACAGCATGTTTTTATATACTCAAAAGATCTTTAACTGCTGCAGTTAGGAATAGGGAAAGCTATGTGCTTGGGCACATTTTGAGTGTATTTGCCTGATGAGCGGAGAATGTGTTTAGGGTTTGTTGTTTTTTTTTTTTTGTGGTTTTTTTTTTTTTTTTTTTCTCCCCCTCCCCCCATCAGTGGAGGTCTTGGTGTGCTTCATGAAGCAGGTTGTTTTTAGCTTACTTGGAAAGCTTGAGCAATGAACACAAAACTTGTCACCACGTCTCTCCAGCTGTCCTGCTAAGTATCCCCTGACCTCCCTGCCCAGGAGAACCATCGGCATCCACTGGTACTTCTGGAATTTGATGCACTCTGGAGCGAGCCCCTGTGTGCCTGTGACGCAGGGCAACTGACAAAGGAGACATTCAGCCACCAGCGAGGATCGTGTTCCAGAAGCAAATCTGAACTCATGCTCTTAACCCTGCTAAAGCTGAAAAAACGCACAACAGTTCTGGTTTTGTGCTCTGCTTATTTGCCTTAATCTCTCCAGACCACGCAGTCTGTAAATGACCCTGTCTCTGTGTTCTGGCTGTTCTCCCTTTGAGATCAGCACGTAAGCATACCAGCATCCATCCTGCCCTCCCCTTCTCATGCCGCCTTCACCGCTACTCTGCAGGTACCATATTGTCCAGCTAGTGAAGTATTGTTCTCACGTTAAAAGCTGAAAAATCAAAGTATGAGAAATACGGTTTCTCAACTGTCTGGTCAATGAAGGGTGCACCTCCTTTTGCCAAACCAGTTATTCCAATTTCTCTCCTTGTCAAAGCTTTGTATCAGCTATTACTTTTTAAAGACACTTGCAAAGGTGGAATATGTCTGAGGGCCTGTTGTTTCAAAGCACTTGCAAAATGGGAAGAGCTAAGTTTAAACTGCTGTGGTTTGTTTCCGAGTTAGTGGGTAACTTGACAGGAAGGCTTTTGGGTGTGAAGTCACATATTTAAAGATAGTGTGAATTCTGATGCGTGATGTTGCTTGCAGGTCGAGGTGAACCATTTCTGTCTCCAGCCCCTTAGCAGAAGCATGTAAGTGGTGTCCCCCAGGGCTCGGTGCTGGGGCCCGTTCTCTTTAATATCTTTATCAATGACCTGCATGAGGGGATCGAATGCACCCTCAGTAAGTTCGCAGATGACACTCAGCTAGGCGGGTGTGTTGATCTGCTTGAGGGTAGGATGGCTCTGCAGGGGGATCTGGACAGACTGGACCGATGGGCCGAGGCCAATGGTATGAGGTTCAACAAGGCCAAGTGCCGGGTCCTGCACTTGGGTCACAACAACCCCATGGGCACTACAGGATTGGGGCGGAGTGGCTGGAAAGCTGCCCAGCAGAGAAGGACCTGGGGGTGTTGGTGGACAGCCGGCTGAATATGAGCCGGTGGTGTGCCCAGGTGGCCAAGAAGGCCAACAGCATCCTGGCCTGTATCAGGAATAGTGTGGTGAGCAGGACTGGGGAAGTGATCATCCCCCTGTATTTGGCACTGGTGAGGCCCCACCTCGAGTACTGTGTTCAGTTTTGGGCCCCTCACTACAAGAAGGACATTGAGGTGTTGGAGTGAGCCCAGAGAAGGGCTACAAAGCTGGTGAGGGGTCTTATGAGGAACGACAGAGGGAACTGGGGTTGTTTAGCCTGGAGAAGAGGAGGCTGAGGGGAGACCTTATCACCCTCTACAACTACCTGAAAGGAGGGTGTAGAGAGGTGGGGGCTGACCTCTTCTCCCTGGTGACAAGTGATAGGATGAGAGGAAATGGGTTCAAGTTATGTCAGGGGAGGTTTAGATTGGATATTAGGAAAAAATGTTTCACTGAAAGGCTTATTAAACGTTGGAAGAGGCTGCCCAGGGAGGGGGTGGATTCGCCATCCCTGGAGGTGTTTAAAAAAAGGGTAGATGTGGTACTTGGGGACATGGTTTAGAAGTGGTTTTTGTCAGGGTAGGTTAATGGTTGGAGTTGATGATCTTAAAGGTCCCTTCCAACCTCAGCAATTCTATGATTCTATGTAGACCGTGCTTGTCATGGCATCCTTGGCTTTCATCCTGTTGTCCAGAATAGGTACCAGTCAATGTAGGTGAAATGCCAAACACCAGTTTTGTAAAAATAAGCAGTATAATAAGCAATTTGAAGTAGTTCCTATTGGTGGCAGAAGAGAGGAAACTTCAGTTGCGTTATTGTCTGTTCAAGAGTGGCAGTGAGGTCCTTAACTCTGGTCCAACCCTGCATTCCTTATCACTAGCGTGTTTGCATAATGAACTCACAAGGTATGTTGTACAAAAGGTCATGGACTGAAGGGAAGGCTTGTCATT
The DNA here is from genome assembly GCF_965231255.1 of Vanellus vanellus. NCBI lineage: Eukaryota > Metazoa > Chordata > Aves > Charadriiformes > Charadriidae > Vanellus > Vanellus vanellus. The sequence continues at coordinate 41,071,569 of NC_138912.1, read as the reverse complement.
TCCTAGTCGCTTTTTGGGAAGAGGCATGTAACCTTTTATGAGTAGGTTTACAGATAGCAAGTTGAGGGAAATCTTGGTGGGTTTGCCAGTAATCCAGGAGCGTGTGTTTTGGAAGCAAATGTTGCAGGAGACAGCATTGCGTTCAAAAAGACTTATAACAGTATACCTTGAGGTGATTATCAAAGCTGAGGCTTTCAAGAAAGTCCTTCTCATAGATACGTGTGTATGTATATATGCACTATGCTAGTGGGAGCTGTATGTAGTGGGAACTTCCAAATATTGATCTGGAAAATATGATCTGACTGAATAATCACACCTTGGGTTTTTGTAACCTGGGGAAATGAGCTAGACAGATCCGACTGCGAATATCCTGAAAATGACCTAACTATGAGTTAGTTGCAGTGTGTTTCATTTTATTAAAGTTTTCCAACCTAGTAATAACTTGCTTTTTTGGAATTAACTACTCTTAGGTTTTTTTATCTTCAAAATATTTTCAGGTGAATCTGGGAAATCTTGAGCATCTCGCCCCGTAGGGACAGCTGAAAATATCAGTGCGTACCAAGTCACTTCTTGGTGTCCTGGCATGTCTAGTGTAAAGATTTCCAAGTGTCCACAGGGCAATTGGCACCCTGAGTCCTAAGGAGACTTGGTAATGTTGAGGCCAGATTTGTGGAGAGGAGTGTGTCCTGTAAGGTGGTTTTTGGAAGGCTGAACAACAAGAAGGTGGGGAGGAGGCCTGAGAGAGGAATACTTATTTTGGAAACCAGACCGTCTCCTGATAATGGGATTGCTATTTGTGTGTTAGATCTCTTATGACGTGACCTAAAAATAAATCCAGGCAACAGGCAAAGGAGGTTTTGGATCTGGTTATTTCTTAATGGAAGCTGATTCCCCTTTTTGTTATATCTCCTCCTCTCTCTGCCGTAGTTAAGAGATGGGAAAAGTTTGTTGTCTTAACTGGTGCTCATGCAGTCCTTTTTTTCGCCCCACGCCTCTAAAAATTATACTTCATCTTATTTACAGCATAAAATGGCAATCGACTTGCTGGTGTATGACTGGCTTTGTACAAGCTAGTGGAAAAAGCACACGAATGTCTTACTTAGATGTGAGACTGCGCACAGGTGTGTACTTCTGTGATAAAAGCGCAAATTTTAATAGTGAAGAAAGTGTGCTTGTTGCAAACACTGTCTTTCATTTGTCACTGAATTCTTTTGAGCTTCTTCCCCTAAGTTTTGCCAGTCCCTAGTTCAGGTCACTGGGATGCTGGAAGAACTAAACAAAGGTAATTCCATGAATAAATCTTGCGAATTCACATAGTTGTGTTGCTGTCAGTCATGATAACAAGAGTTTTTGCAGGGCTTTGGGACATTAGGAATGAGTTTGCAGCGTGGTAGCTGTTCCTCTAGCATCTTTCCATACAAGAAAGATGAAGGGGATGTTTCTGGGCTGCCTCCCATAGTGCTTCATTCACCAAGCACTGGTTAAAAATGCAGTGTGTCTGGCAGGAGGAAATTGCCTCTAAATCTTCCTAAAATGGAAATAGGAGCTAAAAATATTCTGCTTTTTTACAATTAAAGATGAAAATGTAAAATGGAAGTTACCCTAAAATATAATAGCAAAAGCTGGGGGGGGGGGAGGAGCGAGGAGGAGAGTGGTGTTTAGATAACGGATGCAGATCTGTCCACATAAAACAAACGAGGATCATTCTTTTCGTACATACCCTTTCATTGGGAGCGAATGCTATATTACAATTAGCTGTATGATTTTATTGTCTCCGCAGGAAGAGTGCAGAGGCAAACAACTGTAGATTAGGAGCAATTTGCAAAATAGTTCAGTGATTAGCATGCCTTTGGAGGTGTTTTCTGTGTAAGAATTGCATCACAAATTTTACTGGCTTCCTAAGTTCAAAAAGTTAAATGTGAGGAAGATTAAAATGATATCGTAGATGTCAGCTAAGCGTTCTCTCAAAATCCCTCACGTTGTCTTTAAATCAATTCATTTGACTTCTTACATCCACAAGTGCGCTGGGTTAGTGAACTCGTGCAACTGATCTATTTAGGCTGAATTTCTCCAGCGTATTTTAAGGAGTACTTTAGTGTGTCTGGCCAACGAGAAGCAAACATGCCAGTGAAATGTGGAAATACGCCTGCCTTTCTGTGCTAGGGTGTAAAATGAAAATGCTGCTCTAATCATGGAGGCGCCTTTTCGAAGTAGCAGTCACTAGCAGGTTAATCCAGCCTTTGCAGATGTTCCTGATCCTTGCTGTTTATGTTGGATTAGAAAGTAAGACAACAGCCTACTCTTGCTCCTTTTGCAACGCTGCTGCTTGTGTGTACGTGTTAAGTGGGAACGAAAAAAGGAAGAAGAGAATCCTTGACTCCAAAGCTTTGTATCTGTGTGGCACAGGCACAGCTGATGTACAGTGCAAGGAGAAATTTTTTCTTCTGTAAAGTCTCAGAAAGCGACCCTTGGCACTTAGATGTGGACACTTACTCTCCAAAATCACGTGGATAGTTGGTTCACTTACATGCATGGATAATAAGGATGGTAGCATTCACCTGAAAAACATTTTAATATTAATAAAGCAAATAATGTGCTCTTTCTGGAAATCCTGCAGGTTTCCGCAAGCTGTAATCTATTTAAAAGTGGTAGTCAGAGACGCAGTGTCGACTCGAAGCCTGCCCTGAGCTCGAGGCTGTGCTGGTAATGATATATTAGATGAGGTGTTGTAACATGGTGCATATATTCTAAATAAGCTCGCAGTGCTCTAGAGGGTGTTTGGGTGCTATTGAGAGTGACTGCTAGTTCTTAGCCACGTTGTGATATGGAGAACAAGACTGGCAAGTAACTTGAGAATTAATCTTTGTAGCATCGAAACCAGAATTGCTTCTCAGCTGGTGCTTCTGCAGTAAGGAAACGCTGTGGATGTTAGAGCAAGACAGAGCTGAACATTGTCATGTTATACGCTAGAATAGAAGCGGGCTTCTTGTGTGCCATTATAGCTTGCTATCGCTTAGCAAATCCCAAAACTGAACTACTTCCTTAAAAATATTAACATGTAGTTTAAGGAAGCTGGTCCGTGAACTTAGCAGCCTGTACCCCAGCAGAGCAGAAGCTGCTGCTGTACAAACAGAAGGGCCTTCCTCTGGGGGAAGGAGTGGAGGATGGAGGAGTTTGGCATACAGGCTAATCAATTTAGGTAAGACAGACCTTTTATTCTGAGAAGGGTATAACAGATGTTAGATTTTTTTTTTTTTTTTTTTAAAAAAAGTACACTGAACTGCTGTGCGTTCCACAAGAAAGATAGGAATGAGCTCTAATCAAACCTTGCCATACAGTTCTGCTATCAGCATAACTTTGGTAGTAAAAGAAGCTAACTTTCAGTGTGAATTGCTTCTCCTTTCTTCTAATTGGTTCAGAAGTCATTCTGTGTGTGGCAGAAAGTGTGTCCTTACAGGGTCTGTATGGCTTTATACCGGTGAGTAAGAGGCTCCAGCTGGTATTGAGCATCTTGGGAGCACTGGTGGTGCTCAGCAGCACATGCTGATTCATGACTTGCTCATCAAAAATGCGTGTTTATGTTTAAGCGCCAGTTTATGCTGCATCATCTCTTAGCTTGGAGGGGGGAATCTGCCCTTCCTAGAAGACCGAGTACGCAGTTTGGAGCTTTCCCTCCACATGCGGGAAGGGGTATGGCAGGCTGGCTTTCTCGCAGTTCGCACTGGTGCTGCTCTCAGCAGATGGGTGGCTTTTTGGGCTTCATAAAACTTGGCAGATGAGTGAGCGCCTGCGAGCAGAGAGAGTATGATGTGTTTGGGAGGGTGGCTGTTGTTACGAGATAAGAGTGCAGTTACTCATGGAAACAGGGCCTTCCTCCTTACTGAAGACGTGCTGGTGGGTGTTCGTGGAATGGATAACTTCTCTTACGTTTTGTAAACATTAGCTCTTATTACTACAATCCTACAGCGAACAGGGCAGGATAGCAAGGCTTTTACTGAGCAGCTCCACCGCTGGCAGTGCGCCGTGGCTCCATCCGGATGGACAAAAACCCATTCGACTTCTAGCCTGCTACAAAGAAGAATCTTCTGGCTGCTGGAGGCTGGGCTGGTGGGTGTTCAGAGTGGGGGGTGTGCCTGATCGCGCCCTCCCTGAGACACTTTGAAGGATTAATCTTGAAGATGAAGCAAGAATGCAGTGTAAAAGCCAAAAGCGAATTTCCAAGTAATTCTAAACATAGCTAAAAAGAAGTCCAAGAAAGCAGAATTGCCATGCTGCAGACTGCTTGCTTCCTGGCAGTCAGTTATTTGGATTTGGCTCTGCTTCAGCAAGCAGAATTCGATTTCCCCCCCCCCATCCCCCCGTATTTGAATGGAAATGTATGAATTGCAATTTTCTAAGTAATGTGAATGGAGCAGGGAGACCATCTGGCTTTCCCTTATCCGAAAGTTTAATTGAAATAGTCCTGCGGAGCCCCGTGCAAAAAGGGTGCTGGTTCTCTTCCAAATCTCCCTCCTGGTTTTGTATCCCGTGAAAGCTGAGGGGGTTGGATGAAGAGTGTATTTGCTTCCCAGCCGCGAGGCCGAGTGGTTTGTGTAGAGCGCTGCTGGCTGTGATGTCTGGCTGTGCAAAAGTTAGATAACAGGGATGGCGAAAAGCCTGGGTGCTGCCACTTCAGGATTTTGGGCATGTGCATTTTGATTTCTACATTTTGTTTTTGCTTCAGTGCAAGTGCTTCCTCTCTCTCGTAAATGGTTATCTCAAAGACTAGCAGAAAAGTCTCCTTTGCGCCTCACCCTGCATCAGCTTACTTGCCAGCAAAACCTGTTGCCTGTGGGATGCCTGGTTCAGAGCCTGGACGGCTTTACCAGCTCCTTTCAAAGAAAATTTTGAGTGGCAACATGTATCCCAATAGTTGTTCTGCCTGATTGCTCTTTTAGTTAAAGAGAAGGTGCTCTGGGTATTGCTGGAACTGGATGTGGCTTTCAAGAGCAAAACACAGACTCCTGTGACATTGGGAGTAGACAGCTTCTGATCTATGGTGCCCCTGGACCAAATCAGGTGGTCGGTCGCCCGTTGCTGGCAGCTCAGTTTCCCACGTTGTTCTGGGGTGGAAGTCTCATCCAAACCACTCTTCTGTGGTGCAGGCTGGGAGGAAAATGAGTGTCCGAGATGCGCTCCCACAGGAATGCTGGTGCATGTGGGGAGTAGCGCATCTGCTCTTGGTGGGATGCCACAAAGTGAATGAAGAAGCACTCTAGGCCTTTTTCAGATCCGGTGAAAGCTGCTTATAGACCTTATTTGGACACAGGGATCTTCTCTCTTTCTGTGTCCTTTGGGAAATACTATTTTTAAAATGCAGCTGTCCGTGTTAGCACAGTCTTTACTGTATATCCCAGCTATTGGTAGACCTTGAGGTCATCTTCACATTGTAATAACTCCTAATATTTTAATGGAAAGCTTGCTGTTAACTCTGCTTCTTAATATGTAATTTATTATTATTTTTTTTTTAAATAGTGACTCTTATGACTACGTGAGAAGCAGCCAGCAGCAGGTCTTCTGAGCTTTGACTCTCATATTCATCGTGAGCTTCTAACCTGATGAATCAAGCGCTCTGGGTAGAAAAGCAATTTCAAGTAAGTAACTGAATTTTGCATTTTCAAGCATGTGTGTTTTAGAGGGGTGTGTTTTTTCAGTATTTTGTTTACTGTAAACTGATATTAAATGTGACTTGAATTTGGAGAAGTTCTTGTTTTGGACTTGCACGGGCTGATATCCATTTTGCTTTGGATTAATCCCTTTTTGTGTGTGTGCCAATGGCAGCGTGCACTGGCAGTAGTCAACGGTCCTTGCTTGTGTGTTTGTACTGTCTGACTTACTGTCCTACAGCTGCCGTGGCACTGTTTCTTTTGGCATCTGTACTGGCTGGTTTCTTCAAGTGAGGCTTTCATTTAAAAGCATGGCTTAGTAGAGAATATGATGATTCCCTCCATTTTCTGTTAGCTTAGATGTTGCTTGTGCCAGCCTGGCACACTCTTCATTCAAGGAAAAAAAAAAAAATTACACGAAGTCTAACTCCGGTACTAAATCATATAATCTTGGGAAGATTCAACTGAAAGATGACTTAGATCGGTTCCTTTTTCCCGCTTCCACGTAAGGGTAACTAAGGGCAAAGCTTGAAGATGTGGGTTGTGTATAAATGCTCCAAAAATCTTATTTATAAGGAAATCCTTGCCCCTCTGGCTGTTGAAACTGGAGTGATAGATTGGGTAGACAACCAGACTGGTGGCTGGAATAACTGGTTTCTGTTCCCAGTTCTGGCTTTGACATAGATGAATGACCCGCAAAGAGAAAATAAATGGGGTATATGCCCTTTCTTGCTGCTTGTAGGTTATGCTTTTGTCTTTTTAATGACCCTTTGAAGCTGTGCGACGATTGGCTGAAAGGCATCTTGAAGATTTTCATGGGTTCGATCCGTGCTGGAAAGCTCCATGTCTGATTGAAGAGCTAGAGGGGGAGATATCATAAGGATCGGAAAATTAAAGCGGAGCAATTGGGCACAGAGATTTTGAGAGAGAATGTGTTTTTAAAACTGTTATTTATTTGTGTGTAACCTGAGTGACTAGTATGTTGAATGAACCAAGTCTTTCATGCCTTCAGTTCTTGCCTGGGAAAGCTGCTGCCTCTTCCTCAAATTGTTCTTGAATATTAGTAAGACTGAACTGGTTGATTCTGAGAGGCTGTGGTGAGGGACAGAACAGAAAAGCAGCTTGCAGTTGTGATTCTTCCTAATGCAGTTGTGATTCTTCCTGCGGGTGCCCTGAGCAAATTTGGTTTTGGGAACGTTGGTTTTAGCCCCTCTCCTGCAGATGTCACAGTACTGCATGCTTCTAAATCTCCAGTGTTGTACAATTAAGGTGTTTATGAGTGCCTCCACAGATACTGTAAGAAATACCATCAGTAATCAGAAATAACAAGAAAAATGTTGTGACTGAACATCAGTGCTGCTCAAATTGAGGGAAATTATTTTTGTGTGTTGCACGTAAGGTGAATCGTTATGAGCAGGTTTTAATTTTGCAGTTGCTGCTTTCTGAAAGCTGGTATCTATGTGATGGTTGTGCTGGACAAACCATAATATCTACGCTTGTTTTCATCAGTCATGAAAAATTCCTACTTTTCCCACCTTCCTTCAACTATATAAATATTAAGGGTGGAAGACAATTTTACCAAACACCAGAAGCTCATGTCACTGTATTGATTCAACTTGTGTTTCCCCGGGGTCCAATATGCAGACGCTATGAATAAAGTAGTAATCTATTATTTAAGTTTAATGCAGATTTAATAGGGGTTGAACGCCAACAGGTACAGTGCAGGAGGTGCAAGGTTGCTTTGTTCCGTGCTAAATGGAAAAAGATTCAAATCAAATACTGTTAGGCATGTGGCATATCTTGTAATTTATGTGAAGATATTATTTGCGGATGCCTTGGTACCTGGGACCTCTGTGTTTTTTGTGTATTTGTTTCTGTATATGGCAACATACATTCCAAACTTGTGGGGTCACAACGCGCATGGGTGACTTGTTGCTGAAATCTAGCAATCTAATATAATGGAATATCAAGATCCTGCTTTCTCTTCAGTGTTGTGGTTTTTTTTTTTTTTTTTTCTTGGTACAATAACTTTTTTTTTTTAAACAAAGGGAAAACATCCCTTTCCTCAATTGTTAGCTTTACAGAATCTGAGCTTTAAATAATCCAGGAAGCTTTTTGTTATATAAATATACTCATCCTCCAGCTTCGTACTGGTGCTTGATATAGCTGCTTGCTGAATTCTCTTTTTAAATTTAAACTTCAGTGGCTTTAAAAAAGGGGAAAAAACCTGATGTTACTTTTATATAGCACTTAACGTTTCTGACCATGGCAGCTCTCTAGGCTCAGAGAGCAAAGCAAATGCACCAGTTGCTGTATAATGACAGTGTAACAGTGACTATTTAAAGCAAACAGTGCAGTGTACCGCAGTGGTTTATGGCTGGAACTCAATTTCTGTATCTCTTAATGATTTTTGTTTAAGCTTGTCACTATTAGGTATGCTTCTACCTACCAGATTTAACTCCACGGGAACAGAGCCTCGGCGTATGTGGTATCTTTTGAAAATATTTTTGCCTAAGTCCCTTATGCAGAAATAAAAATGTATATGAATACAACAAGAGCTTAGAATGGTTAAAATTGCATTCCAGTGCAGACTGCTGGGTAGTTTAACAGGCACTGAGATTTTCAGTCATCAGATTTCCCAATTAAATGGGCAACAGTTGGTTAGATCAGATGTTTAAAAACATAAAAAAGCAAACCCCAAAACACCAACCAAACCCAACAACCTTCCCCTAAAACCCAACAACCACCCCACAAGAAAAACCTACCACCCTGTGAAATGCAAGTGCATGGGAGAGAATCTCGATTAAAATTGGTGACTGATTTCTGAGTGTTCTCTTGTACATGTAAAACACCTTCGGGGAAACTTATTAATCGTGTATGGAACTGAATGTGAATTTAGAGTTTTTGTGTATCCTGTGCAGGACATGAATTCATCATGACATTGATCTTTTTTTAAGCAGTACCTTTACTGCCAGGAATGCTCGAGCTTGAAGTTGCTGATGAGTGAAGAGGTGACATGGCAGGCTGAAGCCCAGGGTCTGCTGTATAAGCACTGCCTTTAGTCACCTGTTGCACACAACAGACAACACCTTTTATGGCAACACCTGGCCGATCTGTTGCTGGTTTTACCCTCGCTCTCTGGGAAAGCGTGGACATCCTACTTGGATCCTGTTTGACGCCCCCCTTCCTACTAACCTCGACTTTTTCCAGATGCACGTGAGCTGCACACATCAGAACTGTCCTGTAGAAGTGGGAATGGCAAGTGGATGTTGCAGGATCTGCCTCGGTGGTTTTGGTACAAACTCAAAGTCCACAGGTTGTGTTATAAAAGTGAGGACGATGAAGAGTGAATCTGTGCAATCCCCTGGGAGTACCTGAATCCAGTCTATAGTCTGTTGTGCTGCTGCTGCCTCCTCCTGTGTTAATGGAGCAGTCGTGTACCAAGAGAGGAGTGAGGAGTCCAAGGAGAGAAGCAATGGCATAACATCCTGGGCATTTATCCAAAACTGAAGAGTTAATTGAATTTTGGAGCGGATGTTGTATGTTCCCTATGCTTAGTTTGTTCGGATCGATCGGATTTGACTTTGGTAGATTTCCTAGCTGTTGCTGCTATTAAACAACCTGGTTCTTGGTCAGTGGGTAGCATAAAGCAGGTTGTTACCAATAGTTTCACTCTTGTCTCCTAATTCACTTACCCTCAGACATGTAGCTGCTCCCCTGTTTCTTGGAGAAGGCAAAGGATGTGCTCGCAGGAAATGACTGCAGTTAATGAAAACAGGCAGTACCTGCTGGTGATTAATCTTTAATCCAAAGTGGGAATCTTCCTTCCCCAGATTTGTTTGTCAACTGAATTAGCAAATGACTGTTCCTTTGTCCTGAGGCTGGCTCTGACTTACTGTGAGATTGAATCGCGGCTTATGGGCCCAAGTAACAGGATTTCCCGTAAGGGTGTACTCACCAATTCTCACATGTGTGCAAAGAAAAAATGAGTTTTCTGTGATTCTTCAGTTTTGCTTTTTACTACCTGGCTCTCATGTATGTGAGGTTTCAGTTGGAGTTTGATGGCTAATGCCATTCCAGCACTTTTCAAGCATCACATCATCTATCTGAGGTGCCTGGGGATGGGACAGGGCACCTAGCAAATACCGAAACTTTCGTGCGGGTTCAGGTGCTTGAAGAGTGAATGTAAATACTTTTGCCTTTATCTGAAAGGCAGTTACTGCTTTGAAGTACAGCACAGCTCTTTTGCAACTCTTTTTGCTTCCTTTGAAGGCTGAACAGCTGATGTTAAACTCTGGCTGCTGTGCGTGACTGTTCCTGTAGCTCTTAGCATGCAGTTAAAACATCAACTATTACGTAGAAGTGCAAATGTTTGGGATTTTTTTTTGGTGCTGAAGTCATGCTGGAAATAGTTCAAAATGTCTTTTTTTTTTTTTTTTTTTTTTTTTGATTCACAAGGGGAATGCCACCTTGCCAATCTCTAATCTTGTTTTGCTCTCTAGTTTTTATCTGGTTTCATTGTATTTGGTAAACCTGTATTCAAATGGTGCTGAAGCATTTAATGAATCTGGGCATCGTTGTAGTCTGCAACCTAGGAGACGTAGACCCTGATGGTGATACCTGCTGGGTTTTGTGCCTTTTGGGAAGCTGCATGATTAATGGTTTCTTTTCCCCTCAACTTCAGTTGTTAGGTGGATCCAACAGGCTATGTTCCCATGTTGAATTAGGCCCTATAAAATATCCCTCTCTTATTGGATCATAGAATTGAATCATAGGGTTGGAAGGGGCCTCTGGAGATCATCTAGTCCAACCCCCCTGCCAGAGCAGGGACACCTTAGAGCAGGTTGCACAGGAACGCGTCCGGGCGGGTTTTGAACGTCTCCAGAGATGGAGACTCTACCACCTCCCTGGGCAGCCTGTTCCAGTGCTCTACCACCCTCAAGGTAAAGAAGTTCCTCCTCATGTTTAAGTGGAACTTCCTATACTTAAGTTTGTGCCCGTTACCTCTTGTCCCGTCACTGGGTGCCACCGAAAAGAGCCTGGCCCCATCCTCCTGGTACCCACCCTTTAAGTATTTATAAGCATGGATCAGGTCCCCCCCTCAACCATCTTTTTTCCAGACTAAAGAGACCCAATTCCCTCAGCCTTTCTTCATAAGAGAGGTGTTCCAGTCCCCTAATCATCTTGGTAGCCCTATGCTGCACCCTCTCCAGCAGTTCCCTGTCCTTCTTGAGCTGGGGAGTCCAGAACTGGACACAGTACTCCAGGTGCGGCCTCACCAAGGCAGAGTAGAGGGGGAGGAGGACCTCCCTTGATAAGTATTGACTGGTTGGTTCATTATTTTAATGACAGACATAGCTGTTTAAAATCACTCCATGGTTTTGCAGATTTATTATTCCACAGATGATATGGTTATTGGGATTCTTGCACAAGATGCTTTGTTTCAGTTCATTCGTTAAATGTTTTTCTCTGTTCTCATAGATTTGTTTTCAAGATGCATTAAAACAAAAAGGTTGTGTGTGTTTTTTTTTTTTTCCTGGCCTTCCCCCTTCCTCTGCTGTCCCTATTTCCATTAAATAGTTGAAAGGCTGTCAGCAACTGTTTTGACAGATTTCCATGTTCTACTTAGGAAGACAAAATGTTATATCTAGCGTATCTTGCTCCGTGGTGATAAATACGTAGCAAAGGATGGGTAGAATGTTTGGTATTAAAATGCTGAGGGATTTTATAATCCCAACAGTGGATGTCTGCTCTGTGACCAGTGCCATCTGTGACTGTCCTGACTGTTCAAATCATGTGTGTGTCCAAGATACATCGAGGCAGACTTAAATACCATCTTGTCTAGAGCATGCTCCTGCCTTTAGGTTCCTCCCTGCCATTTTCTGCATTGTGGAGCTTCGTTGCAGCTGTCTCCAGCCACTGATGCATCGCTAAATTCCCCAACCTTTGCTAATAGTTTCTTGGAAAGCTTGTGTAAACGTAGCCTCAGGAGCTCCCTGAGCTATATGGCACATCTTAAAAGGTGAGTGGCAGAAAAGGTAAAGAACACGCTTTGCACAAATGCTGGTTTTATTATTAGGATACATGCTTACAAGGTTCTTTCAAGTGTTTCGTGAATGTTGCTGCTTATCCAAATTAGACTGATGGCCTCCTCAGCCTGATGCAGCTACTTTTGTCTGCCCCCCGCTAAAGATTTGGATGGTCTATGTCTGACAGCTTAACTGCCTGCCATAGTACTGGTTCATCAAACTCTGCTCCAAAAATAATAATCTTGCATGAACAGCATGTAAATGAAGCCAGCAGGAGATGCGAAATAGAGCACTGTAGACAAGGCAGAGGGAGACTAACAGGTCTGGGCATAGCAGTCAACATGGACAGCACACGTCTCTCCTGAAATCAATTGTAGCACTCGACTTGCTCTTCCTCTTGATGTTTTGTTTTGTTTTCCTCCTCCCCTCTGTGTTTTAGTCTTTTGTGAAGTTTCTCTGGGAAGGCAGTTGAATATCAAGAATGCAAAGGCACAAACTCCAGTTATGCAATGCTCTACTGTTTGTGCTGATCCTGTGTAAAGTCTCCAGACAGTTGATCTGGCAAACTTGCTGCTAAATGGATGATCTAATTTCCAGTGAATGCTGTGATCGTAAACATTACCCTGCATCACAGAAATTATTTGAAAACTGGTGTGTATTCCTCAAGCTGTCAGTTGTTTTTCAGCATCCTCGTTGTGCTCTTTCATCTTTAAATGCTTGTGCTGAAGCTCAAACTTACCTGTCAGCAGTTATGAGAATGTCTCTTCTCATCTCCAGCTGCTCCTTAATCATAGCCGTACCTGGCAGTTTAAAAGCTGTTTACAAAGGAGATAAGGCAAGTAGCGATGTTGTAGCTGTTATTTCTCTAAATGATTTTTCTCATACTCCAATAACATTTGGCATGAGGTTGTGTTTGTGCTTTGTGAGGGTGACAGCTTGCTCAGAGCCAACACGTGAGCTCTCTGCTCATGAGACCTAAGGAATATTGCTATGGGCAAGTCTGTCAAAGCAGAAGGGCAGCTCTGGCCTTAAATCACTGCTAGCTCTGAAGCATCACCTCCCAGTTAGGTTTCAGATTTGTTAGCAAGCTGTTAACATCATTGAGCTGTAGCCAGATTCTTTAAGTGCCATGACTTGCTCTGGTTTTAGAGCAATGGTTGCACAGGTAGATTGCATGCAGATGCTTAATCACAAATACTATAATCACAAAATTGCAAGTGGTACATGAAAATACACTGATTTTGTACCTATTCCCTTCAAGATTTTCCCAAAGCGCTCTGTCGAGAAAGATTTTTATAATAAATAGGCAGCTCCCTCATCAAATTTTAATAATGTTATCTACAGTGAATGCTATGTTAAAATTATGAAATAAAGGAGTATGCTGCAAGGATAAAGAGCTTAAAAAAAAATTGTGACTTTTACTTGGCTACCTTCTGTAGAATTTTATTTTACAGAATATATATATGGCAGTATTTTAACTCTGATTTACACAGCTGAAGCAGCCAGTATGAAAGTGAGCTAATATCTGTGTGTAGGGGGAAATACGTTGTGTACTCAGCTTCCCAACTCAAATGCACCACTGTTTGCATGCAGAATCGCCTAGCCAAAAGTCAAGGGGGGCAACAGCAGATAGTCATTATTTGTATTTCTCCACTGTAAAGCAGTGCCTTAATTAGGAAACTTTATTCTGAGCCTATTTCCCTTGTGCAATGAGTATTGCTGACGACTAATCCAGACCCAAATCAAAACTTCAGCTCTTAAATTAATGATTTCTCGGGTTGTCATCTTAAATTTCCAGGGGGAACCAAATGTAGATCATTTGGGTTGCTGCTGCAACTTGTTAATTTACAAGCTCCAGCGTTGATTGTATTGTGGCAAGGTGATGCCTGCAGCACTGTGAATTGGGCAGTCTTAAATCGGCGTAGTTTGGGTGCTGTGTAGTTTGGCGTTGTCTACGCTTGTCCTAAAAACGGTGTTTCATGAAAAATGCCTCCCTCTGAGCATGGTGTGAAGTACCGCTGCTGGCGGGGGACCAAGCTGTCAGCCTGTTGCTCCTCTAACATTATGCACCGCACATGTTGGGGTTAAGGTGAGGAAAGGGGAGCTCCTCTCTGCTGTTTCTAGCACATTGGTCAGTTTTCAGCTAATTTGCCCTCCTCTGGAGGGGAAAAACAAGCCATGGTATAGTTTTTACTGGATTTTCAGTTGTCATTTTGAGTCTCTGCAGCAGGAAGGCCCAACGGCCGAGATGAAAATGTGCGTCAAGCTGAGCTAGGAACAGAAAGAGTGCAGAGGAAGAATTTGGGATAAAGAGGGAGTTTCAAGGGGGAGTGGAGGGTGAGTAACACCCTGCCATCCGTTGCTTTTCTGTTCGTCGCTTTGGAGAAGCATTGCACATCATTTAATACCCACCTTGGCAAACTGTCTTAATACTCTTTTCCAGTCCCTCACACTCATTTGGCTTGATCTGACCTGGATGAGAAGGGGGCATTGGAGGAAGACGATGCTGACAGCCGTAATGTTCCTGTTCAGAAAGAGGCAGCATGAAAGCTTGCACCAAAAGATAGCCGTTAGGCATCAGTGAAACCTGAAATTCCAGGTGGAGTACCCAAGAAAGTCTGTTCCTGGACCTGTTGATTCTCTTTCTTCTCAAGGTGGAGCGCTGGATTCTCACTTGTGATTGAAAGGCCCATTATCATCACAAGCAAAATTAATGCCTCTTCCTGTCTATTCCAACCAGTATCCAAAACTGTACAGTAGGAGTACCTGGCAAGTTATCCCAAGGAAGAGCTTGATTTTTACCCCACAGCTCTGTAAGGGGTAAGTCTAAAGCCTTAGAAGATTGTTTCTTTAAATAAATTTACATAAACAGCAAATTTTCAGCTGTGTCCTGCCGCTTCTTGCTTGTGGAAGACGCAGCGTCCCTGCAAAAGTCACGCTAAATCTGAATTTCTTCCTCTGTGCATTTGTAATCCCATTGTTTGTCAGTACAATGCCCACCTAAGGATTTTTTTTTTTTTTTTAATGTTTCTGCGCCAAGTCTTTAGTTTTAGCTGGAAAATTCTTCTATTCAGCCAGTATCACCTTCTCTGTGGTAATTTGGGGTGGAGTGAAAATGGACACTTTAAAGCAAGTCTGTATTTTTCATGCTGTGTTAGAAGAAGTTTGAGGTGTTGCAAACTGGGGAGGGGGGGGAAGTACGTGTGCCGGGCAGGAGTTTCAGGATACAGCTCTGCCCCTTGGTGTAATGTGATTATTAATGAGGCAGAAAGTGTTAGGCGCTCTCTTTCCACATGGAAAGAGGAAATGAGCGTGTGTCCAGTGTAGGTGAGCTGGGGAATCTGGTATGTGGTACAAGGTCAATGAAGCTGTAGAGCAGCAATTGGTTACTAATAAAAATGCGTTTTGTGGTTTGGTTTTTTTTTTTTGTTGTTGTTGTTGTTGTTTTTTTTTCCCCTGTGTGCCTCAGTAGAGGTCATTTTGTTGGTACTGCATTGCAAAATAATAAATACAGGTGAGCAAAGTGTATGTGTGTGTATATATATTTTTAAAGCACAAGCAGCTTGAGACGCACATTCTACTTGTTTTATATTGAGTCCGTGGGCTCTGAATTCAGGCTTGCCCGCTCTGAATGCGAGATCCGTGTTCCCTTTTCCCCCCTGCCCCCTTTCCTCCCTGCTCTTTTGGCTTTGGCACAGGCTGGTGCATTTGCCTCTTCTTCTCCAGGCCTTGCTGTGATTAAGCTTTGGAAACAGCCATGGTGAGAGATTAAGAGATTACTGTACTTTCCAGTCCCTTTCCTATCTCTGAAACATAGTGTTTGTTCCTGCAACACTGGCACGATGCAAAAACATTGTTAGTTTTGGGTTTTTTTCTGCTTTTGGGAGACTTCCCCGCCCCCTGAATTTGGAGATCCATACACTGAAAATAGCTGTAAAGTCAAAGTAGTAAATGAATGAATGTTATTAGTGAAGGGGTAGAGAAACAAGCTACTAAAAAAAATAAATCTTTCTCCATGATTTCCTGTGTCTTGAATGCCAGCTGGCCCTCCATCTCCAAAAAGAACAACGTTCAGCCAAGGATGGTGAAGGTAATCAAAGGCATGGAGCAGCTGTTGTATAAAAGGAGGTAAATAAACTTTGACTCTTCAGTGTGGAGAAGAAATGATTGTGAGTGGAGGAAGTGAGAAGAGGAATGTTATGCAAAGTGTGAGCAGAGGATGACTGTACTCAGGCCCTCCCCATTCAAAAAAAAAAAATAATAGTGTGAAATAAAACAAGGAAGCAACAAGCTTAAACAAGGGAAAGTTTTTCTTTTGGTGGTGCAGAGTTATGCCACGGTATTCCCTGCTGCAGGATGTTGCTGAAAGGTGAGAAGTTCAAAGGAGGCTGGATAAAACTGAGCTATGGCTATTAAAGACAAGTATCTCCTGGCACAGGGAAGGGTTCTTAAAGCAGTGTTTTGAAGCAGGTAACACCATCTGTGTTAAACTTGGTGCAGACACGTGAAACTTCATTTTGTAAGTAGGTAATAAATAATGCTTTGCTATTTTCAAATGCCGTGTCGTATAGATGTGTGCTAACGCAGGGGCTACAAGTTGGAGTAGCAGATTAAATGTGGGATTTCTTGGCTGCTGTATTATTTGGTATTTTTGGTAGCTTATGGGAAACAGGCACATAGTAGCAAATGATTCAGGTGATTAAAAAGTTGGTGTTCAAGAGCAGATTATAGCAGCATTTGTCTTGGATAATTTGCCATGTTACTTTACCAAAGTTTTGCAATCTGGAGCTCATAGGGGAGTGCTAATAGCTGGGTAGGTTGGAGCGGCAGCTCGGCAGCTAGTGCCTGGGGTAATGATCAGGTTGCCTTGATGCACTGGAGGCAGACAGTCTTCAGTATTTCCCTACAAGCTCAATTTTTGACATGACGTAATGTTTGGGTAGAGCTGAAACTCTGGGATCACACCGTGGAAGTCACCACGGTGGTTTGGGAGGGTGAAGGTTTCTTACACTGTACATCGCTTTTTATTACGGAGGGGTGGTTTGCTTAGCTGGCGTATGAAAGGACCAAATTTCCCTGGAGGCTTTGGCGCTTGGCAGCGTGTGGGTGTTAGGAGGCTTTGGGAGGTGGAGGAGGATGGAGGTGGAATAATGTCCTTTGAATCAGAGCTGTTTTGACATGCCAGAAAGAAGTTGGCAGCTGTAAAACAAAGACGGGGGGTGGATATCAAACACTGAACTGCTCTACGATTTTGTGCAGAGAAGAAAGACTCAGAACAGGAGATGCTTAAAAATTTATACTGGACT
This sequence comes from Vanellus vanellus, assembly GCF_965231255.1. Lineage (NCBI taxonomy): Eukaryota > Metazoa > Chordata > Aves > Charadriiformes > Charadriidae > Vanellus > Vanellus vanellus. Next base: position 41,054,589 of record NC_138912.1, on the reverse strand, counting down.
AAGTGGGGTACAAATCAAAGTATAGGTAAGTGTGTGGTGGGGTCAGCTCATGCACTGCCCGTGAACACAGCAGCTTTGCAGCAGCGCACTGTGGAACAGCGATACCTTGAAAATTAAAAGAGAGTCTTTGGTTGAGTTGGCTTGATCTCAAGGCATGGATTTGGTGACCTGCATGATAACTTACCGAGTAAATTCCAAGTGATTTATGCCCCTTCTGATCCCTCTTGAACTCTGACTGCTCGCATCTATTGCTGTGAAGTGTCTCCTTCTGTATTTATGAGCAAGGTGGAAACTCCTGACCTGCTTTGCCTCTGAAAGGCAAGTGATAGTTCGCACTGAAGATAGCGAGGGCAGTATTTCTGAACATGCTTGGACTAAATTTACTGTGAGGAACTGAAAAAGTGTAGATGATGACTGTTGGAAGGGAAAGCATGTATTTATTGCACAGTGGCAATAGGTTTATAGGCAGATAGTTTGGTTTATAGATAAATATTGTTTGCCTGTATTTCCGTAGCCGTAAGCAGTTAACAAATTGGATTTAAAAGCCTAAACTTTGCTATAATCTAGAGACCTTTTACGTATTTTTTTTTCTATCCCATCTGCTGAGTTCTTCACTCATGGCTGAGATGTCACATGGCACCAAGAGAGCCAAGAGAAGTGACGCATCTTGGTATCCCATGGTAACTCTCCCTTTCCTTCGTTTTTAGCTCTTGCTTTGCTACCAGATAGAATAATCTGACTGTGGGATTCAATTTGCTTTGCTCACAAATAGGCAAAGGTTAGGATGTAGTGTTTTCACTCCCTAAACTACTTGCGCATGATAACCCAAACTGTCCTTTTAAAAAAAAAAACAAACAACAAAAAAACCAAAAAACCAAACCCAAAACAAACAAAAAAAACCCAGAAAAGCCCATATCAAAGCATACACAAACAACCTCCACTCCAAAACAAAACCAACACCCCCACCAAACCCAGAAAACTAGAAGGTCCCCGCCCTAATGTCTCAACACCCAGGAAGCATCGGTTGGGCTTTTTACTCTTTGCTTGCCATTGACAATGTTGAAGCTTGTCTGAGAAGTTTTTTGCAAGCCACAAGTAGATATCCTGCAAGCGTCTCTTGGGCTCAGAGGTAAAATTCTCACCGAAGCTAAATTTGCAATTCAGGTCTTACAGTTCGCACAGGCTTTGCTGCTGGAAACTTGTTAGGTGATGCTTTTTTTTTTTTTTTTTTTTTTCCCCCTCTCCTTTTTCTTCCCCCCTCCCAATGTTTTTTAACCTGTGATTGCTACATATGGTTACTGGCTGAGTCTTAATTAGAAATATCTGACATATCTCTTGGGAGAGCATATCTTTGCATTCAGATATGCTGATATTCTTTAGAAATCTTTTTTAAAAAATGTCACTTAAACATATTTTCTCTTCTATACCTAAATATCCACTGCTAACTTTATTGTCTTAAAGCAGTAGTGGTATGATTTGGTCAGCCTGAAGCTCAAGACTGCAAATACACTTGCAAATACACTTGTTCCTCACCTAATTTAGACAGTGGTTATGGTCTTTGCAGTTGTACATAAGAGACCTTGAACCTCCTTTTTCTTGCACGCTGTTTTCATACTCTTCTGGGCCCTTTTTCTAAGTGCCTTCAAGCACAGCTAGTAAAAATCCTGCTAAAGCAATGTAAGTCTGGCTAAACTTTGCCCTGCCAATTTGATTTTTTTTTTTTTTTTTTTTTTTTTTTTTTGCTTTAGGGTGGGGAAGAGCTTTCAGAAACCTGATTTATTCTTGGGGCGTGGTGGTGGTTTTGCTTACATGTAGTTCACATGTGCTGGAGGAGACTGTGGTGAAGTTTCGCAGCGTGGCAGGATTTGCTTTTGCCGTTGCCACAGCTACGAGCGAGCTTAAGGGGAGTTTTCAGAGTTAAGGTACCAGTGCACAGAGATGACTCATTTTGGTGTGTCCAACTGATTTTTGAATCAATTTTTGAATGAGAGAGGATGCAACCGTGATGTTTCTGTGTGGGGAGGCATAGAGACGTAGTTTTGAGCAATTTTTTGTTGGCTTGGATTTGGGGCGGTTGATGTGCATGTTTGCTTGTGATGGACTGCTGAACCGTTGTCTGATACACAACGTACATACAGGCATCTGGATATTTGGGCACATTGCAAGACTTCTCAGGTATGCATGGGCTCTGTCGTCTCTGTAGCTGTGCCAAATCAGGGTACGTGTCTGCTCTGAACAGGTATTTAGTATGAAGCACTGTTCTTGTTGTAATGGGACTGAATTGCATTCCGTTCCTTTTTTTTTTTATGTGCAGGGCGGCGTGGTAGCATGGGCTCTGTGTTTGCATCAGGAGTGCTGCATGGTTAAATCCAAACAATGGGCTGCTTGTGGCAACCCAAAGTGGTGGTGGAGGGGGGGGAAAAAAATCCCTCTTCTGTAATCGCAGGAAAAAAGCAAGCCTGTTTACAGCAGGAATCGGCAAGAGTTTATTAAGTCGTACTTGACTTTTTCCCCTGCATTTTCTGCCTAGATTATGATGATTTAAGCATAAATCGCTTAGGCAGAAAAAGCCCTTGGCCTGTCTTTTAGTTACTGATTGCAGTAGCTTTGACTTAGGGGTATAAAAAATTCTATACCTTTCTGAGGATGACAGTGTGTGTGAGAACTATTTTATTTTGAGAGTGCATTTGTGCATGTCTCTGAGCATATCTCCTGAGCAAATGCCTGCGTTTACAAAAGACTTCTAACAAGAAAGGTAAAACTAAGGATTCGCTCAGTAGAACCTGCTGGCAGTAGATTTTTAGCCCAGTCAGTACCAAAAAAATAGTCTATGTGTGTTTTTTGTTCTCTCATTTGGGTGATAGCGTTGACCTTGCAAATGCTATTTGGAAGTGGAGAGTTCAGGAGCCTTTCCCAAATGGGCCAGGCTTTCCTGGCAGTAGGGGAGAAGGAATCACGCTAAAGAAAAAGATCTGAGCTTCAGTGTGCCGAAGAAATGAAGAACAGCGTAATAAGAGTATGATGTGGCAAGCAGCGGCAATGTAAATAAGAACTATATGCAGCCAGTGCCTGTGTTGGAAACAAAAACAAGTGTCAAAGGAAACGTTAGGAGTTTAAAGTCCACAACTAAGTACTGTTGAAACAAATCATAGCAAGTTTGTCTTTGAGGACAGAAAATCATACCTACGTTGAGGGGCAGGCAGGTTAACATCCTTTGGAGATGGGAATATTTGTGTGGATGTGGGTTCGATGTCGGAGGATGGCTGCCCTATAACCAGGCGTTTGCCATTTTAATCATTTTAAGTAAGTGTGGAATATTTAATTGGCAGGTAAGATAATTGGATTATACCTTCATCTTGATAAGATTAAAAACTATCAGCCACCTTGCGAGCCAAGCTGCTGCTTTTTCCCCACGAAAGCCTCGCTTGTCTATGCCTTTCGCCCCCAGTGTTCCCTGCTGCTCACGCTTATCAGCCTTAGTTCATGACCTGCCTGCCATTGCTTTTGCATGCTAAACTGCTGACTCTTAGTCTGTCTTGAAATGGTTAACAATAAGCTATTTCCTCTATATTACCTTATGCAAACTACTACTATGCCACTGGTAGAAAGTCTTAGACCTGTTGTACAGAAACAAGGTGCTCACCTGAGCAAACCAGGGACTGCAGTGATGGTTAGAAGAGTTGGAGCTGGGGAGAGGAGAACTGTGATACGTGGCAAATGGAATTAGTACCGGTATCTTAAATTTAAGTGAGGAACTGAATCTGAGATGTTGTGAGCAGGTAGTACTTTTTTCCCCTCAACAAAAAGCAGTAACTTGTCACCGTAGGTAACGTAACTGGCATTGTGTCTAACGACCTTTTATTATTTTATTATTGTACTTCATTGGTAGTGTTGAGGTTTTGAATTACTATGTGAGAAAGTACTTTTGTATTGATGATATACTTAAATTTTTGCTGTGTTTTGAAGGTCTTTGTCTCCCATAGCTCTTTATTTTTGGAGCTATGTAGGTTTATGGTTAAAAAACAAAACAACAAGGGAGGGGGGGGGAACCCTCAAAACAAACCAAACTGTGTCCTCAGTAACCAAATTGCAGCTCTGACACAGAAAGAAGACAAGGTCTTATGCCAGCACAGATAGGAAATGAGGTCCTGAGGTGCTGTGCTCGGGCTGTGCTAACATCCTCTCTGCAGGGAGCATTGCCATGGTCTCTTCCCTTGTTTGGAAAATACTGTGTAGGAAACCCCCAGAGCAGTGGGGTCAGCTCTGTCAGCCCCAGCATTAGCATCTTGTGAGGTGGTTTCCTATGTAGTGCTGCTGTGGGTGCTGGGAGCAGCTGAGAAATTGGGAATAGTGGGGGGTGCCTTTGGGTTTTGAGATGTCCAAGTCACAGGTACCACTGTTATCTCGTTGGCCGGTCCTGTAGCTCTGCCTCGGTATCTCTGTGTTGTCGCTGTAGTTGAGTCTAGCTACAAAACGGTTGTGTAGAGATCCTGTAAGGATCTGCAGGCTCCCATAATTTGTATCCTGTCCCTGTGCACTGCTCAAAGCCTTGAAGGTAGCCAGGGAAGAGATGGTGCAGGGCACCCGGATTAGGCAGGCAGAGGGCTGCCGGCCACCTTTTGGAGTGGCGAGACAAGGAGAGGACTTCTTTGGACCCAGACAGACAGGGATGATTCCCCCCAGAGAACAGCCCCTTTTCTGAGCTGTAGATCAAGGCGAAAGGCAAGCTCTTGCACAGGGATCAGCTGCCATAGCTTTGCCTTCATGTGCACTCTGCAGACTTGCAATAAGGGAATTCAGCTTTTATTTTGGAAGGAAATGCATGTTCACATAGCAGGTAGAAAAAAAAGCAGTAGCAACTAGTATAACAGGGAGCATATCCAGCTTAAACTGAAGATTGTTGACTTCAGAAAGCATAGAAAGACACATCATTCAGCTTATGGGACTCCATCAGTCTGTGGTGAGCTTGTAGGGTGGAGAGGGAGGCCAAATTAAGGACATGTTACTTGGACTGATGATAATTTGGAAGAAGAGAAGACTATACTACAGGCAAGAGTGCTAGAGTTGAGACCCAGGAATATTCCTTCTCACTGCTTTTTTTGACCATGGTTGGCCAAGGAATAAAGGTAGGTGCTGACATGGTCTGAATTACTGGGGAAAGCCTTTTTGGCAACATCATGGTACTATCTACAAGTGAAGTTTATCCTTGCAAGCAGCTGCTTGCCCCAGGGGCTTGACCAACTTTGTTTTGTTTTCTGTTGGCCTCCTAACTGTCCGAAACACACCCTGGGGTGTCTGGGTTGCACCTAAGGTGCAGGGAAAATAAAAAGCACCACATCTGATGTCCAGTAGATCTGCGTCTGTGCTTCTACCTGGAGATGTTGGAGTACTTCTTGTCCCCATGGTGTGACCTCACGTACCAGCATGATGAGCATCTGCAGGTAATACCAGGTGCACAAAGAATTTGTCCTGAAGCCTCTGTTAAGTTTTTTATCGTCTATTCTGCTGGTAGAAGTGGAAGGAGTTGGGCCTGGGCAGGAAAATTTATTGTTGAACCATAATAGCGTGTCTGGTTTTGATGTGTGAAGATGCAATTAAGGCTTGAGAAGAAGTTTTTTGAGGGCTTCTGGAGAGTTTAGATGGATGAAACTGCTCTGCAGGGATTGACAGAGCCCATATGAGCCTGGAGATACTCAGAAAAGTTTATGCAGAGTGTACTGGCGTGGGGTACACCTGTATTCCTGGAGTCCCACACCCTTCAACACAGAAAGACAAAGAAATGGGGGTTTCTGCTCACCGCTATGGATTATAATATTGCTGAAGTATTTGTATTGGAAACTGTTAATTTCCCATGGGAATCCATGTCTCCTTCCGTTCTGTGAGGCTTGCCTTCTTGCACAGTCCAGTTTGGCGTTGTGGTGTAATTTAATGCTTCCAGTAAAAGAAGTTAAAACAGTGATTTAAAATATCAAATAAGTAAAAAAAAAAAAAAAAATTAAAATCCCTGAATCTCACAATGACCTTTGAAATAGCACAGGCAGGAGGGCATCCCTATGTGAATTATTTGGTCTCTTGGCTTTTGGTCTCTCTTTTTTTTTTTTTTAATTGGCCCTAAAAATGTCAAGAGGTTAAAATTAGAATGGCAACCACTAATAAACATTTACCAGTGAATTTTCTGCAGTCAGCTTTCATTTAGCCCTGGGAAACCATGGTCCATTTTCAGATGCTGGAGACAAACTGAGTAAGCACAGCTCCTCAGCATGGCACTGGGGCGCGCAGCACATCTTGTTAGGCTTTTGCTCTTTTCTTTGCCGTTTTATTTTAAAGAGGCATGATGGCTGTGGAAACTTGAATTTTTCTTTACTTTAGTGGTGTAGCAAATAAGATCTTTCGCTGTGTTTACAAATAGTCACGCTCTTAACAGCGAGAGCAACTAAGCAGTGCAGTGACTTACAGAGGCTTATAGTGAACATCTTGATATTGCAAGCAATTCATACGTAATGTAAGTCTTTTCTGCCAAAATCTTAAGTTTATAACATCATTGATCACAGAAAGTCCTGTAGCCTTTCTTACCAAGGAGAAAAAGCTACTGTGCCTGTCGTAGTCATGCTCTCCAGTTGCACGGTGTATTTAAGGAAGTAACACAGTAATTTTTGTCACTAGGTGAACGATCCAAAACTCTAGCGAGGTTCCTGTTTGGTGAGTCTATAGTGAAAAGGTTGGCTGTGCTATGTTGATTTTATGTTGTTTGTCATCCATGCACTCAGTGTTGGTATAAGGATGTTCCCTGGGCATGAGTGTATGCTTTTCTGATTTGGGACCACTTGGAAAACACATATTGGGGGGACAGGTTGTAGCTGCCTCAGCTGGAGCCTGGGCATCACGTATCTGCTGCTTTGGGGCAGGATGGAGTCCTGGCTCTCTTTTGACTGCTGTACTGTTTCCATAGGCACACACGAGAGGTATATATGTTTTGGGTGTGTTTTTTTTTCCTCGAGTATCCACAATACCCCTGAAACTTCAGCAAAAGGTTCATTATTCTACTAGCAGCAGCAACACAGGCTGCTTTGATGGGTGGATCTAACAAACAGGTAATGTGCTGGACATCCCAGTATCCCTGTTTGTTTTGCAGAGCGGCTGCCGTGTCGGAGTGCCAGATGCAGTCTGCTGATGTCTCATGCCTTGAGTTGTGACTATTGTAGAGGAGCTTCCCTATTCCCGTGGAAGGCAATTGGTTTTACAAGCAGGTCAGCATGTACAAAACCTTTCTGGCTGGACCCAAGTGTCAGCTTTAATCAGTAAATAGCCCCCAAACCTGCTGCACAGTAGTCCTTAGTAATAATCTGAGCTACTCTTTACCTAGCATGCCAAGAGTATCCAAAAGGTGAAACACAAATGTAGATAGATGCTCAGTGTTACCAGCCTTCAGGCGAGAAAATGTTTCCGTTCGTGAAGGCAGCCCGTGGCGGTATTACATATAAATAGCAGTCCCTTTCTGAGGCTTCTCCCCATTGCCTACGGCCTAAATTGGATGGCTTCCTAGCGGTGGTGGCTGCTAATGGTGAGATTAAGCGGCAGATTAATTGACTGGGAGTAACCAAGAGCAGTTTGATTATGGAGGACAACCTCTTCACTCTTAGGTCTTCACTCTTAGGTAGGGGAGGTGGAGTTTAGGGGTGCTGCCACTCCAGCTCCTTTTATGAGAAGCAAAATCCCCGATTTAATGAAATGCCAGTGCTGATCCTCATTATAAAGACAGAGTTGCTAAGGCTTTTATGGCAGTGAGGAGATGAGTTAGGCTGCAATTAGCAGCCTGTCTTTTCCCTTGCAAGTCCAGAGAGGATTCTGTGGTTATTTCTGTGTTTAGTTGGTTCTGCTTTATCGGTTTTAATTCAGTATGAAACAGTAGCTTATACTGCCCAAGAGAAAAGTACCATATAAATGGGGCGTCTTGTGTGCTAAGAGTGCTGCAAGTGTAAAGAAACTCCTTAGCCTCACTAAGAAGAGTTGCTTTGATGTTTTGAGATGCTGGTCTAATTTTCACGTTCACAGCTGCAGGACTTTTAAAGACAAAACTGTAGGTGAGCTGAGAATCTGAGCCCCTCTTAAGACCAGGAGATCAGTGCGGTGAAATTCTGTTGTTTCCGGGCTGTCTCTTTATGCATCTATTGCATTATACTAAAATGTGGCTTGGCAGCTAAACCTTCCCTGGCTCCAGTATTGCTTAGAGCAATAGACTCTACCAGAAAATGGACCTCTGAGCTAGCTTCAGAGCTGGTCCAGCTTGGGGCAGGGGCTGGACTAACTGACCCCAAGAAGTCCCTTGTGACCAGGGGCTCTCTGTGGTCTCAGCACTGGACTTGATGACACAAGGCTGACACTGAAAAACACCCATGACAAGAAGCCAGAATTGTGGATGGCCTTTAAATCCCTGTGAACACACATGTGGTGAGTCAGTTTAAAAAAATTGTAGTGTTGTCTTTTTTTTTTTTTTTTTTTTTTTTTGCTGGGTGAGGAGACCGTGAGTGCTCTGGCCAGAAATGTGACAGCTGGCATGGTAGATCTCAGTTGTGCTCTCCTTCTCCCTGCTCAGCCCCCAGCATGCTCGCTCTATTTGCAAAGAGAGGAAAAGGAGGAGGAGGTGTGCTAAACTGAGAACCAGTCAAGACAAACGCGCTGACTGTTGGATAGAAACATGTTCCATCTTGAGCTTTTGTACAAAAACCTGAATTCTGCACAGAGACTTCCCTGTTCCTGAACTTTTTTAGGGTGAAATCTTAGCAGATAGGATCAGTTTCATACTTCCCTCCGTTACTGACCCACTGGCCTCTTTTTGCCGGACCACCTCCAGCTGTGGGAACAGGGAATGTTGGGGATTTGAAGAAATTGCAACTTTAATTTATCTCGGCCTCAAAATCAAAATCTTTAGGACTTCTGTTCTCTTACAACAGCAAGAAGTAGATACCTGCCAAGTCAATGAAGGTTTTAGCTACTAAACCTAGAGAGTATCCATGTCTGACTTTTCTTGTCTTTTTTTATGAAAGAGGAGAATTAATATTATTATTATTTAGGGGTGACACAGAGCATTTGTGGGGCTGAAGGGTTTCTTAAAGCATTCATCAAAAAGTTGATGTTAAAAAAAAAAAAAAAAAAAAAGGGGGGGGGGGGCAAAATTTGAGGGAGGTGGAGACTGTAAAAGAGACTTTAGGAATCTGATGATACCAGGCAGTCTGATGAAACACCTCCAGACTGGTTTGTTCATGTTCCCAGTCTCTGACCCCCGTGTCACATTGAGAAAGCAGCACTTGAGCCAAACCATAGCAAAGGCGAGCTAGCAAGTACTGGGAACTGAATTTCAAGCTCAAGAGTGAGATATGGCATGTGTTAGTTGCCGCCTGCTGAGCTGGTGTGTGATTTGTCAACACAGTGACATTGTGGGTTTCTGCCATGGGTGGTACCTTAGGCAGGACTGACAGGCGGCTTCTTGAATTTTTCTTTATGATAAATGATATCTTGAGTGCACAAGTGAACTGGCAAAGTGATCACAGAATCACAGACTGTTTGAGGTTGGCAGGGACCTGTGGAGGTCATCTTGTCCAACCCACCCTGGTCAAGCAGGGTCACCTAGAGAGCTGGTTGTCCAGGACCACGTCCGGTCAGGTTTTGAATATCTCTAAGGGTGGAGACTCCGAAACCTCTCTGGGCAATCTGGTGCATTGTTCAATCACCCTCACAGTAAAACAGTTTTTTCTTATGGTCCAGCATGTTTCAGTTTGTGCCATCTTGTCCTGTCACTGGGCACCACTGAGAAGAGCTTGGCCCCTTCCTCTTTGCACCCTTCCATTAGGTATTTGTATATATGTTGATTAAAATGCCCCCTGAGCCTTCTCTTCTCCCAGCTGAATAGTCCCAGCTTTCTCAGCCTTTCCTCATGGGAGAGATGCTCCAGTCCCTTATCAACTTTGTGGCCCTCTGCTGGACTCTCTCCAGTGTGTCCCTGTCTCTTTTGCACTGAGGAGCCCAGAACTGAGCCTAGCAGTCAAGGCGTGGTCTCACCAGTGCTGAGCTGAGGGGAAGGATCACCTTACTCAACCTGCTGGCAACACTCCTCTTAATGTAGCCCAGGTTGCTGGTGGCCTTGTTTGCTGTGAGGGTGCTTTGCTGGCTCATGGTAGCTTGTTGACGTCCAGAACCACAAGTTCTTCTTTGCAAAGCTGCTCTCCAGTCTGTCAGCGCCCAGCCTGTACTGATGGTTGGGTTCATTCTTTCCCAGGTGAAGGACTTTCCCTTTCCTTTGTTTGCACACCATGAGGTTCCTGTCTGCCCTTTGCTTCAGCCTGTCAAAGTTCATCGAAGTGGCAACGTGACCATCTGGTATATCCCCTACTCCTCCCAGTTCTGTGTCATCAGCAAACTTGCTGAGGGTACTCTCTGCACATCATCCAGGTCATTAATAAAGAGGCCAAACAATTTTGGCTCTTGTATCAACGCATGGATAGACCACTAGTGTCTGGCCTTCAGCTGGACTTTGTGCCACTGATCATGACCCTCTGAGCCTGCCCGTTCAGCCAGTTTTCAGTCCACCTCCCTGCCCGCTTGGCTAGTCCATACTTTGCCAGATTGTCTGAGGATAAGAGGCAGTGTTGAAAGTCTTATAAAAGTCAAGACAGACAGCATCCTCTGCACTCCCCTCATCCACCAAGCCAGTTGTTTCATCATAGGATGAGGTCAGGCTGGTGAAGCATGATTTTCCTTCTTCATAAATCCATGCTGACTAATCCTGATCACTTTCTTGTCCTTCATGTGACTGGAAATGGTTTCCAGAATTAGCTGCTATTTCCCACGGATGAAGTGAGGCTGACAGACCTCTGGTTTCCCAGATCCATTTCCTTGCCCTTCTTGTAGACAAGAGTGACATTTGCTTTCTTCTGGTCATCAGGAACCATTCCTGGTTTCCATGACTATTCAAAGAAAATCGGGTGTGGCCTCACAATGACATCAGTCAGCTCTCTCAGCACTTGTGGGTCCATCCTGTCTGGTCCCATGGGCTGGTGTATGTCCAGTCTACTGTTCCCTAACTTGATCCTCTTCTACTAAGAGGGTTTTCCTTGCTCTGGACTTCCCCTGTGGTCTCAGGGGCCTGCAATTTTTGAAGGTTAGTCTTAAAGTTGCCATTCACATTTCTTGTCAGATTCAACTCCAGATGGGCTTTGGCTCTCTTAACCTCATTCCTACATGATCAGCGTTCCCAGATTCCTCCTGGGTCACCAGCCCCTGCTACTGCACTTTCTTTGCGCTTGGGTTTGGTCAGGAGCTCCTTGTTCCTCCGTGTAGGCTTCTTGCCACCTCAGGTTGATTACCTGCTTGTTGGGATGGACCATTCTTCAGCTTGCAGGTGGTGGTGATCCTTTACTATCAACCAGCTCTTCTGCACCCCTCTTCTTTCCAAGGCTGTATCCCATGGGATTCTTCAAGCACATCCCTGAAGATACTAAAGTGTGCTCTCCTGAAGTCCAGGGCTGTGATGCAAACTTTTTCCTCCAGCTCCTTTGTCTCAGGGTCCTGAACTCCACCATCTCATGGTCACTGCAGCCAGGGATGCCCCAGCCTTCACATCCCTGACCAGTTCTTGTTTGCAAGTAGGAGGTCTAGCAGAATATCTCTCCTTGTTGGCTTCTTGATCACCTGTTAGGAAATTGCCGTTGTCATCAGTGCACTCCAGAAATCTCCGTAATTGCTTCTGCTGTGCTGTGTTGTCCCTCCAGCAGATATCAGGGTGGTGAAAGGTCCCCATGAGCACCCATCCTATTCTTTGTAAAGAGTCAGCGTGCATGCAGATGCTCATCTAGTTGTGTGAATTACCCTACCACATCTCCATGATTGCAGAGGCTGTAGCCCTGCAAGTGCAGGCACAGCTCCTGCCCATTCCCAGTGGTGGAAGGGTGCTACAGAGAGGCACCTAAGGGTGCAGTGTTCCCAGGGCATGACAGCTTTCCCCATAACGCCCCACAGCTGCTTCCATATCTGTGTACGCACCTTCAAGGTGTGTGAGTGAAGCTGGCTTTCCTGCAGCTTAGTTGAACGTGCAAAAACGTGTGTGAGCTGCCAGGTTGGCAGCCTTTGCTGAGCAGAAATGGCACGTCTTCTGGCAAAAGCCAGAAATATGGGAGAAACTCCCTATTGTTGGATGGATGTAATATTTATTTTGGGTCGTTCGGCCTGGCTTTAATGTCTGAGTCAACGTTGTGCATGTAGCTTTAGGAAAACAAAGACTTTATTTCTGTCTCATATTCTCCCTATTTACGTCTTTCCTAATGTAACTGAATATCTACAGAAGGGCTGTATTTCTTTCTCCTTCTCTGGTGTGTGTCTATATATATACCCTGTGACGTTGCAGGAGTGTTTGCTTTGGAAGAAATCTCTCCATCTGAGCCAAACCGAAACCAAATGTGCAAGATAAAGTTCCTTTCTTCTCCTCTTAGCGACAAGGGGGGCCTGAAGAGTGATAGAAAATTATCACCTGGGAAGAACAGGAAGCCTGGGAAGGTAAAGAGCCTTCTCTTCAACTAATTCAGTGAAAAACACTCCCCCCCCCCCCCCCCCCCCTCCTTGAAACCCTGACATTTAATTACGGGGTTGTATTTGGGGGTGGAGATGTTAAACACTGGGGCAGTATTTTAGGAAGGACCTGTGAAACAAGTCGATGAAAGTCTTTAGGCTTGGAGACAATGGTTCTTTAATAATCCAGCAAGACTTTCTCATCCCATGCAAAGCAGCAGCACTCAGGGATAGCTTGTCCTCCCTCACACCCATTTGAGAGGTGCTGCAGCAAACTTAAAATTGCAGTGGTTTGCACAGGTGATGGAGAGAGGCTTTTTCTCCCCCCCCCCCCCCCCCCCCCCCAATATTGTTATTGCACTATGGAAGTGATTTCATTATAGTAAAACTGAATTTCAACTTGTCTTTGTCTTTCTAAGCAATTCGGAACGCTGGCTTCTCAGAAACTTCCCCAGGCTTTTCCATTTTTATTGTGCTCAGTCTAAATCTAAAACAATAAATGGGGATGAAAGCGCAAAAAGGTACAGACTGAATAGTCTGTATTGTGCTGGTAGGATAGCTTGCAAAATAGGGCCCTCTACTTTTGGTTTAAGTACGGGTTTTCTGAGATCTGAAGCTGCATTTGCTACTTTTTTTCTGCTTGTGAGCTGTAGGGAGACACAGAAATTAACACTTTGAGGCCTGAGGTTTTCCAAACACGTAGTGTGAAGCCAAGAGTGTTTGAGCACTGTATTTTTGCAGAAATGCCAGTCACCAAGCAAACGTAACGGTACTGTATAAATGAACAGAGCAAGAAAGCAAGTTCACCTCCTTAGAAAGCTCAAATACTTACCTTTACCCTCTTGTACTCCCTATTAGATATTTTAAACTCCTTGCGGAATTGCATTTTTGGGAACTGTAATTGCAGGGTTAAAACCTCTGACAGTGATTTTTGAAACACAATATTTAACAGTTGGTGGAAGGTCTGAGGAAATACTGTTCTGGACTAGTCCTCTTTGGTGTGGGTGGGGAAGAAACTGATCTTACTCTAGGAAATCGTAGCACGCAGCACGATAATATCCAAGTAATGTCATCCTTTGGGAGTAGTTAAGAAAGATCTTTAGAAAGAAATGGGCCGTTCCTTTGACTCAAGTTTCCAAGAGGATGATGATGTCCCCGGTTTGACACACACACCTACCCCACCCAGCTCATGCAAAATCATCTCCGGTTATTTCTGGCTTTGTATAATCCACCAGGAATAACTGAGAGCGGGGTTTATCGAGCAGAATGATTCCCCTCATCTATGCTTTGATCATACAGGGACTTGCAGGATCAATACTGAGTTCCGAATGGCGTGGTGGTCTTCTGTGTGGGTTTTGAAAAGCTCACAGAATCACAGAATGGTTTAGGTTGGAAGGGACCTTAAAGATCACCTGGTTCCAACCCCTCTGCCATGGGCAGCTACACCTCCCACTAGACCAGGTTGCCCCATCCAACCTGGCCTCGAACACCACCAGGGATGTGTAGATGTGCGTAGGGTTCCTGTTGCGACTGGTGTCGAGAACAGAAATGCAAGTGTAAACACAGTAAATACCAGCCAAAATATATTTGATGAATGCCAGGGGAAACATGCTTGGCCATGGCTTGATTTAGCAAATGCTGCTCTGTGTATGCTATAGTGTAGTATATTTACCTTATAAATACACTTTTTTACTATTGAGAGAACAAATTTCTGTGATAAGGCTACATATAGGCTGTGGATGCATACGTGGTCATTAAAACTAACCATAGCAATAGGAAGTGAGTTGAAATGAAATCTGCTGCTGACTTGCAAATCAAATTTATGTGTGTTGATCCTTCTAAAAGTACGTCACTCCTAAAGAGATTTAGAAATTGGTACTCATCAAGCCTCATCCGATGAGGATGGGTGCCGCGCTTAGGCAGAACTCAAAATGTGCCGGAAAATAGAGGCTTCCACTTCTGCCTGGGGTGCACAATGCCTCTTATGGTCAAAGCGTTGAGGCTTGGCTTTGGTGAGAGCGGAATGAAATTTTTTCGGGTCCCTGTTCAGGTTAGTGCTCAGCATTGTGGTCAAAGAGACAAATCTGGGTGCTTGTGGCAAAGTTTACATATCAGAAATGTCATGAACTGGGTTCTTGGTAGATGCTGAATTTTTTGGGGTGATACCTGTGTTAGTAAGCACAGTTTTAATGGTCCTGGTGGAAGACCATGTGGTCATTTTTAATGCTGATGCTTGTACTTCCTACAGAACTGATGCTTGTACTTCCTACAGTACAAGCTATTCAAGTACTGTTGGACCAGAGGAAATGACTGCCCAGTCTGAGGAAGGGAAAAACCCATAAATTAATAAAAGGTTCCATCTTTAATCACGCAAATTGAAGTAGAAGGTAGTGCTTGTGCTTCGTCATTTTTGACCTAATGGAATCTCTAATAATTTTTCCGTGTTTGTACCTTGCATCCTGTGATCGTACCCTTTGCTTCTGCAGCTCAAGCGACGCTTCCCGTGGGAAGCATTACACGCTTGCCCCATGGGCCAGCCAAGTCTCCTCGGCCTGGAGCACAAAGCCTGTGCTAAGCAGCGAGCACTTTGGTCTTTGTCCTTTCTTCTTTCTTATATGCATCGCAGCGGTCAAAGTTATAAAAAAAAAAAAAAAAGGTCTAACAGGCCAGCACCTGAAAACAGGGACTGGGAATGTTTTTATCACGCTTTGATCATTGGTAGAGATATAAGCACAGTTAGATTTTGAGTTACACCAAAACCAGCCCATGCCGGTGGTGGCATTGCTGTATGTTCCCTCTTTTTTTGGGAGGAGCGTAAAGGTATATAAACACACTTCCCCAGTAAGCCCTTTGAGCCTTTAGTGATTAATGGCTTGGGCTTCCTGAGCGTGATTATTTCTTCTTTACTGCTCTGAATCCATCTGGTCACCCTTTGAACCCAGGTAAGCTTGTGGTGCTCACTGAGTGAAGGAAGTCGCAAGAAGAGGATGAGTGTTGCGATGACGGGATCGCACGGCTCACCCGTGTGTAAAGCAGTGACAACGTCGCCTGCACCAACACAGGATATAGGGAATACAACACTCTGCGCTCCTCACAAATAGCTCCTTATCACTTCTGTTGTGTTGTTCCCTCTGCCCTTGGGATGCAGGAAGTAGATATTTGAAGCCCTAATTTGCAGTATTAATCCACATCATGCTTATTAATGAGTAAGGCATTCGATAGGTGGTTATGTGTGAGTCGGTGCTGTTTAACCTGTGAATATTTACTTTCAGTTATGTAAGAAAAAAAAAAAAAAGGGGAGCCAGAGGCAGGGATTAATCTATAACTGACTTGTGTTTCATCTTCAGAGACTTTGAGCGGGGTAAGCATCATTCTGGGTCTGCTACCTGGGTGTGAGAGAGGTGGTGTTCATTGCGTGAACGGCAGGTGTAGGTCATATGTTTGGGATAATTAACCATCCTGCTGAGGTGCCACAAAAATACACTGCAAATTAAGGAGTTGGATTTCTCTCTAGTTTGTGTTCTGTGCGACTCTGACTGCGTGCAAACAAATACTCAGGATGTGGAGACTGGGTTAGTTTAACAGGAAAAAGCCCCCTCCACACCAAGGAGCCCCATTGTTGACCTCTAGCAAAACACGATCCTCTATTAACTCTTGCTTTGTTTTTTTTTTTTTTTTTTGTTGGGTTTTTGTTGTTTTGGTGTTTTTATGCTAATTTTGCTTGTAGTGGAAAGTATTGGCTCCTTTTACGTCTTTCAGGTTAGTAAGAAACTCCTTTGAAGAGCAAGAGAGAGCATCAGCAAGAGCATGAAGTTGATATTTGCAGCAGGCTGCAGTGCTGCTGCTGAAGAGTAGAGGAAATGGGAGGAAATAGCAAAGTCTCTCATGCCGTTGCCCCTCCTTGCCACAGCCATCAGCATTAGTACCATTTCAAACCTCGCTGTTTTAACACAGGGATTGCTGGGCAGGATTACAAGCAGGCAGTGCCATGTAGTAATGAAATGTGCGTTTGGTATAAACCCTTTTTTTTTTTTTTTCTTAAAGGAAAAGCATTTGCCTTGCGGTGCTCTGCATAAGCCCAAGTATGGACATTTTGGCTCGGTTTATGCATAATAAATTAGTGACTTGCTATATCCAGCCAGCCATACTTAAGTGAAGCGAGGGTATTTTCCTGAAAGGTTCTTGATTGCTCCTGCTGCTGCCATCCATCACTACATGCCGTGTTTTTCAAAGGCTTTAAAGAAGCCAGGGGATGTGATACATGCCAAACTACTGGTATGCAAAACCAGCAGCGTTGTAGCAAGATGTGGGGCAAATAACAAAGGAATTAATTCTTTGATGGAAAAATCAATGGTGCTACTGGTCTGTGTTCCACTACAGTGTTTGGTGAGGAAACGATCCGTTGCATACCTGTAAGCAGAGGCCTTCGGGTTGAAATTTTGGGTTTGGAAGAAATACAACCGACATTCTTAGGCGGTGACTTCTTTAGCCAGAGGATTTTGCCACACCTGGGTAATGAGATGTCTTGGAGGAAAAAATAAGTGGATAAGAGAACAGGAGTGGCATTTCATGAGCTGGGAGTGCTGTAGCTGGATGCGGGATGCAGCCACATGTGAATAATGCCCTGCCGTGTGAAAAATGTCCTTCTAGTCGAGATGGTGAGTTTGAAAAGGGTGTCTTGTTTCTGTTTTTCCCTTTGGAAAGCTTCACTCTTTTGGGTTGAAATGGGACTGCAGTGGTATTAAACACTTGCTGTGAACTGGGTATCTGATTGCACACCTCCTGTATGAAAGCGAATTGCAGTAACGCAGTGTGCCACCTTGTTTTTCTCTGCTCTTGCCTCTGGAGAGGAGCTGGGCATTAGACTCTGCAGAGAGACCCCAGCTTCTAATGGCAGAGCCGTCGCTGAGAAAATCCAAGTGTTTCTCCGATGATCTAAAGGGCAGCCGTGGTGTTTAACCAGGAATAGCAGAAGGATATACACCCCCTGCAGCCCAGGGAAGCCCACATGATGAACGAAAGCACCGATTTTTATCCATTTACAAAGATGATGCCAGTTAAAGAAGAACTCCAGAGATTTAAGCTACCTGCATGGCTTGGACAACACAAGTGGCACGGAGGCTGGCTTCATCGGCTACATCGTGGCAGATCCTCCAGTGGGGGTCCCACTGGTGTTTCTGCCATCCTTTTTACAGGTTTCAGTTGCAGTGAGCGCATGGGGATGCACGTGTGTGTGTGTGTGTGATCCCGCAGAGCTGTCACAAGGTGGTGGAGTCCCATGACCGCACGCAGGGTGAGGTGCAGAAAGGGAGTGAACTGGGAGCTGCCCAGGAACAGGTCAGCCAGCCAAAGCATTGGGAGATTGCAAAACCGATGCGAGGTCAAAGTACAAACACGTGTTCAAATACAACAGCACAACATATTTCTTAATTCACTTCTGAAGGAGGAGCGGGGGATATTTTCAGCTGAGTTTCCAGAAAACACTGGTTTGCTGTCAGGTTGGGTGACCGTCCTCTTTGCAAGAGATTTAAAATACGCCTTTGTTCTTGCACACATCCTCAAGCAAGCGATGCTGAAATTAGCTTCTTTGTTGGAGGAAAGATTTTTGTTTGGGTAACTCGGTTCAACTTAAAAGCAGGTTGAGCTTTTTATAGGAAAAGAGAAGTGTGGTTTCCTCCGGACATTACTCCATGAGTCACACGTTATATGACACAGCATTCCTCTCTGGAAACTTAATTGCTGGAGCTGATGAAGTACATCAGTACTCCAGAACCACCCTTTGTGTTTCATACACCTAAACACTT
This sequence comes from Vanellus vanellus, assembly GCF_965231255.1. Lineage (NCBI taxonomy): Eukaryota > Metazoa > Chordata > Aves > Charadriiformes > Charadriidae > Vanellus > Vanellus vanellus. Next base: position 41,036,227 of record NC_138912.1, on the reverse strand, counting down.
AACCTGGCATTTCTGGAAGTTATTTTAATAAATACTTCATAGATTTTTGAAATCAACCTTTTAATGTTTCTAGTATATATCAGAACCCCATTCAGGTAAATTTAATGACATTTTTTCAGTTTCAAAAGCAACTGTCTGTTCTTAACAGCCTTGCATGTAAGAAGTTTTGTAACGGCTGTTAGTGCTGTGGTACAGATGTAATGATAAAAAATATTGTTATATATGTAATAATGAAGTTTCGGGTTATTTCTCAATAGGAAAGATGATAGATTGGGGGATCCACTGTGTTCTTTTTTTTTTTTTTTTTTTTTTGCTACTGGTCTGTTCAAAATAATGTGTGATATCAAATAGGAATATACACGTTAGTTGGTTGAAAAGCCTCAGAAGACAGGGTGGAGCAGTGATGGCCAGAACAGGTTTGTTTTAGTGATGAGCTTTTTTGCATTTTTAATAAAAAGCACTTCACTTCTGGATCATAAAGCAGATGTGCTGAAAGGGCTGTGCCAAAGCTGTTCAGAACTTAGCAATGATGTCCTCGATTTTGTGTTTTCTTTACAAAGACATTTCAGCTTAAGAAAAGCGGTTAAGAAAAACCACCCAGCTTGGAGCTGGAAGAAAGAATAAGCTTGATATAAATAATAAGCAACAGGATTTGTTGCATTCACAGCATCTCTGGAGAGATCTGCATTACGGCTTGTACAGTGAGTTTGCTTTAAACTGGGTCACTTGTTTTGGGGGATGAAAGTGCTGAAAGAGTCATAAGCAGCAATTTTAAGTGGCATGGGTTGTTTAGCGTATTGTGATGCTAAATGCGAAGTAGAGGGTTTGATGCTGGCAGCAAACAGTCGTTCAGTGCAATAGCCAATACTTCCTTTCAAATGAGCAGGTAGTCACATTGTAGTTAAGACCAAATAGCTTCGCTCTGAGGAAGAACGGGCTATATGTTTTAGAACAATTTAAAAAAAAATTGTCCTCGAGCTGTTGTTGGATCCTGTAGCACATTTTTTCTGCTGTATCGGTGACCAGAGTCAGGTTACTTAATACCCCCCACCCCCCAAAAAAAGAAAAATTCTTAAAAGGTTTTTGGGATATGTGTTGTGGCTGTATGGATTTATATTGCTCGTGTGAAGCAATATGAATATATTCTATCTGGTAGGTGTTGATCCTAGAAATCAGTAATTAGTCTTTGAACTCGTGCCTGCTTTTGTGCTGGTAGTCGTCCTTGGTAGCCAGCAAGCCACATGCCTCCCTGATGAGTCCTGGAAAAATGCTTCCTGAAAAGGCAAGCATGTAGTTCCTTCATTAAAGCCTTGAATTGGAAGGAGAGCTGCTTACTAACTTGAGGAGAGAGAGAAAAATGCATCACTTTAAAAATTGTCACCTATTTCATGACGTCTCCAGAGATGGGAGAAGCTAAAGCTACTCTGTATCAGTTGCTTTTAAACTTTATTTTCATTTATTTCTTCTTATCTCTGGCTCAGGCTTCCTTCCTCTTGTTACACCAGAACCTTTTGACATCTTTATGCTTTTTATTTCTTGGCCATGCCCACAGCTCACTTGGAGGTAGTGTCATTTGCTGTTTTACTTCATCTGGGTTGCTGTGCCTGGGGCCTTGGGCTTGAGTTTGCTTGGTGGTATGATTTTTAGCTGTCATGGCAAAGCCGACCTTTCCCAGCAAGACTTTTGGAAGGATGCTGTCTTGCCAGTGCACGTGGTTCTTGAATTACCAAGAAACATCAGCACTGAAGCTCGATGGTAGCTATTTCTCTTATGTGCCAGCAGTTCAACCTCAAATCTAGTGTTGTGTCACATAGCTCGTGTCCTGACCGGGAGAGAAGCAAACGGGTCAGCACTCAGTGGCCATCTCCCTTCTTCAGGCATTTTTGTGGTGATTGTCATCCTCATGTTGAAGCACGATGTGGGAAGGTGGAGATGAAGCAGAGCAACAGCCACTTATCTGAGAGCAGTACTCCTAGATGTTCAATCCTATAGAAAGAAAATGATGTAATCGGTTCAGGCTGTCCTCTGTTTTAGCCCTTAGGCTAAATATGTCCTGGCTGAAGTGTGTAGGAGAGGAAAAAAAAACCCCACCACCCTTTGCAAGTGCTTTCAAAAAGTTTATTCAGTATGTTTCTTTTTATTTGTTTAGGGCTTTACAGGGTATTAAGTTGTATCTGTCTGGACACATGCAATATTTAAATGCATAATGATTAAACATGTTGAAAAGGTGTTCCCAAAGCTTGCTTTTAATTACCTGTAATACTCGTCAAGCTGTCGTCTCTTCTCCCTTCTGGCCTCACCTCACTCGTGGGAAAACAGGGCTGGCTTCCTTATGTGCCTTGAGGTCACTGAACCCATACAGTCGTGGATCACTGGGGGGGGGGGGGAAATGCAAAGATAAGATCTGCTGGAGTAATAGAAGAGCATTTTTGTCAAATATGAGTGCATTTGTTGTCAGAAGTGAGTTGTTACGAGGCACCATGCCTGAAAGTGTTCAAGGCCGGGTTGGCCGGGGCTTGGAGCAACCTGGTCTAGTGGGTGGTGTCCCTGCCCAGGGTAGGGGGGGTTGGAATTTGATGATCTTCGAGGTCCTTTCCAGCCTAAACCATTCTACAGTTCCATGATTAAGTTGGCCTCTCTCTTCACCAGGTGACTTCTGCTGTCCCAGGGGGTGTGTATTGGCCCAAAGTAGACAGGAATGTCATCCACGTAACAAGGAATCTGTGGTCTATAGTGTGTCTTCTAATTAATCCTTTGATTCTTCACATATATGCTCAATGTGAGGAATTTACAGAATTGGTACATATTGAATTACATCTAAGAAATCTTTAGATAATGAATAATTACCAGTTCTACTCCAGAATCCCTCCTAGAAAGTGGGAAGAGGTCGGGCAGATGCATCTGTTGAGTGTTATGGAGCTGTTGTTACTAAGACACTGCTGGGGAAAAAGGCACAGGGAGCTCACTAGTGGCTCGTGTTAATCCACACTCCCCATCTCTCCTCCGATTTTTAAATAAAATGGACTGACTTGGACTTGACTCTCTGGTCTGCTGGAGGTGCAGCTTAACTGTTAAAAACCTTCATAAAAGAGCAATGAAAAAGGAAATCTGATGGTTGGTTCACTTGAGCCGAGGTCTGCCGGCTCCCATATTAATGATGACCTGCAGGAAAAGGTGAATGAGCCTATGTGTTTTTTAATTCTTAAATTAGGGAAAAAGTTATTTGAGAAAGGGACAAGTAGGGCCATTTAAGCAAAGTGCTTTTTTTTTTTTTTTGTTGTTGCTCTTTAAAACAAAAGACTTTTGAAGATTAATTTACAGGCAGGGGGATTGGCTGGGCTCGCTGACGCAGTAAGGTGCTTTCTGTGTTCTCTTTGAATTGGTGATTGCAGACATACAACTTAATGTTCAGAGTCCTTCAGCAAAACTTCCCTACCCCTCTCCTCACCAGTATTTGAAGGTTCGAGATAAACCCGGGGCATTTTTTGGCTTATGGACTTTGTGGAGGAGCTGATCGTGAACACGTTGTTGCATTTGATACCTGGCTGTCTATATGTGTCGGGAACAAGGACTGGTGGGTCATGCCCAGGGGCATGCATCTATTAGAAAAACCCAAACCAGCTACTCCTTAAAAATACTCATCTTCCATATGACGAGATTAGTATGGAGGGATTTCTGTGTGCGGCTTCTGAAAATACTTTTGCCACACTGTATTTCTTTGATAGGGCTCTGCAGATTCCTAAGCATTACTGGCAGCAGCCTCCCTCTCCTGGGGTGGAGTTCAGAAAACCTGGTGCTTCTATTTGTTTTAATGCCTTTTAATGTCTGTCTTTTCTTCCCCCCTTCCCCCATTACTTCACCCGTGGAGTGGAAGTGGTCCACTTCATACACCTCAAACTTCAGTCCTGGACAATAGCTCTTTTGCTTACAGTGGGCTGTGGACAGTCCGTGCTATCACGTAAGCTGCTAGAAAAAACTCTGCCGGTGCTGCTCATCCCATCAGTCTTTCCAACCATGTGGCTTAAGTCTGCTTTGAGTTGTGGTTTTGTACTCAATTACATGGGCATCCCCGCTGTCCTGCAGCGAGCGGCCAGTAGCCGTCCTCTGCTCCTTCTCTTGCTCACCAGGGATGCTTCATGCCTTCCTTTCCCGCTCGTCTTTGCCACCCCCTGTTATTTGTGTGCAGGAGGTGCTGTGTGTTTCCAGTCCTTGGGGTGTCTTTTGGGATAAAGGCTTGATGCATGCCCTCAAGGACTGGTGATGCTGCCTGCCCTGGGACTCTGCCACTGGTGGCAGCAGTGTGATGTAGCCAAAAACTTCATTGAAAGGTTGCGGATTTTTTTGTTTCACTTCGTTTTTAGCATGGTGAAATAAGATTTTCTTTTTTTTTTTTTTGTTGTTGTGGGGTTTTGTGGTTTTGTTTTTTTTTTTTCTTTTTTTAGGGTAGTAGTTAACATCTGGTATTCATATATATATATTGGAAAAATGAATCCTTCCTCCCAGCACTGCAGCCCTCTGGCTGGGCTGGTGCACCCGTCCCTCCTCCTCCTCCTCCGTCTCCTCCTCTCACCCGCTGCTGACGCATTCAACGGGGCGAGACAGCGTGGCCGGGGAGGGAGCGGCGGCAGCGGGCAAGCGTTCGCTTCGTCGCCTCCGGTGCACCGCTCACCTCTCGTGCTTTTCCTTTCCAGGCACTTCCCACACAGGACTGGCAAAGCGAAGGAAGAGGAGCGCTGGCGAAGCCTGGCACGACACTGCTGGCGCAGGGAAGTTGAAAAGCAACTTTTAATTTGAAGGAAGTTCAGCTCGCAAGGGGACGCCGGCGAGATCCCCAGGGGACCAGGAGTTGCTCTGCTGAAGTGACGGAGGGATCGTAAAAAGCTTCAGCTCGCAGAGGCCTCGCTGCTGTCTCCCTCTCCTCTTGCCGTAAGTGTCGCGTCTGCCTGGCAGCTGGGAAGAGGAAAAGTTGGCTGCTGGTATCTGCCGCCTGATTTCCATGAGTGAGTAGCTCTCCGGCTCTGGATGATCCCATTTTAGTTAAGAGGCGTGTTCGACTGCTGGTGAAGGGCCAGGGTCTGTGTTTTGGAAATGAGCAGAAGGACTTGGATACAATAAGATATAAAATATTGCTTTTGGGGTTTTTTTTTTTACTTTTTTTTTTTTTTTTTTAAAGGTGACACTCGAGCTTGTGGTTAGTCTCTTGTTTGTTGGTCATTTGGTTTTGGTTTTTTTTTTTTTTTTTTTTCTTTTCAAATAAAAGCCAGCCAGGCGGCCAGCAACTGAGGCAGCAGTTATCCAGCTGGTGAATACCCCTCTCTTGGACCCCGGACACAATTCAGAGGGACAGCATGTTTCCATCCACTGGGTTTGTCCTGCCGCAGGTGGATGTTGAGACACGGTGGTTTCTAGGTTTTATTTGTATACCTTGTACTGGTTGCACACCGGTACAAGGTAGTCCGAGTTATGCTGTGTGGCAGCAGCGCTTGCTTGCACAAACTAAGAGTCAGGGACAAGCTGCTGTCCCTTTTGCCATCCTGGGCACCTCTCCCCGTCCCTAACCCCCTCCTTAATTGCTGCTGGTTATCCCCAGGGCAACTGCAGTGAGCGTTTATATGAAACAATAAGAGCAAGGATGTATTTTTAAACTTTATGTGAGGGTTTCTTAGCAGCTGTACATAGGAAGAGGCAGTGCTACGCGGCTGTGCTGCTCCGCCTGTGTCACGGTGTCACCCACTGCCCAAAAATGTGAATGCTTTGGTTGTAGAGGAGGGTGGCCCTGGGTGTGGAGGGGAACACAGTGAGTCACAGGGAAACCCCAGAAATTCTCTCAGTGAGCTGAACGCGCTTCAGACAGAGGTATATAACTTTATCCGTAAGCCGTGTCTTAGATGGGTAACGCGGCTGAGTCTTTCCACAGTATGTGATCCTATTTGTGCGTTTCTGGCGTAGCCGCCTCTTCTTCTCATCCTAAACCTCTTTTGAATGGAATGCTTTAATCTGGAAGCTTTCTAATAGATTTATAGTGATGAATTGAACAATTGGGGGTTTTTTTACTTGGCTTTTGGGGAGGAATCTAGAAAACCTGTGCTTGCAGTAGCTCATCTGTGTGTGTGTTTATATATACATATCTAAGAATGTATGTATTTGTGTATATATACACATGTGTATACATGCAAAAGAGCTACTCCAAGCATTGGTTTTCACTCTGTGTGTGTATACATGTGTGTACATATATAAAAATTGTTGGTTTTTTTTTTTTTTTAAGCAGGATGGGGATAAGCAAGCTAAGAGGAGCATTAATTTCTTCCTGTCCTGTCAAGTAATACCGTACCTACTCCATTTGTGAGTTGATTTGGTTATGTAGGCGAAGGCAGACCATAACAAGACACGTTCTTATCAATACCTGCTTACAGCGCTGTCAGGTAAATCATTAACATGCGGTCCCAGGGCTTGCAAAAGCTGCTAAAGAGGTTTCTCAGCCCAGAAACTCCCTTTTTCCAGGAGGTAAGGGGTGAGGTTACTTGCAGATTTAGGGTTTGTGTGTGGGTGTTTGCTGCTGTCGTGATTTCTGTACTGATCAATGAAGTGATGTAGTCCAGTGGTTAAGGATGGGAGAGGACCTCCTCCCCTTGCACAAATAAAGTGTTTTCTGAAGAGAGCAGCTCAAACTACGGTGGGGGGAGGGGGGAGAACCAGCAAGCCAGGCTGCCTGGTGGGATCGGCTCGTGCATTGCTGTAGTGCTGGAAGAACCATAGGTGGATAATGCTTTTATTTCCCGTGAGCAAGCAACTTGTGCTCTGAAGCCTTTTTTTTTTGGGGGGGGAAATCAGTGTGTCAACTCTTCATTGAAGTAACTTTAGGCCAGGAAGAGTTTTGCAGAAAACGGCGACTAAGACTTGTGGTTATCCACAAACCGACAAGAGCAGTGTGTTTTTTCTGGGCTGTTGCTGGCGCCTGTAATGGAGAACAACTTTGCAATTGCTGAATCACATCAGTTTCTACTGCTTACCTGCCTGTAAATATTGTAACTCATTAATGAAACTTAATTTTAAATGGGTTTATGGCTGACGGGCTGTTTTGCTCAGGAGCTTTGTTTCCTGGGATCCTGTGATTCAAATCTGCTTGAGCAGGGAAGACTTGCTGTGGGTCTTGCTGTGCTTGAATTCATACCAGGCTGCTGTTTTGCCTGACTTTCATTTCTGTAGGCGTGTAAGAAACCGATTTCTCTGAGGCATTTGATGCTTATAAGCTGTAGAGTCCTGTCTGCATTTGCTTTAACTTTTGATTGATCGTGTTTGCAATAAACCTATTTTGTGCAAATAACTTGAAGTATAGAAAATATGTAGCATATGAAAACACGTTATATGGAAAATAGCAAAAGTGGCCTCATTTGTGATGTTTGCAACCGTTGCTTGAACAAAAGGAAAAAGGCTTAGCCCCAGAAGGGCCTAAGCTATTCTAGTTGCCCACATCCAAGAGCGTGACCCAAAACTTCCAGCTAAACTCTTTAGCTCCCTGAATTGGTGTTTGAGTTGTGCCTCCCCCCCCCCCCCCCCAAACAGTGTCTGGTTTAGGTGCTGAGCTCTGAGCCAGGCTGTCTTATGCCAAAGGTCTGCCTGCTCCTACAAGGAGATTTTCAGTTTTCTCCCTGGGAGATGCCTGTTCCTAATAAGACCTTTGAGAGCACAGCTCAGAAAACTGGACCTCACTTATAAAAATTAAAATACCCAAACCCCAAAGCCTGCTTCTTGCCATTCCACGTGGCTCAGTGCCTTGCACAGGCTGTGCTCTGCATCCCCTGGTTTCCATCTGCCTGTGAAAGCTCAGAACTGCTCTTGCTGCTCAGGAAAGTGTCCTTTTTGCTTGGCTAACTTTACAGGGCTGCTGCACATTAGCTTTTTAAAGCTGAGCTTTTTAAAGCTGTTCTACCATGTGAGGAGAGTGTTCAGCATTCGCTGTGCATCTGCGTTACACCTAATCCCGAGTGCCTGGAGGAGGAGATAGCCAAACCTGGAGGAGAAGATGAATCAAAACCTTTCCTTCGACAAAAACACCTCTCAGGGAGGCGTCTGTACTGGGGACATCCCAGCAAGTGCTCTCAAGTGCTGTATTAAATGTCAATGCCGGCCCAGGCGGCTAAGCACAGAAGTAGGTCCATGCTCTGTATCTTTGCTTAAGCTTTTCTCCTCTGAGTTTTTAGGCACAAGAGGTGTTGATTGGGATCTCGGCTGGTTTACGTGAGCCAGGAGAGCGGCAGTCCCTTGGATAAACCAGGTCGCCATGCTGCGTGTTCAGTAAGGCCACAGGGGACAGGGAGAAGGAAGACAGCCCCGTTCCTGCTTGGCTACCTCGAGCCATGGGTTCAGGGTAGCGTTTCAGGGCGGCTCTGCTGCCCCTTGTACACTTGCTGCTGGCCTGCAGACAATTTTTTTTTTTTTTCTGGGAAAATTGGCCTGATGGAGCACTCGCTTGTCTCCAGCTGCTTTCTGCAGCTGTCTGCATGGCAAAGAAGGTGTGGGGGGGGAATAACTCTGGTTAAAAATAGAAAGGCGGATTAGGAAACTTGAGGTATGGTTTCAACATACAGCCGAGCTGCTCTGACAACTCGCTGCTGCCACCGAAAGGGGAAGGACTTGCTTATGCTTGTGTCACTACGCAGGCAGCTGGTTCAGCCGCCCAGTCCCGGCAGAAAAACCAGGAAAAGAGTAAGTTTTCTGCCATGTAATCACCCCGGTGCGAGAGAGTAGGGTGGGGGATACAAGGCAGGAGGGAGAGGATGCCTCTGAGAAAAGGCTTGATGAACTCCAATGGCGTAGGTAACCCAAGCTCAGGTGCAGAGGGGCTGGAGCTGAATTCAGGTGAGCAGCTTGAACGCGTCGTGTGGGTAATGACAGCGCTCCTGCGTGCTCTGCTCGGGTTTAAAATCACAGCTACTGCAGGCATGCTGCTGCTTCCAGCTGGGGCTGAGCTGATTCAGGTTAGTCTACCTGAGTTAAGAGCAAAGCCTTAAGGAGATTTACTTTGCTGTTTGAGTCATTCATATTCTGATAGTTTAGGGGGGAATTTGAGTAGTTGGAAAAAAAAAAAACCACATAAAAAGTACTGGGGCCTTGATTTCACTTACTGAATGTAAATGTCTTGCTTGGTTATGATATCACACTCTTATTAGAGACTTTATTTTACAATAAGCATGTGAAATATCAGGAGAAAGGTAGTCAACAGACAAGTCGAGGGTAAATATATTCTGTGCTTTGTAAGCAGCAGGCTTTTTAAGTGTTCCTTTTAGGAGGTGGCCATTATATGGTGTTTCTTCAGCAACTCTTCGCTTAGTGTTTATCGCTAATCCTCGTGGTCATCACTGGTCCTTGTGACTTTGTCTGGATATACTTTCTGTTGCCTTTCCTAAAATAAGGGCAAAAGTCAGTCAAGGAAACCATTCTTTTCTTTGCTGAAAAGTTTGTTTCCTGCTTTTTTTTTAATCTTTGGTTTTGGGGGGTTGGGTTTACTTTTGTTTGCTTTCATTTTTTTTTTTAACTCGTCGTCAAGGCTTGAGGACAGCGTGATTTCTCAAGCTGCTCCTTGGTTCAGATGAGTTCCTGTTGTAACGCTCCCAACCACACATCCATAACCAACGAAGCGTCCTGGTCAGTGCTAAACGAAGAAGGAAATATCCAGGGGCATTCCAGGTAACCTGGATATCCATCCTAGATGGATCCCAAATAGCAGCAAGTATTCCCTGTGCAGGACATGGTGGAGGGAAAACGGCAGTTAGTTCAACATAGCTAATAAATAATGTTTAGCTATATAATATTTAGTTCAGAAAACCTGTAACATAACACTTTCCCTGGGCAAATGACTTGAAGACAAACTTATTCTTTTCAAAGGGCTGTAGTTACAAGCTGTAGATACAAGGACATCCAGAGCTTGGTGGAATTGGACATATTTTTACCTCTCAATTTGTGAAACTGGAATTATTCTGTGTTTTGAAAGTGAATTTAAGAATTGAAGTTACTCTTTCAGCCTCTGGACAAGAATCCTGGAGACAAGCAGCTAGTTTTACACAGTTAGGTCTCAAAATGCTTCAGCATGCTTTCTCCTTTGTTACTGGGCTGCTTTTCATAAACAGGAGTAAATATATATATATATATATATAAAACACTGTTTTCTTGTAAATTTAGATCACTTTAGCAGTCAAGCAGATTTTTCACCAGGAAGAACGCTGACACTATTATGCTTCATAAATTTTTAAAAAAAGCAAAGTTGAACCCAGTTAAATCCAATGTATTTATATTGGGGGAGCTGACGCTTTGGGATTGGGAAGTATTAAACATCGAGAACGAGGAGGATTTAGTAGGGAGACCACCAGCTAGTTAGTTTTGGTGCAACTTTGACTTCAGGTCCTTAGTCTTCCCAGCTCTCTGGGGTTTTCCCTTATTATTTCTAACTCCTTTTGTGGTTTTAAATTTTCTCTTTTAACCTCCGCCATGTGCTTTTCTTTGGGGACGGGGGTTTGTCTGTTATGAACTCGTCACACCCTACCTAAATCAGCAGCAAAATCCTGGCATTGTTCAGCCTCCGCAATGCATTCGCGTGCTGTACTTGAATTAGAACAGCAAAGATCTGACCTGGGCAAGCCTGGAGAAATTTTATTTTGTGTTAGTACAGTTGCAGAGAGAGAGAACGGAGAGACACTTCAGGTGGCGAGGGCATCTCTAGTCCTGTTAAATTCGAAGCGATGAAAAACAGTGCAAAAGCGAAATGAGAAACGAAAGCAACTTTCTGCTGTGTTAGAGTTTCTTTGTCTTCACAGTTCTCCTTGCAGTTGCAGGAAACCTAAGCTGTGGAATTGTTTGCCAGGGATTGATTTTAAAGCAATGAAGAAGCTCTGCTAGAGAGGTTAGAGTAAACCCTCATAACCCAGGAGAACATTTTGCCCCTGTTTTGATTTCTGAGCTACTAAATTTACGTAAACAACCCATATATATATATATATATATAATATCCCAAATCATATACATATTTTTTTAAATCATAAAAGTATCTTCCCCATGTAATAAAAATAAAACTGTCTAGCAAAGGGACTATTTGCAATGTCGTGGCCTGGCTTTCGCAACTTGTGAGGGGAAAGGTGGGAAAAGAATTGATCCAATAATTCAGGGTTACTTAAGCTGAAAGTACTCAGTTACTGAATTAGATTTATCTGGGAGAAAAGTAGCGCAGGCTCAGACTTTTGTTAATGTTTAATGTTCTGTAACGGTCTTCCCAGGCATAATTGAGCCGTCAGTACAGGAGCGATCCCGTCAGAGGAGTTTATTTTGAGTGATTACAGAGCCCGCTGTGCCTTTCATTTCGGTGCAGCCTGAGCTAATTGATGAACAGGGCCATAATTTATTTACAGCCCTCGGGATCCTTTCAGACTGATTCTCCTTTTTAAAAACCTTTGGAAGGGGAGGAGGAAGAGGAGGCTGTCGGCACTGTGTCCCCCCTGTCACAAAGTTATCTCAAATATTCTGCCGTTTTGGGTGATGCTTTTGCACTGCCCTGGTTTCAGTAGTCTCTCCCTTTTCTCCGAAGGCTGTTGACCTTTAATCTGGAGTGTGTGCTGCTTGGCTGGTGAGGGTCAGACACGCAGGGCTGAAACAAGCTGCAGAGGATGGGGGAAAGGAGGGAGGAAAGAGCTGACGCTACTGCTCACGAAAAGAGAAATGAAGACAACAGCTACGGAGAGCACGAACACTCACACTGGTTTTGTCTGGGTCTCAGTTTGGGATGAATACTCCTGATTTTTCTTCTTCCCCCCCCCCCCCCCCTCCCCGATTTTGCTAGATTCCAGCATAATGCAATTTGTCTTCTACAGCTTGCTCTCCTGATGAGTCACGGGGCTGCATCAATAAATCTAGCTTTATGCAGAGCTTAGAAATAGGGAGGAACTCCTGTCTTACAAGTACCTTTCAAAATAGGTAAGCAGAAGTAATTTTATACTCGGAAATCACTTTGGCTATGAAGATGACTTTCAGTTCTATTGAACCTCTGAATAATCTGGGGAGGAGGCAGCTGCACGCTGATGCGTGGCTATGGGTTTTCCCCATGCTTGGGGTAGACCTGCTATTTCCGGAGCTTTAGCGGCGACCTGTTGAGCTTTACAGTCTTGTATGGTAGGAAAAAATAGCGTGGAGTCCCTTAAAGACCTGAGTCTTGGAGCTTCGCATGTCGTATTCTGTCTTAGAGAAGTTGCCTGTACAGCTAAATGGTGGTCTTCATCCTGAACCGGTTCATCTGGCTGTGAGTTAAAGGCCACCTCAAGTCCACTTTGCAAATACGGCGTAGTAAAAAGGTAGCCTGAAAATATTTTAGGCCACCTCCTAATTTTCGACCACATGCCGATTTTCAAGGTGAAAGGTGATTTTCAGGTAGATCTGGTTAGTTTTCCCAACTGAACTTTGAGGTGCTAGCAGCTGGTTGTTTGAAAGCTACCATGCCTTTTGAGTCAAATTTTGCAAATGTGAGAAAGGAAAGAAGTTGTGCGTTGTAAACGTGAGCACTGCAACAGTATTACTTGTCAGTCAACTGTCCGAAATAAAAAAAAATATTAAGAAAAAGGAGGTGGCGGTGATTAGGGGCAAGTCTTCCATAGGTAGCTATTACTCTTCCCCAGGGAAATTTGCCAAAGTAATATTTCTAACTGCTAACACTTGAAACTGTAAAGACATTGTATTTGCGCTCACGTGCGTGGCAAAGTGCTGGAAAATGGATAGAGCAACGAGTTTCAATAGGGCAATTCATAACGACTGTCATATCTTCAGGCAGCTTTGCAGAGAAATCTGGCGGAAGGATCGTTTCAGCCCTTCTGCCTTAATTACCAAACTGGTGAGCGTCCTGCCGTCCCATTGCAAGTTTTATATTTGGTGGAGAGCCGCGCCAAAATCATCTGATGTTTGTCTGGAGGTTCGATTCTGCCTCTAACCTGTTTGGCATGACTAAATAATACACGAACCAAAGCGGTTTCTGCTATTTCTAGGTGGTGTGATTACGAAGGTGAATATAAATGCGATGCTCGTTAATATAAAACTTCCTCGCCTGCTGACCGACCCTGCAGTCTGTGCCCTCCATTAGGGGACATAAGTCCCAGTGTCCTCGATGATTTATGCAGCATCTACAATAACAGGGCCTGCTGCTTATGGAAGTGTATGCATTTATATTTTATGTCTCCGCCTGCCCTTCATATTTTATTTAATGAAGAGTGTAAGGAAATTGGTTACTTGGCAAAAAAATGGCTTTTAGTGAACTGAGGAAATGCGAGTTTCCTGATTTGGGGGCTGACGCTGTGTGTGGTGTTCCCCTCCCCGGGGGCTGTACCACTCTTTCTCAGGATCTTTCTAAATATTGATCCTTTCTCATTACTCCTCCAGAAAGTGAGAGCCTTCAGCTCTGCTGTTGACAACCTGTCTCCTGCAGATCACGTTGTGCCCTCCGGGGAGGGCAACAAAATCCCCGTAACAGATGGGAACGCGATATCCTTATACTCACTTATAGCCGCTGTTTTTTTTTCTGGTCCGAGATCAGCGTTTTTCCCCTTAAACCTTCATTCACACGGTGGCACGTTCTTGCGTTTCAGCTGGGATGAGGCAGGCCACGTTCCCCGTGTGCCCGTGCTGTGGCTGGACCGGGCTGGTTCACGTTACCACCGTTAACATTTGCTGTTTGCCTGGACTTGCTGGGAGATGCTGTTTTTACTCCGGGGCTGTTGCTGGGAGGTCAGGCTTTTGTAATTTGACTGCCAAAGACCGATTCAGACCAGCACAAGTTTTTGGTTGGTTTATTTGTGTGGGTTTTGTTTTTTTTTTTTTTTCTCGGGATCAAATTAAATCAAGTCCCTACATTGTTTTACTAATGACGTGAAATAAAACCTATAATAAGACACTTTTTTTCAGTGCTGTTGTGGTGCCACGTAGGGTGAGCTGCATATTTCATCAGGATTTCTGCTGTGGTACTCTTATCCCCTTACCTACATTCACAAATATTTCATGGGGGCATTTTCAGACCCAATGAAAAGGTTTTGGAGTGCCCATGGACAGATAATATACTTGCTTTTAAAAGCAAATTTCATGTGTATTTATGCTCTGTGCAGTCTCTGCTAATGCAGCCCCACCTTCACCCCCACAAAAACCACCAAAAAAAAACCCCAAAACCCAAAAATGACAAACCCCAGATGCAAATTACTGTGTCTGTTTAATATCTTTTGGTATGAATGTTTTACAGTACTTGATCTTATCATTTCCAAAATAGTACTTTTTTTTTTCCATTAGTAGTCATTTCAGCAGCTCCGTATTGCTTGCAGGAGAAGCACTGGCATTACCAGAGGACTGATGGTAACTTCTCATGGTCATTCTACGTGGAAGATTAATAAGAGGCCATGAAAAAAACAAAATAATAAAGTGCTATATTTCATCAGGTTTAGAAGATCTTGGAGATGTTCTTAGGACTTATCTAAAAGACGCACAGTTGAAGGATAGTCCTGTAGAGAGAGTCTGGCCATGGGTTGTGTAGGTGAAGTAACAGCTATGTCAGGTTGGTCCCTATTTGGTTTGTACTCTGTTTACTAACGTGTTTAGGAAGCATATATGTTTCCCAGGCCTTGAGGGAGTGCTGCGTAATCGCAGAGCCTGTCATGAGGTGGCTGGACGGGGTTTTACTGGTGTCCTGCTCTCAAGGGCTCCTTATCAGATGAGTTTCTGCAGTCCCGTAACATCCTAACCACTCCGCTGCTGGGGTGCGCCCCTGCACGTTAGAGACATAAGCGAAACTGTTATTCCCTTGTTTTGTGCACTCGGGTAGGCAGCAGGGATATTGCATCCTGCTGGACATCTCTAGAGAGTGTGTCTTCTGAGTGTTTACATACGAGAAGGGTTTATTCCCCGTGAGCCTTTTGCATCTTGCTGCTGAAGCGTCGTTTCGAGGAGTAGTGTGCTCTCCTGTGTGGTTATCTACTTTGCTGTTCATCTCTCAGCTTCAGCCTCGGCAGCTTTTTCCGACCGTGTTCCACTTCTCTTGCCATTTCCCATCTTTTCCCAGCAGGCAGCCGACACCGATCCATCTGGGAGAGGGGAGCGTCGCTCTGCTCCGCTCGGCAAGGCAGGTCAGAGTTCGGCTATTTTCGAGCTGCACCTCGTCAGCGTTACTGCCTTGCTTTTGTTAATACCTTGCTAATCTGGGCTTCACCCATCTGCTTACAGAAAGCTACGGCGTCCACGTGACCGCAGGTTTAAATCCTTCCTCTCATCTCCTTCCCTGCAATTTATTTGGGTTCTTCTTTGTGTGGCTGGAAGGAGAACAGTGTTGCTGGGTTTCTGCCCTTCTCTGACTGCTGTAAACGAGCAGGGCTTGTCCTCCTTATTGCTTGTTACCTGTTTGTGTAACAGCAGCAATGAAGCCCAGTCTTGTTTTTGCAGGCAAGCAGCTCGGTGATCCTTTCAGAGCGACAGGCATCCCTTTAATTGATTAAATGGTTAAATCACGTGTCTACTTCCTGGGAAGGAATGCTAATTTTTATTTTTATTTTTTCTTTTTCCAAGGGTGCATGCAGCTCTTCAGTTTCTAAACCAACCGAAATTATCCGAGCAGTTTGATTTGTTTGCTGCGAGCAGTGTGTGGCCGGTTCACCGCAGGCAGCTACGGTTGTTACGTGCTCGGTACAGCGTGCGCGCTGTGACGTGGTCTGGGGATGCTTACGTTGGGCTGGATCGTGGAAATGACATTACGTCTAGCGCTGTGCTACAAGCCATTAACTCCTCCCACCTAGTGTACGATTTAATGAAAGGAAACACGGATTTTGAGTGCATCGTACAGTTCGTAGTGCACAGCTCGGTTTGCCTTCTTTTAGCTAAAAGAAAATGTTTAGACTGATAAGCAAAGTTTGCTGGAGGCTGCGCACTCGTGCCAGCAGCTGGACTGTTGTGCTGATGAGGGCAGGCTGGGTCTGATCCCTCCATCCCTTCCGTGGCAGGAGAAGAGGTATTGCATGAACAGCCATCTCGAGAGGCATCCGACTTAAGTATTTTTAATTATTTCTGTTTGCGAAGGGTGAACAAACTGCTGATTGAGCTTTGTGCTCTATTTTGAGTCCCTTCGCAGCAGTTACACAGACTATGGGTAGGTAGTGGATGATAGCGTTCTCTGGGAGGTGGGGAAGTTTGTGAGCTGAAATATTGTTTTCATTAAATACTATTTTTAAATGTAGCTTAATTTCCATGACATGAATGCAAGCCAGTCCTACTTACCGAGGACCTTGAGCTGAGATTCTCTTGTTTGGCTGGAATTACAGGTTACTTTTAGAACTGATTTAATTAATGTGTTTAAAACTTATCAGTTCAGTGTGTGAATCTGCTATGCCGTCATCCAGTCTTTCGTGTTTGCTGTGCCAGGTAGGGGAGTCGCTACCTGCAGAAGAAAAGATGTCCAAGAGCCTTCCTGCCTGAGATACTCCCTGGAGTTGCTGGGTGGCTAATGGACATCTCCATAAAGATGTTAGGACAAGGCGACACATGTGCATCTCCTATACCTCAAGTCTGTCACTAGAAAAAAAAAAAAACAACACTTTAGAGGTAATTGGATGTCTGCAGGAGGAATTCATAATTTCTAGAACAGTTAGATATCAAGATACATGTTTCTTATCTCTCCTTATCTCCTCTCTTTTGTGATTGTTGTTGATCATAACTTGAGCTGAGAGGAATATTTTAAATGTTAAGTATTTCACAGACTTTAAACACACTATACTGCTTTCAAGTGGTCTTGGAAATTGTTTCACAGGTACCTGGTAGTGTACCCAGTCACCGTCACTGTCGGTGTGGAAGCAAGCGTGTTTTCAGTGTTGTTTTGTGCTCTCAAAATACCTGGCAATTAAATATGTTAGGAAAACTTAATGTTTTGGGGAGGATGTTTGTGCATACCTGTTCTTTGGGTTCAATGCTGAATTGTTGTTGAAAGCAAGATTTAAGGAGGATTTGCTGGTGTCACAGGATAATCAATATAGATCCTGACATAGATCGGGAGCAGTTGAGTTTCATTAGTCGATGGTGTTAAGATCTGGAGTCCGATATAGAGATAAAGCTGCTTTACAGTGCTTGGGGAGGAATATTTTGGGTTTCTGAAGTCCAGTGATGCAACAAGCTCCAAATTTCAGAATCTGAAGTGTTGCATTCAGCGGTAGCAGTAGCAGTCCTGAAACACCAAGCAGCAATCAGGAAATTATCTGTAAAGGGCCAAAAGAAAAAAAGGGATGCTTAGAGCAGAGAATAGAGCTGGCTGAATTGCCATCCCTTTCTGGCACTCTTGCTTTTGGAGGAGATGCTGAATGGCTGAACTGGGGAGGAGAGATTCTCCGTCTCTCCAGCCGCACTGGATTTTGCTGAATAAACGTGAGTGTGTTTTTACCATTAAGCTGGACGCCAGCAGTAGCAGATCTCCACTGCGAACAGCGAGATTTGGCATCTGTGTGACTGGTGGCGAAGAGAGTAGGGAAAGGTGGCTGAAGTTTGGCAAGAGAGGCGAGAGAGATTTTTCTTGCTTGTAGCGTTAACCGCAAAAGGAAGATGCCAGGGCGGTTCATCGGAATTTTCAGTAGATCTGGCTCTAGTAAGACAAGTTCCCGTCATTAAGACTGTACTCATTGGCAAGCAAAAATGCTCCCCCCCCCCCTTTTTTTCTAGACTTTCCTGGGTTTCTGGTTGTTCTAGACCAAATGTGCAATAAGAGCATTCCTTTCCTTCATACAGATATATGTCTTCCAGATCTAAATATTTGATTTATGGTACAAGTCTGAACAGATATTGCTGGAAAGAGGAGGAATATGTGTTCAAAAATTGGATTACATCTATTTATACCAGAAATAATCTTGAATGTTTGGTCGTCTGTGTTTCAGACCAGAGATCAGTATGTGTTAGATGAAACTAAATTGATAAAGACAAACCAAGGAATTAGTTTGTTTTACAAGGGTAATAGGATTGAAAATTAATGATGTCGGCGGTGTGCCTTTTGGGTGGGTTTATGAATAGTAACAGCTGAAATGCAGAGAAAAGCATTTTGCATGAAGATATAGAGATATTTATATTTCAACTCTTGAGGCTTGGAGTCTTTTTGATCTGGGTCTCATGTGCTGGACTTCAAAAGTAGTGTATTTGAAATAAAATATTTATATTTCTAATGAAATATGGAAACATTATTCTAGGCTGGGATTCCGAGCGTGTAAACTCAGTTTTCTTTTGCTTCAGTCATAACTCAGGGAAAGGTAGTTTGGAGGAAGGAACTCTTGTGGTCTGGATGCTGTCTAATACACCTCCAGAAACAAACACCAATATTAAAAAAAAAAAAAAAAAAGGCAATTAATTGATTTAAGCCTTCAGCAAGGCTCTATTTTTCACTGTAGTTTCATCTGGCTTCCTTTTTCCTAATCTGCGTGGCTGGTTTGGCAAAATACGCTGGCGTATGCATTTTAGAGCCACGTTACCATCAGTCACAAGACTGTCCTCAGTTTCCTTAAGCAAAACTTCCCTTTCTGTTTTGACTTTTTTTTTTTTTTTTTTTTTTTTTTTTTTTTACAGTTCTTGCTGCTTCAATTCCCAGAGGCTCACCTCAAATCTGACTTTCTAATAGTAAAAGATTTTTAGGTGTTCAGTGTAGGTAAAAAGCAAAAAAAAAACCAAAAAAACCCCAAACACCCTGAACATGGTTAACAGAGTTAAAATATGGAGTGTGTCACAAACATGTAGTCTCTGCTTATTTTCTTGTTTCCATCCTTCTGCCCTACCCCATCCTTTCCCCATTTCTCTGCCTTGTTGGGGGGTAAACCCACTTTTTTTCTGCTCTTTTCAGTGTTTCGTCTGTTTCCCTTCAGAGGTCTTCTGTTGCGTGCATATAAATACAAGGAGATTTGGGTAGGTTGAAGAGGGAGGCAAGTCTCGTTTTGTGCTCTTTAGTAACGGAGTTAGCTCAGAGGTTGCACAAGGACACGGGGCTCTATTTCCAGCTCTGCCCTATCTCTGGCTGACCCAGATCCCGAGGCGTAACTCAGACGTGTGTTTAGCTGTGGTGAAGACGACGGTCAGAGCTTGCCGCTGCCCAAGCGCAGAGCCCAGAAACACTTAGGGTGTGCTTCGGTCCAGAAACCAGGTGGGCAAGGTTTGAATGCAGCGCGTGGTGTGGTGTCCATGGGGATTTGGTTTTTTTTTTTTTTGGTTGAATATAGCGAAGAAGTGACTGATGCGGTGGGTGGGTTGAGTCCTGCTGGAGAAGTCTCTGCTGAAGAATTAAAGATCCTGGTGTCGAAGATGATTACCTGTCTATAAGGATTTGTGACCATCCATTAATATTTTCGCACTCACCTTTGCGGCTGGAGGGCTGAAATAGTACCAGCCCGCTTTCTCTCAAGGATAATATTCTTAAGAGTTGAATAGTTGTGGGTTTTTTTCACACCACCCTCCCCACCGCCCCCCAGTGCAAATTAACTTTGTGCACTTTGCAATTAACATTATTTGCATCTGTCTTGCGCAGATCTAAAAGTATTTGGGGCGGGTAGTTGGAAGGTGGGTTTCTTATTGCAGCCATGCAAAATTAAGCTAATATTCATTCGGCTTCTGTTGCAGGTATTCCTTTAGGATGGAGATGTTAGGATTATGGTACGCAGTACAAAATGAGCTGTGTGCTTGGGTTATCCCTGCCGTGGGCGGAAAGCCCATAGCTGTTCCCCGGGGCTGCCAGCTGGGGCTCTGGTCCTGGCACCTGGCTCTCCCTCCTGCCTTTGAGGAGACTTTTTGGTCTGAAATAACAGTTTGTAACTTAAACCAAAGGCAAGACTTGTCCTCCCCACCCCATCCTTTCCACCCCCCGATCGTTCGAAGCAGGATTTCCGTAGTGTCAAAACAAAAACCCTTCTTAGCAACCGCTCCAGTGATGAGGTCAGGTGAAGCCTTCTTGTGAGTGTTTGCTGGTTTCCATAACTACTTCCAAACCCCAGGAAGAAGAAGAGGGAGGAAGAAAGTTGAGCAAAGAGATGTCGGGCTATGAAGAAGCGAAGGGATGAGGCTTAATGAGGTTGGGAAGGAAAAGGTGTCTATATCACCTAGCACAGAATGTGTGCGTGTATATACCTATACACATACATGCACGCAATATAGGTGATGCATTTTTGTAGCGGAGGTACTCGCTAGCAGCATTTCCCATCTGAAGATGCTGTTTGGTTATTCAGATTTGATGCAAGTACTTTCATTTTGAAATCCTTCCCGCTGAACTCCGGGCTTGGGTTCAGACCTGTTATACTGACATCCCTGCCTGTGAGTGAATTTTCATTTCTTTTTTTTTTTTTTTTTTTTTTGTTAAATTAGGATAGGAAATATACAGTGGATTTCTTTTTTTCCTTCTTCCTATAGAATAATTTAGAAAGAATGGGCTGTTCGGGGATTTATGTAGTATGCAGGCTATTTCTTTTCTCTCTCTGAAGCTGCGTAAGTAGCTATTCAGGGTATGTGGGCGTTGCTTCACATATTGATCCCAGCTTCTCTTTTCATAGTAGTAATTCTGCTTGCTCTGACTTTGTGTCCGCGGGACAATGTTTTCCATCTGGGACCGACCTTGGAAACCTATCTCGGAGCTCTGTGAAACTTGTGAGCCCATCTGTGCCTCGGTTTTATACTTACAGCTATTTTGTATTTGCATTTATTCTTATTTACAGCACAAAACCAGCTTTATTGTCATTTTTAAAATGCCAGCAGTCTCTTGTTTGCTAGCGGCGCAGCCTCTTGCAAGCGGTGATCTCGGGTTTGGAGGCAAAGCTATCCTGGAGGGAGGGAAGCAATTTGGTACGTTGCTTGAGAGCTCGTTAGTGATATCCAGCGCATAATTTGTGGCAGGCATAGCCCTTTCATTGCAAATTGGTGTGGAGAGGTGCTTTGCGAGTACAGGACATCCAGTTATTGAGGTGTCGGAGTGTTATTGTTAGTGATGATAAAATGCCCGTAGAGGAGGTGACTGTAGCAGTGACTCAGATCCTGCTGTTACGAACAGTTTGTTTTGTGCTGTAAAAATGCAGGGTGAGAGCTCTCGGCTTTCATCCGAAGTATTCATTCACCGTGTAACTTCTGCTCACCAGGGGGGCTTGGGGAGAATTCACTTGTGGGTTGGTTTCTACAGCATTAAAACTTCAGTCCTTAACAGCAGTTGATTTTTCTCCTGCTTACGTGTGTGTGCACATAATCGGTGTGCATCTCGGCGTTTGTTTTTCCAAGCGAGAAAATGTCACTATTTTATCTTCAAACTCTGCTTATCCCTTAGAACTCACTCATTTTAACACTTCTTTTTTTTTTTTTTTTTTAAAACTAATGGTTTTATCATCTCAACTTTTCCAGGGCATTTGGGAAGGATGCTCGGTGTTGCACACACCCACCGCTGGTGAGGAGCTCAGTCGCCATTTCTGAAACGGCTGGTTATTTTACTGATTTCTATAGTGACTGTTGCCTTGGCAGCAAAAGTCCTCGCTTAGAGAATAAAAGCACTGTACAAACATGAGGAAGGCATGATTCGATTTGGGAAGACTTAGGTTTTCTTCGGTCGGGTTTCAAAGTGCTTTAGGAGGAGATGGGAGATGAACAAACTGGTTTTGGGGGTCTTCAGTGTGCTGGTTTAGATGCATGTGGTTTTGTCTTGTCAGTGTTAATTGCAAGACATTAATGCTTCCTGCTTGCAACTTTAGAGGTAATAGAATCATAGAATTGCTGAGGTTAGAAAGGACCTTTAAGATCATCAAGTCCAACCATTAACCTACCCTGACAAAAACCACTTCTAAACCATGTCCCAAATACCACATCTACCCTTTTTTTTTTTTTTTTTAAACACCTCCAGGGTTGGCGAATCCACCACCTCCCTGGGCAGTCTCTTCCAACATTTGATAACTCTTTCAGTGAAACATTTTTTCCTAATATCCAATCTAAACCTCCCCTGACATAACTTGAACCCATTTCCTCTCATCCTATCACTTGTCACCAGGGAGAAGAGGTCAGCCCCCACCTCTCTACACCCTCCTTTCAGGTAGTTGTAGAGGGTGATAAGGTCTCCCCTCAGCCTCCTCTTCTCCAGGCTAAACAACCGCAGTTCCCTCAGTTGTTCTTCATAAGATTTGTCCTCCAGACCCCTCACCAGCTTTGTAGCCCTTCTCTGGACACGCTCCAACACCTCAGTGTTGTTCTTGTAGTGAGGGGCCCAAAACTGAACGCAGTACTCGAGGTGGGGCCTCACCAGTGCCGAGTACAGGGGGATGATCACTTCCCCAGTCCTGCTGGCCACACTATTCCTGATACAGGCCAGGATGCTGTTGGCCTTCTTGGCTGCCTGGGCACACTGCTGGCTCATGCTCAGCCGGTTGTCCACCAACACCCCCAGGTCCTTTTCTGCCAGGCAGCTTTCAAGCCACTCCGCCCCCAGTCTGTAGCGCTGCATGGGGTTGTTGTGACCCAAGTGCAGGACCCGGCGCTTGGCCTTGTTGAACCTCATACCATTGGCCTCGGCCCATCGGTCCAGTCTGTCCAGATCCCCCTGCAGAGCCAACCTACCCTCAAGCAGATCAACACGCCCGCCTAGCTGAGTGTCATCTGCGAACTTACTGAGGGTGCATTCGATCCCCTCATGCAGGTCATTGATTAATATATTAAAGAGAACTGGCCCCAGCACCGAGCCCTGGGGGACACTACTTGTGACTGGACACCAAGTGGATTTAACTCCATTCACCACCACTCTCTGGGCATGGCCATCCAGCTGTTTTTTTTTACCCAGCGAAATGTGCACCTGTCCAGGCCATAAACAGACAGTTTCTCCAGAAAATAGGGAATGGCGCATTAACCTGTAAGCCAGCTTTGGGACTGTGGAGGGAGGTTACTGCTCCATGGACCCTGTAACCATCCCAGACAAAGTCTCGTGCTGCCTGCCTGGGGAATGTCCATCGCTCGCTCAGCGGTGAGCCCATGGACTTTAAAACAAAATCTGAAGCAGTGATGTCCAATGTGAGTTCTTAGCTATCCTCCAGGCAGACCTAGAGACAGAAAATGGCAGTTTTCTGCACCTTGACTGCCAAGTCACATGTGGAGGTGTAGCCAGCTGATGATCTCATCCTTTAACCAAAGAGGTGGATGCTCCCACGTTCAATTCTTACACCCAACCGCATCTCTGCCAGACGATGCAAAAGAGAACAGGTCTTGATATGCAAGATTATGTGGTGTGTTCTCAAATACTTGCTTAACCCACTAGAGTGGCCGTGGTCATGGTGTTACAACCCCCAGATGGGCAGATTGAACTGGTGGTGGGAAATACTCCTTGTTGGGAAAGGATCTGAAAGTTTTGAGTTAGCGCTTTAGTGTTTGCTGGGAGCAGGAGAAAAAAGGCCATGTAAATACAAAGAGGTGGAGACTGGGAGCCCTTGCTGGAGTTATTTCATCCTGGTTGGTATTGTGGTGCGGGTATTTTGAGACACCAGTTTTACACGGCGTCATTATCATAGTGCATTTGGTATTATGATGATAATGGCATTGTTATTTATAATTTGTTATCGGATACAAGCTGGGGCAGTGGCACAAAGCTAAGCCAGTGCACGTGGCCAGGCAGCAGCTGATGCCCGTCCCCGCTTTCTGTCCTCAGCTTTTCTGGACCAGGAGAAGACTTTTTGTGGAAGCGAGGGGGCCAGTGAGGGCTAGTAGTCTCCCATATCGTTTCTGCAAACCTCACCCGATCAAGCTTTTGTGAACCCACGATAGAAAATGAGGTATTTTTAATGTGACAAGCTGAAAGGTGTTAATAAAGAAGCTTTTTTGCCAATTCTTCCCCCATTAGACAGGCTGTGAAATAGAGGTTTGAATGATAGGTGTTCATTAGAAATTGTAGTTGGTTTTCCTCGTTTTAACTCTCAACGAAAACGACTCCGTGGCCTGCATCCTTGGCAGAGTATTACCTTTCCTCTAAGCCTTCTTCCCGAGTGTATCGATTACTCTGCTTTTACAGAAGGTGCTCTATAGTGATTTACACGCTGGTGGTGCGATAGCAGCGGGCTGGGATTGCGCCTGGCCACCACTGCGCTTGTGCTCCCGGAAACCTCATCTGGGAGGACTGAAGCTTTCTGCTCAGTAACTTCTTGCTCCTTGGTGAACCCCATGCCATCGTTGTCCGTCCATCCACAGAGGACGAGATGGGGTGAAAGCGTGTGCCTCTGTGCATGAGATAAGATTTCTCATTTAGAGCCGACAAAGACTCTTAGGGGGTATATTTATATTTTATATTCCATAAAGACACAAAAAGCTCATGTAAAAAGCTCATCTTAGCCGTGGCAGGGGGAAATGTATGTGCATGGTAAGGAAGGAGATATAATTTGAAGGTTGGCTGCAGGCTGCTGAACAGTGATGAACACAGCCCTTTGCACCGTGTCTTTGGGATCCCGAATCCTTAAGCATGCAGGAGGCTTGCAGTATGTTGTCAGGGGCTGGACAGAAAGACTGGTATGTCGGGAGCATGTAGGTTAAAGGTACTTTCCTCCTCTCTAAGTGGTTTGGGAAACTGCGATGCAGTCACTCCAGCGTTAAAAATTGCAGAGGTTTAATATTGCCCCACCTTGTGGTGTACACGGAGTGCTTCGACAACCCCAAATCCGTGCTGCATTTGTAAAGCAAAACTTGGAAAGGTGACTGATGTAACTTAAATGGCATGGGAAAATGAGGTCCTGCTGCAGGCGAAGAGCCTAGGTGTTGGAAAGGGATTAACAAATAACTTGGGCTTTATCAAGATTGTAAGGCGCTACCCTCGGCAGCAGCGAGAGAAGTCTGTTAGTATTAGTTGTGCAGTTTCTGGTGCTGCATCTCATGGATTTCAACTTGAGTTTTGACTCTAGGACAAGTGTGAAAGGGTGTGTTGTGTTTTCCTTCGCATAGACAGCGATTCCTTGAGTTGCGAATCACTGATGCATCACTCGACACTGAAATATTGTGGACGTCAAAAAAGCCATGGCGTTTCCATCTCCTTGGCCTGCAGTGAGCGAGTCGAGCCGCAGGCGTTAGTAAACGAGGTAGCTCAAGGCTGACATCGCCCTTAATGCGCAGACTGAGGCCAAACGGGGAGCTGGAGGCAAAAGAGCTTCCCATAACTGGTGGTAACACCAGCTGTCCCCGGCATGGAGTAAATGAAGGGTTCACGCTTAAGCTTTGTGCTACGGCTGGTGCCAGGTCCAGGATTGCAGGTGCCCTGTGATAACGTGACGACAGTGAGTGCGGCGGAGACCAATGTGACGGAGAGCTGAGCTGCTCTCCTTCGGTTAAAGTCTTGTAGGAGTTTCTAATGTGGGTTAACATGCATAATTCAACCCGTCCTTTTTTTTCCATGTTCAGAGCTGTGTAACTAAATACCAATTTGCTAAACACAACTTGAATAATGAAGTGATCCACGGCTAAAAGCCTTCCTCAGTACATATAATCCCACTGAAAAAAGAAAAGAAAAAAAAAAAAGGAGAGAAAGAAAATAGACCTGTATCCTCTCTTCTGTTGTTTTAAAACAGCTCAGATATTTGTGAGGGGGAATATTCATCTTCATCCCTGTTTGCTCCATGGACTTAAATACGTGCGCGTCCGTGGTGTGCCCAGCAAGCGAGAGGTTCTGTACGCAAAGTACCGCCCGTCTTCCGTCCAAAGCTTATTCTCTTCTCAGCCACCAGAACCAGTTCATTCCACAGAGGAATGGATTTAAAACTGTACCTTGTGTTTCTTGCTCAGTTTTGAGGTCAGAAGTTATATTTATGGGCAGCACGGTTGTGTTTTGTGTAGGAGGATAGCTCTGTATCCTCTACTCAAATCATGCCAGTAGCATAGATTATTTTGGCTTTTCTCAGTGGCAACTTTGCTCCCTGCGATGAAACACAAACATCTGGTAGCTTGTAAGAGGTTAAAAATATTCTTTAAAGCTGATAAAGGCATGATATGACTTTGGAAAATATGAAGTGTGTTTTCCTCGTGCTGTTACTTTCTGTAAGCACTTTGCGTTCACGGTGCCGCAGCTTCCTGCAGGAGAGGCTTGCTCGGTGGGACGGCAGGCTGGAGACAGGGGGTCTCACTGTTTTCCTCTCTTTGCTCTGGGGAAGACCTTTTTTTGTTTTATTTGTTTGTTCGTTGAATAAATGTCTCAAACCTGGGAATTTGCTGGTGGCGTTCACTGCCATGTGATCGCCGCCTTGTGCTGAGCATTTAGTTGTTCACGTCTCGAGAATGCAGGAAGAGGTTCCACCGAGTAACACCAGCTTTTCTCTAATTTCTTTATTGGAAGCGATCAGCTTTTTTAAGCTTTCTAAGCTATATTTGTAAATAATTGGGTGTAGACGTTTGTTACCTAGTTCCTTTTTTTTTTTTTTTTGTCTTCTTTTAAAAAAGTTTCCTCTTTCTACTGGTTCTTTTTTTAGCTGATGACAAACATTTATTTGAATTGTAGCCGTATGCCATGGAAACGGTAAAATTTACCTTGAAGAGCTGCTAAACATCTGCTGGAGTCCTGCAAACCTAAATGCTTTGGTTTATTTTCAGGGGAACCTGTTTGGGTATTGATTTTCCTGTTGATGCTTTGCCCCAGAGAATATAACCTTGCTTATCTACATAATTCTATTTTTCTTTTGCTGTTGCTGACCTGTAGAAAAGTGCTTTTTGTGGTACACTAGATATTTTTGCCTTGCAGAGCAAAAGTTAGGCTTCCTATTCATAACTCGGTGCAACACATTGCGTTAATATACCAGTCTGTAAGGGGGAGAGCAGGTTTGTGACGTGAATAACGCTAAACGTTTGCTCTGAATGACTTTAAGTGGAGTTTGGGTACTGGCTGTGGACCAGAGCTGCATAGTAATAGAAAATTTCTCAAATATAGAGCAGGAAGGAGTCCTTCCCACAGCTGCAAAATGGTGTTTATAATACAAGACTGTTAAAGCTTTTGAGAAATCAGTAGCTTGGACAGTGCTGTGTGTACAAGGCTAGAGCTCAAATCAGTTAGTCTCTTCTGTGCCAGAGTCCTGCTATTATTTTGCAGTAATTTTATCTTTCAACAGGAATCGCAAACTGTTGGTAAATGCCGTCCTAATGACTGGTTTTGGCTTTTTCTCCTCCTCAGGAAGAAGAATGCCAACGCGAATATGAAGTGAACCGTTTCCTATGCTTGCCACAGCGCCTGGATGCTCGTATCGGACGGTTAGAGACAGGGACTTGCCTCTTGCCAAACTGTTTGCTCGGACAAGATGAAGCCAAGGAGGAGCTTTCCGATGCGCTGGAGTCGCAGTGACTGCTGCCCAATTTAAAATCGGTATCAGACTGCCCCAGCTGCCTGGCAAGATGAAAGAAGTGGTGCTCTGGTCACCCGAGGAGGTGACGAATTGGCTAACGGAAAATGCCGTGCCGGAGTACTGTGAGCCGTTGAAGAGCTTCACTGGGCAGGATTTGATCAACCTCACGGAGGAGGATTTTAAGAAGACGCCGCTCTCCCGGGTGTCTTCTGACAGCGGACAGCGGCTATTGCACATGATTGAAACTTTAAAAATGGCTCACCACATCGAGGCTCACAAAAACGGGCACGTCAATGGGCACATCCGCAGCAGTGTTAGCGACACGGCGCGCGAGAATGGCTTTAGCAGTAAAATGAAGCTGAATGGGATGCCAAATGGGTATAAGAAGGAGATGATAAAGATCCCCATGCCAGAGCCAGAGCGCTCGCAGTATCCTATGGAATGGGGCAAGACTTTCCTGGCTTTTATTTATGCACTTTTTTGTTTCATCTTTACCACAGTGACTATCTCAGTCGTTCATGAACGAGTGCCTCCCAAGGAGGTGCAGCCTCCCCTACCAGATGCATTTTTTGATCGCTTTGATCGGGTGCAATGGGCTTTTTCTATTTGTGAAATCAACGGCATGATCCTTGTAGGACTGTGGTTTGTTCAGTGGCTGCTCTTAAAATACAAGTAAGTAAAACCTTTTGAAAACAAAGCGGTAGGGTATACCGCTGACAGCTTTTGGAGGTCAGGTACTGGTTTACATCCAAACAAAATGAAGCTTCTTGTGATCTTTTCTGATTTTGGTTCCCCAAAGTGAAATAGATATCATGGCGTAGGCAAACTGCTGTTTGTGTGGGCTGTTTGGGCAAAAGGCAGAAGTTACAGTCCAACTCCTACCTAAGAAACTATGAAATAGCCCTGGTCTTGTTTGCCCGGTTTAAGTAATCCGCAAGACTGAGATGATGGTTTATTCATCTTTTCTGATATTTTATACTACTTAATGTATTTCATGAGATGAAACTTTAAAACCGTCGTGCACTTTTACAGAGTGGCATTCCTTAAAGGAAATTTTCTAGAATGGTTAGTTTATTGTTGTTATAGGAATGTAAAAAAACCTGGAATTGCTTTTTTTAATGTGCACATATGTACAGGAGGAAAGATTTACTCCGGCTTGGCCTCTCGTTTTGTTTATTGGTGTAATCCTCAGCATCACTCTTATGTTGGTAGCTGCAGTGCCACCAACTGCACTCCAGCTGCCTGTGGTGAACAGGGGGGGGACCGTTCACTTTCTTGGGGTGTCTGAGCATAAATGTTCAAAACCAAAGGAAGCACCTAGAGAAGGTGACATGGGATTGCTCGCAAGAGTGGGGTGTCAGGTTAATAGGGCAATATGAGGGATCAAACCCCCTGTGATGGAGCTGAGCACAGTCTTTAGATTAGAGAACAGCAGAATCCATAAGATCCTTGGAGATTTCAAAGCAGTGAGACAGGGGTTGAGTTGATGATAAAGTGTGTTGGAATTGTTGATAGACCTGAAGATTCCCCCCAACCCCGTCTCCATTTGCTTTGGTGTGTTCGTTTTTACTTGCTTTAGAAGGGCTCTTTCTGGTGTTAGGGAAGATGTTTGGGAATCGCAGAGCTTTCCATTCCCAGTATCAGCCCTGGAATAGCTGGTCAGCGCTGGTTCAGCGTGCATAGTGGTCACAATGCTTTGGAGACCAAAAGTCATCTTTAATGTCAACGAGCAGAGGTATTGAAGGCTTAGAGGCTGAAGCTGTCGCTGAACAGCAGAAAGAGAAGAATGGGAGAGGTGCTCAGGGGAATGGGAGCCCAGTGAGGTGGCTTTATCTGGAGGACCTCATTGTCGTGGCTTTGGATGGTGAGCCACTAAGTGCTATAAAAAGAGCTGAGTTGCTTTTGTGGCATGAGTTATCACCTCCCTTTGAAACTTGATACCAGAATAAAGAGAGGGAATTAAGCCGCCTAGCCCTTCCTCACTTCTCTGACCTCTGATGGTGTCAGTGGTTGCCATTGCCACACTCCATTTGAGATGTGAGGATAAGACGTGAAGCCAGGTGATTGCTGGGCAGGATGAGACCTGGTTCTTTGCCTAATCAGATGACGGAGATACCGTTCATGGATGTCTCCAAGTGCAAGCTCAGGGTCACTGATGAGCCAGCAGCGTTGTTACCCATGGGCTGAATTGCAGCCAGTGGCTGAGTTGAACCTTTGACCGAAGGGGGCAACTTCATAGTTTTGGACTTTCTGAAACACTTTTCTTTGCCAAGCAGTGAAATTCTTATTGCTTGTCCTAGCAGATCAATTATTTGCCAATAACCTAATTTCATCCAAGCTGAGCCTGTTCTCTCAAGCAGTGAAGGGTGATAGAGATATGCCATTCATAATACTGCTGACTTGGGTCTTCCCTGTTTAGTCCAGGGATCACATGATGACGTTGAATAGGACCTACATGTCGTTTTTGGCCTGCAAAGTTGAGGCCAAAATGGAAGAGCGTGTTGGTTGTGTCTGTCCAGCTAACCTCAGTGCGGGGTTTCCCTTGGCCCCTGGTACCGCTTTCTTGCCTGAAAATTAATTTTACCTTCAGGTAGAGACTGGAGTTTCTGGCTGGCTTCGGGGCAAGGCACTAGAGTTGGTGCAAGGAAATCAGTGACAGCTTTCTTTGTACATCTGTAGAGAATACTGTCCATGGCGTTGGGTTGGTTTCTCACCAGAAAACAGGAGCAGGGTGGGTGTGCAGGTCTTGGCTGGGGACTCTGGGCTGCCCAAGTCTTTTTCCGCAGATACTGTGGGGAGCTCGAGGAGTCCAGGCGAACTGCCAAGGCAGAATTAACTTCTCTGGGAATCATTCCCAGATGTTTTGGGAGTAGTACAATGCTGGTTTTCCTCCATGCTTGACATCTGATTCAGCCTGCACGCTCATGGGATTGAAAAAGCAGCTTGCTCGCTACCCATGTTAGGTGAGGTCTGGATAGTTGTCATAAAAGTTGGCTTGGCCAGTAGTAAGCTTAAAGGTTGTACTTGCTGGCTGGATCGTGATCACACATGCACAAATTCTTTTGAGAAGGGAAAATATGAGGCTTCTTACATTTTTATTTTTTTTTAGTATTACGGTACAGAGAACTTTTGATGCAGGCTTTCCTAAGCTCAAATATGTTAAATCCAATCAAACCAAGTAGGTTTGTGGGTAATTTTAATTAAAAAACCCCAAGAAGTTCAGTGCTCGATAAAACACTGTCGCTTCTTCAGTCTCTCGAACTACGGTGCTGCTCCTTCTTTAATCCCCAACCCCCCTGTTTGTCTTTATACCGGGTTATAAAGCAAAGCAAGTTCACGCCTGGTTATAAAAGCCACGAACAAGTGTGAGATTTTTTCTTGGAAGGGTGATCCAATAAAGAAGTCCCCATACGAAACGCAGAGGAAAACCACTGCCCCAATGGCATGGTGCCTTCCCCTCTTAAATTTTAGTCCGTGGGGTTCCATTAATAAAGTATAATTTTTAACTCCCAGCTTTGTTCGTGCTTACACTGGGAGGGGGAAGAAAAAATATGAAATAGTGTGTTTCAATAGCAACGAGCATTTGAGTGCAAAATGCATTACACTGTAATAGTTGAAGCTTTTCTGATAAATCAAGACACACGTTGTTATTGATCTGGCACTGCAAAGTCATACTCCTCCGAGAGTGGAGCACTACAGTTTAATAACTCTGCCAAAAGCTATTAAAATAAAAGATGGCTGATTTTTGAGCTTCAAAAGAGCTCGCCTTGATAGAAATACTATTTTTTTAAAAAATAAACGCTTCAAAATAGCAACAAATGAAAGCCAGAACACGGAGCTTGTGTTGTAACCCTTGTATACCCCGACTGATCATAATTGTAAATAACAATGATTTAAAATCAGCTGAAACCCACAGGGTCTGTAACCAGCAGGACACAAAGGGTTGATGTTGTTAAGGTTGCGAACTGCTGTGTCTGGAGTTGCCCTTGATATTTTTGTAATGCTGGCAGTGATTTCTCTTTGAGCTCTATGTGAGCGCGGATGGAGGTGCCTCCCATCCTGATGGATGTGCCAGAAGAGGTTTAATCATCACAGCTCTTTCCTTGTGCTGTTACTAGCCGGTACGTAGCAGTGAAACTCAATCGGCCAGTTTTGGGGGCATCTGTCACTCCCGAGTCGAAGCTGCAGCTCTTTACCCCGTGTGCTCTTGCTGGTTTTGCCTCACGGTACCCCAAAAATGCCCTCTCTGTATATGTCAGCAACTTGCAGGCAGCTTCAGCTATGGCTGCTTGACTTGAGAGCAGCTTCCTGTGAAAACACCCCGTCCTGCAGCCAGTGCAGCTCTAAAGCTGTATTTCGGAGGTTTTGTTGCCGACGTGAATTGTTTCCTTTTGAATGCTGTTCAGGAAAGATGTGTTCTCACTCGTTTGGGTCATACAAGAGATTTCTTCTCGAGCATCCCTTTGTAATTACTAAATGTGTGTGTCAGCTGAAATAAACGTACTCCTTTTCATCTTATAATGAAAATATTGTAACTTTATCCCCTGCTTTGAACAGAAAATGAGTGACTGCTCAAAGCTAATGGTGGAGCGTGGGGCATGAAATCCCTTTTAACATCTTCAACACTAAACCTGCACAGGCTTTTGTATTCTAATCCTTATACTTACCGTAGTCACCTTCATGGGTAATGTTAGTTGATGTGCTTTTGTGTTTCTGACCTGTAAAGCGTGGGAATATTTGTTAAGTAATTCCATATTCTCCGGTGTCAGCTGATGCTGTCACAAGTTTCAAAAGCATGGAGAACAGTTGGTAGTTTATTTTGTTTACCTTTTGCATATTTTGTTTGCGTTGTGTGACCTGCTTTTCTTCTTTCTTCTAGGTCTATAATTAGCAGAAGATTTTTCTGTATAGTTGGCACACTATACCTGTATCGGTGTATTACCATGTATGTGACTACACTCCCAGTACCTGGCATGCATTTCAAGTGTTCTCCAAAGGTAAACTTCTGCCTGCCTTTCCATATTTTAATCTCTGTGTTTTCCCCCTTGTCCTGCTGTTACCAAAACTGTGAGCAACACTTTCTCAATAATTGTTACTAGTTTGAAAATACCAGTTTGGCCTGACGGGGATGTCCTTCTGCAGATCATCAGCTTCCCTCTCAGGGAAGGTGTTGACAGTTACTTTCGGGCAGCATAGGCATTCCCACCCTTTTTTTGAAGTGCTAACCTACGCAATTTCT
Source organism: Vanellus vanellus (assembly GCF_965231255.1). NCBI lineage: Eukaryota > Metazoa > Chordata > Aves > Charadriiformes > Charadriidae > Vanellus > Vanellus vanellus. Next base: position 41,003,656 of record NC_138912.1, on the reverse strand, counting down.
CTAGCACTTTCAACCGATTTGCACGATCAGCATTTTTCTGTCTCCACCGAAGCCGTCGAAGGTGTTCAGCCTGCAGAGGTGGCACGTGTGACTCATTTCTAAACACCTCAGTGTGTCAAATCCAAGTATGATTTGTATTTGAAAATGGGCCAAAGAGACTTTTCTGAGGCTGGTGAAACTCTTGTCTCCTTTGCAGCTGTTTGTCCTTGTGTGTATATTTGCAATTGTGTTAGCGCGAAGACTTGCCACCTCCTCCCCAATCTAGCAATGATTCCTGTTTGTTGTGCCAAGGAATAAAATGGGCTTGCGAAAGCCGTGGCTGAAACCAGGCTACTGAGGCAGAGGCGCTTGGGCAAGACCCTTGTAGTCAGCCTCAAAGGGTAATTCGGGTGCTTGGAGTGGAGATGGGACAGGGATGATGGTGTTGCGTCCATCTCATATCATGCGAGCGTGGCCCTTACTGCAACATGCTCTTTGTGGTGGGGAAATGCGATCTAAAAGATTGGACTTCTACGGTAAGGAACAAGACACAAGTGCTCTTTCTCCATAGCAGCTCATCTCTGCGCCCTTCCTGGCATTGTTTGTGCTATAGCTTGATTTAAGCAGGCGAAAGGCGGGGCAAAACATAATTTCTGTGAAATATCTACCACACACGGCTCAACGGCTTTGTGCCGCCACGTGTGGCTTTTGGAGGCACCGAGGTCTTTTGTAAAGAGAAGTGAGTGGGAGAGGAGTCAACATTGTGTTTGATCGGTCAACCATTATGAAATTAAAAAAGAAAGAACACAGTTATTTATGGGCTGAAGTGAGTAAATCTGCCACTTTTGGAAATTTACAGCGTTGGCAAGTCCCGTTTCATTACTCGAGTAAAGACAAGCCCACATTGTGCTCTTCTGTTGCCCCGATAAGATGATTAGCTGGGCTTTCCTGAAACCTATAAATATATTGGTGGGAAAAGAATAAAAGAATAACCTCTCAACACCTTATTGAGTTATATATGATTGTGAAGAGTGGGCTTTGGGGAGCATTTTAATGTTTTGTAAGGAAATGTTTAATTGCTGCAAAGACCCTGTTGAAATCTGTCAGAAATTAAAGCTCGCTCTCGCTTTAAGAAGCGGAAATTATTAAAGTAAAAGAAAAACATGCCTATAATGGGCAGTTGGGGGGTGAGAGGGGAATCTGTGTTTCTTTGTGACTGGTAAATGGTTACTATGGATTTTAAAACTTTATAAAAATGAGGTAAGGATGCAGCACACATGTAGCCACATGCATTGATCTGTTCCTTTGAGCGCAGATGGTTCCTGCTTCCTGTTGGGTCCCGGAGGTGCTCAGTATGTTCTGGTTGTGCGTGTCCCACAGCATACGTTTTCTTTGTGGTTTTGTTTAACGTTTGGGCTTGGTTTAGAGCTGAGAGCAGCAAAGCAAAGTCCTGGGACAGTGCCAGCTGCCCTTTGGTCACCTGGGAGGAGGCAGAGGGGCATCCTCACCAGAAGGACATGGTTTGCTTCAATTTGGCTTTCCTAAGGTCAACCTTTGTCTCATTTCCAGTCTTTTTCCCTCTAGAAAAGTGCTGCTAGCTTTTGGAAAAAGCTGTGGATTTACAGATTGGTTTCATGTATCTGAAAATGTATCACTGCTTTAAACTCTGAAAGGTTAATGCTGATATTTTACCGTGCTTTTGTGTTTTATTTTTCCACCAGCTTTTTGGAGACTGGGAATCTCATCTGCGAAGGATAATGAAATTGATTGCTGGTGGTGGATTGTCCATCACAGGATCCCACAACATGTGTGGCGACTATCTGTACAGCGGTCACACCGTCATATTAACTCTTACATACTTATTTATCAAAGAGTGTAAGTTGGTTATGGTTCATGTGGAATTTCCTGTTGCTAATTGAAGAATTATTGTTGTGCTGGTCGGTAAATATAACTAAAGTAAAAATGCATGCTTTTTCAACTGAATAAAAATAATAGAACTTCAAAGACATGGGGTTTACTGAAAAAGAAAACTTTGGAGGCAAAATTAAACACATTACCATATAGATGTCTGAATTATTTTTTTTAAATAAAATGCTTCTTTAGAATATAATCGAAACCTTCGTTGCACCCTGCCTGATGAATGGTATTTCAACTATGTGTCTCCTAGTCTAGAGAGAGATGAGAGCCGTGCTAAGTGCAACGTTGCTCATTTTGCAAGAATCGGGCCATAATGTATGCATTTATCTTTTGTGAAAGGCAAAAGGAATGGATTGCCGCCTATGTAAAATCAATATTGAAATACAAATCATCTGATTTTACTGACCAGGTTATATTATATCATTATGTATCGGGCCTGTTTCTCAAAGATTTCGTAACGTTTCTATTTTCCCGGGATCGATTACCCCTGAGTACAATTTTAAGTTACACCTTAAGAGAATGGTACTTACTTTGCCATCTTGGCGTTCCTGTTCTTAATCTTAATGCAGGCACCGCACTACCCACCCAGGATTGCAGTTGGCGTCCTCTGCTTCTTACAGCAATAGTCTTGCACACTGATAACGTTACGCTTTGAAATAATCACTGCTTGTCCTTTCCAGATTCCCCACGGCGACTCTGGTGGTATCACTGGCTTTGCTGGGCCCTCAGCATTGTTGGGATGTTCTGCATCCTCCTTGCTCATGACCACTACACTGTGGACGTGGTGGTGGCTTACTACATCACTACAAGACTTTTCTGGTGGTATCACACAATGGCCAACCAGCAAGTGAGTTTCTCCCAGGCTTTGGATCTGCATGACCGTTTGTTGTAGCGTGGGGGTGGATGAATGTCCACGCTTTACCTTGGGCCTTTCTGCAGGAGTAGGAGCGGACTCACCTGTGTCTTGTGGAGCGTCCCTCTCTCTCCCTCCTCACATTGGGTTTGCAGGAAGGAAGGAGCCATCACTGGTTGGGTTCATCTTGTTGTCTTGGCCGCAAAAATATCTGTAGGTCTACCTGCAGGCAGGCAGGCCTCTGCTTCTACTGTGTAACCTCCATTTTTGAAGTCCTTCTGAATTTGGCCCAGTTGGCTGGTTGGCTTCTCTGTTGCATATAACTGCAGTTAATTATGTTTAAGACAGACCTATTATGATGATAGGACATTAGTGAATATTGCGATGGTACAGATTTTGAGATCATATCGGGGTCTTCTAGGCACTGTGTCATATTATTCCAGTGGTTTTGATGCTACTTGAAGCAATACACCGCAGTCAAGCTCTGTGGTATGTTTTTCCCACCAAATGCCTAATTACAAAGAATGCACTTTGATGTTCAATCAGTTTGGGAACCACTGTGTTTGATAGCAATCTGTGCCCAGACTTTAACTCTTGTCATACAGCACCAGGCTGACTTCCATGCTTTGATTTTGCTTCTGGGCTCTGTCAAAACAATGGTGCTGAGTGGCTGTGCTTCCAAACTTGAAGCTACTGAAGTCACGATTGCCTCGAGTGTTAAGGAGGACTTGCTTCAGAAAGCCCTTTGCCTTACTGTATGGAAATGTACCCGTTTTGCTGCATGATGTGACTCAGAAGATGGCTAAGTATTGCTTCCCTAAGCTTCTGAGATGTTGGGAAATGCCGATCCCTGGATCCTTACTTGAGCGTGCATCTCCTTCCTGGTGCTGCTCCAAGTTCAGAGGGCTGTAGCTTGTGTCTGACCTTAAAATTAAAAGCAGAAGCCCACTGGGGCTAAAGTGGGTATGTTTTACGTGTGAGTTTATGCCGTGGAAAGAAAGCTTAGCGTACAAGCCCCATGCTCACGCTTTCCGGTGGGCTGATAAAATGCTCCCCTGCCCTGGTGTTGCAAACGTGCGGCAGGGTAGTTGGATAACTCCCTCGGTGCCTGCCCACTCCTTGTGTCTCAGCTGTGGCTTGCCCACGGCTAGGAGAAGCCAAAGGGTGGGTTTGAGAGCACGTGGAGGGCAGGGCAGGGTTTGTTACCTCCTCTGGATGGGTTGAGGCATGCCTTGCTCGTTGCCCTGTAGGCATGCAGCCGGGCTCTGAAGTGATTCTTGAGCTACGTGTAATTTCAGAGGTATGTATGGAAACGGCTGCGCTTTGGATTGGTTGGGTTTCATGCCCAAAGGAGAGGAGAAGACTGATCTTTTGGGCTGTTCGTTCTTTTCCTGGTGGGACCGTTGAACAGCTGAGGTCTTGGAAGTGAGGGTGAGCCTCGTCCGGGAGCAGCGTTTGGTGTGCGCAGGGAGGCTGTGGAAAAGTAGCTCGCGAGTAAGTGACGTGCCTTTTTGTAATTCTCTTTTTTTCGGATTATTTTTATGCAGGTGCTAAAAGAAGCTTCCCAAACTAACCTCCTTGCAAGGGTCTGGTGGTACAAGCCCTTCCAGTACTTTGAAAAGAATGTCCAAGGAATTGTACCTCGCTCCTACCACTGGCCCTTCTCCTGGCCGGTGCTGCACCGGGGCAGGCAGGTGAAATACAGCCGGCTGGTGAATGACACATAACAGCGTGTCAACGGACAAAATTGGGGGGGGAAAGGACCTGTCCCAAGTGCTAAGAACTCCGTACGAGAAGATGCCATAAAAAAAAATACAAAATCAACTGCTCCCTAACCCTTTCTTTTAACAGTTCCCTTGACTTAACCTATTCAGTTACCTGGTAAGCACTGTGATCTTTTTTTCTCTCCAAAGGATCTGCGTTGGACAACAATAAAGAAAATTTAACTTATCATGCACTGTTACACATTTCTTGTTAATAGATTTGGGATTTACATTGACCCATCACCATGTTCCTTTGTATATGATGCGACAGCATAAATGAAAGCTTTTATATCATAAGTTCTGGTCTTTCCAGTCACGTCTGGGAATAAAGCATATTATTTTCTTGGGAAAACATACTTTTCATATCTCTTGCCCCAAAGATTGGGCTGTAAGCCATTTTCTAGCAAATGACTATATGAAGGTTTCTAAATACCTGCCTTGGGTAAAATCGAGAAATCTTTCTACCTGTTGCACCGCGCTACGAATAAGATGATAGACACAGGAAGGTTTGGTAATCTTGATTTTGTAGAATCTGCAGTGACTGTGTCAAAAAGTGAAAAAAAAAAAAAAAAAAAAAAGAAGAAAAAGTTGTAAAGTGATTTTCTAAGTATTTCCTAACTTTATTTTTCGAAATGTGTATGAAAATTAAATTTAAAAAGATTTTTACATGTCAGAGAATAGAGAGTTAAAATTTAAAGAAAATGCTTCTTGGGAGAGAGAGATTTGTCTATGTTTCTAGTGCCTTTCTTGTCTTGATTGTATGGTCAGTAGGCAGTCTTAAATGTTTTTATTTAAAATAAAGTATTCCATGAAAGCAGAATTATATATACTGTATAATTACTAATTTTTGCATTTATAGCTAAATTAAACTGGAAATTTGCTTATAATGTTGAAATTGCCATGTGTAGGGAAACAAACCGTAAACCAAATAAAAAGGGTCCGATCTTGCTCACACATTGTGGGTGGGTCAAACTAAAAGGTATCACTTTATTGTCTACTTGGTAGCTGTATTTTAAAAAGAAAAAACAGCCATGAATTCCTGTTTTTTAAGAATTTTACAAATGATCACTGAGTGAACTACGAATGGTTTCTCCATCCCGTATCAAAATGTTGTTGAGAAACAACAAAGAGAATCTATTTCTTTAAAATATTTGTGCAGAAACTGCATGTAATTATAAGTTTCACTCCTACCATACATACTGTATGTTTGGGGAAGTATTCTATCCTAAACTTGCCAATGTGCAGAACAAAATAGTTTTTTTAAAGAATGAAGAAGAGAAAATATATATATAAATATATATATATCCATTCTGTATTTTACGTGAAGCAGAGTTATCTTCTGTAGGGTTTTTGTGTATTCACAAGGTGATATTTGTATTGTAAAATAACAATGGTGAAGGAAAATAAAAAGGCTTTTGACAAATGTAGTTTCCTTTATCTTTTTAACCTTAAGTTTAAATTTAAAGCTGGGTTTATTCTTCCAAACCTTGCCTTTAATTTTATGTGTTATTGCACTGTAGGCCATCCAATTTGGACTGTATGGAAACTGCATTGATTTTGAATTGCTGTTCGCGTTGGGCAAACCAGTGCCTTATCTGAAATAAATGCTATGCAATAGATTCCGATCGTGCGGGAGCTGGGAGCAGATGGGAGAAGCCTTCCTGGGAGTCATCCACCAGGGCTTGAAAAATCTACCCCAAAACTGCTGGGACGGAGCATGTTGCAGGGTCAGCATCAGTCCGGTCACTTCAGTGACCAAAAAAAAAGTGACATTTCTGTGAGTACGTAGTAGTGAAAGTGTAATTTCTTTTCTTCTTTTTTTTTTGGGGGGGGGGACATGGTTTATCTCCAGTTCTCTGCCCCATCCCTTACCTTTGGCCAAAAACTTCCTCGAGGAATTGATGGGGTGTTCCTTCTGCCGCTTTGCCTCGTCGTTGCTTGGGATGCTGAACAAGACTGACCCGTTTCTTTATCGGTTCTCTTTCTCCCCTGGAGGGAGGGGATGTCTGCACGCCCCTTGCTTCTTGGCAGAACCCTTTGCAACAGGAGCTGCAGAGCTGCCTGTGAATTTTCGGGCACAGCTCCGCACGCTTTACCTTCAATTGGCGGTATTATCTTTGCCAACTGTGTGGTCGCAAAGTCAATTTTTAACAACAACAACAACAAAAAAGCTAACCCGACCTGAGATGATTGCTTGAGAGAATTCACGCTCCCAGACATATACAAACAAGTAGATTTTTCAAGACCTGGCATTCACGCCCATCAAAACCATTGACATAAGTAAATGTATGGATATATGCACATGACATTAAATGGAATCTGCTGAATTCTGCATTGTAGTGTCTGACTTACTGCACGGACCTTGCTTAACGTGGCTTCGGTATTTTCCCAGCAGAGCTGCGCTTTGGTGGTGCAGAGGGTGCTGTCTTCAGGAATCAGCCTGGGCGAGCAGGGACGTGGAGCTCAGCGGTGTGGCGTTGCTCTGGGTGCTGCCTGGTCCGGAGGAGGGGACCAAGGGAATAGATAGGGACAAAATTGTTGTACGTCAGCGTTGACTCCAGGCTGTGGTGCAGGTGCTGCCTTGTCCTCCTTCTTCCCTGGGAGGGTCTGCTCAGCAGCACCGGCTTTTTAAGATGGGTGATGGCGGGGACTGGTGCGTGGAGTGCAGCTGCTCGTCATTGTTTAGTGTTGTGCTAACGATTGGGCATCCCAAATTTCCCACTCTTGAGCACTTCAGCTGTGTTTCCCCCAAACCACTCAGGTACGGTATGCCTCTACAGTGATTCTCACTTTCTGGAGAAGGGTAGCCAAGGGCTGACGGTGGTCTCCTTGGAGACTTTGAAGTTTCTGTGGTGAAATCCTTGGGCAACTTCATGTCCTACTCCCAATTAGAGGCCGAACCACCACGTATATTGTCCCCTTGCCGTGGGGGGTGCCTGGGTGCTTTGTGTGCGTCTGTCTTTGGGTAGTGAAGCTTGGGGACACGTGGACCTTTGCCGTTGATACTCATCAGAGGTGAGCACAGCAAACTTGTGCCAGTGTGGAACAAGAAGGCAGTAAAAGAGCTGAAATCGGTGGTGGGCTGCCTCGATCGAGGTAAACAGAGCTAATGGCTCTTCCCATATTGTGCCAGTAAAACCATCTTCTCTTGGCTTGCTATTGAACATTGGGTTGTTTAGTTTGAGGGCGTCTGTAGGAGGACAGACAGGAGCCAGGTTTGGGTGTGGTGGGGTAAACCGTAACGTGTTGTCCAGTGCAGACTCGAGGAGGCTGAAATTTCAAAGAGGGGTCTTCACCAGAAAAGGCTGGAAAAAAGACAGCTTAAGGTGGAGAAGGACCTGGCAATCACCCGAGTCATGGACAAACAGAAATGAAGATCTTTGCCGGGAGGGTGGAGTTTGATGTTGCTGAGATCCATCTCAATTTAGGCCTTCCAGGTGGGGAGAGTTTTAAGACCCAAGCGTCTCAATCCCTGTAACCTGGCAGCAACGAACATCTTCCTTGTAAAAAATTAACATCGATTTTCCAGCACTGGTGCATCCTCTTAATGTCATTTCTGCCACTGGTTATCCACATGCGCTGTTGGCTTGGCAGGGAATATTGGTGAGCACCAGGATTTGGGCATGACACCCGCTGCCCATCCATTCTGCAGCCTTCTTTAAACAAGTAAGCACACCTCTAGCAAGGTTTTGGAGCAGGTGGGAATCCCCAAACTTGACTGCAGATGGTTTTCAGCAGCAGCATCCCAGCCCTGGTGGTTGCTCTTGCTGGCAGACGGTGTGTAGGCATGGGTGGCTACAAAGCAGCCCGCCGTGTTCGTTTTCTGCCTAAGTTTTGCCCAGAAAAAAAGCCAGGAGAACTTAGTTTGGGAAGTATCTGCTGAATTCTGCACTGTTCTTTTTCAGCCTCTAGGCCCAGGGGGTAAAGAAGGATTTCCCCATCTTGTGCCAGAGCTCTTCTGCTTTGCATGTGCCGCCTGGCTCTTCCTCAGGGCAATGCTTTCCCCCTGCTCTCCCGCATCCCAGGTAAGTGCCATGCCCGCCTGGCTGCTGCTGAGCAAAAACGTCCATCCGGGGCCCGGGAAGGACTCTGATATACGTTGTTTTGGGTGCAAATGAAGATGATGTTGCCACCAACAACACTGTTGGTGTTTGCTTTCCAACAAATGCTTCCAAATGCGTCCAGCTGCCTTGTGGTCTTGTTGCAGGTTGGTGAAGGGGACAAGGGGAAATGGGTTGGCTTGGAGGAACGTGCTTCAGCCAGGAGACAACAAGCTGAAGCCAAAATTGGCTGCTGTAGGGTTTCTTCTGGAGTCTCCTACACTCCTAAGCACTGAAAGTGCTGGTGGTGTAGGCTTAGGAATCTCTTAACCGATTTTGCTCTCAAAAGACTTCTGTCAAAACAAGGATGTCTCCCTCGATCACCCCTCTCAGATCACGGGGATGATCCTCCAGGGAGTGCCATGGGGTCCGGCTGCTTTGGAGTTGGTCCCATCCCCTTTAACAAGATGGGGACAGCTCACCACAAGAGCAGACCCGTAGGGTTCTTTCACCCCCTGGAAGGCTCAAAGCAATTTATCCAAGCCCTGCTTCTACCGAGGCTTTGTAAAGCAGCTACAGAGCTGAAGGGTCTCTCCTTTGGACCTATTTATGATGTTCTGGGTGACTTTTGGCCCATGTACCCCCTAACTCAACTAATAACGGCTTCTGCTTGGATTTCACCACTGGTTGCCCTCAGCCACGGTACATGCCAACCACAGCACAGCGTTATCGTAACCACTGATTTTCTTTTTCCCTGGGAGAAAGAGACATTGCCAGACAAGTTATTTGAGCAACCCTTTGTTTTGAGTTAATTTTGATTCATCTCAGCTTCTTGTAGGTGGAGTGGGTCAGGTGCGATGAGTCAGAGCTGCGAGTCTGAGCACAGGGCAGGATTTGCCACCCGGCAGGGTGGTTTTGGCTCTGGCAGCCCTCTGCCAGGTGAGCAAGCCTCGGATCTCCCTCCAAGATGATTTTTTTTTCTTTTTTTTTCTTCCCTTTTCCACCATATTTTATAGGCTTAAATGAAAGCTGTGGTGGGTTGACCTTGGCTGGACGCTGGGTGCCCACCAAGCCACTCTGTCACTCCCCTCCTCAGCAGGACAGGGTGGGGAGAAGATAAGATGGAAAAACACTCGTGGGTCAAGATAAAGGCAGTTTAAGAAAGCAAAAGCAAAGGCTGCGTGTGGATGCAAAGGAGAACAAAAGATTTATTCTCTACTTCCCATCAGCGGGCAATGTCCAGCCACTTCCCAGGGAATCGGGGCTTCAGGATGTGTAGCAGTTGCTCCAGAAGACAAATGTTCTAATAACTCCCATGGATCTGATGTGTCAGGCCATCGAATCCACACAGTCCAGTATACCCGGTCCTCCTTTCCTCCTCCTGGCCAAAGGCAGGGACTCTCTGTTCCCGTTCCTGGGCAGAGTATTCACTGTTTGATCCTTGTAGTGCCAGACCACAAGTCCCCTCACCGGGATCAAGGGAGGTGATCTCAGTTCTTCTATGTCTGGGAGATCGCTTATTGCCTTCTCGTGTCTCTACAGCAACTAAGCCGGCAGCCTTCTTGGGTGGCCCCTCCTTAACAGCTGAATTCCCTCTCCGTTCATGTACACAGGCTTCCAGCTTAAAGGTGGGTTCACCATCCCATTCCCTCATGTCCTCCCCTGGTCACGCAGGAAGAACCAGAGTGTGCCACAAAGCATGTGCTTGAAGCTCCCTTTCCCTCTGACCAGGGCAGGAGAGGACTGATTTCTTGGGGCACCCCTGACAGCCAAGGCACAGGCCCAGTAGGGTGAGGAGGTACAGAGATTTTCTTCAAAATTTTGAAGCCAAAACGACACTCTCTCCACAGTTGGTGTATCCGTATCTGGGTAATACGTGGCTGCCGAGCTGTTAAGAGTATGACGCTGGGGCACTTTGAACCACCTTCATCCATGTCACCCTTGTGCACAGGATCTTCTCTGGATCTTTGGAGATCTCCTCATTGTTTAGATCGCTGTAGATGGCTTCCAGCACCGCTAATTCTCTCAGGTACTGGATGCCTCCATCTGCAGTGGTCCATTTTCCTGGGGGGTTCACAAGATCTGTGAATTGATATCTTGCCCTTATACTTGAGCCATCTCCAGAAACTGCAAATTGCTGCTTCTTTTCCAGTTCCTCTCAATTCCCCAATTTCTAGCAAGGGATCCCAGCTGTTGGGCTTCCTTATCTTCTGGTTGCTGAGTGTCAGCCCTGTTATCCCAGCGTCAGGGCGGCCAGGCAGCAATCCGCTCACCTGGCTGGCGGCTGTAATCTTTCCTCATGTCTTGAAGTCCTGATGAAGTCAGGGACCAGGTAGTTTCTCTTACTCCTTCCTTAGCTGGGGAAGGACTTTTTACTCGGGCATGTAGTGATAGGATGAGGGGGAATGGCTTTAAACTGGAAGAGGGCAGGTTCAGATTAAACATTAGGAAGAAATTTTTCTCTGTGAAGGTGGTGAGGCACTGGGAAGAGGTTGCCCAGAGAGGTTGTTGAGGCCCCATTTCTGGAGATGTTCAAGGCCAGGCTGGACGTGGCCTTGGGCAACCTGGTCTGGTGGGAGGTGTCCCTGCCCAGGGCAGGGGGTTGGAACTCGATGATCTTCAAGGTCCTTTCCAACCTAAACCATTCTATGATTCCTCCAATGTCTTTGTCGAAGGAACAGCTTCTTGATCCAACCTTTTCTCCTCTTCCTCCTCCCTTACTAATTGATGACAGGGGACCTGCTGTTTTCCTTGCCTACTGTTTGTTTTTCACTACCAGGGCAATCACTGTAGTTGTTGTTGGTTTTTGGGTCCCTGCCTCAACCACAGTCCTCTGATAGTAGTGAACCATGGCTGAGTGGGCACAGGCCAGGCCCCAGTACAATGCTAGAAGCTGCTGGTTTTCACTGGGTTAGGCAGGCCACCCCCCTGGTGGCGTGTCAGTTTGCCGGGGTTACTTGCCCATTCAGGTGTAAAGTCCCAGGTTATGGGGGAGGTGATAACTGCCCTAGGAACCTGCCCAAATCCTTCCACACACCCTGCCACCCAGGCACTGGACACCTCGGGGCACATTTCAGTATTGCCTCACCCAAAAGTTGTCTTCTCTTACAGCAGGACACCACCAGATTCCACAAACCCCATAATATGCCAACACTGTTAATTAGGAGTATTAAACAGGTCACGTAAGGGTGAACAAGGACCTCAGAAACCTGCATAATAAAACCATCCACTTCAGTCCTGGGTAGGAAGATGGAGAAGTGCACCATCACCCTCTCCACAAGACAGCTCCCCGACCACAAGAAGCCCAAAGCAAAGCACAGAGCCGTTGTTTATGCGAGCATGTTCCCAAGCTCAGCGAAATAAAGAGATAAGCAGTGCAGCCAACAAACAGGAGCTCACCACTTAATAGCTATTATAGCATGCTTAATACAAAACTGCCCTTGTCTTGAGCCCCAGGTTGACCTCGGCTGGCCACCAGGTGCCCACCAAACCGCTCTATCACTCCTCTCCTCAGCACACAGTGGGGAGAAGATAAGATGGAAAAAAAAAAAAAAAAAGGCCAAAAACTCATGGGTCAAGATAAAGGTAGTTTAAGAAAGCGAGGGGGGCACGAGGGGGGATGCTTCAGTTTTGAAAGCAGTAATGTTCCATACGAGACGGGGAACACGCGTTTCGCCTTTTGCTGCTCCTTTGAAAGGTCGATAGCAAAATATTTTCCGTTTGTGGTGAAGCTTTAACCCGTCTGCGTTTAATCTGTGGATAGATTTAAGGCATGCGATCTGAAGAATTTTTGGGTGTTCCCATGTCTGAACATTTAGGTGCTTGAGGCCCTTGAGCGACACCAGTAGCCCAGTGCTGCGGCTGCAGCAGGTTTTTGTCGTGTGGCTCTTTATGGGCCTCCTCTTCTGGTTTTCTGTCCCTTTGGCATCACTTCTGCTCTCCTCTTGCTTTCCTGTTGAAGTTTCAGGTTTTAACTGTACCCACAGAAAGGGGTTCTGAGCTCAGGTGATGTGTTTAGAGCTGGCTTTAGCCGTGTTTCCTTGTGTTGCTCAAGCCCAAGCTCAGACAGCTCCTTTGAGAAGGCAGGAGAGGAACATCCACAGCCGAAGCTCCTGTTGAACCCAGTGGGATGAGCTCTCCTGGCTGGGGGGGGGGGGACTTTGACTTTCCCAGAAGAACTAGATTTGACTTTCCCAGAAGAACTAGAGGTTTCACAAAGCGATGGAAGGCAGCTGCACTAAAGCCCACTTGGACTGGCAACCTGTCCACCACACTCAAGTTTTCCAAAGAAATACCTGAGGAGCTTTAAGCCCAGCTTGGACCTTGGTGAAACACCTGAATTGCGCCATTGGCCACTGGAGGCAGAAGATGATCCAGAAAGAAATCACTGCATGTCCCAGGTGTTGGGCAACCAACAAGGAGCTCGAGTGAGAACTTGTGCTAGCGCTTGGTGCTTCTGGGTCAGTCTGTGTGCCAGTGTGGTCATGGGGCTGTACTCAAGCATGGCCATCACATCCATGACTTTAGCACTTTACCCAACGGAGCCACCTACTGTTGCTTGGAGCAGGCACATGAGTGTTTTGACCAGGAAAGGTGGGGAAGAAAATCCACGTGGTGCTGCCTGGATCATCCCCTGGTGTGTCCTTGCCAAAGCCTGAACAGCTTTTTGCTGACAGCTCTGTGCAGACAAGTTATCTCCTGCCATCAGGATCCTCCTGCGTCAATATAAAAAGGACTTTGGCCATTTTTTATTAAATAAACAACATTATCTAAGAGGCCTCATAGTTTCTTTCCCCTCCTCACATCCAGGATCCCAGGCTTTGATGAACATCTTGGGTCCATACAAGCAACATGCCCGTATTGAGATGTTGATTGTTTCAATGTTCTGCTCAGGAACTGGCCAGGGTTCAGCAAATAGACTTGAATCAAGGTTTCCGACCTCCAAGTGATGAGGACTGCAACGTGCCTGACCTTCCTGGAGAATTGCTCACTGCTACGGGGTGTCTGCAGTGGCTTCCCAGGAAAAGAAGAAAGATTCACCCCCCAGAAAAAAACGCGGGGTTGATGCAGCCAGTTTCAGTGGCTGCAGAAATTCAGCCAGGCTTTCTGGTTTCATAGATGGAGGCACAAAATGTTCCCACATAATAAAGAAAAGCCTGGGCTACACAGTGTTTTGTTTTGTTTTTTTTTTTTAAAAAAAAAAAAAAGTCCGTCTCTTCATTACTTATCTACCCTTTTGATACTCCCCAGCAGAGGCAAACAAAAATTCAGCCAGATTATGCGGCAGATCTGTCCTCTTCCCAGCTCTGTGTATGCAATGAGTTATACCAGCTGGTGCGTCTCTTCTGGGCTCCCGTTTTTTTTTTTTTATGAGTTTAATTGACAGAGAGGCAGCAGAATTGGTGTGAATCTCCAGGAGGGCCTTTTGAAGATGTTCAAGAACACCACACCCCGTCCAGCAGACAGAGGTGTACGAGGCAGTGGAGTTTTGCAAGCACAAAGCAGCAGGTGCTTCACCCCAAACATGGCCTTGGGCTTGCTGGTAGAAAATGAAATTTTAATTATAATGCAAATGAGCATGTGTTTTGGCTTTGGACCGTTCACGCTGAGATGTCTCTGCTCTGTCAGCCAAAACTCAGTCGGGCATGGAAAAAACGGGATGGTTGGGCTGCTGTCCCCATGATGACGGGCCACAGCAGGAAAGCAGAGATCCTTTAGAGAAGAGTTTTATTCTCTTGCCTCAGCAAGGGCAGTCATTCCTTTAATCCTCACTGCTTAAAGTATTAATTTTATTTACTATTTTTAACAGATGAAGTTTTTTCTGCTTGTTTGGCTTAGGTCTGACATGGCTAACGCAGCCCTATTCCTGGTGGGAACAAATTGCCTCTTGTTGTGATTGCATCCAGCATTCCTGTCTGGCCCCTGGAAACCTCAGGCATCTCTGTGGGTTAGCCAAAAATGGTCTTTGTGAGGAGCACCGCAGCTTTGGGTGAAGGTCTACTGCGGGCTCAATTCGAGTGAAGCCACTCTGAGCCTCTGTCCGCGAGGAGCTCAGACATGAACAAGTATTAAAGCTGGAACTAAACCGCACTGGGAGACCATGTGAAGGACCGCGAAAATGAGAGGGGAGGAAGATAAAACCGACCAGGCTTTAGGCTGTTTCCCTGGAGTGGAGTGGGCGACAGCAACGCACCACTGATGGAGTGTTACGTCCTTCTCCGTGGTCTGTGGGAAAGCCAGAGCTATGATAAATTCCGGGTTAAAATAAAGATTGAGAGAAAAGGAAGGAAAGAAAAGGGACAGAACAGATGAATAAGCACTCTGTTTATTTAATCTTTTCTGTGACCTTCTTGAATTTGAGTTTCCCTGGGGGAAGAGCACCTGGAAGGCCAAGGGCAGGTGGGAAGTCCTCGGTGTTCCACATGTACCTTCCCTCTGTGTCTCTTTGGTGATTTTCCCCATCTCCTTTCCTGCGTGCTGATCTTGGAAGACCAGGATAGAGGGATTCTGTTTCAGAAGGTTTGTTGAGAAAATTGTGGTCTCCTATGCGTTTAGAAGGGAAGAGCTTAGTTGTACGTGGCCCCAGCTTTGATGGCTTGCACAAGGCAAGGTCTCTGAGAGACCAGGAGATGCTGGTTTCGTGCAGGCTGGTTCTAAGGTGAAATGTGGGTGCTGGAGGAAAGGGCCAGTTCTCTGAAATGATCTGCTCTTGCTCTGGAGGGGTGAGAAACTAAAAAATGAGGATCAGAAAGGGAAGCAAATGCTTCATTGGTTTACTTTGTAAATCAAATCTGCTTTTTTTTTTTTTTTTTTTTTTTCCCCAAAGGATTGTATGTTGAGATGGTTTAAATCCTCTTTCTTAATGGTTTGGAAGCACAACTTTCACTGCATAAGGAAAAGTACATTTGCAAGTCTGTTTACGGCATTTCCTTCTCTCAACTATGCCTTAATTGCTTCAGTGGATCTATTAATCGTGAGTGGCTTTAGAAGTTTTTCTTTTTTAATTAAGGACACACTAACAAAATATTTTTAACTTTCCAAATGTATGAAATGTCTCTAAGACAGAAAAAATAGCGTCAGTTTATCCTCTGGGATTTCTTTATGTGGTTTACCGACAAAGTTGTTCCAAATCCATGTTGTTTAATGCCACTGAATGAGAGGATCCACAGTCCCCTGAATGCTCGTTGTCAAACATTTTCAAGTAATTCAAACCTGGTACCTGGTCTCATATGAGAAATCAAGAGTACCCATCAGGAGAAGGCAAGACCAGCTGAGTGTTTCCATGAGTTGGTTGGGTGGTGGCGTCAAACCAAGGGCTTTGCTGCCTTGTCCCAAAGTGCTCTGCAGCATTTACGCTATGTTGAGAAAGAAAATCCCGTGCTGTTTGCAGTTACTGAATGTGTCTGGGAAGGGTACAAATCGGTATCGGGTGAGAGCAGTGATGGGTAGGCGCCGTTTTTCAGTAGGATAAATATTATAAATAAAATATAACTTTCTTTGGTCTCATTTAGCACAAAATGGGAAGAGGAAGAAGTTGGAGGACTCTTGGTCTTGGGAAAGAGGACGATCTCTGGGAAGCCTTTCATCTTATGAGAAGGTAACTTGACCTGTTACAACGTGCTACCAGCTTGGATGTGTAGGACCAGGTTGTCCAGGCATTACCAGACAAGGACCTCACAAAGAAAATGATTTTGCTGGGTCTGCATACATTTGACACGTGTGTCCTCTTTCAAATCCCACATTTTCTCCCACCCCCAACACAGAGCGTAATTTCAGGGATGTCCCGATCCCTCCAACCATGACTACCATTGCTTCCCAGGCTCTGGTTTCCTTCCAGCCTGGATCCACAGAGTTACCGATCTCAACCCAATTTGTCATTGTTTCTCTCTAGATCGACAGTGACTCTGAGGTGCTCGGGGGTACCTGTTGCACTGCCATGTCATGACCGCTGTGTGCTCCATAAATACTTTTATGGCCACCGGCTTGGTAATCCACCTTCTCTGGAGGCACTGGGCTGCATTTCCCCGGGTAGGAAGGAGTTCAGAGGGATTTACCAAGACCTTAGCACTTCAACTGAGGTCTGTGCAGTCCAGAAAGTCTCTTTTCTGTACCAAAAAGCTTGTTGGTTCTGCACTCCTGAGCCAGGGTGGATGGACATGGTCATGCTACCTGGGGGACATGGGGAGCTGTGGGTCCCCATAACCTCATTGAGCAGTCTTTTTAAAAGGAAAACATTTAAGTTATTCCCAAAAATGTGCTTTGAGTTGCTATCAAACTTCCTTTTCCTCCTCCACCCCCAGCAACAGCTGGGTTGTCTTTTCCGGATTTATAAGGCCTTGGAGAGGTCTTTTCTTTGGATTTTTTTGCATTTCATGGGGTGAGACTGGCAGGACACGCCATCACTATATCGACTTCTTAAAACTCAGTATCTTAAGTTTTCGTAGTGATCTAGCAAATATACCACCTCCAGGAAGAGCTCTTGCTTTTCCTGCCAATGCACAACCTACTCCTGTTTCATCTCTGTCCCAGGACCTTTCCCCTGTCAACAGAGTGATTTGACCACTCATGGTTTTGTCAAATGAGGCTCTTTAGTTACCTCCAGGACCAGTGCACAATTTGGGGCAACCTTGTGACCTGAGGCAGGGCATTCCCAGCAGCACAGAGGTCACCAGGGGTATCTGTCAGCCCACACAGCAAAGCAGGTTGTTTCTCCACCGATGGCAGGGGCAAGTGCGTTCCTTCGGCATTGCAGCGAGGAGATAACGTATCAGTAAAACTCGCTTCTCCCCACTCAGCTGGTCCAAAAATCGCTGAGTCAAAAGGCGGTACTGAACATGACCTTGAAGTGGTGGCTCAGACTGCATGTACGCGGCGCTGGCTGGAATATTAACCTTTGGATTAGGGTGCACAAAAGAAATGGCGATGAGAGAGGAAAACTGAACCTCCTGAGATGTTCTGCTGTTGGAAGCTGAGTCGGGGGGGAAATGTCGGAGGTGGTCCCAGCCTTAAATTCCCACCGAAACGCATAGGTGCTTGTATACCCTGGTACACCTGCTGGGGTGTTGCTCACTGGGTCTTTCATTGCCGCTGCCAGCAAGGGCAAGCAGCCGCTCTCTGAGGGATGCGATGGGTCCCATCATGTTAGGGAAGAGACAACTGTCAAAATCCTTTGGATAAAACATGCTTTAGAAGCTGGTAAATTTATGCACATTGCAACCTATCTGGGACTCCAAAGGAAAAGAGATGGAAAAAGCTGAGTTTTAATAAATAAAAATACATTAATGAAAGGTATTTTACACTTGAAATACAATCCTGTGTTCACGTTCTTCTTCTAGAATTCGGAAACCCTGGGGAATGATCTTTCATGAGGAATAGGAGTCACGGCCGGATGGGAAGCAGCAGCCACCACACAGGCTGGCCAAGCTCTGATGAAGACAAAAGGAGGGCAAAAATCCGGTTCCCAAATTGCTCGCGTACTGGAGCTGACCGGTGCAAGGTTATTTTAGAGAGGTAGGCACCGTTTGTAACTTAAAATAAATACACCGCAGGGGGGGAGAGGGAGGGAACCAGCCTATCATCTCCTTGTGTGGTGAAAATTATTGATTGGTTTCTTCTTATCTTGCACAGTGCTTGACTCACAGGGCTATAACAGCAATAATTTTCATGCTGAACTTTTCAGCTTGAAACAGGTCTCAAGCTGGGAGACGTTCCCCTGGGCGCTGGGACACGCGAGGCATCTCAGGTAAGTTTAAGTTTGCATGAGATTCCACCAGGACTTCATAGGACTAATGTTTGCTTCTTTTAGTATTACTTCGGCGGTTTAATCAGTTGGAAAAAAGAGAACTGTAGTTGCTTATCGTGCAGGTGTGTTTAAGGCTGGCGCTGTCATATCGATTATCTGGAGGGGTTGCGGTGCCGTGCGGCTGGCTGCCAATGCCACGCTTGGAGAATAAAAAGGGGAGTAAGGAAACCCGTAATATTAAATTTGTTGCCACTAGGAAATTTGCTAGGTGGAATTCAGCAATGGTCGCCACTGCTGTAGCTCACCATAGCAAAAGAAGCTGATAAGGAAGGTCCCCTATAGCAAGTCTGGGAGACAACACGGCTCTCTGGCGATGTTGTTTCTCATTGTGACCTTTCTGAGACCATAAACGCTCATTTCAGCAGTCATTTTCTGCAGGTTTGTTGTTTCCAGGGTGTACCATCTCCAGGGAATAGGCTGCAGGCATGAGTGTGACCAAGCCCCGTGCCAGACCCACCCTAATGCTCCAGAAAAATTAGAGGCTCTGCTGCACTCTTTCCTTTCGGATGGCTTGTCCATCCTTCCCCACCTCCACTCCTGTGACAGCTGGGCCCCAGCAGCTGCAGCAGGCTGCTCGGGGACGTGCCCAGGTGATTTGGGGGCATCCCCAAGGGCAGAGACCTCCCACCACTCCAGACAAGGAACCAGTCCTTTGGCCAAATGCATGGTTCTGTCGCAGGCAGAGGAATGGGATCTGCAGTAAGTTTTATCTACTCATGCATCTGAGGACACATGGAAACCTCCAAAGCTATTTAAAAGGCTTATTTCTGCCTTGTGCAGATGCTTACAGGAAGGGCAAAAGGCATATCTTTGCTACTTCCCACCGGGCAAGACTGAAGCCCTTGAGGTGAATCTTGGGTACCGGAGCAGGACAAATCAGAGGTCACCAGAGCTTTTATCAGAGAAGGAAATATCATATTTTCCCATAGCTGTATTTTGAATAATTTTTGTTGTTAATCTTTAACCCAAAATAAACCTCTGTCCAAGGAGGAAGAACAATATGCAAAAAGCAAATGCAAAGAGCTTGGTGTATGGTCAAGGAAACCGGCATTTATACAGAAGGTCTTGTCTTGGAAAGCTGTCACAACCACTACTTTTTCTAGCCAGGAGACAACGGCACTTGGACATGCAATGGGGTGTGCTTTTCTCATGCTAATTTTCCTAAATTGACCTTTAATATGGTGACAATATGGTTTTCTGATGCGCTCTGAGAGCTCAAGCAGCAGAAAAGCTGCGAGGCTTCAGGCCACGGAATCTGCCTCGGCTGCTCAGTGAATGAAGGATCTGGTGGAAGATTGTGGGGGGGGTTTATTTAAAAAAAAAAAAAATTCTTCCAAAGACCAAGCAAAGCGTCCCAGGGAATGCGGGATTGGTAATTCAGCCGCTCACCCTGTTCTATCGGGCCTCGTGATGGGGAGTCATCACTGCTCGCAGGAGATTTATTTTTGTCGTCTTAAGCAGGTTGAAAAATAAATCCACTTCCCATCCTTATCGCTGCTGCTGTGTGCGCTCTGAGACTGGGATGGGCAACACAAACCATCACCAGGTCTTTGAGAGTGCGATGTGCTGCTCTGGATGGGACGTGCCCAACATGGGGGCTGTCCCATCTGCCTTCCCCACGGGCTCCTTTCTGCTTTCACAGTGCCCCCGCCATGTGTGGGAAGAAGTCCAAGTGCTCCTTCTCCCGCCTGGAGGTGATCCTCATCGTTTGCCTGGTGTTGATGATAGCGGTGACCACGGTGCTCCTCATCCTCCACTTTCTCCCCAAAGAGGGCAACGGCTCGGATACAGGTAGAGGGCCACTGGGCCACTGCTGAACCTTCATAATCTTCTCTGCGTGTGGTCCTCTCGCACAGGCATGGCACGGTGCTGTTGCTCAGCATCAGGAGCACAGCGGCCAAACCCGATGCGAGCATCTCTCGGGGTGTGGATGTGCAGCCTCGGGGCCAGTGGGTGAGGCTGGCTGCAGGGACCCAGACAACCTCCCTTCCCTCTCTCTACCTGCTGGAGAGAGTCCCAAGAGCCCCTCGCTGCCGGCACCGCACCAAGGGCCTTCACAGCTCTGGCAATCCCATCACAGCTTATTTATGACTCCAACCCCATGGCCAGGCATGGGGCAGGTGGGTGTCGGGAGCTGCCCAAAGTTAACTCTCAGTTCACTTCTAATGTACCCCACGCTTGTCCTCTGGAGAGATAAAAATCTCATGGGAGAAGGAAACATTTTGAAGCTTTGGGTGTTTCCATGTCACAGGAGCTGTTTCCCAGAGCCAGGGACCTCCCCTGCCCTGGACACATCAGTGATGAGACGTTCCAAATTCTAGATTTTGATCTCAAACTGGGTGTAGTTTGCACTTTCTTCATATTTTTTGGTTGTAACATGAAAGAGTTTTGCACAAGCGATTCCTCTCTGTCATAGCTCTTGGAGGAGGAGGTGGAGGAACGGTAGTTTTAATGGGTAGCCCTGTTCACTCATGCCATTTTCAATGAGACACATGCCCTATGGTCAGTCTGTGGCCAGGGTGAGTGCTTCACTTCTTTGTTTGAAGTGACAGCCTAGGAAAGACCAGACTGGGAAGACCGAGCGTCCCCTTATCCCTATGCCCTGCCTTGAGCAGCAGTGGCTGGCCGAGGAAGACTGTGAGAACAGATCAAGCACATGGAAATGTTTTCCTACAGTGTTATCTCAGCCTCCAGTGATTTGATTCCTGAAATGCAGCTAATTTTATTTTTTTTTAATTTAATAGCTCCCAATGGCTTTTCTTCCGTGAGTTTGTCCAGGCTCTTCGTCCATCCTGTAGAAGGACTTCTGCACCTTCATGATGGCTGGGATGAGACATGATCTCCTTTGGGAGTCCTTTTCCCCGCCACTTGCCTGGAGATCATTGCCCAGAGGTGCTTTTTCCCTTCTTTGAGCTTCTGCTGGCTCTGCTGGGATTTTTTTTTTATATTTTTTTTTTTTTTTTTTTGATATCAGGGCACCAGCACTGGACACAGGATGCATTGGAGGCACCAGGGCGACATACAGATGTGCCCTTTTTCTTCTCTAGTCCTTTTGTGGTAGCTCCTGACATGCCACCCCCTTTTTCTCACTGCTGCTGAGCTGAATTTTGTGTGAAAGCAGCACTTACACCATCAGATCTGTTTCCTGCATGGTAGTGGTGGGCTTGGAGAGCTTAATCAGCGAAGCTAGGCTTTTTTCCCCCTCACTGTGAATCACGACACATTTCACGCAATCCAGTGACCCTGTCGTGTGAGCTCCCTCTGCAGTCCTTCATGCCTGGTCCAACCGCCTTAACAACCTCAGCACACTCGGACCACCTTGACAGCCCATTGGAAACACAAGCAGACAGTATCAGCTGTCCTTGTCCACGAGCCTGCAGGGTCCCAGAGGACATCGAGCAGGTTTCAGGCACGCGATCCCTTTAAAAAGGCTGGGTTGCCTCTTCTGTCCCCGATTCTGCTTGCTCATGTGTCCACTAATCTACTCTTTATTCTTATAGATTCCAATGAAACAACAGCTAACTACTTACTGGGTGTAGGTCGAGCTGACTGCACGGGACCTGTGGCAGAAATTCCTCTAGTAAGTTGGGGGAATTGAACACAGGGTTGGTGAAATACTGATTTTCATCATCTCTGAGTATTTTTTTGCATGAATTCTGGTTTAGTGGCTCTGCCTTGCCAAATGGTTGTTGTCTTAAAACATTAGGTGAAATTTCCCTGGGGCTTTGAGCAACCTGCTCTAGTGGGAGGTGTCCCTGCCCATGGCAGGGGGAAGGAACTCGATGATCTTTAAGGTCCCTTCCAACCTAAGCCATTCTATGGTTCTTGCAATCACAGGGCAAGATAGTTGCAGGTCTGAGTGTTCATATGTTGAATGCATCCTCTCAAGCTCTGGCAAATCTACTTAGAAAAATAAATGCAAATGAATAAATCGCTCAATATTTTGGCTGCGTGGGCTTGATGGAACTCTTCCCTTCCAGATGGGATATGCCAACCCAGACCAGGTGGGCGGTGGACTCCTCATGCGCCTCTACAGCCGAGCCTTCATCGTGGCAGACCTTGATGACTCCAGGCGAGTAGTGTTTGTCAGCGCTGACATAGGAATGGTGTCTCAGAGACTGAGGCTGGAGGTACGTGGCTGGAAATGAATAATTGGCACAGTTTGGGTTGTCGCTAGTATGAGCATTAAGGTTGTAGTTATTGCTAAATAATACCGAGCATGGTAGCACATTGGCTGTTTGCTTTGGGATCTCCTTGCAGCACGATCTTAGAGAGACGTCGTGTCTCTGCTGAAGAAGAGCTTTTGATTCCTCAGCAAATGAGGCTGGCCTTTGACCATGCTTTTCTTAGCAGAAAAATTATCACGAATGCATTTGAATCACGAGTATATTATCGTGGTGCCTGTGTAATGCTGGGCCTCCAGCACCACAGAGGAGAGAAGGAGATGCCAGAGGACTGGGGACTCCTTGGACGACCTGCGCTTCACTGCAAGTTGGCCATAGAGGTCCTCAGTTATCAGATTTTATTGTTTTAAGGCTCTTGCCAAGTCAACAGCTATAACCTACTTGTTGTGACACCAGTATGGGAGTATCAGGCAGAAAGAGAAGAGCGGGAAGATGAATGGTTGGGTTTTTTGTGAGGGCTGATACAAATGTCCATAGCCTTTGGGCATGAAAAGGGGTTTTTGAGGACCACCTCCTTCCTCTTAGGTGCTCAAGAAACTGAAGAGCAAGTATGGCGATCTATACCGACAGGACAACGTCATCCTCAGCGGCACCCACACGCACTCGGGGCCTGGTGGCTACTTCCAGTACACCCTCTTCTGGATCACTAGCAAAGGGCTAATCAGACCGTCCCTCAACGCTATCGTGAATGGCATCATAAAGGTCGGTGTCATCCAGTCTGTTGACATGAGAGCCCATAAATGCAGAAAAGGTGGGGGGAGGTATGTTTGTGACTAATGGAGCTCTTGCTGTGATGTTTGTGGTAGTACTTCCGAATGTTGCAGTCTTAAAACATGTTTGGAGGTGGGTTTATGCTTACCAGTGAAATCAGATTGAAAAAAAAAACAGAAGTCTTGAAGTCTTTCTTTAGAAAGAGGCAGTTTGGGGTGGTTTCAAAATATTATCATATATTTCTAGAATTTTAAACTACTTCAGAAAAAATAAAACCCCCTCAAATTCCCAATACAATGTTGGGGACAGGCAGGGGGGGAAAGAGAGTTTTTCCAGACAATGTCATATATGCCTTACACGCATGGATTAATATTCCCTGCCTTCCTGCTTTTCAGAGCATTGATATAGCGCATCAGAACATGAAGAGAGGAAGGCTTTTTATAAACAAAGGCATTGTAGAAAACAGTCAGATCAACCGAAGCCCTTTCTCCTATCTTGAGAATCCAGCGTCCGAACGAAGCAGGTAAAAGCTCCTCAAGCAGGAGAGAAACAGAGCCCTGAAGAGGACCCTTTGATTGGGACCATCACCCAGCTGCCTTGCAGCTGGTGTCTCTGGTCATTGGTGGGATGGTTGAAAATGCGGAGCAAAGACCATGGCAGAACGACACTGTTGCCATCCTGGGTGCTTGGGTGTGTGTATCCCCAAAAATTAGTTGCAAGAGTGGGCTTGAAAGTTGTGGTTGTCCCCTGCAAGCATGTGAGGCATTGGTCCAGTATGTGGCCTCATGCTTTGTTTAAAAAGAAAAGAAAAGAAAAAAAAAAAGGGGGGAAAAAAAGTCTTTAGTAGATGTGAGCATTTGAGTTAGGTGGCACTTTAATGCCATCCTTGGTGCATGAATTTGTATTTGGAGAGAGCTTCTCTCTACATCCTCTGGAGAAGCAGCACCTGAGGTCGGCAACAACCATAACTCTTACTTTCACAGCTCTTTTCAGATGCTCCTTTGAGGTCTCACTGTGCTCCTGTAATATCTGTAGTAACCTCTTCATTTCCTTGCTCAACCTAGTGGAGGAGTAACGTGTCTGAGCAACGCAGAGCGCTACCACAGTTCTGGCGCTAATGGGATTTCCCCGCTTCATTTTCAACCAGGTATCCATCCAACACAGATAAAGAAATGGTGATGCTGAAGATGGTAGATGGGAAAGGACAGGAGCTAGGCCTAATCAGGTACTGACCACCAAAGTAACATGTTTTTCTCCAAATCCTCATAAACCACAGTTCTGTAGCAGTTCTGTCTTTCCACACAAGCTCTCCTTCCCAACACTGACCCCTGCCCATAGAGCGTTGGTCACAGCTTGTCACCAGAGGGTCTCTGAGTGCATAAACCAGGTCAGCGTTCCCCAACTACTCTGGGACATACAGCAGCACCTGGCCCACGTACAGCTGGGCATGTCCCCTGGCATGACCCAAAGGCATCTGGGGAAGATGACCGTAGCTGCTCTTCCCATGTAGGGGTGCAGAAAAATCCTCTCTGGGGCTCCCGCTGTGCCCTGTGAAGCAGATCCCAACCCCTGCATCTCCAGGACCCTTTGGGCTCCTCTCCTTTTGGTTATTTTCTTTAACACCCCGTGTTCTGTGGGAAGCATGCCATTCCCACAGGCAGCGTTTATGACACCTGTCCTATCAACAGAACCGTGGGGCAGCGTTCGGCCACACGAAGTTCAGAGCTCAAGGCCAGGCAAATGAACTAATGTGCAGTAACAAAGCCATAATTGTGTTTTCCTCATTTATAAGTCACAAGCCAGAGTCTGACTGCAAGAGGAAGAGGAGGGTTTTCTTTTTTGTAAGAATGAAAGCATTCCTTTTTTTACACCATTGACCCCTCCTTATTCTTTGAAGCAAGAAAATAAAAATGCCTCCAAAATAGATTTCTCTGGACTCAGAAAAGAGTCTGTTCGGGTGTGAAATAGCTCTTGGTGGCCCTGATAATTACAGTGCCAAATTCTTGTGGCCTCAAGACCCGGACCATCATAGCCATGAGCCCTCCTGGTCAGGAAGGGAGAGGATGGGAGTAACTCAGCCCTTGTTAATCCGTCCCTAGGAACCAACAGTCTGCGTTTGTATTCTCCCAGAGAAAATTCCCATAAGTCACTTGCAAATATACAGATTGAACAAGTCAATTGCCAATATGTAGACTGAACAACGCATTTCCTATGTGTGTCTTCTGACTCCTCTTCAGCTGGTTTGCCGTGCACCCGGTCAGCATGAACAACACAAACCATCTTGTGAACAGCGACAACATGGGCTACGCGTCTTACTTGTTCGAACAGGAGAAGAACAAGGGGATGCTTCCTGGAGAGGTGGGAGTCTTTTCAGACTACTGAAAATAATGGGGGGGAAAGTGCTGCAACAGGAAGGGGATGGTTGGTGCTTTCTATGGGCCAAAGTAGGTTCTTTCAAACAGTGAAACAGGACAGCAGAAACAGATGAACGCTTTGATTTATTTACTTTATTCCTCTAGAGAAGAGAAATTGCAAAGTGTACTCTTGACTCTCCAAACTAGTAATCAGTGGCATTTATTTAGACTTCAGGAATAAACCAAATTGATTTCGATTCGACTATTGGAAATACTAGAAAGACATGTGTGGGATACTTGATCCAAAGGGATCAATGTATTGCACCTGTGGTGTGGCATCCAGTCCACGGCCAGCCCCGCTTCTTACTTACATCTTCCAGCCAGTTCTGCCTTCTGATTTTCATTTATCCAGAAGATTTGCCATCCTCAGAGTACAAACACGGCTCCTTTAAAAAGCATTATTTTCCCTGCAATGTAAATATGGACCTGAACTCATCTCACAGACACTTTGAGTCATGAGTTGATTTAGAGGGTGTCCTGGGTGTATCTCCAGCATGTATGTTGAAACAGTTGTCCAATTCCTATTTTGATACTCTGGGCAGAGGAACACGTGCAGTTCATAGCAAAGATGGAAACTAAAGGAAGTCTACCTAATTCCTGCTTGCAAATGTTTCTTTTTATAGTGGATTGTCTAACGGCTTTTTAACAAGACTCGACTGGTGTGTAGTTATGGGTGCAAGTCAGTGCAAGTTGACATGCACGCAAAGTTAAGTGTTTGCAGGATTCAATATTTAGCTGTATGGTCTGCTGGGCACATTGTGTCTAGCAGTCTTACAAGAAAATGGCTTAAGAGCTGGTAATATATCAAAATATCTTGTGTTGACACATCCCATCTCTAAAAGAGGGGGGAAAAATTCGGAGTGTCTGTGAGAGCTGAATTCAGCTGACACTCAGTGTGTAACCAGCCTTGCTTCTAACAAGTACCGTTTGGTGTTAACTCCTGCAGTCAGATCCAACAGCTCTCACCCAGTAAATCAGTCATGGTGAAAGCCTGGCAGAAGAAAAACCCTGCGCAAAGTGCTACAGTGGTCCGTTAACATCTGATCAGCAATGTGAGAAACTGGGGGCATGGGGGGAAGAGCTGCTGCTGAGGTGGAAGAGAGAGATGAAGGAACGCTGTCTGGATACCAAAGCGGTGTGAAGGTCCCCCTCGAATGGCAGTTGCACCTTGTGCCGTCCTATTCTCCCTTGCTCTTCCTGCCCCTAACCCTTGGGACACTCCTAAATCCCCATTCCAGTCCTCCCAGTCACTTCAGAAATATTTTACCAGCATTGTGTGCTCATCAACTGACTGTAATGCAAGCCTTGGCTGCAGGGAGAGCTGCAGGTGATGTTTGCAATCACCACAAGGCACTAAAGTCCATCTGAACCACATCTGGTTTTGGCAGGGCTCTTTCGTTGCTGCCTTTGCGTCCTCCAACTTGGGAGATGTGTCACCCAACACCAAAGGCCCGTTCTGCGTAAACACGGGGGACTCGTGCGATAACCCACAGAGCACCTGTCCCGTGGGGGGGGTAAGTATGTCTTACCTCATCTACATTAACTTCTGAGAAGGAGAAAACTCGGGGTGGAGCAGCAAATACAGAGCCACTTGGTGGACCGCTGTGCGTGAAGGGGACATGAAAAAAATCAAATCACCTCTTTTTGGACTATTCCGGTTACCTCTTTCAGGAACTTACTGTGTCTTGTCCTTGTACACCCTGTTTTCTGGTCATTCAGCCCAAACTCAAATTTATCTCGCTGCAAAGGTTAGTGTAGTGACGCGGTGGCCAAATTTGAGATGGCTATCAAGAAGAAATTAGTTCCCACAGTATGACAGTCCCTTGTGAACTCATCCACTCTGCAGTGCCACATGTTCTCCGTGTTAACTGATCGCTAGCATTTAAACACATTTCTTAACAGGCAACGATGTGCATGGCCACGGGTCCCGGTAGTGACATGTTTGACAGTACAAGAATCATAGGGCAAAATATCTACTTGAAAGCAAGGGTAAGTGATATTTTGTTTTATGAGTGAATGCTGTCATCAGAGGAATGCATGTTCATTTAAGCAACTTTTTTGCACCCGTTTTTGTGAATGTTGGTAGATTTAAATTACCCTGAAGCCCACACTTATATGCTTAAGGAAAAGTTTCGTGATTATTCAGAAAGCTCACGCTTTTATTCAGATACAACATTGTGGGTGTTGCAATTTGAAAATGCAGGTTTGGGCTTTTAATCTCAATATTCCTCATTGGTATGTAATGTGGATGTTGCCCCTTATAATCTCCACCTCCCTCCTATGTATGCATCTCGGAGGTGTCATGATGGGAAAAATCGCTGGTGTTGAAGACTCTTAGAAGAGCTCAGGGACACCACCACGTGTTGGCCAACTTTGGCATCAGACTCCCAAATGAACGCAAAAGTGAGCTAAAATGCGCCAGCTTAAACATCCACAAAAGATACTCATCTCGCCCTGCTTGACTTCGCATTTACACAGCTGGTGCCCTCCACCCTATAGATTCCCTGATGTCACCTGTGTCATTGGGCTCAAAAGTCACCTGAATTTACCGGTTCCCCTTCTGCGGCTTCATGTAATGTGAGAGTAGTCAGTAAGAGGACATTTTTTGGCACCGTTTCAGGGACAGCAGCTTGTAGGAACTGGAACGGGTCCAGCGGAGGAGTAAGAGCAGAAGGCTTGATGGTGGCGGTTTCCTTTTAATTGCATTTGAGATGCTTGCCCTGGAGTCACTCCAGGTTGATCGTGACTTGCAAGGGAAAGCTTGTCCCAGTCACAGCGGCCCAGCGTGTGTATCAAATGGCGAGGGAAAACATTGCTGTCTTTTTTAACTCAGGTGTCAACAGAACCAAGAAATAACTCATATAGCTGAATCTCAGAAGAGCTGAGTTCCAGATTTCTTCTTCCTCAAGGATTTCTACCTTGTGTGTTCCTTAGGAGCTGTACGAAAGTGCTTCCCAGGAGGTCACAGGACCTCTCAGCTCAGCTCACCAGTGGGTAAACATGAGTGATATCTCGGTGGAGCTCAATGCCACACACACGGTAAGAGCAGGAGCTGCCGGGATGTAGGCATAAGGAAGGAAGAAATGTTATATTCTTACAGCGGGACTCAGCACGCTGAGGGGAACTGGTTTTAAAATACTTCTCTTTCATTTTTTTTTTTTCCTCCTTCTGATTAAGGTTAAAACATGTAAACCAGCCCTAGGATACAGCTTTGCCGCCGGGACCATTGATGGAGTGGGGGCTTTCAACTTCACACAAGGTAATTTAGGGAGCAGACGTCAATATGGCTTCGTACAAACGGGGAGGACATGGAGCAACCCCCAAATAGATTCAAACCCCCAGACTCATTTAGGAACATCAACGGCTGGTTGAAACACAGCCTCCAAAGGGATGGTTTTTAGGAAAGTGTGATCTTACAGCTCCCTTGCAAGTTTGTGTTTGTTAGAAAGCTTCTGGAGAAGGGTACGACCATGCTCTGAAGGAAGGAGGGCGCTGGATGGGGAGTGGGGAGAAGAAAGAGGTGGCTTTGGGGCAGTCTTTCTCACTTGTTTTCATTACCCAAAGGCTGCCAAGATGAAGCTCAGCTGGGCTGAAGCTCGGCTTTTCGAATCACCCCAGAAAAGGGAGATAGTCAGAATCCACAGAGAAATATCTGATCCCACATAAGCAGGGAGTGGGTAATAAATGAGTTTTCTGTCCAATAGCTGCTTGGGCAGCTGAAGGAACAGCATTTAAAAGATGCTTCCCCCTCAAGGCTCAGTAGAAGGGGACCCGTTTTGGGATGAAATCCGGGATCAGCTGCTGGGAGAGCCATCCAACGAAACAAAAGCCTGCCACAAACCCAAGCCAATCCTCTTTAGCACCGGAGAGGTAAGGATACACTGGTGCGTGCCCTGGGAAGTGCAGAGATTGCTGATCTGGGGTAGGTTTTGGTAGGGCACTATAGACAATGTCTGCACCAGCCCATATGTCGAAGAACAAGGAGGGAGAGAGAGCTGCATGGTCTTTGAAGGCATGAAAATAGAAAGCAAGGAGCGGTGTTGTCATCGAATCATAGAATCGTTAGGGCTGGAAAAGACCTTTAAGATCATCAAGTCCAACCATTATCTAACTCTTCCAGGCCCACTTCTAAACCATGTCCCTGAATTGTCATTAGTTTGCATCAGAATGAGAGAGGCGGATGTTTTCCTCTTGCAGAGCATCTTTTCCATATATCCTCCCAGGAGGAGGGACCAGTCCCGCTGCTCTCATTAGGGTCAAAAAACCCAATTGAAGATCCACCCTGGCCTAATTCTCTGCCTGTGAAACAGCCCTGAGTAGGATGCACAGGGAAAATGCATGAGGTCAGGGAAAGCCAATGGTGCATGGACCTCAGCATTGCCTCCTGGCAGTGTCTGGCTTCAGGACATCCTCTACTGGTGCTGAGGTCTTAATAGCTCTGGGCAGATTTTTCTTCCATCCTGCCATTGGTTTCCTGCCTTAATCCACAAGAGGACCTTTCTTTTTGTCATGTGACAGACTGGTCCATGCAAAATGAAGTAACTAATTTGGAAACTCTGGGGACTGTATCAACTTACCTTCTCAGTGTTGTCTTCAAGGGTTTCTGCTGGGCTTTGACTTCCTCTGGAAAAGTTCTGTTTTCTCTGGTTATCTGTCATGTTTGTGCATGTTTGTCCTTTAGAGCACTTAGAGGATGCCATCTGGGTGAGGCGATTTGTTGTTATTCCTTTCATCAGTCCCTTTACTTTCATCAGTCCCCCATCAGCTTTACTAGTGTCGCTTTGTGTTCAGTCAGCTCTTCACCTCATCTCTCATAAAAGGAGGTCCCAGCGCAGAACCTCGTCCCACCCCACCTCCTCTGTCCAGGCTGGTGCTACTGAGAGTGAATTACACTTTTATTCTTACCACTTTATCGTCTTTTGAGCATCGTTTTACAGATGCTTTGGCAGGACTCCTGTTTCTGACGTGCTTCACAAGGTTTTGTCATTCATGTTTTGCCCCCAGTAACTTGCTCCCCAAAAATCTTTTTGACTTGGTGGAGTGGGGTTTTACATTTCATTTGCTGGAGCCGTGTCACCCTTGAGCTCTTCTTGTTCTTAATTTCCTTTTAATAGGATGCTTCATTGTTACCTAGCTATTTATTTTTTTTTAAGTTGAAATGCTGTAGTGTGTGGTTTGGCTGCTGCCATGGTGCTGAGTCTGAGTACCGTGTGTCCCTGCTAAGGGGCAGTTGGAAGTCAGGGCTAGGTCAAGGGTTCCCTGAGCATCACCCTCTGGGTGACTCAGAAACTCTCCCCCTGCGTCACAACGGAGGGTGCATTTGCTCCGCTAACGAAGAGCTAACTCGCATTTCCCATCTCCATTTGGGCTCTCTGATCTCACTCATTCGCTTTTGCTCTCCTGGTGAGATGATCCATCTTATTGATCCTAACGCTATCCTTTGCCCGTGCAGGTGAGGGCTTTCTAGGTGCTGTCCTGACCTTATTTACCACTTTGCTTTACATTGCCCTCTGGCAGCACATTGTTTTTTGCCTTACATGTGCCTTATCTCTCTGTTATGGTCAGTCAACTTGCTGTACATGTGGATGTAAAGCCCTTTCTCATGTGCCTGTCTACAAAGTAAATGTATTTGCCTGATTTTTGACTGTAGGAAAGAAAACACTTCAGCTACCTTTTTTTTGTTGTTGTTGTTGTTGTTGTTACTGTCCTGCAATAGTCACATCCACTTTTTTTTTTTCTTTTCACCTCAGATGACTCGGCCTCACCCATGGCACCCTGACATCGTGGACGTTCAGATTGCTGCCATTGGATCGCTGGCAATCATTGCTGTTCCCGGAGAGTTCACGTACGTATTTCTTTGGCCTTGTTCTATGCCTTGCAGCTGGCCGCGTTCCATTCAAACTTCCTGTGATACTTCTGCATGCAGGTAGAAAGGGGGTGTAGGCTAAAAATTGTCCCCGGTATATGATAGCTCTGCGGGCACTACACATGTATGTCCACCGTGTGTACTTTCTTGTATACTGTCTCCTCTGGTTACCTGGGGTTTCCTGTTTTCTTTGTGCTGTAGACTAGCCATGGGAAGGGATGAGATGCCAACAAGCTTCCTAAATAATTTTAACTGTTCATTGCAAAACGCAGTTTCAATGAAACGAAAGGAACTTTTTAACTTTTTTTTTTTCATGCCACAAACACCATAAAGATGAATTGCACTGACTGTCGACGGTACAATGGTGAAAATCTGAATAGAATAATGATTTATTTATAGGACCTTTTGTTCTACGCCACCTTGCCCTGGGGTGCATCCAGCCTCACCCTGGCTGTGATGATGCATGTGAAACGTTTAGAGGTGTTTTGGTTGAGCTCATCACAGAGAAACCTTAAGGGATGCTGAGCAGTGCTGCAAGCGCTGTGAGAATTTCTGGTGTTGTGCTGCATGTCCTACCAGCGATTCCCGCTTTAGCTCGCTACATTTCTGGAGACTGACGTTGTTCCCTTAATGCCCTTAGGACCATGTCTGGACGTAGGCTACGGGAAGCTGTTAAAAAAGTAAGTTGCTGAGGAAGAGGTTTCTCCAGAGCGCAGCATATCTGGAACTTCACACTTCTTGATTCTTCTGGTTTTTCCTTTGCCTCCTGCCAGCTGGGTTCACGGGTCTCACATCTCACAGATGTTTCCTTCTCACAATTGCTTCATACACGTTCTGCTTGTGCTTATTGACACGTAGGAGAAACGAACATCCTCCCCAAAAGAAGCCGATCAAGCTTCAATCCGTTAAGTCAACGCAAGATAATTCAACTGGGATCCAGGCACAACTGATGCTAGCAGGAGTTTTGTCTCTAGGATGGAGGGATTTAGCTCCTTAATCCCTACCGGGCTTTTTCAACATGAGAACTATTTGAAAAAAATGGCAAATGTATTTTTTCTGTTTTCCTGATTGATACATCCTATTCTCATCTGCAGCCTAAATACCATCTTAATCTCAGCTGCTGTCTCCACAACTCACCAAGCCTGTCTCACGTAGTTCTATCACCCATTTATTGGGGAGTATACAGACATCAGCCTCAAAAAAACCCCCTGAATTTATTGAATTTACTGGAGTATGAGGTCATTTCTCCTCTTTTTCTTTGGGAAGTGAATATGAGACATTAATAAAAGGAAATCACACTTGTAGGGTTGCGTTCCTGAAAACCAGCCCCCTCCCCGCCGTAACTTTGTATTCTGTCCTGGTTAATAATAATAACAACAACAAGAATATAATTGTGCATTAAGTAGTTGTTACAAGATAAGTGATTTCTTTCCTTTCTTAGGAATTTGATTCTCATGGTACACCAAGAATGGACGTTGTAATCGCAGGTCTGTGCAACGTCTACACCCATTACATTACCACCTATGAAGAATACCAGGTAAATGTTAAAATTGTGGGTTGAACATGTCTAACTAAGTTCAGCTTTTGGTTATATGGGATGATAATTCATGTGAAATTATGTATGTTTAGAGTACTTTTCCTTTGCCACAAAAAGCTGAAGAATCTGTGGCAGAAATCACAAGACCTCTTTGTTTATTCTGGACCAGATGACGTGGTCCAAGGGCCAATGTGGTTTCCTGACCATAGCTCCTCCATACTCCTGGATGCTTTAATGTGGAAATGGTCAGATGTACTGAAGGGAGCTCCTGTGAGTTCAGGTCTGTTTTAGCAATCTCCTCATGACTTGGATGAATTAGAAATTATCTTCATACGGTGGCAAAATTGCCGGAAGAAAGATTTGGAGCTGTAGGGTCGTAAGGTGAACATGGGTTGCAGTGCCACATTGCTGTGGAAAAGACCACAATGTAGCTTTGCAAGACGCAGTTTTAAGGGTCCCCACAAGTCATGGAAGATGCTGTGCTTTGAGGAAGATTTGGACCATTGGATGGAATGTAGAAACCCTAAAGTGGGAGGGACGTTTGGAAGAACTGGGGCTGTCCAACCCAAAAAGTTGGAGAGGAGACGACCTACATCATAAGCCTTTAAAAGGGTAGAAGAGTTGTGATAGCTGGAAGAGTGACAACCGGTCCTCCCTGTTTGTGATAGACTGAAGAATGAAGAGTAACCTGAAATTGCCCCAGAAATACTTAGGCAAGTTGTTGGCCTGTCTCCCTAGCAGTGAGGGAGTAAATAAACCCCTGTAGGTACAGTGCTGATCTTGTCTTGGAGCAGTAGGATGAGCTGTATAAACTGCTCAAGAGTCCTTCAACCCCTCCTTTTCCAAATTTGTCCTTTGCTAGGTTCAACGATATGAGGCTGCATCGACTATTTATGGGCCGCACACCCTTTCTGCTTATATTCAACTGTACAGAGGACTTGCAAGGGCTATTGCTACGGTAATCAAAATTTTCTATATGCCACATGCTGCTAGAGACGTTTAAATCCTCTAAATGGTGATGGCTATATTTGTTCCCTAGTGAGGCTGCATGGTTGCTACTCTCTCTTTTCTCATAAGAAACCGCTTTGAGAAATTCTCATGTGGTATGAAAATAATTCCTGTAATGGAGGTCTTATACCTCTTGAGAAATTCTGGTTGGTTTTGTTTTTTTTTTTTTTTTTGTTCAAAGCTTAGGAAAAAGGTACCTCCAACCCTTCAGCATGGCCTGAAGTTGCTGCTTTTGTACCAAGAGGAAAAAAAAATCTGCTACCTTTCTGCTGTCCACGGCAGTGCTGATTACTGGTGTGTCTGTGGACTGTGTGAATGGGCAGGACTGGTGGGCGGGTGCTGCCTCCTGAAGTCATGGGATATTCTGGAGGGTGGACCAGGGGGAGAACTCAGCAACAGGGCAGCGGGTGTCCTGCAAAGATTGCTCCTGCATGCAGAGCACCAATGAAGATCCTCTTGTTTGTTTTTACACTCACTTTATTGCCCTTGTTCTTAAAATCTATCTGTCTAAGCCATGGACTTGGATAAAGAGCCACAGCAGTGGTATGATTCATCAGGGAGATACTGGTTATCTATGTGTATGTATAATGAGCACATCTTCCCTCTCCCAGAATACAGTTCAGGATTTGCCACGTGGTCCAGAGCCCCCAGTTTTCAATATAGGTAACTTGACTTTGGTGCCTGCTCTCACTGCCGATCGCGCGCCGACCAACAAGACTTTTGGGGATGTGCTACAAGAAGTGAGACAACAGTATCGAGCGGTGAGAGCTTCAAGGATTTGCTAAAACCTGTTTAGGAAACCGCCTCTAAATTCTTACTCCTCGTGGGAAAAAGTCTATGTTTTCTAAAGGGTTGTGGTGCTCTCAGATCAAAAAGGTCTCATTGCTCTTAGCGGGCATGGTTGAAGAGGCAGAGACAGAGCATTTTCATGTCAATGTCTTTTACTGAATGTGATGAGAATGGGTGAATGAAGGGGAAAACAAAAGCCCTTTATTCAGCATGAAGAAGATTTCCCCTTCTGCTTCGACATAAAATAACAGTTGATGATTAAATAGGCAATTTTTGCACAGTGATTTCTCTACAAGCAGAAATCGGGTCACCTTTGATGCCTCTGGTATGGAATGTAAATGAAATAAAAATGTCAGAAAGAGTTCAGTTTTCAATGCTCAAAATTTAGATAAGGTGTTCAGAGCAAGGACTTTAATCTCATTGCTGTCTCCAGCAGTAAGGTAGGAAGAAGGCAGGGAGGCATGCCTAAAAATCTCACCTATTTCCCTCCCTCTTTTACACAGAAATTTTATGTACTATGGTGGAGCTTATCCAGCAAGCAGGACAAGTGGAATGGCAAGGCACAGAATGCCAGTTCACAGTAGAAACTGTCCATTGCTATTGCAACAAGTGAAATAATTTAAAACAAAACAAAACAACTCAAAAAAATCCAACCAAACCACTAAAAAACACCTATGGCCTCTTCAAAGGGTGTTCTTAATGTGCAATACGCTGCTCAGCCCTTAATATAAATCTCAATTTCCCCCCTAGAGAGAAGTTGCTGAAGTAACTTTTGTAGGCGCGAACCCCAGGAGCTCTGCAGAGAATGCGGTAAATATGATGCGACGACACTGCAATTGGGGATGCTCGGCACTAGTGACCGTTTAGTTACTGCCTCTGCCTGATGCGTTTTAATCTTTGACGTTCGGGTTTCAGAAGGAGTAAGATTGTGTGCTTCCAGTGCTGTTGTTTTTTTTTTCTTTTTGCCGGGAGTTCAGAAGAAGATAGTTTCTCTCTTTAGCACGCGCTTTGGGAATTCACACCAACCAGAAAGTTTTTGGGGCAAAGCCCTTAATTTGGTCAGTTATGGACCACTCATGATCTCTTCATGCTATTGAATTCAAAGGCACCCATGCTGTGCGTTAGGCCAGACACTCTTTCTTGGTAGGTATCCAGTGCGGTCCAGTCGTAGGAAGCATGGTCTCTAGTCTCCATCCTATCAGTTCTAATCAGCATTATTTTAATAAAACAAAGAAAATTAGAAAAGTACTTAATTTGTCCCATCACTCATCTTGCATAGGCATTGAGAGCAAATACCTCGCCTATCCCCTCTCTTTTTAAGTTCTTTATCATTTTCTGCGTCATTTCTTAGCTTAAATTTGTGCTTTGGCTGCGAAATATAAGCATTTTTGCCAGTAATTACTGCATTTTTCCAGTAAAGCACACAGAAGCAGTTCTCCAGTTTAAAGTGACACAGAAAAGTAGAGACGTGACTGTCCCTTCAGCGTCTGGCTAACTGTTATTTTTATTCCAGACTGAACACAACTTCCTGGCGGTGGAGAGATACGCCAATGCTTCAGACAGCTGGCACGTGGTACAGAACGATGCCTCCTGGGACACCAGGTGGGTGCCCTGACCAGATTTCACTGTTCCACAGAATCCACAGAGCCATTTGAGTTTAACCTGACGGGCTTCATTTCGGAGCTCCCAACCATAGGTTGGCTTTCTCCCTGCAGATGATGCTCTCTGGGGATGGATTAGTCTGTATTTCATGAATTGCAGAAGGTTCATGGTCCAACCTGTTCATAGCCTACATCCATTCATTTGCCATGCTGTGCCGATGAGAGGATACCAAGTAGAAAATGTGAGAGTTTCACCGCAGTAGGGTTTTCACAGGGAAAAACCGGCCAGTTTTGCTGTGCATTATAAAGTAGAAATGGTCAACAACTTAAAAAAAAAAGCCTGTGAGAAAGAAAATTAAGGTTAGAGATGTCAGTCTTAAGGAAAAGTATCCACAAAGCAGCAAAGCTGGTGTTACCTTTCAGAGTCACACCAGAAGTCAGCCCACGAAATAAGAATACCAAAGGCCACCTTTTGTCAAACTGTTCGATTTCAAGTTACTCCCCTGTTTGAATAAGGATGATGATCCCTGAGGATGTTCCGAGGGCTGGAGCACCTCTCCTATGAGGAGAGGCTGAGAGAGTTGGGGCTGGAGAAGAGAAGGCTCCAGGGAGATCTTATTGCGGCCTTCCAGTACCTAACGGGGGCCTACAGGAGAGCTGGGGAAGGACTTTTTGCTCGGGCACGGAGTCATAGGACGAGGGGGAATGGCTTTAAACTGGAAGAGGACAGGTTCAGAGTGAACATTAGGAAGAAGTTTTTCCCTGTGAGGGTGGTGAGGCACTGGAAGAGGTTGCCCAGAGAGGTTGTTGAGGCCCCATCCCTGGAGGTGTTCAAGGCCAGGCTGGACGTGGCCTTGGGCAACCTGGTCTGGTGGGAGATGTCCCTGCCTATGGCAGGGGGGTTGGAACTAGGTGATCTTCAAGGTCCTTTCCAACCTAAACCATTCTATGATAATAAACCCAGACATTTTCCCATCTGCCTCCACAACCTGTCTGTGAGAAACCGGACCTCAAAAAAATGTCTGTCTTGGGGTCTTCTGACCTTGCAACATCCCAGTGCAAAAACAAGGTGAAAGAGGCAACATTCTTGACAGCTTGGCTTCATCAGGAAAGTCCTTCTCTGGATTTATGATGAGCATCTGATAGGGCATAATTCTCTCTGCCCAAGCACAATCAGCTGCTCTCTAAACCTAATCTGTTAGCCAGGACCCCAGCTGTCCCAAGGCAGGAGACATTCCTACCTGCACTTGGAGCTCTGTGTTTCTAAGTGCTTGCCCTCTGTTTAACACGTGCGTTATGTCACCTTGTCACTCTCATTGATGTCACTCTTTCCGGTCAAGTTCCTTACTTGAGTAAGGGAAATGATGGCATTTTATCACCCATAGATGTAGCCCTGCCTTCTTCCCTCCTCTTCCAAAAAAAAGATTTCCCAAGATCTTGGCCAGGAACACTGAAAATGTTTAATAACATGTCACTCGAGAAGATGTAAAAAATATAAAAGTGCAAAACTTGAAGAATACACTGCCGTGATGCTGGAAAGCTGGCAATCTAGACAGCTTCCTTTCCTTCCTTGGGTCTTTGAGCAGTGCTTATGTACTTCTGCCGATAAGGAAGAGGAGTTGTTTGGCCTTTTCCTGCCTAAAAGGGCTGGCCAGAAGGCAAACCCATGCAGACAGTAATGTCTCCCTTCCTCCTGCCCCAAGAAAATACCAAACACCACAAGAAAGGGGAAAACAGTCTGTTAAGATGAAAACAAGTCACTTTTTAAAATGGCAGTAATTAAGAGGATGAGGACAGGGACAGATGAATATTTTTACTAGATATTAGTGGAATCAGACTGCGTTTTTTTTAAGTACAGGAAAAAACTGACGTTTGATACCATTGAACGTGCTGACATTGCAATAGGAGAGTAGCACAAGAGAACGTGTCGTTTGTTAGCTTAGTGTTGTGAAGTGTTAAATAACTTAAAGCTGCATTTGCAAAATGCATATTTTCAGGGATCAAACGATACGAAGGTTTACTCAGAGGAGGTGCAGCTTTTGGGGAAGGAGATAGCTGTTATCTGCCCTTTGTCCTGCGCTCGCCATCAGAGCAGGGACAAAGCCGGTGGAGACTTGCCCTTTTGCTGGATGCCGTCTTGGTGTTTGCCGTAGAGAAGTGTTTGGCCCTGCCCTGAGCCAGCCATGGGGGCACTAATTGCTTTCTTGGGACTGTTTAGGAGGAGGGGGTGAGCTACAGGTAGGAATTTGCCTGGCCCTGCCTTTAGCAAACAGCCGACAGAGGTAAGACGTGGTTAAATCCCCATGAGCTCATCTGTGAGAAGCCTCTTCCCAGGTGGGATCTGAGCTACGTTCCAGTTCCTGAGTCCCAGAGCAGTGGTCCTGTTTCACCAAGCCTGGCGGGCAGGATGGGGAGGAGGCTGGGTGGTGGCATAGATCTATCACAGCAGCATTTTTAGGTCACCGCATTGCAGCCAGGCTGCAGGTCTCTGGTCCAACCCAGCTCACACCAGGGCCAATGTCACAGCTACAACAGGTGGCCTGGGGCCATGTCCAGGTGATTCAGGGTGGTCCCCAAGGATGGACATCCCCCACCACTCTGGGTCACCACCTCGCTGTCTTCTCCCAAGAAAACATTGTCTTTGTGCCGAGACAAGTCAGTGCGATCCACAGCCAAAACCTTGAACAAGAGCAACCTGCAGATACGTGGGCCCTGTGTCAGCTTGTGGTCTCTGTTTACCAAACCAAATTTCCCCCATCATTCACTGTTTTTCACCCAGTCCTGTCTGTAAATATTTATTTCGATCTTCTCAGTAAGACTGGTACGGGGAAACTTTTTAATACCATTTCTGATGAATCAACATATTTTGTTCATCTGCTTCCTTTAGTTAAAGCTCTGAAATGGGGGTGCTATCTCAGTAGGACTTGATAGATCTCATGTCTGGCCTGGATACAATAAGGGGGCTATCCCACAGTGCCCTTCATTGGCAGTGTCAGAAGAGCAGGTTAATCTCCTTCATCTCCCCAAGAAGTGCTCCATCACGGCCGGCTGAAAAATCCCTCACCCCCAGATGATGTGTGGATGTCTGTAGAGTTTTGAGGTTGAGCAGAAGTGGTTTTGCACAAGGAGTCTGCAAAAGAAAACGGGAGCCTGATGTGGAAATGGGTGCCAGAAGTCCTGAGCTCGATTGTGAGAGATTTTGCTTGTGACCTTCAATAAGTACTCGTCTTCTGGGTTCAGCCCTCCCCTTAGGTATGGAAAACTAAGCTGATGAATGTTGCTCACAGAGGTAATGTTGTATGGGGTTATGATATGGAGTTGGGAACGTAAGAATGCGTTGGTAGAAATATTCTACATCTGCAAAAAGGACCACTGACTTGTTTTTCCATGTTTCCAGATATTTTTCAGCCCTGCTGGGTTTTGGGTTAGCTTGTTAGTTTCTGCTCTGATAGCCTAAATACATGAGGAAAGGTTAAAAGCAGCTCTTAAAATACACTTAACTGGAGTGCATTCATCTCATTCCACTTAGTGAGCTCTTGGGATATTAAAACAAATGAAAAGTGGATTTCCTTGCTGACTGCAATTTTTCGTTTGCCTGCTAGGTTTTACTGGACCAAAGGAGTATTTGGTCGAAGCAATGTGACTATTGAATGGCACATCCCTCCTGGCACAGAGCCGGGCGTCTACAGGATACGGTACTTCGGGCACTACAAGAAAAAACTGTCTAATCTTCCTAATCATGCTATCTCTGTTCCAT
This sequence comes from Vanellus vanellus, assembly GCF_965231255.1. Taxonomy (NCBI): domain Eukaryota; kingdom Metazoa; phylum Chordata; class Aves; order Charadriiformes; family Charadriidae; genus Vanellus; species Vanellus vanellus. Next base: position 40,963,435 of record NC_138912.1, on the reverse strand, counting down.
TTGAAGGCACATCTTCAGCGTTTGAAATCACAGCTCTGTAGGTGATCTGGTTCGTTAAAGGAATTGTTTCCTTTGAGCAGTAGATTTGGTATCTCCGACGTTCACACTGCATACCTAGGAGGTTTTTTTTGTGTCATACATGACTCCATACATCATCGCTGTCCCTCAAGCGCTGCTGGTTGTCCTTTGCTGTGCAAAGCTTGACTTCCTGCAAAGTTTTGACTTTTACCAGCAATTCAGTCTCACTAGTCCAATGTGTTCTCATTCAAGCGGTTCCCGTCCTGGCCAGATCTTGTTGCAGTTGATTCTTACTGTAATAAAAGATATAACTGTTTTTTCTGTAGTCATTAAACAAGTGCTGACTGATTACAAAATAGGTGCTCTCAGAGAGAATTAGTGCATATTGGGAGCTAATCCAGACCATGAAGTAATCCATACAATTGAGCCTAGTCCATAAAACTGGAAAGAGCTGCTGAATTCACAAGGCCTCAGAAGAGAAGACTCCTTAAATGTGCTTGAAGTGCAAAGCTGACCTCTAAGGCTGGTAAAGAGATAAATAAGATAAATACTCATCAGAGTGGTTTGAATATTACTTCATATAATCATTCCGGTTTAGGGCATTTGGAGGATTCATTCTCTGAGTTGAAAGCCACCATAGACTACTGCTGGTGGGACTACTGGTGGGCAACACTGTCAGATGAAGCAAATTGCACATAATTCTCCATAAATCGGTGGTCTCGGTTTCACAAGTGCCTGATAAGAATGGCTGTATAGGGTCCTACCTCAGAGGTCTCAAGTAAGGAAAGGAAGGTCAATCACTCGCAAAACAAAATACTGAAGCTGTTGGCTGTCTCTTACTAGACTGTGCTATTGCCTTTTACAAACATCACTTTTGAACCGACCAGTGTGCCACGTGGGTTCAGTGCTGCCCACCACATGTGGGTTTGTGTCATTTCAAGATTATGATGGGTAAGGTTTTGTAAGAGAAAGCTCTGAAAGCTCACAAATAATTACAAGTGTCCCAAGAAACTACAGATGGGCCGTCGGCCACTGAGTCCATGGAAGAACTACACGTATGCTCTGATTTTATGGCCTGAAGACATCATGCATCTGTGGCACAGTCCAGAGGCAGGGTGCTGGGCGAGAAAGACCTTGGGGCTGACTTTGTGTGCTCTTGTCCTCATGTTAAGCTCCTGCACAGCCCTCTGGCTACAACAAAGGGCAGCAGGTAGCATTTTACCCTCTAAATATCACTTTGGCAAACATCAAAAAGATCAAAAAATTAGGTTGCTTACATGTGCTGGAGGTTGTTTCAATAGGAGGGTGTCATGGAAGGGCACTGGGGTCGCACCAGGGGTCGTATGCAGGATGGGGATTTTGGGAGGGACCTGATGGTGAGGGAGAACCTACAGCTACTAGCAAAAGGTGACTGATGTCCAACCAGAGCAGGGTTGGATTTCATCATAATAAGTTTATATTCATTTAAACATCAGGAAGGACACGAGGTGGGCAGGCTCTGGCTGGATGAAGTGCTGCCCAGAGCTGATGGCCAAAGCCTGAATCACCTACAGGTAGGTCACCAGAAGGGCACGTGGCTCGTGGCTCTCCAGCCCATGAAAAAGATCAATGGACGGCTTCATCAAAGTACAGAATGAAGATGCCATTGAAGGGGCAGAAGGACAATCCCCAAACCTGTTGGCTGAAAGGGTTTCAAAATGGAAGGGTCCCCAGGAAGGCAGGGGATCTTGTTGTGGGGATTTCAGGAGCTGGCTGGACAAAACCATGACCACCTTGACCCAGTGCTGGTCACATGTCTCTCCTGAGGTGCCTCCCACCAGCGCTGCCATGGGGTGCTGTAAGTGGGGGTGGCTCCGCAGCCCCCTAGTCTCTTCCAGCCTCTGTCAGTGCTAGGTCTGGGGTCGACAGGGAGAAGAAAATATGCCTTTCGAAACTGGATTTAAGATTCTTGTAGTGTCTTACAGCTAAACAATTGTAAATGTTTAATAAGCTCCAACAATGTGTACCAATTTTGTATGCAATCTCTTTAATTCTTCAGAGAATCATCAGTCAGATAATTTTGCCTCTCTTTAAAACCAGTAGGAGAGAATGAATTATTAATTTCAAACCAGCTGCAATCAGTCTTGGAGATCCCCATCCGGAGGAGCTCAAAGCGATTGCAATATTGAGTCAGGAAAGGGTAAGCTTTGGAAGAACAAAACTGGGAATCGAATCCCTGAAGATGCTCTTGATGTCCTTTCCTAATAACTCGCCCAGCCGGCTCGTCCACCCTGTTCTCATCAGCAAAACTGCTCTGATGGCAGTGATGGTGTGTGCGGCATACGGGCAGCAGCAGAGGATGCTGCTCCAGCATCCCACCGTGCCATGGGACTGGGTGCTCAAGCTGCTAAGTGATCCAGAAAGTTTCTTGCAAAGCTTTTCCCACTTTGCTCATGTTTTCATGCAGGGTGAAACACATCGCAGCCCCTTAAAACAGGGTCAGGTGATCTTCATGAAGCACAGAAGCTGTTTTCTGGTCTGAAAATGGTGCTGCCTAATGAATCCCAGTATAACAATCACTGTCTCTGCTTGCCATTTCTTACACTGTGTAAACGAGAATAAATTGCACAGGAGCGCTCCTGTTTTCCTAAAAGAAATACATTGGGGGAAAAGAAATTGTGGTTCTTTTTTTTTTTTTTTTTTTCCCCTCAGGCAACACTGAGATGTTTTATTTGATTGTTTCAGATAATTTTGTTTGTATTATTGCATTATGCTAACCGTGGATTCTTTATTTTTTTTTAATTGTGCTCATATTGAACATGTTTATGCAAGCGAAATTGAATTGCACAGTTAAAATGCTCATGGGTAAGATTTACCCTCTAAAACGTGAACATCTGACCCCCAAAAGACAGTTTTTAGGAAGTGGGTCTTTCTCATGGGAGAAGAGGTGTTGAGAGCCAGAATTAGGGTACCTGAAGAGTCCCACCGCTGCCCCAGAGCAGGTCCCCTTGTGAAACACCCTGCAGCAGGCTTATTTATTTGTTTGCCACCAGCGGGCGCAGGCTCTTTGAAGTTTGGGGGAGTTTTTCTGGAACTTCTCACAATTTTTTGTGCCTAGGAAACTCAGCAGCTCCAAGCGCCGCAGCGTGAGGAGGGCTGTCGAGAGAAGTCCTTTGTTTTATTTGCTCTTTCGTAGCGCGGTGGCTGTCACCTGCTGTTGGGGTACAGCCACAAAACAGCCCTTCCCCGCTCCCCTTGCCCGGCATTTCGGGGTGCTGTGGTTGAACCCAGCAGCCACTAGGTGCCAGTGCCGTTTTACACGAGAAGAGGCTCGCCGCTAAAGCAAGAGCCGAAGCCTAGGCAAAATTTTCCAGGAATTTGGGCAACTTGCCAGTGGTTAAATATAGCATTACTCATCCCAGTTGCTCTTCCCTCTCTCGGGCTGCTCTTCTTCAATCTCTAGCCATCTGTGCCTCGCGTACGTGCTCGGGAGGCGAGCAAAACTCCGCCTTTATTTTTATCGCGGGACATAAAACTAAGGTGAACTTGAGAAACTTGTTTGTGTCCGCAGGCTGAACCGCCCCGCGGAGCTCTTCTGCAAAACTTGACCAGGCGGCAACTTTCCTCCTGCGCAACATCGTGTCCCTCCCGAATTTACTGAGGGTATTTGGAGCTGCAGAAGAGATGCTAAATTAGGATCTGACCAGAGGTGCTGGAAGGAAAGCGGAGAATCCCTCTGCTGCCTCCAGGATTTGATGCAGGCTTTTAGGATCCGTCTGATCCTGTGGTTGTCTGGTGCTGTTTGCATGCATTCCCACAGAGGATATTTGTGTGCAACCTATCTACAGGTCCACCAGCGGCCATCTGCTTTTTTAACGTCTTCGCAATTGGGGCTGCATAGGCATGAGGCGGGGCTGGACACCAAGGGACATCACTCTTCCACTCTTCTTTCCCTTACCCAGCCCCAAATCTGGACGGGCACAGTCCAGAGCAGCCCACCCCAAGCACCCCCTGAAAGAGAAGGTTTGGTGGGTAGGGGCTGTCTAAGCCCCCTGCTAGCACTTAACAAAGGGCAGCTGAGAATTACAATTTTAGCCAAGACCAAGGTTTTGGGGGGACACGATAGTTTCCAGCCCTTGGAAGAAAGAGTACCATGAGCAGCACTGGGGCCAGGCTGACACCCAGGAAGTTAGTGAACAGCAGTGATTTGTGGTCCCTGACTGGAATGTCATCCTTCAAAGGGTTTTGGTTTTGGTTTTGTTTTCCCCCAAAAAGGGAACTCCTGGTAGGTATGTGATAGGGAGATGAGACGGTGTATGGGAGATTTAGATGGGCTACTGGGAAAAGGGAGCCGTGCAAGCTCAAAGATAAAGCAGCTCCCCTTGGAAGTCACTGGAGAACTTGTGCCATGGGCTTCTAGAGGGGGTTTCAGTGGGACGTGGGAGGTAGTTTCCAGGTGGCATGTTTCAGGGTCTATCCAGCTCCAAATACGGAGTTGTTGTGTAATCCTTAGGCATGTTTTATTCTTGCTTCGCAGCTCAGATGTGAGGCCCTGTGCCGTAGAGGCCTCCAGGACAGGACTGGCTGGAAGACAAGAGAAGAAAAATGCAGTTTTTGTACCTCCTGCCCTGCAAGCAGCCAAACGTGTGGCCATCTGCTGATTTTTTCTGGGCCATTTGATCCTCTCATCTGTTATGGGCCACACACGTCTTAGGCTACTCGGTGGAGGATGGATATGGGTTTTGGTTTTGTCTTGATATCCACTGGGAACCCACATCTTTACAAAGGGAAACAATGTTTTTTAAGTTGGGTTGTGGGTTTGAGATTTCTTGAAAAATCATTCTTTGTCTCCAAAATTGATCAGCCAACTGCTGCTGAGCAAAGAGGGAATCTCAGCTCTCCGAGAGGGGAAACATTAAAGCACAAAAGCGAATTCTGCCATTGCCCTGATTTTAAAGAAAAAGAAAGCAGGACATCAGGAAAAGCTAATGAGGTAAGATAATAAAGCTGGCAGAGCTGCTGTTCTTGCTAAAGCCCAGAACACAGCTGACCTCTTTGTAAGTCTGGAAGAACAATGTCAAGCTATTTTGGCGAAATCTCTTTTGGCTTGGCAGGGAGGCCTTCAGTTGAGAGCTGTCCGCGACCAGTAGCAAGGCATCAGATCTTACCCCATTTCTGGGGCTCAGGATCTTTCTGGAAAGGTGTGAAACCAGAACCCCTTGTACTGGGTGCGGAAGCAGGAATTGCTATTGCTCAGCCGTTTAACTATGACAGTCTTCCAAGTAGGAGGCCCTTCTTAAAATGACCAGGACTGGAGATGATTTCCCTATCGGTGACCTGGCAACAGGCTCTTCCCAAGATGAGACCTATCCCTCACAGCCCTAAATCATGTATCGCCCCATCGACCCCCTTATTTTGCATGTTGCTGTCTCTCTATCAATACCAGCCCCGGGACACCTTCATTGGCGCCAGGTAAGAAACGAAGTTATGACGACTGTAATAAATTTACAGCAAAAGCGATTCCTGCAGCATTGACAGATAAATAAACATTGGCCAAAGAGTTGGTGAAAAAAAAAAAACAACCACCCCTTGCTTTTTTTTTACTTAAAATTGCAGAAGTATAACACTGCTGGTTTTCTGCTGCGTGTGCATGCCGAGTGTCACCAAAGTGCATGTTGAAAACACACTGGGCATTGCTGAGCAGCTTGTGACCTTGCCTGTCTGACCTCCAATCGATCCCTACAGAGCAAAGCGTGCTCTTATTTGCCATGTACAGGATGACCCTTGCGGATGAAACTCGGGGTATAAAAGGACTGAGGCATGTATGTTGGTTTAAAAAGTTTTAATGGTATTTCAAAATCCAGTTAATGTCGTTGGATTACTCTAGAATTACAGACTCGCTTCACAGAATTTGATCCCGGTTATAATTCCCTTGTAACGGATGATTGAGATGCCATTTTCACTTCATTCTATTTAAACTTACACGATTGTCCTCCAGTAAATGGATAGTGTGATTTTTCGCTACACTTCATAGTGTTAAAACTCTATACAAACATTGTACTATGTGTACAAAAATAAGTGCTTCATGCACACACTTTTTAATACTGCTTCGTGCCCTTTTCTTTGACATCTTTCTGAACTTATATAAATAGCTGAAAAAGCAGACTAAAGTTACCAAACGTGGAAAGCGAGACACATTTTCTGCCAACGGTAGTCATTTAGAGAGAGACACACACATGGATATGTTACTCGTTGGCAGTCAAACACGACTTCAAATACATAGACAGAAGAGAAAATAAAGCCACGATACCTATAACACTCTCGGTTATTTTGCCCTCTGTGAACAGGTTTGTCATTTTCTGCAAAGCCAAGTGTGCCGAACAGCAACCACAGAGGGCTTGTAATACCTTTAGGATCACCCTAATGAGCTACTTGATAAATACAAAGGGTCTAATAGGACCGCAAACTATGCAGCTCGGTGTGTTTTTGTTCCATTCCTAGTGAAATTGAGTCAGCCAAAGCATGAGAATAGGCAACACTTAGCTCCTGGTAGTCAATACCTTGTTGCAGACCATCGTGCTTTGTACAGCTTTGGGGATGCATGGGAAAAGCTCTGCTTGAAACGGGGGAAAAGCTCTGCTTGAAACGGCTCGTATGGTGCCACATTACACCATCATAGAGACCGGATGAAAAAACTGGGGCCAGATTTGTTGGAATTGATGGGCATCGTCAACCCGGTTGTAAATTCTCCCCCCCAAATGATTTTTTTTTTGGTCCTAGACAGAGCAGATTCAAGTTTTCTTAGTGTGCATTTCTGTATAAGATATTTTATATAGGATTAAAGTCTGCTGTAGTTATCTAACACTGGGTTTCTCCTATATCTCCAGAGCATCGTTATTCCTGCCTCAATCTGATGGCAGAAATAAATAGATAATGCCCTCCTGCTGTCAACCAAAGGATGCTCTCAGCATCCCCAAAGCGTTCAAACACACCACCAACACCGGTGCTCTCCAAAACGAGAGGTGCCTTTACTGTTGACGTGAACCCTCTTCCACTAAATTAATTTTTTGCAAGAACCGCAGCAGCCAGCAGCCTTGCTTTGATGTGTAAACCGGCACTGATAGCCAGGCAGGGCGCTTGCCATCCTGTTGAAAAGTTTCCTTGTATATGATTTTATTCCTGTAGAAGTGCCTGTTATTACTGGGCCATGGCTGTGAGCTCTTGTGCTCTAATTAAGTAGAGAATTGGTCCTAACGAATAGCACTTTTCTGGTCCTCAAACTTAATAGTCCTAAAAGTTTTCCTCTATTTCACTGAGTGTGCCATTTGATGGGAGGTGGAAAAAATACGCCATTATTTGCTTTTTTGTGACTTGTAGATGTGGCTGGGAAGTAGCAAAGTAAGAGGGAAAACGCTGCTGAATGCTTGCCTCCTGCTTTAAAAACCAAATCAGCGTTCAAGAGCGTGCAAACTGGCCTGCTAGGCTGGGCAGACACGTTTATGATAAATGTCTTTTTCCCTTGGCTGTGCCAGAATGAATTTAAAAGACGCTTGAGATGCCTGAACACATCACCACAGCGCCGGTGCCACGGGATGCTTGGAGGCAGTAAGAAGCCAACCGGAGATCTCTATGTGGCCAAAGGGGAAACCTTTCATTTTACCCACTGCTCTGCCTGGCTTGAGAAATTTTAGGGGGTGAACAGAGGAGAACTCCTGATGCACGGAGGGACTTGCTGGATTCACCCCATCCTTCCACAGTCCCACATCTAACCCCCGGACCCCAGCCCATGGGACCAGCTGTTTTCAGCACAGGTCGTTGCTTGTAAACACACACCCAATGGTGTGTCTGTATATATACATATATGTATATATGTATGTATATACACACAACTGAGAACCACTCATTTTCTGGGCTGAGATTTCACTTTCTAGTGTGAAAGTCTGATTTTGAATGATTTTTTTTTTTTTAATTTCTCCTTTCTCTCCCCTGTTACGAAACTAAAGAACTACAAGAATGAAACTCCAACTAAAATCTAACTTAAGACGACAGATTAGGTTAAAATCATGAGGGTGTAAGAATTACCAGACTGAGATTTTTTTCTTTTTTTTTTTTTTTTCCCCTGGCCTGTGCTCTATTTAAGGGAACTTGATTAAAGATGGGATTAAAATGCTCCATAGCCGTCGCTGCGTGCAGCAACTGCGAAGGCGGGGTAGGCTTCGTAGGCAGCGTATGTCGCTAAATCTTGTCCCATGGTGACCGCTTGTTTGAGCTGAGTGGCTGTGACAGTCGCGGCTGCGTTAGCAATGGTATATCCTGCAGAGGAAGGGAGGGGAAAAAAGGCAGGTTAATGAAAAGGCCTTCAAAACTCACCATCAACTGATAGTTTTCAATGGGAAGACTTTGCCGTCGATGGGAATGACACAGGGAGCGATGAGTTTGTCAATGGGAATAATCTAATTCAATTAAATAGGTCATTTCTGGCATGTCTTTTCTCCACGTTAAGGGTAATTAAAAAATCTGAAAAATTAATGTGTTTTCCTCAGCTATTATTTCGTAAACACGCTGTTTGGAAAATGCCCCTCTCTGTTGAATATTTTTTCCTTAGGCTTTGATTATTTCTGAGCTAAGAGGGTGGTAATGGTGCTCTGTACATGTCCTCCCACGCATGACGTGAGGAGAGCAAGAAAGTGACATAATATAGGGGAAATCTGGGCGGGTTTTATAGCGAAAATATGGTTCTGATACCCTTCACAGCCAAAATACATGCAATTCAGGACAGCCACGTTAGAGGGGAGGGAAACTCCCTCTATACAATATCAGGGAGAAAATATTTAGTACGCTGGATTTCGCCCCCCCCCCCATCAGTTTCTAATGGAAAATGTGATTTCAACACTTCAAAATTTTCCATGGGAAAATGTTAGCTTTACTGATTGAAAATGATTCACTGGGAAAACAAACATCATTTGGGGCTGGCCTGTCTGAAAGCAGGGGATAGCAGCTTTTCAACCAGACCACAATAGTTTGTTGTGAAAGAATAAGAATCAAGACAAAGCCCAAATTTGGGAAGAGCAGCTGGGGTACCCAGTGGCTCTGCTGGACCAGACTCTGCTGCCAAACTACATCTCCCAGGGTCCAAAAGCTCCAACTGACCAGCTGGACAACGGGATCAACTCAAGGTCAGTCAGAGCCGAGGTCCTCTCGGTGGGGGGTATGGAGATATTGGGTAACACCAAGAGCACATTGCCTTGTTGGAGGTGTTACCTTAGGGGAAAACATGAGAAATTTGCTATAATTTGAGTATTGTGGCCACCCACAGTATCTTCTTTGCATCAGCAAAGTGAGGTGCAACCTTTCGACTAGGAATTGAGAAATATGTCATTTAAAGAATATCTGCCACCACCACAAGAGAAATGAGCTAGCAGCATGGGCATCGCCTGAACCCAGCTGGGCTTCAGCAAGCCCTGATCAAGGACCGGTGTGTGTTGCAAGCAGAAAGTTTAATGTATGTCAATTTGTTGAGTTTCCAAGACAAATAAATAAGGGTGGATGAAAGAAAAAGGAGAGATTATAATTAAGCAGTAAGTGGAGACTGGATTCAATAAAGAGCCCATTTGGTTTCCACGCTACGGAAGCCTGTGCGAACCCAGACAAATTGATTTTTCTGTGGCTTTTGCGGACTCCTGTGGCAGGAAGCCGGATAGATTTTCTTTTTTTTTTTATATATACTTTTTTTTTTTTTTTAAATCCATCCTTGAGACACTCCAAACAACTCAATAGTACTGACTAATGCATTCCTCATGTACAGTTTGGCATGCGTTGCTCCCACTACATCAGAATAATGATCATGCTGGAGAGCACAGTAAATGTAATGCGTGTGAGCTAGATTCCTGCTCCCAGCCTGTGTTTTCCATGACTTCCCAAGCTGTTTTGGGCAGTTTCAAGAGCTGTTGGGTATGAATTCACAAACTGGAAAAGAAACTTTCCAGCGGGGCTGTGTGTGAGATTTGGAATCAGATCCTAACTTTCATGGTTGCATCATTTCTTTGGCAGATGAAATCAAAAGGTTTGGTTCAAAAGGAACTGGGGGTGCTGGGGGAGGACGGATGGACCATCAATCAATCAACTGTGCATCTTTGCAGTGAGGAAGATCTACTCCATCCTGGGTGGCATCAGCCAGACCGTAGCCAGAAGGTCCAAGGATGGGACTCAACCCCGATGTGGCACTGGGCACACCAGTTCCGGATCCTGCGCACTATCTGGGGCTCCCGGTTGAAAGGAAGCATCCACAAACTGGAAGTAGTGGAGGGGAGGTGTGCACCTGGAATGGTGCCCTGAGCGGTAGCGGATCCCCATCCTTGGACACTGCCCCACCTCACCTGGACATGGCCTCAAACAACAGGTTAGGGCCTGACCTCCTGGAGAGCAACTCTGTGGAAAGGGACCTGGGAGTCCTGGGGGATAACAGGATGCCCACGAGCCAGCAATGTACCCTGGTTGGCCAAGAAGGCCAATGGCATCCTGGGGGGCATCAAGAAGAGTGTGGCCAGCAGGTCGAGGGAGGTCATCCTCCCCCTCTGCTCTGCCCTGGTGAGGCCGCATCTGGAGCACTGTGCCCAGTTCGGGGCTCCCTGGGTCAAGAAGGACAGGGAACTGCTGGAGAGGGTCCAGCAAAGGGCTACAGAGATGATGAGGGGACTGGAGCATCTCTCTTATGAGGAAAGGATGATGGACTGGGGGCTTTTTAGTCTGGAGAAGAGAAGACTGAGGGGGGGTCTTATTAATGCTTATAAATACGTAAAGGGAGAGTGCCAGGGGGATGGGAACAGACTTTTTTCAGTGGTGCCCAGTGGCAGGACAAGAGGTAACGGGCACAAACTTGAGCATAGGAAGTTCCATGTAAACATGAGGAGGGACTTCTCTCCTGTGTGGGTGGCAGAGCACTGGCACAGGCTGCCCAGAGAGGTGGGGGAGACTCCCACTCTGGAGCCGTTCCAAACCCGCCTGGACGTGTCCTGTGCCACTGCTGGAGGTGCCCCTGCTCTGGCAGGGGTTGGGACGGGGTGAGCTCCAGAGGTCCCTTCCAGCCCTGACCAGTCTGGGATTCTGTGAACCTGCTGTATCTGCAATATTGACCCTGCTGAGAGTGGGGTCGGACCAGAGACCCCCAACCCCACCCCCGGTGCTTCCAGCCTGAGTTGTTTTATGGTATGTACACCGTAATCTGGGTAGTCCTGATGTAGAGATAAACTGCTATATAGGCAATGAAGATGCCATACACATAAATAACATGAGCCAAGGTAGAGGCGTGTGGCGAAGCACAGCCAGGCCTGTCCTCAGTGGCCCAAACCAGATTCATTCTTGACATCCGCAAGGAAGCAGCAGGAAAAATAATATTCCAGGAGACCTTTGCTATACAGACCTTCCCATACCTGGAAAAGCTGGGGCTGCAGGAGGCACCTCTGCTCCCTCCGTGGGAATCCCCAGCGTCTGAAGGGTGTACTCGGCCGCGTAGGTTTTTGCTTCATCAATATAGGCACTGAGCTTGGGCGGTGTGAAGGGATGTCTGGGAGTACAGAAAAATGTTAGCTTGGCTTTTTTTTTTTCTTTTTCTTTTTTTTTTTTTTTTTCTCTCGGACTTTCCTGCAAGATGCTTAGATCCTCTTATAGATCATCCCACACATCAGACGGAAACATTATTTTACCGTGCTGGTACGTTAACAAAATTATTCTCCCTGAGTCTCATTTTGGACACGACATCCCGCCAGAGCACGTTGTGCATTTTCAGTCTGAAAGAAAGCCTGCCGCCGTCTGGGTTTTTCTTTAAAATACACAGCAAACAATGTTTTACACCAGAAAATTTTAGACTCGTATTTGGAGCTGCATTATCAGCGCGTTCCTTCAAGCTGCTTTCTTTTTCCCCACAAGAGCTACAGTAGGCTTTGTTTTTGTACTAAAAAAGCACCCTTTTGCCTGATTATTTCTGGCTTTCTGTAACCTTTGCACTACCAGAGAGGGAGCACCAAGCATGGCAGGCATCACTATCCGTCTGTTTTAGTTTGTGGATGTTTTTCTCCCATAGATATATATTTTTATATATATACACAAAGGAAATGGAGACCTGTGCGATTGTTTTTTGAGGAGAGATGCTAGATAAAATGCCGTTTAAAAAAAAAAAAAAAAAATCCTAAACCCCAGAAAACCTCAGATAGTTACATACATGGTGGGGTTCTGGCTGGCGAGGGCAGGGATGGTGATTTTGTACAGGAAGAGCTGTCTTTGGTCTTGGCCAATGGCAGAGTGGAGCTGGTAAACAGGTTGTCCCCAGTTGTTTTTCTGGCAGATTTCTTCTAAGATCTAGAAGGGAGGAAAGGGATTTTTTTTGCTTGGGTTAATTGCTGCGCAGTAGCCTTCTCACCCAGCTCTGGTCAGCTTCCTTCTATTCCAAAGGGGTTTGGAGGGTGTCGTGGCAGGTCCCTCAAGGCATAGCAAAAGAAACATGAAATAAACAGCTGATGGGATACTACCTTCACCTTGAAGTATAAAATTCATCTACATTTTTTTTATATTTCAAAAATCTGTTTAATTCCCGAAGTTAATTATTACCCTGTTTAAATCGGCCGTCTTTGTCCTTTTGCTGATTAGCTGTTTTATTCTGTTATCGGCATGGTTTTCTTTGAATCCTCTGCAGAAACTCTATCTATGCACTTCTATTGAACAGTGCTGAAACACCAGGGCTGCATTCATCTTCACTGCTCTGTTACCTCCCTGGCTTAGTGGGGGTGCATAAAAAGTCCAAATAGCCTTCTTTTTTTTTAAAAAAAAAAGGCTGTGTTTCCATCCAATTAATTATACAGGCTTCAATAGGCGATTTCTGCTTCTAGTTTGAAAGAGAAATGCTGAACCACGTTGCCCCCAGCCTTAGCACAGCTTATTCTGTGGTAATTTGGAATCGCTGTCCAAAAACATTCTTGCTTCGGCTTTGTACATTTTTTTTTCCTGATTTTTTTTTTTTAACCCACAGTGTATGTGCTGTCCCAAATGAGTTTGAATGCAGCGTGGTGTTCCCGTGCCTCCCTATAAGTGGTGCTTGGACCAGGGTTTTTTTTTTTTTTTTTTTTTTTTCGAGTAGCTCCACCAGATCTGCCACTCAGCTGCGAAGATGTTGGGTCTTGGGGCTTTGCGGCATTGACCATGCTGCCAGCTGGGTCAGACCAGAGACCCCTGGGTGCCTCCAAACCCGCATCTTTCTGTGGCCTGCCCTATTTAAAAATTACACTTAATTTTATTTAAAATTAAGGTGTAAAATTTAAACGTCAGCGCTGGCTGCTTTTAATTTTTGTAATTGTGGCTCCAACCGCCGTTTAGCACTTTGTAGCGTAAACAAACCAGTTCATTCCATTTCCTGACTATGGCAGCACTTCTTCCCTGCTGTCCCAACGCCTTTATACGGATGTCGGGTTTATAATGTTACATCAACATTTAAGTCCTCAACAAGACAGATCTGCTTATTCACACCGAGCATCCCAGCTAAGCGGTGGGAATGAAACCCATCATTCAACGACGCTGTTGGAACGGTCTCGGTGCAATGGATGGGGAAGCTGACCAGGTATTAATGAGGCTGTCCTATTAACAAGGCTGTTGTGAAGCGCGCTGTCGCTGTTTAAGACCCACTGTGGTAAAATAGTAAGCAGTGTGTGTGTGTGGGGGGGAGGGGATCAGGGAGCTCAGCTGCTGGGAAAATATGCCCCAAAAAACTAGTGTTGCAAAGGCCTGGCGCTGTTACGGCACCGTTTGGAATACACACAGCGTGGGTTTTGCCTGGATGGGAAGAGGTAAAAATGAGTTTCACCTGCCCTAAGGTAGGGCAGCACCACCAGGGCTATTTCACCCATCTTATACTCTTTTAATATAGAGTAAGGGGACTGTGAAATTTTGAAGAGTGGGGGGAAAAATACACTTTCCAGCTTTCTGGGGGAGAAAAAGACGTTTTCACACGCTTTGGCAAGCCAGATGCTGTGGCAATTGAAGTACTATGGGCAAAGACGTGCTTCAAAATTCAGGATTAAGTTAATTCCTCATGTTGCTTTGGATGATGTAAGGGGAAAGGAGTTGCCGTAAGAGCTAGACTCTCAAAAACTCGGGGAATTTGTTCTCCTCAGCCCTCACCCATCCAGCTGGATCCCAGTCCCACACACACGACCACATCAAAAGCCTCCTTGTGCAACCAGAGTTTGTGCGCTGGGCTGGGTTGTGCAGGCAGTCGACACCTCTTTCCCCATAAATGATTTTGAAACGTACATTATTTTTCTACGTGTGTGTATTTGTTCCTCGGTCAAGCCCCCAGCAATGCATCCTGTTTTTTGAACCCATTTTGGGGGAAGAATTTCTTTACCCTCAGTGCTTTTATGGGGCGACAGCCATGGTTGGTTTTCATCTTACACCCATGGCTGGTTATGAAAACTTCCCTCCGAGGGGAAGCGGACACCGTTCTCCAGCGAGGGGATGGTTATTGCAAGATGCAACTCATGGTATTTTATGTTTTTTTTTAATGTCTTTTGAGATGCAAGAATGCATTTAGTGCAGATTCAACCTGGGGTCCGTTTTCCTAAAAGCGTTTTGGGCAAAGAAAACCTCTGGCTGGGATGTTGACCCTCTTTTTTTTTTCACGCACGTACCTGAGGAGCGAGTTTGATGCCTTGGGGCTTTAGCGTGACGTGGTTCATCGGCGTGAGCTCCATTCCTGGCAAGAGGTCGTAGAGTTTATCCTCTCCCCTCTTTTCTCCTTTGAGCTGGTATCCGCGCCCCAGGCCCGTGTACGCCAGGTAGCCGCGACCTCCCAGTCCTCTAACTCCCGCAGCCCCTACAGGTACATTCATGTAAATTTCTAGGAATGTAAGAAGGCATTAAACTGAATCAAATCACCGGAAAAATTACCCTGATTCTCGCTGAAATGGAAAAGTTAGCCCCACTCGCCGGGTTTGGGAAGAAGATGGGCAGGAGCTCCCCGTAGCCTGCTGCTGGGGATAGCCATGCTCTATGTTGACACCCTTTCTTTTTGGGCTCATATGCTTGGACAGGTGAGGTTTTCTGGGGGGGGGAGCCCTGCTTCTTTCTTACACAGTTTCCATCTTCTCTGGTCAGTTTTGATTTTGTCACACCTTTCTACCCAGATTTGTAGTTGAAAGGCAGAGAGGGGACAGCTGATATCACTTGCTACCCACCAGTGTAATTTCCCTTTCATGAAGAATTCAGAGTTTATACAATCTGTCGATTATATAAACCAAAACACTTTTTTTTTTTTTTTTTCCTCGGGAAGCCCTACTTGGGAGTGTGGGGAGACCGTAAGGCAAGAGAAGGCTGGTGGGTTATCACATCGGCAGCTCTCCCAATGCAACCTTCATAGAAGCCGGTTCCACCTGTGAGGGCAAAAACAAAATTCCTGCTCCCCTGTCCCCTTCCTTGGGAAGGGGGAAAAATGGGCTGGCACGGTCCTTGCCAGCCCTACCAGGGTGGCAAGCCTGCCGTGGGACACGGCTCTGGGCTTGGGGACACAAGATGACTGCCACAGGCATCATCTTTGGAAGGAAGATCAAATGGGCAGATTTATTTATTTTTTTGCTAACCCCCAAGCTTAGTTCTTCACTTACCAAACGACGCCTGCAACAATATTTAATTTGGGGGTACCTGAGCCTGGGGATTTGATTTGGTCCCATGTGCACTCACCCGAGATCAAAGGCAGAGCCCCAGCAGCTTTCAGAAATACTCTCTGTTTTCATAGGCTGCTTATTATTAGGTTAACGATCCCCCAAAAGAGAAGTCCATCTCCAAGGCTCGCAATTAATGGCTTGATTTCAGTGTTGGTTCCCTACCCTGCATCAGGGCAATGTGACCTCCTTGGGAAACTCCGTGGCTTTGGGTCAGAAAACACCAGGACTGGTAAAACTTTCCCTTTGACCTTCAAAGCAAAGCGGAAACACAGCGGAGAGCTGTGCCTGGTGGCGGGTTGAGGGAGTTGGCTTTGAAGGGGAGAAAGGAAAATTATTTTGTTTGGTCTTCCCTGCTGGGGCAAAATCAGGAGGATTCGTGGTTTATTTATGCTGGACCGAGGGTGATCTGCAAGCTTTTCCAGGCTTGCTGGGGGAAAATGGTTATTTTTTTCATGCCCTGCTTAGTCTGCTGGAAGATCGCTATGCCTTTGGGAAGGACAGAGTCTAAAAACTGTGTTCTCCACAGCCCTCTGAAAGAGGTCCAGCGTCCAGGGTAAAGCCAACACACTCGACGTGAGTCTGGGGAGCAGCCACCCAAGCCCCAGAGGAGATATTTTGCTAGCGTTGAGTATTGGTGTGACAGGAGTTACCTCGGATGGACGGGGGCCGGATGATGCTCCTGTTGCTGAGCCCCTTGGCAGCAGGGAAGTGGAGGTTGGGGATAGCTGCGTAGGCCTGGGGTGCGTAGAAAACCGGGGCGCCCAAGTAGGCGGTGGCTGGGTCGTACACGTGTCCAAAGGCGTAGGTGTATTCTCCTTGCAGCATGGTACCTCTGCCGCCCGTGCCCCGAGTGTATCTGATGTAGCTGTCTTTGTCGACAGGTTTGGCTAACGTCACCTCGATCGGGGACCCATCCAGCACCTTCACACCAGGATGGCAGGGAGAGAGCACGGGAGAAGCACAAGTGTAAGTCTCCAAAGCGCATGGGGATTATCCTGCCTAGGGAGGCACTTTCCCCACATGGTTTGCTAATGGGATGGGAAGATGGAGAAAACCACCCCACAAAACCCCCAAATCTCCCTCCTGTGGGTGGAAGAAGGCACTGGCTGGGTAAAGGTTTAACGTGTTGAAAGCACACAGCCCAGACCCCGGCCAGTTGAGGTTCCTTGACCAAATTAGCCTAGTTGTGAAGCCTTCAAAAGGCTTTGCTTCCCTGCAAAGTAGCGCGTAAGTCAGCAAGATTATATGTGCTCCTATGGAGAATAGCAATAGCGCTAAAAATAGGAGTGGGGTTAACACCTCTTTGGGAACAGCTCTTGCATTACAGCGCCGTGAATTACGTGTAGTGCAAGAGGTACTAAATACAGCAAACCTCCTTGCAAATCCGCATCTGAATTTGGAGCAGATGTTTTGGGTTGACCTTGTTTGTCCCGGTTTGCCATTCACATGCTGTCCTGTGAGTGTTTTTGTTGGCAGACGTGGACCAAGGATGTGAATGTGAGCCAAGGGGACCCGTAACCCCTCGTTTGCTAGTCTGTGTTTAGGCTTTCCTCTCCTTATTTTTTTTTTCTTCTTTCTTTTTCTGAGCAGTGAACCACACTCTGAGCCAGGCAAACATTTAGCACAAATGCAAGGAGCAAGAAGCCAAAATGAACAGTTTGTGTACATCAGAGCTGCTGAAAGGCGAATTCTGGAGTATAAAAGCAGCCTGCAAAGAGAAAATAGGACTAACGCCTTCAGGATGTTTTTGTAGCTAATAAACCAGGCGGCTTTGTTTCAGCTGTGTATAATATACCGCACACAAGCCCCACAAATTAGCATTTGCAGCAGCTTTACCTTCCCATTCAAGGCTTTCATAGCTTCCACCGCATGTTCTCTTTTATTAAAGTGCACAAAGGCGTAGTCTCTAATTTTCTTTACTCTCTCTACCGCACCTGCAGAAAATGTTGACATATTAGTTGGAAATGGGTATTAGTTGGAAAATACAGATCTGAAAGAGCAACTGTGTTGGGTTATGATCCCTTGGAGAGCAAATGCTGATCAAGGGTAAAAGAACAAGAGGACAGCGTCTTCTTACCTCTTAGGATGTGTATATCATGGGAAAGCAAATATACAATGGTTGTAGCATTTCAAGGCAAACTAGAAGTATTTGGGGTCAGACTCTAGTAAGTTTCCCACTAAACTGCAGTGGTTCTCTCCTGTCCAAGCTGCTCTGCTGGATGCTACCTTTGGTCTTTTGTCTCCCTTCTGTGACAGACCACCAAGTCTGGATGGTCGAGCAGGATGTGCAACAGCCCAGGATTTGGTGAGCTACAGGTAAGGTTGTCTCCATGTTTTCATATGTCCATCGTACATGTTACTCGGAGGCAACTTGAGGCAAGCTGATGCTTCTGCCATAAAACAAGGAGGCTCTTCTCTTAACCATCGACTCAGGATGTTCAGTAAGAACAAGCTCCCAGTCCTGCCCAGGACAGAGCAGCCCCAAGCACGGGGATGGGTTGGGACTGATGGGGCAGTAGGTTTGGCCCTAATAAACAGCCTTTCCCGTGCAAATAGGGCATCCCTGTGATGGGGCCCCAGGTGGTGAGGGATCCCCATGCCCAGGGATGCCCTGACCTGCCTGGACGCGGCCCTGGTCAGCCTGCTGCAGCTGCGGCATTGGCCCTGCTGGGAGCGGGGTTGGGCTGGAGACCCCCATCATGGTGCCTCCAGCCTCTGTGATTACCCAAAATAATTCAAATGTAAATGGCTTCTTGTTCTTCTCTTCTATGTCCACCCTCTACAGCTTTCCCCTTCCCTTGTCAGCTGCTCTGCTGCCAGCACTGAGATACTCAGCACTAATAAGTTTGTCTCCAAAACAACCACACTGGTCCTATTCCCTCTGGTCACAAGCTTTAGACATCTGCCTTTTCTTCTCTAATTGTTCATCTTCCCCACTCCTGTGGGTTGGGAAGCACATCGTCAACCAGCCCAGCCACCGAAACTATAACACCCCCAAACACATCCTTTAGAAATATATGCTGAACGACACTTCTGTTGGCTTCTTACCCTTTAAAGCTGAACAGGTGCACAGGGAAATGTCATATTGCCGCAAAAAAAAGCACTTAAACAACTGCAGGAGAAAATATATTTCTTTGGAGTTCAGGGGGAGTCATTAGGAGCTCCAGTGGCCTAAATGAAGCCTGTCCCAGCCTATAACCTGAGCAGCATGCACATCTTCAAAACGACACCGGAACGGTAAGTAGCACTTTGTGTCCTTCTGGGATCGGCAGGTGATTTTCTAAGCCTAAAGTTATGGGAGTTATATGCTGATGCCTTGTTTACAAGTCAAGGCTTTAATGAACTCTCTGCGTTTTGAAAAATCCCCCTTCTGCCTCCTCGAGCGCGCTCTGTGCTACTGATCCTCACCTGAGCCAAAAATCTTGCTCTTCCCTGCTCCTGCCTCTGCTGGGGCAAAGCGATGTGATACTCACCCTCAGGTCATCTCCGCGGAGAGACTGTATGTGTGACGTTACAGGGGGAATATCGTCTCCTTGGGTACATTTGGAGAGCACGACCTTCCTGCCGGAAACTTTGCCAGGGATGAGGATTTTTGCCAAAGCCTCTAGGGAGCAAGGGCAGGGCTTTTCCTTGACACGAGTGAGGTATATCTCTATAGAACTCATCAGGTACTACATCTGGCACAGATTTAAGGGGTGATACTTGTACTACGTTACGCAAAAGCAGCATTCCTGGTAGTGTCTAAGGAGGCCGTAGCGACGCGGTAATTGCTCTGCCGTGGGGGCTTCTGGATCGTAACTCTTCTCATTAGGATCATTTTTTATTGGATGACTCGTTATTGTCAAAACAGCTTCTTAATGCCCTGGATCAAATGTACTCTTCAGGCAAGCAGTACCAAAATGCACCTCAATGAATAAGGTAGACAACCAAGGAGGGGGAAGTGAATCATTTCAGACCCTTGCTGACTATTTTGGTTGTAATCTCATAATCTCACTATAACTTAAACTGCATTCGCTCTCTCCTCAAAGCTCTCAAAGCTCAGGTTTTGCTGCTCTGATGTGCATTCTTTTTGAAAGCATGGCACAGTTTTAAGAATGGTATTCCTGGTTTTAGTCACAATACACAAAGCTGTCCATTTAAAAAAAAAAAAAAAAAAAAAAAGAATTTCTGGTACAAGAAGTAAAATGATAAAGCGATGAAAAGAAAATTAAAGATGATCTTCTCTTGTTATACTAGAGAACTTCTTTTAGGAGCAAAGTCAATGACTGTTACCAAAGTGCCAAAGGGGCATAAACGTGTTTCTGGGGAGTGCGAATAGTTCAATGTTCAGGAGGAAAACTGGGTAAATAAAAGGAGGAAACAGTTAAGGGAGTGTGATGATACATATTTAACACGAGGAAACTGGGATGTCTAACAGCTTGATGGTGGCTGAAAGTATTAGCCAGAAACATTAGAAGGACAGAAAAGACTCATAAACTTCATAAAGACCTTTACATTGCAGCCTAGTACAAAAAAAAAAATAAAAAATGTTTAGACCAGAAGTGAAAAATTAGTGAAGGAAAAATGAAGCTCTGTAGTATATTTTAAAAAAAATAATAGAAGGAAGTTAACAGGAACAAGACGAAAGGGGATTTCACACTGCCAAGCATAAGTTACTAATGCCTGATGGACTGTGTGGTCTGGAGAGCTGCAGAAATGGGTTATTTTTACTTTATTGGGTTTGGGTGGAATCTCCTAAAGCTGGAGCAACTCAGGAGTAAAATCTCCTTTGAAAGCTGGCCGGATTTTTATTCCAAACAAACTTACTTGCTTTTTGAAAAATCTCACCCTAAGTGCATGCAATATACCCCACAAAGGAATACCGTCATATTCTGTGTTAAATGATAAGCACTGATTATTCACAAATGTACAAAAGAATGTGGGGTATTTTTGTATGAAAATGATAGAATTCGGAGTTTAGACAGGTTAGATAAAAAGCATTTGTATTAAACCACCCTATTGCTATCATCATCCCTTGCCATAGAAGACGACTGCTGAAATCACCCAGCTGTTTCACCAACTCTATCTTTTTAAGGAAGACCAAAATGATTCGGAATCATTTCTATGACACAGGCATTCCCATGCAGCATTTTGGTTCTCTTCCAGTTACCAGTCATCCTAAAAAGGTTAGTAGTGTTGTTAGCTGGGAATTAAGCGGCCCTTAATGGGATGACATGATGTGGATGTTGGGTCGGAGTCTTCAGCCTAATGACAATTTTTGTGGCATTACACATGAATATTTTACAGTGGAAAACCAGTTATTTTTATCTCTTCCTTTGGCATTTTATGAATGGAGAAATATTTCCATTTGCAGTAGCAGTACTTATTTAGGAGCTACCATGCCAATGGGTTCCTACCTGGCTTGATGTTGTTGAACTCCTTTTCTATGGTCTCTTCAGTGGTCGAGAGCATAAGGTTCCTCACGTAAAGTATTTTTACCGACGACATGGTGTCCTCATCCACCTCCACTTCTGGTTCTGCCCAGTCAACAGCGATAGGGTGTCCCCACAACTGGATCCTTCCTTTAAAGGGATTGGCATAGTTAGTGTCAGACAGGCTTTGGCTCCTCTCACTTCTACTCAGAGACTATTTCACAAGCAGTATGAGCAGTAGAATAGGCCGATTCTACAAATGGGGCCAAGATAAGCCTTTCTAGCTCCACGCACAGCTGCTTTGTTAACTCATTTCCAAAAGCAGAACGTCACACTTTCAGCGTGCTCCTGCTAATACCCTAGATGCCTGCAGAAATGCAGCATCCAGGATTAAAGAAGTGAAAACATGGCATGATTCACCAACGTCTGCGTTCCTTTGAGTGCTCTCTAAAGGGAAATATTTTAATGAATTTATAAAAATCCCTCTTGGCTGCAAAAGTTTCATTCCCTAGATAACAGGAAAGGGATCCAGAAGTCCCAGCCAGATGAAACGAAATAGGAAAAGCCGGGATGTCTCTGCATGCAAGTATTTGAAGTCGTATGGTCCCTGCTGCAGAAGTAGTAGAAAGGAGGGACACAAAAATTAATGAGGCATAAAACAGGGCGTGGGAGTGGAGGTGAAGCCCTCTACACACTGGATCAAGCCACTGAGGGGCAGAGAATAAAAAGAGCAAATAAAGAGGTAGTTAAAGGTGATGTCGCCATGTTATCATGCTGAGGTCCATAATAATTTGCATCGAGTCACCTAATCTGTTAAGTAATGGATTAGACAATTAGTGATGTTCAATATGTAATGAAAACTGACTGCCGCAGCCTTGTCTCAAAGCTGTGGGAATCGCAGTGGTGAGCAGCAGGACAGCAGGTAAGGCAGAGGGATCTCCAAGTAGTGATGGTTGCTTCACCTCCTGTCTTCTCCAGATGGCAATGATACCTCTTTCCTCCTCTTTTTCTTCCCTGTCCCTTCTGCATGTCTTGCAGGGAGATCTTCCTCCCTTTTCTCTCCAGGAGTGGTTGAAATCTCTCTAATATCCAGAGCCCCAAATTCCACGTGCTCTATCTGTGGCCCACTTCTTCTCTGGCAGTTGTAATTGGCCCAGCAGCTAGCTCTTTGGATGTGGAGTAGGGAACATTTTCTGTCTTAGCAGCATGGTAAGTGCTAGATATTCCTTCCAAATAATGAAATAAAATGTCTGCCTCTTCTGCAAATGTCCCCCAAAGAGTAAGTGGATCTTTCTGTGTTTTTTCTTTCTTTCTCTCTGATCTTTATGACACGAAGATTGGGTCCTCCAAGGCCCTAATTATGTGCTAAAACCTGGAAGAACCCAGGGGATGCTTATGCCGGGAGAGGGAAAATGAGAATCCTCCTCCATCTTTGGAGACTTCTAGAAAAAGACATCCTATCTTGCATCTCCACTTGGATAACCCATCTGTGAGGGGATGGGAGCTTCAGAATAGAGAAAATTAGAGGGTGAGGGCAGAATTTGGAGACCCGTTTATCTACATTGGAAGTGAAAATCAACGAACTAAACGGAAAGAGGCTGCTCCCTGATAGGAAGGCTCATGAATGAGCCAGGATTTGTGGAGCGAGATTGGGCTGTTGTTCAGCTTTCGGCACTGCCCAGTCTGACCCGAGCTGTTAGTGACCAGAAATAGAGAGGTGGCTGCTAAAGGCAGCCAGCTGAAACGAAAGGCCGCGTGCCCCTTTCTGAATTACCATTTTCTGTTCAATAGTGGAAATAATGACCTGGTTGACTTGCAGCAAGGAACTAAGCTTGGTGCCTTCACTAGCCTCTTGCTAAAACCCAGTTTTCCTCCACCCTCTTGTTTAACCAGGAGACAGGACAAAGTTTTCATAAAAAGCATCTTTCTTTTTGGGCGTTTCTGTCTCTTCTACAAAGCTCCCTCAAAAGAGCAGCAAGGTTCACAGTAAAGGAAGCGTCTTGATAATGATATGCAATCTCACATTCATCCAATGCATCAGCTGGAGACACATTCAGTTCTGGCGTCACACTTTTTTTCAAGTTCCTCCCTTATGTTTGCAACATCAGAAGACTCTGGCTCCTGCTCAGGCCTTTGAAATTCCCCAAACTGTTTACCGAGATGTCCCTAAATTGGAAATCTCTAGAGCAATGCACACGTCTGTTCAGGGGTACGTGCTCGTTCCCATCTGTCTCACTGTCTTTGCTCAGGATTTCAAGTGCTCTGCTACCTCAAGGCTGCCGTTGGCAGCTGTGGCTGCGCCCGCTCCTTCCTTCGTTCTCGATATAGAAACCAAGAAAAAGTTGTGCTGAAGCACAGACTAACTGAACGTACTCCCACAACTAGGGAGATGTTAAACTGATGCAGAAAATGCACAATAAAAGGAAAAAGAATCAGTGTGAGATGTGCCACAATAGCTAAGTGTACTCAGTGCTCGACATCATCCTCCTTTTTTTTTTTTTTTTTTCAATAGAAAAAAGGATTTAAATGACTCGTGGTGTTTCACAGGCTGTCCAAAAGAAAGAGTGAAAGAAGGCTGGTGGGTTATGAACAAGTCTCAAAACAGAAGGTTTATCGGATTCTTTCACCAGCAAGTGAGTTGGGTTCAATAACGCAGTGCGGGAGATGCTGAACAAAAGATAGCATGAGAAAATTGGTGAAATCACTGCAAATGCTCCTAATGTTAAGTGAGTCCTTCATCTAACACCTGCCAAACTTCTCTCTCCTTCACAATGATCTTTGAATGTCCCCCAGTGCTCAATTGCATAGACTTATTTTTTATATTGGCTAAATCCTAAAGCAGTTCCTCATTTGAAGTTTTCTTCCCACATGGAAAATATCCATTTTCAGGAACATCCTCAGTACGTTGTCAAGGCTGAATATGTTCTTGGATGCTTTCTTGAGTGATGGTCTCTGAGAGGCTATATTTTATATATAGCCCAGAATAACCACAGCATAATACGTATCCTACAACAGAGCTGTATGGATACACACACCTAAATCCACCTAGCCGTATTTTTAATAAATTCAAGCTCCTAAACAAAGATCGTGGAGAAAGAGCATGGTACTAATTCAGGATCTATAGTGAACCGTCCACCCTGCACCCCAGAGCCAGGTTGACTCCATCGGCCAGCCGTGGTGTATTGGGGTCCCTCCTTGTTCTGAGTGTCTCTAGCATCCAAGAGGAGAAAACCCAACAGCATTCACTTCCTTGGGTACATGTGTCCTCTGGAGACTTCGGTCTCACTGCAGAGCAATGTGTACATAGGTGACCCCTGAGATGAAGCCATCCCTACCACCCACACCATCTGTACTAACCTGGGAGCAATTTTCTCCTGGCCATGGCTGCTGCCCGATGGCTTTCATATTCCACAAAAGCAAAACCCCGGTTTTTTGTTTTATCAGCTGCGCTAGGGTAGACAATGACGTCTACAACTCCATCCGTGACTTTCTTCATCTCTGCTAATATTTCCTCCCTCTTCTTGGTTTTGGGGATCCCTCCTACAAACAGGCGGCAGTTGTCCACGCTGGCACAGACTCCAAGGAGACGCCCGTTCCTGCGTATAAACAATATTGCTGGTTTGTCAGGCATCAGGATCAGTTCTCAAAGAGAGGAAAAAGTTAAAATAAAGGCCCCCTCTTGTCCCAAAACACACGTCAAACACAAGGCTTCCCACTCCTGCAGCATATGTTGCTGGGGACATTCGGGTGGTCTTGCTCAACGCAAGATCTAATGTGAAGGCTGCCACTGCCAAATTTGACATCAAAGTAAGGCAGCACAGTTGAAATGAAGATCACAGGGAAACGAAAGCCAAATTTTGCTTTTGCTTCCTGGGATTGTCCCCTTCGCTATTTGCAGAAACGGCTGCTACCAGGCAACTGTACCTACCACCCATGGTCACAGCAGTGACTCATGTCGCCACCAGTATAAGCTAGGTATTCATTATGTCCACTGTTGACTTGTAGATTCCCAGTCACCATTGGGCCTCATGACTGAGGTCTTGGGGAAAGAAAATCCCTTATCACGGGGAGACACCATCTGGGGGCTTACTGATACCAGCTGTTGTGCAGACTCCAAAGTAAAAATTTCCTTACATGGACTTTTCTCGCCTTTTTGTGGTCCAAGCACCTCTTGCAGGTCTTGAGAAGTTAAAAACTTCTTTAGAGAAGTCTTTGGAACAAGGGAAGTAAGCAGAGGAGGTGGAGGTGGAAGGTGCCTGATCTTTAAGACCCTCCAGCCTCTGATACAAATCATGTTTCCAAGCCCTTTCCTTGTGCCCTGTGACCTGCTCGTCATTAGGGTTGCTAGTAAAGCAATTCACAACTCATCGTTTCCTTTTTTTTTTTTTTAATGAAAGTCATAAAATCATCAGGATGGTTTATCTCTAAATGCTTCTAAGCAAAGGCATCTACTCATCCCACTTTGAACTGGAAAAAAAAAAAATAACAAGTGGTTGAAATCAATACAAAACATCTTGATGGGCCCATATGTTGTTGATTTCTGGGTGTTTTGTTCCTAATTTTTAGTCACAAACATGAGGGCTTTTTCTGTTCCTATCTATTAGGAAATGTCACTGTTTTGCCAATTGGTTTCCATCTTATTTCACCATTTTTTGCAATCGCTCTGTCTCCCAGAACATATCTGCAGTATAGGTGATGAGAGAGATTGGATAGGAATAAATCAACATAAAAACAGCCCAGAGGGGAACATGAAATAAACAGCAACAGCTAGGCAAAAGTTAATTTGATCCAAAGCAAAATATTTTTTCCAATGTTCTGGTAGATTTTTTTTTTTTGGTAATGAAGAAATTTCCTGAAAAAAAAAAATTTCCTCCTGGGGTGCATCAAGAGGAGTGTGGCCAGCAGGGCGAGGGAGGTCATCCTCCCCCTCTACTCTGCCTTGGTGAGGCCGCATCTGGAGTACTGTGTCCAGTTCTGGACTCCCCAGCTCAAGAAGGACAGGGAACTGCTGGAGAGGGTGCAGCATAGGGCTACCAAGATGATTAGGGGACTGGAACACCTCTCTTATGAAGAAAGGCTGAGGGAATTGGGTCTCTTTAGTCTGGAAAAAAGATGGTTGAGGGGGGGACCTGATCCATGCTTATAAATACTTAAAGGGTGGGTACCAGGAGGATGGGGCCAGGCTCTTTTTGGTGGTGCCCAGTGACAGGACAAGAGGTAACGGGCACAAACTTGAGTATAGGAAGTCCCACCTAAACATGAGGAGGAACTTCTTTACCTTGAGGGTGGTAGAGCACTGGAACAGGCTGCCCAGGGAGGTGGTAGAGTCTCCATCTCTGGAGACGTTCAAAACCTGTCTGGACGCGTTCCTGTGCAACCTGCTCTAAGGTGTCCCTGCTCTGGCAGTGGGGTTGGACTAGATGATCTCCAGAGGTCCCTTCCAACCCTATGATTCTATTATTCTATGATTCTATGAAAAGATTTTGGCTCTGATGAGTCCTACATATTGCCTTTGTACTATGGCAAAAAGCAATGACTGCACAGGGAGACAGGTGATTTCCTCTCAAAGCTTAGGTAGCTAAATAACCTTCCTCTGGGCTGCAAGGAAAAATATGCCTTACATAACCAAACAGATTAACATATATGATTTAAAGTTGATGTGAAGGTGTTTGCCACGCTTACCTAATTTCATAATTATTCAGTTGCTTTATTGCATTCTTTGCCTCCTGTTTATTGGAGAAAGTCACAAAGGCATAGCCCCTGTTGTTGCCATTAAAGTCCATCATCATTCTCATTTCGTAGATTTTCCCAATCTGCAAATAGAAAGAAAAGTGATTCTGAAAAAGAAGTTTGTCAGCAAGGTGGGAGGTGTTTAAACAAGACTTGGTGCTTCCTTGACTGTATCACATCAGAGCTCCACCAAGTCAGGGGTAGCCTGGGCCAAATCATCTCCAGTTCAGCCTTGAAATGCAGCTTTGAGTGTCAGTAACCTCTGCAATACAACTACCCACCAGAAAGTCTTACTTTTTCACACAGTGGTATAAGTTCATCTTCAAAGAGGTCTCGGGGCAGTTTCCCAATAAAGATCTCACACCCCCTCTCTGGTGGAGGGCCATCCCAGCCGGGTGGTGGGCCTCCGTATTTCCGCTGCCCATTTTCCTGCCATGGAGAAAAATAAAAAGATGGTTTAGATGTAGATTTAAAATGTGGATGTGGCCAACCTCTTCTTAGGGAATGACACTTTAGACATGCTCCGTTAGCAGCGGGCTGGAGGCAGACGCCCTCCTTCCCGCAAGGAGCAACTCTTTACAGATTCTTTATCAGAGATAACGGAGTATGCGTTGGCTGCCCCATTGCCATATCTACTGAAAGGCTTTGATGTCCCAGTTAGTATGCTGTTGAGATACCGGAGAAAGGTCTGGTTTGTACCTAGCTGAGTTTTCCTA
The DNA here is from genome assembly GCF_965231255.1 of Vanellus vanellus. NCBI lineage: Eukaryota > Metazoa > Chordata > Aves > Charadriiformes > Charadriidae > Vanellus > Vanellus vanellus. The sequence goes on along the minus strand of NC_138912.1, from coordinate 40,935,874 downwards.
AGGAACACACATCAGTGCATGCTCTGCAGCTCAATTGCTACTTCAGGTGTCCAAGATGGACACAGTCAAACACCTCCTTGGAAAATGTAGGTCTCCTTGGCTATGGGAGGTGAATCTCTGTGGACTGTGTTAGTTGTGGGCTGTGTAATATAACACTTGCAAAATTTATAACTTGTCGTGATTCCTCATCCAATCATAAACATTTATTAGCAATGATATTGCCTCTTATTTTAGTAATTGAGGGTTACCTTCCAATACAGACCAAAGAAGAGACCCAGAAGTATGGTGTTTGAAAGTAGAAGGACTTTCCAAAAGCAAAGGGCATCTGGACCTCATAAAGTGCTAACATACGGGAAGAACTGGGGATGAACACAGAAATTTGGAAAGAGACGTGGACAGAGTGAAAGGGGCCCACCAGGGAGCCTGAGGCATCGTTGGCAGTATGTGATGCTGGAGCTGCTCAACGCCCTTGAAAAAAGATGTTTGTGCCAGCAGTTGGGCTTAGTGAATAGGTAGCAATGCTTGGCACACGGTGTGAGGGCCTGGACCTGGAGATGGGTATGGAGAAATGGTGCACCCCAACGCCCATCCCTTCCTGCACCCAGGAGAGGTGAAGCACTTTCTCTAACTGTGCCGGGCATTTCAGAGGGACCCCAGCAGGGGAGCAGGTCTGGCCAGGGCAGATGACAGAAGCAGCCCTACAGGGGGCACAGAGGAGGGCCATCGATGGTGAGAGGCCACGCGAGGGGCAAAAGATCATGCCTGCCTACCCAGGAATTTCTTTAGATGGGAAGCAAGTCTTGGCCCCAAAATGGTACTCAAAGATGCAAAGACCAGCCAATATTCCATCTTTTTGCTTTGTTTTTGCTAGGTGAGTGTGTCTCTGTTATCCTCTCCTATTTTTAATCATCTTTCCTGTATTTCTTGTTTTCCTTCTTTCCTTCCTTCTCATGCTTTCTTCCCTGTCCGTCCTTCCTCCCTCCCTCCCTTCCTTCCTTCCTTCCTTCTTTCCTTCCTTCCTTCCTTCCTTCCTTCCTTCCTTCCTTCCTTCCTTCCTTCCTTCCTTCCTTCCTTCCTTCCTTCCTTCCTTCCTTCCTTCCTTCCTTCCTTCCTTCCTTCCTTCCTTCCTTCCTTCTTTCCTCTTCTTCCCCCCCCCCCTTCCCTCTTCCTCTCCTACCTTGCAGCAATGGTCTGCTCCCAGAGGAGCTGGGACTCTGGGCATTTTTCTGGTTTTGGCTCTCTGATAGTTTCCATAGTCATTTCGCACTCTGGGATTATTCCAGGCAAGTGAATGCCTGTATGGCTGACTTAAGAAGAAGGTCTAAAGCACGTAAGCAAACAAAGACCCTTGCAGGAAAATAAGAATATACCACAAGCTCTTTCAGTTTCCCTGAGCCTCTAACAAGCCTTTAATTATCCATGCTCATTCCCATTTTACTAATGTTTCCAGCATAATGTTGGAGTCATGGGGACGTTTGAATTTATGAATGAATTCTTATAGGAAAACTAACAGGAAGACCGTGATGTTTCAGGCTATTTTTCTGCCCCCAGTTTAGCTGAACTGAGCACATTGCTGGCATGGGATTTTTCCATCTCTTGAGCTATTCGTTAGGTGAAGGCAAAACGTGATGGTTGTGTTTTGTGTCATTGCGGTCATCTGCAATTTTCACTGGCGTGTCAGCTGGAGGAAGAGGCTGATCACCTGGAGGAATGCTGAGTAATGGTCTGAAAATGGCCAGAGGAGTATTACTGTCCCACTTCAAGCCAAGTGAGAGACAAAGAGACATTCAATCAAACAGTTTGGTTTCTTTTTTTTTTTCATTTTGTCAATGTATGTGGGAGCCGGTGTGTGAGGAGGCATGGCAAGACATGAAGCCATCCCTCAATCTGCATTAGCTTCGTTTGCGGTTTGAAGGCAGCATCTCAACAAACTCATCTTGGTAAAGTGTCTGGAGGGAAGGAGGACCACATTGTCCCCTTCACAAAGATGAGAGACCCTGGCGCGCGCTGAGGAAGAAGGTCTTTGGCTGCACCAATAGATAAGTTGGAGGAAAAGCCCAAGGAGATGTGGAAAAAGAAATCAAGAGGGGAAAAAGAAAGATAAAATGGTAAGCTTGGAAATGAAAAAAGATGTTGGGGAGTGTGCGAGGGCTGGGGCTTGCAATCTGTGGCTTAGGAATGTGCTATGGCCAGATGTGACAGTATGAAATACTAGAGACCAAAGTAAAGCAAGCCACAGTAAATATAAGATATAGAGAAGTTATTTATCTTCTGGGTCAGGTACAGCAGAAAGCCTCCTCAAGGGCAACAAACCCCACTGCTGGCCTGGTTCTGGGGTGCACACCGGATTAAGAGCTAGAGGAAAATCCTTTATCCCAAGAGTCTTAGTTATTGCTTTGGGCTGTTGTGCCCACTGGTGCTACACAAAGCAAGGCAAAGTTCAAGGCAGCCACATGCCTAAAATTCAGTTTTCAGTCACTTCTTCCAAGATGCAAGGTCACTCATGTTAGTGCCCAATGCTTTTGAAAAATCAGCTTGTTTTGGTCATGCTAACCAAGAACGACTTCTTCAGGTGGCTTTTGAAGGACACGCTCAGTCTCCATCTGCCCTAACCAGAGGAGGCTTTGCGCTTGGAGACCTTCAAGACTAAACTGGGAGCAAACCTTTGGTGTTTGGGCAGGTGAGGCACCTGCCCCACATACGCTTGTAGGTGTGCGAGGATCTGTACACGAGACAGATGCGGTGGTGACGTGTTGGGCTGCCTATGGCCAACTCTGGACCTACTCTCTTCTGAAACTTTGTTTAGTGGGTTTTCTTTGCTATGCTGCCGGTGCAGCCATGGCTTTGAGACAGCAATCCCAACCTTTCCCAACATTTAGCAATGCTCAGGGTTTGTTTTTTTTTTTCCACCCTTGTCGTAATTTGGCATTGGGAAAAGAATTCTTGGAGGAATAATAACCTGCTTCATAACGGACAGCATCTATCACAAGTAGTTACGTGCAACCTGTGTTAGAGAAAAGCAGAAGAATGAGCAAGGAGGGCTTCACACGTACAGATTTGCTGCTCAAACCCACAATGCAATGCATCGCTTCAGGATGAAGCCAGACCCTGCGCACAAAAGGACATGACCGTGAGTTCCTACCTGGATCAAATTATATCCCGTTCGCTGAATTAACGCACGGAGGGCGGCTTCTTTCTGTGTGCCGGTCAATCCATCCCCGGATTTGTGATTTGATTCCATTGTGAGTGATTATCAGCAAAAAATCAGGTTAATTAGGGGTGCTCACTGCAATCAAATTTAAGATAAATTAAATAAATTAATATGGCTAGGAGGAGAAAGTCCACCCTCCTGAGAAAGTTAACAGGATCATTCTTCCTAAATCAGTCATCTTGAGATAAAACCAAAACAAAATGCCACAGGTGGTGGAACAGGGAAAAATAGCTGCACCCCCCCTCCCACCCTCCCCCTTCCATGTTGCATAAAAATAAACAGCATTTAAACCCACAGTCAGATTTTCGGACAGCACTCCAGTGAGACGCAGAGGGGTGTTGTAACATATCAGTGCACGTGGCTTAGGAGGAAAACACATGTAAGATGCCTGATCCTGCGCTGAGTACACGACAGCGAGTCCTTCGTGCCATTGCATCCCGCTGATGCTGGGGAAGGAACCTCGGACAAGCCCTGTCTGGCACTTTATGAGAAACAAGACCTAGGTCCAGATTTGGCCTATTTTTAAAAAACAAGAACACGGGAGAACTTCAGATTTGCATCTAACTCCAGAGCGGGGACAGCCTTGAGTTCAGGTGTTTTGATTCAGAGCTGTAGTTTTAGGTCGTATCTAATTACAGATATTTTTATTTTTTTAAGTTTTGGATTTGGGTTGAAAACACCATAAAGCTGAAATCTGAATCTGAATTGGGTTACACGCTGGCAAATGGCCATTTATAAGATGGACTCACTGCCTATATTTTCAGGCTGCCCCGTTTTTCCTGCATGCTGAGCTCTGAGCTTGTGCAAAACCCATTTGTACGAGCAAATAGAAACAGGGTCTGCAGGTGCAATGTTGAGCTTGAGGACTAGTGGTTGATGGGCTGATGCTGAACACCAGCAAGAGCAAAACCAGTTGCTGCCTTGTGGTCCTCATAGCCAGTGCATGTGCTGTGGGCTGGTAGGACCAAGAACTCAGAGTGGGAAATTGCTAAATCGTGTCATCCAAAATGATCATTATTGCCTTAAATTGCTTTCAGTTGTACAAAGGTTGAGGCAACGAAAGGCGATGTTAACTCCCAGGCTTGCTTGGAGAGCAAATGGGACCAAAAGGAGGTGGGTGTACTGGGGGTGAGGGGGACGGGGCACCCTGGGACAACTATGGCAGAGGGACGGTGAAGGACACAGGATGGTGGTGGAGACGCTGGGTGGGGGAGAAGGGAAATCTGGAGGACCCAAAGGGGGAGAAAGACAGGTGGAAGGAGGATGGATTGCTGTGGCTGCGCCCTGAGCCAGTGCCAAATTTGGGGGAGAGGACCCTAAACAATGTCACGGTGCAGCAGGTCCCTTGGTGCACATAACACGAGCATGGCACGTAAAGAAATGCAGGTAAAGAAGTGCAACATAACTGACTATGACAGGTTTTCTGAGTGTGCCAAACGATGCTGTGGAAATAACAGAAAAAGCCTTTTCCAATAACCGGCTGTTTAGCACCAAAATATTTTATCAGCACATGTCGCTTTGGGGTTCATTGAGGGAAGAGCTACGGTTTGAGGCTGGCCGCTTGGCATTTGGACATTAGTTGCTCTGTGCTCATATATCTTTGTATCCTGAAAGACTTAAGCAGGTGCTTTAAATGTAAATATATGGATTATTCTCAGTGCCAAAAATGGGGCACGAGCCCAGGTGTTTGGAGGATCTCAGCCTTGTGTCACTCAGGAATTGCCACACCGAGCTCCGGAGACTGCGACTTAAATACTTGGAAATAGAGACGTCTCTATAATGCCAGATTTTGGAGCTATTTATTGCTGAGGTTTGTGGAACCCTTCTGATTTTTCTTGGGTTTTGCTGTGCTCCCAGATTCTCCGGGGTTTTAATTACTACCAAAGTGCAGGGGCTGAGAGATGGATTGTCCCACGCAATTGCTCTCCCCCGTCTCTAATTCCAAAATGAGTGTTTTCTGCAGCAACTGGAGCCCCGTTATTGTTTTGTTTCACCCTTGCTGAGGGGTAGCAGCAAAACCCCAGCGATGCTCGTGGTTTCCCATGCCTGCCGACTCCTCTGCAGCTGGGGTTCAGCACGGCACGGGGCAGGATCAGCGCACTGATAGAACACGAGTTGGATGCTTTCCCAGGCTGCTTAAGAAGGAAAAAATGGTTGTTCAAAAAAACCCAAGTGAAATCCAAATTGGTTATACATCCTCCCCTGCCCGGGCAGAGACACCCTATATGCACCCTATAGGGAAAAGCTCTGGCGTGCTGCAAATTTGGCCCCTTATATTTCGCTTTTGCTGCGTGCTGGTTTCATTGGGGGTTTGAGCGATCACAGTGCAGTGCTTGGATGGGTGCAAACTTGCACAGAGCTCCTCCACAAGCCTCTGTTAGCCCTTGTGGCTGGACCTGAGCCCATCCTCACATAACCAAAAGCCGGTGCCGAGGTGGGGATGAAAAAGGGACAGTCACGCTATGCTGATATCTCTTACATTGGCCCCCTCAGGTTTCATAATGTTTTGTTTTTTTTTTTTTCTTCTCTATCAGGTTGTATCAGTGCTGCAGCGACCCGCTTCCCGACAGGGAGGCTGCCCCGGCTGCGGGAGCGCAGCGGGCACATTGCCCCGCGCCGACAGCATCTCCTCTCCGTGCCGGGAAAGCGGCTGGACCGCGGCCAGGCAAACCTCGGCGGCTTTCCATCGCGGCTGAGGTTTCCAGTCTGCCCCCAGCCACGACCTACATAGATGAGTCGTGTAAGAGCCTTTTCTTTCTTTTTTTTTTTTTTTATTTTTCTTTTCTCCCCACCCTGCAAATTGCACTATTTCACGCTGCACTTCCCTACAGGCTGGGTGTCTCAGCGGCTGCTGCTTTGAATGCATTTGCATGCGGAGCCTTAAATGCCATACATCTCTGTGCCTCTCCTCCAGGGAGGAGTAATTTCCAGTAACATCTCACTCCAGGTGATGGTTTCACACTGAGCAGCAAGCACAAGCCGCGGGGCTGGGGGATGGATGGGAATAGAGCATCTCCCTGGCTGATGCATTTACAGCAGAAGCAATATCCCTCTTTGGCTTCTGCCTTATTAGATAAGACCAGGCGAGCTCTTCTGGGCTCTTCTCGTAAGGCATCCAGCAATTTTTTTAGGCTCTAGACCAGCATGTCTAGACATTGATGTACTCCAGGATATGCTCAAGCAATCCACTAGGAATAAGGGAGCAAGAGCGTTCAAGGTTGCACAAGGTATTAATCACAGCCACTGCGAAATCTGGTGTTGGATACTTCCATGCATTTTTGGAAAGTGCCAGAAAAATCAGTTGCCATCCTCTCAGGGTGTGTGTTAATGATGCTCTGGCCTTAATCATGCTACTGGCTTTGAAGAAAGCCCAGCCGGCCCCAAGGAAACAGCAGTGGAGGATCCCCATTCCTGGGGATGCCCTGACTTGCCTGGACCATGGCCCTCACATTGGTCCTGCTGGAAGCAGGGTCTGGCTGGAGACCCCACCCCAGGGTACCTCCAGCCTGAGTTACTCTGTGAGTCTCCAGTCCTGATTCAGGAGGAGCGTCGGAGGCCGGGGCTGGACAACGCGGCACACTCAGGGCTTGGACACACACGTGGATGACCCAACACACCACCCGGACCCAGTTTTGTAGCGCTACTCTCAGAAATTAGGTCGCTCCTACTAATTACCAGCCCAAAGTCATTCACAGTTAATTTATAAGCCTCGTTTCTAGAGAGTTTTCCTCCATCAGCTGGGTTTCCCTGGGATGCAAATAGAAATCATACCTCTCTTTTTAAAAAGGTATAAATCCCAACAAAACAAACCCCAAGCACAGTAAAAGAGGATTTCCAGCCCCCCATCTTCCAAGCACCTCTTCTCTCCCACCCTTCTTTCCTACCTCCCTTGGCCTGAGGACATCTAAACACCTTGTTGGACAGGACGCTTTCCCGCTTTCGCCACCCAAGGGTCCACATCCATCAGCGCATCCAGACTATTTCCAGGGTACGAGTCACGGCGGGATGTTTTATTTCTGAAACTGGTGGGATTCCAGCATTTTCCCCTTATTCTAGGCATCAGCAGTGCCGGTGTGCTGGGCTATAATTTTTTTTTTTAATCATTAAGGGTAAGGGAGGAGAACTGCTGTCATGGGACCTGGGGAAACCTGATTACTTTCTCTCCTTCCTTGTTCCCTGGGCCGTTAATCAATTAGCAAATCCACCCTCACAGGGGTAAAACTCCCCTTCCATGGCTGCTGTTGGAAAGTGTGAATGACTGTAGCAAATTAAGGCAGTATTTTTAGCACTATTAAAAAAAAAGACAACCAACCACTCTTAATAGAAATAATCCAATCCTTTTCAAGGGTTTGACCCTTAGATGGCTTGTTGTTAATAAAGACCACTATGCTAAAAAGAAAAGGGGAAAAAAAGAGCGGGGGAGGTTGCATTTTATTCAGGTGCTTATATTGAAATTAGGACGTTCAGAGGTGCAAACTGTCTGGGTGCGTTTCCTATTTCATCCTCATTTTTGACCAAATTTTTAACGATACTACCAAGTTATCGTGGCCACAGAATCAAGAAGCCCGCGCCATTAGAAGAGGAAGGTACTGCTTTTACCTGAAATCAGCCAGAGCATTGCTTCATTTGACTTTCCTCTCTCCATTGAATTCTCCATTGAATTATTTTAGGTTTCTATTAAAGCTCTAAAACGCCAAGGCAAGAAAAGGTACTTTTATGCCGAGCAAACCCCATATTCACAAGAAACAAAGTTGTTATAATACTGCTTCGCCCCTCCGTGACTACTTCTACACATGCTTTCCTTGCCAGCTACTGCAGGCAGATCCTACGGCTTTGCTCGATCCAGGTGGGAGCAACACGAATCCGGAAGCTTTTACGCCAAAAATGTGGATTTTACTTCACTTTTGAGTTATTTTCTTGGAGAAGGGGGGAGTCGCTTTCCCTATCCCTGTATCAAGGGATATCTCCTGTGCCGGGATTTTTGTTGAGAGCCGGAAAGGTGGTATTGGCGGCCGGACCCTGCCTCTCTTCCCCCACCGCTTTTGCACCCTGAGCCTGCCCCTTCGCAGCCTTTTTCGGGGAAACCTGGTTACTGTTTCCACGAATGAGATAACGATGCCGTGTTTATCCTGTGCGGATCAATACACCTCCGTGTTTGAATGTGCGGAGCCACTCGGACATATTTAATGAAGGCCGTTCTGCACCAGTACATATATCCCCCCACCCCAGCCCCAGTGACACCGGCTCCTTGCAAAGAGTAACAGCTTTAGAAAAGACTGGATAAGTATATTCACTCTTAACCCTTAATAACCCAAATAGGCATTTACTAGAGAAACTATTTTCCTTTTGGTTATCAGCTTGCTTTTCAAGATTTCGGGGGTTGTCCCCTCCCCCCCCCCCCCCCAGCTCCAAACAACATATACTCATATATATATGGAGATAAAACACAAAGCATTTTTCATATTCCTCTTAAAAACAGACACCTGAAGCCCCGCCAGCTGCCACCAGCTCTTTGCTGGGGTGAGACACACTGCGGGACGGAGTCCGATTGAGCAACGCGGCACAAGGCTTTAAGTCCCTTTGCTTTCTGGGGCGTAGGGTGGGGTTTTTTTCCAGCTCAGGTGGACCCACGGAAAGTGGGAACTCCTAGTTATTTTCAGGAAGGCGGGATAAATTCCAAAAGAATGGAAAAGCACTACACGCTTTGCTGCGTGTGAAGCTTGGGAAAATATTTCATGTACAAACGGGCAATTTTTGGCTTGGGAAGTGGCTTCTCTCTTCAAAACACCTTTCCTTTTACCAAATGCACGCAACTTGCCCCAAAAAAGCCCTTTCTGAGAATGAAGGGCGCCTAATGCTGAGCCCAGCCTCCTTCCCCTCCTTTTTATTTGCAGCATCACGTGCCGGATGCTTTGAAGCCAACCTCCCTCCCGCGCCTGCTGCCTATTTCGCCAAGGGAAAATAGCTTAAGAGAAGCACTATGTATTGGGCAGAAAGCCAGCTAGTTTGAAGAGATTAGGGAAAATAGAGATTTTTTTTCCGGAGCAGCAATTGCCTTTGATACGGAGACCAACCTTTTTTGCAAAGAGAAGGAGGAATAAGAAGTTGGCTGGAAAGGTCTCTAATGATTAGCCCTGGAAAGTTGCGCTTTAACAAATCGAGACCGAATTATCGCACGGAAAATCCCTCCTCCCCTCTCCGCCTTGTCTGGCTTCACTCTTCTGGCAACCACCGGCAATCGGCGGGCGCAAAGCGGTTAAAAAAAAAAAGCTCCTTGCCACCGCTGCCAGGCAGAAATTACACCGAGGCCCCCCACAGGACCCCGTCTCTCCCCACCTCGCTCATCAAAAAAATGAAGGCGAGTGGTGTTATATATGCACATCCAGCCAGTGCGGCGCAAGGGGGGTCCCAGCCCCCTCCCCGGTCCGGCCCCACCAGTGTCGGGCAGCACCCAAGGTGTGAATTTGATGGTGGGGCACCATCGGGGTGAGGCGGGGGGGAAGGCACGCAATGGAGCTGCTCCTTCCCTACCCCGGCCAAAAGCCCTGTTTTGCAGGGGACCCGGTGTCCGCTTCTCCCCCCGCCAAACCTCAGGGTAGGCTGAGCGGCTGCGTACCTGAGAAATTTTGGAGATCACCGCCAGGGAAAAAGGTCTCCTTGATTATGGAGAGTTTGCGACGTGTCACTCCGGTTATTCCCTAATCATCATATCAAACTCCAAAGGTTCACCAGCCCTGGGGCTGGTTTACAGTCCCCGTGGGTTAAACGTTAACCTGCTCTATCTCCCGGCTCCCTGCAGGCCTTTGACCAGATAGCTGGGTCACCGCAGCTCCGACGGCACCTACCCAGACACAGGTTTGGTTTTTTTTTTTTTTTTTTTGTAAATAAACGCAAAGGACTGAAGTCAGGTCGCAGCTTAAGGGCTAGCCCTGCCCCACCATTTTGTAGCCGGTTCGTTTGCTCCGCGCCCAAGGCTTTCCCAGCTGATCCATCCCCGTTGCCGCTGCTGGCCCCAGCAGAGATGCTGGGAGAAGGGACACAGCTTTGTGCCAGTCCTGGCTTCGACCGGAGGTTTTGGCTTGCTGGAGGAAGATGGCAGGAGCCATAAATCCCTCTCGCTGGTGGCCTGAGTACACGTAGCCTGCAAACTGCAGGGTTGCAGGAATTGCTATGAAAACACCGTCCAGGCAAAGACTAAATATACTTGCAGCGAGGAAAGCCAGTGCAGGTTTTGGGGAGGGTTTGCTGCACCTAGGAAAGGATGCAAATACATTCAGCAGCCATGCCTCTCTGCAATGGGTGGCTTCCAGGCGTGACAACCTCTGAGCATCCCGTTATTGTGGTCCTCAGGCTATTGTGCCACATCTTGCTGATGCAACAGCCGAATCACAGAATCACAGAATGGCAGGGGCTGGAAGGGACCTTCAGAGACCATCTAGTCCAACCCCTGCCAAAGCAGGGTCACTTAGAGCAGGTTGAGCAGGAATGCATCCAGGTGGGTGTTGAATATCTCCAGAGAAGATGACTCCACAGCCTCTCCGGGCAGCCTGTGCCAGTGTTCTGCCACCTTCGCAGTAAAGAAGTTTTTCCTCATGTTGAGATGGAATCTCCCATGTTCCAGTTTGTGCCCGTTGCCCCTTGTCCTGTCACTGGGCACCACTGAAAAGAGTCTGGCCCCATCCTCTTGACACCCACCCTTTAGATATTGATAAGCATTGATGATATCCCCTCTCAGCCTTCTCTTCTCCAGGCCGAACAGCCCCAGGGCTCTCAGCCTTTCCTCAGCAGAGAGGTGCTCCAGTCCCTTGATCATCTTTGTAACCTTCTACTGGACCCTCTCCAGCAGTTCCCTGTCTTTCTTGACCTGGTGAGCCCAAAACTGGACACAGTACTCCAGATGTGCCTCACTGGGGCAGAGCAGAGGGGGAGGATGACCTTCCTTGACCTGCTGACCACACTCTTCTTGATGCCCCCCAGGATGCCATTGGCCTTCTTGGCCACCAGGATACATTGCTGGCTCATGGTCAACTTGCTGTCCACCAGGGCTCCCAGGTCCCTCTCTGCAGAGCTGCCTTCCAGCAGGTCAGCCCCTAACTTGTACCTGTGTATGGGGTTATTCCTCTCTAGGTGCAGGACCCTGCACTTGCTTTTGTTCAACTTCATTAGGTTCCTCTCCGCCCAACTCTCCAGCCTGCCCAGGCCACGCTGAATGGTGGCACAGCTTTCTGTTGTGTCAGCCACTCCTCCCAGTTTTGTGTCACCAGCAAACTTGCTGGGGGTACACTCTCCCCTCATCCAGGTCGTTGATGAATATGTTGAACAAGACTGGACCCAGTACTGACCCCTGGGGAACACCATTAGTCACAGCCCTCCGACTGGGCTCTGCGCCACTAATCACAACCCTCTGAGCTCTGCCATTCAGCCAGTTCTCAGTCCACCTCACTGTCCACTCATCTAACCCACACTTCCTAAGCTTACCAAAGAGGAATTGAATATTTGCCTCTGCTAAGCAATTTCTCATATGACGTGCAAGTTTAGTATCCCAGCATAAGGATCCACTCCTGCAGTTGCATCCTGCTGTGGCTCTCTCTCCCCTCAATGCTGAACCATGACAGTACCACAGCCTGTAGGTTTGCCAGTCCTAAAGCTGACCCCCACCAGCAGCCTTTGCCTACGCTGATGCTGAACTACACATCAGGCAGTTCTCGGGCTTCGTTTCGAGGCGTGTTAAACGAAGCGCTTGCGATTAGGTGTTGCTGATGCTTCAGGTTTGGAAAAGTGCCGTGCCGGTGTTTGCTCAGCTTTAAAAGCATTAGGTATTCCTGTGCGGTAGGTAGATAACGGGGGCCTTGCTCCCTCAACGCGAGCAGCATCGCTCCTCGCTCAGCGCAACCTCTGTCTTGCTGAGGCGCTGCTGCATTCGCCCATTTCTTGGCCCAAAAAAGTGGTTGCTCCCAAGTAAATGTCTGCCCACCGGTATCCACTTTTCTGCTGAATTCAGGGGTGCAAATGCAGATTTTGGAGCATATCTTTAAAAAAACCAACCAAACAAACAAACAAAAAAAAAAACAGTTATGACCACCTACCACTGAGCACAGTACCCAGTGAAGGTTTGGGGTCTGCTGCTTCTCCTGACCTCCTGGGCAGAGGGTGGGAGTGACAGGCGGGTATAACACTGGATTTTTTTCCCTATCAAAGGGATTTTTCTGTCTTTAGTGTGCCATCTTAACTCATCTGTCATAAGGAATCTGTAGGATTTGATCATCGGTGACGTTGCATTTCACTCCACCCAGTGTGCCACTGAGATTCTTGTTAGATGAAATGCAGGTGGCCAGTGGAGCTAGTTGTGTGAATAGAAGAGTTTGGGATGGAAAGCCAGTCGCCGAGCCCCATTTTGGGGTAGAAACTGGCTGTGCTTCCACTGGGTTGACCCACAGGCATGGGGGAAGCATGACAACACATATGACCCGCAGGCAGGCAGGAAGCATTACAACACATATGGTATGGAGGATCCATAAAAAGCCATTCAGTCGCCAAAGGAGTTGGGAATTTAGCATAATTTTTTGAAGGCCTCAGGTTGTGCAGGAATGGCAGCTTGTAATGCTTTTCTTCTCTGTCTTCCTCTCTCCAGGGCAGATTTTGCTCAGAAGAGGAAAAGTGATCAAAAGAAGAGACGTGACCTGTGTTTATGTTTCCTTGAAAGCCTCTCGAGAGGTGTAGTTGAGAACCCTGAGAGCAGTAAGACATAATTGTTTCCTTTTCCATAATCACGCCAGCAGTGGGTTGCCTGTTCGAGGGTTTCCCTCAGCTTGCCAGGTGGCATCAGGGAAAAGCACTTACAGCTCAAGAAAAATGACACTCGAGCAGACGTCACCCCTTCATGTTAATTACTTACTGTCACATAAACCTTACGGTGGGCCCAATCCTCCAGCTTCCCCTGGAAGTGCTGCAAGAAATTTCCTGGGATGCCCAGTGAGGGGTTAATGGAGAATCACCATCTCAGTTGTGACAAGTTCTGCTGGCTGTGGCTGGGGATCAGTAGCTCTCCATTAGCGTAATAATGAAGCCATTAAAAACATCTTTGATTTCAGGAAGAGCAGGGTGCCCTGCCTAGGACATCTTTGTGGGGGGTCACTTCTTGGTCTCCCCTCACTCAGTTTTTGAATTAGGGAAGATTTTAATTTTGCATTGGGCTTTTCTTGAGCATTGCTGGAGATGCTCAGGGGAGAAGGGGGTGGGAACTCAGGAGGAGTTTGGAAAGGTGGCTTTGGAAACCACCAATGGTTTCCAATGGACATTGTCCACGTCCACTAGAAATGGTTTGACGTGCCACAGTGGGTAGATGTTCCTAGTCTCCATGTTGTCCCAAAGCCACATGAGTTTCAGTGGGTTACTTGGCTTGGGCAGCTTATAGAGTGCACAAAGAAACTTTGCAAGAAGAACAGATACAGCTTAAAAAGTAGAAACCATGTATTTACTGGTTAATACATGTGCTGATTAGCTGAGATTTGGGAGCTTCTAGGCCAGGCAGTAAGGTGTTCACCACCCCTAACTGGACAGCTGAGGAGAGTTTGCTGGCTGGTCATTGGCTAGGTGGGGAAGGTTCAGCTCCTGGCCCGTCATCAGCCAGGTGGGGAGGGTTCATCTCCATCACGCTTGGTAAGGGGACCTCTGTGATGTTTCCAGTACCCTGATTGTCCCCTTAGCTCTCTGTGTTGGAGCTTTTTCCTCTGAATGCTTGAGCTGGGAGTGGGTCCATCTCAACCACATCCCCTCTTTTACCTTCTTTAGCTTGTGTGACTCTCCCTGACAGTTTCCTCAGGTGTTTTAATCAAGGCTATGCAGCTGGGCTGAATCTGCAGGAGGCCGTGGAGCCCATGGAGCTGGGCCCATAGGAGCTGAGCTACAGGTGAGACCAAGCAAGTCCTCACTGGACAGCCAGCTGCAGCAGATGTGGGAGGACTTTGCTGCCAAGTGGTGAGAAGATAAAGGGCTGGAGGACCCACCTGCTTTGACACAGAGAGAGGGGTTTGGATGGAGGTGTCAGCTGTGTAGTTGGAAGGAAAGCAGAGGTTCTCCCAGAGTGAGAGGTGATGGGAAGGAGTATGGTTTTTGGGGGAGGGGAGGGAGGATGGGACTGTGGAGAGCTATGGATGTAGATGTGCTTTCCAAAAACCTGGCATGGCTTTGTGTGTTGTGGTGGTGAAGGAGCCTGGGGCAAGATCCTCTCTGCCTCCCCATGGTGCCTGGAGACGTGGGATGGTGTTGGAAGCTTCTCTGTTAAGTCCTTGTTCCTAGAGGCTATGTTTGGTTTTGTTTTGTTTTTCATGTAATCTTGTAAGTCACGTGTAGAACTTTGCTGGGGGCTGAGCCTCAAGAAACATAAGACTTCATCTTAGCTTTTGTTGTGTGGAGCTGTGATCTATGACAAAACTCTTTGCCTTCTCAAGCTGTGGAAAAAAAAAAAAAAAAAACAAAACCAAAAACAAAAAGGGTGATGGGATTGAATTCAACTGTAATGTAGATGTGTCTGTGATGCCAACGCCCCTCCCTTGCTTTGGTAGTACTGAAAACATCTCCTGAGCCTTCCATCTCTCCTGCTTGGTGGGGGTACCTGGGTTAGCCTGACCATGCTGTGAGGACGCATGGGTGCAGTGGCCCTCTGGTTAATGGCGTGCCCACTGCAGGGGGGTGGCCTGCTGGAAACGGAAGAAGAAATGGGCTATTGCTAAAAGGACTTTGAATTTTCCTAAGTGGGCTATAGACTCAGTAGGGTACATATACATTATTAGGGAGGGTTGTGTGTGTGTACCAAGAGCTGCGAGTTACACATTGTGTTAAACACCATTGCAACTCATTATAGCTACATAAACGTCGTTATGCTCCTTTTCCGCAGAATGAATCTGTGCACGGTAGTGCTACTGTGATCTACAACTATAAACAATTAAATTTAAGTCTTAATGGTTAAAAAAAAAAACAATCCTATGTTTCAGCAGCCTGCAGTATGCCCTGCTAGCGCGTTGCTTCTCGGCTGCAAAGGAATTTATATTGGAGTAACCAGCCTGTGTATATGTGTATTTATATACATATATATATAAAACCCACTTGATCCCAATTCCAAAACTGACATCAGGTGAAAAACAAGCTCTTTCTAAAAATTGACATGAATGGGGTTTCTGCATCCCCATCCCTCAGGCTGGGGAGTCTTTAGCCTCTCGTGGTGCTGCTTTTCCCTCGTTGTGGCTGAGACATTTCGGGTTTGATTGTGCCGCAGAGAAGTGGCAGTGATTTGCCACCAGCGCATGTTAGATTGTGCTCTGCCAAAGAAAATAGAATAAGTTATAGAAGTTCTGTGTGTCTGTGGCTTCAAGATAAATCTGTGGTCATAAGTACTCCTTTGATTTATGATAGTTTGATACGAGTTGTGTTTGTGTAAGGCTAATGTTTGGGTATTGATCAAATATTGACACTGGGCTGGTCCATAAATGTTCTCCTATTCCCCTGCTTGCAAGTCCAATGACTTTTGTAAGATGGTGGGTGAGCCTGCTGCCATTACGGCTTCTGCAAGTGCTACTGATGAGGATCACCAGGGGGAAAAGCATAAATAGCAGTTTTGTTATTCCATTCTTGTTCCCTGGTGTAACGGCAGCCTGAGTAATCATAACACAGAGGCTGAGTCCTGTACGTGAGTGCAGGTAACTGTACCATCAAGCACACAAAGCGCGCTCGTTCCTAATCTGTCTGCTCCATAGCAGTTTCTAAAATCTGTGTCAAAAAGTAATTGCGAAGAAGTGATTTAAAACAGGAGCTGGTGGCAACGCTGGTTGTGAAAATGTTTTTGTCTCCTTGCTGTGAGAAGCGTGTCTTAATTCTGTACCTGCTGGCGCGTCTTTCCCTTTGGCAAATAGTTCTTCAAAAGATGTCACTAGACCCAAATGCTTGGGAAGTTAATTGGAAGTTATGCTCAGCTATTTTTAGTTATACTGAAAATTTCCCAACCTGCTTCCTGACTTCCCTCCCCTCCCAGTTCATGCAGTTTCTTGGTACTAATGGTGTGACCTCTAGTTGGTCTTGGAAAAAGACAGGTTTATTTTGGGCTGAATAGCACCGTGTACTTTACAAGTAAGTAATAAAAAGTAATTTTAATTTTTTTTTTATAAAACAAAGTCCTCCTACTTAAGTAGGAGGACATGAAGGCAAACAAAGTCATAGGTTTGAAGGTTCATGTAACGCAGGTTAAAAAAATAAATTCCTTTCTGCAGAACGTTATAGGTAAGTTTTCCTTCATGTGAAAATAAAGAAGGTGGCTAGTTCATCATTCTCAATGGTCATGGTTCTCACGGAATGGAAGGAAACAATATTTATTGGAACAGAAAATTCCTGAATACATGCTTCACAGGCGTTGAAAATAAAGATCTGAGTGAATATTTCCATACCGTAGGAGCGTAAGTACAGTTAAAATCTGGGTTTTACTTTTTGGTGGTTGTTCTCCTATTCCCTCTGCAGTAAGCTGACGTTAAAATCATATGATATGGAAATGGCTCTCTCTAAGCTTTGATTGCCCAACCAGCTCTTACTTCACCTTTAAGTTCCAAAGTAATAGTTCTAATAGTAATGGTTTATGTTAAAGATAAGTGAAAAGTAATAATTGAATTTACTGCATAAATCACCGATGATAACTAATCTCATGCTGTTAGGACTTGTTAAAATAATATACTTAAAACTCTCTCCCGGCTGAAACCAAAGCTCACAAAACAAATAATTAAACTCGAAAACCAGATGCAGTTATTTTGCAGCACCTTTGTATGCCTTAGGTGTGTAGGAGAGAAGTTTCCTCCCTCCCTCCCCGCCCCCCCCCCCTTCATTTCAGGACAAATAAGTGACATGGAAAAGACAGGACTTGCACAGTTATTTGCCTGTTTGTTTTGGAAGGACACCCTGCGCGAGGTTGCATGAACTCAACATGCCACAGCCTGCACGGGTACCTACAGTCTATAACCTATTTGTCATACAGGAGAGAAGGGGTTTTGTTTGGGTTTTTTTTTGCAGCTCTGGAGAGATCCTGAAGCATTGGTTGAAATAAAGCTGTTCAACAGCATGTGGACCTCGGTGCTCAGGCTCTAATGCAGGTGTAACTTCAGGATCCTGGTAGCTTCCTCAGGGGTTTGTCTTGGGACAAAGTTTCGAATGAGGGAAAACCACCCAAGCAGCACAGCACAGCTTGGAACGGCCGTTGCCAGAAGTTACAAAACCGAAGCGGTAAAATGTGGTTTGTCGGCGTGTCCAAGGCAGGAGAATAGAAAGCATAAATTTATCCACGTGGCTATAAACCCTCCTAGGGGGGAAAAAAGGTATTTCTAGGGACAAATAACGTGCCATCGAATGAGGGTTTTCTTGTTCTGTTTGGAGCAAGAGATTTCTCGTTGGGTATTGCAGCTATCTCCTGGTCCTCCTGTGAGCCCGTGTAACGGCGTCCATCCCTTTTAGGCACAGAGCGGCAGGAGTTAGCTGGGAGCTGAGGACCTGGCAATATTAACGTCAATCCCAAATCCTACCTGCTAAGGGAAAGCTGGAGGTGAAAGGGAAATCTCCTTGTGGTTGGGTGCAGGCGTAAAGATGAAGGGGTCAATGCCACTGTTCTAGTTTTATTTTTTTTGGAGGGGGCAAAGAGTGAACTATTCACATAAAACAGAGGAGGCAGGAAAAGTGGTATTGATCTTGGGATATCTTGGCACTGGTGAGAGAAATGGG
Organism: Vanellus vanellus; assembly: GCF_965231255.1. NCBI lineage: Eukaryota > Metazoa > Chordata > Aves > Charadriiformes > Charadriidae > Vanellus > Vanellus vanellus. The sequence continues at coordinate 40,917,912 of NC_138912.1, read as the reverse complement.
AGCAATTTGCATAAAACACCAAGCAAGTCTAGGTAGGAGAGATGGCAGGGAAAGAGGCTTGGAGGCATTTCATATTTATTTTTGTGCGTAAATATAACTTTAAAAAATAAAAAGACATTGGTGGACCCCGGAGACTTCTGCTGGGAGACCAGGGAGGAAAATGAGATTCTTCCAAGCAGCGGGATGGCACTTGTAAGCCAGACCTAACCACAAAGCGGAGTCTTTTGCCTTTTCTTTTGCCGCCTGGGGAGAAGAGCAAATAGTTTGGGATGCTGTTTTCTTCCATTTGGCTTTTGCTTTTTTCCACCTGTGTTTTTCTTCAAAGACCGTTTCATAACTCCCGTGTCAGCCTGGTGAACGCAGGCATGTGGAATATTTCCCAGTTCACTCTAGCAAGTCACGTTTCCGTGACTCATCGTACCTTTCCAGTACGATATAATTTTCTTCTGAAAAGTGCTTCTGTAGCACGTTGAGTTAAGGCATGCTTTATTATGTCATAGTATTGCAGAAAAGCACTTGGGACATTCTGATACCATTAAAGCATCAAGTGCAAAGGTTTATAAAACAGGAACAGAACTGTCCCCAGCAATGAAATAACGGCTGTGACAGGCTTTGGTGTCCTGACTCGGTGGGCTTCGTAAGTCCCTGGTTTATTAATTCATAGGGAAACAGAAGGAAGGAAAAGCGGCACGTTCAAATTGTGGAGGGAGGGGAAGAATAAACAGTGGGGACCATCATTTAACTTCAGAGCGTGTTGCACCAGGAGGGGTGAGGTGGCCCAGCTATTTCTCTGCAGAAGGGCCAAAATGATTTGCCTGGGTTTGTCATTGATAACGCCCACCAAACTAGGGGTGAGCCGAACCCAAACACCGAGGTGAGCGCCAGGCCATTAATTAGCCAGCAGGATAGAGAAGCAAGTAAGAAATGGGGAAATTAAGTTTTCTTTGTGCTGATGCCGCTGTTGTGCTGCTGGTTTGCATTTTTGCGAGTGCCCAAGATCATACTTTTAGTTTTGTTTTTCCTCCCTGGGACTACCTGAAAAGCTGCATCTGGTGCACAGGAGGGGAAAAAAACCCAAACCCAATCAGGTGAAGCTGCACATCTATTCCCGTTTGGCGAATTTCTTGTGGGGTTCCTGCGGTGCAGTTGTGGCCAACCTTGTGTAGGACAGATACGATGATCTTCCTTGCACAAAGAGCCTGTTGCCACCTTTCCCCCTTCCGTCACTGACTTTCCTCATGGCAGGAAAAAACCGAATCGAGGATAACTTTGGCTGGTCTTGCTCAGGCAGAGGTGCTGTAATGTAGGTCAGGACTGTATGGTGTCTCCTTTGCTGTGTGTCAACAGCCTGTACTGAATCCCCTTAGGGATGAAAGAGGGAGGAGGAAAAAAAAAAGGGGGGGTATGAGAAGAACTGCAAAATGAAGTAAAGAAATAAAATTCCTGTGACCCAAAGGATATGAGAAACAACAAGTGGTTGCTGCATACTACTGGGAAAGGAAAGCATGGAGCTGCCAACTGGTGATCGAGCTCTGTAGGTACAGGAAATATCACTCACCTATGCAAAACGGAGAGATGCCAAACTCTGTTAAGTGCTACTCTGACCCCGTCGCCCCACAAAATAAGGACATCTCAGTGGTGGAGACGGAGACACGTATCTCTGGTCCAGCAGCCTTAAAGTGCCGAGAACCAGAATCACTGCTGGCCAAGAAATATATTTCTTAAAATATTTCTTTATGTCTTTTTCTTCCTCTTTTTCCTCTTTCTTTTCTTACCCTCAGCGGTTTGTCAGATGGTCCGCTTTCTGGTGCGTTGGTTTTGACCGTGGGTGGTCCTTAAGCCTGAAGGCGTAGGGTCCTGCGGGCAGAGGCTGGGGTAGAGTTGGCTCGTTGGGTACGAGACCTCATTGGAGCCTGGGTCAGAAGCGGGAAGGTCTTGTTTCTTCTTCGGGAGGTTACAAAAAGCCCTTCAGGTCCAAATCACGAGGCTTGGCCCCTCCGCCTGGTCTAAATGTGAACTTCCCTGAGGGTTTGGGTTTGGATCCAGCCAGTGAAATCGCAGCTGCCAAGCTGTCCCCCCTCCCCCCCCCTGAAATTCAGGTGGGTACCCGGGCTGGTCCTCTGCGTCAGGCCAAATATGAACAAAACAGGGTCTGTGATGCAAGGTAGCGGTGTTTATTTTTGGATGTGTGACTCCTGACCACTAACAGAGTAAATATTTAATATAATAGAATGGAAAAATAGGCTAATTCTGAGTAGTTTAAGCAGGCCGGTGTCACTTCAACATAGTGTAAGGGGTATTTTATTTTTTTGTCCTTTGAAGCGTTTATTTAATTTTTTTTAATTTTTAATTTTTAATTTTTTTTTAATTAGCCTCGGACCCTGTTAGCTTTTGGGGTGTTGCAGTTTGCTCTGCTGTTTAAAATGAGCTCTACCAGCTGATAGGCTGCCAGCACCCTCCCCGAAACTGCCCTGCATAATGATGTATGGGAAATATATTCATTTTGAAGTGATGTTTTTAAACAAGCCCTTTTCAGCTGCGGCCAAGCTTAAACTTTCAAATGTTTCCATGCCTAGAGAAATGGTGTTTCTTTAAAATAAATGAAAACTGACAACGCCTCCCCGGAGTCTATTCCTAGCGTTTTGTCTAAGCTGTGACCAAGAAACAGGGATCGAGGTTAGCTCTGCTCCAAGTTTGCTGTAAATAGCAAACAACAGTTTACTGTTGTGAGCTGCCATCGGCAAGTGGGACAAAGCTGTGGGGATTTACGAAGTGTTTTGGGGGTCCGCGGGCTTTTTCACATTCACCGGCCTCGGAGACCCATTTGGTAAGGTCTAACATGTAGGTCTGAATCCATACCCCCCTAAATATGCTTGTTAATCGAAAGCTTGGCTTCTCCCTAGGAGAAAGTGCCTTTTCGGCTCTGTTTTTTCGTAACACCTCTGTCCCTGGCAACTCTTTATCTCCTGGAGACAAATGCTGGATGGTCCTATGGGCAGGAGCATCCGGCTGGAGTAAGAGGGTGGAGTGATGCAGGAGGAAAGCAAGAGGGAAGCTCTGGCATAGGCAGTGTTGGAGATCCCTTCTTTTTGCAATGGTTCTTGCTCCACCGCAGCACTTGCCAATGTTTCAGATTCCTGCAGCGAGGGGGATGGTGCAGGAGCCCAGGGTGTAGGTATGGTGTTGCTAGAAAAACTAATATATATAAAAATGACATCCACCTTAGGAGCTTTCCTGGCTGCTTCACTTCTGGCCACTCTTGTTGTGAGCAGAGACACCATCCTGCACTCAAGAAATGGCCTCCCCTGAAGTTTTAGACATCTTGAGAAAGTTTCAGCTTTGTCAACTTGTCATTTTTTCCAATGGAAAAGTGGCTTATCAGGCACCTCCAGACTAGCTTTCTGCTGGAACTGTCATAAGAGATGTCCACCCTTCCTGGCAAACCTTGCTAGCAGCATTTATAGAATCATAGAACGGTTTGGGTTGGAAAGGACCTTGAAGACCATCCAGTGCCACCCCCTGCCCTGGCAGGGACACCTCCCACCAGCCCAGGTTTCTCCAAGCCCTGTCCAACCTGGCCTTGAACACCTCCAGGGATGGGGCAGCCACAGCCTCTCTGGGCAACCTGCGCCAGGGACTCACTGCCCTTCAAAATGAAAAATGAATAATATACGGCTCTGCTCCCTCCCCCCCCCCTTTGAAAGGAGCCAAACTTGTCACAAAAATTTTTGCAGCTGGAAATTGCTGAAGTCTTTCTAGTGCTCAGTAACAAATTTACAATTTTGAGGTAATACGTAGCCCTGGGTATTGGTTAAAAACGGCGCGGTCCAGATATTTTAATTACTAATCTGTATGTCTGGGGGGAAAAAATGTTCAGATACCATGCAACTAAGCAACGTATGTATCAATTCTGAATTGTAAACAAATATTCTCTCGGGGACCATAAATTTTTGGCAGTTTACCAAAAAAAAAAAAAGAAAAGTGAGGTTTAAATGGAATACATTCAGCTGCTCTAGAAAGCAATCAAAATATCTCTGATATTTTGGGATGGGATGGGGCAGCACTACCTCCCCATCTCCCCCAGCCTGGGCAGACCTCTCCGTACATTGGAGTCCAACATGATTTTCAGAGTTGAGGAGCAAGATCATCCAAAGGGACCTCTGGAGGTGGCAGGAGCCAACTGTTGCTCAGAGCAAACTCAAAGTTTTGTTCCATTTGTGGTCTGCATGAGTCAATTCTGTTGTGGAAAAGGTCACAAATGGATCAAAGCAGCATGTCCGTAGGCTGTTTGGTTTCTTCTCCGATCTTGCCAGAGATTTCCTCCTGCTGAAGCATTGGGTCTTTGAACATGGGGCCTGGGGAGGATGATTGGTACCGTGTTACCTATGAGATTGCTTGAGTAACTCTTTAAACAGACTGTGGGTGAAAACATAAAATGTGTGTGGTGATGCTCTGTTCAACAGCAGTTTGTTGTGTTTTTTTTTTTTTTTTTTATCTGAAAATATCAACGGTAATTGGTGCACAGTCATACAAATGAGTATTAGCTTGAAGTTTAGGAGTACATATTTGCAAGTGGTATTTCAGAGAAGAAACTTTATTCTATGAAACAAAATAAAAAGGGCTGGGAGAATAAGAATTTCTCTTTCTAGAGACAGAGGAGGGGTAGGCCAAGACTTCAAATCCCCCCAAATGTTCTAATACATGGGGAGCAGCAAAATGTCCTGTCCCTGGTAGATGAGGAAAATAAGTCTTGGGTTGTCTATCTCAGCCTCTGCTGTAGATTACACAGTTTCTCCCACATAGATAGTTAGGTGCTGGGGTGGATTGCTGGAAAAAGTTGTGGAGTCTCAGTCACTGCCATGTCCCTTGGACACCTAGTGACATCAGTCAGGGTAGTCCAGGGATAAATGGTTCCTAGTCTCCATTGAGTTGGTTAGTGGGGCCATGGGGCTCGATCTCTGAGCCTCTGCAAGAAGAAAGGCACCTGGACCACCTCTGTGAACATCTGGGCTCTACTGAGGCTCTTCATGAACAGATGGAATAAAACCTGGGCCTTTCACAAGGTTGGGAAGCCCTGGAGACCACTTCTGGAGGTGGTTTCTGGACCTACGCTTTGATTTCCAATGGAGCTACCAAAAAGCTGGTTAATCTAAATAGACCTGGACAAACCCACAAATTGTTAGACCCTTTCTGGATCGGCAACCAGAAAAGTTCACTTTAATTCTGAATAATTTCCAGCGCGTCTCTGCTTCAAAGCAGTCACCAGACAGGGTCTGGAGCACTCATGTTCTACAGCCCCTCGCTGCAAGAAGCAGAATAACTTTACGTTTAAAGTACGGTTGCGGCCAACCCCACTGATTTCATCCCAAAGTGTGCTAGGATTTGCCGCCGCTCTGGGTGATGCATGCAGGTTTTTATAGGGTGTTAGTGCAGAGCCAAGGCATGCTAGCCACTCTTCTGCTTTGCTCATCATCAAAAGAATTCAGCTCGCTTCTGCTTGCAAACCTTGCCCTCGAGGACAGAGCTGGGTGGAAAACTTTGCTTTCTGGTTCAGCCAGCAAACAAAAAATGTGTACTTTTGGTCAACTGGAATACTGTGCATGCATTTTTTTTTTTTTTTTTTTTTTTTTTCCCCCCCTCCCCTTGTGGAATGAAGAAGCCTGAAATTCCTTTTGGGTTGACTCAACTGTTGGGACTGCTTCAAGATAAAACATTGCATTTTTTATTTTAAATATCTTTTTGAAAAAGGATTAATCAATTTTAGTCAATACTGGATGATTATATCTTTCTCTTTTTTGTTTGTTTTTTTTTTTTCCCCCTCCTTGTTAAGGTCTTCATGGCATATTGCGGTGGCCTAATTTAGTAATTTTTTTTTTTTTTAATGGAATGTTTCTACATGTCAAGCAGGAAACCTTGTTGAGGTTTTTTGAAGGGGGAGGGGAGAGGGACGGACCTGATTTCTGACAAATGAACGCTCTCTCTAAAGACTTTACTGCTCTGTAACTGCACCGTCACAGTCAGGAAGAACCACAGACTCGCTTGTGGATCTGGAAGGAGACCATCAACTCTGAGCTGAAAATGGCCATGAAGCCAGAGCTCAAGTGCAGTGGTTTCATTTTTGTCATGTTCTTGGAATCGAGCAGGTTTGTGGGTTGGCTTCTTTTTTTTTTTTTGGTTTGTTTGTTGGGTTTTTTTTCCTTTTCTCGTTAACATCACTATCACCTCTCACAGGTGAGAAATGTCACAAAAGTCACCATAAATGGGTACATATCTGCTTGTGCTCTGTGTGATGGACAGACGGCCTGACTTGAATTTCTGCTCCGCAATTAAATTCACCTGCATTTTCCTACGGAATAGCCTCTTAGCGGTATGAGTTAGCTTGTCTAGGTGTTATCACCGGCAGCAACAGGCAGGGACGGGCACCACATTTGCTATCCACGAGAGAATCAAAGACTTTCTATCTGTTGTTTACCATGAACTTTTCAGCAGGCCATGATGCACCATCCTTGGAACCACCCCACAATTACTGAAACCTTCTAGAGAAAAGACGCTGGTACCAAGAGCCTACCAGAATATTCAAAATCAATGCTGTTATAAAGCTATATTTAACGCAGTTGTGGGAACAAATTTCAATCTATTTATTCATCTAGTAGATGTAAAAAATCATCGGGAAAGGGTAGGATCTTGCCTTTTCGTAGCATACATGACAACTTTGGAAGACCTTTAGGGTGTAAATGGAAGCAGAGCGTATATGTTTATTGTAACCTTAGAACAGTCTAATGTATCCAAAAGTTCAATTTATTTTTTTTTTTAAGAAGTGCCGGTATTATAAGAATTTAGTGGGGTCCCTGGGATGTGGCTCCTTGCAAGTCCTTAGAAAGTGTCGATTATCTGGGATGCAGCATTGCCACAAGTTAGACCTCTAATTTTTTTTTTTCCACTAGCTTCCCCCCCCCCCCGGGCACTTTGAGCTTTGCAGAGCTAACTCCCCTTGCGAAGGGAATGTATTTCCCTTTGGGTCTGGCTCTCCATTCCTCTTGCTCAACAACCCCTTTTTCTTTTTTTTTATTACCTCTTCTGGAATCAACAAGTAATTATATTCCAGAAATAGCACAGATTTTTTTTTTTTTAATATGTAAGCAGGATCATTCGGTTTATATCGGATGAAACTTTTATGCTGTTGAATATGAAGTGTATATATAAGACAGAGCACAGAAAATAAGAGTGTTTATCTTAAAATTGCAAAAGGTTCCCTGGGTTTCTAAAAGTGGTCTTGCAGGAATGTCCTAATTAACAAACCAGGAGAAATATTCAAGGTATTCAGTAACTCTACCTGTTATTTATCCGTATCAAAACTCTGTTTCACTCTCATCCCTTCACTTCTCATCCCTGACTGAATAGTTGGGCCGTGCCGCATTTGCCACGAGGCTGACTCCTCTCAGGTCTTTTGGGGAAGCAACCAGACTTTAATCTGGGGCGGTAGAAGTCATTATATTAATTATGGAAATAGGAAATGCACACAGCAAAGCATCACTGGTTACCAGGCTCTAATGGGCCATGCTAGGTAAGGCTACTGCTCGCTCTTCTACGATGACCCACTTTTAGCTGCCTATGAACTTGCCAGGCTTAGGCTGGAATTTTTCCACTTATCCTTAGATGGAGTTATTCTCTGGAAGGATTTGATTTGAGAAGGGTTGGAGGGGGAAGAAAAAAAAAAAACCAACCCAAAACTAGAGAGAACCAATCTTGTCCACCGTCAGCCGTGCTTATTGTCTATCCAGGAGCTGTGCAGCATCTCTCAGCTTTGAAAGAAGCTGGACCTAGAGGCAGTCACTGATTTTATTTTATTTTTTTTTTTAAAGCTTACAGGCTGAACCACCAGATCTCACAGTTTGCTGTGATCTGACTTTCTTGGTTTTGTTGTTGTCTGATGTATTCAGCGATTTGTGTATCTCACTCTCTTGTCCCCTAAGCTCCTCCCTCAACTTTTTGAAGTTTTCCTGGGGCAGAGAGATATAAGACATGCTCAATATCCTACTGCTGGATGGGGATTAACAAGCTGGTTTTATGATGCTGCTATAGATAATGGGAGAATATGAACCTGCCTGGGAAGAGTGAAGCTTTGTGATGTTTCCCATTTGCAGGAAAGCTCCTGGGCAGGACACAAGGACTTTGAGATTTTTTTTTTTTTTTTTTTTTTTTTTTTTTTTTTCAGTTAGAGAGATGGTTTGGAGGTGTCTTCTGATTAAGTACTCCAAACCAAAGCTGAGAAGAGACAGTAAGAAGGTGGTTGCTTAGATATGGAAGAAGCTGCAAAAATTTGCCAAATTGAAGGACAAGGTGAGAAGAGTTCAGCCTGTTTTCTCCACCTACACTTGTGATTCCCTTCCCAGAATCTGAGAGAAACTGGTCCCTGGTAACTTGCAGGGGCAGAGCAAAAGCAAAAAAAAAAAAAAAAAAAGGCCAGGCTGGAAGGTGCAGAGGTGTTTGCAGGAGGCAGCACCGGTGGTGCATCGAGTGGGAGCTGAGCCCAGATCAGAGCAATGTCTGACTTCAGCTGGAGTTGTGGAGTTGCCAGATTTGCGAGGCGCTAAAGCCAAGCACAAGTACAGGACAGTGTGTAGGACCATAGGATCGTTTAGGTTGAAAGGGACCTTGAAGGTCATCTAGTTTCACCCCCTCCATCGTAGGCAGGGACGTATGTATCCCCATAAAGAAGCGAAGTCTATGTATTCTGCACAGAGCAGAGAAAATTAGTAGCCTGCCATGGAGACAATACATAGCAATCGTTGTTCCTCTTGAGATGTGCTCCAGGGCAGCCACCTCACCGGACAGGACACATCTGGACGGTGAATGGGGCCCTCCTGGCCTGGACATGGGATGCTGATGGGCACATTCTGCAATCAGAAGTTACAGTACAGGGTTTAGAGCGGGAGTTGCATGAGTTGAATGCAGCACATGCGTCACACAGTGAAAGTCAGCTGTAATATGAAAATCCTGCAAAGATCATGTTGGTTTTGGTATTTTTTTTTTTTTTTTTTAGAAATGCAGCAGACAGCACATTAGACACTAACTCTCATTAAAATGTGAGTGCAGAAGTGCTGGCAAGACTGTGATCACATTAACTGGTTTAGCACTATGCAAATGCACTTTGATTTTTTTTTTTTTTTTTTTTAGCTAAAATCAGAGTATTTTAGATGTTGGAAGAATTTCAGCTGCATCTAAATGACCTCCGGAAATAAAATGAGGCTGGATGAGACAGCTAAGATGCAGCGCTTCAGGTGATTTAGATCTGGAAAATCTTCTGCAGGAAGATATTACAAGCATCAACCCCAAAATCCCAACTAGGCTGGGGGCTTCTCAGACTTCTTTAACGCAGGTACCATCTAGATTAGCACACCCCCTCCTTGTGTGACCACAGTGTAAGCAGAATTAATGTAACGGGGATCCCGCGCGTGGGTGACGAGTCCCTTCTGCCTAACACTTACTTTTATGGCTAGCGGGGAATTTCAGTGGGAAAAGGGATTTCATAGTGTCTTTTAAAGGTAGATGCAGAATATAGCTCACGATGCGCGCCTTCAAGCGTAGGTTCACTCAGAGTGTTGCTTCAAACTGATTCGCCATGAACTTAGGACGTAGGGAAAAACAAATATTTATTTCTTTAAGTGGCAAGAGTCCAATTACAACAGGAAAATTGTCTGCCGAAGAGCTGAAGTTGGTTTGAAGTCTGCTTTGTGGATCTCGGAAACTATTTTTAATGAGTCCCGACCTTCAGTGGAGAAGGGGTATGAAGAGGTTTCATACCCAGCCTTGAGCGGTCACTGAAGGCTGGCTGTAAAAATCCTTCCCCGGTGAGTTGCCACAAGCTTTTTTTGGAGCCCGCAGGGCCGGGTTCAGCTGGGCGCACCACGCTCTCTTTCATACTGACAAGTGGCTGTTTTGCCCGTGGGACTGAGCCTGGAAAGGGAGATTAAAAAAAAATAATTAATTTTTTAAAAAATTTTTTTTTTTAAAAATTAAGATTTCTAAAATAATACAGCTGTTTCCATCACCTTGGTTGTTTTTTTTTTTTTTTTCTTAATAGATGTGTAATCACAATTTTACGTGGATGGTAAAGAGTGACTCTGAATAGCGATTCTCCCTCATCCTTTCACTTCGAAAAAAGTGTTGCCTCTTGGCTGATGAATAAGGTGGTCCGTGGGAGCGAAGCGTGCTTATCTAGCTGTTTTCAGGCTCTAATATGGGAAGCAGGTGATGCATAAAATGCTCAAATGAAGAACAAATTGACCGGAGGGGAAAAAAAACCAACACTGATTTATACTTTAAAAAAGGCATCTGGTTTTGTTGGTTTTGCTCCCTGAGCTGAGCTGGTCTATACTACAGATGCTGCCTTGGTGTTAGGTACCTCTTGCTGAACTTGTGTTTTCATCGTGAACAGAAAGCATTAAAAAAAGGTCATAAATATAGCTTTGGATTTCAGGTAAAAAAAAAAAAAAAGGAAACATTGCTTCTGAAGGCAGTTTGTGACAACTATATACTCTCACTATATGAAGATATTTCGGTAGTAATTTCAGTAGCATCAATCACACTTCTCATTTTTCACCGTAAATATTGGCTAGATTTTTTTAAAAAAAAAAAAATCAATTCCCCAACTGTAACATAACCCTGATCCATTTGAGATGAACCTTCATTAATTTGTTTGACCTGCTCGACCTGCAATACATAAGATTTTTTCTGCCAAAGTCAGCGTTGACTGAACTTCTAGGTTGTACTCTTCATAGCGCCTTCATAAATCTGTGGGAGTTTTTAATTATTTCTCCTCCCTGCCCCCCCAAGACAGTGTGAACACTTGTGGTGAGCAGTGCATGGTGTTATTAGTCAAGTAGTATGTAATAGTTTTTTTAAAAAAAGCCTGTTTCTAAGGAATATTTGATGAAAACTTGTGTTGGAAGAGTTTGCAGGCAGCTCAGGATCTTTCTTCTTTGAATGGTGTCTCTTTTGGTCAGTAGCTTCCAAAAGCAAAGGGCACAGAAGCTGAATGTTGCTCGAGAATTTAAAATGAAAATGTATTTAGAAAGCACAGAGCCCTTAAGGGAAACAAGGTAAAAATAGCTGCAAAACAAGGCAAAACTGAAGTGGAAAGGAACATGGATATCCAGTATATTAATTTCTCAGTCAGAGATTGACGTTAACAGCTCTGCTGGGAAATTACATTATTATTATTGTTAAAATGCTGTGGCAACCCAAATAAAGGCTGGGAAGCTACAGGACATTCTCGGAGAATGCAAGCTTTGCTGAAAGAAAATAAAATAAACAGTTAATCTAAAACACCTAAATATTGATATAAAGATGTAAAAGTTTCGCAAACCAGCACATGCCAGGGATGTCCCGGGGTGCCAGCTGCTCTCATAAAGTCAAATATTCTCAGTGTATCTGTGAAATGGTTGAAGCTCGTATGGTGTTCTAGAAAAGCAGGTTGTGAGCCAAGTAATAAAAGAATAATAACAATAATAAATAATGGAGCTCATGACTGCGTTGTTCAGGAGTTAGGCTCCAGGAGCAAAGTGAGGAACGGGGGTTGTCTCTGTAGTCTAAAACCAGCCCCACTGATGGATGAAGAGTCACCTGGAAGAGCATCCCCGGGACAGAGCCCTGAGATGGTGAGGACACATCTGGAGCACTGTGTCCAGTTCCAGGCTCCCCGGGTCAAGAAGGACAGGGAACTGCTGGAGAGGGCCCAGCAAAGGGCTACAGAGATGAGGAGGGGACTGGAGCATCTCTCTTGTGAGGAAAGGCTTGAAGGACTTGGGGTTTTTTAGGCTGGAGAAGAGAAGACTGAGGGGGGATCTTACCAATTCTTATAAATCCCCAAAGGGCGGGTGCCGGGGGGATGGGAACAGTCGCTTTTCAGTGGTGCCCAGTAACAGGACAAGAGGGAACGGGCACAAACTTGAGCATAGGAAGTGCCATCTAAACCTGAGGAGGAACTTCTTCCCTGTGTGGGCGGCAGAGCACTGGCACAGGCTGCCCAGAGGGGGTGGGGGAGACTCCCACTCTGGAGCCATTCCAAACCCTCCTGGATGTGTCCTGTGCCACTGCTGGAGGTGCCCCTGCTCTGGCGGGGGGTGGGACTGGAGGAGCTCCATAGGGCCCTTCTGACCCTGACCAGTCTGTGATCCCCATCCTTGGGGAGTGCCCTGATGCACCCAGACAGTGCCCTGAGCAACCTGCTACAGCTGTGGCTTTGGCCCTGCTGGGACCAGGGTCAGGCTGGAGACCCTCCACCTGAGTGCTTCCAGCTGGAACTTGGTGGGGTTGCTTGGTGATGTGGGCAACTGCGAGCCAGAGTGACCGCACATGTTGCCGCTTCTTGAAAGCAACTCTCAACGGGTTTTTTTAAGTCAGAACAGCATAATGCAGGAGTCGTTTGTGGGAAAATAAACACGGAGTTCAAGGTTGTGCTTGGAGGTCATTGCTTCCCCTGCAGTCATTGCTTGAAATTTATATACAGATCCCATAGACCCATTTTTGGCACAGGACCAGCTCGCATTTGGCGTTACTGCTGCTGAACGTTCCCTTTATAGCAAAACAGGCCATGGTCATTTTCCAACTGCTTTGTTACCTTCCTAATTTTAAAGAGCTGTTTTTGACAGCTTGAGTGAGTTTCCTCTCACTGTTTACTTTTGAGTTGTCATCTCTACTGCTACGTTTGAAGGCAAGAGATTAGCAGACCTCAGGAAGGAAAAGATGGTTCCTACCTCAAAGTAGGCTTCCCCAAATACCCCCAGCCGTAGCACAGCCTGGTTTTGGAGCTGTTCAAATATAAACATGGAGGGTGCTCGGGAAGAGCAGCCTTTTGCGGTCAGGCCTGGCGTCGTCTTCCCAAGATAACCATCAGTTGTCACACTGAGCACACTGGATTTATTTTGGCACTTGAACATGATTGTAAGGGGCAGAAAGCTTTTTAGATTCGTCGCAGATGAGATGCTGAGCATTTTACGGAAACGTTTCTGTCTCCAAATAGACCGTCGGTGGCTTAATGTATTTGTGGTTGGCCAGGTGGCTGCCAGCAGCTGTGTTGCGCTGCCGGACGTTGCCCTCTGACACCAATGTTGTACAGCGTGCCGAGCAGAAAGGATGAAGGCGCTTTGTCCTGTTGACTGATCTGCGGTGTATTGGGAAATGTGAAACCTGGAGTTAGTGCTTTGGAAAATGAAGGTGTTGATTACGAGGGCTGTGATGCACCTCGTCAACCCCCAGGGAGAAGAGGTGACTCTGGAGCAGAGCTCTGCTCTGTGTCCTGTGGACTTGCGTTTGGAAGTCTCTTCTGGGCCTCTTGCGTTGCAGCCCACGGCATGGTCACCTCATGTTATAAGGCACTGAAAAGTCTTTAGTTTCTGCGTGGACCTGCTTCTCTTGCCGTTTGCCAAATGCAGGCAACGATACTGCTAAGTATCAACATTGCCATCAGGCAGTGACAGATTTGGCCTCTTCCTCTCCAATACCTTTCCCCACCTAAAGTGGCTGTTCTTAGATCCTGATCTCCTAATTTCTCCCAATCCATTGTGAGAATAAATATGATAATTTGTTTCTGTTTTTTTGTCCCCATAAAAAAAAGCAGAGAGGTATATCCGTTCTGGAGAGGGAGATGCCCTGACTTGCCAGAACACAGCCATGCGCAACCTGCAATGTTGACCCAGCCGGGAGTAGGGTTGGGACAGCAGCCTTGGTGCCTCCAACCTGCACCTGCTGTGGTTGTAAGACTGGGTGCCTGTACCAACTTCCCTGAAAAGATCCTAAAACCTTCAGGAGAGTCGATACCTCTTAGGTGACATGCTAGTGGAAGTAACAAAACGTTTTAGGAGTGATAGGTGGACCCTTAGGCACTCTTCAGTCATCTGCATGGTGGCAAAGAAGCCTCTTGACTGCTGTAATTTATGACCTGTTGTCTTCTTGACTTCCGAGGTTTTGCTTTGGAGTCCCAAGCATATTGAACTTGAATATATTTCTAGTCTGTACCAACAGTAGTTCAGAAAGGAGGCAAAACAAGGACTAGTGAATGTCTCCATGGCGATGTCTGGGCAACGAAGGGCTCTTACCTCCGAGCAAATACAAGTATTTTTCTCATCTTGAAAGCACCACCGTGCGACAAAAGGAGATGGAAATGTCTAAGATCTGGAACTGTATTTCTTTCTGCGAAAGCAGGGGAAGTGGCTCAGAGCGCTCATCTGGGAACCACCTGGTTGGCTCCAGAGAAATGAAGGACGTAGTCATTGCTTGACATGGTAAGGTGTTGCAGGAAGTCAGGAGACCTTGCCCAATTGTGTTGTTTCCCATCAGGCGCCTCGGAGCAGCCATTTTATCAAGAACTTCAATCTTCTCACTCGTGTGTCTTTTCCTGCCTGTCTCAGAAGAACCAGGCACTGGGATTTAACATTTGGGATTAAATATTTTCCACGTGTCAGAACCTCGTTTCACAGCAATAATGCCATTCGCAGGCCATGTTGCTCACGCTGGGGAAATGTAACTACCAAGTATGGCAGCTCATTTTTGGAGAGGATTACATTTTTTTCTTTTTTTTCTTTTTTTTTTTTTTCTTCCTTTTCTTTTTTTTTTTTTTATTTTGGACAGAGAAGCAAGTGATCGTGAAGGCTCTTTCATTCCTGTGGTTTTGCAAGAACGAGAAAGTGCTGTGATGGGTCTCACAGCAGAAAAATGTATCTTCTCAGGCTTGAATTCCTACAGCTCCTGAGGTCGTTCTCCTTCGCTCCCCACACAGTAACCTCCCCCCCCGCCATGCGCGTGCTGGCTCCGGCTTTGCCAACTTTTGGGCTATAAATGTGCTGTTTTGCACGTGTCTTGGACAATATTCCTCCAGAGGCTTTGTTCCTCCTCCTGTGCCTGATCTCTTAGTGCTTTTCTGGGGTGTGTTGGTCCGATTTCTTCCTTCTGCCTTTGAAGAAATTGGGGGACGTTTCAGATGTATCTACTGCTGTTGCAGAAATGCTCTGGAGGATGAGTTTTCTTGAAAGGTGAAGGGATTTTTATTATCGTTTTACAATGATTTTTAATTTTTTAATTATATGTTTGGGGTTTTTTTTAAAAAAATCTTTACAGAAAAGGCACTTAGTTCAGAAAAGCCTGTGCTTAAATTTGTAATAAGATCAAGTGATGGAAGATGATATGAGAGGAAGTTATTACGTGGCAATCTTCTGTTTAAAAGGTGAGGGAGGGACACAAGTTTGGCAGAAAGTGCCTTTTTTTTTTTTTTTATTGAGTTATGAAAAGCTCTCCATTTTTCTGCGCGTTCAACACTTTGCGAAAAAATTACCACGTGCAGTAATGGGAGGGAGGATCCAGCCTTAAAAACCACAAACACAGGGAGGGAAAACTCTTCTGGGATAGTGGGAGGAGGGGGGGGGGAATAAAACAAACCCGCAGCAGGAATTCAGGCGTAGACGTTCAGAGCATCTAAATTTGGATGGCGGATTTTTGTGGCCCCGAGAGGTCTCGCTTGTACGGTTTAATTTTTATGTGGTTTTTTTTTTTTTTAATCAATATTAAAAAGAAAAGCGCTGCTTGCAGCCTGTATACTGGCAGAACTGTACTGGGTTGCAGTGGGACGGCGAAGGAGGAGGTGGGGGGGACCGAGCCAGCCGTACATCACGGCTGCCTGCGGAATGAAAGGGAGCGTGTCTGAGAGCGGGTGCAGTTGAGCACATGCCTACAGAGGGGAGAGTTAATATTATTTATATAATAACATGCCAAAACCCACGCGGGGCCTGGGGGGATCGGGCTGGATGAAACTAGAATGAAATCCCCGCTATCCTTGGAGTTGCTGGAGACTTCCCCCCC
This sequence comes from Vanellus vanellus, assembly GCF_965231255.1. Classification (NCBI taxonomy): domain Eukaryota; kingdom Metazoa; phylum Chordata; class Aves; order Charadriiformes; family Charadriidae; genus Vanellus; species Vanellus vanellus. Next base: position 40,902,057 of record NC_138912.1, on the reverse strand, counting down.
CCCCCCCCCGACATCATCCTCTGATGCTGTTGAGCAGTCCCAGTGAGAGCTCGGCAATAAGAGCACGTACGTGGTGATAACGATGTACCCAAATAAATAACTTTCAGCTTCCTATTTTCCCTTAAATTAAGGAAAATGACATCCTGCTTGTGACATCCTGATGGTGATTTTAATTTATGTTTATAGGAGAAGAAATTAAGCCCGTGGGACCATACACAAAGCAATCAGTCCTAAGCAACAGGGAGAAAACGTGCCGAAAAGAAAGAGGAGAAAAACGCGAGGAAATACTTCCAGCTTATCACCGCAAGAAAAATATCCTATGCGGGGCATCGCTCTCTTTCTGTGCGCTAATGAAATTTCACAAGCCCAAATCCTAGATGTGGGTGATCAGAATAGTTTTCCCCAACTCGGTGCCTGTAACGCCGTTTTGTTGGCGGTTATGATGGGTTGTAATTAATAGCCGGCGGAGGGGGTAAATTCACTCCGGTTCTATGAAAATGCTTGAGCGGCATCACCGGGTGCTTTCTGTCATGCGAAGGAGCGCAATGTATTTCTTGCACGCTTTCGTAGCTGCAGGGCTTAGGGCCGTAAGCCACCCAGCACGTACATCCCCACCCGCTGCGCTCTGCCCAAAGCCAACTCCGAGGCGCTTTTTGAAGGTGTCAGGCAGCAAGAAAGACTGTAAGAAGCTCTGCGAGGAGCTTAGCACGCAGGCTGCTCCATAGCATCGGCGGCTCGGGGATTGAGAAGGCTTTGAGAAGGATTGAGGTTTTGGGTTTGGTTTTGATTATTATTATTTTTTTTAATATAAATATCTCTTTTGCATTTCCCTGTGCAGATGAAACTGTGTTTGGATGCTTTCTGCTTCCCGTTTGGGGGTGGTACCCAAAAGGGCCTTACAGCTGCTAGTAAATTAGGCACTGAGGAGGTGAAGCAGTTTATTAAATTACCCGGTGAAGTAGGGACTAAAATGACATTCACTGAAGCTGGAAAGAGCACAGAACTAATCCTTCCTCTTTGTAATCCTAAAACGCCCTCCCATAACAAGTTATCTTGCGTGTGATAAGAAAAACGATTAAAAAGGAAAAACCTGGAAGAAGGCAAGGAGTACCTGGGCTCCATCCAAATTCAATTAGCACTTGCTCTGCTTACCGCCCTGCTTTTGGCATCGCGCCTGTTCCCCAGGAGGGGTGGGGTGGTGATTTACCAAATACAGCTGAGAGGTGAAGGGAGAACAGGGCTGGGAGATGCTGTGGGGATGATGTGACTGCATCCCAGCATCACACCTGGGACTTGGGGCACCGTGTCCCATAGGGCACGTGGCCACATCGCCTCTCCCACCGCACCCATGCGTCTGAAGACAAGATCCTCTAGATAGACATATACGAAATATCTGCTGCTCTTTTAAACACAGACGCCTTTGATGGGTTCTTTAACCACTGCCTTCATTAATCCCTCTATAAATGCGAGCGTAAACCCCTCTAAATGTCGCAAAGTCCTGCCTAGTGCTTCATCTGGTCCGTGAGACAGCTGCATCGCTTGGGAAGCTGCCATGTACCTTTAGCTGGTGGTAAGGTGGGGAGGGAGGGAAATATATTTAGATTTTTGTAACTATTTAAATAGGTCATTAAACACGGATTTTTTTTTTTCTTTTTTTAAAAGGCGGGGGGGGGGGGGGGGATTATTGACTTCATATGGCTCCTCCGAAACACACAGCGCTGTGACCTCAAGTCCACTCTGTTGCCGCAGAGGCTCTTCGCTTGCAAAAGCGAGTTTAAAAGAGAAATGGTGGGGGCCGTACAGGCAGAATAAAAGCCGGGGTATTGATTTTATAAAAATCCAGCATCACCTTTGATACTCTGTTAAAGTTACACTAAGGGATAGCTGGCGCGGCTTCCAGCGGGATAATTACAGCCCCAGTCTGAGTAATGTCTGCGCGCTTGGGGCTTGCAAAGTGATCTGCCTTTATTAGAAGGAGCTTGAATGAGAAATGAAGGCGCTGATCCTTCCTGGGTTCGATAGCCGGCATATTTCACGTATCTACTTTCTGTAAACGGTTCTCGATAGCGCTTCATGACAGAGGAGCCGCTGGGAGCCGAGAAAATAAGCTCTGGCAGTGCTGGCCGAAGCCAATGGGGTCACTGCCAGCGGCAGGTTGCATTTTGGCCTGCGTTGTACGTGAAAAGTTGGTGCTGTGGATGTTCGCCCGCCGTCGGGCGATAGTCATGGGAATGGAGGGGCTCGCTCCTTCGGGATGCTCTGGGACCGGCATATCTGGCAAAACGTTGCCCTTTCTTATAGACGGTATCATGCTCTCTCCTTGGATAAACTATAATCCCTCGGGGTATCACTGGTCAGGCTCAAAAGCTGCATTTTAAGAAAGTGCTGATAAAAGGCACCAATAATCAGGTGTTTGGAAAACTCTTTGCCAGCTCTTGCAGGAACTGTCTGGGCTACAAGCAGGTTTTGTCCCCATCCTGACCACTGGCGATCGCTTCCCCCACCTTCATAATAACTGTCCCCATCTTAAAAGCAAAATATTAATACTGGGGGCTATCTGGGGTAAATGGGACTATTTGGGGTAAATGGGACTATCCAGGATAAATGGGACTGGCAGTGGTGTTTTCTGCATCCACCTGGGGGATTTGCAGGAAAGGTGGGGATGCACTATCCCATCTTCTTCTCCCCCCCCAAGAAGAATATGGGATAACACTGAACCCTCTCGTTGCTGCAAAGTCACCGGCTGCGTTGCTCCAAACCCCCGAAGGGTTTCCAGTTAGGAGCTGCCTCACTCCCTGCCTGGTTTTTCATATATAAGGGACGTCTGGTGGACTTAAGAGTGTCGAAGCCAATTAAGATGTCTGGCCCTACTCAGCGCCTTAATTCTTCTTGCTCTTGCTTCGTCGCAGGCTGCATTTTATCTCTGTGCTTTTTGAACGATGCCCATCTTTAGATAAAACCACAGTTGCTTTAGGCAAAAAATCCAGATACTGCACCGGGCGTCTTCCTGGAAGGGCTGATGGACGCTGAGGGTGACTTTGACTTGATGTAGGGACCGAGGGATTTCATAGGCTTCGTGAACCTCCCGCTCAGCGGGTACCTCCTATTTGGGCTTCCCCAGAAGCTGACCTTCAAGCTGCGGCAGTTGCTGGTTGTAAAATTGGTAACGCTCCTTGGTGACTCGCTGTGGCTGTCAGCAAGCGCACGGATTCAGCTCGGTGTCTGTTCTTAGGGGTGCGTACGTATTTTTTATATATATAAAAATATGTATATATAGCCCTTAATCTAGATCCAAAGTAGATGACTGACTGTGCTTTCCCCTCTGTGACTCCCAAGCGACCAAAGGCAGATGGGTTATTAATAATGATCACACACTGGACTGCTCATAAACTTAAAACCGAGGTTGCGTGGGCGAGAAGGCGGGTTGGGACCCGCTCCTGCTGTCGTCTGCTCCAGAGATTTTATTTCTTTCAAGTAAAAACTCCACCTATCAAAAGAGAGAGTCATAGGCAGTGTCTGTACTTGGGGTCCAGTAAGGCAGCGGTGAAGACTGGAGAGCCTGTGGGTGCATGGTGGCGATGACAAGATCTCAGCTGTTGTTTTAATTCACAGTAAATATGTAATTGTACTTAATTCACACTGTGCTTGGAGTTTTCTGTTTGCGCTGCTGGCCCCTAGGGCTGCGAAACGACTCACACCCAAATGTGTTGTTACTGGGGAAGAAACGTGGAATTGCGCAGTTCTGATTTGGAAAAAAAAAAATTTTTTTTTAAAACCCCCTTTGGGGAAAGTTGCATCCTTCTTGTCATGCGCGTGTGATTGTTGTAGGACAAAACCGCAAAAATTACATTTGGGAACCATCTTGTGGCTGCTACTTGTAGGAGGTCCCTGCTGGTCTGTTGCCCTCCCTCTGCTATCCTTGGTCAGGAAAGAAAGAGGGTAGGGGGAACGGCAGCAGCACGGCCAATACCAGTGCGAAACCCCTCTCCTTGCTCTCCAAATATATTTGAGCCGACTATATTTGGGCTTTGGTTTTTATTTTTATGTGTATTCTACTGGTTTTCTGGCCATGCTTCCAAGGTTGGTCTTGGCGATTGTTGAAGCGTGTCTCGGCATTTATCGAAGTGAGAAGTTACTTCTGAAGTTATTAGACGCTGAAATTCTCCAGCAGTCCTATACCTCAGGGACTGGGGTTTTGGGCAACACCAGGGACCCCAGGAAATGTGGGAAGGACCTTCCCCACCATATGCAGAGGAACATCCCTGCCGTCCCACACAGGTCATCTTGATGTTCCCGGGGACTGAGGGCTACCTCCACCTCAAATTAACACCATATTTTGACTGTGCTCTAATCTGGTGTGAAGCACTCGTGTGTTGTTGGGTTATTGCCTCTCTTTACATTGTGGTTTTTGCAGTATTTATTCCGGTTCCTGTTTTCTGTGTGGAAGCCAAAGCTTATAAGCAGTCCCTGAATATGAATAACGAGCAGTGAGTTTAAAATATAAGCCTGAAAAGCCTGGCGTGGTATTGGTGAGATCCGACTGCTTCATTATGTGTTTTATAAGGAAATTATGTGTTGTCTGGTGTGTTTCTTTCTCTAGTTCCCCAGCAGCAATTACTTTCACAAAGGCCCTGAGAACTGCGGGAATAGTGCTCCTGTTTCCCTAAATTAAGCATTTTTATATATATATATATATATATATATACACACATATATTAAGAAATTAGTTTTTAACAGGGAAATATATTATGAAGGTGCTGAGCATCACTGTGCGGTCAAGATTCCCGGCTGCTCCTCCCCAGCATCATCCCTTCCCTTCCCGAACAGTGTGCGGAGGGTCCGTCTGTCTCTCCGTCAATCTTTGCCCCATGCTACACAATAGTTTCCTACACGAGATGGCGCTCTCTGCCTTTCAATAAAACAAAATGCAATTATTAATATTTTTTTTTCCATTATTTCCTTCTACACCCCCCCCCCTAAGCTTGCCCCCCCCCCTCCCAGCTCTGCCTGACCCCTTGGTCCCAGGTATGCTCCCGGGCTGAAGATGGGAAAAAGGAGCAGCTCTGACCCCAGAGGTTTCCAACCACGTGGGAAGGGCTGGAGGGACAGATACAAGTGTGCAAAACCACCCCGCCACCTCCAACTCATTAAAAGAGAGGGTGCTAATTGGCTTTCCCACCTTGATTTAAGGCTCCTTAGATACAGCCTTGGCTTCCAACCCTAGCTCAGGTGCTTTGCCCCAGTCCTTGCCCTGCCCCAAACCCAGGGAACAAGATCCAATGGTTGCCCCAGGTTGGGCTGTAGACCCTGAGGGGTTCCTGGGCTACTTTTTGGGCCCGAGGTCTGGCTGTGGGGCTGGGCCAGGGCTCCCCCCACCCCACCCCACCCCACCCCACCCCTTTTTTTGCCTGCAGTAGCAGGCTCCTGCCTTCCTTCCTGGAAGCGAGAGTGGTTGGGGAGGGAAATGCGATAGGGGAACTGATGGTGCCCTTTGCCAGCCAGCATTAAAAATTCACGTGCATGATGGGCTCTTCCAAATAAGTCCAGGAAGGGTGAGTTCCTGCCTCCCCAGATCTGCTGGCAAGCACTCGGGCTGCCCGCCCTCCCCAGCCTGCATCCCCCTTGGGGGACCAGGTGCCACCAGGGCCCCTCGGTGATGGGCACCACTCCCCCGTGGTGTGGGGTGCAGGCTGTCCATCCGCGCACGCTGGGATGAGGGGTGCCTGGTGTGCGGGAAGTTGGGTGCCCCACAGGATGGCGGCGGTGGTGGGGGTGGCCGGCACGTTTGTTGTGGGGTGACCCGGAGGGTGGGGATGTGGGGTAAGCCAGGGTGGAGTAAGATGTGGGGCACCTGGAGAACCTTGGTGGGAAGGGATGGGGAGTCCGGGATGGGGAGGGATGCAGGTGCCCAAGAGGGGTGGGATGTGGGGTGACCCAGAGGGGGGGGTCCACGGACTGTCCTGGCAGGGAGGGGTGCAGAGTGGCAGGCAGGGTGCCCCGGCAAGGACAGAGGTGAGGTACTCCAGGGATGGGGGTACCCGGGGAGGGAGCGGGATGCCGGAGGGGGTGTAGGGGGGGTGTGGGATACTGAGCTCCCGGGAGAGAGGGGCGGGGCGGGGGGGTGTGGAGGGGGGGCGGCTCCACGTGGCTCATTAGCAGAAGGCAATTTAATATTTATGAAGTGCTCTTGTTTGAATCCCAAGTCTTCGGCTCCAGTTACAAGGAGCTGCGTCACCCTCCGATCACATGGTAATTGTTGCTATTTCCAGGATCCCAGCCTCGCAGAGTGGCACAAAAGCTCTTTCCCCTTTTCTAGTCTTTTTTTTTTTTTTTTCCCCTCCCTTTTCCCTTTCTTTCTTTTTTTTTTTTTTGGGGGGGGGGGAGGGGGAGTGGGGGTAGGGGGTGCGGTGGGTGGTTTTTTTTTTTTTCCTCCTTTCCCCGCGTCTCGCTTTGCCGGAGGAGCGTCCGGGGATGCCGGGGCTGCTGCCCTGACCCGGGGCGGGCAGGAGCCGTCCCCCGCCCCTCTCCTTCTCCTTCACCTCCTTCTCCTTCTCCTCCTTCTCCCGGGGAGCGGATCCGGCGGCTGCCAGCGGTTCCTCGATGAGAACTGCCCACCCCGACCCGGGACCGGCTGAGCATTAGGGGCGGCGGCGGCGGTGGGAAAACCCACCCCCAAAATGACCGAGCTGGAAGGGGACTTCACCAAACTGCTGCTGCTGAAGGAAGAGCGGATCAAGGAGCTGGAGCGGCGCTTGGGGGAGAAAGACGAGGAGATCCAGGAGCTGCGCCGGCGGCTGCACAAATGCCAGTCGGTGCTGCCGGCCCCCAGCCCGCACATCGGGCCCCGCACCACCCGCGCCCAGGGCATCTCGGCCGAGCCCCAGACCTACCGCTCCTTCCACGACCTCCGCCAGGCTTTCCGCAAGTTCACCAAGGCCGAGAGGTAGGGACGGCGGAACCCCCCCAACCCTCCCCTTCGCCCACCGCACGACCCCCTTCCCCAGTGGGGTGGTTGGAGGGAGGGAGGGAAGTGGCGGGACATAGCATCCCCCCCCTCCCCCCCCCACGCTGCGCCTTTGGGTCCCCGGAGATGCGGCATCGATCGTGCCCCGACGCGGGGGAGGAGTGTTGGGCGCATTAAGGGCTTTCAGCTGTGGGGAAGGAGCCCTGTGGGGGATCGGATAAGCCATTACCGGGCCATCCCCCCCCCCGCTTCTTCCCTTCCTTTCCCCGCTCCGGCTCCCCCCGGGACGGGGGAAGGGGGGGGGGGGGATGCTCGGCCGGGAGGACCCGGCGGGGCGGGAGGCGGCGGTGCTTTCCCGGCGCTGGGAAAAAGTTTGCAGCGGGGCCGGGAAGTTGTTTGCCGGCTGCCAGAAAACCGGCTCCCCCTTTCCCCATCCTCCCAACGCCCTCCCCAAAAACTACAACCAACGTTCCTCCACCCGCGGGCTTTGCACCGGTTATCCCTCTGCGCCGATGTTGGGTACCCACAGAGGGATGGGGGGTGGGGTGGGTATTTTTTGGGGGGGTGGGGGAGGGGGGCGTGGGGTCTTGCATCACCCAACCTGGGGCCTTGTGGGTGTTTGAAGCGTGTGGGTCTTTCGCCTTGCGACCCCGTGTGAAAATTCGGGGAGCGCGGCACTGCCCTGGCTCCCCGGGGGGATTTTGAGTGGGACGGGGAAGTCGCTGTGGGAGCGTGGGAGTTGTGTGCGGGACCCGCTGTTCGGCAGAAGCCGTCACTGGCTTGTCACTGAGCGAGAGACGGTCTGATTTCTTCCACGCGTAGCGATTTATTTCAGCAAAATCGTTCCTGACGGTATTTCTCGTAGCCGGGTGTATTTGGGTGCGGATCCACACTGCTCTCTTCTCAGTCTTCTCACAAAATGTACCTTGCCGTCACCCAGACCGAACTCTTACCCTTCCCACCGCACTTGTCCCCTTGCCCTGTGTTAACGAGACTATCACTCATGTAAAGATAAATGAGGAGCGCTCAGCTTTGGGCTCTTTTTTTTTTTTTTTAATTATTATTTCTTTTTCCTGACTGTATGGGGTGATTTAATAGAACCAACTGCTCTGCGCAGGGAGGTGTGTGACTGCAGAGCGTGGTGGTTCATCCTTTCCCAAGTTAGCACATCCCTTCGCACCCCCTGCCTGAAGCGGAGGCCATATATTGGGGCCAGTGAAGAAACCTAAGTCCAACTTTTTCCTTTGCTGCTGACTGGGATCATCCCGAGCCTCGACTGCCGCAAGGGAAGGTGACAGTGACCCTGGCACCTGTGGTAACAGCAGGGTAACGATGCCCACCCATGTTTAATAACTCATTTAGGAGGTATTAAACCTGCTCACGGCTCCGGTGAGGTTTCATCCTCGCCTGAGACTTTCCCCTGCCGTTCCCAGTTTGGGCTGGCAGGCCAGCGCTGGAAAACACTGCGTCCGTGTGATGTTGTGAAGGTCGCTTGCCCCATCCTCCATCGTTCCCATCACCCAGAAATGTTGTCTCAGTGTGCAGGAAAAACTCTGGGTGAGGCCTGCGGGCATTTCCCATCGCCTTCCAGGCTGGCACTTCATCCCCCGGCATCTTCCCATACCTTGGCCTTGCTCGTGGTAGCCATGACAATGGTAACCAAGCCAGTTTGGGATTGCTCTGGGTTTTTAATTAGGATCCGCTTAATTCTTCTCCCATCTTGTTGCTGGAAGAGTGACGGGCAGCTGCACAGTGTACCGAACATGCTGCACCTGCAACCTGCCTTTTTTATTTTTTTTTTTTTCCCCCCTTTGTTGCCCCCAAATTAATGCCCACCAGTGGGTTTAATAAACGTGTGTTTTTGTGGGTGTTGTCTCGCCCGTTGATGCGGTTACAGGTTGCTGCTATGGCTCCTGGGTGCTGGGGGTAACGGGTTTGGCTGCAGTTGGTCTCTGCCAAGAGGATGACGACGTTTCCCAGTTTTCGATGCTGAGCGGAGGTATAAGTGGGTTTGTCTGGTGCCAACTCCCTTTAATGTCTCTGTGGGTTTCTCTGGCTTTTTCATCTAAAAACTGCTGACAGCGTTTTGGCTAATTTATTTATGGGGGTAACTTACAGACCTGTAACAGTCTCCTGCCTGTGTTTTAGTGACAGCATCTTCTAAACTGTTCATCCCACAAGTCTTCGGGTCCCTGAGAGGTTGGAGGCGGGCAATAACTCTTTTCTAAAACCCAGAGACACCTTCCATACCATAAACTCCCCCAATATGATGTTTAGACCCGTCGGTTCTGTGTGTTGATTACAAAGGAATGCCGATAGAAGTGGTTTTTTGTCCGGGATCAACCTTCAGATGCTTTTTCGTCTCTGAAGATAAAGACGTAGCCATCAACAGTGTAATTGATTTTATTTCTTGTCTGCAATATACACCAACATTTAAAACTCTCAAGAAGATGAAACTAGTAAACGGGGTGATAGGAACTCAAAGTAGTTAAATCCCAGCTGAAAGGAGTAAATAGAGTTTGTCTCTGGCAATATGTTGTGCATCCTGTAACCCATCCCTGTAAAGTGCAGCAGGGCCAAAGTTGTAAAGACTTGAAAAGATTCAAAGAAAGGGCTGTGAAAACACAGAGGTATTGAAAGACCTGTTATCTTTTGTCTGGAAGTATATTTTTACGCCACTATTCCTTCCCATAACTTAATTGCGTAGATTTTAATGGAAGAAAGCCTTTCTGTATAGACAGTCAGGTGTGTAGAGCTATTCCGATATAAATCGGATTTACTTTCGCAATAGTCAGGACGCTGCTGCTTTCTGCGTCTGCTTTTCAAAATAGAATTCTTCCCTGTTGTTTCCTCGATCCGTTCCTGCTCGTGGAGATTTGCGTCGAGGAGAGAGACACACTTTTCGTAAATGATTCATTAATTTATGTTTGTTCAGTGAGTTTTTATTCACTTGTACCTAAACCCTAAGTGTTTTGGGTCGTACACGGGTTCGGTGCTGTTTGATACAGCATCTGGCAGTCGCTTACTGCAATATGACGAAGGAAAAACAATTTGTCGTTGTTTTTTCCTAGCACGGTGAGAGCCATCCGCAGCGTGACTGGATGATACAGCAATCGAGGCACTTTGCTGATGCCTCGGAAAGCGGTTCCGAGGAACCGATCCCCAGTTGCTAAGCAAAGGCTCCGCCGCGGCGTTGAGTGCTGTAAATGATAAATGATGCAAAAAGTAAATGCCGAGGTGTGGTCGGAGTGCTTGGCTGGGACTAACAGCCAGATAAGGATGGTGGGGATTTTCAAAACTGCCTCTTTCCTGCAGCGAGGTGCTTTTTGAAAAGCCGAGGGGTGCTAATCTGTGGGGTTTTCAGCATCCGAAAGATGCTTCATGCTACGTGAATGATCGACATGAGCCATAATCCCCGTCTTTTAAATCGTCTTCTCGGTAAATTCCAGCAACTGCGTTCTTTAATTCAGAGGTGCAATATCTTAATGCCAGCTTAATCCTGCTTATTGGGGTCGACAAGCCTTATTCGAACCAACGCGATGCTAAATGACTTTGAAAGCCATTAAACTTTTTGAAACAGCGGCTAAATCTTCGCCAGTATTGATGTGCCAGAGCCACAATCAAAAGGCAGTCGTGGCTGTACAAGGAATTATACTTTATGCGTGCGATTATATCCTCAATTTTGCAAATCTGGTTCGGATCATCCCATCTCTGTGGGTTTTTTTTCTGCATCGATTTGTATCTGGCGCGGTGCTATAGGTTCAGTCTCAGCATTATTTGAGGGAAGCAATGAGTTTCGCCAACCTGTTCCCAATTGCTCACCCATCCTTGCTCGCTACACCAGCTAACTTTGTCCGCAACTTCTTAAAGGGTTTTCCCCTCTTTTAACTTTCTTTTGGGAAGCGTTTGCCACAAGATGGCAGTGGGGTCTAACGTTTCAGGCGAGGTATTGGGGTGTATTGTGGTTTCAGCTTCGGGTACGGCTCAGGCCAGGACCAACCACGCAGAAGGTAAAAATTGGGCAATCGGGGAGGTCTGTAGTCCAAAACTCAAGGCAAGGTCATCGTCAAAGCTGGGCTGGGCTGCTTGGGTTGCTCCAGCCTAAAGCAAAGGGATCTCCTGCAGAAGCCCGTGTTTCTCCATTGCTTCTCCCTCCCCTGTAACACAGTTTTGGCTTACGTCTCGCCCGCCGTGGCCGCCTCCACCACCCCTGGAGCTGGTCCGTTGACGGCTCCACCTACCCTCCAACCACCCCAAGCACGGCAAGAGAGGATTTCTCCCTGCCTGGGGCAACCGGGGCTGTGCCCTTCCTCCCCCAGCCCTCTTTCTGGGAACTCGGCTCCCAGCCGGGCAGCTGAGTTGCGTTAATTTAGACATGATCTCATCATCTGCCAGCCGCTAAAGCAATATCGATCCTGCATTCGGCCTCCATGTGAAAAACAACCCAACTGTTTCCCCCCAGTACCTGTAACCACCGTCCCTCGAGGCGTTGGGAAATGCTGGAAAATGAGCATTTGCCTTATTTTTTTGACGATCGGGGACAAATGTATAATCTGCTGCCAAGGTGTAACGCTTTGGTTATGTTAAAGACAGCCTTTAAGTGAAGAAAAGGGACCGTTTGGGGCCATAGCTCATGTAATATTTGATACCACTAAGCAGCTACGCCTTAAAAATAGTTTAAACAGGCATTTTTCGCTATCTCGGAGTCCTCGGTGTGTCTGCTCTTTCTCTTTAGCAGTGCCTCTGTAAGAATCAGCATCACTTTCCAAAACTCAGAGGAAGGGTACGGGGGACAGCAGTAATTTTCACGTTAATTACCGCCCTAAAAAAAGCGCCTCTCTTCCCTCATTTACCCATCACCGTCTGCTCCCAGCGCACTGCAACAGCGCGTTCCTTGGATGCTTCATCCCTGGGTGATTGACACCGAAGATCGTAAGGATTTTATCAGATTAAATTATATCGGCATAGGAAGAGTTAATGCCGCTGGCGTTGCTCGTAGCGTCGGTAGAGCATCGCTGGCCCAAAGAAAGAGGAAAGCGCAAAGGAGGGAAGTTTGACCAGGTGGTATTTAACTTGAGGGTAGCCGGAAAATATTGCAAAGGGAGCGATTGGAATGGGAGCTGGACTCTTTGCTCGGTCAATCTCCTTCTCTAATTATTTGGATGGAGCAACTTAGTCTGTGGCATGAAGCAGTGAAGGATATTGAGTGAAATTTGGAGGCAAGCGGGTTCTTGCGCGCCGTAAGAAAAGGTACAGCACAGGTCATCGGGTCCCTCGAGAGGTCAGTAAAAGGAGCGGAAGGGTTTTGGAGAGAGAGAGAGAGAGAGAAGCAAATGTTTATGGTTAATCAATTGAAACCATTTCCCTTTTCATTTTTAATGGGCTGAAGCTACTGCTCCCCCTCTCCCCGGGCATTGCTTTCCTGCAGCTCACGGGAGACCTGAAAAACGAGCCGCAAAGCGGGGAAATCGCGCTCCCCAAGGGCATCGGATAGTACCTCTCTGCCGGGTACGACAAGGCGTCCGTCTGTCTGTCCCCAGCAGCCCTGGCGACCGACGCTGCCTTTTCCATCATTATCCATTTGGCATTTCCTCAGGAGCGGAATGGCATCACCGCTACGACAGCACATCAAAAGCAGTTAAACTGAGCTTCCACCTCCTACAAAAATAATATCAAACATATATTTATCTCTATATAAAATATATTTTTTAAATAAAGTAGATTATGTTATATGATCCCTGGCCATTGTGCAAAAGGACAGGCAAGATGGCAGAATTAAAAATTTTCCAGGTGGGTTGTGGTTTTTTTTGTTTGTTTTTTTTTTTGTTTTGTTTTTTTTTTGTTTTTTTTTTGTTTTGTTTTGGGTTTTTTTTTTGTTTTTTTTTAATGAAAACTTGAAATATTTGGCTTCACTATTTATTGCTGGGTTTTGCATACAAGGCCATGATGTGACATCCCAAACCTGGCTAAAGGTTCGTGCGTCACCTACTGGGTCTCAGCCCCCTCGTACCCACAGTGTGCCGTGCAGGAGGTGACTACATGGTCCCCTGGGGGAGGGGGGGGGGGGGGCAGGATGAGGCCTTGGCTGTCTCAGAGCTGTTCCCAGCGGTGGCGGTGCAAATTCTTCCTTCTTCTGCCTATTTTTAAACGCCTCAAGTCATGAGGCTTTTGGTGCCTCCCTTGGGGGAACTGAACCACAGGCAGATGGATTTTTCGGGCAGCTGCCAGATTACCGCGTAACCCACCTTCTGCCTGCCCGCATCTTGCCTGCTTTGGTTACAAATCCCTGAAAAACGTGATTACGTCTAAGCTTCAAACCCATAGCCGCGTTCCCAGGCAAGGTGATGGTAAACTGCTTTCCTCTCTCAGATTCGCTGGTGCAAAGTTCATTTAAAAAAAAAAAATATATATATATATATATATATAAAAGGGAAATGAGAGCTGGGAAACGCGTTGTGTTATTTTCCCGCAGCAGCTTGTGGACATCGCTTGGTTTGGAGGAGAAAAAGTTGGTCCTGTGTCTCACTTAACTCTACATTTTTTAAAAGCAGCGTGTAGATGTGGGCATATATGGTATTGTAAACCGCCTGGCCACAGACACTCTTTATTTGGCTGCTTTTTAGTCACAGCAAATGTCACTTTTTTTGGTTTTTTTTGTTAGAATTGTACCATGGGAAAGGTAATTCTCTAGCAAAAATCCCCCTCCCTCCCCCCCCTGCCCCGGGGGCGGTGAAATGTATCGAAGTAAAATGAGACAGAAAGGACTGAAATAAACGGTGAGTCCCTCTTTGCAGCTTCACTAATGAGAAACTTTGGGGGGGGGGGGGGGAGGGGGAAGCCTTCCCAAGATATGTACTTGGTTGCCTGCGGAGTTGATGCAGATCCTGGAAAATATCTAACAGAGCTTGGCAAAGGGGCTTCTTAAAGAGCTTTACCCTCCACCGTGACCTCCTGGCTGGAAAAGATGAGAGATGAGGACAGCTTTTTTTTTTTTTTTTTTTTTCTTCCCCTTTTTTTTCCTTTTTAATAGGGTTTTTCTACATTTTGCTCATGGATGTTCTTTGAGCATATTTGTTCCATTAGTAATAAAACCCTGTAGTCACAAATGAGGCATGCGCACACCAAGGAGATCCTAAAAAAGCCAGAGGGAGGGAGGGAGGCTGAGTTCAGGACCGCGCTGAGGCAGGAGCAGGAACAAGGATGCTCCGGACCCAACCATGGGGATCTGCAAGCACAGATGGCGGTGCTTATATTTTTGGGGTCAAATTGACATTTGGGGCAAAGCTCAAGCTTTGTGCGAGATACTACAAGAGATGGGGGGAACAAGCTCTCCAGTAGCGCACCCAAAACCGTGTCCAGCGGGGTCTTGAGAGGTGGAAAGAGCAGGTGGTGGTCACGTATCTGAGTAAGAAAGGGGCTTTGTGAGGCAGTGCCCAAATCTGTCCTGCCGATGCTGTGGCATGTGGGGTCTCCATCCTCAGGGACTGCCCCAACTGCCGGTGTTGGCCGTGCCGGGAGCAGGCCAGACACCCTCCAAATGAAATCTTTCGGAGATGCTGGTGGCTTAGCGCTGCCGAGCCATGAGGTCTTTGAGATGAGATCTGCCAGGAAGGTGGCTGTGGCTGTACCTGCACCTCGTGGCAAGGAGGGTCGCCCAGGGAGGGACAATCCTGGATCTGGCGGAGGCTGGCGTGATGTCCTGCCGAGCCTGTGAGCAGGAGGCGGTCTGCTGTCCCCGCTCTGCTGCTTCCACCGGCTTCACTTTTGGTCGCTGCTCGACGATCTGCTCCGTTGGCAAGTGGCTTCCTCTGTTCCCAGGCGGAAGTTTGAAGAAATCCCCTCAAACTTGCGTCGAGGGAAAACGTTTCACTGTAGCACCAATGAACTGATGGAAACAACGTCAGGGCTAAATGACAATGCTCGTTTGAACCCTTCTCTGCCATTGACCCTAGCTGATAAAGACACCCCTTTGGTTTTGTTTTTGGTTTTTGGTTTGGGGGTGGGGGGCTCTTGCACTGCACTCCAATGCATTTGATGCCAATGCAACAGAGCAGGTATAACTTTTCGTTTAGTTTAAATGACAGCGAGAACAGGAAATTACAGATAGCCCTAAAATACAGCTGGTGGTGTTCCTGAAAGCTGCTGAGCTGCGAAGGACGTGCCGAGGCAGCTTCATGTGGCGTTTCCCCTCCCAAGAGGCGCTTCTGTACATCTGCGAGAGTGAGGGTCCATTAAAATCATCCATTAAAGAGGTGAGGAGCATTGTACGCTGTTGTACACCCTGGAGCAGGACCGCCCGCTCTCCCCAGGGCTCGGAATATATCAAGCGGAGCTTTAATAGAGGCGCGTTACGGACAGCGCGCACTGGTCCAGCAGCAGGCGACCGTGAGGTTGAAGTCTTCCTGACCCGCGGTGTTGTACGATTTGGGTTAGAGAGGGTAGAAAAATAAAAGCTGAAGGTGTAACTAAGGAAAAAGAAAGTTTGGCCTCCTGTTTGACTTAACCCAGCTTTTATTTTGCGCTCCTTCGGCGTGCTTGGCGCATCTGTGGGTTTTGAGACTTGTTGGTATGTAGAATAAAAACATACGCCGGCGATGTCCTCGTAGCAGTGAATTAATCACAAGCCGATCGTGCGACTGTAAGAGTCAAACAGCATACAGGCACGTTGGTAGAAAACAAAGTATTAATTAACATAAAAGGCGCAGAAGGCAACTGTGCAGGTGGGAAACAGGTTCAGGACATCAGTGTCTTAATTTTTAGGTTTTCTGGCATGGGGTTTGCAGTACTGGAGCCCAGTGCAAAGCTGTGATTGATCCCAGCGAGCGCAACAGGAGGACGGGAATTTTGAGCTGTTTTCGTTTGCATTTTGCTCTTTGTTGGAAGTTTCTATAAGGTCCTCCGAGATAAAAAATCATCACCGGGATTTTAAACGACCGATCAGTGTCTAAATTCTGGTTTTCGGAAAATAAACAATTCTGTTGAGTTGTTTGTAACGAGGGATCGGGCCCTAAACCTTGTAATAGCACTTTCTATTTACGTAACAGTGTGCGATATCGTCAGCATTTAATTTCTTTAAACTCTTTAATGCTTTGTATGCTGAGGATTGGCCCGAGAGCCGTGCTCTGTATCATTTATCCTGCTGTGTATGAAAGCGGGAGGGATAACTGGGGATCATTTCTTGAGCAGCTAATGTGCTGAGATCCCCCACAAATATACCCAAATTGTCTGAGTGGCTTAACATGCGTGCCAAAATTTGGGTGTATGGTAGATGTCTTTGGCGTAATTATTAAGCCAAAACCGCAACTTTGATAACTGGAATCAATGGGTGTAGCAGGAAGGGGTCCCTTATGAAATGCATCCTGAAGGGTGGCTTCCAGCTGGGCTGGTTTTAATGGTTTGAAGGCACGTCAGAAGCGGCTATGGTGCAGAGAAAGCTGAGAGGAGAAATATTATGCTTTGAATAAGGCTGGCGGGGAGTTGCTAGACTTACTTAAAAATTTATCTTAAAAAAAAAAAAAAGCTAGAAGGAATAAATACATCAAAAGTCCCCTCTTGCTAAAGCCCATGGTTTTCTCGAAAGCTGAAAGAAAATAAATCTGTGCAGCGGGAAGACTCTTGGGGAAATACGGCAAGCACAGAAAAGTTAGATTTGAAGTAATCTGGAAAGGTGCGAAGGAGCAAACAGCTCTTGAGAGGCTCGGCTGGGTAACTGCTTTATAAAAGTGCGCCGCAATTATCAGAAGGCAGTTTTGTCCCGTGTCTATAGGCACATACTCGCCACGTTGGGGCTGCGACGGACCTGTAATATGGCTGGGTGGCAAGAAAACCTTTTATTTTTTGCGGTCGGAGGGAAGCGGCTCCCAGCTGGGTCGGGATCGTTACCGCAGCCCCGAGCAGAAGGAAATGCAGGCTGCAGCGTGGCAGAGAGTGGTTTTGGTAAAATAACTGGAAAGTCACTTTAGTCAGGCAGACGCAGGGGGAAATGTTGGCAATAACAAGGCTGTGTCTCCAAGGGTACTCCGCGGCATTTTTGCTTTTCATCTCCCAGCACTTATCACCGGAGGGCAGTGGTGTCTGAGAAGATGACTGGAAGAAGACAAGCACAGATAAAGAACATGGCATAGCTCCTGGGCGATCAACACAACACCGGCTCGAGTTGTTGAAGATTAGAGTGAGGATTTTATTATTTAAGGGTATCTCCTTGTCTTGCATTGCCTTGCATTGCCTTAAAGGCGGGTCCCACGGCTGGGTGACGTTGGGTTTGTTGTTCCTGTCCCCGGCACAACAGCACCACGCAAGGCCGTGCTGACCACATCAACGATGCCGTGGAGGGTGGGTTGCAGCCCACCCCACTGCCTCAGTTTCCCTGCCCGGACACCCAGAGGGCTCATGTGGCCACATGAGAATAGGAAAAAAGCCACCTGAAAATAGGAAAAATGAGGTGATTTGTTAAATGTGTGTAACTCGGGTGGAAGACGATAAGCATGGGCAACTGGGACGAGCGCGCCTTGATGAACCATACGTTGGCACCCAGAGATGTGGGATGTCTCCAGCCCACCCGCGTCCATTTAATGAAAGTGTTTTCTAGTGCAGCCCTGAGGTTGTCTGTACCGATGGGCACCCAAATATGAAGAAAGCAGAGACAACCTGGGCATTTCAGTCCAACAGCTCCATCTCTGTATGCAAAATCTGGGCTTGTTTCTCCCCTTCTTTCTGGGAATCCTTTCCTATTCTGCTCGCAAGGAGGTGGTCCCTGAAGAGCTTCAAGGTGGTGGAGTCTCCACGTTTGGCAGCTCCACCAGTGTCATAGAGAAGGACCAAGAAGGTGGACACCTGTATTTCGGGGGTGCCACTCGCTAGGTGTGGCCCAGCCTCTGGTTAGGAAAATAATGAGCTCCCTTAGCGAGTCAGAACTGAAATCAGTCTCATTTTTGGCTAGAGACAGAACTTGAAAGCCTTGCTCTGCTGATCCAAGTGAAATCTATGGGGAGCTGGGCATCATGATACCGGAACAAAAGCTTCTGTGAAGATGGCTGGCCATGAAGTGGGCATTTGAAAACAAACAAACGGCAGTGTATTTTCCTCCCCCCCCCCCCCTTTTTTTTATTCTCCCGTTGTCTTTTATTAAGAAAGTAGCAGTCATCCTATAATTATCCAAAGACAATTCTAAATTTTCCTAAAAAAAAAAAAAAAAAAAGACTCTTTTCCTATTTTTCAAATACCAAATTGCTTTGGAAGGCCGGGAAAAAATCTTGGGACTTTTTTGGGGGAAAAAAAAAAATAAATTTACTTTTAATTTTATTTTTCTGTGAAAATAATACTGGATAAGATTTAACTAGAGAAGCCCATCCTACAGACACAAGCAGTTTTCTAACACGCTTGTGTTTCTCTCAAGACCAGAACTGGGTGTTAAGTAGTAGCATGAGATCTTTCCTTTATGAACGTGTATTGGTTTATTTTGCAATTTGATCACCGATAGAATAAAGTTTAGAAGAGGATAACGGGATAGTTTTCTCCTCAAAATAAGTATCCCCTGCTTTAAATGTCTTACCTGGGACTTAATATTTACCTGGAAGAAATACATTTCCCTTTGCCGCGGCGTTCACACACTCGCAAGGAGGAGCAGCTGTGCGCAGAGCAGGAGAGCCCTTCTTTGCAACCTGAGGTTTGATCCCAGCTACTGTAATCTACAATTCAGGAATTTTATTCCCCAAGTCCATACTGGAGCCCCCGAAAAAGCCCCCAGAAATAACCAGCTTCCTGCTGGATTTGACCTGCCCGCTTACTTGGCCCATTACCCTCCATGCAGCTTGAATGGCTCTTAGGTTACGAAATTCAATTTTCCAGCAAGGGAGTTTCTCCACGTAGGCTGAGTATTTACTGTGTAATTGGGGGCAAATGGTGGGAAAAAAAATGCCTTTTTTTATTTTTTAATGCAGCATAACAGTATTAACATTTTGACACTAAACGCGGGGAATCTTGGTGGTAATGCACATTTTGTCCCTCTGGAGACAAGGGACAAACACTGAGCGCTTTAAGAAATGTGAAGTCTGAGGGTGGCAGATGGCAACTAACCATCTAAATTGGTTTAGAAAAGAGGAAACAAGGAATAATTAAGCTCAGTGAAAACAGGAGAAAAGCATGTTTTATGATGCTGCGGTACATCACGTTTGCTTACAGATTGATATGATTTATGTGAACATTTCCACCACAACGAGGAGCAGGATGGAAGATGCTACCGTCTTGGAGAAATTGCTCGTGCCTTATTGCTGCATCTGCTTTTAGACCATTCATTGAATTGAGCTTTGCAACCAGCAAAAACTCAGATAAGCTGTGATAGTATCAGGTTACGGAGGATCTCCAGGTCCCTAGAAAGGACCCACCAGGAGGATGGGTGTGAAGACAGAGCCACAGAGCCTGTGCAAAGAGAAAGCAGCAGCAGTGATGGAGCACAGCAGTGGTAATGGAAGAGGAAGGGGGAATAAATAACACATATGATGATTGGATTCAGTATGGCGAGTGTCAATAATGGTATATGCATATGGGCGTATACAGCGGCTTAATGACTTAGTAGATGGGCAAGATGACTTGTTTCTTTTAGTAAATGGGGAAGCATCAGCTTATTAAAAAATAATGTGTTAGCATCAGCAAGGGAATTGGAACAAGGATGAGGCTCAGACTATAAATAAGGACATATAAGGGCCGTTGGTTGATGAAGCACAGCAAGCCACCGTTTCCATTTCAGATGAAATCTTCTATTTTTCTCGGTGATGTGATGGACGGGTGGGGATGCGGCACCCAACTGGAGGCTGGTATTTGGCCGGGGGCACAGCGAGGGTTAGGTTTACCTTTTTCACAAAGTCTTCTGGGTGGTTCTGATGCCATTTCAGCCTGAATGGAGGGAGGGGGGAAAAAAAAAATCCCAAGATCGGCTTCTATAGGGGAAATTTTCATACAGCACCACCACAGGTGTTAGGGTGTTTGTTATCAGTAGGTTTGAAGGCGCTTGCTTTTGGAAGTGAGTCTCCTTGCCCCTATTTCACAGATGGGGAGGTGAACAACTTGCCCAGGGTGTGAGCGTACTGGCTCGTAGCAGGGTCAGGAGGAGACCTGAGGTACCAACCGCATTTGTGGCCAACACTCAAAAATGGAGCTTTACCCCCCCCCCCCCCCCCAAGCTGGGAAAGCTGCATTTGCCTCGTTTTGTGTTTCTTTCTGCTAGTGACAGTGCATAGAGTGGGACTGCATGGTAAGCTTAAAAACCCCCATCTGTTTCAAATCTTTCCAAGTCATTTAGGTTGCCCTGTCCTCCTTGGGTTTGGGCAGCTGTGAGGTGACCTCTATTCATGTATAAGCCCAGAAGAAAGGCTCCGGCTTGCTGCCTGGGCTCTGTGGAGGTGAGACGCATACCCTGTCACACCCTGGCGCAGCGCGGAGTCGCTTCTTCAGGAAGCAGGTTGTGTGAACCCCTTGGTAGACAATACACCGGCCGCCTTCTCAGCAACTTTTATTTCTGTCTTAAGCTGCCTCTGTAGCGCAGAAGAGGACTATTGAATATTTTAAAAAACCCACATAATAATATCAAAGCAGCATAAAAGGTTGTTTGTTCCCCCCCATGGATTTTTCACACTAGTCTATGAAATCTGTGTCAAGGTAAAGGATGAAATCTGTATGTTGGCTTTCATCACATCATGTACGGCTGGGGCTTTAACACGGTGTTTTGGCAGCCAGGCTCTCCCTGCCAGGAGCACGTTTCTTGCTTTGAGCTGCAGTTTTATTATCAGATGTGGGAATCGGGGAAAGGACTGGATTGCGTTTTTGGAAACACAGACCAGAGCAATTGGTCTCCCTTGCAGAAACGTAGATGTTTTGCATCTTCCCTTCCCTGCGTAACTCAGCCCTGCTGGAGTAGAGAGAGTTGAAGCAAAATTGAAATTTGTCCCTCCCCTCCATGGCATTAAAATAATCACTGAAAAAAAAAAAAAATTTCAAAGTGAATGTTTTATCTTTTGATGGGAGATTGCTCATGGCAGCTTTAACCAGAAGCTCGTTCCTCTAGGGCATGATGCTGGGAAAAGAAAAAAGTGTTGAGCTGGTACAGGGATTATGGATTTGAAATTTCTTACTCCATAAAACCATATGTTTGGGAGCAGAAGAGCAAAAATGCGTGGGAAAGGGAAGTGGAAGTGGTGTCATGGGTCAACTGAAAGCCACTTTTACAGAAATTTTGGTACCTGATTAATCTGTTCTGAGTCTGTGCAGTAAAACCTATCCTAAAGCAGCAGTGAAGATAATCAGCTCATTGCAGAGAGCATTTGTATCCAGGTGATGTTGAATCACTTGTGTCTCTCCTACCCACCTCCTTCTGCTGCGGCTTATTATGAGCTCTTGCACCTTTTTGACTGGGTTGGCCCATAACTTGTAGTTGCTACTCCAACACCAGAGAGCCGGTACAACTGATTTCCATCTTTCACATTGTGTTGGTTGACTTCTGTGTTGGCAGGCTCCTCCTCTTCCTCCTCTTCCTCCTCTTCCTCCTCTTCCTCCTCTTCCTCCTCTTCCTCCTCTTCCTCCTCTTCCTCCTCTTCCTCCTCTTCCTCCTCTTCCTCCTCTTCCTCCTCCTCCTCTTCCTCCTCCTCCTCCCTCATTCTGTTGCTAAATGTTAAGGAGCTAAAAATCAATTCTCTTTAAAAGTCTTTATATATAATGTGAAAATACGGGGGAAAAAAATCACATGAATATATTGGTTAGTTGTCTATTGAAATTATGTAATTAATCTCCCCAACTAGTGTTTCTTTGATTGCTCTTGCCCAGGCGAGCATGTGAAACAGTCCATTTGAGCTGGTTTGTTTTTGTTGTTTTTTTTTTTTTTTTCCCCACAATGACTATTCTTCTGACCCCGTTCTGGCTCTGTGATTCATTAGGAACTGGAAGCAGCAGTTATTTGCGTGGGTGTTGGATTTACTCATCATGCAATCATTTTCACATTGTGAGGCATAATACAGTGCTGATAAAGTCCGTACATCTGCATTCTGCGCGCGTTTCCGGACTGAAAAGTCTGCAGGATGTTGGGCTGACAGCATTTGTAAATTTAGTGCGTAACCTTGATTCAGAGAAAGAGACTTTACAATTACATTTATATCCACTTCTCAGCCCTTCTGCTGTGCCCGAAAGATGTTGGATGGCAGAAGGATGAATGAAAATTACTTTAGTTTTCATAAGTGGGTATCTTATAAGGTCAGTGAAGCTAGCTGTGCTCATCTGGCCTGATTTGCAAAAGATGGGCCATTAGCCTTTTCAGAGGTTTTGTTTTCACTAGTGTATTTCTGTCTTTAAAAACAAAAAAAAAAAAAATTAAAAGAATATTCTGATCGTGGCTTAAAAATTTGCCGGTGACTGAGAAAGCACCACAGTCCCTTGCAAACTGTTGACAAGATTAATTGACCTAATTTCTCTGCCTTAAATATTTGTTCCACGTTTCAAGCCTGAACTCGTCGAACTTCACGGTCCCGCTGTTAAATCCTGCCCTTGCTGCTTGCCGGATTAGCCGTCCGTTCTCACGCTTCTCCCAAGCTCTTTTCTGACGGCAGCTCATCGCTTTTAACCTCCCCTCCACTGAGATAAAAAATCCTGGAGCTGGAGACACGCTCAACGAGCTCAAGTTTGTAAGCCAGACAGTTTACAGCAGCCTAATTACATTACATCGCCGCGAATGCTTTTTCAACCCAATTTGTAGACGGTTTAATAAAACTCGCTAAGTTCATTTCACGAGATCTATTTTCCATAGAGCCTCATAGATCGGTATTCGTTATATTGCCTTAATTTCTTCTGCAATTAAATTGAGAATCCGCGCATCCCGAAGGACGGCCGGGATCAATTGTGTCAAGCTGACACAATTATCTGTGCGATTCCATTTACCTGCTAAAATTCTTCGTGGAGCTCTTGCTTTCCTCTGGCCCTCCAAAATGTTTTTCTCGGTATTTCGAAACTTGCTGAAGATCATCAGCAGAGAAAATGTAATGACCCTTTGGCCCACCAATTTTTTTGAAAATTTGAAAAACAAGTGCGTAAAGACCTGATCCTCTCTGTTTTCCAGTATTTTGGCTGTCCATAGCACATGTCCTCCTCTCTGTTTTATCTGTTAAGCTGTTGACCCATAAGATCATTTTTTTACCTAGGGACTTGCCCAATAATGAGATTTTGCCTTCCTAAGGAAGCTGTGACCATTGAGTTTACCATCCCACTTATGCAACATTCCCTGCCCCTTCAATTAATGTGAATTTAGTGGAATTTGAGCAATTCCAGTGTTTATAGCCAGGCTGGGCTGTTGATGGGCAGGAGACTTTGCTCTCCAGCCCATGGTATCTTGGCAAAGCCATGCTAACACTTCCATTTTACTCTATGGAAGCCCACCTCTCCTTTTATTTTAGGACCTTTCTTCTTAGTCTAAGGTGTCTGGTCCCAAAAGCAGAGGTGGTCTTTTCACCTGGAGACTATCAGGATTGCCGCAGCTCTCTTGCAACAGATGGACTCGGGGAGGGCTGAAGATGTCTTTATTGCTCTAGAGATGGGGCTACTGCTGGTATATCCCATATACGTAAAATATATAGCTCCTAAATGTACTAGCACATGCCATATAGGTCTTTAGGTGCATTATTTGCAGGTGCCACGCTGAGAACATGAGGATGGCTTTGAGCTTGTGTGATTTCTTCTGCGGCTCTTCTCTCTGGTGGTCCCATCACGAGCGGTTTTCAGTAATGGGGCTTTGAGGGAACAGCTGAGATGCTGTTTCTCTTGTCTGAGTGCCTGTCCGCAGCAGAAGCTGCTTAAGCCTAATACTCCGCTAATGAAACTACTGAGGTAATGATTTCCCGGTGTGGAGGAAACATTTTTCCGCTGACATTATCTTGGTCTAGCCTTCAGACCCACGCAACGATAATGGGATAATTACGACCCAATTTCATGTGCTTAGACGTCGCTTTCATTACGGACAAATGTTCCCAAAGAAGTGAAATGTCATCCTATTACTGGCCGATCTTTAAAACCTTTAGGTGGTCTCTCATTTTTGCCTTTACAAATATCGTTTCCGCTCATATACATTCAAAGATACATTCAGCATAAAGTAATTAGAGTGTTTATCAGTGTGATAAAGCAGGCCTGGGACGCTAAAACAAATGACAGTTTATTGATCTTTAACTAATAAAAGCACCCCAGGAGGTTAAACACAGGTTTTTCTTTTTAAGTGTGCTTCTCATTTAAGAGCACTGAAGTAAAATTCAGGCTCAAAATGAGAAACGATGCAGGTTCATTTGGGACTTGCATCGTTGGCATCTCTGAAATAAGATTAAGCGCTGTGTGGAGGTTCCAGCTCGAGGGCTCCGGCGGATTTGCCCTTGGAGAAGCAGTAGGACAAGAAGAAGGAATTCAGGACAGCTTGTGACATGTTGTTTGGTGGAGGTGAACGCCGGCCATGTTTCCCATGGCCCCAAGTTGCCTTCCCCAGCAGAGAGGCGGTGGAGGTACCGGTTTGGCCGGAGAACGATGGTGTGCAGCGCCACAGGAAAGGACCCAGCAGCCCACGGCTGATGGGGGAGGCGTTAGGTGAAATGGGGGTGTTTGCAGACTGCAAAGTATACGTGGGGGTTTTTTTGAACAGGTAATTAAATGGCATGTGTTCACGTGGCTGTTATTTACAGGCTTGGAGATTTGCAGCTACTGAAATCGTAACACCCCCTCCAGCTTACTGCACGGCTTACTGCACAGAAAGAGGAGAGCAGAAATCCTACATTAAAAAAATCGCAGTGACCAGAAGTGTGTGTGGAAAAGGGACAGTATTTCAGATCGTGAAGAGCTGCAGAAGCGTGTCTCTGGCGGTAAAAAGACCGAGTCTGAGCTGAAAACGGTGGCTAAGCAGGAGCTTTCGCATTGGAACTGCAATACGCCCCAGTATAATAAGGAGCTGGTTTTGCAAGCAAATGAGAAAACTGAAGTTGTGTTTGACTTGTGGCACCGCTTAGTGCCAGGAGATGGACAGAGAGCCTCGAATGATGGGGAGGAGGGACGAAAACGGCTACTCTATGTTTCTCCGTATTGATAGCTTTGCTGGATGCACCTTGAAATGGAGTCTGAGCTCTGAAAACCCAAATGACTCCTGGCCTGATAGTGAAAGATCTATTAAAACATGGCTATTTGTTATGCCTTTTCACACAGCCAACCTCTCCTAATTTTTTTGTTGTTTTTTTAGCTCAGCTAAGCTTGGCAGACCAGTTGGCAGCGCCAGGAAAAAGGGGTTGGTACCACTGTGCAGGAGAACCAGGGAGGGATTGGGGCCGGACAAAGCATTAATTTAAATCAGATTTAAGGCTGAGGTTGAACACATGGATGCTATGCCATCTCCTTCCTGGCCGCGAAGTCTTACGGGAGGGAAAGGAGACATGGGAGAAAAAAGCACGTATAATTGTGTGGTATGCTGCGATGTTCATAAGCGTGAAGTGTAGCGGCGTTATCCACAGTCTTCGGTCGCTGCGGAGGATGAGGGCATCGCCTGCGTTAGGGCCTGCCAGGCTGCGCTGTGTTCCTAGCGCTGGCTTAACACTTCCAGTAAGGGATGTAACGCTGCTGAACAGTTACCCTAGACCCATCCTGAGTATTGAAACCATAACGCCTTCTCTCCCTTTAGTCATAAATCGCATCACAAAGTTGATCGTGGTCCCAAAATGCCTGGTTTTCCAGCACGTAGTTATTTAATTCAGTGGGGAGGGGGGTGACACTGGTCTTGCGGAGAGGGAGAGGGGCTGAGTGAGGTGGGTGCTGTGACTGACCCCCCTCTCCATGCCTGTGCAGAGGGGTGACTGATGGGGAGAGGCTGCACGAGGCTCTGGGTACCCACCATGCAGAGGTAGAGGATGAGAGCATTTTGAAGCACCGGCTGAGGTTACCAGACAGTTCTGTATTGCTGGAGATAAAACACATGCGGATTATTTCAGCGTTATCTTCCACGCGACAGGAAACGTTTGATGATTAAGGCAATGATAGACCCACCTTCTCGTAGACTTTGACAGACCCACCTTCTCGTAGACTTTGACTTACGTGTCCCTCGAGACCCCTGGTGAAGGAGGTGACGTGCAGCAGACAAACCTTAGCTTAATGCCGGGAAGTGGTTAAAAAACGATCAAAAACTATGATGCTTCAGTTGCCGGGGAATGGAGGGAGGTCGCTGCAGAGGGAAAAGCTGGAGGGCTGCACGGACCCCAACCTTTCCTGGGAATGAAACAAACGCTTTCAGGTCTGCATCCCCCACCCTCTGCTCTCGTAAAAGGACTCATAGACCAGAAACCTTTAAACAGATGGTTTGAATAAGGTAAAGTACACAGCCAGCGGTGCCCTCGGGTACATCTGGATAACCACACCGCCCTCCGAGGAGCTCTGCAGATGCAACCGGAGGTTGCACTGGCCCAGCGGGACCGGGGGAGGTTGAAAGGCGGCACTGTTCGGACACGGGTATTTTTATCGGTTAAACTCTGGGGAAGGATTCCTGGGTGAAAGCTGCCAAACCCCCAAAAACAACCGTTAGGTGGGGAGAAGCATCTCCTGTGTGCTGGCACGCACGGCTCAGCTGTGCAAAATATTTCCCCGTTGGTGCGGCTGTAAATGGAGGGGACGTTGGGTGGCCGCAACGTCCTCCACACCAGCAACGGCAGCGAGCGAGCCCCGAGATGGAGAGCGAGAGGGAAGACTGGTGAATAAATGGATTTAGGCAGGAAAAAAGCTGGCTGGTATGGGGCTTTTATAACCTAAATCCACTCAACTGGGGCTGTGATAGGCTCCTCGGAGCTCACCAGTGGAGAAGAGGAGAAGGTGGCAGAAGGTGGCACTGCTAACCTCGAGTTGCAGGTGGAGATGCATGTGATTTACCACTTTCCTAGGGAGTTTGTTCTCCTGGTTAGTTGCCTTTCGTGTCCAAAATAGGTGCCTTATTTTTCATTTGAATTTACCAGTCTTCCAGTTCTTGTAACGTCTTTGCCTGCTACTCCAAAAATGCCATTTAATACTGAGCACTTTGTTTACATTATAGTTTCTATAGAATATAATTAAATTTTCTCCTCATTTTTTTTCCCCCACAAGCTAAACAGATCAAGCCCTTTCTGTCCTTGCTAAAGCTATTATTTTTCAGCTCTCTGGTATTTGCTTGCCTTCTTCAACACCATCTCCAGCTGCTCAGGATCCTCTCCTGCAGCGGGGATATTAGCGCTCTGAAACGCAGTTCAGCCTCAGCCGCCAATACATGTCGTTATTGATCTCTAGTCATTATTTGTCCATTTAGTTAGTCGTTTTCTACTTACACGCTGGTCGTAACTTCACCCTCTGGGTTCACATGGAGCCACTTCTTCATGGAGGCCCCCACCGAAGCAAAGGAGGAAGGTGGAGAGGTCCTTCCTAAGCAGGAGGAGATGCCCCTGGCTTTTTTGGTGGCTTGCAGAGGGAAGCCGGTGGGACGGGCACACATAAAGCTGTGAGTGGGTGATGTTCAACAGAGACCACCACCCAGCCCCCCTTTTCTGATGTTCTGATGGCCATTTAGTGGCTGTATGGTCTTCCCCTAGCTAGAAACCAGCCCTGTGATTCCTGGAAGAGAAAATTATTGCAAAGTTGATAGGGGAAGGATGTCTGCTGACTTGCAGTCTTGCCCTTTAAAATGTATTGTATTCACTAGCTGAAAGAAAAAGGTGCTTAGCAGGGAGATGTTGTTTTTTTTTTTTTTTTTTCAGTTTCCTTTGAACTCGCCGGCATTGTTTATAAATCCAGCGCTGGGCATAGGGAGATTTAATGCGTGATGATTTTTGGTGGCTAAATGCAACCCTTCCCACCTCCCTTCTGTGACTCCCAGGATAAAGCGGGCAGGACAGTGGAGCTGGTCCTCGTGGGGCAGCACTTGGCTTTGTCTGCCAAGTCTAATAACTGGCATTGACTCCGAACAACTCCTTTGAAAGAGCTATAAGGTATAAATAATTAAGGCCTTTTAAATTATTCAAGCTGGAAATACAGTACATGAATTCAGCAAGCTGACCAGGATGCGAATGAGTAATTATGTTAATTAACCCTTGCCGCTAGCAGGAGCTGCCATCAGTTCACTTTTTGGGCTGCTTTGCGTTTTTCAGGAACAGAAATGAGCTAAAAATAAATAGAAATAAACTAGAGCTATCATTAAAAAATATGGGTTAAACTATGTGGTTTGAATGATCAAACGGTGCTTCTTTCCTTCGGGGGGGAGGCGGGTGCATTTTTTGAAAGCTTTAATCAATGCTCTCTGCAAGAATGTGAAGGTGTTTCTGAATACTGTTAGCAACGCAATGCAAGAAATTATCCTCTAGACACTCTGCTCCAGTCTCTGCACTTTTCTACCATTTCTTTCCTATGTGTTGCTGAAGAGGCAGAGAGACAGGGAAGAAAAATGTCAGGTATATATGTCTTAAACCCATAAGCATCACGGAAGACTTTCTAATAACGATGCACAAATCGAAGGTCTTGTTTTGCAAACATGTAACTTACCATTCAGCGGGTAGTAAAACCCGAATGTGCGGTAAAAGGCTTTTCCAGTAAAAAGAAAAAAAAAAGCATTTAGTAGTTAAAAGGAAAAAAAATATTGCATTAATTCAAAGGTAGTTAAAAGGAAAAAAAATATTGCATTAATTCAAAGCTTTGAGTTCAACTAATTAGTGTCAACTGAGATTTTAGGGCTGGAAATGGTCAGTGTCCCAGTGCTCTGTCTGCATTACTCGGGTGGATGAATAACACCCAGCCTCAGGAAAAAAGGTCTTTTTTTCCAGAAAGTCGGAACTGGTTGCGTTGTAGGCAGATCATTGATTTACGCTATAGGCTCTTACCCAGAAATACACCCTCTCTGACTTTTGCTACTTATTAATACAAGTGGATATATTCAGATTTGTTTCTCTTTTTGTGTGGTTTTTATTTTCCCTAAAGGCATCATGCTGAAAATGTGTCTAAGACTCCTTATTTACATGAAGAGGCATCTGCCATCCTGATTCCTCGAAGGACATTTCAGTAACTCTGTTTGGGTCTAGAGGAAAATCTCCCGGAGGTCTCTTGTTTTTCTTCTGCTCCTGTTTTGTTAATAAGCATTGCTTTTCGCTGTGAAGGTAATTCTTAGTTAGCACTGCATTAAATGGAGACAATTTGTTATGGAATTGGAAGAACCCTGCTAGAATGGGTCATTGAGAGAGAAATTTAAGAAATCCTTTCTGTTTCCCAAGATGAAGTGGAAAGGTTTGGCATTTATCTCTGCTCTGAGCTTTCCCTCTCATCAAGGAATTACCCAGGTGAAGTGAATTCTCCAGTGGGAATCTCAAAACCTGCTTCGGCTCTAATGGCTTTGGTGAGACTTTTCAATAGGATGCATCAATATGCAGATTTTATTTGCATGTTTGGGGTAATTGCAAAGACTGCCTCTTAATTAAAGTAAGAGAAGAAGTATCAGCCGAGACATGGACTCATTTCCATCAGTGAACGTGTAAGAATATTAGTTGAGAAGAGAGTTGCGTCGCAAAACTGAGGTGATGGGTGTAGTTCCCACTGCCCTTGCGCATGCGGGTTCACGGGTGTGCTTCAGTACTCCCCGAGATTTCAAATCCAGCTCAGGCTGTAGGAATCTGCAAACAAGAGGCGATTATGGTGTATCGGTTGCTGCTTATGCCGTCGAAAGAGCAGAGATTGCAGAATTTTGCTCATTCGTAGGCTGCGCGTCAGACATAGGGTGCTCATCTCCGACTTCATCTCCTGGTAGGTATTTTGTGGCTTACTCCATATAGATATCACAAATCTATTTGGTGGCTTAGCCTCAAAAATCATGCCTCTTTCTTCCAGCATCATTAGCTGGGCTAATAAAAAGTTTTACCTCTCTCTACAACATAAGCTGGGACACGCTTTAACATTCTCTGCTAGACTCTGGGCTAACCTTGCTTTGCCACCAAAGAATTAGGTACCATACTATTCCAGCTTGAGGATAAATGCATTTCCCTGAATCTCCTAATCCATTTGGGTTTGATTTGCCTTTTAAAAACATTATTCGCCCCGTCTCCTGAGTGTCCCCTACAAAAATACATAGAAGCTTGAGGGGGGAAAAAACCATCTATTTAAATCTTCCATTGTCATGGGGTTCCTGTATCGATTCTTTCCCCATAATTTAGACCTCTGTGCTCAGCATTTGCTGGTCCGCTGCCCAATCAATACCAATTCCGCCTGGAAATTACATTAATGTTTTTTAAATAAGAGTTTGCTTGCAAAGTTTAACTTTATCTGTACATATGAGGAGCTTAGGAAGTTGGGGGTTTTTAGGTGATGGATTAATTGCAATTGCAGTGATATATGTGTATACGTAAGGTGGTGTTAGCATGAGCTATTTTAATTTAATAGACTTTTCTGAGAGTTTATGAAAATATGAATGGAAAGTAAAAACAGTCAGACTCCTGAAAATGGAATCACTTAAAATCTAAAGAAATGAGACTAAATACAAAATTGTGGTATATAGTGAAAACGACACATCTTCCTTATTCAGATTGGTTATTCGATTGGTTGTTAATACTAAAAGACAGAGATTCTTGGGTTTGTGTGTCCTGACTTCTGTGTGCGTGCTCGGAGTTGTTGCATGTTATCGTAGTGGCAGCACGTACCGGGTGTTGAGCCAAGAGACAGGAATTGGTGCGAATCAATGATCTAAAGGCTCCCGTATAATGTCTGTTACCAAATCAAATCATCGATTCAAAGTTTCAACAAATCAACCTATCTTTTGCATCTCTGTAGGGGGAACATGTACAAGTGTGCTAAAAAAACAAACAAACAAACAAACAAAAACCAAAAAACCACACAAAAAACAAAAACCCACCTAAAATGGGATGTCTGGTCTGCTGGGACTTGCTGGTAGAGCTATGTCTCTGAAATAATTTGCTTATCAATTAAACTGAACGTTAAGAAGGAAGAAGTCTGTGAGTTTGGCTACTAAGAGGGACGTATAGAGAGACAGTACTGTTCTTTTATAAATGCTCACTTTTATAGAAATATGCCCCTTAAGATGCCACACATTAAGTTCTTTAGAGTTGTAATAGCTAACTGGAGAAAACTTACAGAATTAATCTTACCCTCTTGCTGAGAAATAGAATATACGAGTATAGATGGGAACTTAAAGCTGAGTTTGAGCAACACTCTTGGCCCCCGTGGTCTCTTTTTTTTTTCCATAATGCGTGCATATTTTTGCTTCTGTATTGCCTTTTGATTGAGTGTTTTGGGGTTTTTTTTTATGATGTTTTATTGGTTTTTACGTGGCAGTGGTGATTCAACAAGTATTTGGTGTGCAGGTTTGCAGCTGTGCACCTCAAGCTGGGCGAGCAGGGCAGTAGAGGGCGGCATTACTCCTTGTGTTTTGTGTTTTCTCCTCCTAAAAGAAATGAGAATTAAAAAGCAGGGGGGGAAATAAGAAGAATGTGGAGAATACTGTGCCTGCCGGAGCTGCAGGCCATGTAAGGGAACAGAGCGGGGCCAAACACCCACCGCGCGGGGAGGTGGCACACGGCGCTTCACGCTACGTCATGCCCAAACCATGAGCTGGGAACAGTTGTTTTGCTGATAAGTCATGGCTTTTAAGCCAAAAAGAAAAAGAGCAGGTTTGTGGGTTGTTTTGTTTTTTTTTTTTTTTTTAAAGCAAATTGATATTTGTGGATATGAAAAAGAGCAGGGGGATTGTTGCAGCGAGCTGTGAATTTGCACTCTTGTTCCAAGGAGCAGAAGTAGAAAATACGTTGCCCTCCTGTCTGCCACAACGCAGGTATTTATGCTGCGCACCGATATCGATCCTTCCCATTCTGACAACGCGAGACCCTTTCACAGCATGTCCGATGCTTCGAAGATGAGTTTGTACACTGAGCTTTGCGTATACAGATTGCATACATAAGGGTATGAAGAACTTGCCCTGTTGTTTAGGCCAAGCTGCTCAAGTAAAAGCATAGACGATAAAGCTTCGATAGAAATAGTTCTTGCAGAGAAGTAGCCTAATAAAATGTCAACACCAACCTAGAATTTTTTCTTTCTAGAGCACAGAGAAGCAGACCCGAAGTGCACGTTGCCTTTGCAGCATCCAAAGGATTTTTCCTTCTAGGTTTGAGGAAGCTCCCACAATTGGGTAACGTAATTCCCCATCAGGGAGGATTGTGCTGTTCTCCGCCCAGATTAAAGATTAAGAGGTGGTGAGGAAGATGGGCAGGGACGAACCTTCCCAGCATGTTTTGTGGCGGGGAAGAGTTCCATAGGTGAACCTTCCCAGTGTGTTTTGTGGTGAGGAAGAGTTCCATAGGTGAACCTTCCCAGTGTGTTTCAATGCATGTTTTAATACTATGCAACAGAGTCAGGGTCAGAGCAAAACCAGCTGGAGCTGGAGTCAGAAAAGACACCGCCGCTGAAGGTTCGCATAGCCCAACTTGCCTGCGGCCAGTGAGGAGCCGCTGTTGCACGTCCTTCTCCGCGATGGGGTAGTGGCTGCGCAGTGAGAGCCAGGAAGGAGCCCTGCACCTTACCCAGGGGTTTAGCTGCTGATTTGAAGCAGAAATTGTGTGAAGGTGAGAATAAAAGCACTGCCCATCCCCTGATTCAGCCAACGCAGCGGGGCAGTCAGTCGAAAGATGTTGGCAACGCTTAGGAAATCAGGCGAACACTGGCCCCTAATGCTCTGATGAGTAGAGCAATCAGTTTGAGCAAACACTGACAAAGAGAAAACTGTGAGCATAAACATTTTTACACACTCAGAGAGCCCAGCCTGATGAAGTTTCCCCAAGCATAAATAAGGAATAACTGCAGAAGTCAGTGGAGCGCTGTAAAACCTTTGTGAAACCCAATGTGAGCCCCTGTTCGCAGATTGTGCCTGGATGATTCATGGATATTTGCCTGGTACCTGAACGAGCCAGGTCCTCTGTGGGATGCAGCCATTTATCCTGAGCCTTAGATGATCACAGGGATCAACTTTGAGTACAAACCTTTTCTGGAAATGTTTTCTGCAAGAGAGGGCTTAGAATTGCTAGAATTGCGGACATAAACATTTCTAGATACTTAAATAAAAGACTGGTGCTTCAGTAGAATTTTTCGAGTTGCTCAGGACATGCAGATGTCAGAAGAAGACTTCAGAATAAATTCTAGCATGGATCTGTTTCTAAAAAGGAAGACAACTTTCAGTGCAACTTATATTTGTCTTTAAGAAACACCAGTCTGTTGTCCAGTCATATAAAACACGGGCTGAAAATCTGTCCTTTGCGCTTATTGTTATGAATACTTGAAACATTCAAATAATAACTTTTAAGAAGCAGAGGCATTAATTTGATTACATAAAGAGATGGTGCACTTGTTCACAATGCATTCGTCATAAAATAATGGTAACGCACTGGTTATTTTCATATCGGTGGTAGCAGAATACGTGTTTATTTCTTAATCCAATTTCAAATATAAATGAATTGTTTTGAAGCTTGGATAAATCAGCCCAACAGATCAAGGCAATTATGGTAGGCGAGTGGTGCATTACTGGCAAGGAGAGATAAGAAACACAGCAGGGTCCAGAAGGGCGATGAGAGGGAGCACCCAGAATTGCAAACGCTCGGGGCCAGCAAGCGGTTTGCTACTGTTAAACCTGGGGAGTTAAGAAATGGCGTCAAGCAGCTTCAAAATCAGGCTGTAGAAATGAGCTGCTGTCAATTAAAATAATTGGAGGGGGAAGCAAGTCTCTTGCTGTTCATCCCTTCCCGAGGACTTTGCTTTCTACCTCTTGCAACCAGAGAACTGTGATTAAAAAAATCCGCAAGTTGCGGAAAGCGACGGTGGTTGGAGGGAGTAAAAGATGTAACCACACGCTAACGGCTGATGAGTTTAGCTGCGTTTGTATAGTGTTTTCAAAGTATACCATGAAGAACTGCCGGCTGGCTTACAAGACAAACCTCACTTTTGGTCAACACAAGTTCTTACCAGCGTACCGCTGAGTACCGATGCCCTTAGAAGCTGCTGTTGGTATTAGAGTCCCACATGAAGATAAACAAAGAGATGATCTCATACGCAAAAGGTCAGTAGGAGCAGATGAAGTCAGAAACACAGGCAGAAAGCTGGGATTTGACCCCAGAAGTCCTGACACCCCGTTGAGTTCCTGATTGCCTGGGCTGTGTAACACGGTAAGGTTGGATCTGTATTCTGCCTTTCTAAAGCAATGCAATACACGGCACGTGTTAGGCAGCTGTAGGGTTTCTGGCTGTGTCATTGGCTTTGTGTCTTTTCTCTGAAAAGTGAGGTTTGGGAAACTTTTGGTATCCTGTGTGTGCTGATCGTTCCACGGCTGAAGGATATTGCAGAGCTGTATCAGCATTAGGATGTTGTCCCTGTTGGGTGATCAGACTGGGTTGGTTTTGTCCTCGGGCAGTAGTCCCACCCCATTTGGTGCGTGGGGTGGGTGATGGATGAGCCACCGGGCTCTCCCACCCCTCCATCGTGACACCGAGATAACATACAGTGGGAGGAGGAACGTATGTTTAGTGAAGGTAAATGAGCATGGGCTAAGCATGGGCTGTCCTGAGCGGTTAAACTCTGGTTGACGAGAAA
This sequence comes from Vanellus vanellus, assembly GCF_965231255.1. NCBI lineage: Eukaryota > Metazoa > Chordata > Aves > Charadriiformes > Charadriidae > Vanellus > Vanellus vanellus. The sequence goes on along the minus strand of NC_138912.1, from coordinate 40,867,457 downwards.
TGCAAGGCTACCTCTGCTGCGTCTCCATGAAAATCAGCATCCTTAGATCCAACACGTTGCCTCCCACTTTCCTTCAAATGTTTCAGCTTCCCCAATCTCACGAACAGCTGCATGAGAGCCAGAATGAATCTGTTTTCCCAACTACATCAACTGAGTTGACATTTTCTACAAACTTCACCTCCATTATATCCTGTATCTCGTGGCTCCAGGACTAGATCTGCATCCTTACATTTAGTTTAATTGGTCCCTGGGTTCATTTGCCAGTAGCTTAAGGCTGAAAGCAAAAGAAAACTACGTTTCCAGGGCTCTCCTTGTCTAAATGCTGCTTTTGCTCTACATAGTCAGTGCCCTGGGACTGCTGAGAAAAGCGGGAGCATAGTCAGCGTCTAATTGTAGTAACTGCAAAACAGCACTAAGTATTTATGTTGGCAGTTTTCAGAACAAGTTGCTGCTTAACATGAGCCTAAAGAGACTTCTTAAGGCAGCTGAATCATTTTGAAACCGCTTCTGGCTTAATCCAGCCCATGGGAAGACGTGCCTGAGCTCTGCTCATGCCTGACCTTGCCGGGCAGTCCAGCCCTTCCTGGAAGCAGGGAGGAAAATCAACCGGTCACTTGAGGTGTGTATGGACAGGAGGGATCGGGATCAGGGATGGCGGTTCCCAGGCCTGACCTGCCTGGAGATCTGCTGCTATTTGCAGCTCTTACCCAGGGGTGCACAGAAAATGTGTTTACTCTTTCCTGGAGAAAGCCCAGCCCCAAAGATTTCATTTAGGCCGAGGATATGAGAAGGTGCTACCAGGAAGGCTGTAGCATCTCCTCCTACCCCGTAGGGACTCATGAGCAGCTGAACCAGCACCGAAGCGAAGGGGTGCGGAGACCCACTGTCACGACATGCAAACACCTGATGGGGTGAGCTGCTGAAAATCCAACTTTCTAGGAGATCGTGGGAGAAAAAGCCTGGCTTAGAAAGACATCTCTCAACTGAAGTGTGTCAGATGCTTTTGGAGGGCAAAGGGTCTGTGGTTTCTGTAGACACATAGACAGGGCTGGTGAGAAACGGGTCTTGTTAGTGGGGAAAAGAAGCCAGAGGGACTGTTTTGGTTGCTTTAATGGAAGGAAAAAGCTTGTTGAATGTGTATTCAACTTCTGGATATTGCGACTAATTTATTGTGCCATTTTTATGTAGAACTAGTGTTCCCGCAGCCTGGAAAAACAATGAGGGGAGGGTTATCTCTTATCTTGCCAGTGCATTAGGTCCTTCGTGCCATCTATTTTTCTGGGCAAAGGACCCACGAAGGAGAACAGGAAACTTGAGTCTTAAATCTGATTCTGGCACGCAAGGGGAGGGGGGCCTGAAAACCACCGCGTTACATGGATAATTCTGTGCTATTACACACTCATAACGTCTCATCCTTTTGCCTTGCATGACACAAACATTCATTTTTGTGTTATTATGTATGCCCCTAATGTGATCTAAAAAGCTAAGCATATTACCAACTGCAGTACAGCACACTGTTATCTTTTTTTCTTGTCTCTGCAGTGAGCATTTTGTTTTCTTTACCATTAACAGGTCTTGGGGTATTTTTTTTCTCCTGCACTCTACTCCCAATGATCCTCATCCTGGGAAGGTTTCTTAGAGCAGGCTGGAGGGGTTGCATGGCCTTCACAAGAGCTACTTCTCTGTGTTTCTTAATGATAATGCAAAGAATCTACATACTAAAAGAAAATCCTTGAGATAATCCAGTTGAGATGTTGATTTGACTTTCAGCACTAGTTGGGGTTTAAAAGACAGCAGTCATTGCAAGTGCGCCCAGCCCTGGATATCTCCATCCCTTCAGTGGGGAGGAAGAAACCGGTTTCAGCTTCATTTTTAGAGGCTCCAGAAAGGACCAAAATAAGAGGGAACGTCCAATGTCACGAGACAATAGGACTTATTTTTGGAGATAAATGGGGCTGAAGCACTCCCCAAATACTGCCAATTCCTGCTCCGTGGTCTTGGCAAGGCTGCTTTGACACAGTAGTTCCAGCCTCATCCCCATCCTTGGGGGCTGAATTATTTTTCAGCTGTTCCCAGCAAATCTGTAGGGCACCGTGGCCCTGGAAGGAGCTACCAGAGGCACTCTGTTTGGGGAACAAAGGAAAAAAAAATGGGCAAATGCGCCCTAGGGAGGAATCGGATGTGTTCGTGTTTGTCAAAGCGTGACAATGTTTCAGTAGGTGGCACTCCTTCCTCTGCCTCAGAGACTGGCATGAATTTTGGGTGCGTGGTGGAATAGGAGGGGGTAGCATCCCACAGATGAGACGTGATGACTCTCCAGGGTGAACTGCAGCTTGAGTTGGTTCTGGCATGCTTTCTGCAAGAGTTCAGCTCATGTACGTGCTGCTTTCCTCTAGAATTCCTGTATTTTTAGTCTTTCCTTCTTTGCATCGCAAAGGTGTTGCTGTGAATATGCACTTAGGGAACACGTTTGGCTTTGCCACTGGCTGGGTGCTATCGGCAGGTAGAGCCCTGTGGGTCACACACCTTCCCAAATCTGCACAAACCCCCGACCAGCAGAGAAATGCATAGCAAAATCCAGAGCAGTTCAACTTTCTACCACAGGCTGATCTACTCCCGTGGATATTTTGGGAAAAGAGTAAGGTTGGGTAGTGGAGTGGGTTAGGCAGGGGGGGAAAAAACATTCTTCCAGGAAGAAAATGTTTATGTATGTACTCAGTGATGCATCTCTAGCTTCTCCGTCCATGCTGTCCTGGGCAGCTGTAGCAAGGTGACATTTGCCTGTCAGCGATGCCGCTTGCTACCTGAGCTTTGATTGGCAAGCCCAGGGAGATGTTTGCAGAATGGAAAGCTTTCAAATATGTTTTTAGCTTGGAAGATGGCAGCTGAGTGGGTGCATTTGGTGACAGATGATCCTTGAAAGGTTTAGAAGCAAAAGCTATTAAAACCTAAGAGCTGTGCAGAGAGGAAATATTGTGAGTATAACAGAGCCCGTTCGAAGAGAAGAAACACCCCTGTTTCGTGTGATTCCCATCAGCAAGCCCTGGCACGCAGTGTTTTGGGGCAGAGAGGATACCATCTGAAGATGCCCTTTTTTTTTTTCGGCTTCCTGCTTACTTGACATCCAGGCACAGGATCACAGTGGCTGGATAAAAAGAAAGGCTTTGGGATGACCGTAGCCAAAGGCTCCCTTAACAAACCGCAAGCAGCTTCGCCCCGTCCTCCTGAAACCCAAGCCAGTCGGTGCATTCCTGCCATTCTTCTCCCTGAAGCCGTTTCTTTCCGTTCACTGGATCAAGAAGACAAAGCAGCTGCTCTGAGAGTCTGAGATTTTTTTTTTTTATTGGGAACTTAGAAAGGAATGGGATCAAAGGATTTATTTATTTTTATCGGAGTGGGGTGGTACCCAGGGATCCCTGAGATTACACACCAGCCGGTCCCAGGAAAGTCTGAAGGATGAACCGCAGGGAGGAGATCTGCACTCGCCCAACAGTTTCTTTGGGAGAGCAGGGAACAGTCGAAAATAGGCAACTGCCGGCTGCCTTGGTGACCCTGCTCTGGCAGGGGGGTTGGACTAGATGATCTCCAGAGGTCCCTTCCAACCCTGACTATTCTGTAATTCTGTGATTCCCGGGGCAGAAAAGGCTTGAAGCCCTTTGGGCTGCTTTGGCCTCGTTCTTAAATCAGGGAAGACCAACCTTAGACTTGACAGCTGCTGCTTATAGTCCCAAATCGAAAACTGAGCCATAAAATCTCTCCTTAGGCCTCGTAGGTCTCATGAAAATCTGCTTCCTACCTGTAAATAAATATTTTCTTTAGATATACACAGCTGAATTCCTCGCCAGTTTAATTTCCCGTAATTTCTCACAGTTTTCTCCAGATCCTTTCTGATCTAGATGCTGTTGTCTCAGTCCCAGGCTGTCCACCTCTAACAGAAACCAAGCAATGTGCCTTTACTGCTTGTCATTGAGAAATTACGCACAAGTTTCCCCCCAGGGCTGTTATTCTTTTGAAGCCTGGTGGGCTTCAGTTAACTGTATCGCTGCCTCCCTCGTCCAGAAGTTGGTATCACTTCTGTAGGGCGGAAAACAATAAAACTTTAAGCATGTCGGCTGAATGCTATTAAAATATTTTGTTTATCATTGATTTCTAGTTTGTAGGCAGCAGGAGTGCATCTGTTTAACGCCGGTCTTCTTTAAAATGGAAATGTTCAGAAGATATTTGATACTTTTGTTCCTAGTGAGCTATGCAAGATTGAAATGGAGGGAATATACAGTAAAAAATGCTGTCTGAACTTAAAGCGCTTTGGCAGCCCGTGAAAACAACCAGGGGACTTTGCTTTTGTGCCCAGCACATATGCATCACAGGGACTGAAAACTGAAGTGTTTTACATAACCCAATTTTTATTATGCATCTCAAAAAATACAGGAGGTATCAAATACGTTGAAGAACCTCTCAGGCCTCACGCTTATGAATAGAGGCCAGGCCCTTTCAAACAACAGTGGGAGCAGTTGCAATTCCTCATCTGTTCTTTTTTTAAAAAAAAATTTATTTTATAAAGACCATCTGCAGGTTGAAAGCTTGAACTTTGGACTCAGCCAAGCGCCCGTATGTAACAGTAAAAAAACCCAAAACCAAACCACCCAATCAAAAGAGCTCAATGCCAGCAACACGCATTCTCTGTCTGGATGTCTCTCATTTCCAGCTAATGCCCTAATGGGAGGTGTAGACACTGCGAACAGCAGATACAAACACGTAGGTACCACCCACCTCCCCCAAAAATGTATCCACGGCTGCATCCTCCGTCTTTCCTCCCCAAATCAAACTCCCAGAGAGGAGTGAAGCAGTTGCTTCTGCTGCCCTGAAAACAGCCGAGTACCAAACTGTGCCAGTGCCCCAGCGCTGCAGAAGCTCTTGTGGGATGCCAGCGTTTAGCTGGGCGGTGGGGATTTTTACCCCCAACTCTTCCAGACTGTGCAACTTTATCAAGGAACCCCCCAAACCAGCTATTTGCTTGCCCACCGGTCCCTCTTTCTGCCCTGGAGGGCCAAGCCCAGGAGCTGCGTTGTCAGGGCGTACATCACTCTCCCTTCTGTGCCAGGCAAACGCAGGCAAAGGGAAAAGACAACAGAGCCATTTGGCACCGAGGGCTCAGCCGATGCAGCTCGTTTATTTTGATTTAGTTATTTTTTGTGCTGCAGACCCATGGACTGTCTTGCATAGGTAGAACCGACGTGTGGCGGTTTGTCGGCACGCAGAAAATCCCAGCGCATGCGGCGTTGCGCTGGGAAAATCCTATCGCGGGTGGTATGGCAGAAACTAGCTCACACATTCATCTGGGTATTGGGCTACACAGAAAGTCTATTTCTCATATTTTAAGTTAGTTTGGTCTTTGGTGTTTTTTTAGTGGTTTAAGACCCATATGCCCTGCCTGCAGGCTTTTCCAGTGCAGACATACTTGACCGATATTCACATTAAAATCTGGGTTTTTGGAGCCTGAAGCTTGCCGAGGCTGAGCAGGAGCCATGCCAGGCACCGGCTTGTGCTTTCACTCAGAGAAGACAACAAAAATTGGCTGTTTTAAAAAAAAAAAAAAAAGTAAATGGGAGGTAAAGCGGGCAAGTTCTGTAGGGGGAAAAAAAGTAGCACCTTGGAGTAGAGCAGGGGATGGAAAGGGAGAGGACTAAAGGGCCACCTCGAAAGCGGGAGGGCAGGTTTGTGCAGCCATCGCCCAGGGTCTGGACCTGTTTGATGGCCTCCTCCTGCCAAAAAAAAAAAAAAAAAAAGGAGGGGAGGGGAGGGCTGGGTAGAGGCTGCCGGTGGCGGAGCCGCTCCCGCAGCCCCGGGGGGAGCCCGGCGGGCGACCCCCCCCCCCCCGGCGGCGGAGGGACTGTGGGCGGTGCGGGGAACCGGCGGGGCCGGGGAAGGAGGGAGCGGGGAGGGCATGTGCATCCCCGCCGCTTCCCCTCCCCTCTCCTCCCTCCCTCCCTCCTTCCATCCATCCATCCATCCCTCCCTCCCTCCCCCGCCGCCTGTGTGTGTGTGTGTCTCCCGCTCCTTCTCCGAGCTTCGCCAGGCGCAGGCGGATCGAAATCGCCCTTTAAACAAGGCGGCTCCGCAGCGCGGTGCGGAGGGGGGTGTCCGGCTGCGGCGGGGGGAGGCGAAGTTGCCCCAAGTGCGGAGAGGGGGCGGGCGGCCCGGGGAGGGAGGGAGGGAGGGGAGGGCAGGGGTAAAGAAGGGGGGGGGGGGGGGAGGGAGGGAGGGAAAGAAAGTTACCGGGAGAGAGGCGAGCGAGGCGAGCAGGAGCATGGGCACTTTGCGGGATTTACAGTACGCGCTGCAGGAGAAGATCGAGGAGCTGCGGCAGCGGGATGCGCTCATCGACGAGCTGGAGCTGGAGTTGGACCAGAAGGACGAACTGATCCAGAAGCTGCAGAACGAGCTGGACAAGTACCGCTCGGTGATCCGGCCGGCCACCCAGCAGGCGCAGCAGCAGCAGCAGCAGCAGCAGAGCGCCGGCACCTTGCAAGGGGAGCAGAGGACCAAGCGGCAGGCGATCTCGGCCGAGCCCACCGCCTTTGACATCCAGGATCTCAGCCACGTCACCCTCCCCTTCTACCCCAAAAGCCCACAGTAAGCAGTGTGTGTGTGTGGGTGTCACCTCGGGTACGCCCCCCCACCCCCCGTCCCTCTATCCCCCGTGCCGCCCGGGGGGGGGGGGGGGAACACCGCGGACGGACGGATGAGGAGCGGAGCCCCGAAGCGCGGCCGTCCCCCCCGGGGGTGGGAAAGTTGCGAAATTTGGGGGGGGGGGGCGTGGTGGAGGTGCGACAGGAGAAAAGCCGCGCTCCCCCGGCCCGGCTGCCGTCGGACCCGGAGGGGGGTGTCTCCATCCCGCCTCGGGGTGAACCGCAGCGCATGGCGGGCTCTGGGACACACACACGGGAGAACCCCCGTTGGGGGGTGTCTGTCCCCTCCGGGGAGGAGCGGCGTCCTGCCGGGAGCGGCTCGCAAGCCGGGCGGGCAGGGAAACTTGGGAGCCTGGCGGAGCGAGCTGCCCCGCTCTCCGGTAGCCCCGCTCGCCGCCCGCTGCTGCCGGGTCACCCCCACCCGTCCCCGTTCCTGTGCTGGCGGCTACCGGGTCTCGACCTCCCCGTCGCCGCTGCCGGCGGGTGGACAAACGGGCCGACATCTTCCTTGGGAGCACTGGGGTCGTGCCGGATGGTTTGAGCCGTGCCGGTAGTTGCGGTTGTGGTGGTTTTAGTGTGTGTGTGTGTGCGGGTTTCCCCCCGGGCCGAGGCAATGGCGGGGCGGGCGGCTGTGAGGGGGCGACCCCCGGGTGTGCTCCCCGTTGTCCTGAGCGGGGATGTGGGAGCGGGACCTGCCCGCCCGCCGCCGGGACTCGTTCTCCTCCCGCCCAGCCCGGCCCGGCCCGGCCCGACCCGCCGCCATGGCGGGGCCCCGCCGTCTCCAGGGCAACCGCCGCGCCCAGGGAGGGCGGCCGCCATGGGCCGGGCCCGACCCGCCACCGCCGCCTCAGGACCCTCGGCCGGGCCCGGCCCGCTACCACCCCCCGCCCCTTCTCCCCGGACCCGTCCCTTCGCGCCGCCGGTTTTCCACAGATATTTTGCCCTTTTAAGGCGAACGGCCGCCGCTCCGCGTTCGAAAGAGCTGCGGGGAGAAACTGTGGTGGACCACAGAAAAAAAAAAAAAAAAAAAAAAAAAAAAGAAAACCAAACCCCCAAACCGTAAAGCGCCCCAAAAAGTGGAGACCGGGCCCCGTCAGGCGGGGAGGGGGAGGTGGCTGCCCTGTGAGCGAGTGGCGGGCTGAGGCACCGGCCGGTCTGGTAAACGTGTGAAGAGGGATAAGGTGTCCCAGAGGCGTTAATTTTCTCAATTAAACTGCAGGACAGCGCATCGCATACAAAAAAGAAAAAAAAGTTTATTTTTCAGTCAGGGACAGGTGTGTGTTTGCCCCTCGGTGCTCTCGAAGGGCGCATCGAGCCCCCCCCGGGGCTCGGGGGGAGAGCTGCAGGTTGCAGCAGGAGGAGCCACCACCGTGTAGCATGAAATACGTAGGAAACGTGTTGAATTAACATTTTCCAGCTTGGATTATAATTGCTCATTGCGTATCGGCCTTGCCGGAATCTCACGTGGGGTGTAATGCCCGCCACCTGCCTGAGGGAGTGTTTCACGTTGACCTTCCGTGGTCAAATTACTCTTAATACTATTTCATAGAGTCATAGAATGGTTTGGGTTGGAAAGGACCTTGAAGATCATCCAGTTCCAACCTCCCTGCCATGGAAGGGACACTTCCCACCAGCCCAGGTTGCTCCAAGTCCTGTCCAACCTGGCCTTGAACACCTCCAGGGATGGGGCAGCCACAGCTTCTCTGGGCAGCCTGGGCCAGGGGCTCACTGCCCTCAAAGTTAAATACAATATTTAAGTCAACTTGCAGCTCCAGACCTTAATTGTTGAGGGGGAAACTATACTCACTCACAGCTCCAGGTGTGCACGTTGCCCTAGGAAGTGTTCACTCTGCTGTTGGGAGCCATCACTTTATGGGTGACAAGAAGCCTCAAAGCCTGATGGCCCAGGGACAGACACCTGCTGAGGCGACCTGAAGTCTTCTGGTGGTGGAGGGTCATCTTGGGTGCTTGCCTCAATCCATAACTGCACCTGAACATGAGCTGTGTGTTTTGCTTACCTATAGTTGTCGTGATTCAAATACAGTCCAGATGACCTGCTGTGTTAGTGGTGGAGAGTGGGAGACTGAGTGAGGAGGCACAACTGGTTTAGTTTGTTTGGGATCATTAATACCTAAACTTTTTTTTTTTTTGTGCTTTTCGACATGCGGTGGCAAACATGGCTTGCACAGTGCTTGTGAGTGGTTGAGGGGAGGTCCTTGTCTTGACTAAATGAACGTGATGCAATCTTGATGATATTTTGATGTGCAAGATAACTGTTGGCAGTAGTACTGAAGGTTAAAGAGGAGATGACCTGGAAGTAGAACAGGAACTACCAAAATATGCAAAGAAGGGTTAACTTGTTTGTGCTGAACCTGGAGGTAGTGGCATTCAACCTTTGGTTTTGACAAGTCACCCAAGCATCAGCCTGCTTTCCCGCATTATACAGCAGTAGGAGCACCAAGAGGACACACAGGAAACTTTCAGTTGTTTGGTGGCCTGTGGGTTTTTTTTGCAGTTAAGTGGTGCTGGATCCGTCCTCCTGATCTAGTGGAGCACTGAAGGTGGCTGGAGATCGGTAGGATCAGTACTAGTAGCAAGTCTGTTAGAAATGAGGAGTGATCGTGAGGGCCATGATAGACTTCTGATCCCTGTGGGGCTGACTCTGTGGTGAAGTGTCTGTGGAAGCTGCTGTGATGCCACCTAGAAGAGTCTGGGTTATAAAATGGTTAAACTCTGAATGGCTTTCACGCGTGAAAGTCAATTTAATTGCTTCATATGGAAAAATACCATTACATTTCCTGCACACAAACCCCACCGTTGAACATGTGTATAGTTTGAAAAAATACTTGGTTTAAAGTGTTTAGAGTTTTAGCTGCTGTTGCAGGGTTGGCCTCTACTTTTTTTTTTTTTTTTTTTTTAATGTGAAATGGGATTTTGTGGGTTCTCATGAGGAGTTCATAGCTAAAATCCGTGGAGGAACACATCCTGCCATTTTCTTCCAAGTTATGAGACCGGTGAGAAAAGTCAGGCATTGGCATCTTTATTAGTCTTCCCATTCAAGTAAGTAGAAGCCAGTTGTCTAAAATAAGTGGCTTTTGCTTTCTCCCCCCTAAGGAAATAACTTGCAAGAAGTGACTGGAGTGAGCGGGCAGGGGCTGTGGAGAAAGCTGGATGGTTTTCCATGGTAGAAAAATGCCGTGACAAATCCTTATCGCCTCTCCATCTTCTAAAATTGCTGCTCTGTTTGTTTTTCCGCACCTTTGACCTCTCACAGGATATATCCCGGCTGCTAACAGCCTGTCAGCATGAAAAGAGTACTTGCGAGACCGAGTTTGTACCAACTGTTATTCCAATTAAGATTTTACAGAGCTGCAAAGCAAAGAATAGCCTTTTTAACTGGGAAGCTGTAACTCTCGTCTCTTCGCTTTTGTTATTTTGTACTTGCCATGGGAAAATACCCAGGACTTTTATTGTAAAAAGACTGTTTCGTTTGGTGATTGGCAACAGCTGTATGCTTTTTTGGAAGACTGTGTAATCAGCATATTTTGTTTTCCAGAAGGGGAAAAAAAAATGGTAGAAGCAGAGTGTAAAACAAAGCAGAGAGCTCGTGAGTGTGAGAAGAAAGGTATAGGTTCTCTCCTCAGAGGTGATGCGCATCCTGTCGTTGCCTTAGCTGAGATAATAGCCAAGTGCTGTGTCATTTATAGAAAATGTTGACTAAGACGAAAAATGACTTGTTTTTGTGAGTTAACAGACTTAGGAATGCTTAGAATGTAAAGTTGGGAAATCTGCCAGAATCCCAGAGATTCGTTTTTTTTGGGGAGGAGCAGCCTGTGAATCGTATTTAAGAGTTCTGGTTTAAAAAAAAATAGAATACTTGCTTGCATAGCCTTAGGGAAAGTACAGCATACATAGAAGAGGTTTAACAAAATCCCTTCAATGGCCAAATTGGTTCTTTGAAGGCGAACGTGCACATCTTCTGTGGACTGGAGGCATATTTTTAAGTGATCATAATAGTAATAAACCCCCCAGAAATATTTGAAAAGCACTTCATATTTAGCTTGTTTGCATAAAATTATCTGCTTGTATTTATAAATAGTATGTGTGCTGCGGTACCCAGGAGCTGTTCATGAATTAAAACTCTCCAACTATAGTTCTAAAAAAAACCAAAACAACCAAAAACCCAACCTCTTCTTCTAAAACGCCATGCTTCCCTCTTTCTAAAATAATTTGGAGGATGGTTTGAACACAGTTTAACCATTAGAAGCTGATGGTTGAGATGATTGAGGGACCTGTGGTCGGGAACTGAGACAACCCTCCCACAGTGATTGCTTCCTGAAATGTGGGACAGGGGCTAGGGAATCAGACGAGGGATGGTGGCCTCTTTAGTCCTGTAACATTCTGGTTTTGGTGTCACTCAGCAGAAAACGTCATCTCAAAAGCAGTCAGCGGTGATGCATGTAGGAATGCAACCTTAAATTTTTTTTTTCAGTATCAAGATGTAATTCAGTAAGGTGTCCAGAGACCAACTGAAATATGTTTATTGTTTGTTCGAGTGAAATTAACTTCTGTGGTTGCTTTCATGTGGTACCTGATACAGCGTTGAATCTGTCTGAATGTAATTTAACATTGTTCTGAAGAATTTACGTGCCTGGAAAGATCTGCTAATTCTTGATTAAACTCTGACATCCATTAATGTCAGTGGTTTTTTTTTTGGTATGCAGGATTTAGGGGGTTAGAGCTTTAGGGATAGGACTTTACTGATATGTGTTGAATGGTGATGGGGCAGTGTCTCTATACCTGTAGGAGGTCTGTGAGAAAGGATGATGTGCCCACCTCTGTGTGATGTGGCCAAGAGCATTGCCTGGGGGAATGATCTCCCTTAGGCCCACGCTGATTAGCTTTCCACTCGTCTTGGCGGCTGTCAAGGGGACAGATTGACTTTGCTCCTGCCATTCTTGCAGCGTGGTGCCACTCAAATCCTATCACGTTTTTTTCTGCGTTTGGCTTCAGCTAGCTGATTTGCATGGACGAGTTCTGGGGTGCTGTGAAGGACAGCCCGCTTCTGTAGCAAGTGCTGCTGAATCTGGGTACGTGGGACTTGTTGCCTACCCAGCAGTCCAGTCCTAAACTTATCTCTGTGGCTGGGCAAGGCAGCTTGGCAGAGCTGCCTTGTGAGCCGTCTCCTCTCTCGACTCCCCAAAAACCCAACATGCTCCGCTGCTGTTGGTGCAGCAGGGCTGAGAGCAGAGCCTCCTCGCGCTTTGCCGGGGTGAGGTTTTATCGTGAAGGATGATATGCTTCCTGACAGAAGTTTTAACATGCGGCGTGTCAAGGATAGCGGCGAATACAAGTCAGTCAAATGTTATTTTACTCTGTTTTGACAGGTCTGGCTTGTCAGCGGTGGTGGTGGTGGATGGGGCTTTCCTCGACGCAAGAGGCACACGTGTGACTCACGCCTCAGGCTGTGCTGCTTAATGCGTTGTGAAGGGGCAAGTGTGAGATCACTGGTGGCTTGGCTCCTTGTATAACTCAGCCCTCTGAGGCTTTGGTCACTAGTTGTGGCAAGGAATAACTATCTTGTGTTTAGTTATTATGCAGAGGACAAAGATTTTTCTCTATTGGCAAATAGCGTTCTGGGTCATCTCTGAAGTATGCTTGTTTAGTCAGGTAATCTGTATGCTGAATGTAAACTCTAAGGACCAGAGGTGTTTTATTCAAAGGAAGGTAAGAAACAATTCACTGGACAAAGCTATTAAAGCCACGTATTTGTTTTGTCATTTTCTGTCTGATTCTTGCTTTGATGAGTGATGGCAAGATTAAACGCTGCTGCAATTTCAATTATTTTTAGTTCTGCTCAGTAGCAATAAGCAACACATACTTCTCTGAATGTCTGCTGTTTACGGATATTAATTTTAACAGTGTAGTGTAAATACACTACGTTTTAAAGCAGTTCTGTTCAGAAAATGCATTGAAATCTTTATGGTGGTTATATGCAAAACAAAAGTATTCAGCAAGTACAGTAGTTTTAAGCAAGCTAATAGCACTTATAAGAAGGTGGCCATTAACATAGAAACTATTTTTTAAATTGTAATACACTTCCATAAATTCATTTTCTACACAATTAACTTTTTTTCCTCTTATTTATACTATTGGATGAATGCTGTAGGTGGATAGTTTTAAAGTACATCAACAGAAAATGAAATCCCAGACCGTGGACACGAATGCCTTTTCTCCAGACTTGCTGGGAAAGTAGTCCTGAGCTTTAGCATTCTGTGTTCCTAAACACAATATGTGTCTTATATGTCTGAAATGAATCAACCCCCCCCGCCCCTCAGATAAGTCTGCTGACACTGAGCAAAAATGTACGTAGTAGCCCAAAATTTAGACTAGCCAGCTGCTTGCAGTGACCTGTATTGCAGACTTGCTGGGAAGGTGAGTGGACTCCATGCCTTTTATTAAACACTGTCTCACTGAGCACCAGATACAGAATATGAGTCAAGGGGAAAAAATTGCTCCTTTAGAGAGTTAAAAAGGGCACAGTGACTTGATATGTACCTGTTTCTTTGGTTATCCTGCTTGGGATAGATACTGTGGGATGCTAAGATTTCAGAAGTCATTGAATACAAACCTTGTCTTAAGGTAAGGGGTCCTGGAAAGCTGTGCTTTTTGAACTGGAGATGGTAGCGGTTTAAATGCCACTTACTGTCAGAAATGATAATCCTCACTGCCTGTGCTGCTGCTGTTGCTTCTCTTTTGGCTTTTCGTGGTGCTCAAAATACTTGCATTTGTAGCAGGCTAAAGGATAAATATTTGTATAAATGTTTTTCACCTGCTGTTTTGCCATTTCTAGGGGGTAAGCGCAGGCAGAAAAGTCCCTGACATTCATGTTTAGTGTAGCTTGTCTTTGCTTTGAAGGGCTGATGGAACAGGAAAAAAACGAAGTGTTTGCTACGTTGGAGCCTAAAACAACACAGATATAATTCCTTTCTCCTTCTCTCAACATCTCCAGGAAGTGGTTTGGTTGTAAGTGTGCACATTGCTTGTCTATGTACTGTGTATACCGACATCCTAAACGTCTGAAATTGTATTAAGGTCTTTTAGAAACAGTGGTAAAGCACCTACCTGGAGAGGTTTGTGTCACGGAGATAGCTACAGTGTACTTGTGAAACAGCGAGCACAGGACTTGCATTTTGCAATGTTCATGCAGTCACTGGTTTCCTTGGAAACTAGTGCCTGAGCATGTATAGCCAAACTTGAGCACTGGTGCCTGGTTTCAAAGTAGAAAATGGGCTCCCAGACTTTAAAATTGCAAAGTAGAGTTGGGCTTATTTGGACTGTACTTGGTGCTGGTTTGTTAGGAGCAATCGTGAAGTAGGATATCACTGAAGAAAAGCCCCTCATCATACTGCAACACTTTTCCTGCCCGGAGCTGTGTTTTTTTTTTCTCCAAAATTCCCCTTTTTGGTTCTTCTTTGTGAACATATTTATTGGAGGTGTTTCCTGTTAAACACACAGACAGTGTCAGGAAAGCTGTGGACTGGCTCTGCAACGTTGGCTTGAAGTGGATTCGACAACTACCGAGCTCATTTTGTTTGCTTATTTAATATTCTATGATGTGGTGATCATGGGTGATCTAAACAAATAGGACAGATCATAATGTAGCTGTCCGGGTTGACCAAAAATGAAACCGGAGTCTTGTAAATAAACACATACTTTTTGTTAAATGTGATATCTGAGTTTCAAGAGACATATATATGTATAATGACAATTGTTTATGTGCACATATATACTTGTCCACATGTATGGGAGTGTTGCATTAACACAAATATACTTCAAGATGGACTTTTATTGGGATAGAAAACAATCAAGCTTTAAGATCAGTGGAGTGTATGGACTTTTTCCAGTATCAGCTGGGCTCTGGGAATGTCAAAATGCTGTTGGCTTCTGTGGCTTAGCAGCCCCAGGGTATCGTTCAGATTCAGGAGCAAAGGAGTAAATAACCGGTGACCTGGTTGTGATGAAAATCTCAAGGCATTGCTCCCTGCCCCCAGTGTAAGTGGGTCCTAGCGATCTGTCAGTGCTTGTTACTATTTAAACTGCCTATTTGATGTCAATTGTGTGCAAAGATCCACCGGGTGAGGGGAATTCATTAGTGCTCTTGTAGTCCACAGGCTAAATGAGGAAAATAACTTTCTTGGTGGGTAACATTTCTGATGAATAGAAGAAATCAATCGCAGTGTGACTCAGGCAACAGCACATCAAGGCAATAGCCAGGCACTTAAAGAAGGTGTAGAGACACCAAATGTGATGCAAATGATGCCATTCAGGTATATGTTTATGCTTGTGGAAACAATAGCTATCTTAGTAGCTATAATGATGTTGGGAAAATCATGACTTTTAAAAAACCTGAGAAATTCCTTTAGGCGAAATGGAAGATGAGGCATCGCCTTTCTGAGCTGGAAATACATACACAGTGGAGTTCGTGTCCACCTCTTTGCCCAGAAGTTTCAGGTTTGCTTAAATTGGGGAAGGTCTCTAAGGGGTTACACGTGAGGTTTAACAGCGGCTAAACTTGGTCACATGGAGGAGACACACATCTTTGGCAAATACTGTGTTTTGTAGTTTGATATATATATTTAATGAAGGAAACAGCTAAATGATTTTGACACCTGATGAGTGACAAGCTGTCCTCAGCAAGGCTTCTTTTCTCTCTTTCCTGCTTGAAGAACTGAGTGTTCGGTGTTGTAGAAGAGGGGGGCTGCGGGTGAGGAAGGAATGATACTTCCTTAGCAGTTTTCCGCAGTGACCTGCAGCTGGATACACATCTGCAGAGTGGGATTGTACAATGTGAGTGTGATTTGCAGTTTCCTTGGGCTGAATCCGTTGCCTTCTGTTCCCCTCGTCTCCACTGCCAGGTTCCCCCTGGGGTACCTCGCGTGGCTTCTCCGTCCCCTTTGCGGCACGTGCTCTGGCGTTGTGTTCCCGGAGCCTTCTGTCTTCACACCACCATCCTTTCTGCTCACGTGGCAGCAGGGCAGACAGCTCGTCCGAGGAAAGGCCGTGCCATCGTCTTCCCCCTTCTCTTCTGAGCCCTCAGTTACTTTCTTGGGTCTCTTGTTCCTGCTCCTCCTTCTTCGGCCCATCATTTTTCTCTCTGCCTATGGGTTTTTGCCCTTCTCTTCCCTCTCAACCCCAAAGCTCTTCTTTCTACAAAGCTGTCCCATCTGATAGGGTTCAGACTTTACATCTCCTGAAAAAATCTGCCTTGTTTCCTCTCTACATCAGGAGGCAGAGAGCTTCCAGTGGCTGTAGCACAAGATACATTGGGAGGCTTGATTTTCCTGACAATCCAGCTTTTCCAGTGTGCCAGTTTGTACAAAATCAGTTGACTGGCGACTGATCAGATGTGACGTCCTGTGGGCCTGCTGTTACAGGCAAACAGCAATTCTATCACGTTGGCTACCCGCACCTTGCTCGGCTCAGCCACAAGACAGATAACGCACATCCCCTGCCCTAAAGAACTGGCTCCGAAAAGGACACAAAGCAAGAGAGCGGCTGGTTCGCTCTGCGTCGGGGCATTCAGTGGTAATGGCTTTGAGTTGTATTGACTAAACATCATGGTGCACGCTGTGTGATGGCTGAATGTCATCCTGCAGTGGCTCGATACGTCTTTGTGCGCTGCTTGATGAAGTGCTGCTCCAGCTCTGGTGACTGCGTTTTAGCGTTTATCGTTACTTGTCCTTATTACAGTCCTGCCTGTGGACCAAGTAACAGCGACGTCTTGCTGGTGGGGAGCGTACAGACAGAAGAGTGGGCTAAATCTCAGTTAGAAATGGGGTGGGTGGGGGTGTGCGTACCTTCATAAATAACTTGTGTCTGAATGCTTGAATGGTGCTATTTATTTCCTCTTGCTAGGTTCTTAGAAACTGGTTGAACTGGAGTGTGTGTGTGTTACCTGACATGAAAAATGGCTAAGATTCTAAAGACAAGGCAACGTGTGTGTGTCTATATATACATATGTCGATAATTTTTTTTTTTCCTTACACATCTTTGCACATTTAAATCCTGTTAACACAGCAATTGCACGAAGGGGAGAACACATCTCCTGCTCATCAGATACTTGATTGCTTTCTGTTTTCCCAGTAGAAGCTTAGATCTGGGAGGCACACGGGAGAAATGAAGCGTGGCGAGACGATGGCTTTTCTCTATTAGCAGTATACCCAAACACAGATGTACTCAGATACCATGATAATGAGTACGTTGGGAGAGCTTAAGTAAGGCAGAAGATACTCCAGTTTCACTGGATGTTACCTTGGTTCAGGGCATTGCTGAAAGGAAGACACAGCCTCCGACTCTCCACTTGAAGTTAGACTCGTTGCTGCAGGAAGATAATTGAAGTTTCATGATGCTTCTGCTTGGAGAAGGGACACAGGTGGTGCAACTCTCTTATTTTGCTGCTTCTTAACTGACTCTGACAGGGCATCTCAGAGTCGCAGTTTGCCTTGGCAGGAAGAACTCTTGTGGCCTTTTTTGGCAGCAGCGCAGTGATCTGTTGCAGGGTGGATATTGTATTGCTGCCCTAGCAGTCTTTCATTAGCAGAGTCCCAAGGGAATGCTAACTATCCATCTTATTTCCCTCCATTCATTTGCTAGATTTATTAATGTGCCTGCAGGAGGGCACACAGCGTCCAGGAGCGTTTTCTGCAGGCATGGCAAACCTGAATACCAGAGCACATTAGGCCGTAATTGCGAACGCAGGTATGTTACGTGTGCCACTGCTGTTTGTTAGGGATTAGGTACTGGGGAAAATGACATTTGGCTCTGTATGGTGGCGGACCTGACCTCTGCTCCTGTCATGCAGAAAGCAGCTGCTCTACCTTCTGCTTTGCAAGTGTTGTTATTTTCTCATCAACCATCGTGGCCGGTACTTCAAGAGCATGTGTTGTCCATGACTAGGAACAAATTATCACTTCCCTTTTAAAGCTCCAACTTTTTTTTCCTTCAGATGACCGTTACTGTTATTTAGGTAGGCAAAGCAAGTCCAAAAGGGATATCATCAAGCAAATCTCAGTTTTTTGATTTCATGCCATTACTCTTGCACAGACAGAACAGGTGTGGTTGAGTTTTTTTTTAATTATCTTTGTATTTGAAAGCCAAAAAGAGCTCAAATAGGAAACCACTAGCCTGATATTTAGAGCATAAACCTGGGTTAAGGCATTATGCCGTTATTTGCAGGTGCAAATGGAAAAGCTTGAATAGAGAGTGAGGCAGCCCTATTAGCATAGTGAGCACAAACACATGGGAGACCTGACTGAAACTGGGCAGAGCCAGGGACATGAGCCCATGTCCCTCAGATTTCATCTCCAGAGCACAGTGGCTCTTTTCTCTCTCCTTTTTTTGACTGGAAATTCCACCCATGAGCTGTAGAGGACTCTTTCAATTGCAGGTTTAATCAAAATGAACCTGTTTCTACTTGTTTTTTTTCAACTTTTTCGACCATGAAAGATTCTTGACGCAGTCAGTGATGGGCAAGTGTTATAAATTGGAGCCACATTATTTGATTAAGCTCACTGGATTTAGTGGCCATGAAAATTTTTGCTGTAGGGCCAGTACTGAAGAAGGATGCTGTTTAAAAAAGGCTGAATAATCTTGCAGAGCATTGTAGAGGAGTGGTTAAGTTGATGCAAATTTTATGACTATGTAGCAAAGAAAATGTAAAGCTTGATGATCTTGTACCCTGTTTGCATGGTATAGGATCTGGAAGTATAAGTTAGGACAACCTGACTTATATGCTGAAGTAAAGCGGATGTTTTAAAGATGGTCAAGACAACTGTGTAAAATGTGGGTGCTTGTGTAATTTTACCAAGAAGGTAGGATCTTTACAGGTAATTGAAGTTTTAATGTATGCTGGAAGAGCCTTATAATGCTTAGGTGCTAGTTGCTGAATAGTGCCTGAAGTTTAAAAAAATTACACTCGCATAGTTGGAAGCCTTCACCTCCATTACCTACTCTAATTTGGTTGTGCAGCAGTTGAAATATTTTTTTTTTTACTTTGTTCATACTGAAGAAATGGTATATCATGGGGAGATAATATTCCACACTTTTTCTGAGCCTCTTAATGGAATTTTTATCAATTAAATTGAAGAATATGATGCACAGAAAAGCTAACAATGTCAGGTTGTTTGCTCTGTAGCTCCTTCGGAGTTGCCCTGGCTCTCTGTTTGACTTCCCAGTACAGAATGGGAGGTATAAGAGGGGCCATCGCACCCTAAATCACACGTGTCTGCAGCCTGACATCAAAACCCTCAGGTCACCAAGAGACAGGCAAGGCAGAACTGAAGGCTGAGCATGGAGCCTGGACATCACCCACTGATGCTTCAGATCCATTGCTGGGAGACGAGCAGCGCTATGCCTGTCTCGCTTACACTGCTATACGGGTTTTCTTCCTTCCACCGACATTATCTGCTTGTTTTAAACCTTTCTTGTGCTCTGCACGTTTTTGGAAGACCTAAAAGTCTGGGGTTTTTTTATCTATTTGTGTTGGCCATCCTGAGATTGCTGAGACACAGTCATTCATACCTTGATATCATTCATGCCTGGATACCATTCTCTCTGGATTGCTTTGTAGACTCAAGTGCACTTTCCTGCAGTACATACATTGAGAATAAAAGTCAGCTACCTCAGCAAAATAGCGTTGAAAGCATTGGAGAAAAATTGGAGAATATGTTTTTTTTTTTCAGTAAAAAGCTATCCTTTTGTTGCCCACGTCCTATACTTTTTAAAAAGTATCTGTTGTGCAGGGAGGGTATTCTGAGAAGTTAAATCAATTTTCTGTTTGTGCACTCATCTGAAGAGGTAAATCAGATGCCGTATTGACAGACGTATTTATATATGATAAAACTCCAGCAGGCAGGGTTTGCTTTAAGTGATTATGGAAAAAAAGAACCAAACAATTCTGTGTAGCCCTGAGCCTAGTGTATGGTAATTTTCATCGCAAAAAAAGTTTTCCTCCACATGCTACAGGTGTCTAGGTATGCAATCCTATTAAAAAAAAAAAAAGAAAAGGCAAAAATACTCTGGGGGGTTATAATGCTTTTTAAACAAGAATCTCAAAATGCTGAAACTTATTTTTGTTTACTATCCAAAAACGTTTTTTTTTTAGAAGCAGCTTCTGTTCTGAACGTAGCTGGCTGAAACCTGTCTTTTTCCGGCAGCTGGGTCTTGCTGGATGAAATAACTAATCAACCTGTGGCCAATGTGGAACAGCAGCCTCGCGATGTGTCCCCTTTGATTGTTAGAGGCTTGGTTCACAGCCAGGCATAGCTGAGCAGAGCTCCTTCATGTAAGGCTGAGGTTAAGAGCTCATCCTTACTGCTGGGGCTTCAGCTGAAAACTTAATTTTTATACCCAAGACTCAGGTGAGTGATCGTGGTCACTTAACAGCAGAGATTTCTTCTGGGGAAGAAAAGCAAATTCCCCATCAGAGGATGTAATAAAATGGTGATGCTACAGCTGGTTCCTTACAGCCTCTAAATATAGACAAAATAGCATGTAGTAGAGAAAAAATGTTTGCTGAGTTAACTGGGCTATATTTAGGTGCCAAATAAACAGATTTCTGCTTTTGACCCTCCCCCTCACACCCTCAAAACCGCTTTTTATACTGTCTGCAAATGTCTTGGCTGTTCAGGGCTTCTGTTCTTTGCAAAAAGAGTAATTCTGAGAGGTAGGGAAAGGACATCTGTCACAGCTGAAAACAAAAAAAAGGGCAAGCTCTTAGATGCACAGCCCCTGTGTCCCGACTTGTTCTCTCTTGGTCCTTCGTTAGCACTACATCCATAGGCTGTTCTAGTTACAAAACATTAAGTGTTTTAAAAAACTCAAAGCCCTAAAGCCCCCCCATATAAGCATCCTTATATGATGCATTTTGCATCATATTTTTATCTTGCAGCAGGCTCTTTTCCTGGCGCTACTGTTGGTACTGATTGTATGGTTAGATCTTTAGTCTTGTATGCCTAATTTTATTTTTTTTTATAAAGGAAGCAAATAGCGTAGTCATCTTGCCAGAGCAGATGAGGAGAGGGCGCCTGCAGATCCAAAACAATCCTCTTCTGCCTTTGACGAGGAGGATTTCAGCTGTCCGCACAAAGTGCTTCTTGCAACCTCAAGGGTGGCCAGAGTGCAGTATGAAGTTAGTTTATTCCTTTATTTTTTCCTTTTCGGACATACTTGTGCTGTTCATATGTTTTTGCCTTCTAAATTACAAGAAGTTGGGCAGCTCTGGGCACCCGGTGCCGTATGTGAGGGACAGTTGTGGCCAGCACAAGCTTTGGTCTGACCCCATCTTTGCAGGCTTTGATCTGTCATCTGGCTTTCAATGCTGATTAACCAGCATTTGTAAAGTCTTAATTTTTATATGCCAAAGAATATGTTAACTAGAATTCCTTTGTAAGCATGAGCACACGGTGATTAGAAATTAGGTTTCATTCCTAATTAAATAGCAAACTACAAGGCCTAGCCTTTAACATAAACAGGACACTTAAAATTCCAGTGCTCTCATTTAAGGGGCATTGATTTTCAGAGGCAGAGAAGCTTTCCCCAAGTTTCCACCTAAATAACAAAGCTTAATACAGATATAAGTTAATGACAGATTTATTTAAGGTTTTCTTTTCCTATTAACCTGAACAGTAAATCACACAGCAATCTTTAAAATTGGGGTCTATTAGAGCCAAGAGTGTGAAGAGCTGACAGTTTTGAATAGTTAAAATTCAGGCTAGAAACTTTCTGTATGCTTTTTTGTGGTTTTTTTTTTTTTTTTTTTTCTTTTTTCCCCTAGTCTAAAAGCTACATGGAGCCCAGCCTGATTCTTGGAAAGTATAGCTGGTCACTGCTTAACTTCCAGCTGGGTGTGCTGGGCATATCTGTCAAAAAAAATATGAAATTAAGAGCACCTGCAAGTAGTGAGACTGCCTGGCACGTCTTTGTTCTCCTTGACCTCTCTTGCTTCCCTGAACTGCTTGAGGGAGAAATATGACAACTGTAAAACTGAAACTCGGGGAGATATCTTCCTCAGCTGCATTTTTGATTGCACTCCAGTTCTTTGGTGTTGGCTCGGTGGCACAGGACAGCCCTCAGCTCTCAGGCATTTACTGGACCTTAGAGGCCATGGCAGGAGAATATCAAAGATGAAATGTGAATCAGGAATTCGATTTCCTAACCAGGTTCAGTTGAGGAAATTCTTATGCATTGTGGTATCAATGCAAGTCACAGAGTTTAACTGTGAATGCTGTGATTGGGATTGGTGTAGATGTGATTTCTGTGTTTGCTCCTTCATTTGCCACCTTCCTCGGAGTTCTGGGTGGGCTTTTAGCAGTGGTAGCGTCTCCATAGGTTCTGTTAGCTGTGTTATTTAAGCGGTCTTATGCACAGGCCTCTCTGCATTTTACTGTGGCATAATCACTGCTATGATCATAAAACCTGTTTATTTTGAAATTGTTGTTCACTGGATAAAGATTAAAAAAATGTCAAGCTGGTTCTAACAAAAGTAAGGAATATTTGAGCATTGTCAGCTTCCTGTGTTGTTGAATCCTTGTCTGACCTTCTCAACAATTCATGTGAAAATATCGATCATTGGGGCATCATTCCAATTTGTGACGATGGCAGAGGTATGGCTGAAGGCAATGATTTTGACCTGGGGACCCCAGTTAGGCATGTTAAACCTTGTTTAACCCCCTTCTCGCCCCTAACCCCCTTTGCTGTTCTTAGAGGTTTATTTGCTTGCCCACAAGATAGTGCAAAGCTTTCTCCTTGCTTGACAGCCAAGCAGGATTTATAGCTGTGGCTTATCCAAACAACCTGTAAAGATGCTATAGAGAGTTTTAAAAATAATAGTTGTTATAATTGAAGAACAAATAAACACGTGTATTCCTGTTCTCCTCAGTGTACACGAAATTGCATACATACCTTAACTCAGATTGGAGGGGGAAAGACATCATTCTAAGATTTTTTTTTTGTTTTTCCCTCTCTCTGAAAGGGGCTGTCTAAATAAAATATTCTGTTTTAATAATACAGAGATGTTAGGGTTCTGCAGACTGCATACAATTTACTTAACTTTTATAAATAGAACAGCATTGTGTCTCTATTGCAAAAAAAAACCCACCCTGAAAGTAGCATGCAGATTTATTAACCACCATATGCAGGAATTGTTAGATATTATTCCTTGAGCAGGAAGGCAGATTGTCTAAGTAGGATTTGGACAGAATAGCACCGTATAGACCAGCTTTCTCGGATTGCTGCCAAAAAAATGCAGGTACATTTACATAAAACTGGCAGATGAAAACTGGCTGTTATATTCCTAAGGTCTCTTGGCTTGGACTTGAACGAGAGTACTCGCATAAGTTATGGTAAGGCAGGAACGAAACGCTGTGGTTTGTTGAGCACCTTGTAAAGTTAATGCTGCCAACTACTGAAATCATACGCTGTATAGAAACAAAAACACGGGAAGGCAAATCTTAATGTTGCTTTTAGCATCTGTTTAGAAACATTACACCTAATAATTTAGAGAGCTTTTGTCTTATGGGACACCAGGGTTAAATATGAGTAAATGCTTGGTAATTTTATTATTGTAATAGAGGGGAAAAATTGACACAAGCAAGTAAAACCAAATAGTTACTTTAGCTGGCAAAGATGGATGTCTGTTCGCAGTGTTTCATAATTAAGAAACTTATGTGAACAGAGGTATTTCATTTAAGATAGGTAAATCTTGTGTGACCCAGTGGTTGTGCACAGGGTGTGCATAAGGGTGAATAAACTGAAGTCCACTGAAAATAAAGGGTGTTTCAGATTTGGTGTAAAGGCAGACATGAAAGTACAGGTTTCTAGATGACGAACGAAGTGCACAGAGATCAGCTGCCGTTCCTTGGTATTGTCATGGAGTTTTCTTTTAGCTCCGGCCGCTGTTGCTGGTTGCTAGCCGAGAGGAGTTAATAGGCTGAATTTAGATTTAAAATAAGTAATACTGAAAGTTCTACTACTTGCTCACTGACTTCAATGGTTTGTATGTTTTTGTTCCATAAACTCACTGAAGGGAAGTGTTTTCTTCAGGAGTTTCAGTGCCAGTTACTTTCATTGCTCATTGGTTTAACACACGCTTGGGCTGATCTTTCTGATCATGTTCTGCTCATGTATATGCGGTGTATTAGCATATATGCAAAGAGCCTTTGACTTTGAAGCAAAGACCTGTCTGAGCATCTTTAAAATGCACTTAAATGTCTTTCAAATAATACTCTTTAGGTCTGTCGGGGTTAAAGTGGATCTGAAATTGTTTCAACTTACTCCAGTAGTTCCTGTTTCCTATACCAAAATAACTCGGCTCCTTGGCACACACATTTTCTCCATCTCTTGTTAGCTCTTTCTCTGTATTCCTTCCTGTAAATATTTCCTAAATGCAGCCTGTGGAGCATGGAACAAACTCAAAACGTGGAAGAGTTGTAGTGGTGCTTTTCAGAAGTGAACAAAACTGCATTCCTACTTCTGTAAAATATTTGGGACAGAGGAAGTGAACTGTTTCCCTGGAGAGCCATGTGTGCCATATCAGAAGGACTACTGTTTCCGTCTTCCTGTGATTTACCGTCCTACTTTTTTGTGTGTGTTTTTTCCCCCCTTTCCCACCAAATCTGATGCAAGTACTTCTGCTACTTCCTTCTTCCTTTCCTATTCTTCCACGGTAAACTCTCAGGGTGCTTCTGGCTCCTTGCAGCCCCATTTCCCAGCTGGTCGTGTCTTCCTTCAGACCTTTGTCTCCCGGCCTGGGGCTCATCTTTCTCCTTCTCTCCTGTTTTAGGCTGCTGTTTCTGGTTTGCTTTGACTCCTGTTTGCAGCAGGTCTCGATGGACTGCCTGGTGGAAGCGGGGAAATAGTAAAGGGGCAGGAACTTGTATGGGGAGCTGGAGGGGAGAAAGTATTTGGGAAGATGCAGAAGTGGAGGAGCCCGATGGAGGGTCTGAGGGGTGGAAGGAAAGGGAAAAGGAAATGATGGTGCGATGCACCAGGGATTTCAAATAAGATACTTGGAAGAAAAAAGGAAGATGATCCAGAGATGTTGTAATAGGAGCAAGCATTTCTGAGTTTGAAGATGGTGTGGGAAGGTGATGAGACATAAGGGTGGTGGGAAATTGGAGAGTAAGTACAGGATAGTGATGCAAGGAAAAGAAAATAATATAAAAGTACATTAGGCTTGTGAGCAAACTTACTTTTCGGCTCATATGATGCAGATAAAGGCAACTTAATTCTGTGCCCTGTTCTGGCTTGTCTTTTCTGTCACAGTTCTCAGCCTTGAGACCTATTTCTTCTCTCCAGTGCCCTCATTTTAGAGCCTTCCTATGAACAAAAGGCTTTCTATTAAGGACCTGGACAGCAGACTGGCACCACTTTTTTGTTATAAATTATGGGGAGCAGGGGCACTGATAACTGCCTGTAGCTATAGCTGTAGCATTGTTGTAGTGGGTGCTCTTAAATCACTACACAGCAAACAGTTTGATCTGCTACATGTCACAAGTGAAAATGTTTTGGGAGAAATGTATATGACTGAGTTCTTGTTAGCGCTCTTGCAGCAGCAATGAAGTATGGGATAGTGATGGCCAAGTGTTGTCTTCATTTGGATTTCACCTGATGCAACAAATCCTAGATCCGGGGCATCATTTGTAATGGTGGGTTGGTTTTCCAGGCCCGTCCACATGAGGTTGTGTAAGGTGACCATCCCAGAGGCTTAAAGATAAAGTCCTTCCTAAAGCTTTTGAAGCTGTCTTGCATTCCTCTCAGCAGGAGTAGTCTTGATCTTTCTCTAATCTGTGATTCCTTGTGCTTTCAAATCCTTATTGCTGTATGAATTCATGGATATACCTACCGGCAAATCAGTATGTGTCTGTCTCCTGTCCTGTTACGCTTGTATCATCCTATCCCATCCCATGTTCACCCATAGCTGTGGTTGAGAGGGAATTCCCCCTGTCCTCTGATGCAACAGTGACAAGCTGCAGGTACATTTTATGCACCCTGCCTCTGAGAATGGAGCCTTGTTTGCTGTCTGCTGAGCGTGTCCTCTGTGATGGCAAATACGTATGCTTCCCATCACTCACGTCTCAACAGAATGAATCCTGAGTATTCCTGTCTTATTAACGGAATGGCTTTCTTGGCTTGCCGAAGGAGGTAGAATAGCAATCTGCTGAATGCACGTTGCTGTCTATCCTCAAAAAACAAGCAGTGCTCTTGTTTCTCATTGAAATGGCCCTGTTTGTAAGGAGGAGAGCTTTCCCTTGGGAACACCTCAACATCTCCCATGCTGGGATCACGGCTTGCTGGACTGTAACGCCAGTAGGTTACAAACGCTCATAGGAGCAGGTTGCCTTCCTGCGTGATCTCCAAAACTTGCTCGGCAGGTGAGCACACGGTTCCTCTGCCTTACCTGGGCAGGACATGTTTGTGTTGCTGCATCCTTCTTTTACCTTCATATGTCCATTCCCATTAGCTTTCCCTGAAGACAAGCGATGCCATGAAATGTGAGGTTACCTACTATGCTGCTTGTGCAAAAATATCCTCCTGTTTGCAAGAAGAACATTTCCTCTTCAGGCTGAAATTCGTGGAAACATTCAACTCCTCTGGAGGACAGTTATTTTGATCAAAGAAGGGCCGTTTCCTAAAGTCCTTAAAAGCTCTTTATCTTTTCCTTGCCTTCCATCTGAATTTGGTGCCCGTCTTCTGATGTCATATTTGTCACTATTATTCTTCAAAACAATTCTTGTAAGTTCTTTCTGACTTGTGTTTATGTGCAGCTGGATGGGGTGGAATAGGCTGCAAGTATCCCTAGAGTTTGTCTTACATAGTTCATGGGAATTAGGGAAATTTCTCTGAATCCCCAGCACCTCTCCTCTTACCTCTTGTAGCTTGTTCTTTACTAGGTTGCCTGGGACTTTGTGAACATTTTGTCCTGAGGCTGCAACTTTCCAAGCTTGGGGATGTGTTGGCTTTTTGTGAGACATCTGCTTCTCTGGAAGTGGTTGACTCCTGCTGCTCTCATGCCTGCTTTGTAGCTGTGCTGTTGGACTGCAGTCTAACCCGCAATGCTCCTCCATGAGTACAACACCGTAGTCTATGTCCTTCTGCTTTGGAAGTTCTATACCTCTTCTTGGTTATAGCCAAATGCAGCATCACAAGCCTGGGATTCTTAGTAGACTTCTGAAAACAAGATTTGCAAGAGCGCGTCTGAACAAAAAAGCATCTTATATGAGGCAGTTGCTGTCGGGATGTTCTTCAAAGCTCAGCGGGATAGCGACAGTCAGTACTCATGCAAGGGAAATAAGAATTAGAAGATAATATTTTGAATTGACAATCTCTCCCCGATCTGACTTTGAAGGGAAAGAAACCGTCAGTGGCACTGCCCTGCTACGAGCCCCAGCCCTCCTCGCTCTTCCACAGACACCTTACGAGCTTCCTGCTGCTGTTCTTTCTCTGTTTAAACATTATCAAGTTGTATGGTTGTTTAGAGTTCATATCGTCTGCCGAAAGGTGCTTGCCCGGCTGTAATCCGGTTTATTAGCAGACGAGATAGAGCCTACATGATGGTACTCCCACAACTCCCCTCAAGACTGCTGTATCCCGAAGTGACCCTTCTGTAAGTAGGTACATCGGCAGTGCTTGCCTTTAAATCCCGGCGGGCAGCTCCTTGGCTCTGGGCAGGAGGGTGTATGTTATTGAGGTAATCCCATACATCTTTCAAATATTTATGTCTCAAAGCATGGCTTCTAACATCGGTCCTTTTACTGACTCGCAAAGCAGGAAGAAGTATTTCTCTCTAAAATCCCTAAGAATATTTACTGAAAGACTAAGGCTCCAAGCACTTGTCTGCATTCTGCTGTTGTACACCTATGGCATTTAAGCTGGGGACTTCTCCAGGCGGCAGAAAAGCAAAAGAGCTGAGGCGACTTTCCTAGTGACAGTAACATCCATCAGAAGTGTTAGATGAATCAGAGTAAGTGACGTTAAATCTCTGTCACTTCTTTTTTCCCCCATACATCACATTTTTTGTGAAACCCCATCCTCAACTTACACTGGAAGAAGGTATATATTTACGCTGTCATGACAGAGTTCACTTTTGATCTTCTTTTGCCAAGGAGAAGCAAAGTGCTTTTGCAGAGCACATTCATTTTGCCTGGACAAAAGCACATTTAGAAAAGCTTGCAATGCGTTAGTAGCCTCTAACCCAAGAGATGAGAATGAGCTGTCTCTGCTCAGAGGATCTCTAATTGGATTTCTGCATCTATTTAAATTAGGTTATCATCCACTTGGCAGATTTCCTGCTTATTCCACCAGGGCGAAGGCCATCTCTGTAGCGGCTATCAGTAACTTTCTTCTGCAGGGCATCTGAAGACAGTTCTGTCCACATGTTCATTTATCACTATGAAGCCATGCAGACCTCAAAATATGCTAATAAACTTGGGAGAACTGTTTTAGTTGCCATTTAGCCAGACTCCTCATACCTGCCTCCAGTCAAAGTTCACTGCGTGGAGCTGCCAAGAGTGGGAGCTTTCGTGGATAATTGTTTGATTGATGGAGAAACTCTTGCCTTTAAAGTAGGTGGTTCTTTCAAGATGTATTGTCATGACCTTCAAGATGTGTTGTCTGCATCACCGCGACTCAGTATTGAACTCCTGCTGGAGGAGCTTGGACTGTTTCTGGATCCCTTGGTGTTGCGACATATGGGTACATATGTTTTCTCTGCTATTTTTGTTGGTGCAAAAAGTCTCCAGCTCAGTTGCGCTGGATGTGAGCACCAAAACAGTGAGATGCATTGGGATAACACCCTTGAAAAGACCACTATTTTTGGCCAGATGTCTCTGAGAGACACTCCATTCCTCCTTCACCATGACCTTGCTACATGTTTTCACCTATAATTAGCTGCCCAGAGCTTCTTCTGTTTGCTTCAGGTAATCAAGTAGCTACTTGATCCTGTTTGGAGGTATTGGTAGTGGTTTCTTGAAATGAAGCTCACGTGGGAGTTCCTTGGAGGTGTCAGATATTTCAGAAGTAGGCAAATTGTGCTGGCAAGAGCCAACTCTTTTTTTTTTTTTTTTTCACTGAGCTTGCCAATATTTCCAGTATCTAAACCTGGGTTTTTGTAGGATGCAAAATACTAGCCTAGAAAAGAGTGGTAAATTAAGATCTGTGGGGTGAGACACATTAAAATGCAAGAGTTAACCAACTCTTGCCTACAGTATTTTTATACTAACAACAATTTTCAGCATAGGTGAAAGAAGAGTTTAACATTTTTTTCTTAAATTATTTTGCTTTTTAAATGTCAAATGCCAAAATATGATATAATGAACAGCAGTGTAAATGAACTGCATGTTTTACTGATATATTTAGAAATCCTAAGTGGAGCTGTCTGATCAATGTATTCTTTACTGAGCTCCCTGATTCCACAATTGTAAATTGTATTTAAGGACAAGCAAAATGAAAATGGGGGGGTTACTTTCCGTTTTCACAGGGTTAGATGAGGGCACAGTTACTTTCCCTGTTGCTTGTCTCTTTAATCAAAATGTCAGTTTAAAAAAATGTTCGTGTACTCTTCTGAAGAACATACTCTTCCATCCAACTATGCAATAACAGTCTCGGCTGAAGATGCTTAAGATCCTACTCAGAAATTTTCTCTTGCAACTTGAAGATGTGCTGTGGGTTGTATGTTGTGGGAAAGGCAAGCATTGTAAAAAAACCCCACAAGTATATTTAAGGGCCTTCATGTTATTCAGTCCTGGACTTGAATCCTACTCTTAGTTCCAGTTAATGAGACAAGAATAGCTCTCTGGAGTTATATTTAAAATTCCCTTTAAGAAACAGTCAAAGCGGTCTTTATCCGTAGCCAAAACAAACAGCTAATGTAGAGTTATCGACTATTAATGGCATTACAGTCCAAACAAGACCCAGATTTTACCATAAGGTCTGGGCTTTTCTGTACCGTTCTGCTCCTAGTAGTAAGTTGTAAAAGAAGATCCATTTGTTCGCTTTCAGGCTTCAGTATTTAAAGACGTTATCTGGTATTACACACTACAGAACGTGACAGTTCCTATTCTGTTGCTGTCATGCAAAAAGTATATACTGCCCTACGCTGCGGATGTTTGTTACTGCCTTTAATGCAAGACCTCCTGGAGCAGTCGGGGAGGACCCTCCACCTTTCCGTGATTGACTCGGCCTAAATAATTTTTCTAACATTATAAACACTTTGGTTGCAAAGCCAGCTTTCCTGAGGACTATGGACTTTAAGTTGGTGGTTGAGGGATCAAGTCATCATCTTGGAAGGTTCTACTTTCTGCCTCTGTTTCTTATACAATCATAGGATTGTCTAGGTTGGAAGAGACCTTTAAGATCATCAAGTCCAACCATCAACCTAACACTGCCAAAACCAACCATGTTCCTCAGCACCACGTCTACCCATCTTTTAAATACCTCCAGGGATGGCGACTCCACCACTTCCCTGGGCAGCCTGTTCCACTGCTTGATAACCCTTTCAGAGAAGAACTTTTTCCTAATATCCAATCTAAACCTCCCCGGTGCAACTTGAGGCCATTTCCTTTTGTCCTATAGCTTGTTACTTGGGGGAAGAGATTGACTCCCGCCTCTCTACACCATCCTTTCAGGTAGTTGTAGAGAGCGATAAGGTCTCCCCTCAGCCTCCTTTTCTCCAGGCTGAACACCCCCAGTTCCTTCAGCCGCTCCTCATCAGACTTGTGGAACCATATGTAGGAACCTATGGGAGACCTACAGGACGTAACGCAGCCTGCTGAGAAGGGATGAGTGCAAGGAAGAGATTTCAACTGCTGTCTCATGTTGACAGCCATTTTGGTATCATTGAAGGCTTTATGGTTTTTGTCTGTTATTTTTGAAGCTCTGTTTGGCCAGGCCGCGGTGTTCATAAACAGAGCCAAGAAGATAAAAGTATGAAGATAAATACTTGTAGGATCTGTGGGCTGCTTGGTGGGTTGAATAATTCTATAGTAAGCAATATCTATTTTTTAGTAAGACTTCTGTATCTATATATTTACTGCTTTTTAGAAGGTGGGAGCTTTTCTGCGTGAAAGGGAGTGTCTCTATAGAGAACTCTTAAAACAACATATTGAAAAGATTTAACGTGTACATTCTTGATGCCGCTGTCCTCAGTGATACATACATACATCCTTCCATCAGAGATTTTCTTTAGTTTTGTTGGTTGAAGAGATAAAGAGGTTCATAACTGGTAACTCCAGTGTTTTGGTGTTAACTAGACTGGGAACTGAAGTGCTGAGGTCCTATTCCACAGCAGTGTGTGACTATGTGTCCTAGTCTTACTCTTTTAAGTACACAAGGGCTTAAAACCATAGTGAAAAGCTCTGTGAATGTGGGCTTTGAGCAAAGAGCTTCCCCAAACCTGCTAGAAACTGCTTTTTGGGTTACCTGGAATGGATGCCCCTGTATGAAATGTCTAAGTACAACTTAAAAAAAAAAATCTGTTTAACACTTTTTACAGTGTGTTTGTATCCCACTGAATAGTTTCTGGAAATCTGGAGCAGGCGTAATACTTGGCCATGTTTTCTCTTTTTAAATAAGTTTTGTTTGGTTGTTTTTTTTTTTCCATAGCCACATTTTGTAGAAGTAAACATTTTTAAACATTTCACGGTGTGGATTTTAAACAGACAGTTGTTATAGGGATTGTCTGGACTCGTGTATCGCTCGTCATATTCTGGGTCAGAGGCTGCGGATTTTTTTCCATGTTTCTTACCTGCTGAAATCAGCTTAATTCCTCGTGGAGGGATATGGATATGGAAGCTACCCAGAAAGTAGCGCTTGGGCACCAGTTTCTTACAAATAACGCTTGTCGTGGTTTAGTTGGTGGATAGATGTAAAGGATGCGTATGTGTATTTAATTTGGATTTTTACAGGAATGATGAAATGGCACAGAAAAGATGCCACGGGTTGCAGTAGCTTTAAGCAAGGTTTATCATACAAGTAATTAAGGAGTTCTCATCTTCCAGGGAGCTGCACTTTCACTGCTTTAAACTTCAGCCCTGGCAGTGAGCTCTGTCTCTGGGCTTGGTCTAATTCCTGTAGATGTTTCCCTCCTAAACACAGGGCTTTAGGTCATTAGTAGTAAGTAATTAGCAGACTCTCGATGGGGGAGGCTTTAGAAAAAATGATTCTTTCCCCCCCATTAGAATTGGCATGAAAAGTTTTGTTTAAAATTTGGAGAGAGGAACAGCTAAAAAAAAGGTCTTGTGTGTTTTTATTCTCCTTCTTGACTATTAATACAAAATGTCCTTTGTCTTTCCCTTTTTCTGAGACATCTTTCAGCCCGTCTGCCCAGTGCCTTGCTTTTCGTTTTTCTTGCTGGTAGTTTAAAATGGTTTTGGTACATCGCTGTGGCGGTGTACATGTGAACACCATAAAATTCAGATCTGTTTCCAACTGCTCTGTGCCACTGTTGCCTAAATTGAACTCTTAATTTCTTTTATTATTCTTGATCCACTTCTGTTTAATCAACACTTGCCAGCTGTAGATTACCTGAAGAATGATAGCTGCTACCACCAAACTCCACCGCAAACTGATGCTGTACCAGCATGGTATGTATCAAGGAGGGCTTTGCATTTCTCTGAGCATCCCTAGATGTATAGGGCAGTAGTCTTTCCACCTGCACTTAAATTTTTCTCTTCCTTAAACTCAGCAAGCGGCTTTTCCACTGTTGAAATAAGACCTTTTGGGACGAAGATTAACTTTTTGTTTTAATATTTATCTTACGTGCTGGAAGGTACAAATGTAGCATAGAGACTGTGGGTTTTTAGCTGTGGGCGAAGAGCCTGAGATGACTATTCATTCTGTTCTTTGTAAAATGTAAATTACCGTCAGGATAACAACAGGCTGTAATACAGGGTTTGGTATTTTACTATGTACATTGCAAACCACTGTAGCATTAACTTTGCTTCTTATCTGGGGCTGCATAATGTCTCGGGTTGTTTTTTCGCATCTGCTACGAACCAAAGTTTTTATCTTCTGCCTTCATGCTTGTTTAAGTAGCCAGCGGATGTTAGCGGCAGGCTTTTGAGCAAAATGCTCGGCCAAATTCTGCATTTTTATGGCCTCTGCAATAAGGCAAACCTTTAGTACGAGCCTTTTCCAGCACAGCTGAAACACGGCTTCTGTGCAGAGCCCCTGGCTGCTGAGACAGAAAACGTGGCTGAATTTTTTGGTTTTTTTTTGTTTTTTTTTTTTTTTTTCCAGGCATTTTGCTGCTCCCAAGCCGTCATGCTGGCTTGTTGTGGGGGGATTGGTGGCTAGAGGACTGGCGCAGCCCCCAGTACAGGATTAGGCGGTGTGTGAATTAACGCCCATTTATATTCTTTCCTTCTCACAGGCATTCGCAACCAGGCGTACAGGTTTTTACGTATTAAGTGTATTTTTAGCAAAGTTCTTAAGGGGCTTTTTGCATGACTTCTGCAAATTAGAATGCAATTAGCTTGTTCCTACTGTCGCCTTATTAATTACCGTGATAGACTTAAACTGATTTGGGAAAGGATGTATCACAGAGGATTGCGCCCCCCCCCCCTTTTTTTTTTCCCCTTTTTTTTTCCTCCCAAACTGTTCATCAAGTCTCCATTGCGTTTGTTCATTAATCTTTCTGAAAAATAGTGGTGGCTTAGTGTCAGGTTCCTAACTCTGGAGAGTAAAGATGACAACAACTACTTTCTACTCTGAGTGACCCTCTGCATTAGGAGCTGCTCAGTTCAACACTAAGTAAATATTGACGAAAATGCCTCCTTTTTAAAAAAGGGTCATTTGGAAATAGTCCTGTTCCCTTATAAATATTGTAGTTGATTTTGTTTGCAGATCGTTTCTATTAGAAACTTGCATCAGCAAATACAGAATAAATACTATTTGGAACTAAGAGGTAATGAAACAGCTGTATCTTGTTTAAACCACTTGCAATAGCAGGAGTGTGTTCCATTTTAAATACCTCTTTTGTATTACTAGGTAGATTTGTGTATTCACACATCTGGGATAGATGCTGTTTTAAAATACTAATGATGATGATTAAGGAATGGTGTGGTTTAGAGAAACATTTGTTATGGAATAATTGTGAACTGTGAGTTAATCTATACGCTTTGAGTTTCATTTCATGTGAAAAATAAATATAAAAGAAAAAAACAGTCTGTTTACCTGACATTGCACCTGTGAATTATATTGAAGTAAAACTGCGTAATAAAATAATGTAGAAGTTGCTGAAGGCCTGGTGTGTGCAAGTATGTGGGAATGGTAATCTACATTGCATGAATAATTTTTTTGAATTATTAGTGTGACGAATATCCTCTTGCAGGGAACAATAGAGTAACTTATTGTAGCTATGACAATGTATTTTTAGTATCGACTAATTTTCAACTGTTACAAACTAGGCTCTTTATTTAGTTTTTTTTTTAAAGACAGATGGAATATTTCCTGATGGAAGGGTTTGTAGTTTACAAACTACAGTGCGTGGTTTAGTCTGATGCGAACACACTCATAAATATGCGGTTTGGGTTGCAAGGTGCTTGCTCCTATAGCCAGCCCCGTTTATGGGCAGCTGGAGGTGCTTTTCTCTCATGCTATGCTCTTTCTATTTGGAGTCTCATTTTAACTAATTATCCTTAACTAATAATAGCTATTTTGGTTACATTCAAGCGTGACTGAGTTATTATCCAGACCATTCGATGGAGATATTTAATTTTAAGATGCTTAGATGTGGCAGAGATGAAACTGGGTTATTGATGTCCCGGCTGGTGTGTTTTTCCTCTTAATAGATGTATTTCGTATTGTCGTTGAAAGGGTTTGAATGACTCCGTGGGCCTCCGAGCTTTAATTTCTCTGATATTTGTAAGTTGAAGGGCAGAGGCTGTGAATCAGTTGGTTCAGATGCACTCTTAGACTGTAATAATACTATTAAGCTCACAAATTCCCCGAGTTTGTTCATGTTGTGTATGTTGTGCTGCATCTCCCCAGACCAGACTTCTAATGCGTTTCCTGAGCCCCTGTACTGCTCCTTCGCCGTTGTTTAGACCAAGTTTCCCGGATCCTTTTCAAATCCTTTGCTGTGCTCGATTCCGACAAGAAGAGCATTGTTTTTTGCTGAGGGCCTCTAAATTACCAGGGGAGGTCTGACTTGAACCATGTCTGAATTCCCTCTGCTCTCTTGTGGGTATTCTTACAAACACTCCACTTGTTAGGCTGACTTTATTTTATCAAGGAGAAAGCCTCATTTTGCGCCTTGGAATGAAATAAATGGCTGAAATTGTAACGCTAGTTGATATGACTAACGTGAAAGCTTTTATTATGCTTTCTTTTTCAGCAGGCAGTTTGAGTAATGCTAATAATCAGTGCTTTTGTTAGGAGGATTTGGGGGACCTGTGGGGGGGGCTAAGACCAAAAGAGCAGGACTGAGTCAAGGCATAGAAAGAGTAGTCTCGCTCTAGCACAGAAGGAGGGAAAGCTGGAGAGGGATTTTTTGCAAGGGCATGTAGTGATCGGACAAGGAGTAATGGCTTCAAACTGGAAGAGGGGAGATTTAGATGAGATATTAGGAGGAAATTCTTTCCCATGAGGGTGGTGAGCCCCTGGCCCAGGTTGCCCAGAGAAGCTGTGGCTGCCCCATCCCTGGAGGTGTTCAAGGTCAGGTTGGACAGGGCTTGGAGCAACCTGGGCTGGTGGGAGGTGTCCCTGCCCAGGTCAGGGGGGTTGGAACTGGATGATCTTCAAGGTTCCTTCCAACACAAACCATTCTATGATCCTATGAATATGAAGATCAGGTTATCTGTCATCTAGTCAACCTTACAAATTACCGGTTTTCTTGCATTACTGAAAGCAAGAAGCAACACAGATGTAGGTTTTTCTTTGCACGCACCAGGAATTGGAGTGACAGTATGTGAAGTCAAATTAAATTTCTCAAGAGCAAAAGGGGTTTTGTAGCAGTCTGAGTCCCTGTCGTCTTGCAGACGGTACTTGAAAAGTCTGGTCTGCTTCCCATCTTGCGCTTCAGCAGGGTCAGTACTGATGGACTCTGATGTCAAGTAGCATGTTTAGTTGAAATAACCTCAAAACTATCAAAAGCATAAAAAAGCATCTTAAACATAAATGAATTGAATCAGTGCTGCACATAACATTGAGGTATACTTTAAAAGGACTACAGCACAGGCATAATATCTCCAAGGCTGTCCGGCTGGTTTTGGACTTCTGAAGTCCCAATTTGGCTCTTTTTCAAGAAGACACGATCCATTAATGTATCTTTCTTTGAAAACCTTGTTTCATATTCATATTTCAAAAAGATAAAACTCTTTTGAATGCATAAGCTCTGCAGGTAGCTGTCGTCTGCCTGGGCTATGTTCACATTAGAAGATAGTTCAGTCTGTAGAAGTGGAGCTGCAGGGTGAGAAATGAAGGGCCAAGGATCTGGTGTCCAGCCTGTAGGTGTTTTAGGGGCTTTTGTTTTGGTCTGTATACAGATTTAGCGTTCTCAGTTGTTCATTTGCACGGGTTGCTCTAGGAGTTTTTTACAAAATGTCATAACATGGTGGTTACGCTGCATTAGCAGATGGATGAAGTTGAACTTGACAGTCTGAAGGGAAGATTGGAGGGTTCACCTGAGCATGACTCACTGTGTGGTGGAACACTTTAGTTGTAGAGATTGAAAGAATCTCAGGAAAAACACGTCAGTGGTTTTGTTGCACATTTTTTGTCATAACATGACACTGGCAGAGGCACTTCTAGAGAGCAGGTTGTATTACATACCCATTTGGGTAGTCTCCCAGAGAAGGATGGAACTCTGAGTTCTGAAATCGGTATCTTCAGAAACAACTCGTTTTTACTCAACTTCACAGAGCAGCTACTAAGAACTCCAGACTTCCAACCCCATCACGTGCAAAACCCAAACTGCATTTGTAATTTTGTGCACACTAATATAACTTTGGAATTTTCCATTTCGTCGTCAAAGAAACTAATTAATGGTGGTGTTATTCCTGTAACAGTGGTGCCGCCTCTAGTGAATATAGTGGCCTTTGGTATTTGATTAATACTCAAAGAATCAGTGCAATATCGCACTTTTGTGTGCTCCAGTTTGTATAATTTAATAGAAAATATAATAAACGAAGTTATAAAACTTTTAACTTCTTGTTTGTATTTCCTTTCAATTTTGAATATGGAAGATATTTCAAGCAGCTATGTTATTCTTCGATGTTATTATAGATGTGAAACTTGTAGCTAAAAGAGGATGTTGCAATCACATGAAATCTATTTTTATTTCAATACTGCATGTGTCTAAAATTTATTTACAAAAAATAATTACAAGTTAAAATTTCTGTATTTTTCTTTTTTTACTTCTCTGCAGATGAACTTTATCAGATTTTGGGGGAAAATTTTGGATATTTTTCCCAAGGAAATACTCACTGGGGCACTGTGCATTTGTGCTAAAGTTGACGTGCTATTAATGAGCTTGGCTGATGGACATGTGGATAAATCTTGCCTTTTTTTTTTTGCCGCAGGTCCAAGGAGCTAATAAAGGAAGCGATCCTTGACAATGACTTCATGAAGAATCTGGAACTGTCTCAGATCCAGGAGATTGTGGATTGTATGTATCCCGTGGAGTATGGCAAAGACAGCTGCATCATCAAGGAAGGAGATGTGGGTTCCCTGGTGTATGTCATGGAAGGTACGGTTTAAAAAGCTAGTATTTGATTCTTTTTTTTCAAGACATATAGAGACAAAAACTTTATTTCATGGGAAAAAATGTTTCAAAGAAAGAAGTTAAAGACGACATCTAAATATGGTTGTTGAAAAATTGTGTGGACTACTTTTGCCTGGAGAATTTCTGACTAAATTTGCGTGTCTCCCTATATAAAGAAAGAGGGTGAAAGCTGTTAACCTTGCACTGAGATCCGTTGGAATAAACCTCCACTAAATATAGTTCTTTGGCTTTGAGGCAATACCAATGGTTTGTTATATAAATTAGGGACTTAACAGAAAGAATGGTGTTATGGAAATGGGAAGTGACTGTAAAACAAGGAGAATATGGTCATGGCTTGTTACCTTGTAGGGCATTGTGAGGACAAGCTTATAAATGTTGATAAAGCACATGGGGCTCTCTGCAGAAGCAATGCATTGTGTAATAGAAAATGGTATTTTTCTGTCCTGTGCACAAAATAAGTGTAGCATCTGCGGTTTAGCACATCTGATTTGTCACAGTGTGTGTTGTGGCAATGTTTTGTTTTCTTGGTGGAACACGAGAGCAGTGGATATTCTGCTGTTCTTGGGAGCCGTCAGGTTTCTGAAAAGCTTTTAACGGGATCAAGGTTGCCAGTGCTCCGCTTCTCCAAAATGTCAGCTATTTGCATTTTGTATCTTGTTCTTTCCAAGTTCTCTAACTCTTCACAGGTCAAATTGAGCATATATTATAGATGTGTTTTATTTTTAAAGGAAGTGCGCGCTCATCTGTAGGCGTTCCTAAGTTTGATCAAACCTTGTGTCGATCTACTACAGCATCCCTCTTCTGAGAGTGACTGATAATGAGTTCTGAGGCAAATGTCACTGTTCTATTTCAACTAATGCAACAAGCGAATTCTCGGTTTGATTTGGTACAATGCAAATGGATAGATGCTTATAAAATTCTCCTTGCTCCTTACCAGGGCCACCTGGTAGACTTTCAAGTATTTTGGCCAGATAACACCTAAGGGGAATGAAGGTTTCTCGCTTGCCCGTATCTTTTGAGCAAATATGGGAAAACTGCAGCTTATGAATAACTTGTGTGTTTATATGTACGTGTACATACTCAAATTTGTTTCTTAAATTGTTCTTTTAAACAAAAATATTTTCAAGGCAGTAAGCCATCCTTTAAACATGGTCTCCTGCCAAACTCTTAACGCTGTATAGTTGCAAATGCTCTTCACTAGTTTCCCAAAACAGCTTTAATGTTCTGTCCTTTTAAGGTTGAGTCCTTTCTCAAGGCACAGGTTAATTCCTTCAGTCCTCCATTTGAATACAGAGACTACTTTGATGAGGTGCAGGATCTGTTCTACCGCTAATAATAAACTGCCTTAAAATAATATTTGAATAGTGTGGTTTTTTTTTTTTTTTTGTGGTAAAATGCGGAGGTTTTTCACTGCACAGCTCTGTGCTTGCTTCCCAAAAAAACCACCACATCAGAGGCACGCTCACAGTATTTTTGCAGCACGGTTGGTTTTGAATGTTGCATTCAGTGTTGTCCTTTGATAAACTCCGTAACAACAGGACACTGTCAAAATCAGCGCATATTTATCTCCTGCTCAGCCTCTTCACATTCTTTGGAGAGGATTTTGGGGGGGGATTTACGGGCAGACCTGTTCCCACCACAGTTTGGAGTACTGAACACAGCTTGTGTCCTGGTTTGAGCAGCACAGGATTAATTTCTCTTTCAGTAATTTTACTTTTCAGTAAGGTCTCTTCTAATGCTATGGAAAACTGCATTTTTGGAAGGCTCCAGTGTCTGAATTTGTGAAAATATTTACTTTATAGCCAGCTCCGGTATGTGGTTTTCAAGGTCTCAGTATTTTCGAGCTTGCCAGGTGCGGGGATGAGGAGAAGCGAGACCCAGGCACTTGACCCAAGCTGGCTAACAGGATTATTTCATGCCGTGAACGGCACATTCAATATAAATAAGACAGTTTGCTGAGGAGTTTCTCCTCTTCTATGATGACTGCCATCCTGAGAACTCCTTGCCCAGGTGCCGGAGCCCTGAGCCCTTCCCTTCCTCCTGAAGCCATATCCCTCGCAGTGCCCCACATCTGCTCTCCACTGCTGGGAGCGCACAGCTTCCTGCTGATACAATTGGCTGAATATAATCATGGTATATTTTATATTGGTATTGGGATCAATATTGGTTTTTTATTATTATTAATGTTAATTATTTAGTAGTATTCTATTAAATCTGTTTATATTTCAACCCTCGGGTTTCCTTGTTTTTCCCCGATTCCCCTTCCTGGGTGGGGAGGGCTTATCTGGTGATAGAATAATTGTCTAAACGACAACAAATTTTTGCAGGTTCCTCAAACCATAACAGCTTGGTACTGAGATGCCCCTTTATTTGATACATCTGATGATGATGCACTATTACTGTTACTTCCTTGAATGTTTCTAATTGTTGGTCCAAACTCTGTCCCTGAATTTTTGATTTCTTCTAAAACAAATGTGTGTCAAAGACAACTTTTGCATCTTTTGGGTGCTTTAGCTTACCCTTGCTCTTCTGGCAGCCCTCTGTGTATGAGGGCATGACTTGGCTCTCCCCCAGTCTTCGGTTGGTCTTGTAACTTAATTTAAGATTATTTAGATAGCTCGGTAAATATGCATAATGCTTTACAAACAAAATTATGAAGAGTTTATAGTCTATGTTTAGACATAATGCAATGAGTGATGATGAAGTAATGGAAATGGAAGAAGATGTTATCAAATGGGTTGGATTATGGTTATGAGAACAGGCTCACTAGCTCATTTTGGCTTATCATCGTGTCCTCTCAGATATTAACACCCCTCACTGCCCCCTTCCGCTCCCCCCAATTATAAACTTTATTCTTTACAAAACTCTGCTGGAGAAATCAATCTTTGAGTATTACTGAGAGGTATTTTCACAAAAATCAAATAAACGCTGCAAGTGTTTCTTCCATTAATTCCTTTTTCTTTTCTTGCTTGGACTTATAGCCGTGATTAATATGAATAAAAATTTCTCATGTAGACCATTTGATAACCAATACTCTTACGCTTGTTTACAATTTATGATTCAGTGTTTAGATAGAGCCACTTACCAGAAGGCTGAGTTATATATTGGTGATGTTTCTTTAGACTATTTTTAAATAATAATTTAAGTAAGATGGATTTGAAAACATCCATCATTTTCACTGTTACTTTCTGCGTTCTTGTCATGGTGAAGCAATAGTAGTGTCTGTTTTAATTTTCCCCTCTAGACAACAAGGACTCCACTAGTTCTGGTGAGACCTTTATAATTACGATCCTTGAGTGTTTTGGTTCTTTACCGTGGATGTTAAAATTCTTATGCGTGTGACACTTGCTGAGCTCGGTGAATCTT
Source organism: Vanellus vanellus (assembly GCF_965231255.1). Taxonomy (NCBI): domain Eukaryota; kingdom Metazoa; phylum Chordata; class Aves; order Charadriiformes; family Charadriidae; genus Vanellus; species Vanellus vanellus. The sequence continues at coordinate 40,826,621 of NC_138912.1, read as the reverse complement.
AAAAGGGTGGATAATTATGAATGTTGACCTCCAAACTCTTTCTTCTTCGCTATGGCTTGATGATGCTTTCAGAAGGTAATACCAGGTTTGCTACCTTCCTTGGGTGGGAATGGCTGTAGCATTGTATCTCAGTAAAGACTCAGGAAAAGGCTTGACTCCACTTTTCCATGTTCTCTTTGGTTCTAGCAGAAAGGTAATTTCATGCTGTCCAATACTGGGTTTACAGGTGCAGTCATTTTTATTCATGCATTTGCCCAATGCTACCCACACTGGTTAGCTTTACTCCTTCCCCTCCAGTCACATGCTTCCAAGCATGCAGTAACTGAATAAAAACTTTATTCTTTGTCCTATTATTCCATGTCTTACATCAGGTTTCCTGCCCTCCCTGTATTTCTTTTTGTTATCAGGAGCAAGAGCAGCACTGGTACAAACAGATTGGACTAGAGATGAAAAGACTACAGTGAAGGTTGAGAAAAGACTGAGGTTATTGAAAACACAAGAAGAAAATCTTTTATACATTCTATCATTCAACCTGTTACATGTCAAACTGCAAAGCTGGGCAGGGAGAGGTGAAACACAGTACGGGAAAATAGGAGGATACTGTAAATTGTGATTTAAATGGGGAGAGGGGGAAACAGAGAGAAATGTTCTTGGGAGTAGAAATGGTGAGGTGCTATCAGAGGGAAATCAGAATGAGGTACTGAGTTCCAAAGGAAGATGTTCTGTCTATCTGCAGCTTGCTGGCTAGAGGCAAGTTTTGAGTTTGAGAGGTAGGAGCGTGCCTCTGGCGTGTGCCATGCTTCAGCCGGATTGGATTTTGTTCCATCGGTCCCACCAGGAGGGAAATACCCATCAGATTGAGGAGCTGTCAATCTAAACACCCTCTGGCCTAAACATGCACTGATCTGGGAGCTCACTTTTAGGGGTGTTTGCGTAGAATTGCTCTTAAATTGTGCAAGGCTAAGGGAGATGTGCGGTTAGTCTCATCCTCTAAACCCAGTAACTGTTAAATATGCTCCATCTCCTCTAAAAGAGGAGGCTGTGCCAGTCCTGGTAGACTTCCCTCTCCTGGCTGTTCATCTGTACTTTTTAGACTGGCTCTACATTCCTTGAATCCGAAAAGTTTTGTGCAAAGACTTTGTTTAAAAAAAGAAAAAAATGAAAAGACAAAAAAAAAAAAAAAGTAATTGATTTACAGGTAGGATTTAACTGCAAACTTGCCTGGTTTTCTGGTGGGCTCCTGTCCGGGCTTTCATGAGATACAGCCACGAGGAGGTACAGAATGTGAGTTGTGCTTGCTGGAGAGCCCTTCTGGGGCTAAATCCCAAATTTAGGCCTGCTTTACTTTTAGTTTTTTGCTTCTGGGCTGACTCTGCTGGGCTGCTAGAGAGTCTGTGTCTTCCTGGCCAGATTTCTACCTCTTGGAAAATAAGGGCCCCCAACTTACCTGTTTTCAGACCTTCAGGACGATTGCTGGCCCCGCCACGTCCTCTATTTCAAACACTCTTTCTTTAGCATCATCCTGCTTGTTTACTTAGTTTAGTCATCTGAGGTAACTGGGTCTGATGGATTTGTGGCACAGACCACCTTAGAAATGCCTTATGTATTAAATGCAGATAGTCAAGGGTAGATTTGTTCAGTTAACAAAAGTCATTAGGTTGATGCCAATGTATTTCTTCCAGAGGGGCGGGAAACCCTAAGAGGTACCCACAGAGAGGCACAGCAACCTGAAGAGCTCCATAAAAGGTGCCGGGGTGGGATAGAAGGTAGCTTGGCAATCAGAGCCCAGTGAAAAGAGATCTCCTTATGGATTTATACCTTACCTGACCTCAGGCAGGATTTTTGCTATTTACAGCCTGTTCTTTGCATTTTAAATATTTGCCCGTTCCTTAGCAGTGGTGCCGTCATCAGGTATCTGTGATCATGAAAGTGGTAACACAGACTATGTCCTATGCCTGTGAAAGACTCCTCAGGACAGAGACCTTGATTAGGATGTGGAGAGCCGTTGGATTCGGGCGATCGTAGCAACCTGTGTTTCCAGAGTAGAGTTTTGTACAAATTGAGCGTTTCTCTTCCCCTCCAAAGTTTTCCCTTAAGCTCTACAGGAAGGAAGCTGGTTATAATGCACTCTTGAGGCAAATGGCACGTGTCTGTGTGTCTTGGGTGGCTCTCATGAATTATGGAAGAAGGATTTATGTGAAGCAGTAAGGTAGGAACTGGTGTTTTCTCAGGTTCTGAAATGGTTTGGGGCAGGAAACAGCCCTTAATTCCCCTATGTTCTTTAAGTAGCATGAAGACCCCACAACTTCTGCACGTTAACTGCATTGGGTAAAGAGATGCCCTTAATCTGTAGCAACACACACAAAAAAAATCCCTTAAAGCTGTGCTTTGAAGGTGGAAATTAATTTATTTGTGATATAAGCAAGTCCTCATTAGGGGCTGAAATTGCTGGAAGCATTAAACAGACATGCTGAGACCACCTACAGCACCAGTATTCCTCCAGGCTGATGTGACTGGTAATGAAAAGGGGGACGAGCGATGCTGTGACTAGTGAACTAGTGGTATGGCATCTGAACTAGTCTATACTGGCACTCTTGACTCTGCAAGTAAACCGGTTTTGAGAATAAAGTAAACTTATCAGAAATGTTACCTTTCTTACGAGAAAGTATATTGCTCGAAGAGCGGTTCAACAGATTGTTTGTCTTATAATTCAAGTTTCTTTTAGAACCAAAAAAGGTTCTTGCTGGTTAATCATATTCTGCCTCTAAAATTAGTCCACCACCCCCACTTTTCTTTAAGGAAAAAAAAAAACATTTCCAAGTTCTAGTTTTGCAGGTTTGCATTCGTTGACTTCTTTGTCGTTATGCCTTCTTTGGGCATAACGTTTCTAAAATTTTCTGAAAGCACTTAAAAATGTGAAAACCTGGAAAGGTCTCTTTCAGAGAGATAGATCTAGATCTGTACCGTGTTGACAGGTTTGAGTTATGTGTGGGTGTTACCTCACACTAATGAGGATAAATGTGATATCCCACATCTGAAACCAAATGTTTCCTCTTGTGCTCCCTCTCTGTCTGAACCTGTCAACTGCAGTATGTCAAATTTGATGGTTGCATTATGAAAGGAAAATATATCAGCAGAGCTGTAGATAAATCAGGTGACAAGGTACAAGTTTTAGGCTCTCATGTGAATAACAGTCATACCATTATAAACTGATGTTCTAATTTTTTTAGAAACTATATTAATAGGTGTGAAGAGTCCTCCTTCTCAGTTTGTTGTTCTTCCCGTAAAGTATGGAAGAAATAATAATGCCGTGAGTGGAGGAGGGGTGGGGTTAAAATACTTGGATTAACTATTTTGTCGTTTGTGATTTTGTATTGGCAGTGGGTGCTGTAACATCGTCTCTGCCCATTTGTCCTTCGGCGAATTAACCTTTGCACCACAGCTTGAGAACATGAGTGAAAAAAATAGCTCCACCAATACCCCGTAGGCTCCTACTTCTCTAGGCATGAAAAAGGAAGAAGCAGCTTTTTAAGAACCCATGTTGAGAAACAGCCTACGCATCCCCCAGCCCTTGTTTTAGTACTTTTCCTCTCTTCTTAAATTTATTTTGATTTTTGTCTTCAGTCATGGAGATTTGCCTTTTATTTTTAAAGGAGACTTTGTTTCTTCCTTCATTCTTGGTAGCTTCTCCAAAGCAGAGAAGCGTCTAATTGTGACTTCCCATGGGAACGGGGTTTTTTGGGAGTCAGAGGTGCCTTGGGAAGGAACTTATTCCTAGAAACTGCAGGATTTGACAGGATGTCAAACTTGGTGTTGATAAGGGAAGACAAACAAAGTCTCAGTAGCCATCTGAGCTGCAGAGAGAAATGCAAGAGGCTGTGGAAGACCTCCCATCAGAGGCGACAGAGCTTTCTGGTCTCAGATGGATGAAATCCTCAAAGCAACTCCTCCGTCTCTGGGGATTTTTGCTGTTGAATGAAAACTAAAGCAGGCATATTGATACTGTCTGTGTTCCTCAAGACATCACCTTGCTGCCTTGTGCGGGTTATCACAGCCTTTGCCCAAGTTTTGTGACGTCATAAGATTTTATCAAGGGTAAGTTGGCCAACGCACTTACCCTTGTCCTCACTTCTGAAGGTGTGCTGGAGTGCATCACTCTTTTCTCTCCTCTTTGCCTTTTCCTAACTGTGCAGTTATGTGGTTTTTTTTTCCCCTAACTGGACAATGATCGCTGTAGAATCTTGGATGCTATGTGCAGTCATCTGCAAATACTGCATCCAGTTTATCTTTGTGTCATTCTCCTCTGACCCCTCTTTTGTCTCTTTCTATGGACTACTCATAAGGATCTGATTTAATGGGACATAATTGCTCTTCTAGCCCTGGGCTCTTCTGAGACAGTTCCTTCTCAGAGAAAGGATTTGGTAGGACTGGTTCTTTTAAATGAAAGAGAAATGGAGAACAGAGAACCATTTTGCGTTTAAGTAGGCTAAATGACTTTGTTCCCAAGTGCAAGTCCAGAATAGCAAAATGGGGGCAGTAGTGCTGCTGCCTCGGTGGAGAGAGTGCATCGTGTCTCTTGACCTGCACCACATTTATTTTTATATTGCTATACACTGTACTTGCAAGAGGTCCCTTGCTTTATTACAGCCTGCTACTGTTATCATTGCGAAGTCCAAATGCATGAGCTTCTCCTGGCCTTGCTGGTATTCACCAACACTTATGATGATCATCACTCATCTCAAAGAAAACCGTACTGAGGGTTGTGTTTTTGTTTTTTCCCCCAGCTTTGGTGAAAGGATGCTGGCTGGAACAAACTTTATAAACTCTTTAGTCTGTTTTTAATTTGTTTAGTCTCTGGGGCTCAGAGTGAATATGTAGTCAAATCCAGAGACATTGGCTGAACTCTGTGTCTGCTGGGGCGTTTTGGGTCAGCATCACGCTCCGAGATCATACCCAGAGAGAGGGAGTTGAGCCCGTGTAGGTAGGGACTTGCCTGGCTGCATACTGGGTTTTGTCATGTATGCCCAAGTAGTATCCTTGCTTGACATCCTCAAGATGAGTGGCCCTTCAGACCACCATGAAATTCCTAACTTTTTGGTGTAGGACCAGACAGTTTTGAGTGCTCTTTCCAAATATATTCCTGATAATGTAGCTAGATCCTCCTGATATACATTCCTACCTTTCTGCATCTCCCAAGGACACTGGGGAAGGTAAGAACTGCATCCATTGCAGTCAGGGCTTTTCTAACACAATTGAGGCAGTTCTGCTTTTAAGACTTACTCTGATTTTCGGTTTGGTTCTTTTTTTTTTTTTTTTTTTGGGCCCTGCCTGAGTCTCCAAGCCTCTGCTCGAGGGGGTTGGATCTGCCTTCCCAAGCAAATGTGAAAAAGAGCATCTCATTGCACAGGTGTTAGATGGCTCTTGAGGTTGGAGACCATTTACTCAGTGTCCATAAGGAGCACTGTGTAGGCAGGAATCAATTAGGCATTTATGGCAAAGTGGGATTTTCTGCACAGCATGCCAACAGATTGCGAGCCTCTGAAGAACCTGCCTTCCACAGGACATGCCATTAGTTTTGTGAAAATGTAACGTGGCAGGAGTTTCTTCTTTGCACTCCTCTGTTTAATTTTTGCACTGTTTTTTCCCTTTTTTTTTTTTTTTTTCTTCATAATGCTGTGATAGAGTTGGGCATGAGAGGTACTGCTCCTCACTAAAATCCTGCAGCCTTAACCGGCTTCCCAGTTGAATTTTTGTTTTTCCATGGGGATAAGTGGTTTAGTGGTCACCGCTACTCTGGGAAACTTTCAATCGCTTGTCAGCAATCCCACTCCACATCTCCCATTTCCAGTGCCGAGACCATTACATATCGGGGCAAGACCATTTTCTAAGGATCTCTGCGCTTAAGAGATTTTCTAGGATGGATGTCTTCATTCCAAGGATTACCCTCCTGCAGAGCAGACTTCATGAGGACCCGCTGCAGGAGGCAAGGGCAGAAATAGCAGGTGTCATTCCAGGTGATCAAGACAACTCAGTAGCTGCCTGTTGGAAACTGGCCTCTCATGGCCAATGTTTTTGTAGGGCTTGAAGACCATCCCTTGGGCAATGTACTGGCATTAAAAGAGTATTCCTGGAGCTCCTTATGCTGCAAATGTGCGTATGGGCCAAAGGAGCAAGGGAGGTTATCCACTGGGTTCCTTAAAATGTGCTGTCAATAGGTGTTTTCACATCTGGCACTGCATCCCCGCTGTCTCACAAGTCCTGGGGAAGAGTCTGTTGGGGCGAGGAAGGGTTGAGATCTCCAAACACTGCTGGTTGCTTCTCTTTCATTACATACTCACTTTTTGGTTGGTATATCTCTCAGGGATTTCCGTGGAGTTTAGCCCACCTATTTTATTGCAGAAGATGAGGTTTGTTTCTAACGCTTAGTGGATGCTTTGAGACTGTTTTGTGGCTAGCCTCAATATTTGCAAGGAACTCGGTTATGTCACCTTGAGACCTGCTTGTATTTTAAGGTAACAATTTTTATTATTTTGGGCATTTTTTAGTAATTGTACTTTTTTATCATTTGCCCGTAATTCCAGTCATGTCCCTGACTAGGCATGTGATGAAAAAAGACAACTTAATACATAAGTTTATATCAACTATGTCCTGGTCTACTTGGAAATACTCAAAGCATCCCAGTGTAATTTCTTAAGTGGTATAATACCCTCAGGTTAATACCCTGAGAGTATATTTCGGAACTGGCAGCGTAAGAACAATAAAAAGACTTCCATGACTTGGCAGTTGCATGCTTTTTATGGATGCAGTGGGAAAACTGCGTGCTCGAAAAATCACTGTAACTTACGCACTGGATCAAAGAAGCAACCGTACATTGGCTGCAGCAGTCTGGTCTCCATCGAAATCTACTTCAGCATTTAACCCAGGGCTTTATGCATCTTCATAGGTTTTTGTGAACTGTAAAAGTTACAAAATCTGTCGGTATAAAGTTGGAGCAGAAACCTGCTTGTTTATCTTTGGGGATTTTCTTAACTATCGCTTACAGAAATTGAGTGCTATTCCAACTGCTTCCTTTTGGTGTTATTACAATTCATACTAAAATGTGATTTTTCTCCCCCCTCCCCCCCCCCCCCCCCCCTTTTTTTTTTTCTGGAAGTCAAAATTGTGGTTATTTATTACTTATAAAAATCCACAAGTATTTCTTGCTAAGTATTTTTACATAAGTAGGTCAAAGGTGGACTTCACTGTGCGGCTGCAGTATTTGGGTTTGCAGTATTGGGACCACATGTCAGCACCATTACACGTGTTTGTTTCTATATTCTTCCAAATTTTTATTAACTTCAAACCTGCTTCTAGCAGTCTTCCAGGTTATGATAAATGGCATGTTCAGGTGCTGTGTTCATTTACTGTGTCAGTGTTAAAGAGCCTTGTGTATGGCCTGTCTCTTAGAGAAACTGAGTCGCATGCTGTTCTTTTCATATACATATTTTCATATCTTCCACCGTTACCATCTAGTTATTTTATCTTACAGGGTCTTAATAATTGACTCTTCTGCAAGTAGTATTTACTAGTATTTACTCATACTAGTGACAGAGAAGTAAATATATGTTGTACTTATTTCATGAAATGTTCATGAGATCAAATAGGATATGAAATTATGATTATCACAGTGGCAGTGTTTCATAGGCAGTGCTCATGATTAAAATATAGTTTGATATTCTGTATAAAGTAATTATTTTCAAAGCTGCGGAACTAACTTTTAACAGTTTAAATGCAATAAGAACATAGTACTCTTAATACTGCTGCAATGTCTTGTGTGAGATATTCTTACTTACCCTCTCCTAAAAATAACTCTGACCAAAACTGCAAGTTGGTATATATTTTTTTGTAATAACTCGTATGAACCCAGCAGACTTTATTAGCAAGATTGCTGAATTGGAGCAAACCAGGGTTTATAGAAGGAAAGGTGATAGTGTTTTATAAGGGCAATGGGAAAATGCATTGTCACCTGAGCTGGGATTTAGGAAAGCAAGCCTGTATAAATCTCACAGGTATTAGAATATGAGCTTGCGAAGCAGAAATCCAGTCGGGCGGTGTTCAGAGAGGAGGAATGCGATGCTGTCTGTGACCACTGTCCTGCGACCGGCCCCTCTGCTTGCCCAAGATGCTATGTGCGGTGAGCAGATAACCTGTAGCCCACCTGTGCGTATCTTATGTACTGACCTCTTTTTAAAGAGCAAATGAACGAACAAACCCCCAAACCCTATTTAATTGATGTTAAGGAATGGCAAGAGGATGTATGTATATTCTAAGGATGTTATTTGATTAAATAAATCCTTTTCAGTAATGAAAACCTAGTATCTGCTTAGTCTAAGGCAGTATTTGGTGGTGGGGGGGAGAAAATGCAATCAAATCAGGGAACTAATGACTGCAGACCTATCAAATATAATTTCTTGTAGCTATCTAAATAATAATAATCCTTATCATCAACCAACGTCTGTCCTCATTCAAGTCCTGCTGTCAGCACAAGCTTCCCTATTAGATTTGGATGAGAGAGGACTGCTGGCAGGTTGTTAAGCAATGCTGTAAAAGTTTTAGTGTCAGGATGACCTGAAAATATTTCCATTTTCAAAATGAATGCCCAGCTTGCTTTGGTATCTGCTTGTGTTCACAGTGATTTACTACTCTTGCCATTTTCTTCATCTTAGCTTCTCTGAATCTAAAGTTCCTGGTCTTTTTGCAGTGTAGTATTGAACAAGGCTGGAGCAGATTTACCAGAAGCTCTAGTTTTCCTTGCTAGGGAGGAGTATTCAGAGTTTATCAAATAGACGTATTGTTCTGTAAATGCATTCATACAACCCGGTTTGTCTGCGGGCAGCCAAATAGTCATCTTCCCCTCTTCAGGGAAGAAAATGCATAGGTGTAACCTCTTTAAAAAGATTCCCGCTGTACAGGAAAAATAATGAAGGTATATTTTTTCCTTGCATAAGATCATAGTTGACATGCTATTTATTTTTGTATTTCTCAGCAGTCGTGCAAAGACTGCTTTGTCGACAAGGGGGTTTTATTTACAAAATAAATTGGTGAGATAAAGCCTCATTCATTTTATTAATAGCGTCTGAAAAGGGAGGCACAAATGTCTTTCTTGTCTCCCCCACTGCTCCATGAGTCCCTTTTATTGAAACTCCCACAACTGGAATGTAAAAGAAAAGGACTTTTCATCATAATAGTATACATGAAAGCGCCTGGATTTTAACCTTTGTTTCTGCCCATTAAAATACATGCCTATATAATTTAGTCTGTGCATGCAGATAGAAAGACTCTAGTGTTAGCCATCCAAACTATTATTAAAGGAACATTAGAGGCATAGTGTTCCCTTTTATTAGGCTTGATTTGCTTTGGATTGCTTGTTTACTTTGAAAGCTGATCTACAAAAAAAATAATCGAACTGTGCGAGCCCCGAGCCTTTTCTTACTGCTCTAGGTTGTATAAAGAGAGCTCAAAATAAACAGTTTGAGGGAGGGGAAGGAGAGAAAGGCTTCCTGCTTCTTGTTTAAACTGCAAAGTCAGGTCACTCCTACCTTGTAAGATTTTTTTCATTATTACTTGTAGTGGAAAATGAGAGGGTGAAAACAAGAAAATTGAGAAGAAGAGGGACTTCTAGTCCATAGACATCCAAGGTCTTAGCACTCTAATTGGAAAGTGCACCATACAAATCAGTTGAAATGGAGACGAAGAAGTTGGTTTTTAAGCGTCTTGGTGACCCTCTGCTTGACGGGGCTCCGACTCAGCCTCTCGAACCCAATCTCTGGTTTATATTCATCACGTACAATGTGATCACCGAGTGCTCAAGACCACTTCTTAGAAGGGTAAAGCGTTGCAAAGGCAGCGGCTTTTAGCTCTCCAGTGATGCCAGTCCTTCTGGGTTTGAGTTGAGTGGTGACTTAGTCATTGCTATTTCGTGCAGCAATGGGTGAAATTGAGAGACAGGCTGAGAGAGTTGGGGGTGTTCAGCCTGGAGAAGAGAAGGCTCCGGGGAGACCTTATTGTGTCCTTCCAGTCCCTAAAGGGGCTACAGGAGAGCTGGGGAAGGACTTTTTACAAGGGCATGTAGTGATAGGACGAGGGGCAATGGCTTCAAACTGGAAGAAGGGAGATTTAGATTAGATATTAGGAAGAAGTTTTTCACTTTGAGGGTGGTGAGCCCCTGGCCCAGGTTGCCCAGAGAAGCTATGACTGCCACATCCCTGGAGGTGTTCAAGGCCAGGCTGGACGGGGCTTGGAGCAACGTGGGCTGGTGGGAGGTGTCCCTGCTCGTGGCAGGGGGGTTGGAACTAGATGATCTTTGAGGTCCCTTTCAACCTAAACCATTCTATGATTCCATGAAATGGGGAAATCCAAGAACAAACCCTCTTGGTAAGTCACAGAGGCAAAATTTCTGTGTATATCCATGTTCCTTAAAGACCTCACCTTGGTTGAACATCTCTTTGCCCCAGGGGAAATTCAGGTGAGATTTCCCCTCCCTCCTCTTATCAGTGGCCAAAAACTCCCATGGATTTGTACGGCCAAGGCTCTCTGCAGACCAGAATTTTGACAGGGAGAAATGTGAGAATGAGTTAAAAAAAAAAAAGGGAATAACCAGGGAGGTGGGGAGACTTTTTGATTGCATTCTTCAGCAAAGTTTTTTTATTTTTCTTTCAGTTTAATATGTTGGTCCTGATTTCAAACTTCTGTGTAGCCCTGGCAGATGAGTTTTGGGTAAAAATGAGAATTTTGCTTCTAGGAAACAAATCTTGAAGATATCAAAATGTCAGGTCAATATTTGCACTGTATTCTTCTAAAATAATGGAAATTACAATGTATCCCGGCAGCTGCTATTTCTAGCGCATCTAGGCAAGACGATAATTAAATGCAATCTGAATATGTAGGGATTTAAGATTGAAAAACTAATAAAAAGATGATGTTTGCCATCCTTGTGCTAAATATTTTTATAACCTCTCAGTTCTGACTGGAAACGGCTATTTTGTGAAACGACTAGAACATGAAATAACGCTGGGTAGGCTTTCTCATATTATAAATACAAGCAGCAGCTGAGGTTTGAGATGATGCAGATCTCGAAAAGCAATAATCCTGTTGTAGTTAGGCAGTCGCATCCTTCCAGTAGAGATCCACCAGGGACTGTTTATCACTGCTGAAACGATATAAACTCTTATCTTGAAGTAGGAGGAAACTTGAAGATATTTTCTGGCTGGATTTTGGGATTTTTTTTTTTCTAGCAATGATGTATAACTTCACAGGTTTCTTAAAGTTAATTGTATTTTGTGTTGCCTGTTGCTCTTCATCTGCTCCCACCTCTTTTCTGTCATTGCTCTTGGGGAAGGATGGAGAGGTCCAGGAGCTTGTAAAAGGACTTTCTTCATAACTAGGTGAAGTCTTACTTAAATTAGCTTTTTCAGGATTTTCAGCCCAAAACATTGTGTTCTTTTGCTGTGTCCTCTTGTGGCAGTTATTTCCATTGGAAAAGTGAAGTCGAGTTATAATATTGATAAAAGATATTCAGTGGGAAATAAAGAACTGTCTGTGGCAAAGCCCTGCTAACTTCACCAGTGCAAAATGGTGAATAACTGGGGAATTTTACTGCAGACATCCCTGGGAAAATATTCCTAAGGATCATGGGGTGATTCTTGCCCCTAAACCTGGTAGTTTTCCAGTGATCCATTATGGTTTGTGGTAATTCATGGGGTAGACATGGACAGATGATGCTCCACAGTGGCTGAGAAACTGTTAGGTCCCAGTATAGACTTTTATTAGAGCCAAGTGGTCACCATGCCCTCAAATGACAACTATCTCTAGACATCTCCTTTAAACCCTGGTTTCCTGTGTTAAAATTTGGACTGAACTAAATCCATGGAAGATTTTTTTTTAAGCAAGGAATGTGTTTGTTCCCAGTCAGTACAAGATAAGAAGAGGTGTCCTTGGTAATGTTCGTTTGGATGGAACAACTGGACTTCAGGCATGATGAATGAAAAGAAAGGAAGTTTATTTTCTGCTTTTTATCAACAGCTCCTGCTTGTTATCATTTGTCAGCTATCTCCAGGACGTTGTTTTACTTCTTGGAAAAAACAAGCCTTTTTCACGGACCCCACTTAGTGGAAAATATTTAACACTGCAGAACTAACCTCGCTCGTAACTGCTGCTCGGAGGATAATTTAGTTCCTAGTCGTGGGCTCTGTTGGCTGAACAGATCGTGATCGTCAGGGCATTGAAGCATTTGGGTTTCCTCAGGTGCTTTTGGTGGTGGTAGGGAAGACTTGAAGCACTGGGGGGTGCTGAGATGACCCAGCAGCTTCCCGTGCTGCTTTGCCCCTTTAAATTGTAATGGTAATCTCAGTGTTCAATCTTACTTTTGCAAAATAAATGTGTCTTATTTAACTGTCAAAATAAGCAGGGCTGTGTTTTCTTGGTGGAAACATGCTGGGGAGGTGATTGGGGGAATCAAATATCCAAGTATGTATCCTTAGTCACTTCTGTTTTTTTCAGAAGCCTGGAGAATTTGGGACCTCAAGGTACATACTTGGGAACATCTATTCCTGATATCAGGGAAAGCATAGCATCTTGTCTTTTCTGGTTTGTAACTGTGTGCCAGACCAGTGGCATTGAAAGGACAGATGATGGGTCAGAGCCCCTTGGCTCGGGGCAGGGTAAATAAGGCTTCTACCACAGTAGCCCAAGGGTTTGGGGGGGATTATCCTGAGGACTTTTTTTCCTCTGCAGGTGGTGATATTTGTCACCAGAAGTTTTGTTACTAGATCTTGCTAAAAGTTTGCTGCCAATTTTTTGGGGGTCTAATTCTTTACAGTCTCTGTCACTGGATCTGCAAGAAAAACCTAAAAAAACCTGTCTTACTAGTCTTTTGGAAGGTAACATGAAGCTACTTATCACTCTTACTTTTCGCTAGATTTGTTTCTCAGTCCTGTAGCGGAGCGATTATCATATGTTAGCATTCAGAGCCAGGTCCTCTGGTGACATAACCCAGCACGGTCCCATCTGTCAGTGAACTGCTGTCGCCATGCTCTAGGAGTCTGGTCCCATTCTTTTAATGTTGTTATTCACCATAGTAAGATGATCAGTAAGTTAAACGTTTCCTTAATGTTTTTGTCCTCAAATAACGCAGCTTAAAAAAGAGAATGAAAGCTCATGTCAAAGCAAAACAAAAAATGCTCATAGTAAATGAAAGCTGATGGGAGTAAATGTACTGTAGAATAATATATTTATATGTAGACTTTCACAGATGGTTTTTTGATGCTAATCAGGCCAAGTCAGTAAGAAGTAGAAAGGGTTTATTAAGTTAAGCAACAAGATAAATGACATTCCTTAGGGTGACTAGTGTCTAAACAGGTTAAGGGTTAAAAACTCTCACTGGGCTTTTGTTAACCCTAAGTAAGTGACAAGAGTGATATGTTTTATAATATAGCTTTAATTTTCCAATACCTACGAGTTAGAATTGGCATGCAATAGGCATTTTCCATAGATCTTGCATTGTATCGCAGCTCAGAGAAAAGAGATGTACTGAAAGCTTATTTCACTGTCTTGAGATTTGTTATATGCTGTATTCACAATATTATGCAGATCAGCTGTCAAACTCTGGGATATCTGAGTTAAGCATCACTCTGATCCAAGAATAGAAATCAGTAAGTATTTGCTCTTAATATTACAAGTTAGTGATTTTTAAGAGCTCCATAAGGAGTTGAAAAAATCACCATTTATGAAAGCTTACTGTAAACAACTTAATTCTCTTTCAGCACTGTGGTTGTCATTAACATCAATGTTAGGTTTTCTTATAGTCCTGTCAGAGACTTACTTAGATTGTCCTGTGTTTATTCAGGACGTTATTTCCCATAACCTCATTTTACAGAGCTATTAGTGTGAGGGGAGCCCGCCTTGCAAATTTGATTCTTGGTCAGTGCAATATGATTTAGCCTTCAGGCTTTCCCATAAACCTCGAGTAGTTTCCTAAACCTGAGGAAATCCACCTTTAAAGTACATAGAAAACCAAGTCCCACTTCCATCCTTAGGTCGGGGACTTTGCCCCGCTGTCTTGTTTGGATAGCTCATGGTGAGGTAACTGGGATTTTCAAAATGCGTGTCCGTCTGTACCCGTAGGGAAGGGCGGGAAATCTTTCCCGAGAATGAATTCCTGACGTTGTTTATAATGATTGAAAAAATCGGTTATGCAGAAAGCAAAAAAATTGTGAATGTGCCATCGTAAATCCCTCAAAATAATCCCATTAGTACAAAGGGTATCTAAATAAAAAAAAAAAAAAGTACATAGAATTTGCATTTCTCATATGAAGTCACCTCTAGGAAAAATTTACAATTAGATTTAATCTGGCAGGCTGAGAACAGAACTGTTCCAAGGTGCGCTGCAGTGAATTGAATTAAGCCTACTCTATTATTCGATTAGCCAATGACTATTCCTAAATTACCCTCCTTTCCCTCTTGGAAGCAGCAGCATCTACAGCTGCAAAAGTCTTTAGTTTGTAGTTTCTTCTCAGATGTGCTGGGGTGGGGGGGCACGTGGAGTTGGGTTTCGGTAGTGGGTCGTCGTGCTACTGATTTCGCTGTTACAAAGTGGTAAATGGAGCTTATTTCAGTTCTGCTCTCAATTGATGAAGAACTTTGTAGATGAAGATTAATGATTTCTTGCCAGAAGCCCCTCACTTCTGCAAAGAAAATCAAGATGGAAAAGAAAACAACTATGCAAAGCTGTGGTGATGACTTAAAAATGATCACAGAAGAGAAAATTTCATTACATAAACCAAGGCAGGTTAAAAAAGGCACAACCGTAGCTCACGTGTCACTTCTAAAATTTATAACTAACACACGTGAGTGCTGAATGTGTTGACTTTATACATCCCATGCTGGTGGAAGAGTTTTGTCTTAGCTGGCTAATAGTAGCGAGCTTCGGGATAAGACGACAGTTCTTACTAAGTATGTTTTTTAGCTCATCTGCTTGCTTTACCAACAAAAATAAGCTTTGCCTGTATGCTCACCTAAGTTTTGTGAGCAGAGAAGCAGCTCGGTTCCGCCCTGTCTTCTGCAGCCTCAGCAAAGCCATCAGCTGGTGTCCACTTACAGCTGAGTATTACCAGGGATGATCCCAAAGCGGGGGAAAATGGTAGGTTTTACCTTTTATGGTCAAGTTTCACTTAATTTGGCATTTAGGAAAATAGTTTGGGAATGGGTAAAGTGAGCGCATTTACTATACACAAGTCCTCAAGAATAAATCTGGGTATGCTCACACTTCATGGTGCAACACTTTAAAGAGCGCCCTGGGCAAAATGGGCTGTTTGTTTTCCTGAGCACCTAGTTGGATAAATTACCCTTTTATATGTACAAGGAATGTCAGGCAGAAAATACATATATAGAAAGTGATTAGGTGATGGAAAAGGTGAAGCTTAATGTCAGTAACTGCAAAGAAGTGGCTCTAGTGGATACACACAGTGATGGGATTTAAATGAGCTGCTGCACTCAGGAGAGAAAGGTTGGAGTTGTCATTCCTGTGTGCCCTTGCTGTGCCTCCTTGTGTCCAGTGGTAAGCAAAAAAACCCAACCCAAAATAGTGGATTTTGTTCTAGTGAGAAAGGAGTTGAAAGTAAACTGAAGAAACCATTGGCACGGCATGATATAGGGTCTTGGTTTGTCACCCAGGGCTCTGTACAATGCTGATCCCATACCAAAAAGGTATCGTGAAAGTTTAGAATGTTGTAGAGAAGGGGATGCTTGGGGATATGGAATAGTTCCAGAAAATGCCAAGAAAGAGGCAGCGAAAGAGCAAGGAGATGATAAAGATTAAAAATATTGTGGAGAAAGTGAATAGGGACTGAAAAAATGTCAGGGCTGAGGGGGGTTTCCACCATCCAAGAACTAGGAGGCACCCACAGACCTGAACAGGCAACAAGCCTCAACAGCAAAAACGCATTTTTATATTTATTTTTTTTTTTAGTAGTGAAAGTCATGCTAACAGGATACGTAAAGCCAGAAACATAAGCGGGCTAAAAGGGGGATTAGGTATATCTAAGCAGAACAGTTTCGCTCTTCTGTTGCAACCCACTGTCTTCGTTTGGTAGCGGAACAAAACCCCTCTGGGAGGAGGCTGGGAGGAGGCAGCGCGGTAACGGAACAGCTAACGTGGGAACTGGGGGTGCCATTCAGGCAGAAGGCATTTGGCGCCAGGCACGCCATGGAAAACGTTCGCACCTCTGCTGTTCAAACCTAATAATACGAGGGAAATGGAAGTTTGCTATAGAAGTTGTAGCAATTCTGGGTGTTTCATGCTTAAGGAAACATCAGTCGAACTCCGTACGCTAATTTCACGTAAGCAATCCTTTACGAAGTCTATAAACTCTTTTAAATTTCAAGTATGAATATATCCTGAAGGGAATACGCATTCTGCAAAATTGTAATTTTAGTAATTTGGCTCAGTTATTTCCTTCTATGGCACTTATTTTACTATCTTTGCTACGTGCAGGGTATTAAGAATATATCATTGATGGCTTCTGAGACTGTATCATTGCTCCTCAATGGGTGTTCTTTCTGGTCCCTTGAAAATTTTCAAGCGTAGGCTTCTGAAGAAGGCAACGCTCTAAGAACCGAAAGGCAATACATTTGTTTTGCTCTTGGCGTGGATTAATGGCTACTGTGTTTCTTTTGAAATAAGTGTTTTACCACCATTTCCCCCCCTTTTTTTCCCCTTCTCTGGTTAAGCCTAATGATTACCACGTAAACTTGTCCAGAACAGGTTGGGAGCAGGTGCGAACTTAACTGTTCAACATCATAGCATCATATCAGGCTATAATGAGAAAAAAATTAGCTTTCCCCATGGCAGGAGATTGCTAATGTGCTAAAATATTACTGCTGATCTCTCCAGACTGCTTTGATTTCTAACATCATTCTGTCATACAGTCAGGACTGAAAGCTATGAAAACGCCCTGTTTTTTTTTTCTTGTGATGTTGAAGTTCTCCACATCATGAAAATCGAACAGGCCAGAATGAAGAAAATAGGATTTTTTCTAAAATTGCTCATTGCTACCATGTGTCACAGCTTCAGTAGTTTAACTGGCGGTTGTCTCACCCTGGTGAAGGGAGTGTTGCTTGCCAGAAGACCATGACTTTTATCTGCTTTACAGGTCAACCTAAATTAAATCCTTTGAGGGCTTAAAACACATCGGCTCTGTGAATTGTGCCTCCCCTGTTCCAGATGGTGAGTTTTGCATAAAGTTTTGCTGGGCTGCTGACTTTACCAGGCATGCTGCCTGGAGGAATGGTCAACCCAGCCACTCTTCAAGGCTTTCATCACTGAAATAGTGTGAAAACTATTCTTTGCTGGTAGGGAGAAAACAACTCATTTGGAGAAGGCTAAAAGTCCCTGTAAGTCTGGGGTCTGGAGACCTGCTTCTGCTGACTGAATTTTTGCCCTGTATCAAGTGACATTTCCACCCTTCAGGCCCCACAACTCCGTGGGTGACTAATGACATAGTGAAAAAAGAAAAGAACTGGGAAACCAGGGATGTTCCTGGTGTATCAAAAAACGACAGTGCCCTTCTAATACACTACTGGACAGAAACAGTTCATAGAATTCTTTTATGAAGTTTCAACCATAGCTGACTCGGGACTTGGGATTAAAACTTTGTTCTTTCCGAATTTAAAGGC
The DNA here is from genome assembly GCF_965231255.1 of Vanellus vanellus. Classification (NCBI taxonomy): domain Eukaryota; kingdom Metazoa; phylum Chordata; class Aves; order Charadriiformes; family Charadriidae; genus Vanellus; species Vanellus vanellus. The sequence continues at coordinate 40,808,912 of NC_138912.1, read as the reverse complement.
CACTTACTGAAGAAGTAGTGCTCCCATCTTGTCTTCTACATCATTCCCAGGAAATGGGAATTATTAGTTGTGGTGAGTTCAGCTGGAGGGACTCTGCAAATTAAAAACCTTGATAATAGTCATTATCAACACCACATGCTAAGTAAATATGGATTTTCATTTGACTTGCACAGTACATATGAAATGCGCCAACCTACTGTCCCAAAGCAAGTCACTCTGTCCTGGGTGGAGGGGCATTATTATTTGGACAGTGACACTTTGCGGGTTTGTGTATGGTTACAACAGGGCAGGTTAGAGCTTCTTTGCAATTCATCAAATTTTGATCTTAAAAAAAAACCAAAACACCAAAAACCCCTCAACGACCTGCAGACCATTTCAACATACCAAACATCTGGCTGGATGGGAGCAGTACTAACACTTTTTACTCTTTGGCTAACTGATCTCTGGCTTTGAGGATATCCACATTTTTCCTCTACAGCCTTCCTGAATGCCCTCCTATCTGTGACTTTGCCACGTGGTCTTTAATGCATGTTTTTTCTTCATCTCGTGTTATATTCCAAATTTCCTGGTGTGATGGAGATTTCCAGCAGAAGCCTGTAAAGGACTTTTCTTGTACAGTAACCAAAGTATTGAATGTAGAAATGAACTTTATTTTTTTTTTAGCTGGTAAAATTAGTTATTTCATGAGAAATACTGTTTGATATACAAAGTATATCAGTGTTCGACTTGATGTCTGACTTGGTGCTTTATTAGTGTCCTTCCTATTGAAGAGCGCATTAGCAGCACCGTAAAAGCTGGACCCTGCAGGCTCCTTCCCCCAGTGCCTGTGCTGCTCAGTAGGTACCTTGGGGAGCAGTTTTCAGCACCCACGGAGCCCCAGGCAGTTGCCTTTGTGGTGGGCTAAAAATTCTGCTCCATAGCCTTGCTCTGCTGATGCTTTTCCTGCAAAATTAACCTAGTTTTTTAGGCAGACTACCCTACCTATGAATTGGACCCGCTGCGTTTAATTCTGCTTTCTCCAAGCGATGTTTGTACAGACATAAGGTTTCTCTCATCCCAGAAGAGGTAGGTGTTTTGTAGGAATAGTAATTTTTTCAGTTTACTTTGTAGTAAACTTTGGGGCCCAGTTCTCAAACCTGAAGGCCTGAATTGAGGTGCTTTAATATCTGCGTAAGTGTTGTAGGGTTCCCGCGGTGTCTTCCCAGCCTCATTCCCCACTGCTAACCCCGCCACCTGGCTTACAGCACGGACTCCCTGCATCACCCCTTCTTGTCATCTTGGCAAGACCAGTCTTCCTCTGTACCCAGAGCCTCAAAAACACAATGTGTCCTGAACTGCTGTTATTTTGAAGCCAGCTGGAGAGAGAGAGGAAGGGGACTTCGGGATCCATGACACGCCACTGAAACAGCATCTTGCACTTGGGAGTCCTGCCCAGTTTTCCTGCCCTTGCCCAGTGGTATTTACCAAAATATAACCTGATTCTTACAGCATGAGAGCAGCCAGATAACATTGTTGACAAGTTTTAACAAAGATCTCGCCGGAGATTTTTTTAAATCCTTCCTATTTTCTTCCTGCTGTAATTGTAATAGTTCCCCCCTTAGCTGTTGTTGCTAAGCTGCCCTAAGAATTTGCATTTCAAAGCAATCTGAAACTGTCTTAGTTTAAAGAACAACCTCAGCAAAAGCAATTCCATAACCTAAAACAGGAACAGAGCTGAAACAATCCCCGGTTCGTTCACTGTATTAATCATGCCAATGAACAACTATTTAGGCTGCTAGGTGAACCAGAGGAATCCATTTTATAAGATGTGCAAAATTCTCCCATCACCTATCCAGCGCAGGTTAATAACCTCAAAAAAGATTTTGTTTCGCAGCCAACACAGCTAAGGCTTGCAGGGAGGGGAGGGGAAGGTAATGCTGGCGTCAGAAAAAAGGTGGTTTAAGTTTGTCTTTCAAAAGATATTGATTCTTGCACTGTGGAAGCCTGGAGAGTAGTGTCGTACCATGTGGGACGTGTCTTCTGAATGAGGGGGGAAAACCAAGCTCAGTAAACAGATAGAGCAATTGAGGAAAACCGGCAAAGACGGAGAGAAAGGGTCTTATTGAATACTGTAATTGATTGGCAGAATGCTATTGGTAATAAAGTCATTTTACCTGCTTTAGTGTAAAAGGAAGGCAAGGCTTGTAAGAGAAATTCCTTGTCAGATCAGCTGAGGAGCTTGGGGTATGGAGTCTCTGGACCATGTAGGTGCTCGGTTTTAGCATCAGCCTTGGAATGAAGAAGAAATATAACAAACATGCACAAAACCATGCCAGTGAGTAAACAGTAAGCAGGATGAAGGAGTAGGACCAGAGAAAAGGAGGCTGAGGGGAGACCTTATCGCTCTCTACAACTACGTGGAAGGAGGTTGTAGAGAGGTGAGGGTTGACCTCTTCTCTCTAGTAGCAAGAGATAGGACAAGAGGAAACGGCCTCAATTTGCACCAGGAGAGGTTTAGATTGGAAATTAGGAAGAAGTTCTTCACTGAAAGGGATGTCAAGCACTGGAACAGGCTGCCCAGGGAAGTGGTGGAGTCACCATCCCTGGAGGGATTTAAAAGACGGGCAGACGTGGTGCTGAGGGACATGCTTTAGTGTTGGTTTTGGCAGTGTTAGGTTGATGGTTGGACTTGATGATCTTCAAGGTCCCTTCCAACCTAGACAGTTCTGTGATTCTGTGACTCGGTGGCATGAGCAAGCCAATACTGCCTTGGCAAGGAAGTTAAAACTAAGTCTTCAAGGCCGTGTCCAATGTGATTCAGCAGAATGCCGAGGGTGCTGTAAATCTGGGGGTTTAAGTGCTGTAAATCTAGGGGCTCACCAGCACCCACAGGGCCTTGTGCCCAGAAAGCACAGCACTTCCCTAAAGCACCAAGGGGATTGTATTTCATCTTAAAAGGAACAAACCAAAACCCGATTGTCTTGGCTTGGAAAAGACATTTATTTTTAGAAGCAAACAGGTTTTATGCAGACAGTTGAATTAATATGCTCAGGTTATAAGTATTCAAAGCATCTGTTCTGAGTGATCTGCAGACCAAGAATTAGTCAATGGCTCCCTTTGTGAATAATCCTTAGTGAATGTATATTAGGCAATTTCACAATCTTTTCATCAGTAATGCAGGTAAAAATCATCCAGTTTGTTTTGGTATGCATTATTGTCCAAACCCTATGGAAGGACCTCATGGCCGAAGATTTTATTGTGCTCTCAAGTTCCTTTTGCTCAGAAAGAAGTCGCATTTTTTCCTGAGGACTTGCACTCCATTATCTTGGCTTCCTTTTATGCGTGACAGACCGTATGCCAAGTCTTGTTTATAGTACATTTGGGTGCTGGTACACCCATCTGACAGCGTAAATCAGCTCTTCTCTAGAACAGGCGTTGCAGGGAACGGCTGCCCTGAAACAGCAAGGTCTGCATCAGCGTGCCTGCGCTCTGCAGGAGTCGCATAAAAGCCATATACAGAAGTGAGCCTCAGGCTTCTCATTCACCTCTGTTCACCTCTTTTCATTACTTAGCCCAATCTGCTGTGGCTGTAGGGCTGCCGTAGCTCTTGGTGCTCAATTCGGAGGTGAACGAGACCAAGGATGATGTGGCTGGCAAGATCTCATGGGACTGTGAAGCCTTTCTCTGTCCCATTTCTCATACCATACCTCTGCATGAAATCTCTTTTCTTCGTTTGAGGTTGTAGAGAGGTGGGGGTCGACCTCTTCTCCCGAGTAACAAGTGACAGGACAAGAGGAAAAGGTCTCAAGTTTCACCAGCAGAGGTTTAGATTGGATATTAGGAAAAAGTTCTTCCCAGAAAGGGTTATCAAACATTGGCACAGGCTGCCCAGGGCAGTGGTGGAGTCACCATCCCTGGAGGGATTTAAAAGATGGGTAGACGTGGTGCTGAGGGACATGGTTTAGTGGTGGTTTTGGCAGCGTTAGTTGATGGTTGGAATTGATGATCTTCAAGGTCTGTTCCAACCTAGATAATTCTATGATTCTTGTCTTCAGTTTAGCCTGAGATGTGCAAAGGTGCTCCCACCTCGGTGACCCTCTCAGCCCACTCACCAGGTCTGTTGCACAATGTGATGATGGGGGGCCACCTTGGGTTGTGCAAGTGCTGTTAAGAGAACCTCAAGGGCACCTCCTGTGCACCTGTAACTTGGCTGGAAGGAGGTCATGATCAGCATGGTCCTCTCCTCTCGTGTAAAGGACAGTGTGTGTGCTTGTGTGCAAGGAAACCAAAGCATCTTTTTTGTTTAATGCGCTTATGTTTCTGTCGTTCATTAACTGCTTCATATTTTTCAGTGGGTCAGGAAAAAATGGTTTCTTTTAGAGGGAGAAAAAAACAGGTGCAGAAAGGCATTTTCTTTTCTTCCAGCTATTTGAAGATGATACAGGAGTTTGGCTTTGAAAATATTGGTAGGCTTAAAAATGCCTTCATCTTTCATGTGTAAGAAAGAAAACCCGTCTCTGACCTTCTAAGTACCTTTGTTTACTTTTTGGAGGGTACTTTAAAGAAAAAGAAAGGAAGATTTAAGAGGAGTTTGCTACTTAATGGGTAGATAAAGTAGCTGATGAGTTGAGACTGTTACTTTCTCAGCCAAAAAATAAATGGCACTAGGCACCAACATTACACCTGAAGAGCTCTCAAAAGCAGCTACCAAACCCATAGGTATTGGTGGGTGTTTGTTCTGGGAGGGCTGATAACGTCACCTAATAATGGCCGTGTCTTTTCAACCACATCAGCAACGTCACTGCGGTGATTCATCCCATATTCTCTAATATTTCTGGCTAGCGTGGGGATGATTTGTTTTCTTCAGGCATCAAGGTAATTTGTAGAGGTGTTTAATAGCTGATTCAGATTTGAGTTGGCAGCAATTCCACTCTTTCAGAAGACATTCAGAATTGCTCGGTTTGTGCCCTTTCAGAAAAAGACCCAAACCCATACAGAAACAAACCCCCAAAACTTGTGGCAAGCTGTAACCATATGGTTTATAAGTTCATGTTTTTAAGTGGATTTGTATACTGAATATAATCGAGCAGAAAATCTGTGCTTTGCTTGGGTGTGCTGGAGATAAAAGTATGCAGGCATTATTAGGCTGTTTATTATGTTTTTGTTTTTTCTGGAAGATGCTCATTTCCAGTTTCTCAGAAAACATGGGCTTCTGTCTTGCATATTAACTGAAGAATACCGTTTTTTCCTGCAAGGAGAGAGGGTGGTGAGCTGTCTGCAGATCTGGGGGTTGGGGTTAGTGGTGGCAAATGGCTGTACATCATCCTGGAGTTCGCTTTCGGTTGTAGGTACCTAGGGAGGGACGGAGGATGTATTGGATTCATCAGCAGGGTTGATCGGCTGAAAATGTTTGCTTCACCAGGAATGAAATTCAGGTCTTTGTACAAGAGTGAAGCAAGGAGCTCTGTTATCTTTTTGATTATTCTGAGTTAAATTTTAAGCTCCCTCCTACTTCTTTGCATTATTCGAAGTCTTGATGGAGCCGGGCATTACTTTGTCACCTGAAATCCTTCTGGGACACTTGTGCTGAGTGCTTTCGATGAACTGAAGCACAAGTATGGATTTTGGATCATCTTCACCCTACTGTGAGTAACACCTCCTGTCTTAAGTTATCTTATATTTCACACTATATTTGTGAAACTTCAAAAGTTTCTAAACTTTGAGGACGAGGCATATGAGGAACTATCTATCCTTCCATCCTCAATCCCCGGCAGCTCTTTCGGACACAAGCTAACACAGAGTCCCAAAACCAGCCAGCCACTGGCTGATGTTAGCATGCAAGTGCAGCAGTCATGGATGGAAATTGTTATGTTCTTCACTTCTCGGAGCACTCAAGACAATGACCTCATCAAGCTTCAGGAGGATGAACGAGGCATTGTGAAGAGAGACGAAGCTGCTAGTCCAAAATTGCATCTTCGCTCCCGAAGGATGCTTGGCAATGGTACTGATAACCCCGAAGCAGGGGAGAGCAGAAAACCAGCCAGATGGAGAACTCCTGCAATGCAGAGGCATTATGCTGATGTAAATCTACCCAATTCAGACTTATTTTGTTTGAGAAAAATGATAGCTCGCCTTCCTAAATGTCTAAAGTGTTCCCAATGAGAGAGGCTTCGTGTAGAGGGTGCACGGAAAAATCTCCATATAGGTGCACGGAAACAGTTTTCTAACTCAGATAAATCCCAAGAGAGCGAAGGCATGACCTAAGTCTTGCGTTTGACCATCATGCCAGGTGTCTGGTGAAGTTTTATATTAGGTATTTAGTTCCTGATTATTTTGTAAAGCAGATTTACTGAAATTTCTGACACCATGTTTTGAACCAGGTTGCTCAGTTATTTGTCTCTTCTGACACCTCTTTTAATGAATTTTTTGTTGTAATTCAGTGTCCATGTGTTGAATTTCATTGTCTTTGCACCAAGCTGCTGGTATTTGCATTTGAATTGCTTTCCTGGGACTGTCCAAACTTTAATTTTCAATTTTACAATTCTTTTGCAGTTAGAGATAGTGGAATGAATAAAAGATGAAAAATTTGCTGGCTCTGTTTTTTACCTTTACGAATACTGCGTTTCTGAAAACTTTCAAAAGAAAGGTTAGCTGTGTTTGTGCGCCTTTATTTCTGCTCTTCAAATAACTTGAGAGGCCAGAAATGACAGCACAAGGCAGAAGGTAATGGCCGATACTGAGGACAGCTGGGAGTACATAAGATAGATTACGAATTTCGGGGCAAAGATCACTCTTTCGTCTGCATACGTGCCTGTTGTGCTGAGGCTGGCGTGTTGTGTTGCATAAAGGTCTGAGTCAAACCGCTTCTGTTTCTGTAGGATGTTTTAGAAGATTTGAATGACACAACCCCACCCCACCCCTTTTTTTTTTTTTTTTTTTTTTTTTTTTTTCACATTGAGTAATGATACTGTCAAACATGGAGGAAGAAAGCAAAGGGAAGATTTTCGGTAGTGCTGAGTACTGACTGCTCCGGTCCTTAGAGCTTCATTCAGCAGCTGAATGCACAAAGTAGGTATTTTAGTAACCTATAGCAGATATGTTTGTTTAATTAGAGAAAATGAGGCTACTGGACATCAGGTAAGAAGACCACAGTGAAAAAAAAAAAAAAAGAGAGGGTCTCTGTTGCCATCCGTATGTATTGCGTTAGTGCCCAGGCTTCGCCAGCTGCATAGCGCTGGGAATTTACAGGAAAGCAAGTTCAATGCATCAGTGACAATTCAGCACAAGAGTCAGTAATTCGGGCTGGTTAAGTAATGGTAATGTGGTCTCAAATGACCAGAGTGGCTGTTTTGGTGAGTTAGCTTTATTGATATGTCTCCCTAAATGCTCCCATTACTTCTTGTATCATTTTCCTTCATTCAAAATAACTTGCCCTTTGGCTTCCTTCAGTAAACGTGTGCGTTGATTAAATAACCTCCTACGTAAGTCCATCTTTTGCACAAACTGGGGTTATCGATGTACCTGTTACAGTCTTTTTCTTTTAAGTTTAGCTTTTTAGAGGCTGCATCTTCTCCCACCCCTTTGTTCTCCTGAACAAATGTTTAGTAATTCACAGCAGCCCCTGCTAATTTACCAGGGGAGCATGATTGTGAACAGCAACAGCTTCTGACAGTGACGCTGGAGATAATACCGCCTCTCCTCTTTTCTCTTCTTTTCCTTCACTTCTGTTGACCAGAAGAAAGCACGGCAACGAACAGAGACTGTGTATCCTGACTTGGGTCCTTAACAAAGTTTTTAGATCCTCAGGTTCTGGTTTTCCCATTGTTATTTGTTGTTGCTATATATTTTTTTTTTAATTTAAAATTGGCTTCATATCAGTGAGTGTTGTTTATTTCCCTGAAGGATTAGCTTTTTATAGGCTCTGGACTTCCTGAAAGGTGTGCTTGTGTGCAGTGCGGATGGAACCTATTCTCTTTGTGTTGTATTTATTCCTAGCGGGTGCTGCTGGCTCCTTGTGCCGGACACCAGCATCGCCCCAGCACCCTTCCCGCAGGAGCAGCGTCCCAGCCCGGGCAGAGGCACAGCGTTAGCGCTCCGGGGGAGCCTGTCGCTTAAAAGCAACGATTTCCCCCCTGCTTTTTACCTCACCACTTACCACATCCTCGAGAATTTAGAGAACCTTAAACCAGCTCGGATGGCAGTTGCATTTTTGGATTTCATCTTTGGGATTTTAATTTTCCCCAGGAATAAACTGAATGCCCTTTGCGCTGTGAGTAGTTTTCTGTCTGCAATGAAAGCAGGCTCATTTTCCACAGGACCTAAAAATCATTTCCCCACTAGTTCTAATTAAGCAGTGTTTGCACTTGAAATCAGGACTGTTTATACGAAATTAATGTTTTCAAATGTGATTAAAAAGCAAATAGTTGAATATAATCTCTGCAAACTAATGAAAAAGAATAAAGTGGAATGGTTTAAACCAGCTTTGTTTACACTCCAGAGTTACTTTGTATGCATATTCACTGCTGGCTACACTTTTCCACATCTAATTGCTCTTTTTCTGCTGAAGCAGCTGATAAGCAGATTATACACGTTCCGTTTAAAGAAACAAAATGTTTTATAAAAACGATAAATGCTTATCCCAACCTTCATTTTTACTTTCTGTCCTTCCAAGGTTGAGCCCGGGGTCAAGAAGCGACAAGGCAAGGGGTTGTGTTAGTAGTAAGCGTTGGTGAAAACCTGCTCTCTCATCATGATATGAGCTTGCTGGTGGTTTTAAGGACAGGCAAATAATTCCCACTTTCACTGAAATGCAGTCACCGGCATGTGTCTCCAGCCTGAGAGAAGCCGAAGCGCGATAGTTGTCTTACTGGGGTTAATGTTACGAGACCCTGCAAAGAAAGTGTGCTAATTCACTTAGTCTTTTTTTTTTATTTTATTTTATTTCCTTCCTGGAACAGAAAGAGCGACAGTTTGGCCTCTCGCAGGGTAAAAACCAGAGACACGCTGATCTCCTGCAGTTTAGCTTTTCGTTTGGCAGCGGAGAAGTGTTCACAGACCTCCAGTGTTTGCTGCATTCCTCTTCCCTCTCATTTTTCAGCGCCGAAGAGCCTTTTTTGGCAAAGCGCCGCCCTCATCCCAAGCCCCAAATCTGCGAGTGGGCGTTGGGTGCTTTGTCAGAGGGCAGACGGAGGCAATGACCTCAACGGCTCTGTTAGATTTGGGGTGGGATACTGATGCACAGAATTACACTTATATTATTTTTGCTTTATTTATTAGTGTGTGCGGCGTGCTCCATCCTCAGGAACGAGGGTCGTTGTTCATGGAGGAGGCAAGGACAATCAGCTTGCCAGTACTTGAACTACTTGAGCGATATTGGTTACACCAGGGCTTTCTTGCCCAAGAGTTCATTTTCACGGTAATCTGCATGAAAGGAGCTGCTTAATTCTCTCTCTTTGAAATCAGTCTGCACTTGATGCCTTTTATTGGAAGAAGGAGAGCAGCCAGTAGTGGGAAGAGGGTATGGTTGCGGTGATAATATGAAGAGGATGAACTTTTCTGGGAATTGGCAGATATTCTATTTTCTTCCTCAATTAAGTAAGCAGAAGAGGCCCCTGCAAGATGCTGCAGGTTCCCCAGCAATTATTACAATAACAGTGACCGTCTGAGAGCCGTAATGTTTCATAACAATAAATAATTAACTCCAGCAAATTAACTCAAATTCTCATTCATCAGAACAACAGGGAAGAAAAGTGTTATTGAATAATCCTGAAATCAAATTTTTCAGCACCCTCCTTGCAGGGGCACTTTCTGAATTTATTTGCTGCTTTATATTAACCCCCCCAAAAGTTCTTCATTTCCAAGCACTAAAGGAAAAGTTGTTTTCTTCTCTTGCTCACCCGGGGGTAATATGTGCCAGCGCCTGAGGTTGTCAGTCGCTCCTCTTCTTGTCACCTCATTGAGACGAGTCTTTAGAAGAGATTTCCTTGTGCTAAATTTTGACTGGACTGATTTGCTCCTCCTCGGGATGCCTCATGCCATGCCCCCTGACTGCTGAGCAAAATAAATTGCGTGTGAGGGAGTATAGGTTACTGCAATATGCAGGCAGCAACCAGAGACCTCAAAATCCGTCGGCACGTGCGGGATGTGCAGGTGTAGCAGGGAGGTGTCTGGTTTTTGATGTCCTGGTGAAAGGTCCGCCAACCACCGGAACACTACGGTTCTGCTTCTTTATTAAAATAACTACTTCAGATTTACAAGTAGGATGGCTTTATTTATTCTGCTATTACATTAAGTAATGTAAGAAGTACATCTTGTGTTGCCATCTGCAAAGTGCTGGCCATCCCTGCTCTAGAGAGGCATCCAAAGCACGCGAGAGACTCAAATGTGACTTCAGCCCCATGCTTTTCAGAAGGAAAAGTGGGGAGAAGAGAAAGAAAACACCCTAAACTTACCATCAGCCCCATGGCACCAATGGTAGCAGCTGAAATAGTGTTTTTCAGATCTGTGGTGATTTTTTGGATTTTTTTTTGTTTGGTTGGTTGTTTTTTTTTTTAGTGATCAGGTCTGTTACTCATGCCTGTTATTCATACAGCGGTAACCTGGGAGTGCTGGGGTGTTGCCTTGGCCAAGAAGACATCCAAGCGAAGCCTGCATGGTTAGGAAGTCTCAAATTGCGGGTAACAAAAAGGAAAAGATAACAACCAAGCCAATCTTTATAGAGCCACTTTCTTCAAAAATTATGGAAGGGTTGTGATGCGGACTGCAGAAAAACGAGCAACAGGCAGGATCAGGTTGGGGGGGGGGGGGGGACGACAAAGAAAACTTGAGAAAAGGGTGCGCAGGAAAGATGAATGCTGCCCCCAAAGGAGTGGGCAGCGATGGGGGAGATGTCTTTGGGGCAGGCAATTCCTAAATTGGGGGTCTGCTCTGCAATTCCTGTGAGCTCCCAGACGGAGCAGCCCAAGCGCCTGCCGAAGGGATATTTCCCAGTGCCTCGAGACTTGTTTCAACAGGCAAGAAGTATTTATTGCGGGGTTGATCTGGCAATGCTCAGGTAGGAAAGGGTCTGTGCTGGTTGCAGATTTGCAATCTGTCTCTTAGTTTATATGGGGGAAAAATACGGGGAGGACCTGGTGAGAAACTGGCTGCTCCCGCGCTCCTTCTGCACATTGCGAATCTACTCCACAGCCCGAGCGCGATTTTTGCAGCACAGCTCTTTATTACCCTCCTGTTAATCTGAATAATAAATTGCTAACAGGTATAGTAATAATGGGAATAAAGAGTCAGCTCTTCTACTAAAAAATTCACAGGGTTTGATCTACTTACTGCTTGAAGAAACATTCGAGGAATTCGAAATACACTAAATAATTGTGGCAGTTAAGGTTATGATTGTGGCTGTATTGCACCAAATGGGAGGTTTTAATTTGATTTCATTTCTACTTTCCTCTGAGTATTACATTATGCAGGAATGATGAGGTTTGCAAGTGCTGTTTTACTTTGGAATTTCTGTGGTTTTTTTCTGTCTCAGAGGTCTGTTAATCATTGGGGGGGGGTTTGGTGCGTGGGCAAAGCTTTGAACACAGGGCCTGGAAATTGTTGTGTGCTTTCTATCCCGGCAGCAAGGCAGCCGCAGAGGAGAGGATGTCAGCATCGTGCAGTGCTTTCCTCCCCACTCCTTCTGCGTAAGGAGTGTTACGTTGTGCTGTCAGAATAAAAGATCACCTTTGTAGTTGGTGAAGTTGTTTACTTTTGGTTCATGCAGCACTTCCAGGAGTAAATATTAAAATTTTCATTCCCCCCCCCCCCCCCCCCCCCCCCCGCTGCTGTCTACTAGAAAGTCCACGAAATGCATGTTTCTGAGCATCGTCTTCTGGAGTAAACTAATTTCTAGTTATAAGATAATACAAGGCGGCTAAGATGTTACTTTTGGGGGAAAAATGGATCCTGCCCCGGGCTTTGTGCTTACATCTTTCAGCATGACAGTGGTTTCTTTGTGTGGTTGCATATGTTTGCAGCCTGTGTTAGCGTAAAACTGATTACAAAGGGCATTTAATGAGTCTGTGTCTGTTTGTAATGATCATGAAAATAAAAATGGATTTTATATTACAGAGAAGGGGTGGGGGGTTACTGCTAATATTAATGAAGAAACCATCACAGTATTTTTATTTGATCTAAATTGCACTGCGAGAATAACACTGACGTTTTGAGAGTCCATCACCTTTTCCAAATAAAGCCAAGGGACCTCTTTCCCGGCAGTGTATTTTGCAGTCACAGAATCCACTTTACCGTGTCACCACGATGTACCGTTCCCAGAGCGGGGAGGATGGATGTGACACCTCTAGAGGAAAGATGCTCTGGCTGTCAGCACAGAGGTTAAGAAAGCAAAGAGTAAAAGGACAGAGTATTTCTGTTCCCTTCCTCTCCCTCCGGGCCCTGTGTTTGGACTTTTCTAGGTACAACTAATTCATCTCACATCCCGCACATGACTTGGCGCAGCCCCTTTGATCTCAGTTCCTGTGAAGTGGAAGTGGTATTGTTGTCTGGTTTGGAGTTTTTCTGGTTTGGGCTCGGCACAGGTACCCTACTTCTAGTTTCGGCCCCATTATTACTCTCGTCTTTCTAATCGTTTAAATTACTGAGTTACCACTAGACTTCAGGAGCTTGACTTCATTTTTATTGACCTTACTCAGTCTAAGCCACACGCCTGAATCCCCACAGGATACATTAAATACCAAACCCGGGGTCGTTCAGGAGAGGGCCTGTCTTTGCCTCCTGTTTGCATGGTCTGGCTCAGCCTGTCCTAAATCTCTTCCAGTTTGTATAAATATTTGTTAACGCCACTGAGAAGGGAGACAGACCTCCCCTTCCACCCACTCAACTCCTCTGTCTCGCTCATATGTGTCACCTTCGACTCATTACTGTTGCTGTTGATCCCTGTTGGTTTTTCTGATATTTAAAAGTTAAGCCGGTGCGGAGTGGCCTTCAGCCAGCAGCACGCCGCGGCCCAATCCTGCCCCCTGCACGCTCAGCGTCACTGATGGATGACCTTCCTTATACTTCGCTTTCTACTTGCATTCAAAATAAGTCTGTAATTTGAATTTTCTGTTTCAAGTGATCCATTTCAGGGAGAATTCTGCAAATTACAGTTTGGAAAATTAGCCTATCGGGTTTTTTAACAGCAAAGAATTACCTTTGAATCTGAAAGCTGATAAAATACACGGCCTCTGCTCTGGCCCTCACTTTGGGTAGGAAATGCATATGAACCCGACCCGCTCCTTTGCAGTCCTTGTGTGAGTGGCATATTCGTGATGCCTCTGCTTCGGGTTCTCCCAGGCTTGTTTAAAGCATTGCAAAGAAATGTTTTCTTAGTTGTGTGTTGCTAAACGTTGTGCTTTCAGTGAAAAACTGCTGGTTAACAAAAAACCTCCAAACCTTAATCATTATCGTGAAATATTTTGAAAATGGTGGGAAAAGCTCAAGTCAAGATCAATGCTTGTATGTTTTTCTTTGTGCAGTTAACAGTTTTAGCCCTAAGTGATGTTAAAAATTTTCGGAGCCCGTTGAAATAAGGAATAGGGTTTCCTATTAGGTCAGACAACAGTGCTCATTAAAAGTGATGAGCTGTGGTGCTGTGATGCTGTACTTCACACACTCAATTATAAGCGGGTCAAAGAAAACTCCAAGACCAAAATGCTAGTTTTTGTGCCTGATGTCCTCTTTTCTAAAGAAAAGCCACTGTAAGTACAGTAACACACAGCCAGTGGTGTTGCATGTTGTTCTTGTTTAGGCATAATTTCCAGCTAAATATGTTTATTCCAAGACATTAAGTATTCCCCAAGTGACTCTCGTTCTTAAAATACACTTAAGCAAAGGTCAGTTTAGCCCCTCACAGCACCGTTTTAGAGGATAACATGACCATGCATTTTTCAGCTTGTCTTCTAAAATAAATTTGGAAGCCTCTCCAAGCAGATCATCGGCTTAACATGTGAAAATATGTTGCGAGGTTCCCTGAGGATTTTGACTAATGCATTTGCACTGAAACAGAGAGAAATTTTTGGCTGGGGCCAGAGCTGATATAAATCAGCATAACTTCATTGGCTCCAGCCGAGCCTCTCGGATTTATACTAGTTGAGGATCCAGGTTATATGGAGAAAATTATTTCACTGAATTGACTACTTTGTCAAAAAGATTAACCTGAAACATTTCTACCGTTTCAGAGTGAATATATGTTCATGGCAATGAAAAGGGTTTCATTCATCAGGACGCGATTAATGAGGGTTGGCAGCTTTTGACAGGAATCAGTATTTTTTTTTTATAGATCTGATACAGTTAAAGTTTCGCTGAGATATTTTATACACGCATTTTGGTAGCTGAAAACACTTAGAGTAACTAATTCCTTCAGTTGTAGATTTCCTCTTTGAATTTATGATCGGGGAGATTTCACTTGAGCATTTTTATGTATAGCACCGCAGAATAAATAAACCCAAGGTAATCCATGTAAAAAGCAGCGGACCTACAGAATTGGTGAGGGAGTGCCGTGAATACGAATAACCCAGTGATGTTGCGGCAGCGTTTGCACAGGTACACAGTGCAGATTTAGGTGCCCTTTTAAAGCATTCAGTTTTAAATAAACGCCACGCTGAACAATTTAACAGCGGTGCCGTTGTGCTAAGTCTTCCAGAAGATGCATCGCCCTGAGTCTCAAAGTCTTTGAACCAAATATGATGCAGGTATGTCCATGTAAAAGAGTCTATGGGAAGAGAATGTGAATATCATTGAAATCAAAAAGCATTGCTGTACAAGAAACACTTAATTTGAGTGAAACAAGCAAATTCAGTTCTTCCATTTCCTTTTAAGTTTTTAGGGCCAATTTTTTTTTCCTGTGATGTTTAATGTTTTTGGATGGTTTTCATTCAATAGTAAGTGGAGGGAGAATTGATTTTGCCTTCATTTATGTACCAGTAGTTGCTTGTTCATATGATTATTTCATGTGCTTTCTGGCATACCATATGTGCTGATGTACACAGCCAAGTGTATTTTTTTAGCAGGATAAAAAAGCTTTGAAGAAATGTCAGCTATATTTCAGCTTGTATAAAAGAGTCTTTTAAACGTACCTTGAATGTACAGGTAGACATGTATATTTTCTGTCTGTAATTGGATTCCTCTTGGTCTGTCTCCATTTACTAGCTGAACTAGAGCATTTTTATTCCTGTTAGCGTGCATCCGTCCAGGCTTGATGCTGTCTTTGTCAAAGCAGTAAGTGGGAAGGTAATAGAGACGTGGTTTGTGAAATGTCACCCTAGTGTAAACACATTGTTCCGATCTTCATGCAGAAGAATAACTAGCGTACGTGTTTTCTTTAGGCAAGGGGAGGCTGTCGTATACTTCTGATAGTCAAAATTATTCAAAGAGAACAGTGTTTTCAGTCCAAAGAAGTCCAGAACATACAGCAATATTTTCTCCACCTTGTAGGCCGGTCTGGATTTTCTTGACTAGTCAGCCACAAATTGACTTGTGTGTTATTATGAATGTGACGCTATTGACTTCTGACCCATCACTAAGCGCTTAATACTGGATTGCTTCTTTTGTTGGCCCTGTTTTACTTCTTTCCTTACTCTTATTTTAAGCTTTTGAAATCGTTGGGCCAGTCCGGTTGCAAGCTCCGAGTACGCCAGTGAGACTGCTCTAGTTGGTTTATGAAGATACTCACATTGTGAAGGGAAGAACTCTGGGTATTTGTTTTACGTATAGGCAAACAAAATGCAGGTGAAATGCTAAGTGGTCTCAACCTCTGCCGAGAGCTGTAAAACTTTTGGCATTTTACAAGCGAAGACCTTAATCAAGAAGCAGAGCTGATCTAGTTTCACTGCATAATAAAATTGGAAAGCACAGAGGATGAAGCATCAATCAGAAGTTTGAAATTCACGTCCTAAAACAGGCACCAAATTTCAGCACTAGAGTTTTGATTTCTTAAAGATGGTGTGAGGCTTTGGGAATTGTCCCTGCTTTAGACATTTAATATTCCTCTCAATGTCATGTTAATTAAACTGGTAAAGTGCCTGTTTCAAGGCTACTTTTCTTCAGAAGGTCTAAACAAAAGTCACCATCTGCTACTACATTATTGCAGAAAAACAAGCCTCCCTAGTCTTGATTCCTCTCTGAGCCTTGAGGTCATTCTGGTAATTGCTGACATTGCCTGAGCTCGTGTGTAAATTTTATATGACCATAATTTCAGCAAAATTTCTCCAAAATCCCTTGTCATTAGAAATTGGGAAGGTGGTTGAGGGGAAGCTGTTGGAGCTTCATCTTCCAGTGTGCTTAACAGTGGGATTGCAGAGTCCTTTCAGGTAAGGAATTCAGTTTTAAAACATCAATAGAGGAATAAACTGTTAATTTGTCAACGGGACTTCTCAGGCAGTTGTACAGCTCTGGCATTGTCTGCATCCAAGCGTTTGCGATGGAGTTTGTGATTATCGTTTCCGCGAAGCTCCTCTGCGGTGCCCGGACAAGGCCACTTTATTTAGATTTTGGTGATTTTAATCTGCTTAGCCCCTGCTTGTGCTCGTGAATATGGGCCTTCCGACACGTTGAAGCCCATCTTGGTTTGGGTATTTACATTATTTTTCAATATTTCTTTTTTTCCGCTGACCTTATTTGCAGCGCTTTGAATGAAAAGTCAATCATCTCCCTCTCCGCAAGAAAATTAAATGATTGTTTGCCTTAACTGGCAGAGGTTCATAGCTGGCATTGAGAGCCTGCCTGACGCTGTTACCCGCTGCATGCATATTATTTTTGCTGCTTCTGTGCTGGAAAGCAACTGCCTAGCTGTCATCTAGTTACACTCCTACGTGCTTTTGTGAACTGCTGTGCCAGCTGCCAACCCTGACTAGTAATTTTGATTGAATACTATTTACTTGGCATCTGAACAGATACAGAAATAGGGCAGCAACTGAAGCCTCAAAAGCACAGAACAATTTCCAAGGAGAGGTGTATGTAGCAGCCAGACATGTGAAAGGAAAGCTGTGTCCAGTGAGCAGTCTTCAGAAGGTAAAAAAACAGGGTTTATACTATTAAAAAAGGTATTTTGGATGAGCCTTTAAAGTGTTTTATGAGCAAAACCATAGTTGCATATTCATAGATAACATAGGAGAGCAACTGCTGTGAGAAGTCTCCTGTTTTAAGACAGAAAAAGAAATAATTGCATATGAGACAGCTGTATACTACATGTCTAACATCGCTGTCTGAAATAGCGTCGGATGAATGCGGGAGGTGTGTTGGATGTGATGAATATGACACATAGAACCATAGAATGGTTTAAGTTGGAAGGGATCTCAAAGATCATCCAGTTCCAACCCCCCTGCCACGAGCAGGGACACCTCCCACCAGCCCAGGTTGCTCCAAGCCCTGTCCAACCTGGCCTTGAACACCTCCAGGGATGGGGCAGCCACAGCTTCTCTGGGCAACCTGGGCCAGGGGCTCACCACCCTCAGAGGGAAAAATTTCTTCCTGACATCTAATCTAGATCTCCCTTCTTCCAGTTTGAAGCCATTCCCCCTTGTCCTATCCCTACATGCACTTGTTAGAAGTCCTTCCCCAGCTCTCCTGTAGCCTCTTTAGGGACTGGAAGGACACGATAAGATCTCCCTGGAGCCTTCTCTTCTCCAGGCTGAACGTCCCCAACTCTCTCAGCCTGTGTTCGTAGGAGAGGTTGCTCTTTCATAATGATGTTTATTAGCGCTGGAGATGGGGTAGAGACAATCCAGGGGAATCTTTGAGCCATCTCTCTCTTGGATATGAATGCTGCTGTATCGCAGGATACAAGGAGAAGAAATAAACAGCAGTTTGGGGTAATGATGGACCGCTGAACTCAGCTCGCAGAAGAAAATCCACACTTATGTAGAGGTTTTCCTTGTCATAATTTTAAATTTTGTGTTCGTATTTCCTGTTCTGAGTTTTCTTTTTTTTAATGTCACTTGACAGAGCTAAGGGTGATTCAGGGTAACTGTTGAGTTTAGACTGAATTAAGCTTTAGATAGACAATAAACAATGATAGATTCTTTTTCCTAGCTATGAGATGTCTGTTGTGCAAAACAACTGGGATAGCCTGAGAAAAGGCTGTGACATCTAATATCTCCAGTGTCTGTCATCTACCCATTCTGGACAAGGGAAAAAGAAAAATGTCCTCTCCTTTATTCCTCCATCCCTAGCACTTATCCGGTCACCATGAATGCACTAATTGTTTGAAATCAAATTGAGGATTAGCCAAGTAGAAGCAAGGTGAGATGCTGCAATGCACTTCCAGCCCCTGCTCCCTGCTCCAGGCACAGCCAAAGGACTGATGATTGGAGAGGCTGTGGACTCTCCATCCTAGGGGTCTTCCAGGACGTGGCTGCTCAAAACCAACAAAAGAGAGATTGGACCAGGGACCAGTTGAGGTCTGTGAACATGCTGATGATACCGTGGCGGTGGTCATTTCTGTAGTGCGTCTGGTATCAGTGCCCTGTGGACAGGGTGACTCTAAAAAGCCTTCCAGTGAGACTTCATGTTTTTTGTGTGTATGGCCCTTCTAGAAACCCATGTTTATAGCTTGTACAGGCTGCCCAGGGAAGTGGTGGAGTCACCATCCCTGGAGGGATTTAAAAGATGGGTAGACGTGGTGCTGAGGGACATGGTTGGTTGGCAGTGTTAGGTTGATGGTTGGACTTGATCTTCAAGGTCCCTTCCAACCTAGACAGTTCTATGATTCTATGAGGAGAGTGTGAGAGAGCAGTCTTATTTGGGTAGTTTTTAGGAACAGAAATGGTCTTGCAGAGAAATTATTTGGACTAAATTATCCTGGGAGACGCTCTAAGAGGCTTTTCCCAAGAGACCTACCAACTAACCATCTCCATTTTTCTGTTAACATCAGTTCAGATTTGGAAAACAGTTGGTGTTCCTCCTGCGCAGAGTGACATGTTTGTAGTCAAGTTCCAGGGTATCTTGGTCTGAGTGGGACAGAGAAATGTCTGGCTTCCAAAACCACTATAAAAATAGTGAATCGTAGGATCGGCAGTATACTTTGCAAAGCTGTTTCCAAGAGAAGAAGATACTCATCCTCGAGAAGAGCAAGCTCTTTCCAAGCATCACCTTGTGCGAAAAGGAGGAGAGTTCTGGAGAAGTGAACAATTTTCAGGGGGAGGCAAAAAACCTGGACTGCTGTCTTGGGAAATACCTGGCAGAAAAAGGTCTGCATTTTCCGCTTCCTGCCCAAAATATTGCAGATAAGGTCCCCTTTACAAGGCAGGTACAGGGATGCAGGTGAGGACTGGGAGGAAGCTTGGTACCCATCACTGATAAGGTACCACACTGGGGAACACTGTACATACTAGACAACGCTATGAGAAGTAAATCTGGATATATTTCAAGGTTTCTTGGGAATGTATTATGCAATACAGGAAAAAATGACGTTTAGCAGGGTGGAAGTTTTTTCCATGTCTCTCATCTGTTGACATTTCTTCAACGTTTGGGTACTGCTAATATCAGCTGTTTCCTATGGGAAAAAAATCGAAATAAAACATGGCTATTACATAAGAAAGAAAAATAAAGCACCCTTCAGAACAACCTCCTTTTTTTTTTACTTAATATCTGTGAAAATGATTAGTAAGTGAATACAAATCTCCAAAAAATAAGCGTTTTGAAGCCTCGAAAACATAACTTACTGCAGAATGATTTACTAATTCAACATAGTAGTTTTCATGCCAGAAATCAAATATTCTACAGGAGTTTTGTCCCTGCACTGGATTTATTGAGCACAATGTATTAAAAAGCTCGAGTCTAAGCATTATCTTACCCTCAGTGAAAAAAGCCTTCTATTCTGACTCCGTGCCTCCAAGGACCCCTTGCTTCAGTTCGTTTTTAAGGTCACTGATATTATTTCATTTGCATTCACTGTCAGAAATGCCATAAATTGTTTGATCAAAACCTTTCTTCTTTTTCAGTTTTTCCACTCGTTTTATGTAATCTCAATTTAGTATTTTTGGAAAGCATGCCTGGCCTGCTCTGACTTGCACTAAAACTGTCTCACTATGAAAGTCTACAGAGGTCTTAAAAAGCTCAACAGATAACACCCAGTGCCCAGACAGAAACAAGTAGAGTTTTGTGTATGGCATGTCCCTATTTACCAAAAGGTTAGGAATTTTGATGCTAATTTTCTGTCGGCCTTGGAGAAAGGCATTTATGAATGTTTCTTGTTGATCTTCCTGTAAGCATGAATTTCGCAGAAAAATGTGTGCTTTTCTGCAAACCTTGGAGACTGGAATTTAAAAATAGTTACTTTAATAAATTCCTTTGCTGAACACTGCCTGAAATATTTTTTTTGTTATAAATTTGTTAGGAAAAAAACTTCTCAGACATAAGCAGTTTGAATATAATTGCAATTAGAAAAGATCCCTTTTCTTCCCCTTGTTTTGTAGCCAAAAAGCCTCATCCTGAGACAAATCTATCACCAGGAACTCCAGTCTAGAAAATAACAAAAATGCAATTTTAGAGAAAGGAATAAAAGCAGAACAAAGTTGCATAGCATTGCTGCCAGCCAACAGAAACACAGAAAATAATAGAAATCCCACAAAGAAAATCAAACCCCTCCTTTCTGGAAAGGTATCATTAGCAGAAATACGTGCTGAATTGGAACTGAACTTTTCAGGTTTCTTGGTTACACAAAAAAGGAATGGGGGTAGAGCTGGGTTACAAACCCCATGGGCTGTAATGTATTTAGGCACTTCTGCTGTTGCTTTTCTCCATGTGTATTTGAAAACTGTGTCTTTGCCATTGAAACCAGGAAGCGATGGTTCACTCTGTCTTTTTTGGTGGCTGAAGAGTTTTCTCCAGTGGGAGCTCGCTGAGAGCGCGCATTGCTTCTCCCCTGTCATCTCTCCCCGTTTGTTATATTCTTTTCCTACTTGTTATTCCTAGTAGGGAGAAAAATCACAGTGGCCTTTTCACTGATAATAAAGGCACGTCTGCATATTCCACAAGTGACAGCAATGGAAAAGATCCACACCAGAAGCTCACACCCAAATTTTGTATAATTATGAATTAAAGAGAATCTCCTGTTAAAGGAGCAAATGACTTTGAGCTTGTGATTTCTGGAAGAGCCCGGAACTTTTCCATTCAAGGTATCAGGCTTGGTTTACAGCTTGTAAATGGAGCTTGGTTACCTGAGGCCGTCCTTTCACCGTGCGGTGTCATAGGAATTATGACTGATGTGATTGATTGCTCGAATTTAAATACCCCTTGTTTCTAGATCAACGTCTAATAATAGTGTTATTTAAACAGGATGTCAAGATGGGTGTCTTGGGTATCCTTCCCTCCTCTGATTTTATATAGAATTTTTTTTTTTCTGGCTTGTCCAGGGGGAGAATAGTTTGTCTGCGGTGTGAATCGAGAAAAATTTTGGAAGCAATCTCTATGAAAAGGGCATTTTAAAATCTGATCCACTGGAAGTCTTTAAGTATGCAGCTATTTAAAGTGATAGAATAGGTTGAATAAAAATGTCTACTCGCAAATTTCTCGGCTTAAAAAAAATATAGCTTTTGCAAACTCTTTTGTAGACAGTATTTTATTCTTGATTTCACTCTTCTTTTTTTGGAAGAAAGGGTAGAATTTATTGTACTTGTACTGTCGTGTTTATCTTGTCGAATTCTTTTGTTCTTAGTTCTTAAAGCTATTTGGTAGGCTGTGTATTTCTAAATCTTGCCTTCCTTCTTATATTACATATGCAAGAATTCTCAGTTTTGAAGGAGGACTATGTATGGAATATACTTCCCCAAAGGAAAATAAACCCAAACTGTAAATCCTTGTATCCCATTTGGCTCCAAATCATACTTTTAAACACGTTAGAAAATTTTAAGGTCTGGATCCAAGTTAAACACAGCAGTTACACTATGAAATGACTGCTATACTGTGAATAATATACACATCCTGGGGTCACCTGCAGGACTATCCTTTGGTTTGCTGCTGTGGAGGAGGAAAATTAATGACAGACAGATGTTTTACCCAAAGTACTTTTATATCTGGTTCAAAAGTTAAATTTACATTGTTGCTTCTAGTTCCTTGAACCTACAGAAATGTGTTTTATATTGGTGCCAAAACTGGTTTCAAAGGCGCCAGTCAGCTCAACTCGCGGAAATCAGATAGCATATTGTTCATTGCCTTTGGCAATGACCTATAGACTTGCCATAATATTTTTGATTGCGATGAAAGGATTTTCAATATTTTTTTATATAATCCACTCATAACCTCCCCTTTATGGGTGTAAGAAATGGTATTTTTTAAATAAATATGCTCTGTGGGTTTTTTTTGTTCACCAGAGGTACAGATGACGTTGTCGGGTTTGCTCAAACTTGAGCTAAGGGTATGAATAGAGAGCATTTGCTTGTTTGTAAGCAAATTGTGCTACAGCTTTGTGCTGTAGAAACAGAGAAAAAAAATAAACGTACTGACTAATTAAAATCCCAATTCAGCACCTAAGCAGCACCATCAGTGGAAAGTCTTCCACCTGGGATTAACTTGCTGGGGGAAGACACAAGAGGTATAAACTAGCTGTTTTTGTCGTGATGATTTTGAGGCTGCTAATGCAATCTTAAAACTTCACTGCAAAATCAATTATGAAGAAAAGAAACAGGCACTGAGCAAGCAAAACATTATTACTTTAAAGCTATTTCATTATGTATTGATCGTGCGAAGTCTCTACCGTTGTTTTCTTCCTGATACCCTGTTCAGATGAACATGGAGAAATCCGGGAAGATTCCTTTTGCCTAATCACTCTGTTCCTCTTGACTAGGTGAAATTTGCTAGATTAAATCAAGTATCATAGTTAGTACTACAATGTAATTAAAGTACATGACTTTCAATTGAGTATTGTCGTATATTGTACTATTTCCTCTTGTTTGGTTAAATAACCAGAGCACTGTTATACCTTTATGTAGTTCTTTGTATGTTGTCAGCTAAACAATTACCTCATTTGCAAGCAAGACCGAATTTTGGGCTGCGGGTGAGATGGGCAATATGTTACGGTATCCTCTCTCGGCACAGCCAGCAGCTCCTCTTCATGACCAACAATGCAGGAAGTGCAACCACGTGTTTATACCGATGGTGATGGTGTGGCCATGGCCTTTGTGGCACAAATTTTAAGGAGAAGACCAAAGCCAGTTTTATGATGCCTCTTGAGCTACTAAGGAGCTTAAACTGCTGTTCCCCAAAACCTGGGGGAAGCAGGGCTCAACAGGAGAGCTGTGTGTCCCATGTCTGGATGTCTTATGTTAATTTGCTTTAATTTTCTTGAATGACCCCGTGACTCTGATGGTTTTTTTGACAGCGAGAGGAAGATTTAAGCAAGTATAACTATTTCTGTTGAAGCCTATCTGAGAATAGGGGAATGGATATCATTTGGGTAGGAGGTTGTGTAGACTTCATTTGTTGCCTGGAAGTCTTCAAGTAAAGGACGAGTGTTTCGGCATGCCATGTTCAGAGGTTAGCTTTGAGACAGCCCGCTGACATGCTGGCTTTCGCTTTTATTTCATTGGGAATCTCTAATAAACAACGATTTTACGAAGAAGCTTAAAGCTATGTAACACAGGCTCAGGTTTTCATAAATGTCTATTGATCTTTTAGATGTCTGAAAAGGGAATTGCTTATCAAAGGTGCCGTAGCGATCCTTTGAATACTGGATGTTTTTGAGAACTCTCCTCTTGGGCATTCTCAGAAGGTGACATATTGAAAATCAGATGTTAATTTGGAAAGTCTTGACAAGGTCCTGGCTCAAGCAGGGCATGGTTAACTCAGTCCAGTGGGATAGCAGAGCACTTTGGGACTTGCATGTTGTCTTTCCGATACGTGATAGTTTTGAAGGCTTTTGGTATTTTATTCTGAATTCTAATACAATCACTCTCTTCTAGCTTATTTTTTTTATTTTCAATTTCATGCCATACTGAAATGTCTTGTTCGTTTAATAAATTGCCTAAGCACAAAAGAAAGCCCTGTTTGGATATTTATGTTATCATTGCTCTATGCTTGAGCAAACACTTGCTTCAGTCCAAAAATATGTGGTAATTGGCAAATATACTGAGAAATGTTATAGAAAAACAGTGCGTGTTTATTTGTGTGATAGATACGAACGTTTTCTACAGTTTGCTGGTTCCTCATCAGGTGCTTGTGTTGGTAGGGAATTATATCCTCTCATCTTATTAAAATAATAAATACAGTTTACAAAAGGACCCGCTGATTGACACTATTATATTGATGTTTTAATGTGCCTTGCTGGTCATAAAAAATGCTCATTGAAAGTAAACAGGTAGAAATATCATATCTGTAGTGTCTTTTGCATTACACGTAGTTAAAGAGTTTGAAAAATCTGTTTTTCATTAGAAGGAAAAGAAATTCCAATTTATGGAATCATTTTTTGTTTGCAGATTATGAAATAGCTTATTTGTTCAATCCAATACCAAGAGTCATCTGCAGTCCTGATAACCCAAGACCTTAACTCTGCTCAGACATTATGTTTGCTTACAGTCAGGAGAATAGAAGTTTGACAGGGAAATAATGTGCTTTAATGAAGTATTCATCACTTCTCCCCATTTTTCATCATTAAAACATCCATTTCAATTTTGAAATGGACCTGAAAAGTCATGAAATCTACCATGCAGAACAGATGGTTTTCACTGCAGATGGAAAAAATTCAAGCTGTTCCTGAACAGCAGTCTACATATTTTAAGCAATTAACTGCTTTTCTGGAGGTATAATAGGTCAATTTCTTATTTTTTGAGATGGCAGAGGTTAGTTGCCCATAGTGATTAAGTTCAAATTTTGTTTTTAAACCAGCTAAATGAAGTTCATATTTAAAATACTATGTTTGATTAGACACAAGAGATACTTTTTTGGTAGAGTTTGGGGTATGTAAAAAGACTGCCTTGGTATTTTTGTGGTTTTATCCAGATACTTTCTGCGTTCCGAATGAAGAAAAGACACTTTTTTTTTTTTTAATTAAAAAAAATCCTTTTCTTACAACCAGCGATTAAATTTCATTATGGGATTTGTAGTCTGGAATGTTCCTGGCTGCCTGCAGCCATTTGATTTGAGCCGACTAGGGTGTGAATGTGTGTGATGCCTTCAAAGTATAATGCGGATTTGGCTGGGACCAGTTCCTTCCTGATGCCTCACCTGTCAGTCTGAAGAGTTTTCTGTTTGGCAGCTTTGGCAACAGGAAGCTCTGTCTGGTCTTTCCCACCTCTTTTTGGATATCATTTGGGTTGTTTCGTCACCTGAAACTTTCTCCTAACTAGTGAGGACTTCTTGAGACTCCTGTTCTCTTGGTAGCCACAGATAGTTGAGTTTTCTGTCCAAGTCCCCTATTTCTCTGGATAAGATTCTCCTGCTAGTTTCTTACTGCTTCTTCTGGAGGTGGGAGGACTGATTGCAATTACTCCGTGTTTCTGTAAGACTAGCTTTAATTAGTACGTCATTTATTTGTTGTGATGCTCACTGCAGTTGCGTTTACCACATGGTTGTATTTAGCAGGAGCACGACCTATCAGAGATGGTATATATATATATATTGCTTTTTATTTTTATCTGTCTCTTACGACAAAGCATTTGAGGGTCATTAATGAGATTTCATGAGATGAAACGCAGCCAGGCAGATTGTAGAAGAAGGATGGGCCGGTCTGTCTGATCTGGACTGATGAATGGGTCTGGGAGCTGGAGGCGTGAAGGGATTGTGTAGCTCGTGCTTGGGGTTTGTCCCTCTGGAAGGCTTGTTCAGGCAGCACTGATCCATAATACAAGTTGTGGGAGGTCTCCAGTTTGCCATGTCAGTGTCTGCATGGCTCTCATAGCAAGGACTCCTTACACAAAGTTCATTTTTCATTGAATTGTAGCTGGTGTCAACCGTTTGCTTTGCTGCGGATTGGCGCTTTTAGAAGTGGAGATTCCCTTTTCTGTTCGCGTGCTTGCCATGATACAACATGCACGAGAGGAAACACCTTGCATTGCGTTTAATTCTCCAAGATACTCTTTTCAGTCTGCAAAGAGGTGTTTCCCAAACTTTTCAGTGAGGCTTTAGAGCCTCCTAATAACATGCCTGTGATCTGTTGAGGAATTCCTCTTTTCTTTTAAATATGTGAGATCTGGGTGCATACTGGAGTGCTGCGACACTGGTTGACCTGATGCGTCAGTGGTGATTTTCCCGAGACTGCATCACTGCAAGCAAGAAGAGATTTGGCCCAAGATGTTTTCATGAAAGACAAAATCCTTTCTGTTTTGTGAGAGCTATGGATCAGCTTCTAGCTTAGAAAGATTTAAGCGGTGAATGCTGCGACCAGAACGATTTAGAAGGTTCCAACTCTGGTTATTTTTGAATTGAAAATCTACAGAGGCACTTTATATTCCATGTTCATCGGCTCCCAGAAGATTAAATATGTTTTTGTAGTATTCCAGACAGTGTGACCCCACTGGATTGTAAAATCCAGCTACGGTGCAATATTTAACACAGCGATGCCTTCATTGCGGGCCAAGCACATTTTTCGATTTATAAATACTGCTGTTTTGTTCTCCCATTGTTTCTGCACTATCAGCCGTGCTCCAGCCACGTTTGGGGAGCAGACGCATAGCGGTAGCTAATAAAGAAAGTTGACTTGACATCTAACTCTTTCAATAGAGCCGAAGCAGCGCTCTCTGGAATCTGGAGACATGTTTCATTTGCATTTTTAGGCAAGGCTGGCATCTATTTAACCTATTAAAGCCAACTTTCAAATGGTTTATTAGGCTTCTGTTTTTTTTCCAGCAGCACTCCTGTCTGACAGGCTCCAAATCCAAACGACTTCAAAGGATTTTTGCACAGCCCTGCCACCTCCTCCCACAGCCATGCCTCCCTGGCATGGTTTCACTGGTTAAAGCCCATGGCAGGGTGAGGACCGGGGGGCTTTGCAGGAGGCTGCTCCCTGTGCTGCCCCTCGTGCTCCTCGAGACCTGAAACATTTCCATTGCTGCTTTTAGGATGGAGGTTTTAGGGGCAGAAGGAGAGTTTTGGTAAGGTTGTTTGGAGGAGACGTGTGAAAGCTGTTAGATTTGGGACAAAGGGCTGTTTTTGCTTTGGACCTTCTACTTGCTGCTGATCCACCATTTGATTAATGAATCTACAGATGGAATAAATGGAGATTGGGGCATCCATACTCCCAAGTAGGATAAAGCAGCGCCGGCACTGCGGTCTTCTGCCCTCACCACGTGCTTGCTGAGACAGGAAAAGTTAATCTGATCTGTAATGGAGAAGGAGAAGTGATTTTTGTCAAGCATAGAACTTTCCCATTCAAAACATGCTATTTAACACCAGTAGAAGTCCTAATTATAAGAATGATCAGTTTAATAGGTCAGCAGCTCTAAAAGTGCAGATTAGATGAGGGTTTGGGTCTGGTCCATAGCAGTGGTAGCTGTATTGAATTAAAGTTAAAAGCAATAAGGTGCTCTAACCACAGTAGAAGCTCTCAAAGTGGTCTTGGGTATCTCAGAGAATAAAATTGCAACACAAAGTTTTTTTCCCATTGTACACAGAAAATTGTGAGTGTTGGTTAAGTGTCAGATCAGATATTCCCACTCTGATGGCAGGGGTAAGGAGCCCTTAAGTTACTTCACTTCTGATACAAACAACAGATCAGCAGTCAGAAAAAAACTGTGTGGAGAGTGCTGATAACTCTTAATGAAAATCAAATTCAGCTTCCCCTCGAGTTTTCAACTTCCTGAATGCCAGTCAGGCTTATAAGCGAGAAAACGATAGATCCAGTTTACTTGTTGCCGGGATTATTTTGGGTGATATGTTGGGAAGGTGACATTTCTTTGTTTTGCTTTGAGCATTTTGCTGCATTCCTGGACTGCAAATTGCAGTTTGTGCAAGAAGAGCTACAGTTGCAAGAAAAGTTGAAAATACACCTCCCTTATCGAGGGACAAAGAACACCCTGCTTGCCCAGTGCTGGAAAGCTTTAGGCTTTCCATGTTTTTCTCCTTTCCGTATTTGGGAGGTTTGTGTCAGTGCAAGGTGGATGCTGCTCCTGGGATGCGTCTCTATGGATAGTCCTGGAGAGTGGTATGAGACAACGGTGGGTAAATATATTAATTTTGCTCAGGGACTTTCCATTTCTGCATTTTCCCACAGGCGCTTCTCTACTAATAAGTGTTGTGTCCACAGACATTTGTTTGATTTTTTGTTATTTATCAACATGAACAGTTAATAAGCTGTGCTTGGCTTCTGCAAGAAGGTGCCACGGGGTGACCAGGTATGTGAGTTTTCCTCCTCACTGTATACACAGATTGGACATGCTGGCGTAACATCTTAGCAATTAGTCATGACTCAGAATGAAATAAATACCAAATCTAAAACACTCATAAAAAGGCGCCAGGTAAATGCTACATTCAGATTCAGTTTACATTTTTTGCATTGCTCCAAGAGGATTAACAAAATACTGTGAACATTAGGCGTAAGGGCCATAAAGAGGCAGGAATCTCACGTCATTTCTGGATTATTCTTCTTACGCTAATAAGCCAACAGCCTTCATAACTGAAATATTATACCAGTATGTCCAATATCCATTTTCAAGCTAATGAAACAAAAGGTATCTGCACCTCTTGACTGCTGTAACCTTGCAAGCTTTTTGTAACCTGCAGTATTGTGTCCAGTGATGGGGACCCCAACATCAGAAGGATGTGGACCTTTTGGAGCGGGTCCAGAGGAGGCCATGGAGATGCTGCGAGGGCTGGAGCCCCTCTGCTGGGAGGACAGGCTGAGAGAGTTGGGGTTGTTCAGCCTGGAGAAGAGATGGCTCCGGGGAGACCTTAGACCCCCTTCCAGTCCCTAAAAGGGCTACAGGAGAGCTGGGGAGGGACTTTTTACTAGGGCATGTAGTGATAGGGCAAGGGGGAATGGCTTCAAACTGGAAGAGGGGAGATTTAGATTAGATGTCAGGAAAAAGTTTTTCACTATGAGGGTTAGAGAGCCCCTGGCGCAGGTTGCCCAGAGAAGCTGTGGAAGCTCCATCCCTGGAGGTGTTCAGGGGGCTTTGAGCAACCTGGGCTGGTGGGAGGTGTGTTGGAACTAGATGGTCTTTTAAGGTCCCTTCCAACCAAAACCATTCTGTGATTCTATGAAATAGATGTAGAATAAATTCCACCAAAGAAAGCGCAAGCACTAAACCTCCTTCTCAACTTACTACACTCACTCAAAATTTCCTAATGTATTTCAGTTATAAATAAATGAACCAGGTGGGTGTATTTCTACCCCTAGTAGCTTCTTTGCAGTTGTTTTCAATATTTTCACCTGTAAATCTAAAGTGTTTCCACATTTTTTCTTGCAAACTCAAAAGAAATAACCAGGAAGTCAGAAATCTCTGGACTTGCAAAAAACCATGTACTTTATGAAATATAAAGCTTACTAAACTATTCCCACAAGTGCATTTTGTGAGCATAGGGCCCATATTTTAATACAGGGGCTGGAGGCGGAGCGGCCGTCCATCTTTTCTCCACAAGTTTCTGGGCCGTACCTCAGGAGGTCAGGTGTTCCTGCAAGGACTGGATTTTTTGCACTTTGCCTCCGGATCTCAATCCCAAACCACATTACTTAATGACTGGACGCGGGCGTTAAATCCCAAGGTGCCAAATACAGTCTCAGAACTGTTTGTTTTGCTGACGTGTCTTCACTGATTGCAATTCTCAGGTGGGAGAAGGTCCATCCTGGTCAGTGTCACAGTTTTGTGGACTCCTGGAGGTCACTGCTGTAGCTTTCTGCTCTTTTCTAATTAAAAGTTCTGGCCAGCCAAAAATATTTCTAGACTCGCTGAAGTGCTTCAAGCCTAAGGGAGCTTGGGACAGCAGGAGCTTTCATCTGTGAATAAGAAGGTTTGAAATAACAGCTGGAAATTTAGGGAGGGAAACGGTGCTCTCCCTGAGCACCGATGCTAGCTAGCAGCCTCAGACACACCAATAGTGAGAAAAAATAAGGTGAATTAGGTTTTCTTTTTCCTCCTGCCAACTCGAACCAGAGCTCACTAAAGATGAGGTAAACGCCAGCCTTCTCAGTGGAGCAAAAAGGACCTTTCAAAGCAATGAGGGCTTTATTAAATCATCGACCTCCTGAAGGAGCAGTGTTTATACATCTCCCATGAAATGACTTGGTCTAAACGAAAAAAAAAAAAAGCCTTCGGATTGTCTCCAAGAAGCCTCTAAAAGGCTCATTTTTGGAGCTCAGTACCGCCTGCCCCGCAAGATGGCGCCTGCGACGGTGGGGCGGGTGGCCATTAGCAGCTGGTGACGTACTCGCTTCTCCTTTAAAGGAAGTCTCGGCCGCCGGGGCCAATCACAATGCAGAACAGTGACGCGTAGGATCACGTGGTGGGTGCCTATAAAAGGCCGGGCGGTGGGTAGCGCCTGCTAGTCGCCGTAGAGCTGCTGAGGTGTGAGGGATGGGAGAGGTCTGTGCCTGCTGCATCCTCTGAGTGAGTCCTGTTACATGCGAACGGAGCGCAGGTTGTTGTTAGTGCGTTAAAAATGAAAGGGTTTGCGCAATGAGAGGCACTACAGCGAGTGTTTTGGACCATGGGAGGTCACTATTAAGAATGTAGTGTTTTGTTTTTTTTTTTCCTCGTAGTCATGTGTTGGTTTGGTGTTTTCTTGACCTGTGCATTTCTGCTGTTGTTTTAAACCAAGAGTGACCTTCTCTAGGTGGCACCTCATTGGAAGGTTAAGAAGTCATTTATTTGAGATGCATTTAAGCATCCTTGCTATAAACGCCTTCCTAATTGAGCTATAGTCCTGGAAATTGTAAAAGAAAGGGCAGTGCTCTCTCACTGTAGAAAAGCAGTGATGATAAATACTTTCTTGATAAACGCAAGAGGTTTTGGGTACCTGGTGGCTGTCTCCATGAGGAAGCGGTTTTCCCAGGCTGTCTCACCCTGGCGTGCCCTGTGCTGGAGGGCACTCAGTAACACCCACCAGCTGAGACTTCTGCTTCCTGTGCATTAACCCACAGTGAGAATACGATTAAAATTATGGCAAAGTAGAAAATGATAAACATGTTCTATATATACACTGGAAATTACCCTTTTCCTCTGTGTTGTCATTTCATATTCTTCCAAGACAGCACTTAGCTTGAGAGAGAGTTGTTTTTCTGGCAGGGTCAGGTTTGGTTTTCCTCATTTGAGATGCACCTGATGATTATTGAGTCTTCTGTGTGCAAATGAAAGTCAAAAGCGGGGCCCGAGTCCCAGGCCCTCCCTTTGCTCTTGCTAATAACTTCTGTGAAGTACATTGGGCTGTGTGGGGTGTGCCTGGCATGTAAATGAAGTGGGGCCCAAGTTTGGCTGGTGTGTGATACGCTCAGCCATCCAGATACAGTGATTGCTCATACAAAGCTTATCCTCTTGTCTGGGGAGATAATTGGATTGCCTTCCCAGAGAACAGGACTTGCCATATGGATTTTCTCTGTGCTTTGAAACAGCTTGGAGTTTTTCCATTGTTTAAAAAGAAGACACCCCGCAGAAGTATTGGTGTAGTATTGCAGACAGTTCCGCAGCTCAGAGCATGTTTCTGGCCGCCTGAGACCACGGGTGATGTTAATAAAACATGGCTTGGTGTTTGGGTCCCCGCTTTCCCCTTTCATTAGTTCCAGAGGGTTGGTTGCTGCAGTGTCTCACTGGAGAATCAGTGGGTCCTTTTGCACTGTTGCTCATTACTGGGAGCCCTTCATTAAGGTAGCGCACATGAGGAGAACGTGATAGGAGTATGGTGGCAGAACTTGTGTGTCAAAGTGATCTCTTATTTTCAGTCCTTTTCTGCAAGGTATAGGAGAGGAGATGCGTGAAATCTTGGCTTAACCCATTGTGGCAGCGAAACGCAGCAGCAGGCTCCAGGTTAGCTAGCGTTCAGGGTTGAAGGACTGGAGGGTACTTTGGGCTTGATATCAAAATATTTAGTTATTGCTCCTGTTTAACTTGCAGGTGTGGGCTCCTGCAAGGTCATGGTCCTCTGTTTGGCTGTTGCTGTTGCATCCTTTAACTTGGGAGGCTGAACCCTATTTTTTTGCCAGCTTTTTCTGTGTGATACAGCAGTCCAAGGCAAACAATGGCCACATTGCTCAATGCCTGCCACCTCAAATCTTTAATGAGCTGATGGCTGCTTTTAACTCTGAAAAGCTCTTGTAAGCCTCAGTCTTCCCAAGAGACTTTCCTCTGTGTGTGTGTAATCTGATGTCTTCATTGGATTGTTTCCTTTAAATTGTTTGTGTCTCGTTCGTAGCTAAGCTGGAAGTAAAAACACTGAACTGCTGTGAGAGGGGAATAAGCTATTTCCACCTTGGCAAAAAATTTAGGAGTACAGGAAACCTTGCAAGAGGGCTTTTTCTCCTAGGATTTCCAGTCTGGTGTGTAGATCAAAGGAGCCTTGATACACACTTGAACTCTTGGATGCTTATCTGTACAAAACTGAACCTCTAAACCTGTTGAGATTTTCAAAACACTAGTTCACAGGAAATACTTATTATTGTAAGGGGAAGGTGGGGGGAGAATCCCTCAGAGCTTACTTTTAAGTGACTATTTTCCAAAAGAAGTCTTCCACAGCTGAAAAACCGGGGCATGAAAATGACTTTCACTCTAATGCATGACTTTCTTGGGTTTTCCCATCTTCTTTTTAACCCCATAGAGACCCTTTAAGCCAATTGCATGCGTATTTATGCGTATTTTGCCTTCCTTTAAAAGCTTTTTTTTTTTTTAAAAAACCCAGAATAATGTAGAGCTGGGTGAGAGAATTGCACACTGGAATTTACTGATTGTGAAAACGTGGCCACTCTTGCTTGTTAGCTTTGAAAATGTGCTGAGAGCAGCGAATGGCATGTTGACTCTTGCCCTCCTTTATTCCCCATACGTACCTGATGGTCGTAGATACCGTTGTGCGTTGGTTGACTTTTGGGTTAGGGGCACAGCATATTTTTCTGCTGTAGTTTGTGGATGACTCTTGGAAACATCGTGAATTCTAGATATTAACCTGCGAAGCAGGGTGGATGCGGTAGAGCTTTCAGCTGATACAGATGTCCTTTGCTGTGTAGCCCCAGGGTAATAGTGCAAAGTCTTGTAGACTTTTCAAGGTGGATTGGGGAGCTGCGACGCAATCCCTCTGCTCTGCTGTGGTCTGAAACACTGATTAAGTTACAAACTTGTGGAGGTGGAAGACTTAAAGGTGTTTAGATCTGATTTAAGGTTCCCCTGGTGAATTTTCCACCCCTGTGGCAAACCTGGCAGCCTTTATGTGGCATCCTTCAAGAGAAGTGGCTCCCTCCGCATGCGCATCTGCAGAGCAGAGCGTTTGCTCCTCATCTAGTGCCTTTGATCCAAGCTGCCGGCGGGAACTACGCATGTGAAATTCTTAATTTCCCTTCTGCTCCCAAAAAACCAAGAAGCAGAAGCTGAGACCGGGCCTTGGACTGCTTAGGGATTTGAAGATATTAAACAGGATATGAATTTCATGCAGGCAGTTTGCTGGAAGCCGGCGGAAAGTGAAACAGGAGTATTAAATGCTGTAGCTCAGCTCCTTCTCTGTTTGGCGAACCCTGGTTCGTGTTTAAAATTAGTCCCTGGAAACATGTCTGTAGTTATGTATATTGGAGATGAAGACTTGAACTCAATGTTTTAAAAATGTACAAATGGTTTGGGGGTGTGGGGGCCTTTTTAAAAGAAGTGATTATGTGTGCCAGTCATCTTCAAGGGTGTTTAGGTTGGTCAGTGGCAGCCCCTCACAGGGTTTGTCTCAGCTGCTAATGCCCATAAAACATGCAAATCCTTTCTTGTTAGAGGACAGTGGTTTGCTTTTGCTATTAGTGCTGGCTGACTGTTGTTTTTTTTTTTTTTTAATGTGATGAAGGCTTCTCAATGGTCAGCAAAATGCAAGCTACTTTGTTTTGGAATGTTTGAAGCCTTGTGAGATCTTGTATTACAACCCTGGGATGACTCAAGTCTTGGGGGCTTTCAGTGCCCTGACCTAATATGTATGATTAGGTTGGGTTTATATTTTGATACTGCTAGCAGAACGAAGTACTATGAGTTGTTCAGGCTCAAACCACTTGTTGGACAATCATCGCTATTGATTTGAGCAGTAGGTCCATCCAGAAGTTTGTCCATGGAGCTTAATATGTTTAATGCTTCTTGGTCTTTCTGCTCTTTAAAGACTGAGTGTGGTGACACCAAGCTGAGAACTAGTGTGTGTTTTTTTTTTTTTTTGTAGAGCAGTAGGATTTATATCAAGTTTAGTTGCAAGAATGTGTGGTGTTTCTTAAAGAAGGATACTTTAGGTTTACCTAGACAGATATCTCTCTCGTTTGCTTGTAGAGGAAAAATGGAGAGCCTCTCAAATAAGCATATATAAGAAATACCTGGAAATGCTGTAAGAAAGGTGGGGCATAAAGTAGGTAAAGAATGTTGGAGCAGTGTTTCTTTGGAAGAAGCTTATTACAAAGCTAATGGCAAATAGTTCAAACATAAGCATGTATAATTGAATAAATATCTGAAAGCTATGTGGGGAGGGTCCCTTGGAACAGATCTTTCTTATGATAAACTTTTGAAGGCTTATTAATACACACTGGGTATGAGTGTCCCAGGAGGAGCCTGTTCATGTGCATTCAGCTTTCTGTTGCCATGAATATGGATTGTTGAGGTCCACCTGTAGGCAGCTCCCCACAGGTCTCTCTGCCTGCTTGAATTATGCCTGTCAGTGCTCCATGGAGTTGCCGAGTGCAGGAGTGCTCCCTTGCCCAGATCTTGGTGTGGGAAAGAAAATGGAGCAGGTAGCTACTGACGGGGTAAAGGATTTTTCTGTGCTGTTGTGCTTTTGTTCTCCATTTTTGGCATGACTTTCCTGTGGCAGTGTCGCTGTCCTGCTCTGCAGGGGTGAAATATAGAGGTAGTAGTCCTTTGCATATTGGGGAGCTACACGGCTGATTCATGCCAAGGTTTGCAGTGCTGTTACTGCCTGGATTCAGTTCAGTTGTCCAATATATATGTGAAGATGTGTGCCACAAATTGCATAGCAGCTTCCCAATTTGCCACATGTCATCACTTCCCAAGCTCATTAAAGCAATTCTCTTAGCTTAGCTTGAAATCTACCCAAATATATCGTGCCAGAAGGCTTTGTTTCTACACATGCGAACCTTACCAGCAATGTAGGAGAAACCTGTGTCAGAGGAGCTTGGGAGTGTTGCTGGTGACTGCAATAGCAGCCCATGCAGCTGCAGCATGGTGATGGCAGCTCCAGAGGTGCTTCAGCTCGGCTCCGGACACAGCCTCATCATTGCCACGCTACAGGCTTCCTGGAAAGGTGTACTGTCTTTTTTTGTGTTGGTTTTTTTTTTTTTTATAAAAGGTAGAGCCCAATGTCTCTTGACATGTAAATACTTGGAAGAACTGCAGAGCAGTTTTCCTTCTGATGTATGGCTGTACAGAAATTCACTGGCTGGTGAGACTGTGCCAGCTAATTGCATGTTAAAGAGAACAATCTGTGTGGGTACAGTTTCCAGTTCTTTGCATGTAGATGTGTTACTCTCAATTCAGCAAAGTGGAATAATAATTATATCTGTAGCTGTTACGCGTCTCTGAAGAAGCCAGGTCACCAGCAATGCTCTCTAAGCATCAGATTGGAGCGTGATATCAACTGACTTGTGTTGCCGTTGATTAGAGCAAAATACTCCTGCAATACAACCCGTGCTATGCGTAGGAGATGACAACATGAATATTTAATCGTGCCTTGGTTAGCATCTATGTGGAAGTGCATGTATATGCACACGTAAGCTCTGTAATAGTGATAACAGGGAATTGTGTTTCATATTTCTCAGAGCTGTTCTCTTTCTCTGCAGGAAATAGTTTATTGCAATGCAAATTGCCTTTCAATTGATTCTCAACCAAATCAATTTCTGAAGGGAATTTTGTTATTCTAACAGTCTCTAATACACATCCAGTATTAAAGGCAAAGAAATTGGAAAAACCTAGCAAAATTGAGACCGGAGCTTAATTACCAAGATATGCACCTTCATAATTACAGTGCATTAAAAGCCCAAGTCTTAATGCCTTTCATTAAGGAGCTGTTTACATGCATTTGTGATTTCCAGTAGATCAGATTGCAATTAAATCATTTTTCTGTTAATGTGTTTTAATTGCTAAGAAAAGCTAATTAGTAAGCTTTTTATTGTGTCAGACAATGTAGTAGCATCTCTTTTGGTATCACTGAGGATTCAAGGTTTACAGTACATGGCTGTTACAATTAGCATGTAATCCAGCTTTAAGATGTATTAAAAGTATTCACTTGGCAAAAACCCCCCAAATATTTTTTAGTGATTAAAACAGTGAATATTTTTTTTTCTGAAGAGTGAGGCATCTGTGTAAAAAGATTCAGAAAAAGGATTTATTTAGGAAAAGAAACTAAACCAACCACAAAAAAACCCCCAAGCAAACACAAAGCCTTCCTGAATACAAGGAATTGTATGTTTTGCCTTTTATTTCCAACTCTGATAACCTATCAAGAGGCTTCACTGCCATTATAAGAAGTGTAGGATATACCAACTCCCCCCCCTTAGTTTTTTTTCCGATGATGAAGGCAGGAATGAGCAAGTCCAGACTGCTCTGGTCCATGGAACAGGGCATCTCTCCGCAGGCTAATAAATGTAGGGTAATTCAAGATATTATGGATGCTTTCCTTAGCATGCCTTTTCCTTCCTGACAGAATTTGTGAAGATGCCTCGATTTTGAGGCACTATGTAGAAAGGTGCTGTCAGTTGTAAGCAGTATTAGATGTAATTGCTGAAACAGAGCTAGTATTTAACCAAGTGAGCTCCCCGGGCATGTTCCTAGTGTCAGACCTGCCAAAGCTCATCCGCCTCAATGAGGCTCACCAATATTTTTTGGCCACTGGAAAGACCGTGTTGACTCGCTCTATCAGTGAGGCACCTCATGGGCGCAATGTGGGACTATTGAACTGTGCACGGGGAGCAAATACGGCCTTTTCTGAAATAAGTCCTTTGAAATGTTGCTGTGTAGAAATTTTGTGTGAAAATATTTGTGTTACAAAGCACAGATGTACATACTTGGGTGCTGTTCTGCTTGCGTTACGTGTTGATCAAATTGGTGGATTTTCACACACGGGACTGAAGAATTTGGATGCAGCATAGTGGCATTTAAGAATGACCACAAGATGCATTTCCCGGGATACATTGCCCTCCTTTTATTCTTCCTTTTTAGTTTGGATTTTTCTGTATTCTTCAGTACAGCTCTGAATTCAGAGCGTTTTCTTGGTGTAATGGTCAGTTTTAAAGTTTTACTTGGGATGTTTTGCTCTGTCTTTGGACTAAAGCTGATTTTTAAAGCTGTTTTAAGAGAGTTAAGCATCTAGTCCAAAGGAAATTTGAGAGAAGATTAATGAAAGGTTCGTGTGAACCTAGAATTGTAAAGTGGTAGAATTACAAAAAGAAATATTTAGAGCTTGATTTTTTTTGGGCCTAATTTAGTAGATTTTTGTAATGTTCAGAGATAAAACTGCAGGTTCAAAGTAGCCGGTGCCTGGCTGAGGAGTGGGTTGAGCTGCAGTGGGAGCTTTGGGGTAGGAGGACAGGGAGGATGGATGGAGCTGTTTGGTAAAGCTGAGAGGGGATAAGCCGCACATAAAAGGGGAAAGACAAATCAGAGTGGGGTGCTGGAATGGTGATGAGGATGGAGCAGCTGCCTGGGGGGGCCAGGGCGCTCTGCTAATGATGCAGCAATACGTTCAAGGCTTATGAAATGTAAATTAAAGCTGCGGGAAAAAGTGGAGCATGTCAGTGCAAGAAGACTACCGGTGACAGGAGAATGGGGATTTTAGGCAGAGTTTTGGTCAAACTGTGGAAGGAGGATGCTCAGTTGATTAAAATTAGAGATAACAAGCCAAGAGGTCATTTTTTTCATTTCTCCTTCCCTTGCAAAGTGCTCCCAGCAGTTTGAATTTATAAGGGAGTTTCAAAATAGAAAAGGGGCAGGTGAACTGTTAGTACATACTCTTTAGAAATGAAGTCGCTAAGAACTCTTTGTTCAGGGGGAAAAAAGGAAGGGATAGGGCGGAAGTGAATAAATTTCAAATAAGAAAATGCAAAGAGCAATTTCAGCAAATGCAGTCTCTTTTAAACAGGGCAGCCGGGCAGCCAAGGGAGAATCAAAGCTATATGTGTCCCTGAAAGAGTGCCAGAAACCCAAAGAACAGGGCAGCTGTGCCTGGTTTTCACTGGGGACCTTGGTGTATAAAAGGCCTCTCCAAGCTCAGTGACAGGTCGTGGCCTGATAGAGCTGGTGTTATAGGGGACTGATGGAGTTGGTCGCATTGGGGGCGGAATGGCACAGTAAAGTGAGTTATCTGTATCAGCCTGTCTCACTGACTCCTAGATTAAAAAAAAAAAATCCAAAAAAATCAGGACTCTGGTGAACCATTCAACTGTTGCACCTTACAGTGGCTGTGATGTGGTGAGTGCCATCGGAGCGGTCCTAAGGGCAGAGAACAAAATAATAGTGGGAGGTTTCACTTACCTTCTGTGTACTCTGGGTAAATGTCGCATTAGGGACTAATCATAGTATAATAAAATAATATAGGTTGAAAAGGGACCTCTGGAGCTCTCTAGGCTTGAGACTGCTACTCAAAGCAAGGATGATGTCCACAGGAGGTCCCGTTACTCCCGGCTCTATTGAGTTTTGAACATTTCTAAGGAAAGAGATTGCCAGCAGGTTCCCTGAAGGATGGACCTTCCTTGGTCTCTCCATGTGGTCAGCGTTGCCCTTAGATCTCTGCTCAACCTTGTGCTCTTCAGTGCGTTCATAAATGATGTGGAAAAAAGGGGTGGGCAGAAGGTGAAGTTGGGTCAGATGGTGTAGTGACAATTAAAGTCTGCGAGAGTCACGGTAGGATACCTAGCAACTTGGCAACTGAAGTTTGATGTCAGTCGGCAAAAATTAGTATACATGGAGCAAACATACCTAGCTGTAGCTGCACAACAGCAGGCTCTAAATTAGCTTGGCCACAAAGAGGGGGTTTTGCATCACTGCAGAGAATTTTGCAGAAAAACTGTAAATTTAGTGTCCTCTTCCCGCTGTATCAAAGCTGGATGCATTTTGTGATAGCAGAGAGGATGCTGCAGGATGCCTGCGTGTGGGAATGTGCTGCTGGAGCAGCAGTTGGGCTTCACATAGGCCCTGCAAAGCCAGTGTGCCGAGGGGGAGGAGATGGCACGTTGTGAGCCGCAAGGCCTTGGGTCAGGGCATGCTGAGAGCTCAGCGGCGCAGCTGGAGCCACGCAAATGTGATTTATGACAGCATTGCCTGAGCACCTGGGGCTTTGAATACCAAACCTGAAACTGCATGAATGTTTGCACCAGCCTGGCGATTGTGATCGCAGGTCCCTGCGGGCATTAAGCATTCAGAGGGATGGCTTTTCTCGGGCACTGTGCTCTGTCTTGGATGTTTGGTATTTACTAAAAAGCAGCAAGTTTTATACATGCTTACTGAAGCTTTTCCAGTGGATTTCCTTATTGTTTTCTATTTTACTGAAACCTACTATTTTATAATGGCACCTGTAAGAACATTTTGTTAAATGTCTACTGAGGACTAATGCAGAACTGGTTGGGTTTTCTTAAAATAGAGGGCATTGCATGAGTTTTGTGTGGTATGAAAATGAAAGAGCCTTTTGCAGCCTGAAAAGCTGTACCCTGTTGCCCAAATGAGCTGTTTTGGAGTTTCCTTTCTTAGAAACAGACACTTTGCTGGGACCTAAAGCATCAGTATGTCCTTTTATCTGCTCAGGTGTAGCTCTGTAGGCTGTTTGTCTTTTGTAGCCAAGCTCTAAAATGTGTGTGGGATGGATGGGAGTGCCATTTGGGTTTTTTGGATTTGCAAAGTATTGAGGTTTTGTTTGCAGCGTTGAGGGGCTGGGCTTCATCACACAGGTTGTACCTGCTCGCCCTATGTCTATATGGGAATAGTTAGTGATTTCTGGGAGCGTGGTTTTCTTTTTCTCCCTGTGGAGGTACCTGAGCTGGGTTCCCAAGTTTGCCAATCAAGGCGGTTGCAGCAGTGTTTTAGTTTATTAAATTAAATTCATTTTGCTGCTGCTGGCTCTTGTATCTCCACAGACTGCACTGCAGGAATCCATCTCTGCAAACACCAATTACGGGGGACAGTGGAAAGCACAGTAATTATATGAATAGTCTAAGAAGACATTTGGCTTGGCTACTTGCAGCTTGCAGGCTGGTTGCTGTCTCGTACACCCTGCAGACAAATACTGCAAGTGGCTATTTAAAAGTCAGCAAGCAGAAGTGCAACAGGTTTTGATGTAAACTGTTCTTCGTTTTAACAAGCTGTTAACATGTTTCATATACTGCTGTTCTGCTGTCTGTCTGTGGGCTCCATTTCCCCATCACCTTCCCCAGCAGCAGCCTTAACCTCTCCATTCTTCTGTATTTTGCTGTGAAGGTGCACTTTAAAAAGCAAGCACACACACAAAAAAAACCAAACCCAAGCATGGGATTTTGCACTGTAACATTTTTGCCCAGCAAGGCCAAGAGCTTCATTTTTACTTTACCCTTGTGACTCAGTGTTTGCAGGGTCAAGATGGGTTTGGCTGGGATTATTAGGGTTAGGCTCAGTGCTACAGCACCCCGACTTAATTTTCAGCACAGCAGAGTTGAGGAGCCAAGATCCCACAGTAATTGGGATCTGTGGACATCCTTTGCCAGACCTTTCTTGTCATTAACAGCAGAAATAGTAACGAGAGGCTCATCTGTATGTTAGGTATACAAGTGTATTTGAAATGTCTCTGTGAGCATCCTCTTGAGAGCTGGTGAAAGAGATCTTAAAGCACAGCTTTAGCTGCTGCTAAACTGCAAAGTAGGCTTGTCGATTTGGTAAAAGTTTCATGTGACTACATACAGTAAGAGCAAAATAATACTAAAACAACAACATTTATAGTAATTAAACAACACAATTTAAAAACTTCCAGGTTCCCCAAACTTGCAAGTTGCATTAGGCATTGTTGTTTAGTAATTTCCATGGGAGTTCATGGTCAAGTACTCAGACAGAAGGATGCAACTTCTACTCTTGCAAATGTTGCATGGTAAACTTCATTCTGAAAAACTGCTGTTATGGCTAAAATAAAACACTGTCTGTTTCTGCTTTGGTTGCATCGTATTGGCACTGATGCACAAATACTAAAGCAATAAAAAGTGCTTGCTAGTATTTAATATGCTTATAATATTATGACATACAGTAGAACAGGCTAACACAATCTGTAGAGGTCTCAATCTTTTTACATATGGTTTCAAAGCATCGTATTGTATCTTAAATAAGATGTGTGAACAATCAGGAACATATTGTGGAAACGCATATAAGCCTTTTCATTCAGGTAATTTAAAAGAAAGGATACTGCAAAGAAAAGGCCGGGTTAATTGCCATACATAATTGTGCTATAGTAGAGAAAAGAATTGTAACAAGCCCCTGAATTAAAGCTAACCATTTAGCTGGAGGAAGGTCCGATTTCTGTGACTTGTTGAATCAATTTAATTTGGCATAAGATTTTATTCAGCTTGTAAGAGCTCTCATATTCAGAAAACTTTCTTTGGTGGGGAATGTAAGGAAGACTGAGACTTCCAGCTTAAACAATGGAGATAGTGATTTGTGTGCTGTTCGAGGAGAGCAGCTTGACAGCTTTTTAGTTGCAATAAAAGTAGATAAGATCCAGCTGGTACAGCTAATAATAGCAATTTTTTTTAAGGAAGCCAACCCTGTCTCTTTGTTTTGCTAATGATCTATGCTGCTTACATACAGTGAGGGGAATGAGCAGAAAGGGAGCATGCTGCATATCTTTTCCATCTGCGGTCTTGTGCTGCGGTTCCCCAGCTGCTGAAGCTGGTCTGCTGGCCACTGCACCACCACCCTCCTTGGCTGCCCACATACCATCCTGGTCTCCTCCTTATGCCACCTCTTCCTCTCCCGAGATCCTTTTTAGGATCCTCAAAGGACTGAGACATAACAGGAAAAAGCCCTGCCAAACAACCAAAACAGAGTATATCTTAAAACCAGAAATTATTCCAGGCTGGGGACAAAGATGTTTCAGATCAAGTGAAGTTGTTGCTGCTTTGCATGACTTTCACATACACAAATGTTTTGATTATTGTACAACCCATGATGTGTTATGACATGGTTCGATATAATGTGTTTTTTTAAGGTTCATGATTAAGTTCTGTCATTTAAAAGGGGAGAGTGGGAGTGGGAAAGGAGTGCTGTGCAGGGCTCATGGGCTGGTCCAGCTGTGTTGGTTCCTGCCAGTGGTAGGAGCTGCTGTGGATCATGAGCTTTTTTGTTGTCTTTCCTGAGTTCTGGCTTTGCAAGGTTTTGCAGGTGCTGCTGGCCTAGATGAGGAGCAGCTGTTAAGCAGTAAAGCTAATTTTCATGTGGAAGAGTGCAGGAATAGTTTACAATAACCAAAAAAGAAGAGTAATCGTGGAAATCATAGGATAGTTAGAGTTGGAAGGGACCTCAAAGATCACCTAGTCCCACCCCCCTGCCCTGGGCAGGGACACTTCCCACGAGCCCAGGTTGCTCCAAGCCCCGTCCAACCTGGCCTTGAACACCTCCAGGGATGGGGCAGCCACAGCTTCTCTGGGCAACCTGCGCCAGGGGCTCACCACCCTCGGAATGAAAAATTTCTTCCTGACATCTAATCTAGATCTCCCCTCTTTCAGTTTAAAACTGTTACCCCTTGTCCTATTGCTACCTTCCCTGATATAAAGTCCCTCCCCAGCTTTCCTGTCAGCCTCCTTCAGATACTGGAAGGGGGTATAAAGTCTCCCTGGAGCCATCTCTTCTTCAGGCTGAACAACCCCAAATATCTCAGCCTGTCCTCACAGCAGAGGGGCTCCAGCCCTTGGAGCATCATGCACAGTCAACATCCTGAAGGCCATGGCAGAGCTCTGTTAGAGCCAACCGGCTGGCAACAAAGTTGGATTTGTTTCGAAAATCCTTTGTTTTGTCCACCTTAAATTTGGATACTCTTGAGTTTAGGAAATGCAGAGGCTGCCCCTTCTCTCCTTGCTGTGACTTTCCG
Organism: Vanellus vanellus; assembly: GCF_965231255.1. Taxonomy (NCBI): domain Eukaryota; kingdom Metazoa; phylum Chordata; class Aves; order Charadriiformes; family Charadriidae; genus Vanellus; species Vanellus vanellus. The sequence continues at coordinate 40,765,772 of NC_138912.1, read as the reverse complement.
CCTTGCCACTGCTTCTTGGTTTCATGGCTTGGGAAAGGAGTCCCTCTGCTTTCTTGATGGTCTTCTGCTTTGATGATACCATTTGCCAGCCAGCTTTCAAAGGCAGTTGTTTTGCCATAGTGGACCTGTAGGGCTGTTGAGCTTTTTTGCTTTTTTATTTTGGGGATAGTCTAGCAGAAGGAGGTGGGGGGTGGAACCTCCTTCTCCCAGCCATGGAGATGGCTTCACAGCTGTGAAGTTCATCTTCCCTCTCTGTGGCATGGTATCATCAGCCCAAACGAAGCTTTCATGGCTTTGCCATCTGTTTATGCTAGGACAAGATTTATGCCCCCCGTAAACTACTTCACACCACAGCAAAACTAAACAGCAGTGGAGATAATCGGCTCTGTTTCATACCAGTGATCATGATGAAACACTTCTGTGAGGAGATCCCAAAATACCTACACTTGAAATTGTTGCCCTCCTGTGCCTGATGCTTTTCCCCTCTCAAATAGCCTTGTTCTGTTTGCATTTTGTGTGCTATTGAATATGTTAGAGTAATAGAAGCATCATTCACTTCCTGATGTTTCTCTCCTTTTCCCTGTGAAATGAAGAAGAAAATATTTTTTTATTCCCAGTAGTGTTTACTCCCTGTTGCTGAATTTGTGACAGTGTCTTTCAAGGACTTGGTATTTTCACTTGATGAACATTTCTCTGTTTCAATTTTTCTTCCACTGTGTAATCTATTTCTGCCTTTACTGATGTCCCACAGAACAGTCATCTCTCCTTCACTTAATCACTGTTTTGCTTAAAAGCAACAACATCTCCTCTTTCAGCTTGTGTTTTTTTTTTTTTTTTTATTTCCCCCTTGTTTTTTCTCTCTTCTTGGCCAAACTACCCCTTTACTTGGTTCTTTTCTGTTTGTCCTTGACATTTGCTTTTCTGTCCTTTTTGTATTTCTCTCATTTTTGCTTGTTGGTGGTCAGCAACTCTTGGACCAGTACTGGAATATTTTGGGATTGTAAACAGATTTTTGCACCATGGCCATGAAAGTTATCCCTCTTTTCTGTGTCCTAAGACTGTCAGAAACATGGTTGGTTTGTTTTCGACCCCTCTGTCTCTAGGTGCATCATGAAATTGTAGTGCCCCACACTGCCCCCTTTTAGGTAGTGTATGTCATCCCATTAATGTGTTGCTATTCCAAGGAAAATGTGTGTAGGTGCATCCAGAGATGCATCAGCTTTTCTTCACCTCGCTGTAATTAATTTAACCTGTGTGTGGATTGCAACTTTTACTTTATTGAAGCAACATTTTTAATTTCTCAGCTGTTGCTTAGAAATCTGCTGTATAATTTCACTTCCAAGTGTCTTTGGTTGCATGTCTTTGATATACTGAAAGCCTCGCTGTCCTTTATTATGTTTTATTTTTAATTTTGAACAACTTTCCCTTAGCCGCTGGCTCTGTTTGTTAAAAGTCACCAGGCTGTGATGGTCTGCGCGTTTTATTTGAATGCATTATGAGGATACTTTGACATCTGGGTAGACTGCATTGTTATATTGGTTCTGCAGCGCAGTTAAAGCGCTTAGGGATCAGTATCTCTGTAGATTGCTTTAATTTTTTCATAATGAAAATAATAGAGCAGTTCCGTTAGTCTGGGACTAGAACATGGGGCCAGGGGGGGAGAAGTTTGAGTCTTTTGACTCAAAATTTGAGTATTTTGGCCTTGACTATGCAAAAGTTTGACCAAAGAGCATTGCACTGTTAAAAATTTCATCATGCTCATATGGACTTGAATGCTAATAAGGAAGCAGTAAATGGCAAGATGCTAAAAGATAATGTTACTGCCTAGTAACAGTAACTTTTAGGGAAGAAGAAAAACAGCAGCATAGGAAATCGTACGCTGGCTTTCGGCAGTGAAGGTTGCATGTGTTGAGAATTCTTCACGCTGCACTTAACACACGCTGAACACTTATTTTAGGGGTGTTATATACCTTTAGCCTCAATTTTGATATAAATACAAACCTTACTTTGGAAATAACCATTAAAGGGCATTTCCCCCTGCTCTTGTCTTTTACAGAAGGACATAACAATTTCCATAATGCTAAGGAATAATAATAATAATTCCGAAAGGAGATCATGCAACAAAGAGCAAATGAAAAACCACAGAGATGTAGAGGAGAAATGATTTCCTTTTTACAGTGGCAATATCCAGGTTTCCCTACTGGCTGGCAAGAACAGTATATCTGGACAAGATTTTAGTGGTAGGGCTAGCAATGGCTTGGAATGCTTATTTCAAGTTCGGTTAATTAAAGACTAAACAAATAAGTTTGAGTAAGATTTACTCATGCTGGTATGTCTGCAGCTTTCAGGCTATTACCCACTGCTCCTCTTCCAGGTGGGTAGCCATGAAGTGGCAACATGTAGCCCAAAGGTGATGAGAAGAGACTTCAGGGCCTTGGGATGGTTAGTAAGGGAATCTGGGGCACGGGCTATTATTTCTTCTTTCCTTCCAGTTGTGCACAGTGACATTGGAAGAAACAGATGCACTCAGTCTGTTAATACATGGCTCTGTGGCTGGTATCACATCACAATTTTGGGTTTTTTGACAATGGGATGGCCTATGCAGCACCAGCCCTGCTGGTGTTGGATGGGGTTCATCTTCCTCGAAGGGGGAAGAGGGTCTTTGCTCATGTGGTAGCGGGGCTCATTGATGGAGCTTTAAACTAGACTTGTTGGGGGAAGGGGAATATTACCAGGCTTGCCTGTGACAAGCCAAGGGATGACACACCAAGGTTTGAGGGATGGGGCGCTAGCAGGGCTCTCAGCATGCTGCTCTGACATGTGCTGGGTACACTGCAGCACATTCAATCTTATGGAGAGGAGCCAAGGGCTCCTGTGAGGCAGCAGGGGCCAAGGGAGAAACATGGGTGAAACCCCTCAAAGGAAGACCACCACTTGGAGCGCAGCACAAAGGAACCACAGCCACTCCAGCCAGTAAGTTGGCTTCAGCGGGGACTCAAGTGCCGATATTCGGGGAGAGCAAACAAGAGGAGTTAGAAACCTGTGCATGCCTCCAGGGCTATGGTCTCATTGGCATTACAGAGACATGATGGGATGGCTCCTATGACTGGAGTGTTGGAATGGAAGGGTACAGGCTCTTCAGGAAGGACAAGCAGGGGAAACAAGGAGGCAGTATTGCCCTCTATGTCAATGACCAGCTGCAGTGCACGGAGCTCCATCTGGGGATGGATGAAGAGCTGAATGAGAGCTTATGGGTCAGGATTAAAGGGAACACAGGGGCAGGTGACTGACAGTGGGGGTCTGCTACAGGCCACCTGACCAGGATGATGGAGTGGGTGGGGCCCTCTATAGACAGATAGGAGTGGTGTCTCATTCACAGGCCCTGGTCCTCATGGGGGACTTCAGCCACCCCAATATCTGTTGGAGGGACAACAGAGTGGGGTACAAACAACCCAGGAAGTTCTTGGAATGAATTGATGACAACTTCCTTCTTGAAGTAATAGAGGAGCCAGCGAGGAGAGGAGCTATGCTGGATTGTGTCCTTACCAACAAGGAGGGGCTAGTGGGGAATGTCAAGCTCAAGGGCAGCCTTGACTGCAGTGATGATGAAATGGTGGAGGGCAGTGAAGGGAGTACATAACAAGCTCGCCACCCTACACTTCAGGAGAGCAGAGTTTGGCCTCTTGAGGGATCTGCTTGGTGGGGTACTGTGGTGTAAAGCACTGGAGGGGAGAGGGACCCAAGCAAGCTGGTTAGTATTCAAGGAGCACCTGCTCCAAGCTCAGGAGTGATGCACCCCAACAAAGAAGTCAGGCAAAAAAGCCAGGAGGCCTGCATGGATGAACAAGGAGCTCCTGGATAGACTCAGAAGGAAAAAAGAGGCCTACAGAGGGTGGAAGTGAGGACAGGTAGCCTGGGAGAAATATAGAAAACTGTCCGAGCAGCCGGGGGTCAGGTTAGGCAAGCTAAAGCCCAGATAGAGTTCAATCTGGCCAGGGACGTGTAGTGATAGGACGAGGGGTAATGGCTTCAAACTGGAAGAGGGGAGATTTGGATTAGATATTAGGAAGAAATTAATTACTGTGAGGGTGGTGAGCCCCTGGCCCAGGTTGCCCAGAGAAGCTGTGGCTGCCCCATCCCTGGAGGTGTTCAAGGCCAGGTTGGATGGGGCTGGGAGCAACCTGGGCTGGTGCTGACTTAACCCTACTAAAACTGTAGTGGTTGGAGGGAAAAAAACCTGGCTTGTATCACCTTCCATCCCTAGCAACATTTCTGCCCTTACCCCTTTGCTGGGACGGAGCCAATGGGATGATTTTAAGTCCAGCGTGCAAAACTTGTAGCTGAGCTAAGACAAGGCACATGGTGAGGACAAAATACAGAGGCTGAGGTAATTTTAAATTTCGGCAGCGTTGTTTCAGATGATGTGATTAAATGACATGTTAAGTGTTTTGCAACACCAGGCACAGAGTCCCGAGCCGCACATGTGCTGTGTGGGAGCATCCAGGAGGGCTAAGCCCTGTGGAAAGGGGGTAAAGGATGAGTTATGCCCCTGCAGGCATATTCTTGTCTGGATTGAAAGTCTCCCTGGCTCGGTTTAGTGTGACTCACCTGCAATGCCAATGAAGGAAACCACATGAAAGCCTCACAGTTCTGAAGAAGAGCCTGTGCAGATGCTGGAGGATAAATAACTATTCAATGTTAATCTGGATTAATTTTTCTGAGCGTTCCCCTGTAGGAAACCTTAGCTGGGGTTTGCAGCGAAGGGTTTAAGTCTCTGAAGTCTGTGTACTTGTGCAGTGTGATTACTGAGATAAGAATATACTAGAAAAAAAAAAATCTTAGCTGCATCACTGATATGCTTTTTTTTTTTGCCCTTTAACTTGTCTGTCTCATTTGGCCAGAACTTGCTTTAATTTATCAAGCAAAGTATTTCAAACTGTAATTGCTGTGTTGGGATCAGAGGCCAGGGAAAGTGTGTTGTTTTGTTTTTTTTTTTTTTTTTTCTGGAGTCAGGGCAGTCGAGATGAGTGGAGGAGCTTTTATATTCTGAGGGAAGCTGTGGCTCCTGAGCTCATCTGACTTTAGCTGTGGCCGGGTATTGGCAGGCTTTATTGTATGCTACAGGTTGTATTTTCTGAACAGCTCTTCATGCATCAAAGCTGACACCCTGGGATCTGAGGGAGGCGTGTGTCCTTCAAAAGCGGTGTGCTGGTTTTGGCTGGGATAGAGTAAATTTTCTTCATATTAGCTGTTATGAGGCTATGTTTTGGATTTGTGCTGAAAACAGTGTTGATAAGACAGGGATGTCTGCCTTATTGCCAAGCAGCGCTTACAGGGAGTCAAGGCCTTCTGTTTCTCTCGCTGCCCCACCAGTGAGTAGGGATGGACAACAAGCTGGGGGGAGGCACAGCCGGGACAGCTGACCAAAGGAATATTCCATGCCATACAACATCACACTCACCATATAAAGCTGGGGGAGGAAGAAGAAAGGGGGGGGGACCTTCAGAGTTATGGTATTTGTCTTCCCAAGTAACCATTACACCTAACAGAGCCTTCCTGGAGGTGGCTGAAACCTGTCTGCCCATGGGAAGCAGTGAATGAATTCCTTTTTTTTTTTTTTTTTTTTGCTTTACCTATTAAATTGGCTTTATCTCAACTCCGATTCTCACCCCTGTCCCACTGGGGAGGACTGAGCGAGCAGCTGTGCAGTGCTTAATTGCTGGCTAGGGTTAAACCACAAGCGGCCAGATGTTTTTTGCTTCTTGGCCGTGCTGTTTCGTGTAAGTCCTCCATAGCAGCCTTCTGGTGCAGATGTCATGTGAATTTTACAGACACTGCATTGTATTTAATCTAGAGCTGTGCCAAAGACTGCTTTATAGCAGTGGAGATGAACCAGTGGAGAAACAGTTTTATGACACCTTGACCCTCCAATCTTCTGAATGCTTAGAATATATATATATGTGCACACACTAATACATACATGCCCCCAAAAAAATTCTTCAGTGCTCTTACCTGAGCAGAAATTAGTTTGCTCTGTTTTCAGCTCCCTGCTTGGGGTGTGTGCTTTGGCTGCTCCATCGGAAGGACAGGCGGATGGCATCGCTTGAAGCTGTGCCATTATTTTTGGGTGACACTTTTCATGCGTGCTTCTTTCACTGGAAATCAGAACAGAAGTATTTTGCTGTGCTGCTACTGTTGGTAACGTGACACGTTTTTGATTCCGGTCTGGGCCTGATCTGGATTCCTCTTGCTCCAACTGTTAAGATGCCATCTGTTAATGGGCTCTTCGGCACCCTTTTCCCTGCGTGTTCTTGTCCCCTTCATGGCAGGATGAAGATGTTGATCATCTGTCATCATGCCAGCTACTCTCTCACTCATTTGTGTTGCTTCACTGGGTGGAGGAAAACAGCTTTCCTATATTGAGGGAAGTCCACATTCAGCAATGGAAGGAAAAGCTCATCTCAATGTTTCTCAGTTGTCTGAAAATCGTTTGTGTTTTTTTTTTTTTTTTTTTTTGCATAGGCTTGCAAAATAAAATTTCATTGGGTAGTAGTGATAATGGCTGGTGTTATAAAACACTTCTTTTCATCTTTTGCTTCATGTGGCCTCATCTTTGAAGAGAAATGAGCTGGTGTTATTCCTCTTGTCCTTTTGATATGTTATGGCTTTCTCACTCTTTCAAACTGCCCTGCCACCTAGCCGCTCTTCGCATACTGAATATCTGCTTCAGGCATTTAAATATTGGGAAGACTTACAGGGATCCAAACTAGCTGTTGGATGCGAGGTATTTGCACAATAATTACAAGCAGAAAAGAGGTTTAACCTGTGAAGAAGCATTAAGATTTTGTGGCTATATAGAGGGAACATAGCTTGGCATCTTGTGTAACTTTGCACCCACCCACCTGCTTCAGCATAGAGAAGATGGGTGTTGTCAGGGCTCTTGTCTAGAGTCTCTCTCACTTTTTCCAAAAATACTCACTTCTTGCTTTGGCCTCTGTATGGTGCAGAGTTGCATCTTTGCCGACGGCTGGTTTCCGTACATACACAAGCTATATACTACAGTGTTTGTGGGCAGCCATATGCTAACTTAGCTTAAAATCTCCTTGTCAGTTCCTTTCTTGCAGAAATTCTTTTGTTGTTTATAAACCTTGTTTGCTGACATGATTTGGTGTAACTCATGGGGGTGTGATATGGGGGAGGTGGGTGTCAGCCCCCCTACAACCCTTACATCACGCTGAACCTACGATTTCTACTGGAAGTCTTGTCTTTCCTGGAGAACATCTGTGCTTTTCCAGTATGTATACATTGCTGCAGGCGACAAATACCATATGACATTGCCATGCAAAAATTCAGAGATGTTCTGAGGAAAACATGCTTTAATATGCCATTTTAGTGCTGCAAATTCACAGATTTATCTTTATTTTGCTGTGGGCTTCTTGTCTACCCTGAAGCGATGTTGCTGTGCTGCGTGAATGTGTCCTGGGACAGACCTTCACTGGGAAAAAAACCCAACCTATTGATAAATTGGACTACATCAATAGGTTTGGTAGCGAGGACAGTCCTAGTTTGGTATTTGGCTGAAGTTTGTATGTATAAGTTTAGTTGTGGATGTGCATCTGTTCCTACAGAAACCCAGAGGAGGCTTCTACAGCTCTTGTCACCTCTCCTTGCTCTGGGATGTCCTGGGAAGGACAAGTAGCTTCACCTGCCTGGGATTTGCTCCAGTGAGGGCTATATTTAGTGTGGTTGTTAATATAAGGGGGTTTCTTGCTCCTCCTAGGACTAAGCCTCCCAGCAATGCCTACACATAAGGGCCCACTGCCAAACTCCTCCTCATCCCTGTGACTGCCTCTCTCCAGCCCTCTCTGCTGGAAGCACCTGTTGGGTGGGCTCTGGCATGAAATATTAATATTGTAATGCATTTTGATTAGCTCTGCTGCTGTGGAGTCGCTTGAAAACCGCTTTAGAGAAATGAAGAAGCTACATAAAACACATTCCGGATCCTGGATAGCGTTGTTTTTGTGAAATGCTCTCAGTTTTAGAGACTGCCTGCTTAATCATTGAATAAGCAAAAAGACTTTGCAGAATTCATCTTTGCTGATGCTTTCCAATCTGTTTTCCAGCAGAGATTTGTATAGTCCTTCCCCATCCCTTTCCCTGTTTCCCAAGGGAAGCCTGTGGGCGATTACCTCTATGTATGTATCTTTACATTGTGCAGATAACAGCAGGGCTCTGGTTTTAGGATATTTACTTCCACCTGTATTAAATACATTTATTCACTGAGGAAATTAAATAAGCCAATCCTTACCCATAGAAAGGTATCTAAATATACAACACATCCCCAGGGAGAAAGTAATCAAATCTCCTGCCTGTACAGTAATCAAGTGTTCGCACAGAAATATATCACTTTAGCAAGTCTGTTTGTCTGCATTGTGCCAAGCAGTAGCACAGTAATGTATGTTTGAGGCGGATTTAAAACGAAAGAAATTAAGCTCTTTATATGAACCAAGTAAAGTGTTTATTCCAGAGAAAGCCTTCAGAAATGTTGATCTTATTTTGGCACCATATTTTCTGGTTTTGAATAGAAACAATAGCTTTTTTTGTTACTTAAGAAAACAAAACCCTCCAGTAAAAATGATTTTTTTTTTTTAAATAATAGAAACTAGTAATCATTTCTGCAGCTTTGCACACACTCATGTGATGCCTTTTTAAAAAAAAAAAAAAACCAAACAAACCAGAAAATAAGGTAATGTCTTCATGGCTTTGTTGGCCTCTTGGGCAGAGACCCTTCTGTGGCTTATGTACAACTAACTGCACTTGTATTTACACCAGGTCTGTGTTGAAAGGCAAAGTTTGTGTTCCTTGTTATAATACTCCTTTTGTCCATTTAAATGGCTGATTAAATGATGTAACGTAAGAAGCATGACTCTTTGATAAGGATGTTGAAAAAAGAGCTAGCAAAACTAGTTTGCTTAAGCAACGGCTGAGGCAGGAGTTTAGGTGCGGTGTTCGCCATCGGTGAGCATCGCCGGGTCTGCGGAGCGAGCGCTGTGCCCTCAGGCTTTCCTGACATCGCATTTGCAGAGGTGTTAACAGTTTTATGGTTGTAGATGGCTTCTAATTCCATGTCTCTTGAGGACCTAGGAGCCTTTTTCCCACCGGGGTGTTTTTTTGAACCATCTGGATTTCTTGTTCAGGGTCGCTTTGCAGCTCAGCTTGTAGTATTCCTGAGGAAGGTGAGCCTACAGGGGATTAGACACAGAGGTCAAATATATATTATTTTGCCCCAGGTTCTGGAGGAAAAAAAAAAATAATTTGCTTCCCTTTTCTCCCTGGAGGAGAGTGGAAACCTAATCCCATCATGCAGAAGCTGGCTACTTTTGTCTGTTGCTCAAAGGAGAGAAGTGTCTCTGTGAAGGGAGAGTGTTCTTCTTGTCTTGGAAATATTGGGTTGAGGCTGTAGGGAGACTGTGGTCTCTTTCTGTTGGGGCCATCCGGCGTCCCTATGCTCCGTGCTTGCTCACCCTTGGTCTTCCTCCAAAGGTGGTCCAGGGCTAGCAGGGAGAGCAGAGTGGAGAAGCTGATGCTTTAGAGAAAACAAAAAATACTGTTTTCTGGTATTCATAACATCAGCATGTGACACTATTTTTCTCCCTTCTGTTTTTTGCAGTATTTACTGACTGCCCTCTGATTTCCCCCCCCCCCCCCCCCCCCCCGGACTTGCCATCCTCTTTCAGACCTGTGTACTCAATCCTTTAAATTCGCGGGAATCCAAGGCAGCAGGCTTTGCTCTGTCCTTACTGTCAAAAAGAGGCCATTGCAGACACTTCCTCATGATGTTTAATCTGTGTAAATGTACTTACATTTAATTCATCTGTTTTGGTTTTAGTAATATCTTTATGCTGTTGTGCCTACGCTTGAGGAAGCTGCTGTCATCTCAGTGTGTCTGTCCTACCACTGTCAATAATGTTCTTCTCAATCTGCATGCAGGAGATGTTTGCAGTCATCCTGGTCCTTGAACATAAGGCAGCGAGATAGCTAAAGCAACACACTTCATTAGCAGCTGGTATTTGTTGATCCCTCTTAAACCGTTCTCTGAAGAGTTTGTTTTATTCACTGTTTTGTCTTTGTCAGTGAAAAAGCACAGGGAGGAAGTCTTTTCCGTTGCTAGTTCCCACTGGTTTGTCTCTGTTCTGTTTAATTAGTTGGGCAAGCGTGCAGGTTTTGGAAAATCACCTTTAAAGCCGAATGTGGCTCACTTTTGGCCACTGTGAGCCCCCTGAGAAGATGTACTGTCAGCCTGAGGCAGGGTTTGTGTTGGATGCGTTAGGGTCCTCCAGATGATTTGGGCGTCACCTTTATTTGATAAGATCTCACAATACGTTAGTCAGGACTAGGGATGTCCTCCTGTCCGTGAACTTTTCTGTATGTACCTGCCTCTCATGGCATCTCCCCCTTCCCGAAGAAGTTTGAGTATTGTTGAAAGAGGGTGACCAAAATGCTGGTCTCCCCTCTTGTCTCTCTCCATCCCCTGTGGTTACAGGGATGTACTGAGAAGACGCCTGCTCTTGGGTGTGTGAATTCGGCATAAAACAAACTAAAAAGGACAACTTTCTGTTGTACAGTTCTGTAAAGGGAAGTTCCTGTAACAGAAATGACAGCTTTGACTCTAACTGCCCTCCTTTTTCAAGTAGTCCTGCGCACTTGGGTAGCAAGAGTGGCAGAAACATGTTGTTACATCACTCTTTCTGATCATCTAGATACAGTAGACAAAAATATTTTTCTGTTTCTGCTCTTTTGCTTTTGAATATTTTAGACAGCAGTATCACATCCTTAGCTTCTGTCTGAAGGTAAGAAAAATAAACCTGAAAAAGACTGCGAGGAGAACGTGCTTTTTATGCTGCCAAATATTTTTGTGGCTCTGCTATTCCCTTTTTGAAAATGGAACAGGTGACGTGTCTGGGGCTGATAATGGCAATTCAGACAAGACCTGTGGCTTGCAGCAGGAGAAATCATTGCTTTGGTCCTGGGGATGCAGGAGCCGAGTATCTGATGAAGGTATGCGAGATCGTGGGCCAGTTTCCGAGAGCAGTCATTTGCCACAGATCCCCTGAAATCTAAGAAATTGTCCCCATTTGTATCGGGCGAAGACCATGCCAACATGGCTGTGAGCTAGTGGAATTGCTTCCTGATTTTTGAGTGTTGCTTTTTCATATGCCCAAGATTGATGTTTTTCAAAGCAAACAAAACCAAGTGAAAAAGAGGATAGCCGACCACTTAAATAAAATAGGCTTGAAGTTAAGGTTTGTGTGCTTTTTTTTTTTCATTACCTCTGTTTGCATTTAGTTTAGATTATTTCTGTACCTGATGTTCAGGTTGCTCTATGTAAAATATAATTCTGTTTTAAACTCTAAATATACGTGCCAGGCTGGCGTCGGCATGGGTTTTTACAAGAAGTAGGCTACAGATGAATTCAGGTACGAGACGCATAAAAAGAAATGACAGGCTGGATTAAAAGTGAATCGGGAATATGTAATTTATTAATGAGCTGAATCAGCAGCATCTGTGTGCAATATACTCTTTAGTATTTTAACTATAGATCATAAACTTGTATATACTTCTATAGCATACCTAGGAAAAGCACCTGCAATGTGAAATTATTGTAGTTATTTATACATTAACTACCTAATGCAACCATACAGTTATTTGATCCTTTTGACAAAGGAAGATGTTCTTTGTGAAATCATCTGGAGATGGAAACATATGGCATCTTCCATTCATTTGAGATAAATGGATCATCCTTTTATTTCTACGTGAGCTTTTGTTATAGGCACTGTGTAGCCTGGAAAAGAAAACAAACCCAGTCGGCTCAGATTCCTTTATTTTACAGAGCTGATTTTCTGAAGACTCAGTGCAAAGATTTTTTTCTTTTCATCTGTTCTCTTGAAATTCTGCGGTAGCTAAACCTTTGTCATCTTTTCTGTTTGTCTGTAAATGAGAGTAACACTGTCTTTCTGAAACTGCCTGAATTTCTTTCCCTGCACTTGTAGACAACGAACCCAGAAAAGGCCAGATCTCGGCAAGAATTCAATCTGAAAAAGAGCTACATTACATGAACTGTTCCAAGATCAAAACCTCCCCATATCTATGAATAATCAACACTCAGAAAAGAAAGATGTTTCTATAGTATCCTTAAGTATCTTTAGGTTCCTGGCAAGTTTTCTAATGTAATGCATATTTTTTCTAGTTTCAAATAAAGTATGTTTTACTTGCATATTAGCAATTTTAGTACACAAAATGTACAAAAAATGTGAAGAGAAACATGATGGCAGTTCTCAGTTTGTAGGTTCTTAATTCGTATGATGTGAAGGCACAAATTCCACTGAACATATATTTCTGGTAGAGACTTCCAAGGTAACTCATGGTTTTGATTCAATTAATGTACAGTATTTTCATACTAGAAAAATGTCCACTTAATGCAAAAAATGGCTTCTGAATGTTCTTTATAAGCCAGATGTGTCCTGATGTAGCTGTGTCCAAATCACCTACATCCCATTCACCCTTCGGTGATACCGGAGAGAAAGTCATGGGGTGAATTTCCTGCCCGCAGAAACCAGCTTTCTGTATTTTGGTCTGTCAGCTTAATTCATTGTCTTAAACTCGATGCTATTTAATTGATTTGTGTTAATTTAGTCCTAATAAAACAAACCACACAATTTCCCGGTCAAGGCACAAGGACAATTTGTGGCAGGCGCCTTCAGTCTTGCAGAGACCTCACGCGGCTGTGGCGTCTCCATCATTAATAGTTTGCGTATCATGAGTTGCAACCCCAAAACGCATAGAATTTTTAAAAGCACAGTAAATCAACTTTTAATAGGTTGTGTGACTTTATTATTCCTTTTTTAATGCTTCTGTAAATACGTGCGTGTGTGTGTCACTTTTAGCATCTCTAGTGTGTAAAGGTGCTGTTGAGGCATTTCTGTCCTGTGATGCAAGAGGCTGCTTGGTACATCCAGTGAGGAATTAATGTGATTAGAAAACGCAGCCTCTGTATGGTTTTTTGGCAAGTTTTTGTGTGTTTTTGTTATTTGCGTTATCTCCCCTCAATTTTCACTCGGAACAATGAAAAACATCGCTAGAAAGTGCATTGGCACTTTGATTAAAGTGGTGTAGAAGCTTATAGTGGGTCGCTGTGGCCGTTGCAAAAATTCTCCAGTGATTCCTTAAATCAATGCTGTTTTATGAGTTAAAACAGAAATAAAGTACGAATTAAAGAAATAAAATCCAAACATGTCAACAAGGTCAATGTTTTTAACAGAAAGGATCGATTTGGGTGAAATCTCATTCTCCAAACTCAGAGAGTACTGAGTACGTACCTCCCCAAAACTTTCCTTCCTGGCGCAGCGGGGAGTTAGGGAGCTTTATTTTTGGCTGTTCTTGAAGTGTCTCTTCTCAGATAGCTTTTCTTTTCCTCTCTTTTTTTTTAGGGTGCGGTATTACATGTGGTGTTTCGGTAAATTAGTCAAAACTGCTCCTGCTAGAAAGAGCATCCATCAGTGTCTGATGGGTTTCACCCACAGCCAGTGGATGAGGGAACTCACTGCTGTGCTGAGCATCGCAACAACATAATTTCTTAATAAAACAACAGCAGAGCAAGAAGCACAAATAACTATTTCTTTTTAAACAAAACTGTTCTCCATCGCCATGTTCTTCAAAGCTGGCATTTGATGGACCGTTACGGGAAAGTTGTCTGTTGCCAGTATATCATTTGCCATCTGCACAAAAAGAAAACCCAAATTTGCTTCTCTGCATGAGAGGTGAAATCTTGTGCAGACAGCAGATTCTGCAGAGTTTCACTTTTTTCTCCTTTGCTCAAAGAGGACATTTAGGAATTAATTAGAAGTCAAAATTTTTGCTGAGAGCTAAAACATGATTGGGTTCTTAATTATGATTTTCCCCCTTCATTTTGCTATTTAACGGCCTTCACTGCTTTTACCCATTACTGTTAAGTGGGTTTGAAAGATGTCTTTTCCACCTTCATTTGCAGAGACAGATCACTTTGCTCGACTTGTAAGGTGTCTGTGATTTTATTTTTAACAGCCTATAATTTTGTGGGCACGAATTGGATTACCGCTGTGTTTTTCTAATGTCACTCTTGCTGGCTACTCTGTCACAGTTGTGTGATGGAAAACAGGCATAAAATACAAATATTCTTCTGTCTTCATTTACTTAAATCGTTTGAGGGTTTTACAGAGAGCAGGGGGCAGATCTGCCTTGGAAGTTTGATGTCCACTGAAATACTTCTTTCAGCTGACTGGTGTCACCGAGGTGGAAACCGGTCTCAACTCTTATCGCTGCTTTCTTTTCTTCTTTATTGTAGCCCTGTAAGAGTGAAGGCTCTGGCAACTCAGATTTGTTCTGTTCGCACTGAGCGTATTGGCCAATATAGCACAGCAAGAATGGCAGATGGGCTGAGGTGGTACCTCACTGGCGGAAAAATAGCTCAAATATTCTGCTGCTCCTGTCGTTCACTTTCACTCTCCTGTGCAAATGGGTCTTCAGCCTTTCCTGCTCTTGGCAAAAGCCAAGCCCGTAGTGTGCTCAACCCAAAATCTGGTTCTTAATCATCATTTTGAAGCATTTGTGTTTCGCTGGGTTTTCCAAAATCTCTCACTTAAACTTAGTCTGTTTTCCCTCTTTATTCCTTCTGATTTTCTTTGGGAAGTCTTCATGCTAGCACTTGACATAAGAGAAAGGATTACAGCTTTGTAGGTAGTAACACATAGCAACTGTTTCCAGATTGTTTGATACCACTAAAGCACTGCTGTTAATTTTAGTCCAAGTATGTTCCTTGTTAAACACCTCCTTTCTTCCACTGAGTAGCATAGAAATTGTTAGTTTATCACAAAATAAGAATTTAAAATTACTTCTGGAAGGTAAAGCTACAGAGCAAAAGTCCCATGCTGGTTTTACATAATGAATTTACTCTGATTTACGCTGCTGTGATTGAAATCGGGATCAAACATTTTTAAAGTTCAGGGAGTGGAACTGAAAATTAGATGTCAGCTCCTACTGTGGCATTTTTTTTTTTTTTCCAGTTGGTCAGATGCAGAGCGGAGGTTTTAATCCCACTAAGTCCTGAAAATATGCTAAAATACCGATGTGTTTTTGGGCTACCTTGTCAGAGGAGCACCTGAGCATATAAACAAAACGGATGAATTCTTACCTTTAAAATGTTACTCACATCAAATACTGTGATATTCCACTCAATAAAGCTGATATAAAGGTTTATATGAGACCTCAGAGCTTTGCGCTGTGACACGCTACTCTCATTACAACGAAATGTCAATCAGGTGCCGTGGCGAGCTTGAAGTGGTGTTGCAGTTTGCTTTGGAGAAATTAGGCATAGATGAAGACACATTCTTCCTTTTAAAAACGGATAAATTCAGCTCTCTAATGTGACCATATTTGAGTCTTGAATTCTCTAATGAGTACTAGTGTGCTCAGTCCTGCTGGTTGGCCACAGCTTTGCCTTGTTTGTACAAGAACACCAAAGACTCTTGCTTCTAGCTCCTGCCGATGTATTTCTCTATCGATGCGCATAAGGAAAAGAAATCAGATAGTTCTCTCTTTCTGCGTCTTTGGCAGCTGTCGATGCAAAGTGTGTGTCCCTTCTGCGGTCAGGAATTGTTGGAACAACTTTTTGCTTCCTTTGCCGTGGGAATACTTCTTTTTCCCAACGATGACTGGTGTGTTTTGGGCTTATGCCATGTGGATATCCATCTGCAGGAGGTCCTGCTCGTTTTCGCTGTATGCTATAGCTACAGCATCTGGGGACGTGAGAGGCGTTTTGGTTGCAAAGTCCTACAATAGGTTGCAGTGTTAAAATACCTTTCTGGCTGCTGAATCAGCTGACCCCAAGCCTTGCTCACGAAAGGTTGCAGCACTTGAACCTGAATAAAAAACTTACTGATTTACTGTAAAAGAAGCGAAGCAAACTTCAGAAATGCCCTTTAGTCCTGTTTGTTTTTATTATAAAGCTTATTTAGGCATATACATAGCAGAGCTTATACAATTCATTCGCTAAAAAAAAAAAAACAAACCCCACAACACAAACCTCTTGGAAAGCTTTCATGGTTATGTGACTGTCTCAGTGTAGGTGGAAAAAAGTCTGGACTTAAATATGTAATTAGTTAAAAAAGAATATATGATTATTTCTGGCAAGAGGTATACAACGGGCTTGTTATTTCAAGGTATCTTTCTTTTCACAAAATAGTGATGCTAATTTTAGTTACTTTTGGAGTAAGTGGAATAATGATTTTTTTTTTTTTTGAATTTTTTTTTCCCAGCTGCTATTTCAAAGAGAACGGGCATGGTCTGAGGCAGACATTGCAGTGACAGCAGTGGGGTTGGTTTGGACCAGCCACTACTGCATCTGAGCAGTTTCCCTGTGTTTATTACAGCATGAATATGTTGTATAAAATGGGGATGTTACATAGATGCTTCTCTTCTTTATTTCCTTTTCTGGGAGAGGCCACATAATGCTTGAAAACCCTCTGCATTAGCTGTGAAGAGAGCTAAGGGTATGTGGGTATTGCCAAGAAAGGCTTGGAAGCTGCGCCGCTCCAAAAAGTGCGTGTTAGGCATCTATTTCCCAAAAGTGTGAACTTAACCTGCTTAATGTGCTCTTTTTATTCCTCCCCTTCCTATAATTTCTTTCCATCATAGTTGATACCAGAAATGATTACTATCTAATCAATATAACTTCTCAGAAGTATTATAAAATACAATGCCTTTTCTTTTCTGTGTATGTATATATTTTAAATCTATGAATACTCTTAAAAAGATTGCATTTCTGTGTGGCTGACAACTCTGCTGTGAATTGTTGGCAGACCACAGCTGATTAAAATCCAAGCAGTTTAGATTTATTAATCGGGATGATAGAGTGAATGATTTTGCGAGCAGGATATGCTTTTCCTTCTCTTCTGAAGGCACGGAGTGGTTTACCTGCAGCATCCTGCTGTACCGCCTGCGTTTCTCAGGTGTCCCCTGGGATTAAGCTCTGTGGGTGCTATCGATGCTCCGGAGCTCCGAAACGTATTTCACTGGTGTGCTTCTAAACTTCACAACTGTCACTTAAATTCGTCTGAGACTCACAGTAATCCCAGCTTCTTGTAGACCTCCCTTATCTCACAGAAGGCTGTCCCCCAGATGTTAAATTTAGGAATCTGCTCTCAAGCATGTGGGTGCAAGCCAGGTAGTGCTAAACGGGGTAAATGCGTTTGAGACACCTGAGCTGAACAGGGCTGGCTGTAAAGCGGGTGAGAGATGTGCAGATGGAAACCCAAGAGTTTGAGGGGTTTGACCCCATTTTTGGGCTCTGTGGTGCTATAGACACTGTGGAGCTGTGAGATTGTTAGTTTGGGCTTTTTCTTGTAATCAGTAGTGAGCGCAGAGGATAACAACAAAAGGTACATAATTACATCTCAAGGCAGTGTCTTTAAGTCACTTCACGGTCTGAAGTATGATATCCTGGCGAAGCAAAATAGTATTTGGAGACGGTTTTCCAAATGTTCAGTATCAGAAAGATGGCAATGTATTTCTGTCTATGAGAAGAGAGATAACTGTAGCATGTGAAAAGCATTTGATGGGAAATTTCGTCTTGAAGCCCAGCAGAATACTCCATGAAAAGAACAGACAGGATAAACACTTCTAAATACTATTTTCTTTGTTCTAAAACCCAGAAAAGCTTCTTATTTTCTAGAGGTTTCCTGCTCTTTTAGGTTGTTGGGACTAAAAAGAAGAAAGGCGCATGGCTTTTGCAGGTTTGGACATAGGTGGCATGTCACTGGTTAAGCTTGCAACAAAACCGGCAGCAGATGCAGTTTGCCCCCGTGGCTGCGATGGTCAGCTGCTTCGTGGTGGTGAAAGGTTTTTGGTGCAGCGGGCACTGGCAGGTCCCTTACTAAAATGACTAAGTCTTTAAGCTTAGCTTTTCTTTACAAGCCTATGTTTTGGAGTAATCCAGTTGTTCCAGCCTGCCTGGCTATGGAGAAGCACGATATCCCTCTGCATGGATGTCTAGGAGATGAGGCGAATAGCTGTCTACAGTCTGCAACTTCAATTACACAGGTTTTAATTAGCAGTGCTACTCTGGGAGGGCTTTTTTTTTCCTACATAGATCTTCTAAAGGAAACTGAGGAAGTTTAAATTGCTACGCGATACTTTCTCCCACTTTCTTGGGCACCTGTGGCTGAGGAGGATGTTTCCACAGACAGTATCTACAATTGGGGACAGTATTTAGTCCCTAACAGCTGCTGGCAGAAATGGAGTAGGAAATGCTGAACAGCTTTAACAATTACCAGTTCTGAATAGGCCAAGAAATGAGAGTTAGCACCACCTATATTTCAAAAAAAATACCAAGGGACCTTTAATGAGACATTAGACTCTTAATCTCATCCTGCAAACAGCCCTTCCCAGTGGTGCCGCTGGTGTTACCGGCTGCTGCTGGGGCAAATTCAAAGGGACAAATCCGGTTTGCTGATTTACAAATACCATGCCCTGCAAAACACGAGATGTTTGGAAGGCACCGTCTCCTTAGCTCATGTGATGAATTGTATTTGTCGAATCTTCAGTTTGCAGTGGCTGGTATATATCATAGATAAATCAGGAGTGGGAAAAGCCAATAGTCCCTCTGCAAGAAGCACAATATTGGGCGGACTGGGTTATTTGTTGTGTTACCAAAACATTTTGTAGGTAAGCCATCGCAGCACAAAAAGCTGTGCTGTTTGAACCTCTTGGGTTTCAGATGTGGCTTTAAGTTACATTAAGCTTTACAGCAACATCAGGTTTCTCTTTACTTCTCTGCCCGCTTGTTCTTGCGGGCATCAGTATTAGCTGAAGGCTTTCATGGTAATGTCCAAGCTATGGTAATGTCTGTGTATCTAAAATCTGATCTAAAAGCACAAGGGGGAGAGAGAGACTACCCATTTCTTACGGGAGCGGGTTCCGATATCTCCAGTTCCCAAGCCTCCAGCACGGCTGATTTAATGCCTTTCCAGCACTGCTGGAGGACATCAAGAGATAGAAAGGAAAAAATGAATTTTTAATGGTACTTATGCTCTGGGAGATATGTTGCAAATACCATCGTTCTCCTCTTTTCTGTCACTCTTTGCCTTCATAATAATTTTCTCTGTTGGTGGATGGGGCAGAACAGATCGGGTGTTTTCCCTCTGAGCTGTACAGCTGAGGAGTTTGTCACAGACCAAGTGCAGTCTTTTGTGCGTTTGGCACGTGCTGCAGGATCAAAGTATCGTGGAGGAAATCCAAGATTTGATAGCACAACTTTCAAAAGAATGAGAATATAAAAGAAAACGTCTGTTTGTGTGATATCTATCAGCTGATTTCTTTGTTTCTTTGCGGTATGAGCGCAGGGCACATCAAAGCCTGGGATGGATACTTGATAACCAAAACCAACACTATTGTAGGCAAGTTTTTTTTTTTTTTTCCTCAATGTGAGTTTTTTTTTCCTTTTTTCAAAGAGCAAATGGATACCCTCAGTCATAATCAATTTTATTTTAGCTCAGAATTAAAGCAGAATAATATAAAGCCTTCTGATGAAGCCTGGAGTGTTTGTTTCACCTGGCTGGCTAAGAGTTAGGCATTATAATAAAATAGTGGCTGAAAACAGATAAAAACTCCCAGATGCGATAGAAAAAAACCCATGACATGTGGGCTTTGATTCACCTTGTCTAGCATACACATGTTGCAAGTCAAAGTCCTCTGTGTTTGCAATCACTTCCAACAGCGATAAAGAAATTTTAGAAGAAACCTGGCAAATTACAAGTATTTTAAAGAAAATTTATCTATTACTGTGGTATTCTTCTCACAGGATTCATTTTGATGAAATCTCAAGCCTTTAAATTTAGTGGACTGCCCAGGATTATTATATGGTTTGCGTGAACCAGTGTCTAGTTTGTTTCTTCATTGAACCAAAACCTGTTGATGTTCTTGCAAAAAGCAAAGGAGCAGGAAGCACGAAGGAAACATCGTTTTGATCACCTGAACATGAGACCTTCAGAATAGGCAGTGGGGTTGTGTGCAGTGTAAATGGTTGTCTAGGCTGTCATGTTTTGGGGAGTAATGTCTGATAATTTTTGGGAAAGGTTTACCCTTAAGATACATCAGATACATAAGGATAATTGCCTGGCAGCGCCTCAAAAAGAAGGGGTAGGCAAAGGCTTCTCCAGCAGCCCCTGGAAAAAGCACTGAGCAAAATACTCGTTGAGTGTTGTAGAAGTTATTGCAAAAAAATCAAGGAAGAAAAGTTTATTTTAAGTTCTGGATAAACTCCATAAAGCTTGTGAAGGCTGTGTATGTCCATGGGGAGGACGGGTGAAGCGCTCTGTCTAACGATCTGAGGACATTAAGGGGAAGATGCTGTAAGAGATCAGAAGAGGGAGAGGTGGCTTGGGTGATGCTGAGCTTCTATGGGAGGATCTAAAGTATTGGGAAAATAGATGTCTAGCACTAAAATAATCACATGAAGAGTTGTTTTTTCAACATGCCTGATGACAGTTTTTCCTTTCATTTAACTTCTTACGGCTTTTCCATAGAGGTTATCTACAGAAGAATGGCAGTTCCTGTTGTAACTTACTATTTAGTCCATGCTTAAATTTATAGTACACCATTGACACAAGTTAATTACATTTTAAACCATTACTAACATCTGCTGAAGAGAAGCATCTCTTCTAGGTTAAAGTTGCCTTAAATTCCTGCTGCTAGACCACTGGTTGGTTGGCAGGGATGGGCTACTTTACCAAAACCATGTCTAGACTTCACATATATTTTCATTTTTTAAAGTATGTGCTTTTAATTTTGTTGTTTCCTGATGTTTTTCTTGCATGTGTAACATTAACATACAATGGGTGTTTTGATTTTGGTTTTAGCAGTCAAGCAATTTTTGCCATGACCTGCTGGGAAGCTGCTTTTTGTTCAAATTTCAACCACTACGTTTCCTTTTTAAAAAGTTTGTTACCAGCATGTGATAAATAAGATAAGGAAGAACCTGCCAGGTTTTAGCATCTTCTACCATTTTCAGCTCAGAGGTGACCGACAGACTTTTCTTTCCTTATTTTTCCACTTTTCTCCATTGTCCCTTGGTAGATCAGTATAATCCCATTTTGGGCTTTATTGAATCATAGCCTTTTAAGGAACTAGGTAAGCCAGATGTTGAGAGGTGTACTTTGGGTTGCATTGTAAAGCTTCTAAATATCTGGGGAGGGGGAAAAGATTGCTGAGCTTCAGTGAATAATGGTTTTGTTTGCTTTAAGGGAGTAAAATTGCATGGAAAATGACACAAGGGAAGGCATAGTTCTTAGAACTCCAAAAAGACTCTTTACCTTTCTCACCTGTCTTGATTTTAGTATAAAACAGGATTCTTCAGTCTTTAAGAAACATCTGAAACTTGTCTACTCTCTGGAGTATAACGGCTCTAACAAATGAGTCTTATGAATTCATTAGTAATGCAGCGTTCTTCACCTCTGGGTTTTAATATCTGCCATCTGTCACTACGTTTTGCTCTGATTTCTCTTAAAGAAAAATGCAATAACCAGAGAGATCAGTGGCTTTTATTGTTATTAATCACATATATTAAGTCAAAGCCAGTAGAGACAATGTCCTATTGTTTACCTGCGGGCAGCTCTGTGCCGTGTGTCTTGTGGCAGGACAGCAGTCAGGTGAGAGCGCGAATACAGGACTTGTTTGCTCTGTAAGTTTTGCTGTAAAATGTTCTGTAAAGGCTACGGATTTTATTATTGTTGGCCAGACCTACTCTGTCAGGGGGAGAATAGTGCCAATGGGGGCAAGATATGGAGTCAACCCAACTCTTAACAGCAGCGGACGACGTGGTGTGTATAATCTCACGCTGTCTTCATGCCTACAATGGTCTTTTAGTATTCTGGCATGTTAAATAGAGTGAGGAGGGTGTTTTTTTTTCCTCCTTTGCAAACTTCAGCCAACATAGCCGATGTAACTCCCCCCTCCGGCCGTTTCCCAGGCAACCGGCACATGGCTACAGCAATAAATGGCAAAATACCTGCACCCTGTCCCTCCTTGAAATGCTAAAAATATTACAAAGTAAGACACGAACGTATGTGAGAAACGCTATAGCATAAATAGTTTATTAAACAGATGGGCTCCGCTGACTCATCCGGTGGGAAGGAGTTGCAAGGCTTGTGCGGCCGATGTCCCTTTGCTGTTTGTTCAAGGGGCAGGATGTCAGCCGGGCGAGCAAGAGTGCGCTGCTCTGTCATTGTGGGCATGTTTGTGTATTGCTGAGCTGCTTTTGCTACATAAGGACTGAGTGTTTGTGTGTGTATTTGTACATACTTAAGGTAAAGAAAAAATAGTCTTAAGCAGTGTAGAAGTTGGAGGTACAACAGATGGCGGGGTTTTTTTTTGGGTCTTATTTCATGGCTTTTGCAAAATGGCTAATACAAACCTTTGTCAGCAGCTTATGGTGAGGGCATTTTCACGTAGGAGTGTTGTTGCCATGCCCACAACTTGGAAGGGGATGTTTCTCCTTAACCTCCTCCCTCTGGCACTCATCGCCAAGCCAGCTGCATGAGTTTGGGGTGTCAAGTGGGGGCCCAACAGTGGCAATCTCCAGTTGGTCCATCAGGATGTTATTACCTTACCTTTATGGGTAAGAAAGAGCCAGCTCTTGTTTTCCTGCTTGCTTTTGGATTTTTATTTCTGCGGAAGCAGTGTATGTTGGAAACAACTCCCTTGGTTTGAAGGTAACACTTCTTCTGTGAGCAAATTAAGCCTCATCTCCCAGGCTCTTTATCTTTGTCACAGGGCAAGGTCCTGTCTTGACGACCTGCCCAGCAAGGCTGATGAATCATTTCAGTTCGAGCAGCATCTAAGGGATGTTAGTGCGTATCTGCTGAAACCCTCTGCTTCTGCTGTAGTGAATATAACAGTCATTTATCCGTGGCCACTGACAGCTGGAAACCTGTGTGCCCCCTACTCCTGCATGGTTTTTGGAGGCCACCGTGCAGCTAATGAAGTGACAAGGAAGGAGGATGGCGTGGTGAGAGCAGAAAATGTACTGCAGGTCAGATTGATTACAGCCCAGGGAATTCCTATGTACCAGACCTGAGAGTGTGACAGAGATGAAAAAGTGTTTCTCCCTCATACTGTGACTTGGGAGAAGACACCGCCAGCAGAAGAGTTAGGGGTGACGGGCAGCTGGTGAACTCCAGCTTCTCAGCACCGTTGGCTTTTGTCATTGCCAGCGTTTTTTGTTTCCCTGGAGAAAAGGCTTGCTCAGATCCACCTGGGAGGATAAATACTCTAGAAGAGGTCCCAGAGGACGTGGATCGTGTGAGGGCTTGTACCAAGAGAGGTTTTTATCTGGATTTATCTCACTGAGAGATCCAACAAAATCTGCTGAGGATAATGCATACCCAAAGCATTAATGAAGGCAATCAGTGAGACTTTGGGCTTTGTAACTGCTACTTTTTGTGTGTCTGAGCTTTCTGCTTGGCAGCAGGGGGTGGATTGCCTTTAAACAGATGATCAATCAACTTAAGTAGCTTCCTTGACAGCACCTTCATTATTTTGTGTCAGTCAAATCATATTCTGTTATTAAAAGGAAAAGGACCAAGCGGTTTTGGAAAACTTTTACTCATACCTCTTTTTGAGAATTTCTTGTACATTTTCTGCTTTAAACAGCAAATAATGCTTTCTATGGTTTGTTGGTTGATGGTAGTCTAAAACCTGTATTAGCATCTCTGATATTTATTAGCTTGCTCTCCTACCTTAATGAATGTGTATTCTCTTTCCATTTTTCCCAAATTTCCTATTAGCCCACTTGAGAGGCATAAAGTTCTTGGCTATGGCTGTGTGCTCACAAGTTTGTCAAAGTGGGTGGGAAGGTGGAGGATGGAGACTCTGCCTACGAGATGCTGTGTGGCTGTGAAGAGGGCACGGATAAATGCAGCGGAGGGGCTGTGGGTGCCAGAGCTGGCATCCTTCAGACCACGTCCTGTTGAGAGCGGAGAAATCTGTTTTATTTTCAGAGGCAGATGCAGATTGGAGGGCAAGACTCAATTTTGACTTTTCATAATCTTTCCAGGTAAGAGTATGGAGTAATGTGTACCTATTTGATATAGACATTCATATAAAACTTCTGAGGCTGTCGTTCTCCCCAAGTGTGAACATCTGCATTAGGTCAGACCTGTACTCTTGTGTTTCTTGTCCCCAGCAGGGAAGATGCTGTCTCAGAGCGATGATATTCTCAGGTTGAGCCCCTTGATCTTCAGGTGTGCCCATCCCTGTGGTTTCCCCAAATATAGGAGGACCCTGCAGGCTTTTGGCAGTGGGAGGGCTGTTGTTTGCATCCTCCCTGGCAAACCAGAGGTCGGGGATGTAGGGGAGGATTAGTCACACAGGGACTCTCATGTAGGGATTTGCCATTTCATTCAGCCTCACCCATCAGTGAATTAGCTGTAGTACAAGTTGAAGTAGCAGATGTGTGATTTGGGGGACACTTTCAGGAGGAAAAAATGACTGAAGGAATTCAAGAACCAATATGAAAGCAGTCCTCCAGTGAAGCAAGGAGGGGAATGCAAGCACTGGTGGTTTTGTTTGCTTAGTGTAACTTTTTCATTTCTGATTTCTCTTTAAGCATCTGTTGATGTTCTCCTCAGGCTTCACCAGCCTTTGGATTCAGCTGCACAAATCTCTGGCACTTGCCATCCTTCCCTGCCCTATCTGCTAGGTGGTGGGACGGGCTTTCCTTTGGAAAGCTGAAGTCAGTGCCCCGCCAAACCCTGTGCCTACCATGGAGCATGAGCTCTTTGCTTGCTGACATCCTTGAAAAACTTGTCAGTCCTCACCATTAAGCCAAGCCGTGTTTATTTTCTTGAAGCTGAAGGGGTTGGCTATTGTGTGTTAAGAAGGCTTTTTATAGATGCAAAGGACCCTGGTGCTAGCTGAAGAACTTGAACATCAGTTTCTAGGTAAATTATTTCTGCTCCCCGAGTCTTCACAGTGGCCATTTGGCAGGCAATTAACCTTACAATAGAAACTGCAAGATAACTGGCATAGTGGGTGAGAATTGAAAATTGCAAAGATTTTTAAATTGCTTTTCAAATCCGCGTCGTTTGTGCCTGCCTTGTTACACTGTTTTGCAGTGGTTCCTCAGCTGTTGTCATACAGCGGCCAGTAAAGGGGATGCTTGACACCCCTCCCTCACCCCCTAAAAAGTCTGACGTACCTGTTTCCTTTTTAAGCCCCCCACAGTCAGTCGAAGAGGGTCCCGTGCCGTATCAAAGCATGTAATGTGCCAGCTGTCACAGCCTGGCTGAAGAGATCTTCCTGCTGCAAGCAACACTGGGGAGGTTGGATTTCTTCCATTAAAGAGTGAGAAATGGTTTGTTTGAAACAGTGGGTAATTTTTCACGTACTTACCTACTGTTGGGATGTGCTGCAGCATGCTCTCGGAGCAATTAGCTCCATTATAATTTGTAGAGATGAGTCATTCATGTAAAACACCACTAGGAAAGTGCATGGGCTTTATATGCTGGAACATGTGGTGTTTGTTGCCGTACCGAGGAACACAGGGCGGGAGTTGGGTAGTACCATCTGGATGTGATCTCTTAATATTTGTCCAGTCATTCCAAGTTTTGAGTTTTCTTTCCTCTCCAACATCCTTGTAAAGGGGTGGGATTAGCAGAGAGGGGATTTGTGCACACCACGTGCCCACAGCATCTTCAGTTGCTGCTGCCTTGATTATATATTGTAATGGGGTGTTGTGGTACTTTGTTTTGTTGGTTTGGGTTTTTTTTGAGAAGCTGACAAGGTAGGCAGATCTGGGACTGGAAAACCTCTAATCTTCTTGCATCTAGTCAAAAATTGGAGGGGCAACTTAACCTTAAGGATTTGGGTTTAAATCTGAACGTTCTCGTTCTGAGCCTTGTAAAAATCGAAGGTTTTAGATGAGAGTCTGATTCAAGCCCAATTTAAGTTCAAAGCAATGAGTGGGAGTCAGGTATACTATAAAATACTGTGAATATGGGTTGCGTACATATAATGAGTGCTTTGACAACTTATTTCCTATGTCCCAAGGAAATTCACCTATTTCTGGGTAACCTCTCTTTGCATTCAGTAGATGTACAGCTTAAGCAACACCTGTAGTGTATATGACACTGAGTTAAAATGTTGTAATATCAAAGTAGACACTGAAATATTAAAGATACAAATGGCTTATTGATGTGGTGACTTGACAGCCCTTGTCAAATGACGAGAAGCTTTCCAAGATGGGCTTGGGTGGAACTTGGGATATGGAAGAGAAGGTAGTCAGTAAATTTTGGTTCCATTCCTCTTGCTGTTTTGTTTTGTGGTTTTTTTTTTTTTTCTTTTCTTTTTCTCTAGTTTAACCTGCCTGCCACAGCTGGCCTGTGGCCCGGTGTAACTCTGAGCACACTCTGTCTGTTAAGCTGGTGTTAGGGCTAGCTGCAGAGTACGAGTCATGCCGGAGTGCTATGGGTCTGCTTTGATCAAGGGTCTTTGCAGGACAGTGTTTTGGTCTTCAGTTCTTGTTGATCTAAATGTCGTATTTTCCTGAAGAGGCATTAAACAGATGATGGGTAAGTCATGACAGCAATAATGGAAGAGCTGTGCACTGGAATGGAAGGGTTTTCCCCGGCTTCCTTGGAGGGTCAAAAGCACTTGACACCAAATCCATGAAATGAAGCCCAAGACGCGTATGAAGCTGTGTATCTACTGCTAGACTTAAGTTTGGATGAGACTTTTTGCTGAAGTTGGCGGTTGCAGCACCAAATGGCATTGGGATGGGCTGGGGGTGGTCCACAGCAAGGTACCTGGAACAACAGTCTGAAAAAAGGTTTGGTTGGAGTCATGGTTGAGGGGTTTTGCTGAGGACTGGTTCCATATTAAATTAGAGCTAGGAACTGTAAAAGGCATGAAAGAAACATGGTGGAGAAACACTGAGCCTGCCCAAGGAAAATACAGCGAGAGCTTTTAGTTAAAACTGGTGGAATGGGCTCTTGGAACCATGAGCAAAGTAACCTCGTAGTGCAAGGGAACAGGCCTTGCTCCTGTGCCGGTGTGCCTCTAGCCCTGGAAACGGGTTTATTTTCTGTGAACAAACAAGGTAATCAAAAGAAGACTTGATTATATTTTATCAGTGTTTGAATGATATATAGAGAAACACAATGGTTCCTAAATACAGGCTAGAAGTGACCAGGAGAGAGAGTGCTTACTGGAAGAGGACTTTCAGAACAGAAGTCAAACTCTTTGGACAGACTGCAACACTAACCAGCAGCCTGAGTCGTAAATAAGTGGCTAATTTTTATATGGTGTTCTGCAGTTTCAAAACACTGAACCAATGAATACCTTTTGGGAAAGGAGCTAGCGTCAGCTTTTTGTAAATTGGTTGGTGTGGCTGCTGGGAAGAGGATGTGCTCTGTCTTTATTTGCACAGTCATGTGGCAGTGGTTTATGGCGTAATGGCTGTTTCTACTGTACCAGTGACAGTAAAACTCAGTTTTGAAGTGAAGATTTTATTTTCGGACTCAATTTCCCTAGGCTCTAGTGCACAAAACATAATTCTGTGGGTTTTTTTTTTTTTTGGTTCTGAATTTGTGGTCTCTCTAGTCCATGACTTTATTCTCTGGGTGAAGCCCATCTGTATTTTGAGTAGGGCTGGTCTTTGTCATGTGGCCTGCTTGAAATAAAAAGGTCATTAAGACATACTGAACATCACTCAAAACATTTTATTTGATGTAGTCAGGTTAAAATGTTTGATATATCACCAGCTTTAGTTGTATGGGGGGGGACGCTGAAAGATGGTGCTCCTCTCAGCTTTGTCTGAATATGTTGGTTTTAAGATGTGTGGTTATAAGGGCACCTGGGTCATGAGTATTACTGTGTAATGGGAACATCGGAAGAGGCCAGTGTTTGCTCTAAAGTAATTGAAGAAGCTGGTGAGGAAATAACTCCAGTGAGAGAGAATGAGTAACTTTCGGGTAACTCAAAGACTTAGTTTTCTCTTCCTTTTACTTTATTACGTGTTTTGAGGTTGGAGTACCCATTCCTGTCTGGAGCGGCAGACATCACTGACACAGCTTTTATGTGAAGTGTCAGGCTGCTGCTGTCCCCTCTAAAACACAGCAGTGATGTGCTGGTGGGCTTTTGCTTTGGGCTTATTGTGTCTACCTGGTGCTTTCTACGGCACGCATCTCCACGGGCACTGCATTGTTAGCACTAGTTTTAAGCATAATGTAGCACATTGGTACTTAAAAGTCTTTGCAAGATGAATATTTTAAATCTAAAGACCCATCAAAGTGTCGTCATGTCAGTGGAACAGTATTTTATGGTGTCATAAAGCACAAAGCAGTTATATGAACTTGTTATTGTGGAATTCCCTTCCAGCCTTGTTTGAAGTGCGTTGCGGTGGCAGTGTCTTTGTAGCTTCGATGGTCTGCAGAAACGCAGAAGTGAAAGACTGTATAAAGAAAGATGGAGCACTGTGAGATCAGAGGACGTGTCTGCAAAAACCCAACGAGCTTCTGTGTACACGGTGCACGTAACTGCTCAGCACAGAGGAGTTCGTGCCATCTCTAGCAGGGAGCCACTGCAGTTTGCATACCACATTTCAGACGTCTCTATTGGCGGCGTTATTGTCAGATAGATTTATTCATCTGTTTAGATTGCTTTGATTTTACTTTGGAAAATTATTTCCTTATGTCTTCTGCTTGAGTGTTTTGCAAAGATATCAGTCATCACCACCACCAGCAGTAAGAATGTTTGCTGAAGATGAAGAAAATAAATCAGGGAATTGCTAATGATGTGCTGAGTTAAAGCAGCTTTTATTACAAAAAAAAAAAAACTTAGCTGGTTTGATCAGCACATCAATATATCCATCAAGTGAAATCCATTTGAAAGTTTAGCATTTGTATTTTCCACTTCTCTTCAAAGAACAAGGAAAAGAGGTAGGGTTGCTCTGGATGAAGCCCTTGCCGTATATCAGGTTGCTCCAGGTTGGCTTTATTGCTCACTTTTATAAAAAAATGAGTACGGCTGCATAAAAAATAGAAATGTGACAACGCAACCGCAGTGCAAAAAGATAAGCTTGAGAAATGCATTAAAAATATATATTCTTAGATAAAACCCTTTGTTACTCTTTTCAGCATCTGGGTTAGCTTCTGCCTTGTAATTTAAGCTTGGCTCTCCCTCTTTTATGTCATTTAGTCTAGAGGGAGGAGAGTGGCACTGACCAAAAATGAATCCTTCCTATTCTGGGCTCCTCCAGTCTGCTGTCACCTGCTTTTCCTTACTCCGTGATAAAAGACCTTGTCTTGTGTGGCTGGTTTTTCTGACAGCCAGCCCAGGCAAGGCAGGAGTGCCCATATTTTTTTTTTTTTTTTCCCTCTACTTTTTTTTTCATGTCTGCTTAGCGTTTTATTCTGTACTTGCTTATGTGTGGTCTTGGCTTCAACTTATGCTTCTCCTTTGCTGTAAAAGTGCCTTGGTAGGACCTGGCGCATCCCATTGGGAGAAATATTCATAGAATCATGGAATGGTTGGAAGGAATCTTAAACATCATCCAGTCCCACCCCCCTGCCCTGGGCAGGGCCACTTCCCCCCAGCCCAGGTTGCTCCAAGCCCCGTCCAACCTGGCCTTGAACCCCTCCAGGGATGGGGCAGCCACAGCTTCTCTGGGCAACCTGGGCCAGGGGCTCACTGCCCTTACAGTCAAGAATGTCTTCCTAATATCTCATCTAAATCTCCCCTCTTCCATTTTGAAGCCATTCCCCCTCATCTGATCCCTACATGCCCTTGTAAAAAGTCTGTTCCCAGCTCTCCTGGATCCCCTTTAGGGACTGGAAGGCTGCCATGAGGTCTCCCCAGAGCCTTCTTTTCTCCAGGCTTTATTCCATGGGCTTCTTCCTGCTGTGTTCATAACCAGTCTTATTTGAGTTTTGCCCAAATATCAAGCCGGTTACTGCGGCCGAAGTTGAGACCGAGCTATTGAATTTGACCAACACCACCTCCATCCCCCAGACAGAGCTGTGATTTTCCAGACTCCCTCCTCCAGGCTCCGGCTGC
Source organism: Vanellus vanellus (assembly GCF_965231255.1). Taxonomy (NCBI): domain Eukaryota; kingdom Metazoa; phylum Chordata; class Aves; order Charadriiformes; family Charadriidae; genus Vanellus; species Vanellus vanellus. The sequence continues at coordinate 40,735,631 of NC_138912.1, read as the reverse complement.
CCTTCCCTTTGCATGAATGCCTTGCAAGATACCAGCAAATATGAGTTTCTTGACACTAAATCTGACTAGTTTTGGCAGCCCCACACACAGCAGACCTGGAGCTTGGCTATCTACAATTGCAGCTTTCAACTTTTTTTGATTTGCAGACACTTGAGCATTTCTATTAGAGGTGTAGACCTTTTATTCTGACCTTAGTCTGCCAACAGCAGCCTTGCTCTTTTTGGTCACCTTCCGGCAAGTGATTCCCCGAGGAACCATGGACTGTGGAACTACAATATTGTATTCACTTCTGTACTGTTCTACCGTCAGAGGTAAACTTTTATCTGTCCCTTTATTTATGGCACCTGCCTCATACGCTGAGCTTTCTCCCTTTACAAGTCTCATCAATCTCTGGAGGTACAATCATCTGTTTTATCTCAGAGGACATTTCTCTCTGTCTTTAAAACTTTATTTTTTTCCTCCCTGGAAGAGATACGGGACGTCAGTATGTTTTCAACACAGATGACCACCTTCACTTCCCACCCGCTTCCACAGGGTCCTTCACCAGAGCCATTAAATCTGGGTGGTCGTATTGAGACCATTGAGAAACTGCGTATGAGACGGTATGGAAACAGCTCACTGTAGAGAGAGCCTAGTGTGGCGAAGGCAGCGGTGGTTAGTAGAAAAAACTGTTTCAACAGGAAAGGCTTTTACCACTTGTGATCCGTCATCATCCTTGCCAGCTGGAGCAGAGGTTCTATCCCACTGACTTCCCAGCCCCGCAAAACCGCAAATGAATAGCGGGAAGCACCAACCTTGGACTAATTTCCCAGGCTTAGGTGGTAAATTTACCCTTTCTCTTACCGTGCTTTTAGCACCCAGCAGGGCAGTGCATGGCAGGCTCATGGGAGCACTCATCTTTAGCAAAAGCAGCTGTGCTCCACTGGCTCCTGTCTGCTGAAACCATCTAAAGAATAAGGGGCCGCAGTTTAAAACACCTCTCTCTGCTTTAAAGGAAAACTATTGGGTCTGTTTAAGGATGGGGGGGAGACTTCTCGGGCTTTCAGGCTTGCATCTGCAAGTGCTGTACGCTGGTAGAAGAATATGCTCGGATCAACTGAATTAGCAATTTTTATCAAATAACTTGAGCTTACTAATAAATGTCTTTAATGCACCGGAGAGTGACAAATAACTTTATAAAAAGAGAAGCTGGCTAGATTTGCTTGACAGATGCTGCCTCTTTTTGTGGGGCTGTTTGTCACCAGCCAGAAGAAGAAATGTCAGGACTTGATTTGTGGGTGCATCCCTACCTGAATTCCCACCGGTTTTATTACCGCAGAAAGGCAAGAGAATGGGGAAGCATGTGAAAACACCGTTGTATGGTGCAGTCATCTAACTTAGCGAGCCTCAGGCAGTTATGATGCTCACAAATTTCTTCAGGAAGATGAAAGATGGTTTGTTTCTTTTTTAATTAGTGCTCATGCCCAGAGTCCTGGTTTTGGATCTGAGAAACAACAGAGTAGAAATCTTCTGCTACTCTTAGCCGTGTGCTACGTGGATCGATGTTAAAATCCAGCGAACACAATCTGTGCCCAATCCGGTTTAGTCATTTGAAGATAAAACTCAAATGATAAACTGAATGGGTCCAACTGGGGAAAACCATAGGCATGGCTTTGCTGGGATCCTGTGTATCCTCTGAAATTCTGGTTCCCAGTGTGTCTGTTACTGAAATCCAGGCTTTCCCTTTAGCATGTGGCTGCGGTGCTAGTGCCACCTGCCCTTTGGTAGGTAACCTTGCTTTTTTTTAAAAAGGATTAGTAAGAACTTCCCCCTGAAACCAAAGCAGTCATGAGACTGATTCTGGTGGTGTGACTGAGAGAACAGAAGAATTTGGAGACCTCAATCAGTTCTCCCTTGCACCGTGTTTCACCATGAACAAGCTTTATTGCGCTCACAGTCACTCTGGCATCTCACCAAGACTGGACGGTCTTTGCCATGATGTCCGTTGTGGACAGCAAGGTGCTTGGGAGGATTTTTGGGCTCTCCTTTTTCTAATAGGATTAGAAGCAGTTCAGTGGAGGTGTTCTCTGCAAGCACAGGTAACAAAAGAAAGGCCACATTGTTCTAATATCTTGACTTTTTTTTTCCTCTTGAGAACAATAACATGCCAGGTGGGATGCCAGAGTTTTGTTCGTATCTATTCCTTCTTTGTTGTGCTGGTGGAGGAGTTGGCTTTTGAAGCACCTTAGAAGGGGGACTCCAGTTGCTGCTGCAATAGGAGCTTTTGGTGTTCACATAGAAATAAAGATGAGGACTCAATGAAGAGAGAGAGAGAAAGAAAGAAGTCAGGCTCAAATTCAAAGCAGGCTCAAAACAGGTATCCTTCTGTTCTGTTTCTCGCAAATACCCATCACAATTTTATTTAGGAGAAACCAAGGTAGGGACAATGTGCCCAGGCAAGGGATTTTGTTAAACAAGTCAGCGCGAGAGCATATGTATGACACTTCCTACTTTACAAGTGTGCGGTTTTTCCGTCAGCTTTTTAAACACCTCAGGTTCCTCCATCTTCAGGTGGTTTGGCCAAGGTTTAGGTCCGCTGTTGCGTTCAGTTCCTTTCTGCTCTTGGTAGGAAAGCTGTGTGAGGACTTTTAGGGTACTTAATACACAATTTTTAAAATTGCAGTTATATTGTGAATTACAAGGGCAGTCAGTCTTGTAATGTCGGGTGATTAATTGGGGAGTTGGCATGTGTAAAATAGTACTCACATCTGTGCTTAATTTTGTCAAGTAGACTACGTATTAATAAGGTTTATTGATCTTCTTTCTTGTCATCCTTTTTTTGTAAGAAACTTATGCAAAATAGCCATGCTTAGGTAGGAAAAGGGCTATGGTGCTCTGCAGCAGTATCTGTTGTACCCTTCTGTGCTCTAAGATGGCACACCAAACCTTTCACTGCTGGAGAAATTTTTACATTACAGTACATGAAATGCCACTTCAGGCAGCAAAATAAATAACCAGCTATTAATGTCAGTTCTTCCTTAATGTATATTTTTGTTTGTATCTATTATAACATATGCTCTGAACACAAAATATTTACCTAACTGGCAGTTTCTCCAAATTGGTCTGTGGAAAATTCTCCAAATGAGAAAACAACATAAAGAAAAAAATATCTTCTGGCTTTCATGTTGACTAAAATAGACTTGATTGACAAGTGGAAGTAGTATTTGCCAGGGAAAAACATCCTCATCTATAAAGTTTATTGCTTTCTGCCAGTGTAAGTGCTTGTTTTTTAAACCCTGCAATTTTATTTTAGTAATGATGCATACTTCTGGGGAGGAAAACCTCTCTCAACTTTTAGAAATACTTTAAATTAATCTCAGCAAGTGATGGGAGACCCGTTGCCTTGTCAGCCCTGACACTGGTGTATACCCGGAGTAATTAAATGTGTGTGTACCCACTGCAGCACTAGCTTGGGCTCTTAACCTGCTCCTCCTTTTCATTCTCACTCCTCTCTGTGACTTGGTTTACTGCACCGAAAAGCATTGTGAGACTTGCACCAGAAAGATCTAGTGATGTGCATGGAGTATTACAGTGTTGGTGAAACCTCTAATTGGAGTCGGCTGCAAATTGGCGAGGTAAATTAGGCTAACCTCGGGTCCTCATCCGTATAGGCTCACATCAAAGTGGTAACTTGCTCGGTTCAGTGATTACTCTCCTGTATGTGAGTGTGAAGCAATTTTGGCAATAGAAAAATATAGTAAAATAACTAAAACACGAGGGCTTAGAATTCTTTTTGTCATATTTAGTGGTGCAGAACCACCCTCCCTTAGTTAAGGGCTGCGTGAACAGTGCTTCTTCATTTTGCTTCTGGGAAGGATGTTGCCATGCAGCTTTGTTTTAGGAGTCTGTACTGGTAAACTGGAAAGATGAACTACTAATTATGGTTGCTTAATCTGGCATTTAAATGTTGAGTGATCACACAATTTGCCTTTTTTTTTCCTGCAAGAGCAATTACACAGAGTTAGCGATTGGTCAAAATGTAACTACCTGCTTCTCTATAAATTGGGGCTGCAAAACATTAATGTGAATCAGCATCAGGTGAAAACGGGCAGAGCTCTCATGGTATTTGGGAATTGTTCTGTGTGAAGCAACTGCTTCTGTCTCGTATTGCTCATATTTCCATGGGCTTTCTCTCTGGGTATAACTTCTGCCTTTCAGACTCATGTAAAGATAACAATCATATACAGTGTTTGGCTCTCTGTGGTCTGAATTTGGCTGAGCTGAAATCTGTAGCCGGCATTTCAGAAAATCCCATTCTCATCCCCATGCATAATCTCCTATTTCTATTTTGTACAGTCATAGAGGTTTCAAGCCTGTTACGGAAACACAATTTCCATCTGTTCGTTTCGGTAGTAGGAGTTACACGTCCAAAAATCTTGGTTCTTTCTCTCTAAAGCAGAGGAAAAGCTGTGCAGCTGTACCACTTTGTAGACCAGCAGCTCTTCATGCCTGTTACTCTTGGAAAATGAAGACCTGATGTTTGCCACTGGCAGCTACGAATGAGCGGCGGGGGGGGGGGAAAGAGCTCAAACACAGTCGTAGCACCGTGTCAGCAGTTAAGCGTTGTGCCTGGGCAGGGTTCAGACGTGGGAGAAGGGTCTGAATCTTTCTCATACCTTAGTGCTACAGCGAACGTAGCTGCCAGATCGATGAATCGTGGTTCCCAGTTCTGCCGGTGTCAGCCACGGTGGTGACACAGCCTCCTTCAACGTGTCATCTGCTTTCAAAAGCCTTACGCCGTAAAGTATGAAAGTCCAAATTGATAAGGTTTTGCAGCGCTCAGCTGTCATCTGGGAGGATTGTGGGCTGCCTGGGCTCCGAGTCGTGGCTCCTCCGCATCCTTTTACGGCAGTCGGTGCTCTGTCATGGGTTGTGGTGCGGGGCCGTTGCCCCCAGCCCTTCTCCTGCCAGCTCAGCCTGTCCTGCTCCTCCTGCCTCACCAGGTGCCAGCGTCTCAGCAGCCCCTTTGTTATAAATGCTTTCAGACAGGAGAACGTTTGCGGAAGATCGATCTGCAAGTTAAACTTCATTTTTTTTTTTTTTTTTTTTTTTTTCTGGAGTTCCCTGAATAAGGAAATGCAGAGCCTGTAGGCATCCTTTTCCTAAGAACAGCTTTTAACCAGAAAACCCCCAAACTATGCATGAATTTAACAATTACGCTTCAATTTTCACATCACCGCTAACAACTGGCTAAAAGCAGCGTTTTCTTCCAGTCGTCTTACAGGTCTGTTGTACAGTATTAGCATTGGGGATCAATTACTCTGTAAGTGTCAGCTAAGTCATGTCAAATTAGAGTATGTGCCCTAATGACTGCATTATATCAACGCTAATAAGGGGCTACCTCAGAGCAGGGGTTTATAAAGCGCTGCATTAACCTGCTGCCTTCTAAGTGATTTGTAGTGGTCCATGAAAGCAGGTACGTGTTGTAGCCAACATGCTTTTCCCTGGTTTCTTTAGTTCTCCTGTACCTCAAATTGGTTCTAGGAGTTGGGAACAGATCTCAAAGATAACCAAGGAAATGGAGAGCTTTGGATGGGAGTTTGAGTTTGGCACTATTAACATTAAAAAAGAAAAATTGATGTGATTAGACCCATCATGTTAAGAGTAAGATGCAATAAAAGCTAAATAAGCAAAAGGGTGATGCTGGCTCAGGAATCGCCATCAGTTTGAAGTGGATGCCGGAACAGATGTCTCATTACCGGAGCATGGTGGTTCAGGCTGAGCCGCCAATAAGATGCAAAAGCCAAAAAATGAGTCTAAGGATGGCACTTGGTCAGGGCATGGAAAGGATGAAATGCAATGTTATAGCAGAGTGTGGACTTGGTGAGCCGAGTGATTCCATCCTGGGTGTGGGATGGAGAGCTTCACTTCTGACCCCAAAGCTGTGGAAGGGCTCCAGAGCTCCAAACTACATACTGCCGGCTGTATTTTTCCCAAAACTTGTCTTCAGTAGGTAGTTGGCATAGCTGCTCCTTGTGACTGGGATGAGTTGGTCCTGGGGAGGAGAAACTGGTCTTGGGTTTTGCTGTTGCATGTTCTAGGCGTGTTGCTGAAGATGCATATGGAGATGACTTGAAATGCAGTGCTGCTTTGGGATGAGCCGAGGGGTTTGCTCATGGTATTGTATGAGAAATTACAGCTGTGTAATATGCTGGGGGGGGGCTGTCCTGTGTTCCTCCATATGCTTTTGAGCAAGGAAACTCCATCCACTTTCTAGAGAGTGGAAGAGCAGTGTGTGATTTGTAGTTGTTCCCATTAAACCACGGTTGGCTGGTTGTACTTGTAACTTCTGAGCTTGTGTGAATACAGGACTGACTTTTACCTTCTCAATTGCCTGTGAAAAATAAATATTAAGCCCTTGTGCTCAAATTAGCATAGCAAACTCTTAAAAGAGCACTATTAAGGTTGTAAAGCCAAACATACAAATATTAATGACTCTTTGTTCTGGGTATCCTCACCTTCAGTGCAGATGTCCTCTACCATGTTGCTGCCTCTGCCCAATGCTGAGTTCCAGGATCTCTGTGTCCGAGTTTGACCCAAAAAGTCCAGGTTTCAGGGAGGGTTGTGAGTTAGGATGCGGGTCTCCTGGCATCCTGCCAGGATCATTCCCCACCACACCAACCAGGGTGGGAAGGATGTGGGCTGAGATGGATCTGGCAAATCTACCCAACTCCCAAGCTCATCTTCCCAAATCTCCTTGCTGATCTCTGCGCACCCACCGGGGCTTTTTGCCTGTACCTGCAGCTTTCCACCCTTTCTCAGGGCCGAAGGGAGAAGCCTCCGCAGCAGGGCTGAAGAGCGCTTAACTCCTACCTGTCCCCAAGCAGATCCATCACCCGCCTTTCCTTGGGGATCTGACCCTCCTGAACATGGGACTCTGTTTCCAGTAGTTCCCCAGCTTCTGTGAACTGAATTTTTCTTGTCCTTCCCAGGCCTTTCTTCTAAGAAATGCACCCAAAAGCTACGGTGTCCCAAAAACTGAGATAATGCATCCCACAGATTGTACATACAACCCAAAATACGTGTGTATCTCAGATGAACTGTAGAAACCCCTAGCTACTGAGAAGTGAACCAAGAAAACCATTCGTAGTCTCAGGAGCAAAAGCAAGGATGTTTTCCTGCAAGATGACTACTCCAATAGGAAATGGGTGAAGTAAAAAGTATCACTTGTAGGTTAAAATCGTGCAGTATGTCGTTTCGACAAACCGAGGTGCGCTGAGTAGCTACTTTACAGATTATATACAGAGACAAACTGTTTGTAAATAATATGCAAATCTGGCTCCTGTGTTAATTTGCTACCCTGTCAGCAGCTTTGTGGCAATTCTCAGAAATTATTCTTAATAAATTGCTCATAATTGGTTCCTAAATGTAAGGAAATCATCAGCTCTCACTTGCTGAGCATTTTAAGTCATAAATTAGGAGTGCAGTGGTGATACAGATCTTGATTCTGTAACCCCTACGTGTCCATGGAGTTACATATTCAATACCAGTAAGCGGTAGAAAAATTAGAGTAGTGTGAATTAAACTCAGATCCTTTAAATATGTTGTTACTAAAAAATATTGGCTGAGCAGATCTATGATCGAGAAGTGAAACAGTCTGCGCTGCAGACTGTGCCTGCTAGTCTGAAAATAGTTGCAATTTTTCACCGACAGTGGTGTACATGTTCTTGATGCTGATCGTGGGTTTGTAGCTCTTGTTTTGTAATGTAGTTTTAATTACCTTCTGAATTGCAACGCAGCACTTCTTCTTGAAGTGTGTGGGGGCAAGATAAGAGTTGATGAAGTGAGACCAGTGAATCTTCCATGACTTCCCTTCGCTACCAGATTGCTCTGAAAAAGAGCAAATAGGAGAACTTGGGGAAAAAAATCTTCCAGTGTTTGGTACACAACAGGTTTAAAATTTTAATGCCAACTTGCTTTTATTGTTAAACCTTTTGGACAACTTCTTGCTTTGCCTTTTGCTCTCTTAGCTTTTGGCTGCTCTTCCCTTAAATGGAATTGGATGTGTGTGGCTCTTGATGGATGTAATTGCACAGAGTAAATGGCAATAGTTTGTGAGAACGATGGAGCCCGTACCACTGAAGTCCCTTTAGTGGTGCAGCAAGGGGAGACCCTTCCTACTCTCCTCTGTGAGAAACAGGTATGAAACAGACACATGAAATTAAGCGCATACCATGTGCTTCTCTTATAATATTCCTGTTTTCCAAATCGCCCATAAACATGATTATCCAAGTAAAGAAAATGTAAATAATAATACTAAAATTTAATTTAGATAAACGTATAATGAATGCTTAAAGGTTTTGCCTTTCATTAACGCGCTTTAAGCCTCTAAAGCAAAACCTGGGATTCAGTATGTGGAATAAGGAAATGATTTTTCAGGTAAAAAGAGGTGATTTTAACGTGAAGTAAATGTAGTTGTCCCAAGTTACTCATCTGCAAACCAGTGACGTTTATCATTAGAATCCACCTCAGACTGAGCTGCTGTATTTCGCTGCAGATCCCTGCTTGTTTCCAGTCCTGCCTGTCCCCTGCTTTAGGCACGTCGAACGCTTGAATTCATAGCGGAGAACAGAGCGAATTAAATACAGAGCCTCAGATCTCGGGAGGGAGGGAGGGAAGGATCCTTCAGTGAAATTTCTCCCATCACTTCTGCTTCCCAAATTGTGCCTCCAGAGAGAGGGAAGAGGAGGATGGAGACAGAAAGATAGATTTCTTTGTGACCTGAAGGTAACCAAATGAGGAAGATACAAAGGAATATCTGTACTTCTTTTCCCCCTCTGGAACTGCAGGGATCCATTTATTGTTTTAGTTCTGTTAATTAAACATTTGAGCAGTTGTTTGCGTCATACTTTCTGTTAATCAACGTATCCCACACAGTTTGCCAGGAGCTGGGGTTCACAGGACACCAGCTTGGGCTCCAAGCATGAGTGCACGGCTATATACTGTCATTTGTCTTGACAAAAGGTGCCAGGAACTAATGAATGAACTGATGGCGATGCTAACTCGCTACTCTCTGTGCTCCCAGGCTTGCTTTTTTTACAGCTGCAGGGTTGCACGGGCGAGCGCCCCGAGCGCACCCTGCCTTGGCTAGACTGGCTGTACATCCCACAGCAGGAACAGATCCGTGTGTTCTCCGTATATACAGCTCTTATGAAACGCCTCTGGACCCCTTGGGATTTCATGAATCCCTTTCTCTTAAAGTTTCCAAAATAAACTGTTTTGCGGGAGCCAGCGGAGATGGAAGGAGGAGTCCCGTCTTACCCCCTGTTTCTGAGTAGAGGGGTACAGGGAGGCAAAATCCTCTATTTCTCTGCGGAGAGCTTCTGTCCCCTGCAAACACCTGAAAATCAACCAGCAGGAACAGCTGTGTGGAGCCATGTGGGTGCTCCGGTCCTTCCTCCCATGGGAAGTGTGCGGCCAGGCCTGTCTGCAGCTATTGGGAATCGTGCTCCTTTCCCTTCTTCTTGGAAGGGGTTATTTACTGGTTTGAGGGCTCTGGCTGCAGGGGCGACTTGTGGAAGCAATGGGATTGCCAGGTGTGACTTTTTGGCATGTGTATCTGGTGCACATCATTTCAGAGGGTGCTATGTGTGGTCCTGGAGCTAGGCTGGGTGGGGAGACAGCAGAAGGGTGTAACGCTTCTGTTGTGTTTGGTGTTAAAAATTAATAACTGCACTGGTTAGATCTTGTGCAGTGAAATTCAGAAGTATCACTCTAACTACTCATGTTTGCTCTGTTTTCAGAAATACTCTGGAAGAACTCTTCCCCCACCACTTCTCTCTCTCTCTCTTCCCCCACCACTTCTCTCTCTCTCTCTTCCCCCACCACTTCTCTCTCTCTCTCTTCCCCCACCACTTCTCTCTCTCTCTCTTCCCCCACCACTTCTCTCTCTCTCTCTTCCCCCATCACTTCTCTCTCTCTCTCTTCCCCCATCACTTCTCTCTCTCTCTCTTCCCCCATCACTTCTCTCTCTCTCTCTTCCCCCATCACTTCTCTCTCTCTCTCTTCCCCCATCACTTCTCTCTCTCTCTCTTCCCCCATCACTTCTCTCTCTCTCTCTTCCCCCATCACTTCTCTCTCTCTCTCTTCCCCCATCACTTCTCTCTCTCTCTCTTCCCCCATCACTTCTCTCTCTCTCTCTTCCCCCATCTCCAGAAGTTGCTCTGATGGCAAAGTGGAGCTGTGCCTTCCTCTCCTCCCCTAAACTGGCTCACAAACCCGGTTCATAAAACACAGCAAACATGTCTCTGCCACTGAAAAGGGCAGCAGGCACTGACAAAGTGCTTCTAATGTTGTGCCTGTGTAAATTGTCAGGTGGCATTTAACGTGATGAAATACCTGGACTGGCATTTCTGGGGGTCCTCCCGAGGCATGTAGTAGGTTGACCATTTGTACTTTTTTCTTTCCTGGCTTTATTTCCTTTTTGAATTCTGCCATCTCAGGGTGCCTTAAGTAATGTTTCCTCTCATATTTGGCTGCTTCAGTATCATCCAGTGACAAAAGTGGAAAAGCGTTCTTCTGAAAAATGTTAATTTGGGATTTAAGGTGTGCTGGAAATGGTGAACCCTACTCTAGCAACTCTTTGCTTCGAGTCTGTTTGGGAAATCCTTCTTTCCTTATGTTTGCGGAGATTCATTAAAAATGCATCAACCAACAGGATCAGGGATGCAGAAAATGGTTTGCCTTCTATATAGGCTGAGATTTGGACCTAAATCTTCGATGTTTAATGCCAGACCTTTGATACGTTCATGGGGCATTATATATCTGTAGCCCTTGTTGTCCCTTACTGAAAGCCTGGGAATGGTTAAGGGAAGAGAAACCTATCGCTTTCCACTGTTGCCGAAAGTGGCCATCGAGCAACATAATTAACGCTGTCTCCCTGCCGCACACCACGGGCACTTGGATCAACAGGCTGTGGGATCTGCTTGTTGTGAGAGCATTCTCCAGGTGCCCCTTTCATTAATCCTAATCACTAAGATGGATTACATGCCCAGGAATAATTAACCAGCCTTCAGCCTAGGCGATATTACAGCTCCTTCAGCAGGAGGTGGGCAGCCAGCATCCTTCAAAGAGGTGTTTTAGGCTCAGGTAGCTGGTGAACCTTCAGTTCCCAGCACAGACAGGTCATCTGAAAAGTGGCGGTCTTGCAAGTGGGATTGAAATAGTTTATTTAAAAGGCGTAAATCCCCCCCTAAATCTCCGAACTGCTTGTGCCATGTGTTTCCTTCCCGCTTGCCGGCTGTGTTGCTGTTGGCAGTGGGGAAGGCAGGAGGCAAGACAGAGAGAGGGGGGGGTCTTTAGGAGTAGCTAAAAGTGGTTTTGCTTTTGTCAGCCAGCTCTTGCTCCTTATTAATGGCTCAGCATGACATCGCTTACTCGCTTTCAGACCTCGTGTTTCAGCTGGCAGCACAATGAACTACCTCCCTGCAATTCAGTTGGCAGCCATCCCATCCTTATTGACAGCCAGAATGTGTGAGTAGGAGCCATTTAGGCTCGTATCCTGCACCCGGTGCAGAGTCATTGTCGTTTCCCTGTGGAAAACATTTAAAAAAAAAAAATACATCTAATGCACTCTTTCACCTCTCCAGCACAGCGGCAGCGGCAGGTTGCGGTCCTGGGCCACGGCTGTGGCAGCAGGAGATGGCCGTGGCTTGTCTTACCTGCAGTCTCAGCCTGCTATTCCAGAGCCGCGATTTTATTATTAAAGTGCGATGTGGTATAGGTAGAAGTACATTTATTTTGGACTTGCTGTCCCCAAAGCTTGAGGCTTTGTGTAAGAACATCTTACTTATGTGGGTGCCTTTCTCTTTTCCTGGTCAGTGCTCTGCCTTGAAAGCATCCTGGGTTTTTGATGTGCATGTGGTGTGTGTGTTTTTTTTTTTTTTTTTTTTTTTTTGTTCTCTGTCCTATACTAAACTTTGAGGATGTTTTGGCAGTGGAGAGAAACGTCATTGTGCTCTGCTGATGCACAGTCTTGCGGTCACCAGTGAGCATCTTCACCTTGGTGCTGTCATTTGGTTTTGCTCTGCTTTTCGTACTCTGAGGTATGTCCTTGTCTGCAGATTTTTGGCAATGGGCTACGTTATTAGTTGTGTGTAACTTCATCTGTTAATGAAATAAGATGTCCACATCTTATTTCTCCATCTCGGTGCCCATGTAGAGGGCTTCTCCTGTGGTTGGAGTACCACTTTCTGTGGCCGCGTTGGCTGAAGTATAAACTAATATGATTTGGTCGGGTCTTCTGGATGCCAGGTGTCATCCAGGGTTTGCAGCAGATGGCTTTGGTACTGCACTGCCTACATCAGTATCCTCTTCTCTCCTCCCTTTAGCCTGTCCTCTCTGGGCTTGAGTAGCCTCCAGCTGTATGGTGGTGTGGATGCTGAATATTGCTGGGTCAAATGATACGACCGTCTCGTAGGATGTAGAGCAGAGAGGGCTCACTTGGCTTTAGGAGACAGCGACATCCGCATCAGAGGCGAATCCTTTCCTAATTCGTATTGCAGAAGGTGAGCAGGGTTTCTATTTACCATTCGCTGTAACCTGTTTTACCCAGCAGAAGTTCTCCACTGTAGTTGCTTCGAGGTGGTTTTATATGCTTTATTTTATACAATCAAATGTGCAAAGGCTGTAGCTCGAAGATGGATCAACAGTTTATCAACGATGGTATCGTCTTCTGTTTCCAAAGGCTAAATCATGTTAGCGGAGCCGGTGTTCAGTGAGGTGCAAAGAGCTTGCCCATCCAGAGCTTAATCAAGTGATTTTTAGGGAGCACGGCTTCCTCCGTGGGTGAGTTTGGAGTATCCTTGCTGTGTTTCTCTATGAGATAGTTTGCACCACTTCAATGACAAATACAATGCACTAGAGAAACCCATAATCATCGTCTGTATTTATGGCTCTGCAGTGTTGTGCAAGGTACAGTTTTCTATCTACTAGTGTTCCATATAACATTATATACTTGTTATTAAAACCCTCAAAGTGTCAAGGCAATTATAGGTTGTAGGAGGAAGGCAGCCACTCGGAGAAGTAGAGAAAAGCTTTGTTCAAACTGTTCAATGGAAGAGAAATTAATAGATCCTCTTGGGAAATAGATGGGAGTTAGTTCTTGAAAATACAATGACGTTCTTACGAACAGGAATAAATAACCTCCCTCAGAGGAAAAAATCTATGTAAAAGTTCAGCAGTGGGATGGTCTTTGGCTTTTTCTCCTCCTTCTCTCATCTCCTTCTGCACTCACAGAGGAATAAAACAAAGCAAATGAGATTTGTGGGTGGTTGTGTTTCTTTTTGCTTCTTTTCAGAAGCTCTTGTCTATAACCTTTCCGGCTCTTTTGTGTATGTTCTTCCTTAACTACTGTTCCCTTCTACAATTTTAATCTTCAGCTGCAGACTTCAGTCTAGTGTGAGCGTTCTCTGATTTATACAACTGTGTATTCACCCAGAGCTCTTGGCACTGGTGTGCCTGCTATATATTAACCAGGGCTCTATTCATAGAATGCCTTAGGTTGGAAGGGATCTTGAAGACCATCTAATTCCAACCCCCTGCCATGGGCAGGGACACCTCCCACCAGCCCAGGTTGCTCCAAGCCCCGTCCAACCCGGCCTTGAACACCTCCAGGGATGGGGCAGCCACAGCTTCTCTGGGCAACCTGGGCCAGGGGCTCACCACCCACACAGGGAAACATTTCTTCCTAGTACCTAATCCTAATCTCCCCTCCTCCAGTTTAAAACCATTCCCCCTCATCCCTGACCAAGAGTCCCTTGCCAGCTCTCCTGGATCCCCTTTAGGCACTGGAAGGGGCTCTAAGGTCTCTCCTTCTCTTCTCCAGGCTGAACCCCCCCAACTCTCCCAGCCTGTCCTCCCAGCAGAGGGGCTCCAGCCTTGGCAGCATCTCTGGGGCCTCTTCTGGCCCTGCTCCAACAGGTCCATGTCCTTCTGATGTTGGGGGCTCCAGAGCTGTACTCCAGGTGGGGTCTCACCAGAGTAGAGGGGCAGAATCCCCTCCCTCGCCCTGCTGGCCACACTTTTGATGTGGGCCAGGATGTGGTTGGCCTTCTGGGCTGCGATCGTGCCTCACCAGCTCATGCTGAGCTTCTCGTCAATCAGCACCCCCAGGTTCTTCTCAGGGCTGCTCTCCAGCCATTCTCTGCCCAGCCTGGATTTGTGCTTGGGATTGCCCTGACCCAGATGTAGGACCTTGCACTTGGCCTTGTGCAGTTCTTCCAAGTCTTTTGAATTTCACACCCAAAGCGTTCTCTTGAGTTCTGTTCATCGTGTCCTTCCTCTTCCCCAGGAAGAGGTCCGGGGAACAAATGGCCCTTGCAGTGCCAGGGGCTGAGAGGCGCTTAAACTCTTTGGCAAACTGATGCAGGTGAGCAAATGTGGTGCCCTGTGGTGAAACCGGGGCTGATAAAACCCGCTGCTTTCCTTGCAGCAGCTAGAAGCAGTTTTGCGAGGAGGCAGAAGGCATCCCGTGCACTGATGGCTGAGTGTAGATGCTTTAAAGTGCTGTTTCAAATGGCTTATGGAAAGATGACTGTTTTATGTAACACGTTCCAACACATGCATGGCCTGGCTTAGCTGAGATTTGAAGTTTTGGATGGGAAGGTGAACAAAAGCCTGGGTGTGAGTGTTTGCATCCATGCTGGGGAGAAAAGCCTGCAGCCTTTTAGCCTGCATAAACCAGAACAAAAAGACTTTGTCCTGGCGATTACCCAGCAGAGCTCCCAGGTTTTTCTCCGGGAATGACCCCAGGGGAAAGAGATTTTTTTTTTTTTTTTTTTTTTTTTCCATGCAGCAAATAGCAGGTAATTGCATTTTAGTGAAATACAGGATGACTCTTTAGATTGTGTTCTTACAGTAAATGCTGTTGTATTCCAAACAAGCGTAGAGCGTCTCTGTGTGACGCAGTGAAGCATCGAATGGGGATATTCAGGAGTTAGGAAGTTTCCAGGCAGGAAGAAATGTGAGGCCAAGCAGAGAAAAAGGATTATAATTGCCATCCCTGTGGTGGTACTGAAAGAGGAGTGGATTGCCAATGTTTAGCGTCAGGTGCTCATGCTTTAGGCTTCTGCGTGTTAAAATACCCCATAGCATCTGCAGGCTGCTGCCCTGGGGTGTAGACATGAAAGCGAGCGTTTGCTATGTGAAAATAATTTCAAACATGCCAAGCCTGTTTCCCATCCAAAATCAAAAGTCCTAGTCTGATTTTGTTGGCCTGTGCGCTCGTACTTGGTAAGTTTGGCCCTTATGCCTTTCATGTACTATTTATTTGAATAGGAATACTAAAAATTTCTTCTGGCTGAGGAAAACTTGCTACGTTGCACCAAGTAGCATCGAGCTGCTGACTGTGAGCTGAAAAATTGTTTGTAGGCAGATCATCAGATCTGTCTGCTTTGTTTTCTGAAATTGCATGTCCAGAGAGAGCAGTATCAGATTATTTTTATTTTTTTTTTCCCCCCTCTTCCACAGTCAAGAGACTGGTGACAGAATGCAGAAGCGAAATGAGACTTGCCAGTCTGTATTACCTTCATCAGTTAATGTCAGTGTGCTGATTCTTGCTTCTCTCTCTGATGTCTACAGACAGTAATAAATCACATTTGACCGAGCCGAGTCAATGTGCTGATTTGCAAACATGAAGTAGCATCTAATAAAAGTATGCATTTCAGATTTTTAAAAAGTAGACATCAGATTAACCTGGAGTAGTGCAAATTGCAGCTGCAGTGCTTTGCTACTTGAAAGTTCAGCATATACTTTATGTATGCAGAAATAATTAAAACTTAATTTGCTCTTGTTTTCAGAAGAGATTTCAAAGACATTTGACTGAGAAATCGCATCCCTCTATATTACAAGGTGTTTCCAATCCTGTAATTTTCCCATTTGTCGACTTTTGATTTGAAGCAAAAGCTGGTACCACGAAGCAGTCTTTTCCCCTTGCAGTGATCACCCGGCAAGCCTCATAGGAAGAAATAATTATTCTCACCTTGGTATTTCAAGGGGATGGTACCCAATATTATATAAAATGTCTCTGAGCATCCCCACTGGTTGCCTTGTCTAGGGGGGAGTGGGAACATTATCGTGTTTGTACAACATGAACAGCCTCAATTAGTCTGATCTCCAGCCCCTAAGAGATCTATTCCCAGAAGTGTCTCTACCCCCTACTCTAAGCTTTCTTTTCCGAAGTACAGTCTGGTTTTTATATATGCACATTTCTTCCCATTTCCTGGGGCGCTTCAGAAACCCTCGCCCACCCCGTGAGCTGAGGTATGCCTCCAGTAACTGCAGAGGTGTTTTACATACTGGTGCGTTCAGCAAAGCTGGACTTTTCTAGAGAAAAACAAAAGTGAAAAGCAAGTCTGGTTAAAAAACAACATCGAAAGAAGGATTTCCAAGTGCTTACAGCGGGCCCGGTACATCTGCTGGAAAAAGGGCTGCTCTGTTGGCCTTTCCCAAGAAACCAGACAAGTGGACTGCCCCTTCTTTTAAGAGAAGAGTGAGTCTGAGCTAGTTCTAGTCTTATTTTAAGAAGAAAAAGCTAAGCTAGATGTGCCTGTGCTCTGGTTTCTGTGTATGGAACATGTCATTTTGGACTCACATGCTGCTCTCGCCTGAGCCTACCAAACTGTGCAATTTTACAACTTTTCGTGACGCCCTTTAGCAGCGTGTCTGTCTTTGCTGCTGTAGGAATAAAAGCTATATAATGTAAATAGGGAGCAAGGTGTCTGTATGTGGCCTTCTGAGAAACCCAATTCCCCATGAGGCTGAAAAAAAATCAGCTAAAATAATCTTCTTGCTGGTGGTGAGATTGCCTCATCTGCGGCAGGGAAATGCAGATGGTCCGTTCTGGCTGGCAGAGAATAAGTTCAGCTCAGCCTTCGTTTTTCTTCACGTTGTACGCAAACCCTTTCTGCGTGTTGCTCTCTTCAATTTTTATTTTATTTTTTTTTCTATAGAGATTTCACATCCACTCAGAGAAATCAGGGATAGGATTGAATTTAGCTGAGAGAAAGGAATAAAATACAGCCTAAACCATCTCGCTTTCCCAAAGCATCCCCGTTTGTGTCTTTAGGCACAAGCAAGGCAGAAGGACTGTTTAGTCCAACCGATGTGTCTTGCATCCTTTCCCCGTTGCTCAGTGAACCCGTGCTTTTTAGAGCTCTGCTCGTACGCTGCAGAAGGAGACAGCCCGCGGCAGCCAAAAAGCTCTGGATAGCCGTGGAGATTTCGAGACTTATGCCTGTTAGTGGTATGAACGGAGTGTGAATTTGGGAAAGGGTGCTGGGCAATACAAGAACAAAATCTGTTAAACAAATGGAGGGCGTTAAGGATGTCCTCCACAAGTTTATTTTGAAACCTGAATCCTTCCAGGCACATGAGGGTCTCTGAGGAGGCAGCGGTTTGGTTGCTACCGACAGGCTTTTTTTTTTTTTTCATATTCCTCTTCTCTTCTTGATTGTTCTGGATTGCTTCTGACTCACTTGACATTTTTTATAAAATTTATCCTGAGAGGGTGATGCTATTTTCCCCTCTCTCCCCAGCAGGAAAAAAAAAGCTGAAAACTCTCCTTCCTTCACCTATCGGGTGCTTTTGAGGTCTTAAATCAGAGTTAGGAGTCTTCTTGGTGCAAAGCAGACTAAATAACAGGCTAAAGTAACTAAATAACAGACATTTGTCTCCCAGTGAGGCTGCAGGATAGATGCTGGAAGGGGAGCAGCTCCCAAGTCCCCATTTTTATTTTTTTTTTTTCCCCCCGCCCCCCCTGTTTACAGAGCTGAGAGGTCTTCAGGCATGTAGCAAAAACCCCTCTGCTGTCTCAGTTTGCTCCGATAGCGAATTTCCCTGCATTGCATTCCCGACGATAGCCTTTTTCTCGGCTGCGTGGCTCTCTCCTCCCGCTAACCTCGCTCTGTTCAATGAATCAGATGGTTTTGTTTTCAGCAGATGTTTCTGCCTCAGATCAGTGGAGAGTCTCTAGATCATTTCACTCCTTTCTGTAAAGTGATTGAATACCAGCCGGAGGTGTAGCAAGGATAGTCTCACCTGCCAAGGTTTAAAACAGCTCCATTCATTACTGGATTCGCTCATCCTCCTGGTGGAGAAGCTTTATGCGTAAACCTCGAAGAGGACAACGTTACTGCTGGCCGTGCCTCTCCCCGAGCGCGTATCTGATGATCGAGACAGGCTGGCAACCAGCTAATAAGAAAAGTGACCCAAGTGTGTTGGTCAACCAGTTTCCCAGTTTAGAACCTTAAAGTAACCAATGAAGGTTATTCAGTGTGTTCTGACGGCGGTTGGGAATTTAGCAGTGCCCCTCTTGGTGGAGAATTATTTTTGTTGAATGGAAAAGGATTTGTTTTCGGAAGAAACTGTTTACTTTTTGCCCTAGGAGGAAGAAGGGAAAAAACAAACAAAAAAAAAAAACAAACCCTAAGTAAAATTTTGAAGTGCCTATTTTATCAGTAACACTTTGCTGTCAAAAATGCTACTAAGTTATATCGACCAACTATTCAAAACCTCTTGCGTCTGGACAAGAAATGAAAACACCCAAAATGCTACTAGTTCTGAGTAGCTCAGAAACGTGGGCTCATTGCAGATGTCAGCTGAAAACATTGATTTACACTGTTTACACTGATTTACTTTTCCTGCTTCATCCAAGTCGCTCAACTGAGAACTTTGCCTCTTGGCTCAGGCTGCAGTCTGAGCTTTCCTTCCAGCTGCCGGGCCCATACTTCAGTCTCATCCCGGGGATTTATTTACCAGTAAAACATGGAACACAGGGGAGAGAGGAGTCGTGCTTTGTGAACGTAAGATCTGTAGTCCTGTGTGTCGACTTACTCTTACGTGGCACCTGTAGCACTGTGTGACGATGTGCCACGTTTTTCCAAAGACAGTAACAGTGAAAATGCCAAGAATTCCCCCCCCCCACCCCCCAAATGTGCATCTCTAGTAACAGTGATAATATAATTATAGAGCCCTTTTAGCTCCTCTTCCTATAAATAGAGGAAGAAGATAGGATTGTAGGATACTTGAGGTCAGAAAGGACCTCGGCAGGTCTAGAGCTTCTTGCTCAAGCAAGCTCTGGGGTCAGACCAGGCTGCTTGGGGCTTTATCGAGTCTGGTCCTAGAAACCTCCAGGGATGGAGCCTGCAAAGACATCATGTGCTCAGGCTGGAGTCCTTCATGGTACTTGCCACCAGTGGCCATCAAGCTGGGTAGACGGCCACAGAGGTGAAGGCAAATGGCCCAGACTGGCTCTGGATCTCTCTCCTTGGCCACGCAATATGGGCTGGAAGGACCAAAGAAGACTTCATCTCCAGCTGTCCCCCAGGTTGATTATCCGTACAGGTGAAGATTTCCTGGTTATTGCAGGATCTCTGTCTTCAAACTTGGTTCAGGTCTTGAGAGTATTTTTGGATGGGTTCATGCTCAATCTTCTGCTAGCTGTAGGTGGAAGAGTACATACCTTCTCTGGCTGCCACAAACCTCTGTCCTCTTTATGTGGCGCTCAGGGGGTGGGACACTTCCCATCCTTCAGCTACCTCTTTGTTAGGCCGGAAAACTTAAAAATTTGGGGACACTTCTTGGTTTACCTAACTCTGCCATCAGAATTGGACAGGGCACGTGTGTTGTCTGGCTGATGTCGAGGTACTTTTGAGCCCAGTGGGACTTTCCACTTGCTCTATGGGGCATGTTTCAGCCCTAGAAAATGTCTTTCAAGGACGTGACCACGATCGGAGGCTGGAAGAGCTCTTCAGGATTTCCCTTGAGCAGTTTTTTTTTTTTCGTTGCAAAGTGTGATTTCCTTTCAGAGCTGCAGATGTTTGGAAGTCAACTGAGTTATATGTTCTAACCATTATTCAGAGTGTTTTTACGTGGGTGTATGCATGTATAATAGGGTGTAAAATATTATCATGTGGAAATTTTTATTGATTTTAGACTCATTTTTGTGGATTTGCAACATCTGTATGAACTAGTTGTTTTGTTTTTTTTTTTTTAAATGTATCTGTTCTTTTATCGTTGCCTTTCAAGCGTATGATCATTGTGGGTAAAAAGGGAGAGAAGGGAATGATGGTTTTGCTGTGCAAAGGGATCTCAACCTCTGGTTTTGTTCTGTTCTTTTTAATAAGAGATCGCAATGATTGCATGTCTCACTATCACTTATCGCATCACAAAACCTGAGTCTGGTTTAAATTTTAATTAAAAGAATAAATTAAAATTGACTGGTCACTTCCAGCGTTTTATAGCTTTGACCTTTTTCTTTTTCTTTTTTTTTTTTTTTTGGCTAACATTTTGAAATACTTCCAAAATATTTTGAAAAGCCAGGAAATGAAAGCCAGAGCTCTGAAGAGCAAGGGGAGGAGGATTGTAACTAGAAAATATTTGGATAAGGTGATCTAACAGCTGTTTAGGGCAGGTGAACAAAATATGTCTTTCCTCAGTGTTTTCAACAGAAAACATCTCAGTGTTTTAAGAGAGATGAAGTTAACTAAGTGGCTTAGAAGGCCTGAGGGGGAAAAAATAAATCGGGGGTTCTCAGCATTTGAAATAAGTCAGTAACAAAATGTTGTTATGGAAACCCTGAAGATGAGTGTAAAGTTTCTTGTCCGTTGTTTTGGTTTTTTGGAGAAGTAAGTCGGTGCAGTTTGGAGACTGCCATGAACCAGAGGTGCTCGTCCTGCCGGGAGCAGAGCCGGCCTTGGGGTCGGCGCTCCCCATCGTCTCCTTCGGCCGACTCCCAGCCCAGCTGCCGTGCTACAGACCCGTCTTCCCCATTCTTCCCCTCTTTATAAATCATAAAAGTGCTTTCTTCCTATTTTCAAAGCTTGGTGTGTCGTTTATCGAAGAGTTTCAAAATACAGCTGGAGCCTGTTTGCACATCCCGCCCTAATGGGAGGTTGCCTGAGGGGCTGCTGTGGCCCATTTCCTAAACGCTGCGTGCACAGCTTGAAGAAACAAGAGCTCATCTACAGATAGTCAAGTGTGGATTTATCTGAAGGCATCTCTGAATAGCCTGATGTGAAAGCACCCCTACCCGAGGGCAAGCTGGCTCGCCATGCCTTCTCCCACCCTACGGGTCTGCTGTGAGCTGGAGTAATAAATTACTCGCAGGCTGCGTTTATTTTATCAAGTGCAATCTGGTTCCTGCAGACCTCCCATCGCAGCAGAGTCCTGTCCGCTATGTCCATCAGCGTACGCGTGCAGTGGTGGGTTGCGTTCACAAGAAGCTTTGAGTATCAAAAAGGGGCAATTTGCCCTTGCGGCATCGCAGTCACAATTCCAGGTGAAGAGCTGCTCAGCCAAAATGGGAATTCGAGACAAATATTGCAGCTTGGCAGGGTGGACCGCATCCTTCCACAAAATCACCTGCTTGGGGGGAAAAGCAATTTGTATTTAAGGTTGTCGGGTTTGTTTGCTTTTGAGATTGATGCATATTGTTTGTGGAGGTAAGACCGAATCGAATTAGAAAAGCAAACCCAGTGTTTCTCAAAAAGTATTTGGGCTTTTCAGTATTGTATCTAGGATAAATATGATACTGCTCTGTTCTCTTTGATCACTTTTTTATGTATAGGTTTCAAAGCAATAGGGTAACTGCGTATGAGCTGCCAATGTGACTTGTGTGCATCTCCCACTGGCTGCAGGAAAGCAGGTTCTCTCGAAATTGCACCTTAACTGGTTTGAGGCCCTCAAAAATGGGAAACTCAAACTGCGCAATCCCCCAAAATGTAAATCACAACTGAGTATTTTTTCGTCCGCTTTCTGCTATCCACTAGAAAACTGAGGATGTGTTGAATTAGCAGCTACGAACCCTCTTATGTTGAAGTTGCTTCTGTGGGGGTACTGTGCAGCAGGTAGCTATCGGTACAGCGGGCGGATGGTGAAGAATTCTTTAGTGTTTAAGGGGGGGGGGGGGGGGGACTATGGCTTTTTATATATATACACATATATATGTATGTGTACATACCCTAAATACGCCTCTGTGCAGCCATCTCCTCTCCCTGCCTCCCATGGTGCTTTCAGCTGTGCCGCGGTGAGTTGCTGCCTGTGGCTCTTTCCCCTAAAATCCGGCTAGCCGGGGATGCGGAGGTGCTCCTCCACGGCTGGAGCAATGGATCTTCTCATCTCGCGTGCTGGACCTCGTCTGTCGGCCCAACCAGTCGTGGGCTTTGAGAGCGGGGATAAACAAATCTGTGCAAAACAAGACTTACATTGCTTTTCCAAATTATCCCAGACTGAAACAGGAGGGATATTTTTTGTAGTCCTTCAGCTGATCCTTTGGGTAATAAGGTTTCTGTAGGCATGCAACGAACGGGGTCTATTCTTGCTGTCGTTGGGTGAGTAATAGGATAGTCTGCCACACTGAATCCTACTCAGGAGCCCGTGCATATCTCCATCGGCACCTCAGGCCGCTGTTTTACGAGCATCTTCGGTGATTCAGGCAGACTTGAGGGGGAGAAACTAGAATGAGTGGAGTGTAGACCAGACATTCATGCTGATCATTAACGATGCCGTCGCAGACAAAAAGTGTCTGCTAATGAGTTATGGCCAAGGGAAGGGGTTTATGGCCTTGCAAGGCACCTGTGTGACTCCACTTCATTAGTACTTTGTGTGCTGACTGCAACAAATCTATCCAAAAATATATGCCAGACGAACATCTATCTGGCCTAACTGGCTTCTTGTTTCTAACTCGTTTTTATTGTTAATTTTTTTTTAAACACCTGAATAGGTGTTCAGGAATGTTGTATGTAAGACAACTTGATTTGACTTTTTTTTTTTTTCCACATTCTCTGTCTGCTTGACAGCTAACTATCTCCTTGAGTCCTTGTTATCTTTGTTTGCCAACTCGCACTCTATTTTAAGAGGTTTCTCTAGCAGCTTTTTTTCCACTATCTTAAAGATTTTAACATGGTCTTACAGCCGTATTGTGAAAAAACTCCCTATACGGTGCTTGCCAATGCAAGTTGCAAAATCCTACGTGCACACCTTTAGGCTGAAACAAACCTTACATCAGGAGTAATTTATATAGAGAGTCAAAGAATAACTGAGGTTGGAAGGGACTTCTGGAGGTCACCTATCCATCCCCCTGAACATATAAGATATAATATTACAGTTGTCAGGAGCTTGGAAATAGGGGAGATATATATATGTGTATATATATGTATATATTTGAATGTTTTATATGGTGTTTGAGGGCGGGCGTCTCCACTTGGGACTGGCTCCTCTAGGTTCCACCGTTAAAATCCTTATAATAAAACTCATACTAACAGCTTAAAAATTCCCAAGCTTTAGATCCTCCCAGATAAACCCCACCTGGCTGGAAGTGGAAGACACCCATTTAATTTGCTTTGGCTGCAGAGTTTACTTGTGAAGGTCACGAGAGAAAATAGCTGAGAATGAAGATCTTTGCACAGGCAGAGTATTTCTTCTGAGGTATTTCGTTAGCGAGCCAGGCAGTAACGATTTGCTTCTGCTTTCAAGGGTAACGTTGGCAGTGTGCTTTGTAAGGGGTTTGTTCCACATGGGGGTGTTAAAGAAGGTTTAACCGTAACCTGTAGAGCCACTTGAAAGAAATCTGAAGTGTTAAAACAGCATCACTCCACCCTCCAGACTTAAGTCTTGATTTAAATCCAAGAAGTGTTACTGTTACTCACCGCTTCGGGCCGCTGAGATTGTATACGTTGAGTCACGGTTTCAAGCCCCGTTTCGAAACCATTTCTTAAAAGCAAAGGATGAGAAAAAAAAAAAAAAAAATAGTCATAGCACATCATTTTTGGAAAAAGCACACCAAAACTCTTCCCGTGCTGCTTGCAGGTCTTGGCTGGCGAGGGGCTGCAGCGTGGGTTGGTAGATCCTTACTGGTTTTTGGACATCTCTTGTGGACTTCATGGTGTGGGTTTTGGCTGATGTGGGAAAGGCTGGTGCCTGTCCCATCTCCTTAACTCCCCCAAATAAATCTTGGCACTGGAAATTTCCCCCAAACGAGGTGAGCTGGTCACTGCCCCAGAGCCGCCGGTGATGTGCGGTCTCGAGGGGGACTGTCTCAGCGGTCCATCGGATTCAGACTGTCTCTCCGAGGGTGTTTTATAGGAGGGGAAATCAGTTCATTTAATTCAAAAAGGGTTTACTGGAGCATATGAAGGAACTTGTCGCAGTTTTACCAGTTACAGCAGCAGGTTTGAGAGCCGTAACTCTTCGTGTCCTGCTTTATTTACCTTCCCCTCATTTTATCTAACGAGCAACAAAAGAGGTAAAAGCTTGCTTTGGGGCTTTTTGTAAATATATTACAGATGAGACTCCACAGCGTTCTTAACCTCAAAGCCGACCCAAGTACTGCACATCATCAAGCCTTGCTTTGGGTTCCCTCTCACTTGCAAAACTTTAAAAGGTTGAGCTTTAAACTTCTGCTGCCGATACCAGCTAAAAATGAAATTGTTCTGGAAAATGTTGTCAGAAGTTGTTTAATCTTTTCCAAGGAGGCGTCTAAGGAAAAAAAATGACATTTTTTCTTCACATTCCAAACACATGCACGATGTTGCCGTGTTTTGGAACATGATTTAAAATTTGGCAAAACGTGCACTGTGGTGTGTGTGGTTTTTTTGTTGTTTTTTTTTTTTCTCTCCCTTATTACAGTTCTTCTGTTAAAACTTACCCAAATTTGGGTAAGGGATTATTGTATCAGGACTTATGCTTCCTGCATGGGCTGAGAAGCAGCGCGTCTCGGAGCGAGCTCTGGCTCGGCGAGGGCAGGGGATGCTGGGGAAAAGCGATACTGCGACGGGGGCAGAAATGGACTGAAGGGACTAAAACTGGTCTTTGCACCTTGTGGGAAGAGGTGGAAACTGGGAGGGGGAAGGAGGCCGTCAGTAAAACCCTGGAGAAAGAATTTTCCGGAGAAGGAGACTTTGGATAACGGGGAAAGCCAAAGCAAGGTGCCGCTTGAAGCTGCCGGCTGCTTTTAGGGATAACTTTGGTTCTATTTTGCCACAGGTGAGCGCCAGTAAGGCTGACGCCGGCCGGTGGTGAAAAGTTTGGATTTGGTGATGGTCCCCATTTGCTGAATTGAAACAACGTGCTGAATATTTAAAAGCTATATTTGAAGTCGGTAGAGTTGCGCTTTGAGAATTCAAAGTGTATATGATAAGTATTGTTAAAGAAGACTCAATTTTGAGTTTAATTTTGTTTCTTCTATTGGACGCTCCAAAGCAGGTGCTTCTGATCTTGATGCCCTTGTTGCTGTGGGATGGGGTGACTCCCTCTTCATCTCAGGCCCAGTTTTTTGAAATAGATTCAGTATTGTTCAGGAAAAATCTACAGATCCATAGTGATATTTCCTAAAGAAAACTAATTATAAATAACTATCATTCTGTCTTCAGAGCAGAGCTTGAATAGCATCCAACAAATAAAGCTGCGGTCCAAGTGTGAAACAGCACAAACGAAATGAAATATTGAATAGTCATTGATGAATTCTGCACTGAATCAAGTGGGAATCTGCACCCCACCCCCAGTCATTGTAGAGTTGTGGGATTTTCCTGATTTCTGCCAGATAAAATTGTTGCGTGTGTGTTTGTTTTTTTGTTTTGTTTTTTTTTTTTTTTTTTAAAACCTTGTGTGGAAGTGTAATGAATAATTACAGTACTCCTGAGAAAACCTGCCATTTTTTTCCCCCGAAGGGTCTAGGATCTAAAAAGGTACAAATGATGTGAATAAGATAAAACTGATTATCCTTACCAATGTCTCAAAGGCATTGCTAGGATATACAATTGAAAATAAAGAATTAAGCCTTCCAGATGTCTCCTGTTTATAGCCAGGAGGAGAAAAAGAGAAATATAAGCTATATAAGGGCTACAAAGCTGGTGAAGGGTCTGGAGGACAAACCTTATAAGGAACGACTGAGGGATCTGGGGTTGTTTAGCCTGGAGAAGAGGAGGCTGAGGGGAGACCTTATCACCCTCTACAACTACCTGAAAGGAGGTTTTAGAGAGATGGGAGCTGACCTCTTCTCCCTGGCGACAAGTGATAGGACAAGAGGAAATGGGTTCAAGTTATGTCAGGGCAGGTTTAGATTGGATATTAGGAAGCATTTTTTCACTGAAAGGGTTATTAAACATTGGAATAAGCTGCCCAGAGAGGTGGTGGATTCACCATCCCTGGAGGTGTTTAAGAAAAGGGTAGATGAGGTGCTTAGGGACATGGTTTAGGAGTGGTGGTGTTTTTATCAGGGTAGGTTAATGGTTGGACTTGATGATCTTAAAGGTCCCTTCCAACCTCACTGATTCTGTGATTCTGTGATTCTGTGATTCTGTGATTCTGTGATTCTGTGATTCTGTGATTCTGTGATTCTGTGATTCTGTGATTCTGTGATTCTGTGATTCTGTGATTCTGTGATTCTGTGATTCTGTGATTCTGTGATTCTGTGATTCTGTGATTCTGTGATTCTGTGATTCTGTGATTCTGTGATTCTGTGATTCTGTGATTCTGTGATTCTGTGATTCTGTGATTCTGTGATTCTGTGATTCTGTGATTCTGTGATTCTGTGATTCTGTGATTCTGTGATTCTGTGATTCTGTGATTCTGTGATTCTGTGATTCTGTGATTCTGTGATTCTGTGATTCTGTGATTCTGTGATTCTGTGATTCTGTGATTCTGTGATTCTGTGATTCTGTGATTCTGTGATTCTGTGATTCTGTGATTCTGTGATTCTGTGATTCTGTGATTCTGTGATTCTGTGATTCTGTGATTCTGTGATTCTGTGATTCTGTGATTCTGTGATTCTGTGATTCTGTGATTCTGTGATTCTGTGATTCTGTGATTCTGTGATTCTGTGATTCTGTGATTCTGTGATTCTGTGATTCTGTGATTCTGTGATTCTGTGATTCTGTGATTCTGTGATTCTGTGATTCTGTGATTCTGTGATTCTGTGATTCGTCTTCCTGAGGTTAAAGACTACTGGAAGACGGAAGGAAGTGTATGTTGTTGCAACCTCATGCTGTATAGAAATGCACCTTGGGTTCTTAGATATCCCCTTGAATATCCTTGTGGCTTTAAAAAATACGAAACTGAGGGGCCGGTTTGGGCTTGTGAGTCATGGAAGACTTTGGCTGGAAATAGCGAGTGGCTCTCCAGACGTGCCACTAAGCGGGAGGAGAAAGGGAGAGCTGGTAACGCGCCGCAAGAATGTTACCCGTTGTATAAATGACACGCAGGCTGACGGATTCCTCGAGTCACCTTAATCTGTTTTCTCCTGTGCCCGGAAAGAGAAAATGACCGTTTAATTATTGGGAGACAAAATTATCCTACTAATTTGAGAGAGTCACGTTAGTGCGATTTAGTTTATAGTTTGATTTATTTGAGGAACGGGGATGCAGTTGAGCCAAAGACGGTATTTAATGTTTAATTGGATGGACTGAGGGTGACAAAGCACCGAATGTCCTCATCAAAACAAAACCCGTCTGTGTGTCTTGCTGCTGTTATTATACAGGACAAGTGCACGCAGTTTTTGCAAAACTGATCCTGCTTTGTTTGTACGTGCTTAAATCATCTGTAGTTTTACTTTTCTTTGCTTGCGGTGACCCATATTTAATTTTGCCTCCTGGGGAAGTTACACAGTAACTTGGAAGAGCAATAACTCGTCAGAGCAAATGCTTACAAGAGCGTTTTCCACGTATAGGCTGTTTCCCAGGAAGTAGTTCCGTCGTTTCCTGAAAAGCGGCCTCAAAATGTGAACCGTGCCCGCAGGTCTGCACGTGCTTTTGTTTTCAGTGCGTTGCCTGAGCGCGGGACAGCGATGCTGCGGTCCAGGCGGACGCCGCCAACGTGGGGCTGGGGAAGGAAACGAGCCGGGAGCGAGTCAATGTTGGCTTGTTTTTAGTAAGGCTGTAAGGGAAAAAAAAATAAAAATAAAATCATGGCTTTACTAAAGTAAGTCAGTCACTTAAGCATGACTGCTAGCGCAAACGGTGCGTTCCGTGTACATGTTAGGAGGCGGCGAGAATGGATGAATTTAGCTGCACACGCTGCCAATGATCTTCCGTTTCCTCAGCTAATTTACAAGCTGCCAAAAACAGTTGCAAGTTCTGGAGGGCAAGTGGGGAAAAAAAAAAAAAAAAAGGGTGGGAAAGAGGGCAAAGCATTTAAAGCATTTGGCAATGCAGAAATTTTATGCCTAGGTGAATGCTATTAACATAAAAATCTGTGCGAAGGAATGAGGATAAGGCGGCTTCTCATCTGGGAGGATCACTGGGAAAAAATAAACGAGGATAGAAGAGGAAAGGTTGCTGCTCTTTGAATCCAAGGAATGAGAGTAGAAAACTTCCACTGTAAAAATTTCTTTTTGCTAAAGGTGGGATGTGATTCAAATAATAGAGCCTGGAAAAAGCACCAAAGGGCCTCCCATATAATTGAGGCTTCTGAGCATCTGCCAAACCCAAAATATGCATGGTTAAGCTGATTTCTGGCAGCTGTTTCTGTTGGGAGCAGGCTGGTGGCTTTTGGAGGTACTCTTCTGTCCTGTATCCTCACGCTGGTCCACCTGCCTTGTTAGAAAGCCGAATGGATGCAGAACCCTTTTATGACTTGATTCATAAAACTTGCCTTGCCGAAAGCGCGTGTCGGAAAGACCGCGGTGATACGGCAAAGGCCCGTTTTGCTGCTCACCAGGACCATTAATGAACTGACTCATCGGTCAGATGATATTGGGGCATGTTCTCGCTGTGTGGGAATGGAGAAGAATAGGGACCTCAGGGGAATCCCAGAATATAACCGCCAAAACTCTTTAAGTCCTCCATGCTGGCTAAGACACAGTGATTTTTTTTTTTATTTTATTTTATTTTCTGCTCTGTCTAGATGAAAATCAACTTGCGTTGTCCTCTATCAATATGGAAGAGTTTCTTACAGCTGACATCAAAATGCATGGTTTGAACGCAAGCTGAAGCTACACGAAAGCAGCTCAGCTGTAAATTAAATATCAATGTTGAATTCAATGCTGCTCAATATTTTGGCAGAAACGCAGCGTTTTCCAGTCTTTTCTTCTTGCCTCGAGTAAAGCATCGCTTGCATTATTTAGTATTTGTCTTACGGAGATGTCAAAGGAAGTTGCAAATCTATCTCCATTAATTGACCAAAATTGTATTGCATTTCTTTTGGCTTCTTTATCTGGTTGATACATCAAAGAAAGCAATTTATTTCCTACGTGGAAAACTGCACTGCCTCGCCTGCCAGCTAGGGAAAAAAAAAAAGGTCTGTGTTAGACCTTTCATTTCCAAGAGAGGTGAATTTGGCTCATGGTCGTGGGAATTTATTAGGTATTTAATGTCCCAGATTGTTAATTGCACAACAGGAGAACGGGAGACTTTCTGCAGGACACTGAATTGTAATTAAACAGCACCTTTGTTACTAAACCGTACTGCCCGTACCTCTTCTCTTGCTGGAGCGTCTGAGACCGAATACCTTTCCAGGAGGGGCGGTGGGCGGCGTGCTTTGACTTGGTGACTCTAATGTGGTGGCTTTAACTGGCAGTACTTGTGGGGCAGAGGAGGAGCAGGCAGCGGTGGGCTTTGTGCCCTGGGAAGAAAACGGTGTCATCGTGAGCTGCTGTTTGCCATAGGGATGTCAACACCGCTTTTCGGTAGCGAGAAGGTCACTTGGGACTAACCAAGAGCTGCCACCCCGTTTCAAGTTGGGAATGTAAAATACAGCCTCGCTGAGGCATCCCTTGTGTTCCTACGGGTGAAACCTTTCCTTTGGAGAACGCTGTGCGTCTGGAGGGGGAGATCTGTCCATCCTTTGCAGGAAAGGATGTTGCTTTCGCGTTCAAACTGGTTTAGGGGGAGGCTTTTTGAAAGCGCGTTTTTTCCGTCATCATCAAATTCTTGGATTCCTTCTACTTGAAACAATCCGAAACAGGAGACGTTTTATAACAGCTCTTTCATCTGAGTGTAGTAACTTTATATTCAAATTTGCAAAATAAGAAACAGGTGCTGGAATCGAAACACCCCTTCGTTGGCAGAACTGGTATAAAATGCGTTTAAATCACTGCGTATGAAATTCATATGCATTAGTTTTTAAAAAAAAAAAAGGGCAAGTTTTAGTTTTGTTTTGATGAACATGGCCTGTGCCTCCTGTTGCATTACGTACTTCTGGAAGACTCGGGTTTTGTAGCAAGAAATGCACCCACAGTTTTGCAGGTCTTCTCCACAATCTGTGCTTCCAATGACTTTATTGGGAATACTTAATATTTGCATTCAAACTAGTTGTGAGCGTTTAAATAATTTGGGGTGTTCTTTATAAACAAAGCACTCTCAAATTGCTAAGCAGTTAAAAGTCGTTACTGGTAACTGCCTCCAACTTTGAGCAGTTCACATATAGAAAATGCTTATTGAATTAATTGAAACAAACACTTGTTGGCTTTCTTTTCTAATACCCAAACCCTACGCCATCTTGGCTTTGTGAGAATTTTTAACTATCATCTTTCACTTAATGTCTTTTTAGGGTTTGCAGTGAAATAGAAACTATATTGAATTTGAGCACTCTGTGCTTCCCCAAGGTTTTCCTGAAAGCTTATGGTTTTCTGCTCAACTCTATAGCTGCTGCCTGAAACTCAGAGGCGACAGTGGGTGGGATAACTCCGTACAAATCTAAATAACTGCTGCCTTTGGAAATGGACTGTTCAAGTGAAATCAGTTCTTCTGTAAGTCGAAATTAGCTTTCTTTGGGTTTGGTTTTGTAGAATGTCCTCTTACGTATTCTTGCTGTATCCACATATTTTTCTAGGACTTCTTCTCTGTGCTTTTTAGACTAGTATTTTAATTTCATCACCAGTATGTTTCTTGCATACTGGGGGGAAATGGCTGATGCAGTAAAAGGGTCCTGAAGACTGTAGTAAAAATAAGCTGTTCAGTATTGTGCTTTCCATCTCAAATCTCCAAGTCCTTTGCCACGATCAGGCAGGAATTTGTCATCAAGGTACAGCAGTGAGAGCTCAATTTTCTATGTGTGAAAAATAGGCTGTAAATTGATGGGAGCTGAGCTCATATTTCTGTGTATTACTCGGGTGAGCTCTTTCCAACCCCTAGGCGGTCCTTTCCAGCATCATCACTCCCTCGGGGGGGACGTTCATCTCCTCTTCCTCTCGACCCTTGGAGAGCACCTGGGGATGATGAAGTGTTGACTTGTCATCGTGAATGAACCACATAATTTTTTAATACAATGGGAAATACTTTTCCCCCCCAAAAATCCTCACTGAGCCATAAGAACCCAGTTTCTTATTTTTAAGTCCTTATATGAAATTAAATGGCATATGGGAATACACGTAGCTTTCTTACAAAGAGGAATGATCAGCGTGGATTGCCTTGGGCAGCAACAGATGACATCTTGAGCAGTGGGACAGATCTCGAAATGCTTTTGAGTAATGTGATCTGTTTGTGCATTACTGCTCAGATTTGGCTGTCTTTTCTCTGGAATCAGTTACGATTCCATGAGCTAAAAGTGAGGTAAACTCCTTCCCTCTGCAGATATTTGTTATAGAGATTTTTTTTGCAGAAATATCCTCATTTCAGCTCTGCTGAAACTCAGTTCTGGTTAAAAAAAAAAAGTGTATTCCTCAAAATCACTTTGGAGTCTCTGAAGTGTGTGAGGCACCGTGAAAGGTTGATTTTGCTCTTTCTTGAGATAAATACCTACTTCTGTGCTTCATATTAGGTTGATACTTAATATGAGCAAATGAATCAAACATTTATAAAAAAAAAAAATAAAAAGAAATTGACTTTTAAAGGGAAGTTAGCCTATACAAGGAATGGAATTCATACCTATTTGATGTTAACGATAAATCAGCAACCTCAGAATTTAATTCTCCAGGGTTATTTATTAGCCCCGAAGTACTATATTGCGTGTTTCAGTATTTCTGTGATTGCTTTACTGTATGAATATAGGGGAGTGCGTTTTTGGCAGGCCTTTAATGGGTGCTAAGTGTGCAGTATCGATGGGTAGCGTGACGGATGCCATCTCCTTACACTTCGTTTGCCTTTACACGTTATCGTCTTAGGTATTTCCCCCTGCTGTAATGGGAGCTGCAGAACTCTGCACATCGCAGAGCCAGCCCGCTGTCCCAAAATAAATGGCATTTTCTCCTCCTTATGAGTGTGTCTATTTTTTTTCAAGGCCAGGTTGGACGGGGCTTGGAGCTCTTGGGATCTATTGCACCAGTCAGTGTAAGATCCCTCTCCCTCCAAAAAACTTTGTACCCTTTAAAGGGGTCCTGTAAAGTTTGCCCTGCCTTAATACAGTGCCTTCTTCCATTCACCTCTGCATACCTTACCCTCTTTCTTCATTCTGCCGTGGAAACGTTTGGCGTTTTCTGCTCAACTGGAATGACTTTGATGATGTGTCTAGTATCAATATGGTTTCTAAACTCGTTTCGGAGTCCTCAAGAATTGCTTTTTCTCCTTGGCATGTTGTTTTGCTAGAGCGGCATGGCTAGGCTGGAGTCCCTCTTGCTTTGAGGGGCTTCGTGGGTACAAGCAGTGTAGACTTACCCACAGATACGTAGGGCTGCCGGGACTGTGGTTTTGAGCATATATATATATATATATTACGTCAGAGAAGTTCTTTTTGTGATGGTGGTCTTGCTTTGTGCTGAGTGCCTCTGGATTCAGGATGTAGGGTTGTATAATCTCTTATCAAATTAATTAGCTCTCTATTTTTGCAAGCATTTGAGGCCCAGTTTGGTATCGAACATGCAAATGCAGATATCCGTAAGGCGGGTGAGAGCCAGTAAACTCTGACCTTCCCTCTTGCTGGGTGTAGACCCACAGAGCGATGCCCTGGGGGCTGCTGTAGCAGGATCCCTCTACAATCCGCTTCCTAATCTGGGATGGGATGAGATGAGGCTTCTTAGTGGCTGATAAAATTTGAATTTCTCCCTTCTCTTGTCTTGAGCTTTATTTGTTGCAGCCTAAGTGGTGGTCGTAGGTGCCATAACCCCGTGTTCCCCACATGCCTGTACTATGCTGCTCGTCCTGGCGTTACTCGTGTGCGCGCGAGGTGGTGGGGCCATCTCCAGTTCCTTCCCTTCTCCTGGCTCTTGTTATTCAGATGTCCTTTGAAACCCTTAAATTGGCCCTGAGCTGCTTTCTTTCCATTCAATCTTTGCTTTTAAATCCCCCTCACATGCCTTCTGTCGGCACGGTATTGGTAAGCAGATAAAGCAGACTTGCTCCAGTAAGATGAAGTGTTCAAAAAGGAAAGGTACGGTGAGATGGGAATTAAATAATGGCCACGGGTCAAAGTAATTTTCCATTCGATAATGGCTATGTTATTCATGGATGAGTGTTCTCGGGGATTAGTTTCTCAGTGAAAATGAGCAAAATTACTCTGCGGTGTTCATGCGTGGTGCTAAAAGACCTAAATCTTTTCCTTTTTTAACACAAAACTGGAGAAAATCTCACCTGCAGGTGTAATACATGAAACAAAGTTCACATGAAGCTTAGTGTACTACTAAGTATTTCCTGACCATACAGATACTTCAATAAAAAAAACCTCAAGTGTTGAAAGCTTATATATGCAATGGTTGTTTTTAACCTTTTCCTGAGTTTGTGCTGTCCTTCATTATACATTTAATTGGTTTTCAAGTTGTAAGGCTCAGGTGTTTTTATTCACAGTTTAATCAAATACACTTTAAAACTTAAGTCTGAAAGAGAATTTTCCTTTAAAAATGTTTGTGTTGTTTTTTTTTTCTTTTCTTTCTCACAGATGGGAAGGTTGAAGTGACAAAAGAAGGCGTGAAGTTGTGCACCATGGGACCCGGCAAAGTATTTGGGGAGTTAGCCATCCTCTACAATTGCACCCGAACAGCAACTGTCAAAAGTAAGATCTTTTTCGAGCTTTGATGTTGAATGACTTGGGATTTCGTTGGGAAGTAGGGTTCCTCTCATCTCTTCTTTGGAGTTGCAGCCTCTGGTAGATGTTCCGCTTTCTTAATTAGGCTCTGTAGGGTGCGGATTATAGTGTTGAATTTAGCCGGGGTGTATGGGAAGAAGATGCAAAAGAAGCGCTTCGCCGGATTCTTTCGCTCAGGTTTGTTTGCGTAGGGAACATCCTACATTAATACGGCACAGCTGATGCTACTTTATGCAGAGGAGCCAATACCGTATCTTTCCTTATGTTTCCTGCTGAACCTCAGGACGTGTATGGCTGTTGCTTCAAAGAGTGTATCTCTTACCCTTGTAAGTGTTAAATCTTCAAGGCAAACTCAGGAAGTTTAGCTTACGTATTTTCTCAGGACAGGAATTGTTTTCCCCCTAAAATGACTAAACAAAATAAATAAATAAATAAAAAAAAAAACAACACCCAGGATGGCACTTGATCCACTGCTCTAAGTCTTCAGGGCTCCTGCAATCTGGTTTCTTTTCGGAATGTTCTGGGCAAAAGCTTGGGTTGCACAATAAGTAGGGGGAAAAAAATCACATCGCTATGTACAACGTAAATATGTTCCCATTTAAATTCACATTAATAGTGGAGATTTGGATATACCACAGTCTTGATTTTGAGGATAAGAGTTTACGGTGACATCTTAAGCAGAGAAGTTTTATAGGAGATGATAAATAGTTCTGTGGTTTAAAGATGCTGTAGGGGAGAAGTTAGAAGGGTACAGATGGGATAGAGTGATACAAAGACAAACAAGTGGTACCAAAATAATAACGCGTGTGAGCCCCTGTTCAGAAGAAAGCCTTTTAGAATTACCTAATTTCATTCCAAAAAGAGAGAGAAAGAAAGAGAACAAATGGGAAATAAGAAAACAGGAAAAGATAACTAGATTTTTTTTTCTTTTTTTTTTGTGAAGAACATGCTGTTCTCCATAATTCTGAAGAACTTGACTGATGTACTCTGTTTTCACCTGCATCTTGCCTTTTTATGAGTCCTGTTTATTGCAGGTAAATCCTCAGCTACAATATAGTCAGTTCATCAGTGGCACAGTTCATGCTCGGGAGTCACCCAAATAATTAGCAAATGCTTTAGAGTAATCCCGAGCCATGCCTAGCTCAATGTGGACAGCCCCAGGCTACTTCAGACAGCGTGGTGGGCTGCTCTTCTATGAGATGCTCTATCTCCTTCCCCTTAGTCAACCAAGGGGAACCTGGGTGCGAATGGGAAGCAGGTGTTGATCCACCCTCTCCTCCCCAAACCTTCCTGCCCCGTTAGGTGCATTATCCATGTACAGCCTGGTTCTCTGTCCAATTAAAGTTTTAGGGAATTGATGATAGCGATGAGTTCAGGTTAACTGCAGCCTTATGTGATAAATACAGTTACGGAAAGTTGGAGGGGAGATGGTAGAATCCTAGAAAAGGAAACGAGAGGATGTTTTTTTCTTTAGTTCCCCTTAGAAATGCAGAGCTAAAAGGCACCCGATCCTCTAATACCACGAGCACTCCATCCTTCATGGTCACGCTGTTCCTCTGTCTGTTTTCAACCTGTTTGTACAAGTGGCTCCAACAGGAAATAATATTGGCAGCAGGTTTTGCTATCAGTTTTGCTCTTTCTTGCTTTTTCGTGTACTAGGTCTCCTCTCTTGAGCAAACTTCCAGATTGCTACTTGGCACTTAGTTTTACCGAATCCCTTTTTCCTGGTTAAATTGGGGGCAGTAGTAAGGTCACTGCTATAACTGTCCTCGGAGAGATCTTTCTTCAAGAAAGAGGTGTCTGCGTTTGTTGTTATAGTCTGTTCCTTTCCCACCGGCATCGTAAAATTATGATAATTATGCACCTTCTTCTGCCGGCAGCTGTCGGGCATGTAATCTCGTTTCCAACGCCAGCAAGTGACTTTCAGGTATTTTCTCTCTCATTATTGCATGAGTAAGTCACAGTTGGGACTCTAATTGGCTTTATATCCTTTCAAGTGCAGTGGCACACACGGTCACAGCTTGACTTTGGGGAACTGTTTCGGCTAGACCTAACTGAATGGAGGTCCGAGAGGTGCGCGGATCAATTTAGGGCATATTATTGACTTAAATTGCTGCCGCTAATAAGGAGCTTCAAACATCTGTTTGTTCTTTTGGCTAAATGATAAATAAATGTTGTAAAACTCTAAAAAGGCGAATGCTAGTAAATATTCCATTAAGTCTGATGATAACTTTGATCGTTACAAGTTTTATCTCGGGAAAGCTGAACAACTGATGAGTGTGATGAGAACAGACACCCAGTCAACACTGATGCTGGAGGTGGTGAACGTGTCGGGGGCATCATCCAACTTCCATTTAGAGAAACACTTTAAGCCAGGGCTTCCCAATTTTCAGGAGATAAATTTCCATTACCTCCAGAGTGTCAGAAGTGGTTTTTGATGTGCCTGCCAGTGCTTCGTTACAAGGCCATTAAGTATTTCTTTTTGAAAAATGAAGTTGCGGCAAAGACTGAATGAAGGATGCGTTATGGTAGTGTGAAGCTCAACAGTGCCTTTGGGCCGTAATGATGTGTCAGCAGTGTTGACATCTCTTGCTGTAACTCGTTTATATGTGTGCTCTTGTTTTGGCTTTCTAAATAATAAAGTTTTTAGTGTCATTACTCACTGCATTACTCTACACGGGCTCTTTCAGCTCTGTAGGAGATGGTAAATTTAAAAGGATGCTCCAAGTCCTGATGCTCCAAGAATGTCACTATCACAGCTTTCTAAAGCGCTGGTATTTACAGATCAGCTTCCATTACATATACAGCTAAATCTAAATCAGCAGCCAATTTTTTCCTCTGTCAGTATTCATTATCCAGAGTTTAAGTGCCTAAATGCAAAACTTGATGCTCCTTGCAATTTAAAGCAGAATCACAGACTTTCCTCCCTGGTTCCTACAAATAATTAAATTCACTGCATTAGAATAAGGAGAAGAAAACTCCACTCGTTATGGATCAATTTATCTCACAGTTAAAATTATGTCCCTAATTCCCTGGGACAGTGGTATTCTCCAAATGCACCGGTTTCCCCACGTATCTCAAATTGCTATTGTCGCCTCTTGGAGGAAGCTAGTTGAGTGTCTTAAAATAGTAAAGGCGGTAAGCTGGGTTTTCAGATCACTCAGAAATAATGTTGTTGACTCAGCACGCGATCCAAATACTAAAAATATTCTGAGTTTTGTGTATCTCTGCTCTGGCTGGCTGCTTTCTCCCTGTAACTCACCGCCACCTGTATAGGTTAATAACGGGTCAAATGCCTGAAATCTCTGCCCTGGTCACCTTTTAGCATCAAGGCAAACGTGGGGGTGCGGGTGAGTCGCTGCTGCCTTTCTCTTCCCATCCATGGGTATAGCATCAGTGCAAGAGTCCAGTGACGCACTGGTCAAGAGACGTGCAGGGGCACCTTGGCTCTGCCCAAGCCAGCTAGCTCATTATTAGACCCTGTTAATGAGGAATCTTTCCTGTACACTGAGAAGGGATTTTTGTCTTGCTCATTGCCAAGCAAACGAGACTTCCTAGTGTGTTATCGCACAAGTCTGAAAGAAGCAAAAAGGTATTAAAATTCAAATGTGGTTTTGTTTATTAATGACGTGGGTGGTAAAGGGAACTGTATGAGATGTCTTACCCAGAAAAGACAAAAAAAAAAAAAAAAAAACCAGTTGAAATCAGGTTGTTTATAAAACTGTGTAGTTCTTCATTTGATAACACAAAGATCATCTCAGTAAGTGGAAATTTATCTGCTGTTAGTATTGTGCAGTAGTTCTCATTCCCCTTAAAGAATAACCTGATGAGCAGAGTTAAGTAGTATTTTTTGCAGGCAGTTTGGGGGTTTTTGAATTTGTGGAAGGAGTGGATTCTTCATGCACGAAGGATTTTATACTGAAGAGGTGGCCTTAGCATGTAAAACTATATTCTCCTGGGGGCAAAATTCGAATAAAAAAGGCTGCCAGTTTCGCTGGAGTTAACACTTAACAGCAGTCTGTGTTTTCAGGAAAACAATAGGGGAGGGGGGGAAGAAAGCACAAGCTGAAGTTGTTAAACTGTATGTTATGCAAATCTTTTTTTCTGGTGAAACTAAGGTGGTCTCCTCAAAAGCCGGCACAAGAGTTTCTCAAGCTTCTCTGCTTATCAGCAGCACTAATTGTACAGAACTCGGTGCCGTGCAGGCTGATTAAGGGAGCAGTCTGTCAATTTGTTGCCAAGCTTGGATGAGTTTGAATTTTCCACTACTGGTTGGTTTGGTGTTGTTTCTTTTTTTTTTTTTTTTTTTTTTTGGTTGGTTGGTTTTTTTTATTGGAGTCCTATGGGATGACTTCCCTAGGTTGCTAGCTGGAGCCCCAGAAATTACCTAACTTGACAAGGAGCTTGGCAATGCAGATAATTTGCAAGGAAAAATAAGGCAACAGTCACTTGCCAATTAAAACTGCAGAGACTCGTTAAAAGACTTTGAGAAAGGTGTTGACTTATAACAATTATGGGAAGTTTTGTAAAGTGTGCTCAGAATTATAGAATGGTTTGGGTTGGAAGGGACCTTGAAGACCATCCAGTGCCACCCCCCTGCCCTGGGCAGGGACACCTCCCCCCAGCCCAGGTTGCTCCGAGCCCCGTCCAACCTGGCCTTGAACACCTCCAGGGATGGGGCAGCCACAGCTTCTCTGGGCAGCCTGGGCCAGGGGCTCACCACCCTCAAAGTGAAAAACTTCTTCCTGATATCTAACCTAAATCTAACTTCCTCCAGTTTGAAGCCATTGCCCCTCGTCCTATCCCTACATGCCCTTGTAAAAAGTCCTTCCCCAGCTCTCCTGGAGCCCCGTTAGGGACTGGAAGGGGCTCTAAGGTCTCCCTGGAGCCTTCTCTTCTCTAGGCTGAACACCCCCAAATCTCTCAGCCCCATCTTCTTAGAACAATGATGTTGGAAAAGTTGACTTTAGATATTCAGCCATTTGATTAAAAGCTTTCCTGTATTACTTACAGGTACGAAACTCAGGTTGGCCAAGGCGGAGATGATCAGGTCACAGATCAGCCTAGTGTGCCTGGGGGGGGATAAATGGACATATCCTTGGAGAAAGTCATTTAAACACTCCTTTGCACTGCCTGTATTTTTCTCTGACCTTTACAGTTGTTTGGGTTTTTTTTGCCAGGTAGTGTGACAAAGTGGAATTGGATTATTCCTGTAAGAGAAAAACAACAAGAGAAAATGGTGTTGAGGATAACAGATAAGACTTTTTTGCCCTTCTTGTTCAGCAGGGAGGAGCATCTTCAGTATGGCTTCTCTGTAGCTCAGGAGATAGAAGTGTAGGGTGGGGTGGTCCTGACCACTGCACCACAGAGCGGTGAAATTTTAACTGAGAGATGGTCTAATCGAAGAGAGAATAGTCAAAGATGGGAAGAGCAAAGCGAAAAATTCATATAGCGCCTGGGTTCATTGTGTGTGTGAAGCGCCAACGGGGTTGTCGAACTCAGTGACAAAAATAAGAGCTTGGGCAAAAAAAAGAGGAAATATGGAAATAAAACGACTGCATAAATGAAAATCAATTTGGATTTGGCTTTGGTTGTAGTTAAGTATCAATTCGGTGCTTAAACTGGTTGCCTTCCAATACAGTGTTTGGGTGGTTTTTTTTTTAATCTTGATGCAATTCTGGTGCCTCAAGATTGGAGTGACGGCATCAGTTGCGGGCGCTGTGGCAGCGCTACCATTGCCAAAGCGTATGGCTGACAGGCTGCACAAAAGCTTCAGGGTTATTGCTTATCCTGACCTTTTCTTTTGACTTCTTATTTCCCATCGTGGGAACTTCAGCTGGTTTCTAGCAGGGCAGCAAAGCTGAGCTGAAAATACTGCAAGCAAGGTACAAGCCAAAATCACCGGCGGGGGGGGAAAAGCGGTGTTTTCTAATGGGGGTGGTTTGGTTGTTTTTTTTTTATGGAGAAAGCTGATTCGGGGAGCGATGGGGCTGTGGAGCAGCAGATACGGGGCCACTTGTTGACGGTCTGTTTGTGAGCAGCACTTTGCCGCTTTGCGTTTTCAAGAGGTCAAGAGCTCGCAGAACTACGTTGCGTATACTTTTTCTCCCATTTCTGCACATGACCTCCCCCCCCCCTCAACTCTGTACGTGTTGACTTTTGATTATTATTTCAGGATTTTTTTTGGACGGGAGGGTTTGATCCTTGCTGCTTGGGGAGTTTGAGGAACGCTATCCGTTGAAATGGCTCTTGGACTCGGGCTTTCACCACTGAGAAGCCTTCGGTGTAGAAAGCTGCCGATCCTATCTGGGAAAGAGATGCTTTCTGCTATACATCACATTTCCTACGCTTGCTAAGACCGAAGGAGAGGTGGTTCTTATTCTGACTTACACACTGTGACTCAAAATTTGGAAGTTTCCTTCTTCATTCTTTTTCCCCCCCCTTACAGTGTTTCTAACATAAAAGGTCCGAAAGAAAAGAAAGTCCTATATATCCAGTTCCTAAGAATCACTTGACCAAAATAAATTAAAAAAAAAAGACTTATAAGGAAGGTGTGAGCTTTGGCAACACTTTATTTGATTCTCTGAAGAAATGCTTTATTGGATCAGCGTATTAATTTCGAGGCTCCTGTGTTTTCGGTTCCTGGGTTAGGAGCAACTGCGATTTGAGCAGAAAAAGGGGGGGGGGGGGGCTCAGCAGGGTTAGGAAGCAGTGGCCCTGCCTCCAGGAATTGTCAGGGTGGATTTTTCGGTCTTTGCACATTTCTTTGAGCTGTTCTTAAAAACAAGAAATCCCTGGCTCTTGCTCGCTGCTCCCTTAAATGCTCTGCTGGTTGGGGTGTTTGTGTTGCCTTTGCTCTTGAGAAAATCTGCCTTGTCTCTCAAAGTCTTTAATTAGTGCTTTTAAATAAAATAGACTTGTTTCTTTTTTTCCTTTTCTTTGGGATTTGTTTGTTTGTTATAACAGTAGGGTTTTAGTTTGCCTGCCTTGGGCATCGTCAGCATTTTGCTAGTCTTGGCAGGATGGAAAGCGTTGCAGTTTAGGGGCTCAGTTTTCTGTGGCTCATTAACTGGATTTTCTTCTTTTTTTATTTTTTTTTTTTTTCATTAAACTTGTTCAAGATTATCATCGTCGCAGCACTTAGCACCCAGAGTTTTCCCCATGGTCTCTGGAGTTGGTTTAACATTGTTTATTATCTTTAGTGGCTCAGCTGCAGATGCTTCGGAGGAGAGGCATCAATGTGAGTTGCCTTTTCTAGCGGCACTCTTTTAGATCAAAGAGACCAAAAGTGGTGATGACTTTCGGAGCCAGTTGAGTGGTTTTGCTCCGGGAAGACACTATAAGCTGTCTTGGAGGCGGGAATGGAAGAAAGATGCTGAAGCGTCGTGTTTTATAGATTCCCAATACAAGCCATCAACCACATTTCTACAAAATCAAAGAGAATCTTCTTCAGTACGTTATTTTGGTGTGCATGCCAACGTGTTGGAAAAAGGGCGGGAGAAGAATGCAGCAGCATCTTGCGAATATCTTAGTTTTCCTCTCCTTACTGAGATTATTCCTTTGTTAATTGTAGAATAGCTTGAAGGTTTTAGTTTTGGATTACTCATTTTCTTTAACTCTTCCTTCAGCACCTGCTTTAAGGCTTTAGAAAAGTTGTTATGAAACAGAGCCTGGAAAACTTCGGAATAATTTTAAGTAAAGAGACACCTGTAGGAATGGGACTTTAAAAACCTGTTACGGCTCAATTTGCAAATGGAGCGTGGAAAAAATCTTGAATGCTACTTCTATTTTATAATGAGGTTGAGTACCTGGAGAGATAAAGGTCTGTTAAAAAAAAAAAAAAAAAAAAAAAAAAAAAAAAACAACCAACCAAACAAAAACCTATTCAGCCCAGGAAAATTCTTGAAGAGCATTCCTCAAACACACTGGCCCGAGCAGCTCCCGTAACGCCTGGAGGTTTAGGCTTCACATGGCAATTTTAGGACTGGACTGCCGCGTGGGAAAGCCGGAGCAGAGGGAGCCCAGTGTAGGTGCGCGTACTGCCGGGTACCCGGGCTGCCCTCTGGGGAGCCGTGTCGATCCTGAGCTGTAGCTGCTCGCCCCTGGATGACATCTGCATTCCTCTTCCTGTTGCAGAGAGTAACATTC
Source organism: Vanellus vanellus (assembly GCF_965231255.1). Taxonomy (NCBI): domain Eukaryota; kingdom Metazoa; phylum Chordata; class Aves; order Charadriiformes; family Charadriidae; genus Vanellus; species Vanellus vanellus. Next base: position 40,693,559 of record NC_138912.1, on the reverse strand, counting down.
CTCTTTTTCAGATATAGGATGTTATTTAAAACTCAGTTTTATTAGGAAAAAGCTTTCGGTGTAAGTCCGTGTTTGAAAACAATGCAGTGTTTGCCAGAGCTCGGAATGAAATACTACTTGTTGTCTGATGTAGAATTAGGATCATCGTGCAGGGAAAATGAAGCACTCGAGTTGGGTTTTAAATAATTTTGTTGATATTTTTCATGTTGTTTTAATTGCAGAGTTGAATAATCTGAGAAACCATCACGGTTAAACATGATCATAAGTAGATTATTACTTTCTCCGTGCAACCCTTGAAGAGTAGTTAATACTAACAGCAGCTGTAAAATAATTATTTTACGAGAGCTTCCTTTTCGTCCTCTTTTAGTCACGTCTCCCAAAAATGTTACTGATGCACGAAATATGGCTAAAGCAATTTTGATAAATGAGATGCCTGAACGTGGCTAATGAGCAAAGCTTTGAGCGAGTTTGATAAACAAGAGAATGCAATAGTAGCGTTTGCCATTTATATTGATTTATGGGCTCAACAATACATGTTTTTTTCTCAGATAAAAAAGCACAGGGTCTGGTTTTGACTCATCAATATATGTGTCTTTTTCTAGACTATTTTGTGGTATTAATTGAGGCACAAAGAGCTGCTTGGTACTGAGACAAACACAGAACTGATCAATTTGTGTTGCAGAACCAAAGCGACCATCCCCTTTTGTTCTCTAAAGCCACTTCAGAAGATGCTTGATGAAGTAAAATCACCCCATACTGCCTTTCCTGGTATCCATAAAAGCACAGTTTTTAAAGAGATTTTTTTACCCTTCATAATTCAAGGTTTCTTTATGAGTTCCAGTGGATTAATTTTAAAGATTTGATTATACTGTTCTGTATTGGAGGAGTTGTGCTTCCCTATATTTGAAGCCCGTCACTTTCAATAAGCTTCCATTAAGGTAATCTTAAAACCAGATCTCCCAACGATGAGCTCAAATACATAACCAGTCAGTAACTGGTGCTGCAATTTATATTGCTTTCAGCCGAGCTATAGCATCATCGTCTCCGCTGCCCTGATGTGGTCTGTCCCTTTGGACCGTGCTGATCCTGCTGCCTCCACCGTCTCTGATAGCAATAGGCTCCAGATCTTCCCAATCCGTAAAGAGTAGTAGTATTTTTGTCAACGTTAAACCCATATTCTACAGGTCTAATTGATTTTTTTTTTTTTTTTTTAAATAATTCCCCCTCATTTGTAATATTGTAGGGTTTGGTGAAAACAGTTCTGCATTCATTTCATTCACCGCCTTGCTGACAGGAAGCCTTACCTTTAGTCTCTTCCTCTGCAGATTGCCAACCTGTTCAGCCTCTCCTTGTAAGGCTTTGTGGTGGGAGTTTCTGATGTCCAAGTCAGACTTCCAAATTCTAAGGAATGCTGTCGCTTATAACCTTAACCTTACAAATAGGGAATCCTGAATTTCTTAGCATAGAACACTTTTTAAAAAAAAATCTTACATTGTAGTTCTGTGAACTTGTGTTCAGACTTACTAGCTATTAGTTGCTCTAAAAAAATATATATATTATTTTTACTATTCCCATTGTGCTTCCCGAATATTAGCAAGAAAGAAAAAAAGAGTGAATTGGAAGGATTTTTTTTTCGTTTATCAAAAGACTCTTCTTTCTTGACAAGTAAGAGATCAACGAAGAGTAGTTGTATCTGCTGTGTTTTGGTATATTTTAAATTATGAACTCTTTCTCCCTTATTTAGTCTTTCAAATTTGCCTCTGAAAGGTTTACGGGAAGCTCTTGAGCTTCTGTGGGATTTCTGACTTTCTAATTAAAGTAACTGTCAAAGTGTACACAGTTCCCTACATTTTGTCCATGTTAAAGGTGAAGGAAACATTTTTGCATGAGGCTGCCTCAGGGTGGGCTACCTATTAGTATAGTTTCCACAAGAAAAATCACAAATAAAAAATACGGAAGGTTCCAGGGCCGTTGTAAAGGTGAGCGATACCCCGGTACAGCACTTTCTCCTTGGATAACGATGTCCTCAACTTCTGCGTGTGAACAGCCCTGTTTACCTGGGTGTTTGCAGGAAAACAGTTTGTCTCCGTAGACGATTGGCTTGAACCTTACTTTTGTCCTTCTCTGGAAAGCTCTTTAGCAGTCAGTTCTTCTTCTTTCCCCTTCCTGGAACGGAGGCGCTTTGTGCCTTTGCAAAGGATGTTCTCCTTCCCCGGGCAGTGCGGAATTAGCATGCAGCACAACACGAGCAGTAAAACTTATTCTCCGCACGGTTAAAGGTCATGGATAGATCTCCACAGATGTTTAAAGAGCGCGTCAAGGATGCCCCCAGTGCTTTTGTTGACAGACCAGCGCTGTTTGTTGTCCTGTGTTGTTTTACTGTGAGCAAAACGGAGACCAGGAGCAGATCCAAGTTCAGTCTGGAGATCCAAAGCAGCGCTTCTGCTTTTAGTGCCTGTGCAGTGAAGAAATGTGTGTGTGAGCACTGAAACTGAAAGTATTCTCCTCTTAAATATTCCCCAACTGTAATGCTAATTATTGTTTCACAGCATCCCAGAGTAGTCGGGGTCGGAAGGGCCCTCTGGAGCTCCCCCAGTGCCACCCCCCACCGGAGCAGGGGCACCTCCAGCAGTGGCACAGGACATGTCCAGGCGGGTTTGGAATGGCTCCAGAGTGGGACACTCCCCCCCCCCCCCCCCTCTGGGCAGCTGTGCCAGTGCTCTGCCGCCCACACAGGAGAGAAGTTCTTCCTCAGGTTCAGATGGAACTGCCTGTGGTCACATTTGTGCCCGTTCCCTCTTGTCCTGTCACTGGGCACCACTGAAAACAGACTGTTTCCATCCCCCCGGCACCCTCCCTTTAAGGATTGATAAGCATTGATAAGATCCCCCCTCAGTCGTCTTTTCTCCAGACTAAAAAGCCCCACGTCCCTCAGCCTTTCCTCACAAGAGAGATGCTCCAGTCCCCTCCTCATCTCTGTAGCCCTCTGCTGCACCCTCTCCAGCAGTTCCCTGTCCTTCTTGACCCGGGGAGCCCAGAACTGGACACAGTGCTCCAGATGTGGCCTCACCAGGGCAGAGCAGAGGGGGAGGATGACCTCCCTCGACCTGCTGGCCACACTCTTCTTGATGCCCCCCAGGATGCCGTTGGCTGCCTTGGCCACCAGGGCATGTTGCTGGCTCATGGTCATCCTGTTGTCCCCCAGGACTCCCAGGTCCCTTTCCACAGAGCTGCTCTCCAGCAGGTCAGCCCCCAACCTGTACTGCTGCAGGGGGTTATTCCTCCCCAGATGCAGTACCCTACACTTGCCCTTGTTGAACTTCACTAGGTTCCTCTCCACCCAACTCTCCAGCCTGTCCAGGTCATGCTGTAAGGTGGCACAGCCTTCTGGCGTGTCAGCCACTCCTCCCAGTTTTGTGTCACCACCAAACTTGCTGAGGGTACACTCTGTCCCCTCATCCATGTCATTGGTGAATATATTGGCCAGGACTGGACCGAGTACTGACCCCAGTGAAATATTTTACATGTTTTTTTTTTTTTTTTTTAGCTATTGGATTGCTCAGGATAAGGCAGTGCACCCCTACAGCAGTGTTGGATCAGTTGAGGGCATCTTCCCATTGTATGTGGGGACATCCCTGGAGGAGTGGAGCTCTCGGCAGCAGGACAGGGGACAGCGGGGAAACTGGGGAGAAGAGCCGACAGCACGTATGGGATTCTGCCAGAGGGGATGGAGAGCGGCTTTTGTGGGAAATGAGGAGGGACTGCGGAGTCTGTTGTGACTGACAAAGCTGGTGGGAAGTAGGTGGCTCTTTCTGAAAGCGGTCTCTGCTCTCATTTTTGGGGTATGGGTATTTTCAGAGTAAGAGGTGTTGGTGTAGCAGATGGGTATGCCATTTGCTGTATTACATCATGTTTGAGGTTATATTTAATATATGGAAAATACAAAATAGAGACAGAAGAAAACGTGTCTATCTACTACACTTCTGACTTTGCTAGTAGGATTTTTTCCCCCGCTTTTCCCCATCTGTGATTGCTGATTTACCTTTAGGAATTGTGAATTCCTTTGGAGGAGGGTCAGTGTTCCCCTACACGTTACCATGCTTGTTTTGAGGGCTGACACCGTAGCCCAACTTCTCAGTGTTTCGCAACATAATCGGCTGAGCCAGCAGCGTGCAAATGATTTGCCACCTCGTATTCGGGGCGTATAAACCCCTCAAGATGGAATTACGTGAATGAAGAGGTAAGAGCAGCTGCAAATCTCTTCTCTTTCCTTCTTCCTTTCAAGCTTTGCTCAATTCTCAGCTGGCTGATAGTAGTGGGGCAATAGTTTATCAGAGAGGACTAAGAGGAAAGCGTTCCTCTTCCCTGTGGCAGACAAGGTAGAAGGTGAAGGAGAAGGCACCTGGTGGTGCACTGAACAAAATGACAGCCCCCGCTTATTTTTCATGGGATCTTGAGATCAGCTCAATCAGGGGTCCAGTGCCACAACCTGCGCTTCAGGTTTGTGTCTGCCTTGCATGGGCTGTGTTCTCCGTATCCTTTTAATGCCTGGGCCTAAACATGCAGTTTGTCTTGGTTTAAAAAGGTGTGAAGGTCCCCGTAAGGTTTTTAAGGGCATGGATGCGACTTGGCACGCGAGGGCTTCATCTCCCCCCGTCTGCTGTCGGTGGTGAACCTCAAGTGTAAGGGTGCAAGAAGCAGTGCTGTGGTTGCAGATGTTTTGCAGACAATTTCATAGAACTGTCTAGGTTGGAAGGGACCTTTAGGATCACAGAGTCCAACCATCAACCCAACACTGCCAAACCCACCGCTAACCCACGGCCCTCAGCACCACGTCTGCCCATCTGTTAAATCCCTCCAGGGACGGTGACTCCCCCACTGTCCTGGGCAGCCTCTTCCAATGCTCGATAACCCTTTCGGTGAAGAAATTTTTTCCTAGCGATCCAGCCTAAACCTCCCCTGAGGCAGCTTGATGTCACTTCTGTGTTGATAAGAAGAAATCTGTTCATTATTTAGCGTTCAGGGTGCCATCTTTATCCTTGGTACGTATGCCTTGCTTTGATTGCCGGGCTGCTTTCATAGCAGAGCTGTTCAGTGATTTCGTGAACATTGTTTGAAGTGGGATTTTTTTTTATTTTTTTTTTTTTTTTTTTACATAGACCAAGCATTGTGTGAAAGCATTTAAAGTCAAGAAAGGAGTGTTTAGGGCAGCTAGAGCTGTATATCAGCAAGCCTTCGTCTGCCGTAGCTTTGTATTGCTGCCGTGCGGTGTCAATTTAAACTCGTGATTAATGCTACGCATCAGTTAGTTCCTAAAAGAAGCAGAATTCTCAATAGGAGCTGAAAAACACTACTGTATTTTGGGGGACTGTATACTGTCTCATCTAACTTAGTGGCCTTTTTCATCTGCAGATCCTCAGTGACAAAACAACTGCAGTCTTGGTTATCTAAACCTTCTAACCACAGCTCCACTTGCAAGTGGCAACTCTGTTAAATGAGGGAAGAAACTGGTGAGCTTCCAGTGCGTTGTGATATCTTAGATGGAGTCTATAATGATCGGTATTTGCTCAAGTTTGTGATGCTGGAAAGAAGGCTGTAATTTACTTGCACTTATCTGCTCTAAAGGTTTCTGGCAAAGATGGATTTCATATTATTTAAGTGCCAGTGTTTAAAAGCACTCGGATACCAAATAAATCAAGAAAATGGCAGATAGGCTTTTTAATTAAAAAAAAAAAAGCAACCAAACAAATCAACGGTATTGCGGGTTTGAAAAACTCATTACACTTCACAAATTGCGTCTTCTCTCTGAATGTAATCGGAACGGGAGCGCCTTTATTTGTCTTTAGGCTGCAATAAAAACCATCCAGACAACAGACTCTCGACAACTGGATTCACTCCTCCCGAGTTATTTGCAAATACCTGTACTTCTGAATTTAAAAGTAATCGCTGTTTGAAATGGGTTTGGTGGAGGTCCGCTCTTCTCAGCCTCTGCCTGACGCCCAGTATCAGGAGCTGAGCTTTAAATAGTGTATCGTTTTTAATTACCCAGAGGAAAAAGGAGTGTGTGGAAGAGGCTCGACTATATTTTGCGACTTCTTTGTTTTTTCAGGGTAGGCTGCAGCTTCTCTAAACGACATAAACTGCAAGTGCCACCGTAAAGCTGTCTTCTGCTTGCCCGTGACGTGTCCTGTTGTTTTGATGGGATTTGAGTCGAAGTCGAGATGTTTGAAAGCCAGCTGAGCAGCTCGGACAGCGTCAAAAACTAAATGCAGAGATCGAAACAAGGGAAAGTCCCTGCTAGCTTTGAAGAAGTAGAATCGTCTTGATTTCTTGTGTTTGTTTTTGAGCTCTCGGGTTCCTCTGCCTGCCTCACCTGTCATAGAGGGCAGGCGTAATGACTGATTAAATCCATGCAACATGCCCAGCTCAGAGTCTGTCCTTTTTAAAGATTTTTTTTTTTTTTTTTCTTTCGTGGGCAAGGCAAAGGGAAGAATTCCTTTGTGGCAGAGTGTCATTGTTGAAGGTGGCGGCATTTGGGAATTTTCCAGCGTTGGAGGGTAAGGGGTTTCTGGCCATGGAGTTGCAATGTTTGTAACGCCATCGGGGATGGAGCCACTCGGAGCAAAATTCCTCCTTAAAGAGATCTCCTAGGCAAAGCTCTCTAGAAATTACATCCCCAGTGTGTAAGCATGAAAATAACACTTGTTGAAGCCAAGTGCTCTTACAGGAATAACTTGAGCGCCGCCAAAAATGTCATGTAGAGTTTCTCCAGTAATCGAGGGCTTTGTGGAAATGTGTTTAAGAAAGCCGTTGGGAGCGGACCGTGTTCCTAACAGCTTATACCAGAAGACAAGAAGAAAATCCAGAAAGCTAAGAGCAAGTGGCAGCGAGTTCTCAAAGGGCTTGTGCTGGAAACTGAGTAGGACGCGCAAAGCTTCATGGTTGAGCTCATCCTTAGAGGAGACGGGAGTGAGCTGGAGCGCTGGTAGGCTGAGGATTCGGAGCAGGGGACAGGAGCTGCTTAGGAAGCAGGCTAAATTGGCTGAGCTCGTCATCCTCAGATGTGAAAACGCCTCGTGGCGGGTGCGTCAGTGTTATCAGCCCCATTTCTGAATCGCCGAGTGTTTGCCCAGATACACCTCTGAGTGTTGGCAGCAGAGACAGGGATGAGAGATGGTCTTCTGCCCCATCCTCTCCTTGATAAGACACACTCACCACTTAAAAACTGCTTGTTATCTGATTAGATCCCATATTCTTTGTTTGACAAATCTCTTGAACCAATCCGGAGTCCTTTTTTGGCTTTGAATTTCTTCTCTGCATTTTTCCCTGTGCTTTTGTAGTCCTTCAGCATTTTCAAACACTTCTTCTGTGATTCTTTTCACAGTCATCACGAGATCCCGAATACGGGTTCATTGTTGTCAGATATACTCTGCCAAAGAGCGGAAGTTTGCTTTGTTCTGTGTTTTTATAACATCCCTGCTCACAGGCGTCAAACACGAATTGATATCAAAGCTTGTCACGTCTTCTCATGCCCCGGCAGAAATCTAAACGCTGATAGTTTTATAGGTGTTGAGCAGGAGCCGTGGCGCCCGCGGATCGGTTTAGTATTGCCAAAGGTACCGGCGATTGTGGCACCTGAGGATGTGCAGCATCGCTTGCAGACCACACGCGCTCCTCATGCTGCGCATCCCGACACAGCAATTAGAGCCTGATTGGAATTTCAGAAAGGTGCTTTTTGCTGGAAGGGAATAATTAGGAGAAACCATGGCCCCACTTCTGTCTCCGCTTCACTTCAGAGTGGTTTGTTGCTCAGCAAATGATGGATTTCTTCCTTCTGCGGTGATGGTGGAGTTGTGTGATCTCTCTCCATCCCTCTGCCCACAGCCAACCCTCCGGCGTGCGGGTTTGTGTGTAGGTAACTTAAAACACAGTGTTCAGCAGCTTGTACGAGACACTCTCCTAGGTCACGAAGCCACGATGGGGATATCAAACTTTTGGGGCAGAAATTTTGCTCTGCGAAGGAATACGAATAGTGGGAAACTCCATGCCTTGAAGGCAACTTGTTTGCAGGTTTTCTTTCTAGTTACTTTCTATGGCTAGCTGTGCTGAACTTCATTTTGGCTCTTCAGGTGAGGGATTGCCTTTTGCTGCCTCCCCAGCCACTGATCCAAATTCAGAAACCGCTCTCCTTTATCCCTCTGTGCCCACTCAGGCACTTTAAGTCCTCCGTGCTCAGCCCTCTAAGCGTGAAACAAATTTTCCCTTAAGTCCATTAATTTTGTGTTGTGTATATGCACACACTCATAAATATATATGTATATAAATAAAAATAGATGCACGCAGATGGCCACCGTTTCAGCTCAGAGCCTCAGACAGCACCATCATGCAAAATAAGAAAATCCCTCCTCCTTTTCACAAGAGGAGGGAGCTGATTTATCCCCCTTTTGCTGAGAGAGGAGCTAAGCAAGAGGGACATTTTATAGCCTCGTCATCTACTGATGTATTTGGTCCATAGGCTCATAAAACGCTGCTAACTGCTGAAAAACCTCAGTCGAGCTGGCCACGTCTGTATCGGGGTGACTCGGGGCATCCAGAAAAGTGCATTGTGCTGAGAAAGCGGGTAATAAATTGGGATTTAAAGGTGTTTTAAAAGGATAAAGTAATTCTGGTGATTGATCTAAGGAAGTTTATTCTAATCCCTTGCTTTAAGCAGCTCGCACAGCACCGACTTAGTTCCCTGTTTCCATTACGTCTCACCTGCTGGTTTTCAGGTGGCTTCATTTGATGCGCAGAGGTCATCACGCCATTACAAACCATTAGCTCGGCTTTTATGTCATCCTAAAGGGAACTTTTTCTCTGCGTGCGTGTCCCCCCCCCCTCTTTGATCACACAGGCACTTGTCGATTTGCGCTACAGCCTGCGGCACACGCCGAGGTTGATGCTCTCGCATTAAAATTTCTGTGGGCTAAACTAGAAAGTATTCCCACGGGGACGTTGCGTGCTTTCCGCTTCGCCCTCGGTGATGGGCAGTCCTGACTTTCCGCTTTTAAGAGCGCGATGCGGGAAGCTGATTGTAATTAACGGAAGGGATTACGTAGTGTTATCTGTTCCTGGCAGGAGGGCGGAGTTTCCTTGAAACCTGCTGAAAATGATGCAGAACTTCAACCTGGAGACCAGTAGTATATGTAAAGCCACCTCTTGGTTTACACTGCAGGTAACGACTCCCATTTCCCCTCGTGTGGGATAGGCTGTAGCTATAGGGGGAATTGAGGAAAACACAGCTGAATTAGGGAAGCGGTTGAAGGCTGCCGTGCTTTGGATGTAAAAACTCTTTTGGAGAAACTAAAGGGATCTATCCCTGATGAGTAGACACCTCTGTATTGATGCCAGGCTCACGTTGGTTGGAAAGCACCTCAGCAAGTCTTTTCCAACCTCCTTCCTTGAAGAGGAACTACCAGGGCAGCCATGGCTTTGTTGAGACCTGTCTTGAAGTCCCCGAAGGAGGGAGATTTCCTCCACCTCTCTTGTGCCGTGTCCCAGGACTGCACCACCCTCCAGGGAAAGATGATTTCCTTCGTGTCCAACCTGAACGTCCCAAACTCTGCATCTTCTGAGCATTGTCCCTAGTTACGAAAATTTGGTGACGCCGCCTTTGGAACTGCCTTCCCGGGGGATGTAGGATCGGGCTCTCAGGCTGTCCCCTTGGCAGGAGCAAGGCTTGAGGAGATGCAGCTATTTCTGCCCTGTCCGTCTCCCGTCATTCAGGTGCACGCTTCTGTCCCCACTGAAACAGGAACTGGATTGGGAAGTAACCTGGGGTAAATATTAACTCTTCCCAAGGTGCAAAAAAAAACCTAAGCACACCACTTTAGGTTATTTTTAACCAAAATGTGCACTTTTCCCTGCAGCTGGATAAACAGTTTTGCTGGCAGGAGGGAGGGGGAACGCGTGGGAATGGGAAGTGTGGAAGAGGAGGAGTGCGCTTGGGACCGCTCCGGGTAGCAGTGGAAAAAGTTAAAAGTGCATAAATCCTCTTTATTCTGCGTTATAATGTTTGGGTAAGATTTATCAGGCTTTAAAGTGCTCTTTTGTGGAAGACTATGAGCTGTTTCAACATCTCCTGAGCTGACCCAGTTTATATAGGGAGAAGGTGAGGGCATCAGGGGACCTACAGAGCTTATGGTCAGCTGTACCGCGTTTCACGTAGGATGGCTTTTGGTTTTATTTGAAAGAAAATAAATCTATCTGGAGCGAAGCACAAAGCTTAAGAATGAGTTGAGATTTCTGCTACATCCGGGAAACGTGATGTGGTTTTGGGTCAGCACTTCTGTCCTTTAGCGCGGGTGTATGTAAAACGAGGAGAATAGGACTTTTGGGGATCTACATCATCACCCGAGATTGTACGCTTTCTGGGGCAGGGCTGTCTTCTACGCTACAGCCAGCATCGGTCTTGTTTGGAGTTTCTAGGCTGTATTCTTATGCAAGGGATAATTTTTTGGTATGCAATTGCTGATGACAGCGTATTATTGAACAAAAATCAGATGTGCTATGGAATCTCATTGGTATATTCCTGTTGTACACAGGACAATAATAATTGCATCATATAATTTAGTTACTGAAAATGTAGATCTTTCGTTAGCCATTGTCGTCTTCGTTTACTAAGCAAAGGGGTTTTTAACCTGCCGTTAATTTTTCCGAGAAACTGTGGACGCTGAAGCGTTAACAAATTGTACTAGCAACAATTTGTAATCTGATTAGATGGTAATTAGGTAGTTATACCTGTCCAATGGTGTTTGCACTTCCATATATTCATTATAAGGAAGTGTATACAGCCCATCAAATGGAGATTTTGAAAATGAAGTGCTTTGAATCTTCAGGGGATCAAATAATATTACACTTCAGGCTTGATTTGGATTTTTTTTTTTTCTTGCTGTGCAAATATTTGACTGTTTCAAATTAATTACAAAAGGTTTACGATATTTACTTAAGCATTGTTGCGTTTTTAATTGTTGCTTGACAAACATTGTAATATCTAAAAAGACTTACTAATACTCGAGCGTTATGACGCAGTGGGAAACAAGCTAACCTGTTTTTTGGTAGACTTTCTTTTGTGGTTTAAAAGAAGTCCTTCCTTCCCTTCTGAGTAGAGGAGGATGATGATGGTTGCGTTCAGCTCCTGCTTCATTAATGTAACAGTTTCCCCTCAAATTATAGGCAAATAAAAGGCTACATCAGTGCGTCAGCTACAGTAAGTGATGTTATCAAGAAACTGGGAGACTCCCAGGCTTTGCCGTGCCCTTGTTTCTTTCTAGCTCTTAACAGAAGCATGGAAAGACATCAGTGAAAGCGTAGTTTTCTCTAATTGACCCTATATGAATGTATATGCTCCCAGGATTCTCAGAAATGCTTGTCTGGAATTAGCTTGCAGGCAGGGCTGGGTTGGGATGCACCAGGCGGAGTGTCGTACTATTGCGGCTTCTCCCAGATGATGGTAATCTGTAGCCCCCGGAGTGGCTGCAGTCGTGCTAACGAGTTGGGTTCTCCTTCAGCTGGTTTCGGAGCACAGTATTTTGGCTGGAGAAAAGCATGGAGTGTCTCCGTGATAGGGTTATATACAAAAAATACATGTAAAACTAAGCATCAGATCAAGACGACTCATTACCGCGTTGCCCCTTGGTGTTGTTTTAATCCATGTGTTAAAGACTCTGACATTAACACCTAGAAAATAGTTGTTCCATGCTCGCTGGATTAACGGTGGGTGCTATTGAACCCCATACCCCTGACCCATTCCCCTTTCCAAATACCTTGACGTGTCTATATCACGTTGACGTACATATCGCAGTGATGCTGTGGTGTCAGTAGATCACCCAGTAATACACTTCAACTGGTTTTGGTATGGATGTGGCTTTTTTTGTTTCCATTTTGAAGCCTGTGAAACAGTTGAAAGGTTTTCAGAATATCCTTGACTTGCTGTAGTGATACACAGTGTGAAGGCGATAGGACAGTCCTGAATTTAAGGGTAAAAATTACAGTTCTGGTTCAGTGCTGGACCAGAGCTGAGTGTATAAATCGGTTAAAAGGCTGCAAGGTTTTCTTGCAATTCACAGGACTGAAGATGATACCCTGAGTAATTTTTCAGCCATATTTACTAATCTCTATTAATAAATTTATAGGGATTTTATAACGGAAATTAATGAGCTGAGACTCTTTTTGAATTTTGCTGGGCTGGGAAGTCGTGAAACCAGATTGGTTTTGCAGTGCTGACTGCCCAGTATACACCAACGCCCAGATAGGATTCATAAGATTATTATCTCCCGAAGCATTCTTACCTTTTATTAATAGACTAAAAGCAGCCGAAAATGCCGCTTCCTTTTCAATAAACCAGAATACAAAAAGCAACATATGTACGTGAAGATGCGCAATAAGTATTGCCGTATGGGAGCGCGACTCTTGATTTGTCTGTTGCCCCGGGTTTATGCGCCGCCTTGGCATTAACCTCAGTTTCCAGGGGAACTGCAGCATCGGGAACGTCGGGCAAGATTTGCCTCCAACCTTGTGCCGTTGGTGTATAACGCTTGGCGCGGATGGCGGTTGCGCAGTGGAGCGTTTGACAAGCTTAAGTGGTTTTCCTGAACTACCCTAACAGCTAAAGCGGACCGTTCCCATTTGTAGTAATTTGCAGTTTTGGGTAGAACGTTCTTGTGAATGAAGTGGGGACGATTTCATTTTAAACTCCGCTCCGCGGTTTCGGTCGGGTCGGATAAAGGTTTTTAGCATGGTGTTTTGCCCTTCCTTGTCGTCGCGTCTTCTGTTATCCCTACCCTGTTTCAGTAGAAGCGAGTAGGCTCAAACCTCTCCGTCTTTTGAGGTTGCATTTCAAAACTGGTCAGGTTTTAAGGTGAGAAGGCGTTTTCATCCCGTTGTACGTCTCTGCGTGAGAGCTGGATCTTCCTTTTATAGGGAAAATGGGTTATATTTGAAAAAGTCCTCAGTTGGGAAAGGGCTGACCCTGGCTTTCCCCTGTCACAAGCCACCGTGTCCTTCCACACGCCGTGTGCCAGCGCTTGAAGCGACTGATCCTCCTGCACTGGGCAATTTGCCTAAAAAAATCTCAGTAATGTCTCCCTGAATGAAGCTCTCTTGGCTCCAGCCGCAGCTGACCTGACAGTGCGGTGGCTCATTGGGAGGATGGTGGAGGACGTACACCAGGGATGTGAAAGTCCTGCCCAAAAGCGTCTTCTGGCTGGAAACCAGAGCGGCGGTAGGGATGCAGGAAATGTGCACTTCCAGTTCTTGCAGAGAAGGTTTATGGCTGAGATCAACCAGAAAGACTGTGAACTGTTTTCCAGACAGTGACTTCTTTTTTTTTTTTTTTTTAGGAAACAACCTTACTCTTTCCTCAATGCGTTTGTTATACGTGCTGTGTTGTGTTCTGAAAGAGGAAAAATAACATTATGAAACCACGTTTAAAAATAGTCCTTATTTGCTTTTAGTCTGATAAAGGGAAAGCATTAAGAGCTTTGTCCTCTAATATCAGTTTATCCTTGAACGGCATAGGAGCGGAACCCGGTAAAGAAATGATTCCTTGTGGAAAGAAATACTCATTTCCATATTGCTTCTTTTTTATGTTATAGTCTTAGTTAATTAACTGCGATGGATTTCTATGGGCGATTAACACACAGATTCTGAATTCATTGTGTGCCTGATCTCAGCCATCACGTTAGAAATGGAACAACGTAAATGTCTTTTAATTACTATTGTAATTCTTACTGCAATGGATTATTACAGCTCTCTGGTGTGTTTGAAACGAAAATGTGACACAGAGTGGTGCGAATCTTTCCAAACCAACATGTTCCAGAATGTTGGAGATGTGCCTTTCCGCACACCACCTTTTGCAAACGGCGTTTTCTGGCTTTGAATGTGAGCCAAATAAAAACCAGTTGGTTATTTCTATTTAAAAAGGAAGGGATGCAGATATTATGGATCATATATGTATCCTTTAGCTAGTGTCCATCTTTAGTATGACTTCCAGTGGAGCAATCTGCAGCATAGGGAAGTTTTTTGAAGTTCATAGGAAATTTTTTTGAAGTTCACTGTTAAGCGCAAATAATGCTTTGCTGACATTTCCTTTTTTCCCCCCCAATTCTTGAGTCCCCAGTGCTTTGGCACTAGGACATTAGTAGCTTGTGTTTGGCAACTTGTGTTTGTATTGCCAACCTAGGAGGTCCTCTGCTGGGAGCACTTCTGAGCTGCATCTCCCTCTAAAAAGAGAAAGGCGGGGGGAAAAGAAAAAAAAAAAAAACCAAAAAAACAAAAACAAAAAAACGCCCATCTGTGCATCTCTAAGAGATTGTGGATTGTGGGTCTGGAGATGAGGAGGACCCGACGTTAGTCTTTTAATCTTATCTCTCTGCTTTTGTGTCATCCATAGTTTGCTCTCTCCGGTCCTGACAGCTCCTTTGGGGAAGTTCTGTCCTCTTGCAGGGAATAACGCTGAATGGCTCATGAGCCGTTGGTGAGGTACAATGCACATAATCAGTTCGTTCAGTTCGTTCTGCTCGGTATCTCTTCCATGGCTGACCAACTTGTCGTAAGCCCGGTGATGAGGAGGGCTCCCCACGACTCGCCATGTGTGTGCTGTTTGTAGAAGCCCTTCATTACCCAAACACCATCAATCCACTTCCAAATTATACCCTGGCTTTAAAGAGTGTCTCCATCCATCCAGAACATCACTGTCATCATAGGCAGTGCTGAAGACGCTTGATGGAGAAGGGAAATAAGTTTTTTCCCTGCACTGTTAAATGCAGACGTACTCGGGTGCATTGATTTCTATAGCAGAACTGCATAAAGGCTAATCGATGTATCGCTTTGGCTGTGCAGAAGTGGCACGTTCCTGATTTGTATGTCTTCCTTCAGGGTTCAAATCAAGCACCAAACCTTGAGACTAAGTCAAGGTTGAGGGAAAAAATAGCCCGGAGTGTGATTAGTTATATATGTTACACTGCTGAGTCCGATAAAAGATACTATCTGGTTCAGATGGAATTTAGTTCTTTGTAAAATCTTAATTATTCTCTGCGGAGCTGCTTAGGTTTGAGGCTGACGTCCTATCTGCAAAAGGACCCTTGGTACGTGGTAGGAGGCAGCGAGGGACCAGCAGCAACACGCATTTCCATGCCGGCAAGGGTGACGGCAGCTGGAAGAGCAGCCGCTTTCTGTCGATGCCGAAAGTTCCGGTGGCGCTGCCTGCCAGCTTCTTGGGTCACTGGAGCCGCCTGTGCCGTTGGGACCTCTGACTTTACACACCATGAAGGAAACCTTGTGAAGCGGGAGAAATAGTCCTAATCCCAAAGGCTTTAAGAGTTGAAGGGTGTACTGGTCTCATTAGAGCCTAAACTCACTTCAGCTGCTTAATGCCATTTAACAGTTTGAGCTGCTTCTTACACCTTATACGTATTCCACAGTTCTTTGGAAAGGCTGTAGAAATCCTGAAGATTCGGGCTGGGGCTGAAAGTTAGCCTCACTCAACGCTTTCTAAAATTCTTAGGACGTAAAGGTTGACGACAGGAGAAGTCAGCCTCACTGAGTCCTCCCGAGGCAAAGGGCCTGTCGAGGAGGCCTTTTTTGCTGGATGCATTTTGTTACAATGTGGAGTCATTTCTCAGCTTCTCTAACTTACTTCCCACCAAATATTTGTCAAGTTACATAGAATTTTTCTCCAACAGTAGAGGCATTAACCTTTATTAACCACTGCAGGGACTGTAAGTGCTTAAAGACTAATGCGATAATTAAGACCGCATCTTGGGCGAAGTTCACTCCTGCTCAAAGTCCAATAACTTTTATGACAATGATGAATTTCAGTGAAGCAGTAATCAGTTTTTCTCTCTGTATGGGAAAACATTGTGTGAAACACCGCTGTAAATTCAATATTTCTGAGTTGAACAGGCTAGAAGAGATCCATACCCATGAACAATATCGCAACTGGTTTAGCGTAAGTGTTGTAGTCTGCAGCTTTTGAACAGCGCTGTTATTTCCATGTGCTAAGACACACGTGTTTAATGGAAAAGCAAAGATACCACAAGCTGGGAAAAAGAGCACGGTCGGCTACAGTAACTCCTCCTGCAGTTATACCGACCCTGGAATACTCTGACTTGCAGCGCCGAGCAAAATGGTTTGGGATAGATCCGTCACCGAAGTTAACCCTTGGCCACTTCTTATACATTTGTGCCTCCAATAACAAGGGGGCGATTTCCAGGTGAAGCCGGAGGAGCAGATCCATCGGGAAGGGCTTCTTCCAGGTTCTGCTTGCTCTCTTTGTGAAATCTATCCCGACTGGCATTAGGAGCTCATCATAACATGCCTGCGGTGAATCATCTCAGAAGGACGGATCATCGCTCAATACTGTTTGATTTTCCATCCAGTTTTAAGCAACAATATTTCTTACCTTTTCTTTTCACTAGTTTCCAAGCCCGTGCGAAGTTTATGTTGTAAACAGAAGGGATGTGTCTTGGGGAGGGGGAGGGGGAAAGTATTTTAAAATATCTGGTAAGATTGAGAGCGGTTTAGCTGGTCACGTCCTCCTCCCATTTGTGGCTCCTGCTGGCATGGGAATATTTCCTCCCCTCTGGTTGTGAAGTGGAATCGTGCTGGGGTGAGATGCCGGGGATGGCGGGCAGCTGTCTGATCTTCTTCTGCAGCTCACCAAAGGTGATATTTTGCTCGCCAAACGCTGCGTTTTCTATCGCGTGCCTACAGCCTTGTCCTGGCGTCGTGGCTGGGATGCGCTCT
The DNA here is from genome assembly GCF_965231255.1 of Vanellus vanellus. Taxonomy (NCBI): domain Eukaryota; kingdom Metazoa; phylum Chordata; class Aves; order Charadriiformes; family Charadriidae; genus Vanellus; species Vanellus vanellus. Next base: position 40,676,774 of record NC_138912.1, on the reverse strand, counting down.
GCACGCTCTGGGGATTGTGGAAATCTGACTAAAGCTTATAGGGTGGAGAGTTATCTCCTATTCTTTAATAGTGCTTCGTGATCGCTGAGGAATGGGGAGCCCTGTGTTTATCAGGTCACAGGGAATGAGCTTTACGGACAAGATTGAACCTTCAAAAGGTCTGTTTCTGCAAAGATGCCGTTTGGGCAAAGGTTAAACCGGGTTGGTTTAGAGTAATGAAATCAGATTGTAACTCTATACGGCGATGCAATGCTGTTCCCTGTTGTGTTTATCAGTGGCAATAATTCTTTGCGCTTTGTCTCGAGCATCTCGCTGGGCTGTCTCCAGCCCGGGCTGGCGAATCCTTTCCCGCTCTCCTGGGGGGACACACACAGCCATCGCCTTCCGCGTCTGCATTGCAGGGAGGGGAGAAACGAGAGGGGAAAGAAGGCAGAGCGCTCCGCACGTCGCCATCGGGCTCCCCATCCCCCATGGCTGCGTATCTCGGCTTCTGGTTTGCATAGAAGAGTTGTCCCACCGCTGACGGAGACGGGAGCCCGAGCCGCTGCGCGGCAGGGCGGAAATCCTCCTCTCTGCCCATGGAGAAGGCTGGATTAATTTGCACGCTGTTGCCTTCTTAACCTGACGTACTCTCCAGCGTGGAAAAATGCTGATAAAGTCTTATAGATGGGGTATCTCGGTAAAAGGGGAGCTGATGGTCCCACCTTAAAACGGAGTCCGCTTTCTACCAAGCGAAAGGCAAAGCTGTATAAACACAGTGCTTAAACTGGGGTCTGCCTTTAATTGTGGTGGTGGTGGTGGTGGGTCCCTCCTGGAGACTCCACGAGACGGAACACGTCCTCCCAGTGCCCACTCTGTGTTTTCCTGGTTATCTCGGCCTTACACTGGGGATGGGGCGTGCACAATTACTGCAGGAATGAGAGAACCTAAATACGCACCCAGGTATTACTATTTTGGCTTGGGAAGTTGATATTTTAAGCAATTTTATATTTTTTGTTGATACGTATGTATGTACACATACGTATATATGTAGATTTATACAGGCTGTAATGTAATACCATACCTTTTTCCCTAATACAGATCTGTTTGTGGGTTTGTTTTAATTTTTCTGTTCCAATCTCAATTGCTTTTCCTAACTGTCTGCAAATACTGTGTTTATAAAATGGGTATTTCAGTGGTCTTAAAATTGTCTGATCATGAAGTCAAGGCTCAATACCCGTGGGAATTTTTTTATTCTGGTCTTTAAACTGTTATTTACACACACTGGTCTGTGAATGTTTATATTTATCGAAAGGCACTAAAATACTGAGAAAGGAACTGTAATTTGGGAGGCTTGCAGAAAATAAGGTGGTGGAGAATTTACAGTAGATTTGCCTAAAACCATTTTTTCCATTTAGTTTGTTACTAAGCGCTGCTTTCGCTAATTACTTTTTTGTTTTGAATAAGTGCTTGAAAAAGCTCCACAAAAGCAAATTTGTTGTGTTCGTAATGCAAAATGTACCACAAGCAATTACACCGTGTAAGTGCCATATACTTAAAATATAATAAATCCTCAGACTACAGATCAGAATTTGTTTATGTGATTGCACTTACTAATTAATCCACAATTTTCATAAGCTTATTTTATAGGTATGCCAACATCCTGTGCTATAGCAGCGTTTACTGGGGATTACTACACACATTTATGATGACTAATATATAATAAATCGCAATTAATTTTGGTTAAATGTTAGTATATGATAACATTTTAACAAGGAAATGTGCTCAAGTGTAGCCCTCATCCAAGCCTGACAATAAAATTTCCCAGTTGGAGTTATTTTGATGTAGGATCTAAATGCGCGGTGAATAAAGTAGTATCGGATCCAAGCTTGGAGTGAAGAGGTAGGAATGACGAAGGGCAGCATCAGATACGAAAGCTGGATCAGATAAGGTCAAGGAAGAATATTACAGAAACGGAAAGTGTATGGAAAGCAAACGAGATAGCACTGCAGGAAGATGTAATGTGGGGAAGTGGTTTTGTGTGCTACCGCACAAGAACTTTTTGCACATCCCCTACAGCCAACAAAGGAAGTGCTTTTTCAAGGTGAAGATGGGTTTTGTCCTACTTAAGTACGCAAGCAGAGGTGACCAGCCAGAAAACCTGTATTTTGCACCTTTCGGAGTTTTTTTTGAAGACTTTCTAAATTTTTGCCTACTTCTTGCTGCGGTTCATCTGACTCGAGAGGTGATGGGGTTTGGTTCGAGTTCACGGAAACCTTTTGGACTTTTGCAAACAAAACAGTGTATGGATTTATGTGATTGAGCCTTTATTGTTTTGGCTTTTCCTTGCTAGCGACTACGTTGTGCGTGTGTGTATATATGTATGATAAAGAGCGGTGCTGTGCTCGCATAGGGCTCGGAGAGGTGGTGGGATCTCCATCCGTGGAGATACTGAAAACTGGACTGGCCAAAGCCCTGAGCACCATGGACCTGCTTTGGGGGAGGGGTGGGTGGCCAGGGACCACCGGAGGTCCCTTCCAACCGAAATCGCTTTATGAATCTCGTTCCATTCTGTGAAATTAAATCAATGAAAAACACCATCTAGTTTGATTTCAGTGGGCGCGTCTATTGGCTAACTCGTTTTCTCATTCTAAAATGTACCTTCTCGATCGGTTACCGTTTCCTTCGCAATCGGTTACCGTTTCCTAAATGTGCTTGTCATATATCTGCAGTAATGGAAATGATGCGCTGTGAGAAAACAGGCCAAGAGAATGAAGCTGTGACACTTAAGAAACGGAGATGGTCACGGGAACGATTCCATTAATAGGCTAATTAATTTTCTCCGTGTGTTAAGTATATTAAGGTTGGAAGCATGCCTTGTTAACAGGTCAGCTTTCCCTGCATACATGCAAAATAGCGTGCTTGCTTTGATTTGCTTACCTTTTTAGTGTTTTGTTTAGTATCTTTTAAAATTATTAAAGTGATTCACTTTGGGATGACAAACTAGATATTTTTAGCAGCTGCTGGAATAACTGCTGTGAGCGGAATAGACTGCAGATAGCGATGCATAATGGAGCAAGAACCCCGCCTGACTTTTCAGACCCCAGAGTGGTTTGGATGATTTTCTGTTGTGAACAGATAAGCTATAAAATGAGACCAGTGAGACAGGGCTAACTTGGGAGCTCATGATACTAGTACAGCAGATATTCCAGAGTCTGAGAGCTCGCCTGCCTTTACTTACGTCTTTTACAGTTCGTTTTAGCGGATTCTTTATTTGCCAGAGCCATCTGGAGGCCCACAGCTGATTTTTTTTTTTTTTTTTTTTTTTTTTTTTTTTTTTTAAACATGGTGAAAAGTTCAATTCGTTTAGCTGGCTGGTTATTTTCTCAGCTCTTACTATTAGTTTTGTCTGTCCTCCTGTTAGAGGTGTATGTGTGTGAAGGAAGGAAGGGTAACTGGGCTGCCTAGACCTGGAGTCATATAACGCGGCTCCTTCCCAAGAGCACAAAGGGTTCGGGAGAAAGCAAGGTAAGAGAGGATGTTACTTCTGAGGCGGACTTGAAATCTGTGCCTTCTTAGTACGTAGCAGACAAGAAATTCAAATCCTGAGTAGGAGTGTGGCTCTGAAACCCCTTTGGAGATCAACATTCCCCCAAGGAGTTCTTGCAGTGAGACGTGTGGACTCAGAAGGTCCACCACTGCCTGTTGCGGTCCCCAGTGCACTTACTGGCACGTGTGGAAACGCCATTTATCAGCCACAGATAAATATCTCCAGTGGGACGTTACAGTAAAATTACCATTAAAAGAAGACGCAACGGAGCAGAATTCTTCTGTGGAATTCGTGTTGTCCTTGTGTCCCAGCTGAACGTTGCAGCTCTTTGCTCCCTGGCCACCCATAGGTTTCCCCACAGCAACTGCCTGTGTTCAGCCCCTTGTCTGTGCAGCCACTTCAGCTTCATCTCTCGTGAAGCTTTCTTCACCAAAGGCAGTGGTGAGCGGTTGGCTCTTGCGCTCGGCTCCAGTGATGTGGCCAGGTTATGGGCCTGGGGACCAGGGCTGAAGGTCCACCACGCTTCGCGGTGGAGAATCAGCCACTTACTGAGTCATTGGGCCAGATCTTGCTCATGTTCTGGTGAAACCCATTAATGTCAACGAGCCAGGCCAGGCCAAGCCATGGTGGTCTTTGGAAACCTTGATCTTCCCATCAAAAGTGCATAGCGGAGGAATGAGGTTTTTTGGAAGACCTGCCAGTAGATGCGGCGTCTCGCCTCTTGAAAAAGCCCAGTGTGCTCTTTCTGCATACATGTCATCACTTCAGTCCGTGGATGCAAAGTGACTGGGAAAATAAGCCAAATTTTATATTCTTATTCAGTCCATCTCCGGTGCGGTGGCCTTAGTTCACCTGACTTTTTTTTTTTTCTTTTAATGGATGCTGTCATTTTGTACCTCGGCGTTCTTAATCCTGCTCATTAAGTACTTCATTAGCTGTACTGATCCCTTGGTTAATCTGTGCTACTCAGAAAAAGATAATTGAATTTAACTTAACTTCACAACCCACCTATGGATAGATAAAACTACATGTAATGTCTCAGTTTGCTCGTATTATTTTTTTAAAATAGTTTATCTAATTAGACGGAGAACATTCTTCCATTGACATGAGATTTCAGATGTTGCTCACCCAAGGGAAATATCTTCAAATAGTGCAAATAAATGGGGTGGTACAAAAGAGAATGCTTTTAAAACAGGATGTTTTTGTTTTGTTTTGGCTTCTGTAGGCAGCTTGGGAAGATAAAGCATATATGGAATGTTTTTGATGTTCCATCCCCATTTTGCTGAGAAATACGGTTTTATTTAGAGCTGTTTAAAAAAAAAAAAAAGTTTTGGAAGGTATATGCAGGGGTAGTTAAACAGAAGGAAATGAACAAAGAAACAAAATCCAAAAAAGTTTCATTTGGAGAAGGTTTTCAAATTTCCATTTTATGAGGCTTTTTCACTTTTCAAAATCTGCGTACTCCTTTTGATATGTGTAATGAAAATAAATTCCAGACAGATTCTTACAGCAACCATCACTGTAATACATTACAATGTATAATCTCCAGCCACGGGAGATGGAAATTAAAGAAAAACATCTTTGTAACAAGAAGAGAATTCCCCGGAATATTGTTTCCAGCAATAATAGGCTTCACAAATGCAATAAGCCTTTGGTCAGGAGACTTTTTATTGCCCAAACTCTTTCCATTGCAGACAGCTAACAGCGGGTACGTGGATTTCTAACGTGTTGCTGTGTTTTAGAAGATGCTGATAAATGAGTGGCTGTGCTAAGAATTCATGATCAGCTTTAATTTCTTGTTTGTCTTCTAAGTGGGCAACCGTCTCGGTTTTTGGGGGCAAGGCAAGAGAGGAGGAGAGCTTTCTGCCCTTGCGTGCTTTAGGGTAGAGTGGCTTTCATTTTGTTGTGTCCCTGAGAACACCTATCTATAGCATATATTTGAATATTTGTGAATAATTTCAGCTTTAATAGCAGCGGGCTATTCAGATCCCTTCTGAAGCTTCAGAAATCTCATTTGGAATATTTGGCACGTTATCATGTAAAATCGTAGTGAGGTTTCGTGTAATAGAAAATGAAATGTTGTACAATCCCTATCTGCTGTGATGGGCACCGATATAGGTGCTCCTTTTGCAATCTTACATCTCCAACAACAAATGTAACGTGCGTTTTATGCTGTAAAGAAGATGGACGAGAGGGTAGAAAGCCCCGTAAAGCTTTTGTTCCTTAATACCAGTTTCAAAAACTGCTCCCTACTTGCTTTCCCCCCTTCCACGGTCCTCAAAGTGGAGGCGTTCTCCTCCTGGGACGGGCTTTCATTTCAAACGGTTTGTGCGCGCTACTCTGGGGAACGGAAACCGCTCGCCGTCCTCAAGTTGGTGGTTCTGCTCCATCTGCATATAAAGGGAACTGATGGTTTGTTGATTTTTTTTTTTTTTTTTTTTTTTTTCTCAGAAAAACTACAGTGTGGGGGATTTCTGAATTTGTAAATTCACGGTTCTGAAAGAAAAAGTCCTGGGAAAGACTTTTGCAGTCATACTGCTTATCTTTAGGAAAGACCACCTTGTATCCCGTTGGAAGGTAGGGATGGGGATGTCTCTTTGATTTCTTATCTCCCATGAAGGAGATGAGTAAGATAGTTCCCATACGTCAAAGATGAACATTTCTTAAAATGAAAAGTGCAATAGAAGAACTGATACTTAAATTTTTTGGCAAATATCTCCTGGGTGCCATACATTCAAGTGGCGTGGACAAGTGGGGATGAGTCAATCCCTTATGTCAAAGACAGGCTTTAAAATGGAAAGGCAACTTTGCCATGGGAATATTACCCCCAAAGGAAACCTCGCTTTTTTTTCTTATAACAAAATAATTCCAAAAGAAAAAATGCATAATGTACAGAGCAAACAAAACACACTGCTGGTTTACTACCTCTATGCCATTCTAGTAGTTATTTTGAAGAGCAGTATTAATAAATCAAGATTTGCAGATTTTTTTTTTTTACCTACTGTTTTGCCAAGTGATGATGTTATTAAATAAAAAAAAAAATATGGAAATTGCGTGATGGAAGAATTAGCGTGAGAAAAGCCCATCTCCTCTCCTCTTTTTCTATAGGAAGGCTTTTTTAGCCCTGCTTGCATGGAGGCAGCTCCTCTCCCTGTCACCACTTACGATAAATGTAGCGTTTGTGCTTTTTCCAAATGAAAATGGGCATAATTCGCGGGGAGGTCCGGAAACTGTTTTATTAGAAGGCACGTGAATAGGGTGATGAGCAATGAGAGGACATCTCTATTTATATTATTCACTATTTTCTTTGATCGTTAAACGCTTTGTAACTCCATCTCCAAACTTCTCGACTGGCGTAATCAAATTAATTGGTTGCCTCTCTAAAAAAAGGCGGTGTTCATACATCACGGGTTTGACAGCCGTGATCGCGAATGCAAAGTGAACGCAAAAGTAATTCTGCTTTACATCACCGAGCCGGCTTTGAAAGCGTAAGGTGGACGATGGATGTCAGAAATATCAGCAGTACCTGACTGCTCTCGGGTTCTATTTTTCTAAATATAACTGTCAGCAACTTCCGCAGCGACACGTCCTGTATCTTCACATCAGCCTTTCCCGTTCCCGCCTGATTGCTGTTGTCGAGTCAAACCCACGACCGGCTGACGCCCCGTTTCCCTTCAGCCCCCAAACCAGTTCCACGTCAGAAGAGAGTGGGTGGCTCCTGACATGACGTCCCCGTGGCTTCTCTCTCCCCTCTGCAGCAGGTCCTTGGCAGTAAATATTTCTGCTTTTCCCCCCGTGTGTTTTCTGCCCCCAAATTCTCTGCAAGTTTGGCTTTATGTGCGGATAAAGAGTAGTTGGGACGGTGGATATTTTATTCCTTAAATATGAAGCCGCCTTTCTCCTCAGCCTGGAGCCTGTAAACTGGAGCCGGTTTTGCCTTTGACTCGATTTAATTAACTCTTGGATTGTTTTCAATACGATTTTGTTGAGCAGTCAAAGCTGTAGTATAACACATCTCCAAATTGCGTTGCTGCTAACGCATGTTTTCACACCCTTGGGTTGGCTTAGGGAGGAGGGGGGAAAATACGGGTTGGTTGATAAGCCTGAGCCGCATCCGAGCGTTTTGTTGAGCGTGATCACTGGAGGAAAAAGAAATGAAGATAACGTGTGCTAAGCAGCATTGCAAAACAACTGGTTTGGGTTGTTTTTTTTTTTTTTCCGCCTTTAATGCTGAACTAGGATGCGGTGTGGAAAACATCCAGCGTGTCCATGCAGAGGGGGAGGTTTGGGGTTGGGTACCGCCTTCCTGATGGCAGGTGGCTTCAGTTAGGTGACCTACGCTGCGGTGAATGTGGCATCAGCCTTCTTGGGATTGAAGTCATATTACTCTTAAGATCAGCTAAGATCTGTTGGCGGGAAAGAGGGATGGAGAAGCTTATACCCAACTTAATGCTTTTCACGTGTTCCTGATATGAAATACAAGGCAGAAGATGTGAGTGCCGAGAGAGAAGAGAAATTAATGGTAAATGGTATTTTAGGACTGTAAAATGGAGAAATTAAAACCCACAGAGATTAGTTCCATAAAGTTAGCATCAGTATACTGTTAACAGACAGCGCTTTGACTAATTGTACTGAATGCTATGGGACAAGGGAGATGATTCACGGTGAAGTTGCTTGGAAGAGGTCGTGCGGAACAAACCAGCAACGGATGTGGGCCATCACACTCAAGCTAGAGACTCAAAAGCTAAAGGACCAGATCGTGAAGTCCTTAAAGACGGTGCCTGTTTACTTAAACCACTTGGGAGCCATAGAGACGGTGATTTGGTACCGAGTGAAAAATGTCCCAGTAACAGGACCTTCTTCCCAGTAGGCTAAAATGGATGCGGGGCCCTACATCTCCAGTTAAGTACTTGCAAGAGCTGCATGGTGAAATACCTGGCATAGCTTGTGAAAAGCTTGTCCTCCAGTAACGGCTTTTGCTACGAATTGCGACCCTTTTTATGGCTACACAGAGAGTTTCTCCGAGTTGCGTGGCGGCAGCCGTGGCAGCCTGTCTCCGGGGAAAATGTATGTGATTTCCAGTTTATCACAGCAGCTGAATAATTTCTGGCAGTGCTGTGGAGGCACCCAGCCTATCTTTCTCCACCAAAGCTTGCTGAGATGTTGAAGTTTGCTGCAGTTTATGCTCCCACCTACTCCACAGGAGGATTAAAATCCTCCCCCACCCCGTCTTACCCTCATGGGCAACAAAAGCAAGTGGTAAACCTTCAAAACAGCCAAAAAACTTTTTATCTTTGGGTTTTGAAGGTGCTCAGGCGTTGGCTTGACTATAGGTCATGCCGTCAGTAGCCCAACCTGCAGGTGACAATACCTGATGACTGGTGAACTTGCGGAAACACTGACTGTGTCCGTTTTCCTCTCCATGGAAGAAGGGTGAGCGCTGGGCTGTCCTCAAGGCAGTGCACTTCTTATCCTTCCCCTACGAGCCGAGAGACAAAATCTGGTCTGCGCCTTGTAATTAACGCCCTTTGGGAGAGAAGGATGTGCTGCCAAGAGACAACTCTTGAAAAAGGTGTAGAAATAGGTGGGACACAAATGATAAATGCTCTTAATCCAGACCAAGAGGAAGAATTGCATCAGGTCCCCAGTGGGTTTGGCTCATCAGGAGCTGCCAAGTGCCATGAAAACAGTTTTGTTTTGTTTTTTTTATGTTATCACATGCCTCTGGGATGTGTTTTTTTGGGGGGGGGAGGGTCCTGGTGCACGCTCAGGGCTTGACAGCAAAGCCTGGGGGTTGTCTAGGGGGAAAGGAATCACAGCTCGTTCTGGCCAAGGGTGCAAAATGTCACCACCAGGAAAGAGAAAGGGGCTTTAAATAAGGAGTTAAACAAAAATAAGGGAAGTAAACTAGAGAAGCACGTCTGCGGACGCTCTGCTCTGAATTATCGACGCCTTTCCCTCCAAGTGATTCGGAAGGATCTCGCTCTGAATTTGTGAAAAGAATGCAGCCTTGATCTTCAAATGCAATTTGCAGAGGTTAACACCTAGGAAATTGTTTCTGGATGGTTTTTAAGTCGAATGATTACGTTATTATTAAATCAAACCACTTAATTAACTGATCAGATACAATGTGTTACTCTTCCCAGTAGTGTGAAGGAAGTAGGCGGTAGGTCTGCTGCCAAAGGAAGAGGAAAAACCCTCTCGTTGAGTATAGAAAAGATGTCAGTAAACTATTCCTGAATGTTTCGTTCTTTTTTTTTTTTTTTTTTTTTAAAAAAAAAGAGAAAACAAAACCCACAAACCGAACAATCTCTCCTGTTACTTCTGCCAGTGCCTCTTATTTTTCTGGGGGTGATTCCTCTTGTGCTTATATTAATAAATTAATTAGAGCAGAGAAGCGTAAGACCCAGTGATGCAGCTTGTCATAATTATGCCGAGGAGCTTAAAACGTGCAAACCTCCCCAAATTAATTGCGAAGCTATTTCATATATGAGTAGCCAGAATTAATCATTAACCTAATAATTCCCTTTCCGACATTATTTCTTTGTTAAAAAATGAGTCATTTTAATTGGATAATGAGGTGCCAGTGCGACTCATGAATTGTACATTACCCAAGCTAATGGCAAAAAAGGGAGCTTATGCAAGTAGCGTTACAGATGCCGTTACAAATGCCTCCACAGCGAACATTTCATTCTGATAAATTCTTAATTTATTTCCAGATGGCTTTTGAATTTCTGGAACATTTGCTGCGCGCTATCATTTTCTCATTTGATACTCTTGTTATCTAATTCTTGTGAGCCGCACGGCTGAGGCTCAAACCCTTGGGCGAGCCCCGCTCTCTGGTTCCAGGTTTCTCAACCCTCCTCTGGCGGCAAAAGAATATGAGCAATGGGTGCGTGAGAGATGTCTGGATTAGCAAATTAGCACCAAACACTGAGGTTGCGAGAGAATGGGAATAATGGATGTTTTCCAGAAGAAAGCAGGGCTTTAGCCTCAGAAGTCTAGAAAATATTAATGGAGGGATAGCCAGAAAAAATACGGGAGACTGTTGTTTAAATAGAGTTGTTGGATATCTTGTTTTTTAAGAACCTACTTTTCCCCTAAAGCTTTTTTTTTTTTTTCCTCAAAGAAAGGATGGCAATGTGAAAAATACCGAGTGTGATGTTTCCTGCCCTGAAGGAGGATAATTCATAGAAATAAAGAAGCCTCTGTAATGTGGTGATCACCATTGAAAATATGTTTTATTTGCCGACGGGAACCGTACGGTACTGCCTGAAATGGGAGCTTCCTTACCTCTGTCTCTGCTAAAAGGTTGCCGGATAGCATACAACAAAGCTGCAGTGACGCAGCCCCATTTGAGTAGCCTTCTCCGGGCAATAATGCGAGGAGGGCGCAATAACTGGGTAGGTAGGTGGCGATTCTCCTCTTTATCGAAGAGGAGGAGTGGAAGCTCTATGTATGAGCCGACCCCGAAGCCCCTCACCCACCTCTCCGTGCCCAACAGCTTTCAGCTTTCCTCGTACCGAATCTTTCCGTGTAGCCGCTGAGATCAGGGAAGTACAGGGCTGTTGCTCTTGGCCTTGCCCGGGCCTAACCCCAAATCTGCTTGTGCGCCGACGGCAGCCACTGTGCTTCCTCCTTCGCTGCTTTGGGCTGCGGCGTTGATAGGACAAGGGGGAATGGCTTCAAACTGGAAGAGGGGAGGTTTAGATTAAACATTAGGAAGAAATGTTTCCCTCTGAGGGTGGTGAGCCCCTCTGGCCCAGGTTGCCCAGAGAAGCTGTGGCTGCCCCATCCCTGGAGGGGTTCAAGGCCAGGTTGGACGGGGCTTGGAGCAACCTGGGCTGGTGGGAGGTGTCCCTGCCCAGGGCAGGGGGGTGGAACTGGATGATCTTCAAGGTCCCTTCCAACCCAAACTGTTCTATGATTTTATGATCTCTTCCTCTGCCTACCTGCTTCTTTACCAGCCCTTACCACGTCTCCTGCGCAGCCGCTCTCATCCACCTCTCCTGGCCTTCCCTCCCCTCCTAACTCCTGGGTACAGTAATTGGACTCTTTGAAACTAATTAGAAATGAATAAGTTAAGTGGATAATTATTTCCCTGCATCAGGGTGCATGTAGGTTGAAGGAGAGTACTCTCTGCAAGGAAATTCCTTACATAGCTGATAATTGAAGAAGGATATCGACTCCCTTAATCCGTTTCCCAATAGCTTTGTATGATCTTCTTCTTCTTCTTCTTCTTATTTACTCATTTTTATGAAAGAACAGCCAAATCTGTAGGATATTAGAGCATTTTGTGAGATTTAGGAGCAGGGATGGCATGGGTTTTACTAGGAGTTGAAGGGTTAAATGCATCTATAGGGCTTTGGTTTGGATGCTCTTGCTAACTATATTGAATAGGTGTTTTTAGAATAGCAGTCCTTAAACAACATGTACTTCTTCCTTTTGAAGGAGGGAAAGGGATCTAGTAAGGAAACCTCGTTGCCTCTTCATCTGCTTAAACTTACTGAGCTAACGAAATCAGATTTTAATTGGTGTGTTTGTGGGACCGGCTATCAAAATTTCAGCAGGATTGATGGGAAAACTGATCTTTTTGTTTTTAGTTGAAAGAGGGATTTTCCAGGCTGCTTTTGGGTTTCTGAAAGTTCGTGGCTACGGCAATCATTTAGACTTTTTATCAAACGGAGCGCAAATGAGCTGTGCGTCTTTTTGGTGTATTGTAAGAGCTTTGTGTGGGTGGTTATGGCCTGTGACATTGGGGTTCAGACGTGTGGCACTGTGACAGACATAGGTAATCAGCTAAATCTTGACTCCAGATTTCTATTGTTCGTGTGTGAAAAGTAAACACGACTAATGTGTCATGTGATTTGTTGTTTTATTTGCTTAATAAATGCCTTATCAAAACAGTTCTTAACCCAAGAATGACTTGTGATCTGCTAGCGCTGCACCAGGGCTTTCCCCTGGCATCGAGGTTATCGATTCACCGCTTCTGTGGCAGGAAGTTTGGTGACTCTTCTCATGGACTATTGACTGCCTTTGCATCGTCTCCTATCTTAATTTGAAACAGAGTCTGTTAATTAAATATTTCCCCGGTGTTTCATTAAATATTTGTCTGGTGCCTGTGAGCAAACTGTGAACCTGCTATGAGATAACACTCTCTTTCTCACCCGGTAAGACAGCGGTTATATCTCAACAGGAAACCTTTTGGTATTTGGAACCTCCTGTTTCATATGAGCATGGAAAATAGCTGTATTTTGCATAAACATGTCAGTGAGGTTGGTACATGCAGACCAACTCCTATCTCTTGACTGAGATCAATGAATGATGCTGGAAGGAAACCAGAGGGGAAGGGAGCCTGTATCCTTTCCGTCGGTGGTAGGCACAGTGACGATATCCATGTGAGACCTTCACTCCTAGAATTATATCCCTCGTTTTCAATTTGAAGATGAATAGAGAAAAGCAAGTGGGAATGGAGGAGTCTGCCGTTGAGTCGGTGTCATCTCTCGGGTATCTTTGTCTCCATCTTTGGGACACCCTGCAGTTCCCTCCTGTGCTGCTGTGTTGCAGTTCTCAGGAGCTTTGGGGGTTTTTGAGGGGATGAAGTCTCCCAGAAGAAACAGGGAATGACAAATCCAGGTGGTTTTACCCCCAGGTGATAAGCTGAGTGCTGAATAGGCTGATGCTCCCCCAAACCTTACCCGTTTACTACTTCAGCCCCCTACATATTTACTGCTTATGTTGTGCAATTTGGCTTTCCAGTTTTTCCCTTACTGAGATTATTGAATATAATACCAGATGGCTTATTTTTTGACTAATTTCAGTAATTTTGCTCTTGTTGCTCATCACTGCTCTATTGCTACTGTATGATGTTTTTCTGTTGTTATTAGTTTTGCAGAAAGAACAGTGAGGAGTAAATCCATCAAAAAAATTAAGTCGCTAAAACTCGATGATATAATCTCTTCTTTTTCATTAAAGGTGCGTTTTCTAAATGTATTGCAGAAAACGCTTCCTTTTCTGTTTCCATTCTATCACTTCATGGGCCAAGCTCTGACATAAAATCTTTCGGAAATCCTCTCGCTTGTTATTTATTGTCCGCCTGATTCGTGATTTGTGTGGCTTTGTGAGGAGCACCGAGTAACAATGGATTATATAAATCATGAGACATGGAATGAAGGTAAACTGACTTAATTTGTATGTTAATTCTTTGGGCTGAGAGGGCAGCGTATGGCAGCGTGTGCCTGGGGAAAGGCTGTCGTCGAAGTTTCTGTGTATTTTCCACCCGTTTTACTCCCTACCACTTCAGCTGAGGGTTTCGTTGAGAAGTCACGGCAGGTGCCAAAAGGCAGCGTACGTCTGGATGGAGACGTTCTGCCGCGTGCACAGATGTCCTCTCTTAGCTGGAATATGAATGGGTTATTTTGGAGTGTGGGAGGAAGACTCTTTGATGTAATTGCTCTTTGTGTTGGAGGTGGCTCACGGGACTCAGGAGTAGAGGCAGTTGGGAGTTTTGTCCGGGTTCATTTCATGTTACATCAGGTTGAGGTTTCCAAGAGTTGAAGGGGAAAGTCTGTCAACGTGAAAGCAGCAATAACACTTTTTTTTTTTTTTTTTCAGGTAGGAAAAGGCTTTTGTGTTTTGAAAGGGAATTTTGTATTTGGCATGTATTATTCCCCTTTCTAATTACAAGGGGTAACAGATTACGTAGAGGCCGGGGCCTTGATAGCATCGCTGAGGGTTGAAATGTTTGAAAAAGAGGGTCAAGATGTAAAAAAGAAGACATCCCCAGTTTTCCGCTCGCGGTGGGCTTCGCAGGGAGTTGCAGAGAGCCCGTGGCTCTGCGTACCTGCCTAGCAGTGGGCTGGAAATCACTTCTGAAGTCCTTAGATGACAGCATTGGAAAGGAGGAGAGATCGATGGATCTCAATGGTACGAGGTTCTCCCAAGCTCTGTAAAACTAGGTTGGTGAAGGGAAAGTGGAAACCCTCTTAAGCGCCATGCAGGAGAGGGAAGAGGCGATGTGTATCGGGCGCTTGAGGGGAGCACAGGAGAACCCCATTTCGACGCCAACTCCAGGAGCTACCCTTTAAGGGGAAAAAAGAGAGAATTTGTTAAGCTGAAGATGTGCCAGGTGAACAGTCTTACTCTCCGTGCGATGGACTGAGCGATCTCACGTTGTAGGTAGGGTTTATGCTGGGCGTACCGCATGAACTAAAGGGCCTTTGCTTGTAAGAGGTAAATTTTCTAGCAAGACATGGAGACCAGCCCTTTTCTGCACCATCCCTAAAGGAATTCCCTAACCACTCCTGCTTTCTCCAAATCTAATTGGTTATAACATACTTATGAAAAAACCACAAAATATGCCCTATTTCTGAACATTTCCGAACAGCTCAAGGGTGTAGGGAAAACGAGCTCTTTCTTCCCATCTTGCTGAAGATGGATATTGGTGAGAAAATATGGAGCCAAACCTGGAAAAATTGTTGGAGTTATGAGAAAAACTTGAAAAACGGATGGAGGGAACATAGGTACCAAAAGTCTAAGGAATTTGATTTTCATGT
This sequence comes from Vanellus vanellus, assembly GCF_965231255.1. Lineage (NCBI taxonomy): Eukaryota > Metazoa > Chordata > Aves > Charadriiformes > Charadriidae > Vanellus > Vanellus vanellus. The sequence goes on along the minus strand of NC_138912.1, from coordinate 40,661,690 downwards.
CATTTCCTATTGGGGTTTTCTAAAGAAAGGGTAAAAATCCCAAAGTGGAGAGATGTTCCTGGATTTTCAGATGAATTTGTGATGCGAAATGCAGTCCCGAAAAGTGTGAAAAGGTGGATAATTTTTGAAAGCTCACCTCGTGAATCTGTAACAAGAGGTTGGAAGGCGGGGGAAAGGGTGATGATTTCTTTACGAAAGTGCAGTCGGCATTTTCATTTCCCAGCTCTCCTAAAACTTACTGATAAAAACCACAGTACATCCTGTCAATTAGAAATTAACGTTCATTTATTATTTGCCTTTTAGAGCAGCACGCCGAAACCTCATCTGTTTGCAAGCTAAGTTTGTTATGCAAAACAAATGGCCTGCGATAGAAAGAACATTATCCTAAAAATAAAAATAAAAATCCATGTTAATCAGCTACTGCTTTAATGTCTTCTGGTGCTGTTCCATTTTTCATAAAATTTCCTGCAGAGCACCGATTTTTCTCCTGTTGCTGAGGCTAAAGGCTAATTTTGTCTACCATGGCTTAAGAAAGATGAGGGCTAATTGTGGAGATTGACTCTCCATCCCTACTTTTATATGATTTTTATGTAATTTTTTTCAGCTTTTTTGGTTATGTGACACACTTCCCAAGTCACGGAATTAAAGTTTGCGAATCGAGCACTGGAACAGGCTGCCCAGGGAGGTTGTGGAGTCCCCTTCTCTGGAGATTTTCAAGACCCGCCTGGATGCAGTCCTGAGTAATGTGCTCTGGGCAATCCTGCTTTGGCAGGGGAGTTGGACTAGATGATCTCTAGAGGTCCCTTCCAACTCTGAAAATTCTGTGATTCTGAGATGACCACTATAGGGCAGTAGGTGGCTTTGAGGCACTACAGAGCCCAACAAAATGATCTTGGAAGAGCTGGGCATTGCTCACCGGCAGGGGCCGACTCGCTTCTTCAGATGTAAAATCATGTTTTATACCTGAAATCCACGCGGACCCCAGTTTTCATGGGTTATTTTGCCATCTTTTGATTAGCAAGCCAAACGAGATGCCTCAGCTGCCAATTCTGAACCGCCGGCTGGTTTTGAGAGTAGGACCACGTTTTGTAACGTTAATTTGATTGAAGGAGTCGGGGGGTCGTGGCTCAGTGCCTGAGATTTACGCGGGTCAAAAATCCTGACCAGCCTTGATGATTTCAGTATTTCCTTATTCATCTTGACAGGAACTATTTAAAAAAGTGATTTATGATTTATCCCAAGATGTGAAAATGATATCGGCAGCGTATTTATTACTTGTACGTGTATGTGCTCTAAGAGAAAAACCCACTAACCGTTATTCTTGCGGTAACATGGCTGCCAGACGTTATTTCTGCAGACTCCCTGGTGTGGTCTTCCGATGAAATTTGCAGTGGTTTGTATTTTTCTGCTGACCCCAAACCAGTATCGTTGGCTTTATCTTGCTCTCTCTCCTCGTCTGTCTCTACGTTGGAGTAGTGGGAGGTCATAAATAAGAGGGTAAGTCTTATTGAGTGCATTCCTGTTCCTTGGAACAGTATTTTCCCCAAATCACTTGTAATTGCCGTCGTTTTTTCCCATCCTGATATTTCCCATTCCTGACATGGCTGGAATTAAATACCGGGTTTTGGCCTTCAGGCTCTGCAACGCTTTCAGTATTGTTACTGGCTTTTTTCGATCACTGGACGTAGCCCAAACTGATAATTTCCTTCGCACTGCGGTAAGAGCTATTTTTGATATCTCCAAATTTTTTTTGCATAAGGGATTCTTTGCTAGTAAAAGCAACAGATGCATTGTGTTGTAGCCACCACTGTTGGCGTAGCTTTCCGTATTACAGAAATACTTTAATTGCGTCACTTAATTGCTGTCAGAGATTAAGTGTAGACATGATAGGAGATATAATTCAACTTCATCCGCCTTGTATGGTCACCAGAGAGATGAGGACAGCTAAAAGACGTGCTGTAAATCACCTGGTGGAGAAGCCTACCTCTCTCTCTAAGGATGCGTTATCCTAATTAGGCATCTTCAGTGCCTGTGGTCCAGCAGTGAATATACCTCTGACAGCTTAAGAGGCTTCAGATACTGAGTTCAAAACACACTCTAACTTAAAACCAATGCGGTGTAGTGCGGGCTCCTTAATTCCTCGCTCTGTCTCCAGTGGTGGAGGCTCATCTCATCTTCGTCGTTGCAGAGAGGTCTCCGAGGAGCTCCTGCAGCTCTGTGTGGGAGTTCAGCTCCCATGAGCTCAGCTTTGAAAAATTCAGAATATCAGACTGCGACTATATCATTATTGCTTTGTTCTCTATGAATTTTGGTGCCAAACTACAGACCTGGGTATATTTTTTTCCTGAGTGCTCTGCGGGTTTTACTACAAAAAAATGTAGTAGCCTTTAGTGAATCTCTTCATTTACACATCTGAGTTTGTAGACATCTGTCTGCTGGTGGGAAGATTTTTGCATGATTTTATTTTAGTTGGGAACAGCTTTCAAAGCAGTGGTTCCTTACAAAGTGATAAAGGATGATCTTTTGGGCTGGATTTAAGCCTCTTAAGCTCTTCTCCTGGCTCTGTGCTGCGTGCTCACGGTTGCCTTTGGCAAGCCCCCTCCTTTCTGCGTTGCTTGCTTTTGATAAAGATGAGTTAATTTGTTAGGGTTTGTACAGTACTTCAGCCACTTCAATTTTCATGCTTCCTAACTTCAGTAAAATGCGGGTTTATATTAATAGTATTAAACGAAATTCATCTCATTAAGTCCAGCCTTTCTCTTGTATTGCAAAAAATGATGCTGGTAACTGCGGCTTTATCTAATCGCTGATGAAGGAGAATAATTGCTTCTGAAATTATACTTTTCCTCCTTTTAGTACCACTTTCTTCATAGTTTCTGGAAGAAATCCTTCTGCTTCTCCACATAATACCCTTCTCTGTTGTTTGGGGCCAAGCTGGACAGGGCTTGGAGCAACCTGGTCTAGTGGGAGGTGTCCCTGCCCAGGGCAATGGGGGTGGAACTGGATGATCTTCAAGGTCCCTTCCAACCCAAACCATTCTATGATTCTGTGAAGATATATTTACAGGGGCTCTTCTAATACTTCCTGAGAGCAAAGAGATGAGGGACTTGAACTTCTTGACTTTTGGACTGCAGGCTCTAGCACATCCAGATTATCCCATTCTACAGGGAGCAGCCACTTTTGGTCCAGTCCACAAACCTTTCCCAGATGTTTGCATCATGGGGGATCCTTCTTTCTTCCAGCCAATGCAGACAAAATTGTATTTTTTAGATATCGAACTTCTAAGCCTGTACAAGAGTGTATCCCTGGTTGTCAAATCTCACTACAGTAATTTGGGCAGAGTTTTGGAGAGAAAGGTGTCTCGGAGAGGAAGCCTACCTTGTGAAGGTGCCAAGTCCTTGTGACAAAGTGTGAATGCAACAAAACATTTGCAATACTTAATCTTTACAATATGGGATGACAATTTTTCATTAATGATGGGAGTCCCATTGGCTAAAACCTTCCTAAAAAAGATGATGACGGTGACCTGGCATAAGGGAGACCACAGCAATTTTAACCCAAGGAAAAGCTGAGAAGTTCACAGGTTGTGTTTTCAATCATCTTGGTGTATTTACTCTAACCAACCCCCAAAATGCTTGGAGAGAAAATGCCGTCATTTTCGGATGAATTAAATTCACCCAAATTTTGCTTGGCAAGGGCACGAGCGGTGTTACAGAGGCTCTCTCCTTTCTTGTGTTGCTGTAGACGGTGCGGCGAGCGTCAGTTGAGTCTCTGGCTGCCTCTTTGAAAAAAGCTGTGTTGGTGATGACAGAACGATAGCTCCGGAGCACAGATTGCGTGGGGAAGAAATGGGACAAGTGCCTTTCGGGGAGATTGTTTTTATTAAATGCCCATTAAAGTCAAAGGCAAAGTTTCCTATTGACTTTTATGAGTCCTGGATCAGTCTCTGTAGTCACACATTACCGGAAGAGCTCCGCCGTTAAGAGATGGCGTTGAGGTTGTAGAGGAGATAATAAAAATATTTCTTGCGATCAGAGAGAGGCAGAGAGAATTGAGTCTCCCAACAAAGTCATCGTCTTTATGGAGTGGGACCCATTTCTGCGTTCCGTGTTTGCCCAGTCTGGTCTGATATGCTCCCAGTATGGTGGGGTTTTTTTCATGAGCTGCTCCTGAAAGCCACAAAATTTGTAGAGCTCTGTGGCCATATGTGCATCAGGCAGTAATAGGTAGCTTTGGTGGAAAAATGGATACCTTTAAAGTGTGTTTTTTGATTTTTGCCTTCTTTTTTTTTTTTTTTTTTAAATCCGTTAAGTGTTTTTTTTCAAAATCGGACCCCAATAATCTATTAGAAATATTTTTAACACACCTGCCTTTATTATATTGCCAGTTACTACTACTTTGAAATGCTTATGGCCGTACATAAATGGCTCGTGAGGTTGATAAAACCTGTCGGAAAAGTGGGTATTGTAAGTATTAATAATTACGCGATCATCACAGCCTTTTCTCATTTAAGCAAGGTCTACGCACAAAGCTAGTTAGTTTTCCAGCGGTGTCCTGTGTCGGTTGTTATAATTTCTCTTACAGTGTGTATCTCGTCCTCATCTCTGATGCTCTTATTCCCGTGGTCTACGATAAAGTTACGATCTTGTGATCCTGCAGTCGAAGCCTGCGGTTAAGGATAGGACGGTGGTGTTGCTAACTCTGCCCTCGCTCTCCCATGTGCCAGAATGAGAGGGGGAAGAGGTAGAGATTGGGCAAGGGAACGGCTAAAATCAGCTGGGGTTGGGAAGGAGAGGGGCGTCGCACGCCTTTCTGCAAGGCGAGGGGGGAATACTGGATGTCTCATCTGTTCTTTTGGTGTTTGGAGGCATAGTTGCATTTCAGAAGGGTTTTTTGGAAAGGCTGAAGCTTGAGTTAATAGGTGTGATGCCTGCTATGTCACAAACTCCCCGTTTAATTAAACAAATCATAGAATCATAGAATGCTTTAGCTTGGAAAGGACTTTGAAGATCATCGAGTTCCAACCCCCCTGCCATAGGCAGGGACACCTCCCACTAGACCAGGTTGCCCAAGGCCAGTTCAGCTTTCCTGTTTCTTAGAGCCTCGTCTATACAACTGGCAGGAAGATCTCCTGTCTCAGCCTTGCGAAAGCAGTGGATGTGTGGGGTGAACCCCGAGCAGGGCTCCGCTGGGGGAGAGTAATGTGGACCGTGTGGGTGCCTGGCACGGAGCTGCACGGCTGCGGTCAGGGTTTATTATTTTTGGGGGGTTGCCAAAGTCCCGGGGACATGTGCGAGCAAAGTCAAGAGCGATGGTTATTTGAGGAAGCGTCGGGTGAATGGGCGACGGTTTCTCGCCGTGAGGGCGTTTCTCTGATCTGAGCATCCACCTTGGGTGGATTTCGAAGACTTGAAGAAAATACTGGCGGAGTTATGGCTCCTTAAAAGCGTACTGCAATAAGTTTTTCTTTATTGAGTGAATTTATGTAGTTTGATCGCAGTTGCTCATATAATTACCTTGAAGACAGAGCCAGGTAGGTAAGAGATCTTTATTAAAAATAGGAAGAGGAGTGAGATGATTTTCAGCTCCCCGGTTTTTGACTCCAAGGAATACTGCTAAGTGCCTTGATGCTTTGCTGTAGCATAAAAATTTGGGTTTTTTTAGCGTTTAGCATTGCAGTACAGGCTCTGTCGTAATGACAATGTGATTTGTACTTCCTCCTAAATGAAAGTAGCAATTTATGCTTTGTGATAAGGGAGAGAAACAAACACAACCAAAACAAAATAACAGAGTAAAGGCTGAAAATAGTCTTTTTACAAGTAACAGCCTTAAGTAGATGGGCGTATCGTAACCGGGTGTGATGCTGCATGGGCGGCTTTATCCAGGAACTTTAACAGTATCCGTTGGGGCTGCGGTTTCTTCAGCATCTGAAAGCCAAACTGGAAAGCTTCTCAAAAGAAAAGGAAAAAAAAAAAATAGGGAGGGGGAAAAAGCTTAACTCGATTACTTTTTGAATAGTTCACGAGATGAATCCTTCAAAATCCTGTTTTAATGTTCAGCCATATGTTTAGATTTAAAAGGCAGCAAGAACATTATCATCCCCTGGAAGCAACAAGAAAATTCTCAATTTACCTTCATCCCTACAGCCTTCGATAAACATACATTTTTTTGATGTCACCCGTAGAGATGGTTAATTACCAGCAGATGTAGGGTTTTGCTGCCTTCATTTGAAACCCTTGCTAAATATTAGGTTTGGGGAATGTGTGATTGTGGTTGCCTGCCCGAGTCTGTTCCAACAGCAATAGGTGACAGAAGGTCAGGAATGAGTGTCCTGGTGATAGCCCAGTACCGCGCTTCCGCGATTCGCCGTGTTTCACAAACCTCAAGCTCGGGAAAGTCCAGAATTGGTTTCTCGGTGGTCTTTTTAGACATTGATGTTGATGGTTCAAGAGAGCGTATGCCAAATTATTATGATTCTGCTCGTCACTGTTCCGTCCGTCTTTAAAATCAAACTGGGATGTAAGGTGTCAGGGCAGCTTCCGGCCACTGAATCGGGAAAAGGAGGTGAAAATCCCCACCACAAGGAATATCAGTCGCATTGCTGTTACACGTAATACCAGGGGCAGTCTCTCCCAGTTTATTTCTACCTAGAACAAGGATTTCATCTCTTTCTTACATGAGAATTCTCGTTAAAAGGGAAACAATTGCTCTTGGGCGTCGTAGCCAACCACGAGCGATTCTTTGCGGTTAGCTACCTGACAGATTTGGGTTACCGTTCTGTTACTGAAAAATACAGAAGCAGCATCTTACAAGCGTATTATTAGCAGTTTGCAAACTCTGTAAATAATAGGATTTTGGTTTAGAAATTATGTTTCTAAATATGTTGCATCTAAAGCAGTAAATTTCTAACCCGCCCGTTGGCTATAAACCTTGAAAGCCACTGTTTTTCTCTATGGTGCAAGTACAGGGGTTTGTATCATTAGAGAAAACTGTGTTGGCATCACTGCTGGTCGTTGATGTGGTCCATGTGAAATGTTTTTCTGGTTTCCCCCAGTGGAGAAACCTAATTATCCCTATTCTCTAATTATATCAACACAATTTCACATGTCCTTAAGTGCCAGCAGTACAAATTCCCGTCTCCGTAGCGTTGGCAAGTCTGGCAGCTTATCCAAGCGTTTTCCCCTCCTGATGGTGAAGTTAATTCCAGGAGATCTTCAGCTGTGGGGAACTGGAGGTGCTTAGACGAGTGATCCAACGTTAAAACACATGCCACAGAAAAGATCATCTGTGGTCAGGAAGGTTGTGATGTCCACGTGCCTAATAATGTCTGGCCACAAGACCTCGTCAATCTTTCTGCAAAGTGGAAATCCCTAAAATGCCAGTGTACCAGCAAAGAGTGGCCATCTCTAACTTGATTGAGGCATAATCTCAAAATCATACCTTCTAAAAAATAAATGGTAACAGAAAAATAGTTGGCAGGCAGTTAGCTTATAATGCTTTGGCTGCCGATGTTTATTTTTAATTTTTTTCCAACTCTTTAGCTGTTGTCCTGAAGGGTTGACTTCCCCCAAGTTCTGAACCAGTAGTTTGATTTGACAAGACTAGAAAGTCTCTGCTTCCTTTGTTCTTTAAATAAATTTCACAGTCCATCCAATATTCCCACCGTGGCAAAGAGTGGGAGCACAGGTGAGGAGGGGGTGTGGAGTACTCACTTCAGACAGGGCCTCCTTGCAAAATCACGAGGCATTGTTGAAAACCCATCAAACGTAACAGGTCTCCTAAAATACCTTATCTGCTTGAGAGCTCGTCGTTTTGCTGGGAACGTGCCTATGAATTTTTCCTGTTGGTGTATCCCACCATTGCTCTCCGTCAGCAGAAGATCCCCCGCACCCTGGTGCCATGGGATGCTACCCAGCGTAAGAGGAAATGTTGGCCCTACCAAGTCTGTGTCCGGTTCTAGCGCCGGCGAGGAAGGTGTAGAAGAAGAGCGAGTCTGGGCAGAATTTTTTCCTTCCTTCTCTCATCTCCTAAATTCCCGGCTTTCGTTCCTCTGCCACTCCATTCCCACCAGGACTGGGATGGGACCTCATCTCCAGCTGTCTACAATAAATCACCTATCTTCAGATAACCATCTAGAAAGGTCAGCAATGGCAAACCTTTCCTTTATAAAACCCCCGACGTTCATTCATTTGACGATTTTCCAAGCTAACGAAGGATTTTGCTAATTTTTCTGTAAATTGGAAGCACCCGTTGGCTGTTCAGTCTCTGCCGCTGGCTAAACCCCCTTTTAAATCTCACCTCGCTTTGATGTGCCTGTTAATATTTAGCAGAAGAGCAGAGGGAACGCACCAGGCATGAAAATCAATTGTTGGAATGGGAAACGAGAAGGTGTCAGGTGAAGTCACTGTGCTCTGGTCGGATTATCCGGCACATGGTTAATGGTCCAGCAGCGTTTTCTTACCATTTCCTAATTTGACTGAATTAACTGGTTTGCAAAATAAAGAACGGCTTCGGATGAAAGTAGCTATTTGAAATTAAGACAAATAGGGGGAAAAAAATAGGCAAATCTGTTGCAGCAGCTGGCGAGACCTTTGTGGGGGACAGTTTAATGATGCTCAGAAATTCTTACGCATCTGGAAGAGGAAGCTTCGCAGACAGTATTGTTTAAGGCGTTAGAAAGTACATGTCTCTAAAATAGCAGTTTTGGTTTTGTTTTGTTTTGTTTTTTTTCCCCAAGCTGAACCTAGCAGGAAACATAACGGCTGATTACCAGAGCATAGTAAATTAACAAAAGAATTTTGGAATAAGGAGTAAATACTGAATCCAGCTAGGCTGGGAAGTGCATACTGCATCCACATAGAGACTATAGGAAGAGTTTTAAATTTGAGCTACTGTACGTGGTTAAATTAAAAAAAAAAAAACCAAAATAAAAAACCCCAAACAAACCAAAAACAAAACAAACAAACAAAAAAACCCCAAAACTATAAAAGCCCTTAGCTTGGGGAGGTGCCACCTTTGAAGTTTAACAGTCAGATTTAGTTAGAAATTCTTGTTTTTCTGCTCCACTGATAGTGTAACGCTGATCCTGGTAATGAGATGGTGAGAAATTTAAATATATGGCCAAAGAAAGAAGGTTATTCATGGAGTCAACAAAACTTCTTGTGTCAGCAACACAAAGAAAGACCGTCTGTCTCCAAATTAATTAATCTGATTCTTTATAACCATGAGCTCTGAGAGCATTCGCGTGATGCATATATAGGCGATGAACTATTTTAGTTTAAAAGTGAATACTCTGTGAAGTCATTAACATTATCTGAACATCTCCGTTCCTGGAAAATAGTATTTCAGAGTTATCCTGCTTCTTCGAGCTGGTAACGATAAAATAACATTCACTCTGAAATACTAAAGAATATTTGCCGTTTATAGGGAAAGAAGTACGTGTCAGTGGGACTTTCCATTTTCCTGTGGTATCACCAAAATTCAACTCTTAAGTTCCTGGGTTTGGATAGGGATTTGTTAAAATGTACCATTTCTTAGAACTACGTGCAGTTTTTTAACTGAGGGCCATGTGAAATTCACTGATTTGTTTATTAAAGGAGTTTAATGCAGGTGAACGCACATTTGAAAATTCGTGACCCTTTTGTGATAGAATTGCAAATAATATGGTTTGACTTTCTAACTCTCAGTTGTATGATAGACTAACAGGTATTAATCGTAAAAATAGGTAAAAGAAGAATATCTTCTTGTAGATACTTTGCTCTTGTAAAAGAGTATATCCTGGGTATATCTTCACCTGATTCACTGGTGGTATTTATAACTTAACTAGTAGTGGAGTGTAACATAAAAATAATTGAAGATAAATGCTAAAATTGTAAATGCACATTTATGGTGTCATTGCTGTACATTTTAGATTGTCCATCTTTTCTCCCCGAGGCATGTTTGTTTGTTGTTTTTTTTTTTCCTGGTATTCTTTCCTTTCTCTTTTGGGAAGACGTGGGGTTCTTTTAACCTTCTGGTTTTTGAATATAAAACTTCCTCTTGGAAGGAGTGCCTTATCAAGGCCGTTACCATCCCTGCTTCCCTGAGATGGCTCTGGCTACTCTAAATCCTGCGCTGCATTTCAGGTCAGTACTTTTATTTTTCAGAGAAGAAAGCGAGGATTAAATGATAGAGGGGTATGCGAATCCTTTTAACCGTGGGAAAATACATCCTTTTTAGGGCAGAAGTGAAATAACGAGAAAACTTGTTCCTCGGTTATCTCCGCTATAGCCTGTAGCTAGTCAGTAGGATCCTTTCTCCCGCTGTCGCGTCTCACCGCTCAGGAGACGGCGTCCGTGGACAGGCGCAGCACGCTGCAGCCAGACCTCCGCCGGCATCTGGAGCTCGTGTTTACGTCCTGTGCTTTGCTCCTGGAAAGTATATTTTAATACCAACTCGGATGACAGCGGAGGAAATAATGACTTCTGTACTATTTCTTCTCACCTGTGCAAGTTGGGAACGGGAGCGGATGGAAACACCGCTTCTGTTGGCCAGCTGTAAATCGGTTTTTTCCCCTCCAGCCCCAATATTTTAATAAAAACTAACGTCAGTCCTCTTCGAAGACTGCTCTGAACGGGCAATTTGATGGCGATCTCTGCAGAAGAGCTGCCTTGCTGGATTTTTTTGCCATGGTGGAGTATAAAAGGGCTAAAACTTAAGTTTTCAACTATCAGCGTGCACATCCCCGTTGCTGCCAGGCTGTCTTGCCCCTCCGCACTCTTGATATCCAGTGCCGGAGCGTTCCTATTCTGGCTTTGCTTTTCCCTCACCCTCACCAGGATTTCAAGCACCACTAGAGCTCCGTGTCGAAGCTCTCATTCAGGAATGAAGTGGCCTTAATCCTGAAGAGGATTAAGTTACAGTGCACCTAAAGCAGTTCAGCTCCTGGGTAAGAGCCGGTGCTGATGGATGTGGCGGCGCTTTAATTTACATCCCCCGGCTTAGCTGATGGATGAGTCTCCATGTGCCTGATGCTCGGAGTACCTAGCTCCTTGCAGTCTTTGCAGGTAGACCCTTCTCCTCTGATTTTTGGTTGGTAGAAGTTTCTCTGGCAAAGAGGTGTTCTCCCTGGGGCTGTCTGCATGGGTTTTTTTCCACCCCCTCTCCCGAATCCACAGGTTAAGCCCTGCACTTTGAAGTGTGGTTTTTCAGCTGGCAGAGGAAGGCAGCGGGAAGATGGGAGAGCGCTTGGGTTGCTTGGAGGATGACCCTTAGAATAAGCCTGGAGGACAGCGGTGGCCTTTCACGCGGTGGACTGCATCCCGGTCGTTGTGCTGTAGCGGGAGCATGAAGTTTGAGATGAGGGAATGCCATCCCAGATGGGATCACATCAGCGCTCGAACAGCTAGAGAAGAAAAATCCACCTCCTGTTTATAAATCAGCTAGACGTGGAGATATTTGATAGAGGGTTTTTTTATCACTGAATGATAATGTTGTTTGTTTTGGTTTTTTTTTTTGAACAATATTTGCAATGGCAAAAAAAAAACCCACTGCTCCGAGCTAATTTTGATGCAGAGGCAATGGCCGCTTACGTCAACTTAGACTTAATATAGACCTAAAGAAATTACAGGATTTTCTTTTTTTTTTTTTTTTTTTTTTTTAAATTTCATTTGGCAGAAGGTGAATTGATTGTAACCCTGGCGATGGTCACCCCACATCCCTACACCAAACCTCAGGGTACGTTACTTACCGCCAGGAATTCTAAGGTACAGTTGTTGCACACGCGGGTGTGCTTTGATCACCATCCGCGGTTCACGCAACCGCCCCCGCTTGGACGCCGCGCTCGAGCACCCTGCCCGAACCAATCCCGCGTTTTTCCTTTTCTCCAATGTGAACTTTCTTAGAGAAAACAAATTACCGGCAGGAAAATGTTTGTCACCGCAGGACGAGGCAAAGATGAGCCAATCTGTCAAGTCACTTGACTTAATGCTTGAACGCCGCCAACCTGCTCCGCGTGACGGGGCGCTTACAAACGATGCCGCTGAGGGAACGGCGTAACCATGGGTTTTTGCGTTACGACATCATTTACATTCAAAAATGACCCGGAATGCCGCTGTTGTCCAAGAGGCCACGGAGAGCGAATGGGATGATGTGAATTCATTAAAAAGCGGCTCTGGCCAGAGCTGCAAGTGATTGATGAACGATTAAGTGGCAGGGCTCCGGCGGTAGCCCGCAGCCTGCTGGGAATACTCAAGAGGACATCTATTTTGGGTTTCTCGGCTTACGGTGATAGAAATGGGTTATTTACCCTTCTGATGGTGTTTATCTAGAAATAGCAATAAATAAGGACGACTTTCAAGAAGCCAGTTAGGATGAGTTGGAGCGAGAAAACGTGGTGTTGCTGTTGAAGTTGTAGCAATTATTAATGCCTCTCAGTCTGGGTATTAGCGTTATCCCCATTTCTTCTCAGCGCTCTTCGGTGCTGCAAATAACCACTTCAAAGTGGCATTTCGTAACTTCTGCGTCATTTGTCTCTGCTGCTTCTTGTCCCTTCAAACAGCCAAGTGCGCTTGGAGGCATCGGGAAGCCCGTGCCGGGGAGAGCAGCGCCTTTCCCTGCGGCGTGAATTCGGAGGGGACCGACCCCCAAATTTAAGGGCTTTTTATGGCTCTGCCAGCGGAGCCAGTGTGCTGCTGCTTGGAAGAGATCGATAGCCAGAACGCGGCGCTTTTGATTATGCGAGAGAAGAAATTTGAGAGCTAAATCCTCTGCCCGTCCATCCGGACCACAGACCCACCCGTGCCAGGATAATTTAGCTCTCATCTTTCGCGTGAATAGTTCTCCCTCCAGCTCTCTCTTCTTTTGGGACTGCTGGCAGCGATGCAAATAAGCCTTGTGCGGGAGAGCTAATAGTTAAGCGAAGCTCCGTGAGCTTGAATCAGGGAGCCGACCACGTTTTCACGATCCGCTAAACTGGTTATCAATAGTGACGAGTAGCAAACGGGGCTGGCTGAGACTCCACCGCCTAAAACGCAGGCTGGAACGATGGAAACGTGCTGTCTTGCATTATTTCCTGTATTTTTTAACAGTTTTAGAAACGCTTTGACAATATTTGCAGTAAACTGGAGCTTTGTATGATTTGGACCATGAGGAAAACTTAAGCTTGGGTTGTTGGTTGGTTTTTTTGTTTGTTTTTTTTTTTTTTTTTCCCAAGTTGCTTTATTTTAACTAGTTTTTTAAGCAGTGCGTTAATAATGCTTTTCATTTACGTGATGCTTTTCTATTTCATTAAATGCGTTACTACCACTCCGATAATGCCTGCGGCGCTCCTGCCTGTTTCAGATGTGCTAATATTTCTGTTTTAATCAAAGCAGGGAAACAAAGTGACTTCTGGAGGGGACGGAGCGAGGCAGCTACAGGGCTGTCGGTGGGATACTGGTGCCCCAAAGCTCAGACCACGGGCGCACTGAACAGGTTTGGCACCGCCTGAATACGCTATAAGTTCTTATATACACGGCTTGGATTTGAACCAATACACCTGCAGGTCCCTGTGCCTTTTCAGTTCGCGTCCGTCCCCAAATTGTACTCAAAAATTAATGATATAAATACCCGGCTCAACTGAAGTTGGTTGTGAAGGCAGCAATAAGCTAGAATAATGATTTGATGCTTGGTACGGTGTTATGGTTAAAGGGCTGATCCTTTGATGTGTACAACAAACTCAGCGTGCAGTTTCCCGGAAGAAAATTTGCCATTATAATAAATTGTGGAAAAATCCTTTTCCCTTGCCTAAAGCGAACCCAACGGTATGGATGGGCTCCCGTTTGCCCTGTATACTCAGATGTATATTTTTGTGGACATATAGGTAAGCTCTCCTGCAAAATCCCTCCCCCCCAATATATGTATATTTTATCCATTTTGTAATATTTTCAGGGAAATAACAGGAATGCTTCACTATGTACCTATTAAATGTACTTCAAAGCACCAGCCGTGAAGGATGCTCTTTTGTGATGCTGAGGAAGAACCTTGAATTGAAGAGCAGCAATGATGGTTTAGCTCTCTGGATCCCAAAAATGATGGAGAAGAGAGCCTTTTATGTTGATTTTAGGCAGAGGGTGAGTGCTGGGCAGGCGCGTGCCTCCAAAAAGCACATAAAGACTATGGGATGGGGAGGCCGGTATGGGCTGAGGTGAGGAGTATGGATTATATGGGACACACAACTGCTCCTACAGCTGGTACAGCCTCCTCCCTGCCCTCCCATCCCTGTTTTTCAGATTCAGCCGGCAAAACCCAAACCTCTTCCAGCCGCTTGCCAGCTAATCCATTAAAAATAACGAGTCTGGATATGGTGGTGTAGAAATAAAAGCAGAGGCTCGGCAGGAGAGGCGGGTGTGTAAAGCCCCAGCGGTCCTCTCCGTTACGTCTTATTTATAAGGAGGCAGCAAGGGCAGGTCAGTGGCAGGGGTGAGCGAGCGACGTGCGTGCAGAAATAGCACTTACAGAGCTTTTCTGACATCAGCTCTCTTCGGTGCATCTTGGCAGCGCTGCTCCATCCTCTCGTTCCATGGGATGCGACCAACACACGGGCTCAGCCCTCTCTTTTGGCTCCTACAACAGCTGCTTTGTGCAGTGGGCGCTATCTATAGCAAAAGCCTTTTGTGGATCTGAAAGTTCAGGGGAAAACGCATTTCGAAATAGAAATTGAAATGCAAACTTTACTTTTTGGCTTGAGGAAAATGCAGTGGATGGTATTTTTGCTAAACAACCCCCTATCAGTTCTACGGCATCCGAAGTTTCACTTCAGGTTCAGCTGCGTTGGAATAAAACCAGAACGTGGACTGAGAAGAGATTGGGAATCCATAATCTCCATAGAACATTTTTTTTTTTTTAAACACCAAAGAAATTTTCTAACTAATTGAGATTCTCTTTAGAGTTCAGGATGAAACATCACACCATAGAGCAAACAAAAATTTGCTTGGACCCAAATTAATTTTGTCTTTCCATTTCTCAAGTAGCTGCTTCGTTTTGGGTCAATTCAAAGTAAAATTTCCCCCCGGTTATGTCTTTGCTGCCTTGCTGTACACGGGACTGCCTCCTTCCTTCCTTGGAGAATTTTTTTTCCGGCATCTGATGCTTCATAATTTATTTTCAAACCTTTTTGTTCAACCCAGTCCTCTAGCAATTCAGCAGGAGCATTGCCAACATTTTTATTCAGTGTTCTCGTTGCTCCTTGGGCTCCTCAGTGTTTAGGTCGTTCACGAGTATTTCGGAAACGTTGGTCTGAGTGCAAAAAAAAAAAAAAGGCATTCATCCATCTTTCAGTATTTTCTCTGACAGATTTCTGTTCTACTTTGTACCAGATTCACAATTTCTACCCCTTTGCTCTCAGGCTGGTGAAGCACCTCTGCAGCTTTTGTTCGTCCCCCAGCTCCACATCTTCTAGCAACATACACAACAAGCGGCTTTTGCTTCATCTCGCCAGTCCCTTGCTATTTCTTTTGACTTCATTTTGCCCCATTTCTCAGTCTTTCTCCTTGATTTGAACATCCGAAGCCACAAAACCTCTTCTTAACTGCTGCCTGCTAGCTTTTTATTTTTATTTTGCGTAGCTTAAATACTCGCTGTTGAACCAGCAGCCTCTTGGGTTTATTTCTTTCTTTACTACAGCCGGTCAATAGTTTGTCCTTTCTTTCCAAAACAGTGATTTGCCTCAGAAGTGGTTCTGTGAAGCGTTCTGCTGTCCCGCTTTATTCCCTTTTTCTCCGGAATTGGTAAAGACGTGATTCACTTGTTATCCAGCTCTAACGTCCTTTTACATTTACAAGTCTTCTGACGATTTTTTTGATGCTCTTCATGATCATATTGTCAAATGCGGAAAAGTATTAATGATTTAATCACTTATGTGCTTTCCTTCAAGCGGTTCTGGGATTTAATAGCTGAATAACTGGGCTTCTAATGGGCTATAGATGCGTCCTTCCCATATGGCGGACCAGTGGATCGTGCCTTGCGCTTTCTTCCTCCGTCCTGTGGACTTTCTGGCCACGAAGTCTTTATTACTGGTAAAATTATTGCTGTAATAAACTCTTAGGATCACGAGAGTACTATGTGCAGCTTCTCTCAATACCGAGAGCTTTCAGCCCCTCTTGAGTGGGAGGCAACCAAGGTCTGCAATGACCTACTTCCTCACGGTGTTTACTCTTCTTGGAATATAGTGTTCATGGCAACAACTAATATTTATAGACATTTCTTTAGGGTAGTTTGAAGCAGAGTTTCTTTTTGTCAAGGGGTGAGGAGCCTTCTTTTCAAAGACAGTGAAGAGGAAGGTCTTTTGATACAGTAGGTCTTCTCGCTATCCTGTATTCCCAGCATTTCTTTAAATGTTGGGAAAGAAAGTTCATTTCTTTAGGTCAGGATCACCTCCCTAGCAGCCTGATGGCAGAGATGCAGGATGCCGCCTCTCGGACCCAAGTGCTTCTTGTGACTTCTTTTTTTTATTTTTAATTCAAAAAATACATAGCCACATGCCTTAAGTTTCCGCAAAACTCCTTAAGGTTTATCATTTACCAGCAGGATTTCGAATTTTCTTCCAATTTCTTTAATGGCATGATGTTTGTTTCTGCCGTTGCTCATTTTCCTGTTCTCCAAGCGTGATGCCTGTGACAGCTTAATAGCTATAATACCAAAACGCAGCAGAGGCGAAGGCAGCTTTCTAATGCCTCGGTATCATCAGAAGAATTGTTGCTCTTCACTATTTTAAATCAACATTTAAGCATACTCCCTTACAGAGCAACAGCTTGCTATGCGCGCTTCGTGGTATAAATGGATGTCATCGTTGTTAATGATCGGCAGCGCTGACTGTTTCCGTGTAATTAAAAATACCGTTGACTAGAATAATACGTGCAGTTGCTTGAACGTTTGCATCGTTGTTGTTCAACCTTGAATGGCTGAACAGCCAATTAGTCATCGAGGAGATGTGCAGCAAAACAGAAAACAATCACGACAACATCCTGACATCGCATCGATTAACTTGTCAGCGTAACTCAAAGCAGCAATTCAAATATTGCAGAACAGTGTCAAGACAACAATTATTTTGCCTTCGTCTGCCGTAGCAGATGACATCCAGTTTTCTTTCCTTCTCCAAAAATGAACTTTCCAGACCGTTCCCTGCGAAAGCTGGAGGAGATGGTGAGCTCTGCTTATTCTTTGTGGCATATTCTGGTCATCTGTGCCAGGTATTACCTATTATAAATGTAGACAGTGCCTTTGAGCTGCACTTACAGTGGCTGTTTCCGTAATGATGAAAATTGGAAGTTGACCACATTGCCAAGCAGAGTCACAGAGGGTAAGGTGGGGCTCGGGCAGCTCCTGATCTCATTTCGATTTCCCGAAATCACGGCAAATTAGGCCGGTACCAATCATACTTTTTCTCTTCTGATACACACACACAAAAAAAGAGACTTCTTAAGGGGATAAGAGGAGAGCATCTGAAGGACAAGAACGTCCAGTAAAGGAGTGATTTTTGCCTGTGAACAAAGGCAGAGTCCACTTCTGAAGTGTATTAGCAAACCAGTATAACATGGATTATATATTGAGATACAGCATATCTTTATTTGAACAAAAAGAAATGGGTCTGCTGTGTTTTATTCTGTTTTTTAAGGATGAGATCATGTCCTTGATAAATGGTTCCATTCTCCCTGCTTCCCTGGAAACGGTATGGTAGCAGTGATGAGAGGAGCACAGAGAGTTTGGTTTGGGTTGTTTTGTTTTTTTTTTTTTCAGTTCAATCGATTATTTACTGGGAGGTGTCCCTGCCCAGGGCAGGGGAGGTAGAACTAGATGATCTTCAAGATCCCTTCCAACCTATAAACCAGTCTGTGATTCTATGATTTTAGTATCTACAAGGTATTAAGCAGCACCAAATCGCTACAGAAGATATTTTAGAGATATTTAGAGATATTTCTTCCTTCCATGGTGAGTCTACTCTTAGTGTCACAGGGGTAAGGATAGAGGGAATTGTGTTTTGTTATGGAATCCCAGCAGATTATTCCACCGTTTTCCTTCTCCATCAAGTCAAAAGTTGTTCATCCTCTGTGTAAGGTAAACCTGCTGGCAGGGTATTGGCAGTATGTTTCCAAGGGTATCCTACGTGCGCTGCTCCGGTGGGCTTTTGGCCTGGACTTCCTTCCGGGGACCAGCTAAAGTGACGGTGGATGAGCTCGGGCACCTGGTGCCACCCAGTTGATCCGCCGCATATTGAGCAGCCAGGGATGCATTCCCTTGCTGTGTCATTAAGCCAGCTGAGCTAATTGCGTTAATTGTGAGTTTACTAGGATCTGCCGAGAGGAATTTTGTAGAAAATGCAGTCATATATACTGTGTCGGGTATATATTTTGAACTTTACCTTTAAGTAGGATCCTGGAGCTATCTGTAAGTAGGATCATGGAACTATCTATAAGTAGGATCATGGAATTTGTTTTTAAAATAAGTTTAAAAAAACCCCTGTGTGCTGTATCTTTCACCCATAGGTAATCTTTAATTTCATAGCAAATGACAGCGAGGCGGTTTCTCCTAGTGTGTAGGCTCTGTTTCTATAAGCGTTTCAGCAAATCGCTAAGACTTTATTCAACTGTGTCTTCAGGTGCTCTCAAACACCATCCAGTGTGTCTTGGACACGGCTGTCCTGTTAAAATCTGCGATAAGGACCTATAGCCACGTTTTCCCGCTCCGGCACACTAAGGTCCTTGTTTTCCCTTTCCTACCCAGACATTTCCAATGTTTTCTAATGTGTCTGAAGTGTTTGAATACCCTCTGCTTTTTTACGGAAGCTGAGAATACACGAATCTTCAGGAGATGGCCCAGACCAAAATTGAACGGAGTAAACAGAAATTGAATCCCAATAAAATCTTTTACTGTTGCAGCTTTCGAGCTGAGCCTCAGGAAGGGCATCCCTACCTTCCACAGCATTAGATGCTCTAAATGCAAGGGTTCTCCATTGCTTTCAAATATATGTATTAAGGGGTTTTAATGCAAATGGGCCTCTTTTTCGTACATGATAAAATTTTTACTTTGGAGGATCGAAGGAAAAACGAAATGCCCGAATAATAAAATCAACACGTTATTTGCCTCTGAGCCTTTTAAACTTGTGAAAACGAACACTTTGGATAGTGCGAAATAACCTTCAATTTCCCAAAAAGTCCCACAGCGAGAGGAGTTCTTAAAATTTTGGGGGGTTTCAACTTGTGGGGAGCGCCCTTCGTGGAAGGGATGCCTTAGCGGGAAGTCATCCGAAGGGCACTGCTGCTCCCATAAAATTAAAGGCCGGCGGATGCCGCCAGCTCTTATAACCTGTAAAAGGAGATTTGTTAATGCTTTTCCATCTTTAAATCCTAGAGAAGGGGGTATGTGGTGTGTAGTAAATACCTGTTCCCGTGCCCTCGAGGCAGCGTATGCCATCTCAAGCTACGAGTGAGTCCGTAGCCGCCGGCGGAGGACCGTTCAGACGCCTCTGCAGCTTCAGGGTCTGCTCCAGCAGCAGCTTCGCACCAGCGGAGAGCCCTTGTACGAATACCAGAGCTTTGTTCGGTAGGTGATGCTGTACAATCCCCAGTTTATTGCTGGGAAGAGACAACCCAGTTGCTAGGGAAACTGGGGAGAAACCCAAATCTCGTTTGCTTTGCATTTAGGATGAAAGTTCTTGCTTGACTCTTAAGGATTACTAGTACTAGGAAAACATACATCTAGGAAAACGTATATTCAGACTGAAGTTTTTCTCCTATTTGGGGCATTTCGGGGGCTTTCACAGAGTCTCTAATAGCGTTGGAGCTATTTTCTGGCACTTGCAGCATCATGAGATCTCCTCTTCAAACCCAGTCACCTATTTGCAGAAGACTTGTGCTATTAATTGCTTTTCAGCCTAGTTTTAATTATACCCCCATCGTATCCAAACAAAAATGGTCCAGAAGGTCGCCGGGTATTTGGGAAGGACGGAGGGAGGCCGTGTTGCCTGCATGGCTGGGATTCCGTCAAAAAAGAGACCAAAATTAGAATTTACATTTCGAGCAGCTAGAGACAGTCGTGCTAATTTTAAAATATCCATCAGTTCGTGATGGGCATTTTTTGTTTCCACATACAGACAGGCACACTGGCAGTTTTCGGCATATGGTGGTGCTCAGATACAAAGGAAGACTTGAAAATGCATTAGAAAAAGTATATATATATATATATATATATATATATATATATATATACACACTTCATATATATACTTAGAAAAAGTATATTTAGGGGCGGAGGGAAAAAAAAAAAGAAAAAACTGTATGTAAAACCTTCCTTATTTCAGAACCGCCCATAAAGGAAAATGCCATACCACAAAGCACGCTGAGATTCATCCACGCGCTGGAAACTTTCCTGGTTAAGACAAAACTTTTAAGACGGGTTAATTTTCAACAGGTGAATTTTTGGGAAGGAGAAAGGGACGTAGCAAAGACGCTTGAAGTGTTGGGGGCTGGTCCTCAGCCGGCATCGTTAGCAGAGTACTCTCGGGACAGTAAATGCTTCATTTGTACAAAGTTACCCAATTCCAGTGATAAATCTCTGTCATTGCGTTTTCTTACCCATCCAGATCAGCCGCAGTGCCATGTTTATTTGTATTTCTGATTATTCTGTAATCTTGGATTAAAAAGTAATTGTGATTTGACAGGATTATGCTGCCAAGTGAGGGAAGGTTGTTTTTGGCACTTTTTCAAACCAGCATACACAGGAATTTGGGGCACTATTCTATTCTTTACGGTGCAGTGTTTCAGTGGTTTGGAGACTTTTAGGGTCCTGTATTTTTACAAGATGACTACGTTTTTATACCTTCTGCACACACGCATCTGAGCAAAACATATTCACTACCCTAATTTTGTCATAAATAAAGGTGGAATATTCTCAGTGTCTACAACACGCTACTGCTACGTGCTGACGTAGTGTCTCGCTGCCAGTACTGAATTATATTTATGCAATATGCTATGTGAAGCTTTAATTGGGATGGAGAAGTACTGTTGTCATCAGCAGTTAAAGCTCAACAAATCTGTCACACACCTAGAGAAGGTTTGTTCCTTCATCCATTATATCCGCCTCTTGAAAATATTTCTTGTATACTTCTCTCCTGGTTCTCAAAATCTGGCAAATCCTCCTGTTTCTAAACACTGCGTGAAAATTAATGGTATTCTGCAAATTGCACAGTGCATCTTGGATTAAGGTTGCATTTAGTAGAGCAAAATACTTATTATAACTAATTGTTCTGCCTCAAAACTGTTGCTCCTGCCATCAAAACTTTTTACAATCTCAATATCGTGATTAGTTCTGCGTCTCACAGCAGGCGGTTGGAGTTGGTGCAACAAGCATCCCCTCTCCGTGTGAGCCACGGGTTAACGGTCTAGTCCTCAAACAAGTACCAAAAGTAATCGCTTCGTTAAATCCCCACAAACATTACAAAAAGGCAAAATATTCTGTCCTTTTAATAAGGGCGTGTTACTATGTTGGGGTGTTTATGAAAATGCAGAGGAGAAGAGAAAAATCTTTAAAGGCGATTACTTTGAATGTTTTTTGTTGCTATAACGACGAGATGCAGCTCTTGATGAGCTGTCATTTCCTTAATGTTGTTTAAAAAGTTTAGTTGCCATGACAACAGAATGCACTTTTATTTTCAGTAAGCGATACTTTTGCTTTTTACCTGACGCTCGTAGAAGTAGCCTGGGTTGGTTGGTTTGGGTACAAAATACTTCGCATATATAAGTATGCAATAGGAAGTGGTTGGCGTTGCGCTACTGGACGTGGGAACGAACCTGTTCATCTCCTTATGTTCCTTGGTGTGTTAAATTTGGCTTTTAAGAACTACTGGGAAACTTCTTGAGGTCTTGGAGGAGAAAGACTTTTATTCTTCGAGATAGTCAGTGCCACTTGGTTGATCCCGTATCCGCCGGGCCGGGGATGCTGCGGGGTGCGAGTGGAGATGCGAGGCTGGAGGTCGGGAGAACTGATGTGCTGCAGTGTGGAGTTACGGCACTCGAGCGTTGAGTTGTTGGCGCTTGCCTGCTCTCACAAAAACGAGGACCGCTGGCACCGTGCCGTTGTGTGTGGAGGTTGCTAAACGGTCATCTTGGCCCTTCTTGAGACTTTTCTAGAAAATAAACCACTTTCCAGCTTGTTTCCTGAATGCGTATATATTACCCCTCAGATGATTTCCGCCTAAATAATTTGGTCGCTCTTCGAGAAGATGTAAAATCGTCAGAGTAGTGATATATTCTCAAACCTACTTCTGTTATTAGGTGTGTTAGCTCTGTGTTTTATATACGGAACAGACAACACCTCTTGATAACACTCTTTTTTTTTTTTTTTTTCCATACTGTGTCGATTCTGGCTCTAAGGCCTCCTCTTTGCTGAGATCTCCTATTTTGAAGTGATATCAATCTGTGCTACGTTTGCAACAAGTTATCAACCTCGGGTTGGTAAATACTACGTTCTGAAGACCCACGTTTTCCTTTGGGGGGTTACTTGCATCTGGGCAAAGTGCTCTTATGGGTTGTCTGTGGTTTAAAAAGAAGAGTTGGGACAATCACAGGTTAGTTCAGAATGAGAAAAAGGGAAAAAATTGGATCCCGAGGAAACGCTCGCTGCTGGAGAAAAACTGCATTTGTGCCAGCGGTGACAGCTTTTGCCAGGCTACCCAGAGAAACCTGCAAGCAAATAAATAAATAAGACCGAGTAAATTATCTTTTTCCAATTGCTTTTGTTTAACTCCCCGATACGGCGCTGCTGCTGCGTCCTCGTCTTGGCCGCCTTTTCTCGGCGCGTTCGCAACCCCTCCCTTCTCTCTGCCATCTCTCATTTTCAGGACGCCGGATCAACCCAGGCCGCGGGATTGCCGTAGCGCATAGGGAAGGATGCTCAGGCTTTTGGCTTAACGGGCTGTCGTATTTCATCACTGTTAGGACTAGAAGAAGGGTATGGGACGAGCGTCGGGGCTGGGTGGTTTGTCCTGGTGAGTGGTTAGCATGGGTGGCTTTGCTCATGCTGGAACTTCAACCACTTCTTGAAACCTTCTCATTTGGAGTGGAAAACCAGCTGGAATTTGAAATGAATGGTTGAGAAAATGAGATTCACCCCCCCCCCCAAAAAAAGTTTAAAGATATGTAAATTTATACATGTGTATTTGAACAGTCCTGCTGGAAACGAGTCCTATGTAGTCCTGCTCCTACGAGGAGAGGCTGAGAGAGTTGGGGCTGTTCAGGCTGGAGAAGAGAAGGCTCCGGGGAGATCTTATTGTGGCCTTCCAGTCCCTAAAGGGGGCCTACAGGAGAGCTGGGGAGGGACTTTTTACTGGGGCATGTAGCGATAGGACGAGGGGGAATGGCTTTAAACTGGAAGAGAGCAGGTTCAGATTGAACATTAGGAAGAAGTTTTTCCCTGTGCGGGTGGTGAGGCACTGGAAGAGGTTGCCCAGAGAGGTTGTTGAGGCCCCATCCCTGGAGGTGTTCAAGGCCAGGCTGGAGGTGGCCTTGGGCAACCTGGTCTGGTGGGAGGTGTCCCTGCCTATGGCAGGGAGGTTGGAACTGGATGATCTTCAAGGTTCTCTCCAATCTAAACCTTTCTGTGATTCTATGAAATGGTGAAGCTAGCACAGAGCACAGATGTGTCACGTTGGCGTTGTGGGTTTGGGCCTCACGGTCTCCAGGGGACAACCTGGGAGGAGATTCGGACTGACCAGGTTGGAAATCCTTTCTGTGTTTTCCCATGGGCACGGTACCCATCCTGCTGCATTCTTTTCTCATCGGAATAGCAGAGAAGGAGAGGAGCCTGATCCTCCTTACTATTTTCCTCTTGGACGAGAAAGGAGGAGTTTGGTTGCCTCTCTAAACAACTGAAGAAGGAAAAAACTGAAGGTCTAAACACGTCCCTTTGACACCCAGGACTTTCCGATTGCCAAAAGGTTTCTGCAAATGCAGTTTTGTTACGAATCAAACCCCTAACGAGTCTTTCAAAAACTCCTCCTTGAGATGCACGACGGTCCTACGTGCAATTTAAAAGTGCTACCCAGAGTTTTTCCTGGGGATTTAAGGGGTAAAGATTGCTTCAGTCTGATCTGATATTATTGTTTAAAGACCAAAAAACCTTTTGTTTAAAGCTCTCTTCCGTGGCAGGATGGGGGGAACCGCCGTAGCCTGCAGCTGGGTTTAATGAGCGCAAGTTTGGAAAGAGTCTCTATCATTTTATTAAATTTTCAGCTCAGAGCAGAGGCAGGTGCGGGTTTGTGGAGGCACATGCGTTAGCTTCGCCGCCCGCGGTCACTTGCATAAAGGTTCATTTTTGGAAATGATGGCAAAGAAAATCCATCGTTGTGCTCTGGTTTTAAAGGTGGTGTTCATACCAATAATCTGGTGTTGGATTTCCGTCCTGATTTACCTTCCCAAAGTCAGCGTGCCTGTCTGCAAAACGTTGTGCTTTTGGAATAAAGGCACATAATTAGCAAAGAGAGATTAAAAGAAAGGGAATTGTCCTTTAATCCAGCATCTGGATTAAAAAAAAAAAAAAAAAAAAAAACAAAAAAACCACAACTTGAACAATTGTAGCTGATGTTAGTAATTAGCGGAGAGCCCCCATCTCCGCTCGCGCCGTGTTTCCCCCCAGCCGGGTCCCATCCCCGCAGAAGCAAAACTCAAATGGTACAACTCGGGAGCAATAAAAAAAAAGAGAATATTTTTGATCTGCGCATCCAACCGGGAGCGGCAGAGGGATGAATCCAGCTTTCTGCAGCGCAGACGCAGGGGTCTCGCCGAGTCTGGCTCTCTTTTTAGCCTTTGGGGGAGCATTTTAAAGAGAGATGTCAAGGGAGGCGAGGAGGGAGCATTGTTATTCTGCGCCAGCCTGGGTGGCCCCAAAGAGAGAGCCTGTGGGATTTTTAGGTAGCGTGCTCGGTGGTATTTCTGTGCCTGTCCAGTGTGTGCATAAACATCGTTCGGCTATCGGGCCTGAAGAATATCGTTCTCTCTTATTACAAGCCTGATTATTTTTTTGGATGCGTTGCGGGAGGGTGAGGTGTGTCATACCCCGCAAGAGCAATAGCGATGGATGCTGGGAGGAGTCCAACGCCCCTTCTCAGCCTCTCCTGCAGCGCAGAAGTATGAAAAGCCGGGGAATGAGACGTGATGTAACCACTTTTAAAATTAATATCTTTAATTACAAGGTGCAATTGAAAAAACACCGTGCTCATTAGCTTCGTGTTTATGATTAGTGCTTATTACCTAAATTTAACTGCCTCAACCTCCTCCCATCTTTTTTCCTTTTTTTTTTTTTTTCTATTTTATTTCCTGGTAATTTAGTATATCGTTATGTTTTATTAAAGCGGTGATGGGAACCGAGGGAGAGCTGAGATGGGGCGAGCATGTTTGATTGTCCAAAACAGAACCAGAATTAATCCTGAAACTTAATTTCCAAAGTCCCAACCCTGCCGTTATCAAAAATTTCATGCTACCTCTGTAGAGCAAGGAGGAGTGAGGTGTACCGGTAAACGCTTTCATCGTATCTCCTCTCCCTCTCAGGTGCTGGTTTTCAGATGGTGTTTTCTGCTATAAATTATATATGGAAATAGCAGAGCCCTCCGTATTTGCAGCTGGATGTATTTATTATAGGCTCAGAATTTTTTTTATTTGGCTCCATGAAGTTATCTTTAGCTGCTTGGCAATTAGGTGGCGGAGTCAGTTTTAGAGATTTACTGCATAGTACGAATTATTTTAGGCTTTCTTTTTTTTTTTTTAGGATTTCCTTTCCAGCTAACCATAGGCGCTGTTCAGAAGAAAACAATTTTCCCCATGTAAATACTACTACATTTTCTTGACAGTAAAATATTTTACCAATATATGTGGATTTTGTTGAGTTGCAACCGGGCTGGTTCCCAGCTTGTTTAAAGAACACTTCCTGGGGGAGAAGTTCATTTGCAGCAACTTTGCGCTGTAATCTGTTTTAATCGGTGACATTCAGAGTGATTATTTTCATCCAGCTCCCAACCAACAAACCCACTGTCCCTGCTCTGTCTTTTCATTCTTTCAGTCCATAATATAGGTGTAACCAAGTCATCCCATACGCATAATTCTCATTTTCTCTCCCCTTCCTAATAGCTGTTCCATCCATTGCTAACATCTTCTGCAGGGATAGAGTGGGACTCTCTAGAGCATTTTTGATGGGCAAATGTTAAAAAATTTGGAATAAATGGCATGGATATATCATTGAAGTCTTCAAGATAGAGAGTTTGGGCAAGAAAAAGCCAGCCCAACGCTGTTTCCCCACGGTCGTTGCGTCCTGCCCCGCGGGGAATCGCCGATGAGTAATGAGAAACGATCCGTGTTGTGTTTATTCACACCTACAGAGTTATTTAGCACAGGTGGTTGTGCCATTATGATGTAGCGATAAAACGTGCTGCTCGGCAGACCTGAAAATTGCATTTCTACTTGTTTGGAACTCCCATCGGGGTACGACACGGGGAGCCTTAATGCCCACCGGGACTGGGAAATCCACGTGTGTGAAGGTGGAGGGGTTCCTCTGGTCATGTTGAACACAAGGTCGTCTTAAAGTCTGCGTTAGTTTTGTGTGTTTTAAAGAATGTAGCATATTTTCCCTGGAAATTTTACGTGGAGCAGCTCGGCACATAGCCATCACCACCGTTTTGGTGCAAGCCCAGCTGGGAGCTTGCTTATGGAGAGCAGACTGGTTTTAGTCCTGACCTGAAAGTGTGTTTTGCTGGGAAAATGTTTAGTTCTTCACTGGTTATCAGGGGATTCTCTGCGCAGATGCAAATACAATACTAATACAGAACATTTGGCTTTTCTGAGTTAGAGTTTTGGGTAGTTTTTACATTTTCTAAGTACTTATGTTGGACACATACTCATTGGAACAAAAATTTCCTACTTAGCCCTTCTTATTTAGAAAGAGAGTGTGTTCTCATAAAAATACGTTTGCTGATTGAAATACTTCTGCTCTGTCGTGGATAACTAAACAAAAAAAAATATTAAGTATCTGAAATAGGAAAGTAGCTATGATTTGCAAAGGAATTGGAGGAGGAGGAAGGTGTTGCAGTACGACATGCTGTGAAATGAGGATATGGGGAATATCTTCTGAAGTCTGCTCTGATTTCCCAGGTAGTTTAGCCCAGGATTCAGGTACCAGAGCTTTTGAGGCCGCCCAAGGAGAAGGTCGATGGCTTTCATTACCTAGCGCGTATGTAAACCCACTCCAGTCCCGTGAACTGCTTTACTCTCCCCTTTCCCATCTGCCACGTTGACTTCTCCATGCACGTCCAGTGCAGTCTTCCCATCCTACAGATTAAGCAGGCACTAATCTTGCAATTTATTTTCAATTTAAAATAAATAATAAATCCGTCTGAATGAAATAGCAAAGATGATCGCCCAGAGGATAATCCAAGTCAGAGGGCATCTCAGGAGGTCTCTGGTCCAAACTCCTCAAAGCAGGGCAGCTCTCGGGTCACAGCAGGCTGCTCAGGGCTTCATCCAGTTGGGTCCCGGGAACCTCTCTGGCAATCTGCTGTGCTTTTTTCCACCCTAAAAGGCGCTGTTTCCTCACCTGGAAGACAGTCTGGCTATACTTCTATAATTCTTTTGGGGTTCTTGATAGACCGGGGACGTTTTGGGAGTGACAATGGATTTGAGGGGACTGACCTGCAGCAGCGTTCTCATGAGGGCAGGGTGCAAAAGTGCCCTGGGAATCTCTCAACAAGCTCTACCTGCTTTTATAATTGTCTTGCTGCACTTCAATGCTCACAAATTCAGATCTAAAAGCAAACGCTGTGTCAGCTCATCGGTATTTACGACCATTTAAGGAAACGGAGAATAGGGATGCAGAAAGGGGGGTGTGACGGGCAAGGTTGGGTTTATGGTTTTCTTTTGGAGGTTTGTCCTGAGTTGTAGTTCCTTCCTTCTGTAGTTGAGAAGATGTGGGGTTTGATAACTCCAGCGTCCTGTGCAAAGGTCGGTCCTCCAAGAAACGGTTTTCCATGATACAGGTTCACCAACCTTTTGCTGCTGTTGGTTGGGGATGCGTACCAAAAATCGAGACAGGACTGATGCTGTGTACGAACCTCTTGACCTGCAGTTGCTGCTTAATGTAGGGAAGTTTTTACTTTCTAAACAGCAAGAGGCGGCCAGTCTGAACGAAACGTCTTCTCTAGTTGGGGTGTTCCACCCATTCAGAAGGAAGCACCAGGTGAACTTAGTGAAAGTGGAAAATAGTAAACTTTCTCTGCAGTATGAAAAACGTACGCACAAATTTACCAGTGCACGGAGATGCTGCCCAGCTAGTTTCGTAATTAATATCACGGAAGCAATTTCTACTTTGTTAAAATTCACTTTAGGCAAAGATACTCAAAACGTGCTGCATGTTGAAGACATGTGCTGCATGTGCCCAGACCACAATATGAAAAATCAATGAATCCACGCCGAATTCCTGGCAATTAGGATATAAAATGCAGATAAGCCAATTTGTTCCCTGTCAGAGCAGATGAGATCATGTTGTTATTGACCAGAAATGCCCGGTTTTAATGTAAATATCAGCGACGAAATTTTAAGCTGGGGCTTCCCTGTTTCATTATATACATTTTTTTAAATTATTTTTTTCAAAGTCTTGAACAGCATGGTGAATATATTCGATGAGATGTTATTTGAAATGTATCGTAAAGCATTGCTTTACT
The DNA here is from genome assembly GCF_965231255.1 of Vanellus vanellus. Taxonomy (NCBI): domain Eukaryota; kingdom Metazoa; phylum Chordata; class Aves; order Charadriiformes; family Charadriidae; genus Vanellus; species Vanellus vanellus. The sequence goes on along the minus strand of NC_138912.1, from coordinate 40,632,976 downwards.
GGAAACCTCAAGGTAGTACCAGTCCAAGGCACTGGCCGGCCGTGGGGGAGAAGACCTCCTGGTCTGATACCAAAAAGCGATAGTCTGTGGTGTTCCCAAGGGGGTCCAAGTAGCTTTGGTCTCAGAACTCGGCTAAAACGGGGTCCAGACACTTGGAAACATCTTGCTGTATAAAGTTGGTGGTTTTTTTTTTTTATAGTTGCGTCATTTAAAGACTTCTTGATGAACCGTCTTCAGAAGGGAGTTCTGAATCATCTTATACAAATACTGAGCCAGGAAAGAGAGCGGCGTTAAGGTTATAACAGATAATACTTCTCCCTCTTGCAAGGACTCAGACAAGCATAGGTAAAGCGGTCAACCAGCATCAGCTAATGCCAACATTACAGAGAATGCACTGAAATATTTGATTTCCAAGAAAAATACTTCTTCTTTGTCGTAGGGGGCAACGAGCTACAGAGAGGTGGGGCGAGGGGCATCAACGCCTTCATTTATTTTCCAGCTTAGTTAACAGTAATACTAAACTGCACTTCAGTGGGAATATTTGCAGAAGTTCTACCTGGATATCGTCTTCCCCCGCCCCCCCGAAATCATTGTTTGGAAGTGGGAAAGAAAAAGAAACTCTTATAATGGAGATTGAGGACTACTCATGGATACATACATGAATATTTTACGCAACTGCTGCTGGTCCAGGAGCAAAACTAAGTGTATTTGAGTCCCTGATGCGTATATATATATTCTGTTGCTGGGGTCGTTACTGGTCAAGGGCCTCCTAGAGAATTGAACCTCTCAAACAGGAGTTTTGTTCTTCAGGGCAGTATAAACCAGTGCAACAAGAATAGCAAGAGGAGGGTCAGCGGGAGTTTTCTGCTGTAGGGAGATGTGACCAATAAAAGAATGGTTTTGATGCCTTCGTATGAAGAGGGATGTGTGTGTGACAGGAGTTTTGGAGAATTGATACATGAAATGTTAAATGCACCTCTCTCTCATCGAAGATTGCACCCTGTAATCAAAGAACAGCAAATACAGTACCTTGAGTTAAGAAAGACTTGCCAAAAAAAATGATGTAGCAGCCCATGGAGTAGACTGACATCAATTTAGAAGACGTTTTAGTGGAAATATTCATTGAAGACGCGGAGTTAAATACAGCTGAGGAAGGTGGCAGCTCCCTTTGAGAACGGCGCCCATCCTGCCCTTGGAGAGAGGTGGTAAATCCCACCCGCCCCAGCTGGAAGGTGCGCATTATTTATGAGTATGGATTTCTGATGGGAAACCAAAGGCCCTTCCCTGGCCGATGGGAACAGATGCCTGTCAACAGCTCTGCTTTCTGCTGGCGAGCTGTCAGCAGATGTTCATTTCCCCCCCCCCTCCCCATTTTCATTTTAATCTAAACAATATAAAACCCCATACGTAAAGCATTGCTAGGGACCATTAATTATTTAAAGTCATTTCAAATGTCAGATTTCCAGTTACAGTTACTTGCAACTCCCTGGTGATTCTGGAGTCATCGTTCTTGAAAAATAACCCCTATTATACTTAATAATTCAATACCTTCTACTTTGGTGCTTTTATATCGACTGTTAGAGTGACATTTAACACTCATTAGAAGGTTGTTGGTTTTTTTTTAATACTATATTATGCCAAGAATGCTGTACAGGAGCATGTTGATTTTAATTGCATTTAGCTTTGATTAAAAAAAAAAAAAGTAAATAAATCACTAAGAAAGGGTCAGGTTGTTCCATTTGGCCTCAAGCTTTTTTTTTATCTTTTTTATCTTTTAACAATAGATATTTTATTTGGAAATTTTGTTGTATGTATGATCTTAACTATAAACCAGAAATAATGCAGGTTGAAAATGAAGGCGAGTTTGAACAGTCTTTAATGGATACACAATATTTTCAGAGCAAATTTCAAAATTGAACTTTTTTATTTTATCTTTTTAAATATTAGAATTTACTGTGAGGAAGTAAAAGCAAGTCTTGCTCATGTCTAATGCACTGGTATTATGGTGATATTGTATATTCCTCGAGTGAATGAAACCCCGGTGAAGGAAGATTCCTTAAATATTCCAGAAGTAGGGAAAGCATCCCTTATTTCAGATCTAATGTTAAAATAGTTGGGTTTTTCTCTAGTGACATAGCAAGAATCTTACAGAGCTGTGTTGTGATGCCAAAAAGGTACCAAATCCCATATTGTATGTATAGAAAATCATTCCTATTCTGTATGACTTTTCTTCCATTCCCCTTGTCCCTCTCTCTCTGTTTGGAAGAGCTGGCTAATAAATTGGATTTGGCCATGTCATTCCCATGCTAATCAATCTCCTGGCCTCCAAAAAAAAGTCTTGAAAGCCTGTAGATAACTTCTCCAGAGTTATAAAAGAGAGACTGTGAAAGGGAAATGCTTTGTCCGTGGCTTTTAGATATGCCAGATCTTGAACCCCAAAGACAGCTCTTATTCATCTGAGCACTCAGCCGGGAAGCTCCGTGCGAGCTGGCCCTATAAGTTGTTTTTTTTTTTCCATATTGATTGATTTCATCCAGTTATAGAATCACAGAATGGTTTGGGTTGGAAGGGACCTTGAAGATCATCCAGTCCCACCCCCTGCCCTGGGCAGGGACACCTCCCCCCAGCCCAGGTTGCTCCGAGCCCCGTCCAACCTGGCCTTGAACACCTCCAGGGATGGGGCAGCCACAGCTTCTCTGGGCAACCTGCGCCAGGGGCTCATCAGCTGCACAGGGAAGAATTTCTTCCTGATATCTAATCTAAATCTCCCCTCTTCCAGTTTGAAGTCATTACTGCCATGGCATTCCACCCAAATCCACCCAAAGACAAAGATGCCCTGAGAGCTCTGAGTATATTAACATTAAATGAAATACTTTGACATTTTATATCCCAGTGTATTAATGGTGTTAGGGTGCAGATGAGCAATGTAGGAATGTGTGCGAGTCTAGAATTCCTTTTTTCTCCAGCAAAAGTGTTTCTGCTTTAGAATTTATTGCATTAAATATTCTCCTTTAGACTTTTCAACTACAGAAAAAAAATAATCACTGTTTGCAATGAGCATATGTCCACCAGTGTCGGAGGAGGGTGGCGTAACTGGGAAAGCCTCTTCAGAACTGGGAGAGCTGACCCCCAGCAACCCGCCGCGAACTCGGTCCTTCTGCAAAGGGACATCCAGGCGGGGTCTGTGCTCTGGTGGCCGCCAGGAACCTGTCTAGCAAAGGCAAAGACGGTTGAACAACCGGCAAAGACTTGATTGATGAAGGTTTGCAGAGGAGAGATAAGGGGAGAATTATTTTGTTGAAGGCAGAATGGATCCGTGCTATCTCAAGGGAATAGAGGAAATCAGAAAGTACAGCTTGGAAAATCAGCTTGGAAAAGTTTGGGTGGACCTCTATATGTCAGTACGTGTATACTCCGTTTCGGGTTTAATGGATGATTTCGTCCCATGTGGTCTAGAAATTCCGTATTAATTTAAATGCTTTTGGGTAAGAAAATCTTTACTTGACTGAAAATAAAGAACAAAGGCAACAGAGCAACCATTTGAAATAGAATTTGGCTGTATTTGTACCACCATCTATGTACCTTTAGTCTTTTCAGGGCTTAATGTATTTATACAGTTTACGAAAAAGACTGTGACTAATCCTGGATCTTGAGAAATTCCTTATTTTCAATGCAGGATTTTAACGAACCCAACCTTAACGGTAGCGCAGAATGTTTCTAAAGCCTTAATAGCTGCAACCCGGCCAAGTAGTTAAAATATATATATATATATATATATTTTTTTTTTTTAACATCTTCCCCTGGTTTTGTGCTTGCTTTAGCTCCAAAACCGTAGTGTCTCAGATCCCTCAGCAGTCCCCGCCGCCTCCTAAACCTCCTGGTGCTGTCGTGTCCGGAGGGATACGGCTCTGTGGTGCCTGCGCTGGGAAGCAAAAACGCCGTAGCGGGGATGGCGATCCGGGGTGGAGGTTGCACACGGTGTATGCCTTTCGCGTTACGCTTCCGTTCGCCTCATGGCTTCAGGATCTCTTCCCTCCACGTCTAACCGCCGCTCTGCGAATTAAGCGGTAGCGTTGTATTTTAGGGGGATGATAACGGAGCAAACAGAAGTCATTTGGGCAGATCCTGTCCAAGGGTTGCACACAAAAATGCGCAGAAGGCAAAAAAAAAAAAAAAAAAATCTCTTTTGCTATCTCGCTATTGGGGATTTACTCTTCTCCAGCACATGTATTTTCGCTCATTTGACATTTGTTAAAACGACAGAATAAGCTTAGGCTGTATTTTCTTATCTTGATTCTTATGCACTTTTCTATCTGTATAAATACATATTTTTTTAAAAATCCCAGTGTATAAACATTTTTACGTCAGTAGCTATATCCAGGCTGTTTTCTCGCAGAAAAGAAAACCGGTATGAATATGTATTTTGTCATACTCCCGTGTTTTCAGATGTTGGCAGCAGGGAGTTCTCTTGTTTGCACAGAGCTGCCAGCGTCACATAGGAAAAGAATCACCCCGTAAGAAAAGAAAACCTTCAGATATGCTTCTGTAATCAACGTCGATTAACACATTTTTTGTCTTAAAACAATGTCGTAATGAAAAAAAATGCGCTAGATGAAGCCTCAGCCTTGTATTTTCTTGTATTCTAAATTACGGGTGTAATATTATTCAATATGTATTTCTTGTGTTCTAAATTATGGGTGTAAAATGTAAATTTCGACGAGATAACTCAAACTACAATCATAAACTTTGCGCGTTTGAAAATAGGAGTTGGGAAGCTTATTCCCAAGCAGTTTCCCCTTTAGCGAATCTTGTGTTCTGGCGTTTCGAGCTCTGGAGTTTGGGTTTTGTCCTCTCTACCTTGGAACGGCCGCTGCCCCCGCCTAGAGGGAGCGGGTTCAACCCAACAGGGCAAAGGGCTTTGACGGTGAAGGGAAGGAGCAGAAAACATCTCAGCCAATGCTATCATATAGCAAACCTCTGGGGAAGGGAATCCGGTGATTTCGGTGGTGGCTGCCCATCTGAGGCGTTTTTAGAAGACGGCCTTCAGGCTCCTGTAGAGTATCGAAATACCATCGTTGCCTGAAATAGTTGCCTGTAAAATACGCCACGGCAGTAACTTTCTTTCAGATATTCTCTCTATTCATTAGTTTTACTACATTGGTTCGGTATAAAACGTCTCTTCAGACTTTTTATAGGTTTTTGCTGTTGGTTTTTTTTGAAACCCTATAACCCAGCTTTTGAACATCCCACTGATTTTAGCCTGCCGGACTCCCAAATATAAGATGGAGAGCAGAAATTCCGTATGGTCTGTGAGATTTTTTTTTTTTTTTTTTGGTGCCTGTATACATTTTGGCGAATTGCCTGGTTTTAGCAGTTATCCTTTTCTGTGGTTCTGACAGATTTGCGTAGTTTCCTTGGAGAGCTTTGTTGTCACTCCTGAATATTAGGAAAATTAATTAAAGAAAAGCAATATGCGCTGAAGTTATCCTTCAGAAACACTTATCTGAAAAACAGAGTAATAAAACGTATCTTGAGGAGCAGAAAGGGAAACTGAAGTTTCACTTACACGGTACCATTCTCCAGTAACACACTTCACTCCGATTTTTACGTTACCCTGTAAGAAGCCATCTAAAACTGCCGAGCAGATTATAGCTGCTCTTTGTTTAATAAGGTGATGATCAGAGCTGCTCTGTTGAGAAAGATTGGATGAAAACCTGTTGGAGAAAGATTGCCTCAACCGCAGCCCCTCGCTGATGGCACTAATATCTTTATTATAAAAAATTTAAGCTATTGATGTTGTGGGGAGAGGTGCCAAATGGTATGCAAAGGCATCAGGCTGTAGCCTGGAACAAGTAACATGTCTTGCCGGCACTAAGAGGTTTTTTTCCTGCTCTGTTAAGAAGACCTCTTACTTTATTATATTGTATTATCGTCAATGTGGTCTTTAGATTTAAAAAGGGAAGCAAACTTTTGACTAAACCTAAATTGTAAAACTAGATCCTAAAATTCTGCTTCTAGAATATGTAGATGTTTTTTCTCAAAAGTCTGTGGATTCAGCCACGGTGGTTGGGTTTGGGTTTTGGGTTTTGCCCTTCTCAGCGATTTCCCCTCCAAAATAGGCTGAGGTCATCCACAAGTCTCACGATGCGCTGCTGGACTCTGTGGGATGGGGTGCACCGGTTTTATTCATCATAAACCTCAGGGGGTAAAGTCCATATTTTTTTAAAAAAGGGCATAAGATACAGCAGAGAAGCTGGACATTTTTATGTAAAAATAACGTGCATGGTTAAATCATAGATCGTAGAACTGCCCAGGTTAGAAGGGATCTCCAAAGACCATCTGGTCCAACCTTTCATGGGCAAGGGAGCCTAGGTGAGATTGTCTTGCATCCTGTCCAGCCACATCTTGAAAACCTCTAGCGATGGGGACTCCAGCACGTCCCTGGGGAGATTATTCCAGTGAACGATTGCTCTCACCGTAAAAATTGGTTTTGTTTCTTATATTGAGATGAAACCTCTTCTGGTGCAAATTGTACCTTGGCCCTTGTCTTCTCTGTGTGGCTCCTTGTGAAGAGAGATCTTCTGTCCTCTTTGTGTCTGCCCTTTAAGTTCTCTAATGCCGAGTTCCCCCTGAGCCTTCTCTTCTCCAGGGAGGAGACACCTAACTATGTCAGTCTTTCCTCAAAGGGCAGGTTCTTCAGCCCTTTGATCATCTTCATGGCTCTCCTCTGGCCCATCTCCAGTCTGTTCGTGTCTTTCTTGAATTGTGAGGACCAGAACTGGACACGGTAGTCCAGGGGCAGCGTGACAAGCTCTGAGTGGGACGATCACATCTCTGTCCCTGCGAGTAACATCCCGGTGGATGCAGCTCAGGATCCAATCTGCCCTTGTTGCTGCAGCAGCGCACTGCTGATTCTTGATCACCTGCTGGTCCACCATGTCCCCCAGGTACCTCTCAGGGGGACTGTTCCCATCTGCACAGATCCTAACCTGTACTGGGCTCTTGGGTTACGTCGTCGCAGGTGCAAGGCTTTGCACTTGGCTTTGTTAAACTTCATACAGTTGTAGCCCCCTCCTTCCTGCCTGGCCAGGTCTCTGTTAGATGACTTGCCCTTCTAACGTGCCCACCTCACCACCCAGTTTGGTGTCATCTACAAACTTGGTGAAGGTGCTTTGTGCTTTCAGTCCCATCATCGAGATGATTTATGAAGATGTTGAACAACATGGGGCCCAGTATCGATCTCTGGGGCACCCTGAAGATTACTACAGTCCAAATACCACTCTAATGAGCTTCAAACGGCCATGGATTGACTCTTGCTGCTGCACGTTTGGTGTTGGGCTGTCGCGTTTCCATGGCTTGTTTGTGCTTTCTTTGGGAAAAGTCCACCACAGGGGCAGTGCGGAATCGGACCTTCATCGAGTTTTCCTCAAATGCATTTTTTGGAAGAAAGAAGTGCCCTTAAGGATGAGGTTTTGGATTCCTTGGTGGTCACCAGGGGCAGGGGAACATGGGCACAGTGGTAGATGAATGGCAGAATTGAGCCGTAAGTGAGACCGAGTCTTCTGCATTGCCTCAGGGTGGGGAAATGTCGCTCCGATAACTTTTATGCCCTAAATATTATGCGTCTTTTGCTACCCACGAGGCAGATCTGATAGCTCTCTATTTCACATCGGGAGGAGATATGGATTTGATGTGTCAAACTGCGTTCAATCGGAGGATCCCTGTGAAAGTCTCAATGCGACTCGGTTCCAGTTATTTGCTCAGTGGTTTTTTTTTAAAATGCTCTGGGAAGCACAGACTCGGAAGACACGTGGGGGAAAGATCAGTGGGCGAGACGCTAATCTCGGACAACTAAGCCAAAGCTTTGAGGAATTGAATTGTTGACCTGGAAAACAGGCTCAGATTAAGAAATGTCAAGTTGGTATGACATCCTAAAAGCGAAGGGATAAGAAAATTGAGATATTTAGTGGTAACACAAACAGAATGGAACCGGATTAGGTGGGACTCCTTTTGATGTGTGTAGGTGTGGTATCAGAAGATGTGGGACGGGCGTTGCTTAGATGAAATGTAGGGTGAAGAGCAGATATTTTTTGCGTTCCCAGATGGCCCAGGGATCCCATACAACAGTGTGCTCGAAAATCTATGTACGACCTGTACAGGGCACAAGAAGGGGACAGTGATGAACAAAATCATTTATTATCTGGAGTCAGGAAAATGTGAGTCGTGAGCATTTTGCATGGATGAATTTTTGAGCTACTCTTACAGGATTACATGGCTCAGTGTGACCTTTTACGCTGTGGCATATGAGACATTCAGTATTAGGGTAATCAGGTCATCAGAAATGAATGAGGGAAACAATTTTTGCATGCTCCGTAGGTATTCGTTAAAAAACTTATCTTAAACAGACTTGAAATACATGGACAGAACTAGGGGAAAGAATGATACAGGTTAAAAAAAGCATTTGACAAAGTGCAAAGTGTAAAAATTCATTGAGATGGTTTGAGTCATATCTGCAAATGTGTTGTATGGGAAAACATAAAAAATTAATGACTTTGTATTTTCTGATTTAGTTGCTTATTAAACACAAATCTCTTCAAGACGAAGACAAAAGGCCTATTTTATTTTTAATTACTATTTTTGTATTATTATTTAATAATAAATTACTTTTATTGACATGATGAAAGATATGAATATGAATTAAGTGCTCTTCATATTATATATTCAGAAATTACCCCTGGGATAGTTTGCAGTCAAGTACGTTATGGACAAATTTTAGAAACAAGACACAAAGTTTAATAGTTGTAGCTAGAAAATTCAGAATTAAGGTGATTTTTGACATTGGTAGGTTTGTTTGCCTTACTGGGAAAAGCACAATTTCTAGAGGAAGAGCAGAGCCCTGAGCTGCTTCACTTTGGGGAGTTAATTAAAATGCCAGTATTTCAGCAAAGGTATATATATACACACAAACACAGCGTATATATATACACACGCTATATATATATGCGCTGAAAATATACTTATATATAAATATATACCTATTTTATTTATTATTATATAGAAATATAAATGTATAGCTATATAAAGAAAAAATACATTTCATATAGCATATGTATTTCAGCATACCTCTGTAAAACATCTATTTAATTCTGCTGAATGATGTTGGTGGTAATCATCTGGCTCTGCTAGTTTAATAGCTAAGCGTGAGGTTGTCTAGCCTGGAGTACGGCTCTTTGCATTGCAAACACTGGCAAATACTCGAGTCAACCGAATCCCAAAGGGTGACTAAAGTCCTTAGCTGGGTTTTGTCCCTAAAATACTCTCAGTCTATCGAGAAATGTCCTTCTGGCGTAATTGTAATTCCTCAGACATACATCGGTTTATCTCACCTGTTGGCATCAAAGGGAGTTTCTTTTTTCTTCTTCTTTTTACCAAAATAGACACTTTAATAGAGAATCTACCCTCTCAGTTAGCAAATGTTAATTGAGAATAACTCTACTGTGAGAGAGTTTGAGCTGTAAGAAATGATAAACTAGCGGAATTAAGAAAAGTCAGATGAACCGCTTCGCAAATGTAGAATCACAGAATGGTTTAGGTTGGAAGGGACCTTGAAGATCATCCAGTTCCAACCCCCCTGCCATAGGCAGGGACACCTCCCACCAGACCAGGTTGCCCAAGGCCACCTCCAGCCTGGCCTTGAACACCTCCAGGGATGGGGCCTCAACAACCTCTCAGGGCAACCTCTTCCAGTGCCTCACCACCCTCACAGGGAAAAACTTCTTCCTAATGTTCAATCTGAACCTGTCCTCTTCCAGTTTAAAGCCGTTCCCCCTCATCCTATCACTACGTGCCCGAGTAAAAAGTCCTTCTCCAGCTCTCCTGTAGGCCCCCTTTAGGGACTGGAAGGCCACAATAAGATCTCCCCGGACCTTTCTCTTCTCCAGGCTGTACAGCCCCAACTCTCTCAGCCTCTCCTCACAGGAGAGGTGCTCCAGCCCTCGGATCATCCTCCGTGCATATTTTAAGACTGAAAAGCATGTAGTTATGTGGATACAAAAGGAGAATATTATTTATAGTTAGAAAAAGGTATTTGTGCAGTGATGCGGATCACCAGCCGAAGCTTCCAGTATGCCTATGATATGCTCAGCCATCTTCCGATCTTTGCTCAATTAATTCCCTAATAAGGCATGTTTTGCCAGTTGATTGCCTTTTATATAAGTTGTAATGTTCTCACTTTGGTCTTGTATTATGGCGGATGAAATCTTAAGATAATACTCCTGGAAATCTGAACCGGTGAAATGTAAAATACTGTTTATGTAACCAGCCACCTTCTCATCGATTAATGATTTTTCTCAGTGCCTAAATCTTTATTAAAACCAAACCAAAAAAAAAAAAAAAAAACCCACCCGAAGTCCAGTGAAATCAAGTACAATAAGCATCATTTTTGGAATACCGTACAATTTTAACTCTGGGAGAACCGTGATTATCTTTAACGCCATCCATTCGAGAATAGAAACTTTGTATTTATTATTATTTAAATGAAGGTAGACCTTGGTGCACTCTGTTGGGAGTCCCTCACTTCCTCTATGCAGGCAGGTGGGTCTGTTTTCTGTTTGCCGCTGTAAGATCCTGCGGGTACGTTGTGTTTCTTAGATGTGCTGCATCCTCACGGCCTCGGTTGTTAACCTGATCTCGCTCTTCAGTGAAAAAACACTCAGGCAGGAAAAGAATTAAATCTATAGGTCAAAAATGTGAACCCGAATTGCCTTCAATACTTCATAAATCAAGCGTAAGGACACTTGAATTCGGTATTTCTTAGCTGCGGGAGACTTTCTGATGAGGTTGTAAGTGTCAGGTATCTATCCCCGTGATTAAAGTTGATGCACATTTATGTACTAGACACTAGGAAATAATATAATTTAAAAAAAACACGCTTTATGCAAGACCAGAATGGGGCTGTCCCTTCAGAAGGAAAGAAATTTTTACGTTGTCCAATGCTTCTGCCTTAATCCAGTGCCACGCAAACAGATCTCTAAGCTCTTACAAAGCAATTTAAATGGAAGCTAATTTAAGCCCCCTAAAATGAAGCAATATAGCATCTTGATGGGCAAACGTGGCTAATTACTTCTCAATAAATGCGAGCTAAATCATTGTCTCTGGTGCAGAGATAATTTTAGTCCCAGCATGTTGACAGCATCGTTGAGACCCCGTTAGCACCGAGAGCGAGGGCTCGTGCGGTGGCTGGGCAGGAGCGCTGGCGGGTCCTCTCCTCCCCGGGAGACCTCCTGCCCACGCTCGGGGGACTTTTGGCAAGATGAGGCAAAGAGAAAGCAGGACTGAATGTAAATTCATGGTTATTACCTTAGTGCAGTTTAATGAAGGTATGTTTTTGGAAGGAAAGATGAGCTCGCAGAAGGTGAACTGTAGCGTAAATGATACGCTGAGCTCGGCAAACTTAGAATTTGTCTGAAGGCATTAATAGGTTTGTTAATTATTACCTAAGTCCAATCTGTTAAATATTTGCCTGGATTACTTGCCATTTTAAATCTCGGGTTCTCTTGGGTTTCTCCATCTGAAATTTTATCGAGCTGAAAGTCAAGCGCTGGTATCTAATGAGAAGTTTAGGCTTCCCTCTTGAGAACTGTAACTTCTGCCTTCAGAAAAGACCTGAGCACTGGCATTTTTAATCACAAAATGAATCCTGTGCGCCCGTCCAATGAGTAATAGTTATAATATTAACCATTCATGGCTATGGTATACTAAACCCTTCTGTATTAGTTTGAAAATGTGTTTATTTTTGCTTCTAGTAGCGTTTCTGTCATGGCAAATTGTAGATCTTGCTAATCCAGGAAGGCTTGTAATTTTTTGGGGGGTGTGTGTATATATGTATATACACATACCATCCACACAGAGTTGTAGTACAACTTGTAATAACTTATCCTCCCATCAAGAACTCCAAACTGAGAGTGGCTGAATTCATTGGGCTTTGAGCATCCTCTACCTCAGCTGACTTCAGAAACCCATAAGAGATGCTCAAAACATCACAGGATTTTACCCTTGGTATAATCGCTTTTTCCAAAGTTACCTCTTTTGACTTACTTAATCAGAGAAAGACTTTGGGAGAAATAAAAACTTCTTTTAAATCTTTTTTTTTTTTCTTCTATTCAAACCTATTCTAGTAAATTTTTACTATTTAGACTACCGTTGCAGAATTTCTTCAGCTCTGAGTAAGACGAGTACAGGATGCGAGTGGTTTTGACGAACGGTGAAGTGTGGGTTGCTTTTTAATAGTCATCAGTGCTTTCTGTGTATGTGTGGACCAACGTATTTCTTTTCCAGTTTAAAACTATTTCAGATATGCCTTTATTTTGCTCTGAAATCAGAATAACCTCAGAAAGTTGCTAGCCGGTGAATTAATATCTTGGATATTTGTATGCTAATAATGAAGAATAAACAAGCTATTGGAAGGCTGAGTATGTAATCGATGTTACGACTTAATTGCACTACTGAGGCTTGAGGAGATAATTTACATTCCTGGAGGACTGATAGAGAAGGATGCGGCTTGTTCGGGAGAGCTGAGCCGAGGAAGGGCTGCCTTCGGAGTTAAGGAGCTACAGACTTGCTGAATATGATGTTTGAATAATAATAAAAAGACGCTGTCTACCATAGACTGCTGAGAAAAGCAAGAGAAGGGATGGCTTTTGCTCCTAGTGGGTAAGGTCAGGGAATCTGGGGATGATGACTCAGGAAAGCAAAGCACGACTGAGGGGTGGGAAAAAAAAAAACCCTCGCTCGACCCTTCCCAAATTTACTTCTCCAGCAAAGAGGAAGACCACACTGAGAAAGAGCCCAAGAGGGTGAGATTACGGGATCTCTGGTATCCTGTACTGTTGTGGGAAGTCACACAAAAAAAGCAAAAACGATCTTAATGTTTCATTGGTGAGTATGAGCGTGAGCACCTTGGGATAAATTATGATGAGAATAACGGATGGTGTCCCGGAGTTTTTGGAGAAGAAACCTGTGTCGAAGCCGTGGTAATTGGTCTAGCTGTAGCCGCCTTGTCTCTGAAAAGCGGTGTTGTGTCCTACTGCTCATTCCCTATGATTTCAGTGGTTTGCAACTTCTTTTCCTTTGCCGAGGAAGGGAAAAAGTAATGGTAATGCAGTCTGTGCTATGCATAAATGCTTAAAGGTATGGGGCTGGCTAAAGTGCTGGGCTCCCGTTTTCAGAAGCACCAGACATTTAGGAACCGAAGCACCCTTTAAAAAAATCAATGGGACTTCAGCTTCTTCCTTTATCATGAGCGCTGGAAAACGGGACTTCGGTGCCTAAGTCAATTAGACGGATTGTAATGTTTTCTTCGGGCTTTCCGAAATACCCGGCAAAGTTTTGAAAAGTTAATTTAAATGCTTTAGGCAAAGTTTACCGGTTTGAGGATTGCTTCTGCTCATAATCGATGTCATTCAGTAGGTAGCAGTCCTGATTTGAATACAAACCGCTATTGATGAGCAGCTTTGGGAGTGCAGGAGGAGGTGCTGTCATGTAAGCTTGGCATCAAATTAGAAGAAAGCTAAAGAAGCCCCACAGCTCTGTCTTCTCCTTCCACCCTGCTGCTACCTTAGATACCGACACATCTAAAAGAAGCGTTATTAAATGCTTCCCAAAGAAAGGCAATGACAGAAGAATGCAAATCGTGTGGCTTTAAACGAAAATCCAGGTTGCAATTCCTTTCAAACGTTGTCATCTCCAGCAGTTCCTAAATGCTATGTGAATATCGGTAGTATTTAACACATAGTTTTCACCTTGCTCTTTTGATGGAAGTATGAATTAATAAGCTTAACTTGGATCAGCGAGTAATAAAATCACATCTTATAAGTAGCAAAACAGTTCTACTCTGACATTTTAGTCTTTGTTTTCATCTTTGAAGTCGTATTTGTTGTCAACGTTCATGAAAGACCATTTAGCCTGTGCTGAGCCTTGGGGTCTTGGTACAAACCATGCAAATGAGGGATTTCGGGGGGAGAAACTGTCAGGATATTTTTCTTGTTCTGGGGTTAAGTACTGTAGGCTTTTTGGATTTCAGGCTAGATTACAACTGACAAGAGTTTGATGTCAATCCAAAAATAGACTCCTTTGCTGGCGAGGAATAAGAAGTTTAAGACCTTGCAGTAGTAATTGAGTGATTTTTGATTGACTCCCAGATTAGATCATCTTATACTACGCTAACTAAAAGGAGCGACGTGGCCTCAGAGTCCATCCACATCCTGTGTACTTTTAATATGATTTGCATATTTGGCTGAATTAAAATTAGCTGAGGAAGAAATAGTTCAACCGCTGACAACAGAGTCTACAGGTAAATTCGTACGAACAGAGTTTTTTTTCTTTTCGATACTGTCCCACTTGTGGCATCTCCAGCACCCGCAACCCGCACAACTGCCTATATTTTTTTTTCTTGCTTCTTTACACCGACGAAGGGAAGGGAGATGAGACGTGCTGGTGTTTGACAGCCCTTCAGTTTGAGGGCAGTTGTTATTCCTACATGACTTCATGACGTTGGCTATCAAAATCCCTTTCCTTACTCATCCGTCAGTGCTGGGTCTTGCTTTGATTCGCTCATGGAAATTTTGACATCCTTGCTTAGCTGCATGAATAATAATCCAGAAAACATCTTCTAGCTTTATGGACAGGATTTTTATGTTTAAAATATATATATATACACACAAACGTTACATTCCTAGATATCTAGTCTATATGTAGATATGTATATCTGCATAGAACAGGTATCTGCGTCCATACATGATATGTCTCTATATTGATGAAGATATATCTAAAGTAATGTATGTACCTGTGTCCTTTCTGTTCACATTTCCTTTAAGAGTTAATAAATTGAACTAATGCCTGGGAAACCGTAAATGTTGCATTGTAACATTGTCTCAGGTTTTCCATGCGCCATTTCAAGGAAATGGGATGAAACCATCATTTACACGTTTTATGTTACTTCAACTGCGGAAAAGTATTTAATGTCAGCAGTAAAGTTGTTGGCTATTTTACTATGCCACTGAAATACATAAAAAAGCCTTAACCTTTCCAAATTTTTAAGTTGAAACTTCTAGCTTCTTTTTTATCTAGATTAGTGTTGAACACGAGCCAGCTTCCACTTTAATTAACCTTTTATAAATTCAGGTAAGAAAAAGTACAAATTGTTTTGAGTAGCCCTCAAGAAAAAAGCAAAGCAAACCAAACCAAACCACTGAAGTAGTGCCCCCAAGAAGTAGTCGGTGTCTGATATTGCACCCGAAACCCTAATGCTGGGCAAAGGTTTATTTCACGTTTATACTTGATAGCAACCAGACACGCGCACCCCCCCCCCCCAAAAAAAAAAAAAAAAAAAAAAAAAAAAAAAAAAACCAAACCAAAAAAGCCCAGCCCAGCAAACCCACAAAAAAGCAACACACACAAATAATGATGAATTAGTGCAGTAGCAGTGAGGAGTGAAGTAGCTTTCTTGTAGAAAGAGGTTGGGTCCAGAGCTGGTTTTGAGGTAGACCTTGACGGGTTTGATGGCACATGACCGCATGGGGTTGGTTGGGAGTGGAGAGGCTCCCTACATCTGTGCCGAAACCCCTGCTCTGTGACATCGTGAACCTGCGCTGGGTTAAATTTGAGCTCGACTCCTCCAACCCATGAAGTTGTTTCCTTTGGTCAGCCAAGATGCTGTATTTTATCAATAAGGTTGGGGTGGCTTTTCAGTTCCTCTCTGATGAGACACTTTCCCAAGGTTCAGAGTTAACGCCGTGTTCTTTTTCTCATGCTATAAACTGCAGTTTCTTTCTGGTTGCCCTGAACTTGTCATTAACATTCAAGAAGGAGTAATTTGCAAACCCTCAAGGCATTCAGCTGGTTCAGACTTGGGAGAAGTCAGCGGAGAAGCCTGGGTTTGCTAGCCATCGCTCATCTGCGCAGCAACTACCATACCAGAAAGAGAACAGAAATACGTACCGCAGAGGGTACTGCTGTATTTTGGGTATCAGGCAGACCCTCGTGTGCTGCAGGTCGGCTGTGGCTGGGAAAAAACACAGAAAACCTTTCTGAGGCGTGCGCTTACTCAGGAGTTTGTACTACTCCGGAGAAGGTGCACGTCAATGAGCCGGGCAACAAGATGCCCTTGAGTAGATTTAGAATCTACTGCTGTAGAGGGGAGATTTAGATTAGATATCGGGAAGAAAGTTTTCCCTGCGAGGGAGGTGAGCCCCTGGCGCAGGTTGCCCAGAGAAGCTGTGGCTGCCCCATCCCTGGAGGTGTTCAAGGACAGGTTGGACGGGGCTTGGAGCAACCTGGGCTGGTGGGAGGTGTCCCTGCCCAGGGCAGGGGGGTGGGACTGGATGATCTTCAAGGTCCCTTCCAACCCTAACCATTCTGTGATTCTATGATTTTATGAGTCTGGGTGCCCTTACAGCGAACAAATGCAGCGTTCCCATCGGCTCTACCACCATGTTTCACTGTGGTCTTCTTTCTGGATAATAGCTGAAAAGACACAATAAGGATTCAGCAGCTTTTATTTATTTATTCCTTGTCATCTCTTTTAAGACTTCACTTATTTTTAAGTAGTTCCTTGATGTTAGGGGGAGCCCATAGGGAAGAAGAAATGCTTTCATTGGTATTTGTGATGGTCTTGATGTTCTTTCCGGCAAGAAGAAAGCTGTGGTTTCGTGTCATTTAGGAAAGGAAATAGTGGAGTGACTTTTTTGGTTCTGAATTACAGTGAGTCGAGTTCTGTAGTGATGATATGTTTTTGTCACTTTATCTTGACAAAAATGTCTCGTTTTCAGGGAAGGACTCATTTCCTTCTGTCCAAGAATGAGGGGTTAAAAATCCAAATGCATTTAGTTGGCGCAGATGGATTTCTACAGTTGACAGTGTCATGGCCATTCTGGCCTCAGCTGAATATAATTGAACTTCTGTAAAAATTATGTTCATTTACTGCGCTTGTAACTAGCTGGAATATGACAACTGCTAAAAATGGCTTTTTAAAAATACTTTTGCTTGACATTCGTAACATCCTTGTGCTGTCCTACAAGGAGGAGACACCTTGAAATGTTGAATGGAGACACTAAACTATGCCGAGAGAAGCAGCAGCACAGGGACCCAGTTTTCCTCTGGTTTTTATCCAAAGGTCTTTAAACGCTGGTTAAAATGTGAAAATTTGAGGATGGCAGAAGAGCGAGACCAGTAACGCCAACAAGAACCAGCATTCGAGCCACTGCGAACCTGACGTTGGATGGGACTGTTGGTGCATCCAGGGCGTGACTTTGCCTAGTTGTGGAGACTGTGGTGAAATGGTGGTGTTCTCTTTATAAATAGAAGGAGCTGCAAAGATTTTGGTTTAAAACCATTGCGGTTTTTTCAGTGCTGTCCTAAAATTGAATTTTGGGGAGTAGGGTCATCATCACGCACCATGAACACCGGCAGGAACCTATCTGCTGCCCCGGGTCACCCACGCGCACAGGTTTGGCTTTCCTGAATTTCATTCCAGGCGACACCTCGGCCATCCTGTTGGGCATCTCCAGCGCGTCTTCTTTCTGAGCTGCTCTGAAATGTTGAGAAAAAAGAAATTCTTCACTGCATGCAAATTTTCTTACTCTTCGCTTACATTTTGAACTTGGAGAGGTTCCAAGGAAAAGGTATACGTTAGGTGGTGTGTCTAAACTTCATTCCATGTCTCCTGTTTGGATAGCGTGGTTATAGAAGTGTCCAGTAGGGAATAAATATCATAACTAAACATCTAAGGCATGCATAAGGTTGATGAATTTAATACTAAGACTCTGTCCCGCAGCCGGTGTACAGCCAAAAATGTTTCCAAAGGCAGGTTTGTCAGGGAATAGGTGGTAAAAACAAATCCCGGTTGATTTTTTTTTTTTTTTAAGGGCTCCTGGTTTTAATGTTGAATCCATCATTAAAAAAAATCTTGTTTGGATTTGTATGAATGGCAGTTTATATCTAAAAAGGGGAAAATGAGAGTACAGTGTCCTTATGTTGAAGGAAAAATAGGTGGGGCACAACTCATCTCCCCATTTGCCATAACATTTTCCAGTTATGCCAAATAGTAATTTTTTTCTAAAATGTTTTTTCTAAGCAGCTGAAAAATGACTGACAGGGAGCTGCCATATTCAAAGGATAAATGCATTTTATTACAGCCTGGCTCTAACAAAGCATCGATTCACGACTGAACAGTTCTCTGGAAGGCTCACAGGTCTCCTTGGGAGACTTGAGGTTTGGAGCAAACCTGCCCTACATTTCCTACGTTTCAGTCTTCTGTCCTTTAACATTTCTGTACTTCAGTAAAAATGTTTTTTGTTTTGGGTTTTTTTTTGCCAGCTGTGAGAAACGCAACATTTGAAACCCCCAATTCTCTGAAGTTTTAATGTATATGTGGTCTCTGGGGAAGAGTCTGTTGAGAAAAATAGGGAATTTTATTTTAAAAACTCACATAGCTTTTCTCTTTTTTGGAACTTCTTTTTCTAATTGTCCATAGCTAAAACATATTTTCCTCAATATATATATCTTGAAACTAAGCATCCACACAGTGATTATTGAAAAAAAACCAAACAACCCTAAACCCAAATAAACCCCCTCCGTGCATTTCAGAGGATGATTTTAGAGGTCAGAAAAAGTCTTCCAAAGTCCAACTGTCTTAATCTGCTTAACGTGAGCTAAAGCCCCGGGTGCTGTTTGCATGCTCAAAGTCCATCATCTTCTCATCAGCAAAATTGCATATCTTTTTTTTTTTTTTTTGTAAAAGCTGTTTTCCCTCTTTGATAAATCTTTTGGCAAGCATCTCATATCAACTACAACTTTACGCTTGTATTGCGTGAGTTCGCTTCAGCACGCGCTGTCACTGAGAAGTGAAATGGCATTTCAGATCGGACTCCTGCTGACGTCCACACGAAGTTTCTTACTGCTGAGCTTAATGGCAGAGCTCTTCACTTCTCCTTCAAACATCCGCCAAGAAAATAATGATGAAAAACGGCGAAAAACAACCCAAACCCCACAAGAAACGGGGAATTGGTGCTGTAGGTCCTTGATGAGTTGTGTAAATGTGAGTATCCTCGCTGTCCGTCTAAGCGCAGACAGTTATCCTGGTGTGCCCCTCCGCAGTTGGTCTGCAGATGGATACATCCTTCGGCAAATATTGTGTGTTTGGAAGGCATTTCTTGCTTCCATAGCGGGTAGGAGAAACTATTCCTGGTCAGTGCTTAGAAGAAAAGATGCATTAACTCCAGAAGGATCTGGTACAATACAGAGTGTTCTTTTGGGGCTAAAAGAACCTGGAAAGAAGACTTAATATTTTTTTTTTTTTTTCTTGTATTGTGTGAAAATCTTCCATCGGTAGAGGGTTCATAGGGTGTCAAACTTCTCCATGTCCTGTCTGATGCGAGCTGGCAGATAGCGCAGTTCAAAGTGATACGGTAAAAAGTGTGAAGATTTTCTTCTCTTTTATTGCCACTTATTTATAAGAGGTTTCCTGGAAGTTTTAAATACTTGGAAAGGGATGCTATTTATAGCTTTCCTTAAATCTGAGCTAGAAGCAACAGGGCAGGCTTTACCTGGATCTGTTCATTACTCCTGAGTACTAAGGGAAGCTTTTTCTCAAGTACTTTACATGTCTTTATTTATTCTCAGAGTCACATTCAGGTACATGTGAGCTGAGGAATTTATCCAATTTGGCTTCAAGCAAGGATTTTTCTGCCTTTTTCAAAGAAAAACACTGACCCATGTGCTTCCATGCAGCAAAACAGCAGAGAATCATCACAGAGTCATAGAATGATTTGGGTTGGAAGGGACCTTAAGATCATCTAGTCCCAACCTCCCACCAGCCCAGGTTGCTCCAAGCCCCGTCCAACCTGGCCTTAAAACCTCCAGGGATGGAGCATCCCAACTTCTCCGGGCAATCTGTTCCAGAATGAGTGGTACCTTTATCATCTTTGACCATGTTAGTGTTTATTGTGCCATTCATCTTGGGTTTGGCGACCAAAGCTCGGTTTTGTAGAACAGGGCTGCTGCTCAGGAGTCACAGCATCCCAAGGCACCATCTAATTTGGGGGGACCTCCACTGGCTCTTCCACACCAATGCAATAGGATGCTCTTGGCTGCCTTTCACCGCTTGTGTTGCCTGATTCTCAACCTGGGAGAGCATCGGAGTTTTCAGATAACCTCCGCAAGACTTATCCGTAAGGGGTGTTTCTGGAAGACGGCGATTTGGTGGAAGGCCTGTGCTGATGGACCCCGACAAGCTCAAGTGGTTAGCGTGCCAACAGGGAGAGCCCCCTCCCTGCTTCCCTGTGGTCCAGCATGAGTACACGATGCTTTGATGGTGGATTTAAGCTCAATTAACTCCTTAAAAAAAAAAAAAAAAAATCAGAAGATGCAGTTAGTGCCTCTTCAGAGGATATTTCAGCCTCTGAGTTTTCTTTGGTGGTTGAAGTTGCCTTTGAAGGGGCCAAGTCTCTATCCCTGGTGGAAATGGGAGTTTTACTGCTAAGTCTGTCTTGCTTTCTTTAATTTTAAGCAGTGGATGTCATTAATATAATAATTTATTTAAACAGGGGCGTTACAGGAATTCAAACTCTCATGTACACATCGCAATGATCAGCGTGTAAGAAATAGGATTAAGGAGAGACAGCATTAGTGATACTGATGAAAGCTTTGGCATCCCTGAATGTATCACATTAGGTCACATTTTTAATGTTAATTATATGCAGCATTTGAAAGTCTTTTTCTTCTTAGGCTGACTTATATCATGGGGGTAGAGCTGGCTGTCAGTCTGAGTATTCCACCAAAAATAAAGTTTATCTTGTCCTGGGAATGCCCGCGTAATACTCTATATTCATGACTTAGTGTTATTACCACCGTTATTTTCTGCAGTAAAGACATAGCTCTATGTAGTTTACCTAATTTATGATATTAAAAAAAATGCCATTAATGATATTTGGAGTGTCTTAGAACAATTTAAAAATTCTTCAGCTGAAGGGGATATACATATTCAGAGAACGCGATGCAAATACAAAACCTGTGACAGCCTCTGAGGTCCTTCTATATTACGCTGTAGAATGAAGGTTCACCCAAATTTGTATATTCTTAGCAAACTGGAAATTACTGTGGCTACTGTGTTTCTGTCCAAAAAGGACATTAATTGCTAGACTGAAGTTCTAGCAATTCTCATTCTCCTTTGCTTTCCTTCCCCCCTTTCAGTCCAGGAGCTGACTTGTTTCATCGCGTGCGTTGCACAAATGCATCAGTCCATTAAACACTCGAAGACACACATTTAAATTAGATGTTCTTTATGTTGACATGCAAATTAAATGCACTCTGTTGATAGAACCTGTCCAGTACGCCAAGGATGTTTCTTTTAAACTCATACTACATTTTTCATCTCGAGGTGCTGCTGAAACTCATCTGTCCAATGAACCTGTTTTGATTAAAGAGAAGTTCAGCTTTATGATTTAGCAGTGAATTGTTTTTCCCCTTCTGGCATTCGTGACATTTCACCCATAGCTGGCAGAGACATGGCACAAATAGGTAGGTCAAGAATAATTCTGCCTCTGAAGGCCCTAATCTGCTGCGCTGGATTTCGGCATCCTTAGGCTTAAACTGGTGCCCCAACTCTGATCCTAAATTTTGTCTGCAAATGAGTTTAAAACTAAGCCTAATCTGGGATTGCGCACTGCTGCTGGAACTCGTATTTAGACTATGCTTTCTCTTTTTTCTTATTTTTAATTAACATGACACAAGCACAGAACTATTTCTTTTTGTAAGATAAAATAATCTAGTTAATTTTATTTTCCTACCACCGTTAAGGAAGGGTGTTAGGTTTGTGTTGAAAATTAATTGGTAAATGATACCTTGTGCCATTTTACCATCTCATGGCAGCTGCATAGCTCCGTGGGGAGCCAAAGCTACTCCTTGTAGTCGACGGCAAAGTTTGCCGAAGTTGGAATATGAAGATGATTAAATCAGAAGCACATTTTCATGCACAAACACTGGAAAAATACTTCACGAACAAATAGCCCTTTTGCATTTTAAAATTGCAATGTGTTCCTTTTGTTAATAGCTTCTTTCTTTATGAACTAGCTCAGCCTATGAAACCGAACAGCGTGTTAAAGATAATTTAGTCTGTTTTGTTCCATTCCATAGGTAACTCAATATCTTTTGCTAAAAATAGATCTCAGAAACATGAGAATTTGGGGTTTTCTGTTGTCTGCATGTGCTATGGCTCCCAAGTGACTGCAATCCGGGCGCGTACTGCATCACCATCCTAAAGGTTGCCGTGCCTGTCTGATTATTGGGGTTTTATGGCTGGATCATAAAGTACTGCCTATTTAAGACAGTAATTTCTTCGGTATATGATTTTGCATCTTTCCTAATGGATTCGCAAGGAAAAGGGAATAGAAATTTTGTTTAGAAACTGTTAGAGCTCAGGCAAGCGCATCACAGTTTGTAGGTGTAGGCAACGCTCTTATTTCAGCCGAAGACGAAATGATGTGAAACTCTCCTAGGAGCTTGAGCGTACCTGGGGTGGGGATAAATAACCTTCCGTCATGAGTTGCAGCTTAGGGACAGTCCGAGGAGAAGCCCAGCATTGTGGTAGCAAGTGGTCGAATCCGTGATGGAGCGGCTGTTGGGTGTGCTTACAGCTCCGGCATCCCGTATACAGTGGGGATGTAGCGTGGCGGTGTTTGATCTCTGTATCATAGATGCAGAAGACTATCATGAGCTTCCCAGGACTATCTTCATTTATTTAAATAAATAAATACATAAATAAATAAATAAACGAAACCAACATCATCAAAAAAAAACAACCCAACATCATCCAAAAAAACAACCCTGAAAGATAGGGGAAGGCTGTTCTTGGATATTCAAGGTGGATAAAGTGTGTTGAGCTAACGTAAAGTTGGGCACTGTTAAAGTTTTTTTTTAGCAATGATGTGTGTTGTCAGAGTAATCAGGGACATCTGTTTTTCTCACGCTCTGATTACAATTGTCTAGTCTACAATTGGGACCTTCTGTTGTTACAGATACGCAGGAATTTACTGGTTCCCTTAACAGATTTTTGGTTTTAACAATTGAATTTTATCTCGTTGACAAGCTGGAATAGTTACTGGGTGATGATATCTGACACCAAAGTTATTTCTGAGTCTTAACGTAGCAGAAAGCCAATAGCAATATATAATAATGCTGTCGTCAGACATTGTATCTGTCTAGCACCTGAACTTCCAGCGACAGAGAGAAGAATATGCCCAAATATTGGTTCTGCCCCTTTGGCAATATGATGACCCAAAATGGTGAAAGTGTTGCCGAGATGGATGGCAGAAGGAGATGCCCATCTTCCCTTCCTGCTTCATTCGGCGTCATCCAGTGCGCTTGTTCTGTCGCCCAAATCCTTCTGTGGCACATCCACAGATGTTAATTGTTTCCATAGAGGTGGGATATAAAAATGGTTTTAACCGTAGAAGCTTCTTCCGTGAAAGGTTCAATCATATGGAATGCTATCAGCCAACAAAGTGCAATCTGGTCTTGATGGTCCACATCCCATTTCTCTGTTAAAAGTCAGTATCCCCTCACCAGGGTCGAGATTTCACTGTGAAATTTTTGGCTTCGAAAAGTGGTAGGATTGTAATAATAAAATACAGTGAAAAACTATATAGCAATTAGATTATACATAAAGTATAAAATCTATGATCAAAGTAAGTAATAGTATAGGTTGAATATAAAAGACTCGGCGGGTATTTTCTTTTTGTCACTGAACGTTTGAGTAATGGATACCCCATTGTAAAATGCACGTGAGGCCCAGCAAATATTTATCCTGCTGCATCTTACTTTGTGTTCTTTCTTCTATTCCCCAGCTTTAATAATATATATATTTAATAATATAAACATACTGATGACGTGGAGTATTTAACATGGCATCTTGTTAGTGAAATAATATTTGACTTTGCAGTAGCTACTTTTAAACGTACGTTACGTTATGTAGTAGGTACTTTTAAAAGTATCTCTACAGGATCTCAGAGCGTGGGAGAAAGGGCACTGCGCTCAACAGACATACCTCGTCCAAGTCTCATTTGCTTCTCTGCTTTTTGAAAGATAGAGGCTGTTTTTAGACTGAATATTTTGGCTCTGTGCTGCAAGGGGTGGTCTTGCTGGTAAATGCAAAACAATTGTGTATCTTGTCATCTTTAAGCATCAAGGAGTGGCCCAACTGCTGAAGATTATTAGAGGAATAAAAAAAAAACAACAAAACAAAACCCAACAGCAAACTCTACTCTCGGTAGTTTATTGCATATATTGCATATATATATTGCATTTTTACAATATAGCCATCCAAACCCCCCTGCTGGCAGCCCCCTGCAATAAGTACGTTAACAGAAATAGGCTCCAGTGAAAGTTTGGCAGGTCCAAATGGAAGTGCCCCAATCCAAACAAGTTGACAGTCTCCTTTAGTATTTCGGAGGATGCTGTAATACTCCGGGTTTTTTTTCACTATTGGCACATCGGCTTGTAATTGGTGTGATCACAGCATTCAGCCAGTCCATTGGTGAAAGAGCAGCAAGAAACGACGACTAAAATAGCGACATATTTTGTCTTTGACTCAGATTAGCAATGCCAGAAAACCTCTTTGCGGTCCTGTGGAGCATCTGGGAAGGACGCAGAGAGGTTTTCTGCCTTGGTCACCTCTGCAGAGCCCTCTTCTCTTATTGCCATGGCTAATCCAGACTATTCATACTTTTTTTTTTTTTTTTCTTCATCAAAATTGAGTGTTTTGAGTTGTGAGGGGCGTTGCGAGTGTCTCACGAAGACGTGTGAGTGGATGTTAAAAAAGGAGGATGAAGGCAGAGAAATGGAAAGCTCTGTGGAAAATACGGCATTTCTATTTTTCTGTATAAGCTGATGGCCTCTGAGCTGAGACTTACAATTTAGGAACAATGTCTTGAGTTTGTGATAGATTGTGCTGTGAAAATGTCAGCCCGGTGGTCTCTCAAAAAAAGCCGAATTGAGCGCTAAGAGGGAAACAGAGATTTAAAAAGAAAAGAAAGAACAGAGGTCTTTTTGCCCCTGTGTAAACGCATGACTTGCCTGCATCTTGAATACAGCGTGCACTTCTGGTTCCCCGTCTTCAAAAATATCTAGTTGAACTGGAGAAGGCGGGAATAAGCGTGAAAAGGGTAACGAAGGCATTTAACACCTTCCATACAGTAAAATACCAAATAAGCTTACTGCTCTTTCATCTAAAAAACACAGCTGAGCATTTGTGAGTGAGGTCTGTAAGATCACGAGTCACATGAAGACCCGAGGACAGATCAGTTGTCCGCTGCTTCTTCCGGTACAGGAATTTGGGAGATGCGATTGAAGCTACTAGGAGGCTGCAGGTTCAGAGAACTGACAGCGTGGGAGGAGATGGACTGGAGAAACAGAAAGATCAGTTTTGTTTTCAGGTGTCAGAAAACAACCTAAACTGAATCGACTCTTGAAGCCCCTGAAATATTTGAGCCTCATTCTGCTTGGATTTGGACTGGGCTGCAGAAAAGAGATTGGACTGCCTCTACCAGTTAACTAAATAAAAACTGAATTTTGTCTGGTTTTAGACCTAGTTGCTGGTTTTGGTGCTTTGCCCAAACTGTGGCATTGAGGAATAATGTCCTACGAGAGCCTGCAGGCTACTGTGGTTGTCTTCTCCCTTGCTCTGTGCCTACTGCTGTTGTAAGGGCTTGCCAAATGCGAGTCTTTGTCTTTCTGTCCCCGTATCAATGGCCTTTGGGAGGAATCAGCTGTGGTACAGCAGCTGGCACGGGCTAGAGTTTAACTGGTGGCTTATGGGTGTCGATACAGACAGGAACAGAGAAATTCTTCTTAATTGGGATAACACCTCACAGGTGCGCGCACATGTATGTGGCAGAAATCATGTTTTAAAGCACCTATGTGAATATTAAGGATTGGAAGAGCAATTGAAAAGCGTAAAGGTAATTGCATGGGTTGCACGTTCCCAATGTATCGCGCTGTCCTTCCTCTGCTCAGCCTTTTTGCTTGCCCTCCGTTTACCAGATGGCGCGCGCGATGACCTGAAGAGTGCCTCGCTGTCCGAAGCTGCGAGAGGCCACGACTCTGCTTTGGGACAGAGATTTGTAACTTCTGCTTTGCTGTGCTTCTGCACCTAGTTTAAAAAAACAAACAAACAAACAAACAAAAAAAAAAAACGTAGTTTGAAAGAGTTTAATACGCCTCCGAGATGTCTAATGAACCAGGTGTTAGCTGGAAATAAAGTAAAATTAAAGAAATGGAGGAAAAAGAGCTACTCCACTCTGGTGAGACCCCACCTGGAGTACTGTGTCCAGCTCTGGAGCCCCCAACATCAGAAGGACATGGACCTGTTGGAGCAGGGCCAGAGGAGGGCCATGAAGTCGCTGCAAGGACTGGAGCCCCTCTGCTGGGAGGAGAGGCTGAGAGAGTTGGGGGTGTTCAGCCTGGAGAAGAGAAGGCTCTGGGGAGACCTTATTGTGGCCTTCCACTACCTAACAGGGGTACAGGAGAGCTGGGGAAGGACTTTCTCCAAGGGCATGTAGTGATAGGATGAGGGGGAATGGCTTCAAACTGGAAGAGAAGCAATTTAGATGAGATATTAGCAAGAAATTCTTGACTGTGAGGGTGGTGAGCCCCTGGCGCAGGTTGCCCAGAGAAGCTGTGGCTGCCGCATCCCTGGAGGTGTTCAAGGCCAGGTTGGACGGGGCTGGGAGCAACCTGGGCTGGTGGGAGGTGTCCCTGCCCACGGTGAGGGGTGGAACTGGATGTACTTCAAGTTCCCTTCCAACCTAAACCATTCTATGAAAGATACTGTAAGACTTGAAACATGCTTATTTCAATCATACTCCTTCATGTGCTGGCATGCACCAAAAATGGTGAGGCTTTTCCTCGCAATAGATTGGAGTCCTGTGTTCATGGTTGTGGCTGTAGAGGAACTGTGCTTCTGCTTCTTCCTGTTGCATATTCTTTCTGAGGCTTTGTATAGTGTAAAGGCCTGGTATTTTGATAAAATGCATTTTATAGCCAAATACTTAACTTCTTTGCTTCCCGTTGATGAGTCTAATCTTGGGAGAGGAGTAATCGAGTTTAGATAAGAGCAACCCTGTAAGAACGGCTTTTGAACGTCCAAACGATCATCTGCAGTCGCGGCAATTTTCTAAAAGGATTCCAATAAAAGTCGTGTTAAATAAAGCTACTCACAGCTGTGGAATACGGAGCTGCAGGCAGGTCGATGCTGAACTGCTGCAGAAGCGGGTGTGATTGCTCGGGAGCGGCAGAACTGCTGGTGTTCACTGCGATTTGAGGCTGTCAACGCCGCAAACGGCGGCACTGCTGCTTAGATGACAGCGGTTGAGTTCAAACAAAGTGTTGTAACTTTAGAACTCTTCCAAAACATTGATATGACGAGTTGGTTCATAGCAAGGCACCAGTTTCACGCTACGTATGGTTTAGCAAGGCTGCTACTAAGAAACTCTTCCACCTCCTTCATCGTGTCCGAGAACTTCTTTGCAGTAGGTCTTTGCCTGTCTAAGAGCTTACTGCCACCACTCCCAAAGAGGCGGTGAAATAATGGGAACGTTACTCCTTCATCAGCTGCATCTCGTAGAAAAGACTAGAGCTATTTGCAGTACCAGTCGGTATATATTTATATAAAGCAGAGTTGGCCAGAGGTGCCTGATTTCTTCCTCGGGGAAGATTTACGTGTGTCGCTGATCCAATGTGCTGAGTCTGAATGAGGGTGTTTGGGTTGGTGCTGCTCATTGTTTTGATTAGCACAAGACAGAATGCGCACATGGAAACTAAAGAAGTGTTTCCTGATGAGAGAGCGCAATCAAGTTGAGGTTATGGGCATGGGTCAGCTGCACGTATTTCTTTCTGACCTGAAAATAAATATAAAAGGCTCAGGTGATAGTTTCCGGGTGACTGGAAGAGCATTGGGATTTAGGGCATCCAAGTAAGGAGGAGGACAGAGTGGGTCATGCTGCTTTCTCAAATCTCGTCCGTGGTATACATGTAGTCCCTTCTGGCCGCCTGCTCTTTTAATTGCATCTCACTTTATAGGAAAATGGGATTTGTGGTTATCTGGTGACACAAACCACATGTAAATGTGGTCTTCTCCCTGGCGACAAGTGATAGGACAAGAGGAAATGGGTTCAAGTTATGTCAGGGCAGGTTTAGATTGGATATTAGGAAGCATTTTTTCACTGAAAGGCTTATTAAACATTGGAATAAGCTGCCCAGAGAGGTGGTGGATTCTCCATCCCTGGAGGTGTTTAAGAAAAGGGTAGATGAGGTGCTTAGGGACATGGTTTAGGAGTGGTGGTGTTTTTATCAGGGTAGGTTAATGGTTGGACTTGATGATCTTAAAGGTCCCTTCCAACCTCACTGATTCTATGATTCTATGATTCTAAATGCACGCTCTAGAAAGAATGTTGAACGTCTGAAGTGTGCGGCTGATGGTGCCTCCTCTGCAAACCCAATTTCTGTTAGGGGATTAGTGGAAAGCGTGAACATTCCCGTTTTTGAAGGTGTCGTGGTAAGGCGTTAGCTGCTTTTCTCAAAGAACTTTGGGGTAAGTTATCCTGAAAGGGCAATGTCTTCATGATAAAAACAAAACCACCTACACTGTTCAGCACTTCCTTTATTGCTTGTCCACGAGGTGGGCAATGATAATTTAATTTGACAGAATTACCTGTCCTCCGTGGCACAGGGTTGCATATGTATTAATTTTAGTGCAGGGGAGGATTGCGTGAATACGTCCCAAATGAAATTATTTCTCCCCCGTGACACTGATTTTTCCAAACCTGGATATTTTGTGCCATTGAAGCCCCAATGACAAAGACAGCAGTAACTCAATCTGGGAGCTGTAGCTGATCCTACACAGGAAAAATAGTGTTTCCAAACAGACTGTGAGGGAAGAGGGGAAAGGCATCAGCGTGCAACGAGTGTCTGTAGAGCTTTGTACTGGAAAATACAAAAGAGCAGCCATTCCTATACATTTTCCTGCCATTTATTCTTGTGCTGCTCACAAAACTCAAGTTGCATTTGAGTTTGTATGGGTTCTTATCTGATCCTTTATCTCGCTTATGTACCAGGTTTTTCTCTTAGGTATTTTATCACGTAAAACCCTTTGAAAACCCTTCGGTACTGGGGCCTGTACCGTTCGACATCTTTGTCAGCGACATGGACAGTGGGGTCGAGTGCACCCTCAGCAAGTTTGCCAATGACACCAAGCTCTTCGGTGAGGTAGACACGCTGGAGGGGAGGGATGCCATCCGGAGGGACCTGGACAGGCTGGAGAGGTGGGCCTGAGCCAACCTCATGCAGTTCAACAAGGCCAAGTGCAAGGTTCTACACCTGGGTTGGGGCAATCCCAAGCACAAATACAGGCTCGGCGGGGAATGGCTGGAGAGCAGCCCTGAGGAGAAGGACCTGGGTCAGCAGGATTGACGAGAAGCTCAACATGAGCCAGCAGTGTGCGATCGCAGCCCAGAAGGCCAACCGTATCCTGGGCTGCATCAGAAGAAGTGTGACCAGCAGGTCAAAGGAGGTGATTCTGCCCCTCTACTCCACTCTCGTGAGACCCCACCTGGAGTACTGCATCCAGCTCTGGAGTCCCCAACATAAGAAGGACATGGACCTGCTGGAGCGTGTCCAGAGGAGAGCCATGAGGATGATGGGAGGGCTGGAGCCCCTCTGCTGGGAGGAGAGGCTGAGAGAATTGGGGCTGTTCAGGCTGCAGCATAGAAGGCTCCGGGGGGATCTTATTGCAGCCTTCCAGTCCCTAAAGGGGCTCCGGGAAAGCTGGTGAAGGACTTTTTACTTGGGCATGTAGTGATAGGACGAGGGGGAATGGCTTTAAACTGGAAGAGGACAGGTTCAGAGTGAACTTTAGGAAGAAGTTTTTCCCTTTGAGGGTGGTGAGGCCCCGGAAGAGGTTGCCCTGAGAGGTTGTTGAGGCCCCATCCCTGGAGGTGTTCAAGGCCAGGCTGGAGGTGGCCTTGGGCAACCTGGTCTGGTGGGAGGTGTCCCTGCCTATGGCAGGGGGGTTGGAACTGGATGATCTTCAAGGTCCTTTCCAACCTAAACCATTCTATGATTCTATGAAGCTCTGCTGTTTTCTAATCTCGTGCTAGTGTGTGAGCTGTCTAAATCACTGTCACATAGTTGTTTTCACTGGTTCGCTTACATTTTAGTTTTCTCGCTTTTTTTCCTGTAGGGTTTTAGTTTTCTAACAGTCATTTCACAAGAATCACATGGAAAAACCTTTTTGTAAGGTAATTTATCCCTTCTTTTTGAAATAAGAACCAAAGGTCCTTTCCGTGTTGATGTTTTCAGCCCTGCCATTGATGGCATGCTTCTCCGGCAGCCCCGCTTATCAACAAGAGGCCTCTTTGGATTAAGGAATGTGATGTTAATCAGCGCCATGCCACTCAAGTCTGCTGATGCCAGGACCATGATGATGCTCGGGGACAGGGAAGGACGAGAGCACGGCAGTGCTGCTGCTGGCGTCCATCAGCTCCTGGCTATGGGGAGTTTGATGATGTTCTGAGCCACAAGAGGTTCAGCATTTAACACCGGTGTTCTCTTCTAATTTTTATTTTAGGCACCGTGCAGGTTTGGCTCCTGTGGCAGTGAAGTCTTCATCCTTTTCTTTTCTATGTTCAGTTTAATATCTACCACCTCTTTCCAGCCTTTTTCTGAGCACATCGGAAGTAGGCTGTATCTCACTTCCAGCCTCCAGCAGTCCTGGAGCAGGTCCATCATATATGGCCAAGATACCCCTGGTCCTCCTCCCCTTCCCTTTTCTGCGCTCCTTCATGCTATGTGTTACTCTCCTTGCAGCCTGGGGGTCAGGGCTGCCTGGGGGGTTGAAGATGGGGACCCACAGCGGGTTTTTACAGAGTCACAGCAGGATTTGGTTCTTGTTGAATTAAAGGGCAAAGCAATTTGGCAGAAAATGAACCCCCTTGCGTTCCAGCCTGTATCAGAGGGGCTGGGGGCAGCGAGGCTGAGATTCTGAGGGATGCCCAATGCAGTGTTAAAAGTCCGGTTGCGTTCAATATGTATATTGAACTATCACAATTACGGATGCACTGATAACACCATACACAATTCGATCTAGCGGCGTTCCATGAACTAGCGTGGCCACACTTAAGGATTTGGGTTGCGTTCACTATGAACTCTCACGGCTCGATTGGTGAAAAGTGCAGTTTATTCAAGCAACAGATGCACAGGTCCTTTTGGATTGCCGGTGAGAGTTACTGTCTGCAAAGCACATGCAATTACTGAGGGTGTCAGTCATACAGCCTGGCTACAAATGCACCAAGTCATAAAACAACTCTATAGAGATTTCGAAGTTTCCCGGGGAAGCACTTGGTATGGCCAAGTGTTCGAATCTTACCCACAAGTGTCCTTCTGGGGGGGGAGGAGAGGCTCAGCCCCTCGACTGATCCCAGAAGTCAGAGATAGTCAGCGCTGGTATTTCCCTGATCGTGTTGGTATCTTCCCTGCCATCCCTCCTCTCTTAAGCTATTTTTAGACTATTTTTTACCTTTCAGGTGGAGCTTGAGGGACTCTAGTCATACATACTTTTGTTATGATTGGTGTAAAATTCTCTCGTTTCCCTTTTAAGGGTATAGACTATGAAAAAATCAGAGCGCAGACTCCGCGAGGAGTGGTTGCACCTTGGAGGCGGGTAGCTTTTGGGATGGAGCTGTGTTTTGGTATTATAGTGACGTTATAATGAACAAAGTTCACCCAAAGGATAGCATTTTGTCAAAAACTGACAGATCATTGGCTCAGGGTAACAATTAGGTAGCTTATCAGTTCCATAAGACCTTCAAGAGTTCCATTGGACCTTCAAGTTCCCATTTTATCACAGAGTTTGGCTGCGGTGTCTCCACTCCACTCCATCCTCCACACTGTTTCTCTTAGAGATAGCACACCGGACTCCCCCAATGTCGTTAACATCTAAGGTTGCCTGGGGAGCCTTTGTGAAATGTAGCCTTTGCACACCGGCTGCACTCTGTCCCTGAAAGTTTCACCGATGCTGTACTTTTCTTCAAAATGTGAATATAATTTAAATTTCTAAGTCACCTCCAGCAATTATCCCACAGTTCTTCGTTTCTTTTTCCTGATAACTTTGTCTTTTTGATCCAGGGCTGAACACTGAGCTGGTAATTTAAAGGCCCGTTGCACGGTGACTTCTGCACAGCCATAACACCTTGTCTAGATGTTGGTAAGCTCAGCTTTCCCCTTGTGTGTTATTTTGCATCCGTCGGCACTGAATCCAAGCCCAGTCTGGGTTATTAACCAGTATCTATCAGCAGCTCCTCTTCAGCTTTTACCTCCAAGAATTTTTACGTGATTGATCATCAAACTTTATCCCATTTCCTTTGCTCTCCCCTTCTTTTCAGAGAAGGTTTTCTCAACCTTCTTCTTCAGAGCGTGTCGGACAGCACAAATCCCGCTGCGCATCCCCGGATTCTTGTTGCGCGCTTTGTACCTTTTAACCCTACTGCAGAAGAGGATATTCCCTTTTTTACCCTGCGACAGCTGAGTTTCTGTACGGGCCTTTATTAAGGGGCTGTGTCAAAAACTTACTTGAATTATGCATTACAGTGAGGTCAACCGCGTCCACGTGTGAAGCTTAAGGAACCGAGGGATTGACACCCCCTTCAGACACTCAGGAAGAGTTGTATTGAGTCCTCGTGTGTATTCATACTTACACTGTGTGGTAATTTTTACTGATGTGTCTGATACTTAAAAGTCAGACTGAGCAGTGTGCAGTTTTCTTCAAGCCTCCGGGAGTCGTTTAAGAAGCTGCGTCGCATTTACCACCCTTTTTTTTTCCTTTATTGCAAAGGCTGATCTAAGCTACACGCTGAAATTATTAGGCCAACAGCCTCAATAACGCATGTTTATATACGCTAAAGGTGGCATGAGTTGTCTAGGCAATTTCTTACCTTATTTCATAGAATGGTTGAGGTTGGAAGGACCTTGAAGACCATCGAGTTCCAACCCCCCTGCCCTGGGCAGGGACACCCATCCCACCAGCCCAGGTTGCTCCAAGCCCCGTCCAACCTGGCCTTGAACACCTCCAGGGATGCGGCAGCCACAGCTTCTCTGGGCAACCTGCGCCAGGGACTCACCACCCTCACAGTCAAGAATTTCTTCTAAGTATTTCATCTAAATCTCCTCTCTTCCAGTCTGAAGCCATTCCCCCTGGTCCTATCACTACATGCCCTTGGAGAAAGTCCTTCCCCAGCTCTCCTGTACCCCCATTAGGTAGTGGAAGGCCACAATAAGGTCTCCCCAGAGCCTTCTCTTCTCCAGGCTGAACAACCCCAACTTTCTCAGCCTGTGCTCCAGCCCTCGCAGCATCTTCGTGATCTCCTCTGGACTTGGTCTAACAACCATGTCCTTCTGATGCTGGGGGCTCCAGAGCTGGACACAGTACTCCAGGTGGGGTCTCCCCAGAGCAGAGTAGAGGGGCAGAATCACCTCCCTGATGTGGAGTGCTGGTGGATTGCTGGAAACATTTTCTGATGACCGTTTGGGTTCTTTTTGCGTGTCTCCTGTTCCCAGCAAGAGAGCCAGGGAGCTCCCGTAGCTCCTCTCAGTTGAGCTGTGGGGTCCAGTCCTGATTCCGCTTTTCTGCTCTGACTTCATCTCTTTTCAGTGCTTGTTTAAGAACTTGGCATTGTGGGTCCTTCAGGTTCTCCAGAAAGCTTCCTGCTTCTAACGTGCTTGGAAGAGGCTTTACTAGCAACCTTCTGCCAGATGCTTCTCAAAATCTCTGTTGGATTTGCATTTCTCTTGCTGATCTATGCTCATCTCTGTTTTTTACTCATCCAGATGCAGAGATTTATTTTTTTTCACTTCTCATACCTTGCTGCACTTTGCTATTCAACCGTTACAGCTTTTTACTGCTTTATTTAAAGCATTTTGGGGGTTAGCCAGTATATATTGACTTCAAAACTTTCATGGATGCAACAAGACAATTTTTATGCCAGTACTAATTTTTCTTTTCCCTTTTGGCTGCTCCCTTTCATTTCCTTTTAACGAGTTTCCTCATTTCTGTGTTATTTTCTCTTTTCAGGCTAGCCGGGTGGTAGCAGTAGTTTTGATTTTTTCCCTTTCGTGGCGATGCTAAATACAAGTGTATCCAGTGACCTGTTATCAGAAACCTTTGAAAGTAGACTTTTTGCGGTGGTCTTAGAATTGTTTTTCAACCAGGACCTCTTTAAGGAGAAGACTTCAGTCTTATTGAGACAGTTTTGGTATTCACATGGTCAAAGAAGGATAACCGAGATTGTCCAGTAATTCTGAATTTGAAATTTCACAGGTATTTTATACTGTGTTGCAAAGTCCTTTCCAGCAAGTTTCTGAGATGCTGAGTATTTTCAGCTTTAAAAAAGACGTTGCAATTCATGTGTCTTAATTTACAGATTTCCAAGCACTTCTGTAGAAACCGTCTGCAGTCAAGTCCTATGTCTGCGCCCCGGTTTTGCGTGGTTTGTTGAAATACAGCTTTCTTTAATTGGCTCTTGCATACTTGGCTCTTGCTACTGTCCTATCTTTTTTTAGGCTATTAATTTTTTAAGCCCCTCATGCCAAGGGAACGCGTAGTTCTGAAATGGATGTTTTCCCATTCCTGTAAGCTCTCCTTGTTCTTTGTTGTTGAAAACTTTCCAATGAAATCTTAATTTTTTGGGGCGTCAGTGACGGATGGTCACTGTTTTTGACAGGGGACCTGATTTGGGGTGAGACACAGAGAGAGATGGATGGCGTATGAGCGCAGGCGCAGTCTGTCTTCTCAAGGGTTACTTCTTATAGCTTTTGATCAGCGTAATTGCAGAAATTTGGCAAGCTGCGAGGCTCGGGGAGAAGAACATTTGGGTTTTTTTTCTTGGCGTAGGAATGACCGAAGGCGCGTTGGGTGTACCTTGCGGTTGTCTGCATTGCTCCTTGTCAGTCAAATAATGCCTTAAGCCATGTTTTCAGAAGGAAGAGAAAGTGGGGAAAAACAATTCAAGGTCCAAACTAAAAGCAACTACTCGAGACTCCCAGACCTCAGTGAAGGAACTGTAGCTGCCTTGGCCTCTTTTCTATTAAAGCCCTCTTAAAATAAGCCGGTTGTGAATCCCCATTTGAATACGTATTGAAGAACCATGTTTAATAAGCCTGCAAGCTCATCTCTGACGAACCCGAAAGTACACACTTTGCAAAGATTCCAAGTGATAAAAATAAACATTAAGGATTAAATTCTCCCCGGACAAAATCGCCGAGGCCAGTAATGTACCTTATTCCGTCGACAAAAGCGTGGTAAGGAATAACTATGGAAAAACCAGTCGGCGTTGCAGTTATTGCTGCGGCTCTCG
The DNA here is from genome assembly GCF_965231255.1 of Vanellus vanellus. Lineage (NCBI taxonomy): Eukaryota > Metazoa > Chordata > Aves > Charadriiformes > Charadriidae > Vanellus > Vanellus vanellus. The sequence goes on along the minus strand of NC_138912.1, from coordinate 40,597,523 downwards.
CTGTGTCTCATCTCAATCTGATTTCTTTCTTCATTTCAGAGCTTGCAGATTGGTAGAAAACAATTTCTTTCTCATTAAAAGGCCTAATTCAGTCAATTCTCGGCGCTTTTGATAGCGGGATCTGGCCCACAGGCCAAATGAATGGAATACGTGGAATCACGGGGAGCTGTAAGCACATAAATAACGCTGCTGAAACCGAGTTATTTGCTCTCTTAATGTATATATGCATGTAGGGGCTGCTTTGGATCCTGTCCAGCGCGCTCTGCATCTTGCAGAAATGAAATCTTAGCTTGTAAATACATCGCAGTTCCCCGAATCAGAAGAAATACGTGCCGCAAAGATATTTGAAACACAGCTGTTAAAGGCGGTTAAATGTATAACAGTCGGTATCATTTCATGTTAATATAAAGAAAATAAAAAGTAGGATAACAAATTGCAGGGTACAGGCAGGAAGGAATTACTGCTTCAGTGAGGTTTGGCAGTTTGTTGGAGCACTTAGAGGAGGTGTGATGCCCTCTCTCCGGTTAATAATAAGTTCAAGCTCCCGTTTATCGTGGGGGAAATAGATACCTGGAAGCACTCCAGCCTGCTTGGCTGTATAGGCTGAACTGCTTGAGTTGTCGGAAGCGAGCCGTGAAATGCCCTCCCTCTGGATCAGGAGAGCAGCTGCTTCTTTAGCATTTACCTCCTCCCTCTTTCGTCTTTCATCTCGAAATTTGGGCGGGTGCTGCTGCGTGCTGAGGCTCACGGGCTCATCTGCCTCCCGTCTGTCCTTACTCTACCTGTCCCAAGTTTAAGTTGTCCTAAGGGTTTTTTAAATCTGGTTTTCCCTCTGATGGCCGCCTTCTCTTTTGCCTTTATTCCATCGCACTCTCTCCTTACCAACTGCAAACAACCAAGTCCAGCTTCAATTCCTGCCTTATCCCTCTCTGCTTGTTAGCACGCTCTTTTGTGTCTTCCCCACCCCCTCCCCCCAAAGGCTGAGCTCACTTCTGGCTCTCAAAAGTGGGGAAAAAAAAAGAAATCCTGAAGAGCAGCCATGACATTTAGTTAGCTGCGAAGTAGCTGAGCAAACTTTCCAGGGTAGGCGGTATTCACTGAGTTTTAACCTCAATTACTGCTTGCCTTTGGGATGCAAGGTCGAGCGGTGTGTGAATTACGCAAAATCACTGCTGGCTGGGGACTGGAGAAATTTAAAAATAATTACTAAATGTTATCATAGTAAGAAAAAAAGGCTCTTTAATATTCAGTTTCAAACGCGATCTCCGATCACTAAAGGGCTTCGGTACAGCTACGGCAGCTCGTTTTAAGTTAGCAGCATTTTTCATCGAAGTCAAAATGATCTGTAATGACGGAACGATGCTTCTGCATATCAGCAAGGGGGTTTTATTTGATGGATGTATTAATCAACAGCCATTGTAGCTTTAAGCCCCATAACAACTTCAGTAAATGCAATAGAAACTTTTTTTTTTATTATTTTTCCAAACTGTCCCTTGCAGCGGGTATTGAAAACCCGCAAGTTTATCTAATGAAATACGCAGTGTTATTTTCTTCCTGTATTACGTAGTTAACGGCTTGGAAAATAGTTTCTTGTGAATCACATTAAACACACTGTCATCCAAAGAAAATGAACGTCTACCTCCGCCCAGCCAAAATGTTCTTGCCACCTAGCTCGGGGTGGTTAGAGGAGCAACATTTGGAGGCTCAGGACAAGCGTTAATAATTTTCTCGTATGCTGATGTGCTGAGTGAGAAATTGGGGGTGCTCTCCTCCAGGCAGGTTGCTGGGTCTCCCTGGGTTCCCGGTGTGCCGGCAGCACCTTTATTTCTTTATATCCCTCTTTCCTTCTCTAGAAAAATTCCTTTTATTTACCTTTTTTTTTGCTCTTTCTGCCAATAAGCAGCTCTACTTGAGCAGGCTTTATGCCCTTTGTGTTGCCGGTGGCTCTGTCCATCTCCAAGTCTTGTATGGAAGGGAGTCCCCTACTCGTCCCCACTCGCCATGTATTTCTTTGCTATGCAAAGCGGTTTTGGCACATCCCAATTAATTTTGGTTCGGTGGAGACCGACCCCCCAGAGCTTCCACCCACGGGTGATCCAGGCGTTGGTGCATCCAGACCTGCTCCTGTAACCCTACAAGGTCTTCCCACGTTGACTTACAAAGTGAGCACACCGAAAATGCTCTCAAGTGACGAGGTGCGCCCGCACCACCCCACAGCAGCTCTTGTTGTATCTGAAAGGTGCCCTCCTGTTTGCTTTCCGCTGCTCCTGCCTGCACATTTCTCCTCATGTGACATTCCTTCCCTTCCTTCGCTCGTCTTCTCCGCCTCCCATCCCCATCCTGAAAACACTCGTTTTTACTGTTATCCCTTTTTCCTACTGTTATTTCCTGCTTGTGCCATCATCTGCCCTTCAGCCCTTGGGTGGGCAGGTGAAGAGATTGTCCTCTGGGGGCAGCAAGGAGGGGATGGAGGTGACCTGGCTGTGGACCACGGAGTCTGGAGGGACCATCATGTAGTACTCACCTGTCTCACCATCAAGTTTTCAACTGTCTGACTTGAGCGTTTGAACCACACACCTCAGTGCTGAGCAGGAGGAGGGTTTCTCCCCAGAAAGGGAGGAGGGGATGGGATAGGTGCTGTCCTGTCACTTAGGGAGGGTGGGGAAGAAGGTTTCTCTCCGATCCCACGTTAAACACTACATGGAGAGGCCAACCATTGCTGTCTGGGCTTAGCAAAATACCAAGGCGGTAATGTTTTTGGAAGTTCTCGGGGTGCTTTAAGGCAATGTCATATTTTCTGCCTCCTACTTTCTCATCGCATGAATAACAAGACCTTGTTTTCAAAAGTCATAACGCTCAGTCCTGCCGTTTCAGAAGTGATATTTTAAAATTGCCCTTTTCTATTTCCCTGCCAACGCTCTTTGGTATCCGATGTTACTGCTGCTGTTTGACTTCTGCTTTATTCAGACTGTGGTTGTCTGTTGGTTTCCAAATACAGAAGCAAGAAAAGTCCTTTCCCAGAGATCGGGTCATTGCAGGAAGATGTGGACACCGAGACTGGAAAAACAGAGCAAACGGGCTAAATCACGACTACGTCAAACCTTACACTACATTAAGGCTACGTAGGAGCAGAAACATCATTAAATTCTATCTTGATGCGTGGCAAAGGGTGGGGAGGGACCGGTGGCGGGCAGGAGAAGCCTTTGACGGTTCCAGAGCTGGTTTACCCATCGCATGGATGGCAAAACCCCCTTCCCTTTGGAGCTGTACAGGCTATTTTTAATGATTTAATCTGTGGGCTTCTTTTTTGCTGTGATCAGCAGCACACCGCGGAAAGGGATAAAAGATTTACTGGAGGGGAAGCCGACTGCTAATGGCTTGCACGGTTATCTTCGTACAGCTGGACTTGAAGCTACCATCTCTTTTTGTTTGAGTGAGCAAGCAACGGTGCGAATTTTTGATGCCCTTCGACCTATTTGGATTTCAAGCCAGCCACCAAAGGGAAAAATCTTTGCGGCCTTGTTTCTGATCTCGCGACAGCATGTCACGCTCCCAGCGCCGCTTTGCCCGAGAGGAGAGCTGCCGGAGATGCCTCCTCCCCATCCCCGTGGTCTCAGGGGCAACTGGGCATGCTGGGGAGGCGTAGGGTAATCTCGGTGGGAATAAACAAATTTAAAAAGTCGTTAGACGAAGAAGGATGAGCAGCGGGACCCGATGGCAGTTATCTGCACGCTGACTGGGAAGTCTGGATATAATCCCCCAGAAAGACATTTTAAATCTGATTAATAGGTATCAGGTGCTGTCGGCTTGTTTTAGTAGGGGATGCTTTGGGTAATAAAAGTGTGGATACTTGGGGCTGGACTGTAATTCTTCCCAAAACTTTTTTTTTTTTTTTTTATTCTGAAGGAAAGGTGAGCCTGCCATCCCTGCCTTGGCTAGAATTACGTGTTTATCAAGGAGGCGATGATTTGTTGAATAGTTACGGCCCAAAATATTAACTCTGGTGCTGAGTAAAATGTGATATAGACTTCTGAATGCGATTGCTTGTTATATTTTAGCTTTGCCGTCAGAAGCGAAGCTGCGCTTGTACTACTCGTCCTCGTCGGCATTGCACCTATGTCAGTGTTTGCTGGTGAATTAACAGAGCTATTAAATGCTTACCAACATTTTAGGCTATGCAATGATGTGCGAGCCGAAAGAAAAAGCTTTAGCATCCCAGGATTTTCTCCCTACTCACAGCTTTTCCCGACGGTGCTTTGCCACCGGTACGGGTAAGGATGACCATCCCGGGTGCCCCGCGTTATCCAGGTGTCACCAGCAGCAGATCCTTACTGTAATGACGACGACCAGGGCGAGCGTATGTAATCGTTCCCCTGTAATTATATAATAATTAAAATTCAGGGGAATAAAAGCGTAGAGGCAGACTGAATTACTTGGCTTTGCATGTCTCAAAGCGCAGTCCCTTCTCGGGGAGAGAAGAAGGGTTCTCAACGCAGCCCTTGTTGAGCGTTGTATTGGTCTGTGGCTATGGAGGTTATCGATTCACATTAGCCTGTAGTGTTGCTGTATTTCTTTTCCCTCACTGTTGTATTTCTTTTCCCCTAACCTCAGTGCTCTTCCCTGTGGCTCAGCGCTGAACAGCTTGAAGGTATCAAGAGTTAATGAGGGGGAGAAAGAAGCTGCAGCAACTGGAAGTGCAGAAAAGACGATGTAAAGAAAGAGTAGATGAGTATTGGGGTCACAGCTTAAACCTCAGATGGAGTGTTAGAACAGTATTATCTTGTGTAATTCGGTTACTTCTATACAGCACAATCAGTGCTTCTCAGTACCCTTTTTTATCTGTAAGCGTTATTTATATCACACCACGAGTGTCTGCCTTTGGGTCTTCTGCCCTTTTCCATGCAGGTATCTCAGATCCGTCTTGCTACCTCAAATACCTACGTCTCCTGTGGATGGGGGTCTCACTTGGCTTTTCAATTTGTTCAATAGATTAAGTTCTCCAAAACACAGCTTTTCCTGAGGGCAGAGACACATAGAGTGGATGTGGCAGGCAGAGACGTTAATCCAGCCCATACTCCGCACCCTACTCCGTGCTATTTAAGCACAGCTAAACCGTTAGGACGGATCTTTAATACCTGGTGCATAACACCACACCACCTCAGGGTTTATAGATGGCTTAGATTCTCCAAAAGCAATATTGAAAAGGGAAAAAAGGGGTGTTTTTTTCAGTGTCATAACAAAACTAGCTATTTTTCCACGCAGGTCTGAGACTTGCCGCATGGGGCTGGAGGAGAAACAGTTTGTAGGATGGGGTATCTCCAAACCGGGGAGGGTCACGGGGAAGAGCGTGCAGAGGTGGACACCCTGTCCACCAGCTTGGGCACTTAGAGGGGAACGGAAAGAATTATGGCTGGGATTACTTATATAAGCAGTGAGAGGCGATGGACCAGCAGGAAAGGAGGAGTCTAAGCCCGTCATCGGTGCACTCACAGCATCTGTAAGACACCCTCTAAAAAGCAAACGCAAAGTAATTAGATATAAGTGGTAGCTGATGGGATGAGTTTCTATAAAGTGCGCTTGCTGCAAATGGTTAATGCTCAAGAGAGAAAAATCTTGAGCTCTCATGTGACGGGGTTTGTGGAGACGCAGCAACTCAGGGTATTTTGACGGGGCAAAGCAAAAGCCTTTAATCCTCATTCCCCGAGACGGCAGGGAGCAGGTTGGGGATGGGTTATTTAACCATTGAGTTGGAAATGCTGCTGTTGGGAAATAAGGAAATAGTTAGCAAACTGCCTCTTTTTTGATCACAGAGAGAGATGCTTTTGTGTTGTTGGGGTTTCTAGTTGCTTAATATCTCATTGCTTAATATCTACGTAGTTGCTACATCTGGGTCGGGGCAATCCCAAGCACAAATCCAGGCTGGGCAGAGAATGGCAGGAGAGCAGCCCTGAGGAGAAGGACCTGGGCGTGCTGATTGACGAGAAGCTCAACATGAGTCATCAATGCACGTTCGCAGCCCAGAAAACCAACCGCATCGTGGGCTGCACCCCCAGCAGCGTGGCAAACAGGGCGAGGGAGGGGATTCTGCCCCTCTGCTGCGCTCTGGGGAGACCCCACCTGCAGTACTGCCTCCAGTTCTGGAGTCCCCAACATCAGAAGGACATGGACTTGTTGGAGCAGGTCCAGAGGAGGCCATGAAGATGATCCGGGGACTGGAGCCCCTCTGCTGTGAGGAGAGGCTGAGAGAGTGGGGTTGTTCAGCCTGGAGAAGAGAAGGCTCTGGGGAGACCTTATCGTGGCCTTCCACTACCTAAAGGGGCTACAGGAGAGCTGGGGAAGGACTTTTGACTAGGGCATGTAGGGATCGGATGAGGGGGAATGGCTTCAAACTGGAAGAGGGGAGATTTAGATTAAACATTAGGAAGAAATGTTTCCCTGTGCGGGTGGTGAGCCCCTGGCGCAGGTTGCCCTGAGAAGCTGTGGCTGCCCCATCCCTGGAGGTGTTCAAGGTCAGGTTGGACGGGGCTTGGAGCCACTTGGGCTGGTGGGAGGTGTCCCTGCCCATGGCAGGGGGTTGGAATTGGATGATCTTCAAGGTCCTTCCAACCTAAACCATTCTGTGATTCTATGATTAATGTTTCTAGTGCATCACCAAGATGCAGTTTAACCTTTCTGTATTTCTCAAAATACTGTTATTCGAGCTCAGACCTGGAAGTTTAGCAATACTTGCAGATAGCAGCAATGGAATCATTTTGTACTATGTTAAATTGCAGAATTATATGCAATATTTTGCTGAAAATTTGTTCCCTTGCACTGCATTCAGCTACATAACCTTCACTTCTGCTGCTGTACTTGGTGGCGTTTGTGCTGACTGAAGTTTATGTGACTACTGGTTAGAAACTCATATGAATAAATGGGGAAAAAATGGGGTTTTTTCCTACTAACAACATGACCGAGAGTAATGAAAGGTCTGGCATAAAATAACGTTTCAGGCTTATAGTGAAAAGAGAGAGACGGTCGAGGAGAAGGTGGCAATAAGAATTTCAATAGTCGGGTTCAAAACGTGTCACGTCTTTATCGTGAGAATGTTTTCCTTACAGCCTCTGAAAGATGGATAACTTGTCCCTCCGTCCCTTTTCCTCAGTGTCTTTTTCACAATGGAGCAAACATCCCAGCTGGAGAAGGGGAGCGCCTGCTCTGGAGCCTTGCGCCTCTCGGGAGCGGGTTGTGCTCTGCCTTTCTCTAGTTAGGAACATGCGAACGTCTCAGAGTTGTGATTATTTCCATTTTATAGTGCCCTACTAAGGCAATTGCTGCATAGGGGATTATAGGGCTCAGCCATCACTGATTTTACACTGGTCTAGTGGGAGGTGTCCCTGCCCGTGGCAGGGGATTGGACTAGATGATCTTTAAGATCCCTTCCAACCCAAACCATTCTATGATTCTATTCTAGGATTCCCTGAATAATTTATTCCGTCGCTTTGCTTAGTATTTCACAGTTCGGAAATTTATCCCTCATTTACTTGCGCGTCCTTTTGCTTGGCAGAATCAGATTGCTACTAATTCTGCTATTATAACTACTCTATCTCCTAACAGCATCATGTAGAAAATAAACTCTTTATGTTGCTTTCATGCAGACAGACGTGGTTTTGCTTTTCCTTTGTATTTCTATTTTTTGTTCCATCGTTTCAGGGTACATTTTAAGTTTGCGTATCAGAAGCCTCAGTGAGCGGCTACGAGCTTCAGTAGTGAAATAAATTCAAGACACGTACTTGAACTGGCTCGTACGTAAAAGAAGTAAAAGTATATGATGAAGCCCCTTCCATAAAAGCTACAAAGCAGCTCTAAAAACCAATGGTGTCATCCTCCTTTTGGAAACTCCGGAGCCGAGCGTACGGAGGTGCCGCTCTATGGATCCGGCGGTGTGATGCAGCCCAGGGGCGGCTGTGTTGGAAGGGAAGATCTGGGAAATGTGAGTCGGACCCTGGGGATCCCATTAGCTCCTACAGCAAACTCTGTCCACCAGAGCTTTAACGAGGTTTTATGCATACCAGGGCTGAGAAAGTTAGCACAGGGATATTTTGGTACTTAACTACATAAAGAAAAAAACCCAACCCACTCATCTGTTCTATACTATGTGCCGCTTTAATTAGGCTTTTCAATCAATAAAAAAAAAAAACGCCTTGCCAGAAAGGTGTCCCTGGTCAATTAGTTACACCTACTGAAGGCACGTATGGTGCTTTTCTCCTTCGTATTGTTGTTATCCATGAATTAAAGTGTCCCGCAGTGCAGAACTATAAGTGAGAGTGGCTGGCTGCGTAAATGGATTTCCACATGGCTTCCCGCTGGTCTATCTGGTTGAATAAGCTTTATGGGAAGTTGGCCGTAGGAGCTACTTTTACAGCTAAATAGTCGAGTAGCACCTAGAACTGTGGGGGGGGGGGGAAGGCAGTAAAATAATGGTTTGTTACTTCTTAGAAAGTATCATTGATTTTGCTAAATGTGAATAGCTCTTTAAAAAAAACTATCTCTTCCTTACAAAACCATTCTTGAGAACTCAGAGTGGAAAATAGATTTCGCGGACCTGTATGATATTGTCCTTCAGACAAAAAATGAGTCGATGAAGCTGAAACTCCTGCTCATTTTAGGTCTTTTAGTATCAAGATCTGTTGCAGAGCTCAGTGATAGACCCTGGAGCAAGGGTGGGGAAAAGGACTTCATTCCTTCGTGGCTTGCTGGAAAATTAAACATTTAAACCATCTTTTTCCCCTTTTTCCATGACTGCTGGAGGTTTGACGTTGAATTACAGACTGGACCGATGGGCCAAGGCCAATGGTATGAGGCTCAACAAGGCCAAGTGGCGGGTCCTGCACTTGGGTCACAACAACCCCATGGGCACTACAGGATTGGGGCAGAGTGGCTTGAAAGCTGCCCAGCAGAGAAGGACCTGGGGGTGTTGGTGGACAGCCGGCTGGGTATGAGCAGGCAGTGTGCCCAGGTGGCCAAGAAGGCCAATGGCATCCTGGCCTGTATCAGGGATAGTGTGGTGAGCCGGACTGGGGAAGTGATCATCCCCCTGTACTCGGCACTGGTGAGGCCCCACCTCGAGTACTGCGTTCAGTTTTGGGCCCCTCACTACAAGAAGGACATTGAGGTGTTGGAGCATGTCCAGAGAGGGGCTACAAAGCTGGTGAAGGGTCTGGAGGACAAACCTTATGAGGAACGACAGAGGGAACTGGGATTGTTTAGCCTGGAGAAGAGGAGGCTGAGGGGAGACCTTATCACCCTCTACAACTACCTGAAAGGAGGGTGTAGAGAGGTGGGGGCTGACCTCTTCTCCCTGGTGACAAGTGATAGGACGAGAGAAAATGGGTTCGAGTTATGTCAGGGGAGGTTAGATTGGATATTAGGAAACATTTTTTCACTGAAAGGCTTATTAAACATTGGAAGAGGCTGCCCAGGGAGGGGGTGGATTCACCATCCCTGGAGGTGTTTAAAAAAAGGGTAGATGTGGTACTTGGGAACATGGTTTAGAAGTGGTTTTTGTCAGGGTAGGTTAATGGTTGGAGTTGATGATCTTAAAGGTCCCTTCCAACCTCTGCAATTCTATGATTCTATGGCTTTGGGGAAGGAAGAAGATAACTTCCACCTGGCTTTAGGTGTCAGCGCTACCTTGGGTGATATTACAGCAATGAATGAAAGAGCCAATGCTTATTTTTGAGGTGCAGAAGTAGGCACGTATACCGGAGAATCGGTGAATTCCGGAGAGCTGAGGTCTTAGCAAAGCTTCCTTTCTGACACCTGCCTCTTCTTTTCCAGTGATATTAATGTATAGCGCTTTATAGCTTTCACAAGTGTTGTGAGGCGTAATATTTGCTTATTATGTGCTTCAGCTTTCTTTTTAGAAAAGGCATTACATGTGCGCTTCCTTTTATTGTTTTAACAAGCAGACAGTATCTGGCAGACCTGTATCCTTAAAGTGATATTTTCTCTTGAATAGAGAATAAGATCTCTTTTGTATTTTCTGGTCATTCCTAAAACACTCAGCGCCATTACAATTTTCAAGCATATGTCTCTTTAGGATACCGACACCTGGCTTTAATCATTCATTTAAACCTCTACCCGCTACGAATAATCAAATCGTTCTAACCTTATGCAGATCGTCTTGAAAATTAACCCCAAGTTCTGCCCTATAGGTTTGTGTTTTCGTGCTCGTTGGGTTTATTTTTTTACCAACTAGCCAAGCCGCTCTACTTCCCAAGATCATTTTTCAGGGTGAACACCCAAAACGTGTCTATTTTTCAAATGAGAAGTCTGAAAGAGGCTCTTTCAGCAGAAGGACCGTCAAAGGGCTGCTTGTCCAGCCTTGATGGCTTCAAGAAACGTAACAACTTGCAGGACGTATTTATACCGTCTTTACAGATTCTTCCATAAGGCTTTTGGCAGTGTTCCCCATCAGACCCTGGGAGCCACTGGTACTGCCGTCTGGGATTTTCCTCTGCTTTTAGGACCTTTTCTCTTTTTGCCCTAATACCACAAAGTCACGTGCAGTTCTTCTGGTCTGTTTTTGTTTGGTAGCAGCAGAACAATTCCTCCGTTCCCAAAATACAGATCCCTGGTGCTGCCCCACCTGTATTGCAGGAGACCAGTTTCTACACTGGGGAGTCTTTCTGAGATGCCTCATCTCTCTATTAGCATTTTTTCCATTGTTTTTATAATGGTCCCCCAAACTGCCTTCTTCATTTGTTAGCGCCCTTCCAAATTAGGGCAGTATTAAGGTACCTCCTTTAATTGGGTATATTCAATTTCCTTATTCTTGGGGCTCCTTCAGGCGATGAGCTAGAACTGATTTGTAGGTCTCTTTAAAATGTGAATATATTACTTTGCTCATTTCTCTTAGATACAAGGTTTCTTGGTACCGCTTCTATGCTCTTGGCATGCCGATGAGGTGATGCGTGCCAGGCTGACTCTCACACCTCCATGAGCGGTTTGGGTTGTTTTCTCCTTTTCCTTTCGCAAATAATTAGAGACTTCTTACTTCAAGCCCTCTTGTGTTCATGGCATTAAATTAGTTGTTTGAGCAACTAGACTGTAGGCTTCTGACCCGTGTTAGACCCTTGTTGGTTTTCCATTAATCTCACCTACCTCCCATCACCCTCCATCAAACTCCAAATAGTACTTGAAAGGATTTTTTGTGGCTTTCAAATTGTTCTGAATAGGTTCTTCCTGAACTGCTTTAAGGAACCGTTTCAGCTTTCATCTTTTATGTGGACGTGCAATACTGTAATGAATACAATTTCTTGAGCAGTTTGTGAGCTCTTGCTCGTACAAGGTAGGTTTAATTAAAACCCTAGGAAAACGTCTGTATCGTAGGAATGTAAGAGTAGAACTACATTCATACAGAAATGATGAATAAGAGATGACATAGTAAAGGTTATGTAAAATAGTTGGCTTAAAAAGAGCATATTAGGACATCTAATTAGCAGGTTTTGTAGTACAGATGATGTGGATGTTTTGAAATTCCAAGGAAAAAAAAAAAACTGATACAATTAAGACTTTCATAATGCTTAATTAATCCTTGTCACGACTTCCCATTAAGGCCAAGAAGTTCCGAGTCTTCAGAAGAGGACTGAGATATTTTTGGGAGGCAATAGGAAGATTGGGAATTATGTTCGATAGAAACAAATGACAATATATACCCTCAGCCAAACGCTATGGGCCTTCAGTTAATAAAAACACCTAAGCTGGGGTTATTCCTGAATAAGTCATTAGGAGAAACGTAGTTTTCTCTGAATCGTTGGGTGAAGGTGGTTGTTAGTGCCGAAGGTTGGATTACTCGGTTCGCTCTTCCAGCAAGAAAAGTCCTGGGATCTTACGGAGTGTTTAATCCAGATTACTGTACTTAGGACTGGCTGATAGATGTTGTCGGATCTGAAGAGTAAGGGTATTTTAGGTTGTAAGCCATATGATGGAGGAACAAGGATGAAATCCTCTCCATCGAAGTCAACAAGTGTTTGGCTTGAAGCTTTACAAGAGCCTTGGGGCTCGTGCGAATCAGCTAAACTCCCGTTGCCATTTCTTTATACATACTTCTTCCTCTCCTTCTGCGATAGGGGATTTTAACAGGGAGAATCCCCCACTGGCAGAAGCATCAAAGAGGCAGGACCTCCCTGGGGTAGACACGGGGGAAGCTTGGGGTAGGACCATCCACTCAGTCCCACAAATGAACGTTGGGGACAGCCAGCCCGTAGCACAAATGGGAAAGGTCCTTCAGACACCAAGCGCATCCCTTCCTTCGAAGAATAACAACAGCAGAACACGGGCAATGGGATGAATTGATCCTTTTTTAATTTTTATTTTAAATAGACCGTTTTATTGACTCTGTGGGAGTCAGCCCATATTCAGTGGGAGAAGGAATCAGCCCACATTCTCCCGAGTAACATACCAAAAACGCAGTAAAACCAATAATGAATTCTGTTAATTATAATCAAACATCAACAGTGTTATTCTCTTTACTGGTTTCTTACTAAAGATGAACAGAAAGAGTGGTCGTGATTTCCGCTGAGTCATTTCTACCGTACACCTGCGGGGTTTCGCTTTGTTTGCCCTGTTTTTTCCTGCGTGTCTTCGTTGCGAACGTTACTACCCCTAAAATTTGGGTCACTGACTTTTTAATACTAGAGGTGATTTGAATAAAAAGTGAAAAAGAGCAGGGCTTCTTAATAACCATTTCCATCGGTTTCTTTTCTTAGTCATACCTGATCTTATCCACGTATTTTTCATTCCTATGCAAAATGTATGCAGTTCCTTGAGTTGTCCAGGATCTTCATGGTGTATTATCGTCAAAGCTGAACTATCTGGAGAACTTCCATTGAGTCATGTCCCTCCGGCTTTGTTTCGTCCTCACATAACCTTGAATATATTATTAGTCCCCGCTGAGACCAGTGCTTAAACAGCAGTCAAAACCAGTTCTGTAAAAAGCAATACAATTCTGAGACTTGGCCGTTAATCTGCATTTGAATGTTTTATCCATTTAATATGAAAAGAATGTCCTTTTTTGTATGTCTGCAGCAATATGAGTACTATGGATGTGCGGTGTGTAGTTTTTTTTTTTAAAAAAAAAGGGGTGGGGTGGTTCTTGCTCATACAAAGAGGAGATTATTTTACCTGTATCTACACCACGTGGAGGTGAGGACCCATCCTCACCTGCCTTGGGAGATGGGTTAGAGGTGGCATGCGTGGAGGCAGCATCCTCCTACCCGGTGCCTCACAATTGCCAGCTCTCTTTAATGACAAAAAAATCCCGAATGCGCATGCAAGAGCATCTCCTGCTGTAAGGACTCGGGTGCAGTCGTGCTGAAGTGTTGAGGATTTCCTTGCCTTCCATCCTCAGGGGGATGGAGGATGGAGATGGAGGGCTGGCGTAGGTTGAGCACCGTGGTGAGCGCGCCCTTCCCTGCAGTATCCGTGGCAAAGCAGCAGCTCTTTGTTATCAAAAAATCACGCAAGTCCAAATCGGAAATTAGTTTTATGTCCTGAAAAGAGCTTGAGTGTCAAAGCAGTTGTTGCCTTTGAAGAGCAGTTACCATCACTCCTCCACCTGAGCGATGCAAACCAGGACCTGCCGCGCAATGGGGTTTTGTCCCATAATATGGACGCTTTTGATGTCGAAATTCGAGTTAGTCAAGCTCAGAGAGGGAGACGGGGCAAAAATGTGCAAGGTGAAAGTCAAGGCAAAATCTGGCTCTACCTACTTCAGGTTGCAGTAATACACTGATCATTTCAGGTGCTGACAAAAAGTCCTTTGCTTTAAAAAGACCATTACCACATAGGCGGTCCACAGAGGAGTTAGGTGGAAATGATAACAACCTCATCCTGCACTTAAACCTCAACACAGAATTGCCACCGTGTGGGCAAAAAGCCCTGTTTGTAGCCCAGCACCACGGGAAAGACCCACATGGAGGTGTCCTGCTGCCATCCTGACCCCACACCCCAAAAACTGACCGCGCGGTATGAAGCGCTACCGTAACGTCAGCGTTGAGCATGACGCCGCCCCAAGCGCCAGGCATCCAAGATCATCCCGCGCTCCATCATTAGGATTAATATTAGGCCTGCTGGAAGTTTTTTGCCTTTTTTTTTTTTTTTTTTTATTTATTCTTAGTTCTCCTTAATTCCCGTCCTGTTCTCTGTTTGCCAGGAAAAGCCACAGCTCTGGCCCAAGAATGCCAAATAAATTTATTATTTTCCACTGTTTCTGTGGGTATGTTCTCATTTTTGACTGCTATACAGTACTTTTGACAAACTGTCCCAGTTTAGGAGCACATGGATATAATCTGTACTGGGAGAAAAAGCGTATTTAAATGCTTATCAGTCTCTGCTTGAATGTCACATCTTTCCTTGGCCAAACGTAAAATTACTCCTTTGCACACTATGGGGTGGCAAAATCTCCCTGGGGAGTGACGGGAAAGGACCTATTGAGAAAATGGATAGCATCAGGATGAAGTCATCGTTGTACTGGTGCCATCGTTGTTAGAAATGTGAAACATCTGAGAATAGAATGATTCGTTCTTGCTCCGGCTCTTCAATCCATCCCCTCTGCGTCACTCCGTGCTGTATCCCAAAACGGAGTCAGCTGGGGCCTGGGTCGTGATTCGCGGTGTGTCTGGCGGGGTAAAACAATTCAGCGTGCTCCTTGTGTTTAGTTAAATGTGCTTTTCATCACTGTTTTATACGATACACATGACAAAACACAAGTAACTGGAAATGACTGTGTTCTCCCCGACGGTAATTTGCACAATAATCCCTGCAAAATCAACCCCAAGTGGGAGGATGGTTCGATTTGAGTGGAATTTTTACATCTCGTTGCTGCGAGGAAAGCCCTAAGGGCATGAAGGTACCGCTGTTTCTTTGCCTGAGGTCTCCACGGGCAGATAAACCAACAGTTATTTGAATAAAACAGCCTAAAAGCCAAAATGAGGTGATGAATTCCAGCTACGGTGTGAGGCAAGAAAAGGTTTTGGGTCTAATAACGCTGCCGGCAAGTGCCTGAGCCGAGGATGATTCACTCAGTGATCCTTGAAAAAACTTGGGAAGGCTTCAGTGAGCACGTAAAAACTTGGAAAGTTGCTAAAGGAGTGCAGGGCATTATAAGTATTGCATTTAATTTTGAAATAATACACCCGTCTGGGCACTGTTCTGGCGGCTGCTCTGATTTTAAGGTTTTAAAGCATCTTTAATGATTTACTGATAAAGCTCTGCTGCCGCCGGCTGTGGTCGAGGGGACGGTTGGTGGTTGGCTTTGCAGGAGAGCGACCCACGCTTCAAACCTGTGTTGGGAAGATGGTTTTCTAATAAGCCCGTGCAAAACGATGCTTTATTTTCAGGAGCATCTTAGCAGGCGCACCTGAAGGACATCCGGAGCTGTATTAGCATATAGAATCATAGAACCATAAAACTGTCTAGGTTGGAAGAGACCCTTGGGATCATCGAGTCCAACCATCTACCCTACTCTACAAAGTTCTCCCCTACGCCATATCCCCCAACACCACATCTAAACGTCTCATATAATAGATAATATTATATAACACGTATAACGTAAAGAATACTTACGTTGCTCTTTCATTAATACTTTTTTTCCGCTTAAAACTTTGCAGTTTCCCCCCTGTTTGAGTGCCTTTGCCAGTGACAGAGAGAAAAGCCGGAGCTTTCTTTTCACCTGATTAAAATGGGATATATTTTCGTAGGTTGCCCAGGGAAACGAATAGGAAGAAGATTTCTTTTGGGAAAAACTTCTTCTTTTGGAAAAGAAGTCTGAAATTGTTTATTGAAATTGTTTGTTTGCTCTGAATTTGTTTATTGAAATTGTTTATTTGCGTAAACCGGTGACTTTGGTGTAGAGAGGGGTCTGACTCATGTACTGAAATAATGGATTTAAATAATTTCAGTCCACTTCTTATCAGAAAATAAGCGTTGCCCGCGATGAACGCTTCAGATTTAAACTTCTGTGATAATACCTCCACCCTCGTCTAGTTTTGACCCATGAAATCCCGATTCTTTTGCTTCGGCTCTCACTGCTCTCCCCTGTTTATCCGGGTCTCAGCCCTCGCACCGACTGACTTTCGTCTTGAGTTTTGGATTCAGATGAACCCGTTTCTCAAAGGAGATCTTGCCAGAAAGCAGAAGGAGTTGTGCATTTGCTGAGGTTAATTTAACCACTCTGCCCTTTAACCCTGTTTTTCTCATTATCTGGCGCCTTTGTTAGGAACTCGCACCGAATCCTCATTTTGATGGGATTATTCATCTCCAACGCGCAATTAAAATATTCTGCAGTGACTGTGGAACGCCCAGCATCGTCCGAGACCCTCACCGGGAGAGATATAGCATAGAATCAATCATTTAGAGCTCCCAGTCCTGGGCATCCCTAGTTTTGTCCGTGTTTCAGAGTGAAGGAGGAGTGTACAATAACATACGTATATATAACAATTTATATTTTGTAATATACTTCAGTTCGTGAGCGCGTATATAGTTGCCACGTCGTCTTGCTGCTTTTTTTTGCATGCCAGCCAAAACCTTGGTGGCTTCCTGGAGGATCGGCGATTGCATTATGCGCGGCTACAAAGATAAAGCAGAACTCCAGCTAGAACATTTTAAACTGAAAAAAGTATAAAAAAGGCAATAAACTTTAACTGTAGTATAGCTCCAGTTTAGCTGCTTCGATGGGAGTAGAATATTTTATGTTATTGAGTAGTCTTAGGAAATTCCCGTCACACATATATGTACACACATCTGTTTTCATAATGTTATTTATCGTATTCCTTTATGGCTGTAGTTCTTGCCATCAGCGAATAAGATATTCTCCTGAAATTTCTTCAAAGAAAATTTTACCCCCAGCGTCCAACACACGCTCTTTGCAGAGGGACGGACAAGAGAATTTCTGCATCACCTCTGTCTGCATCTGTTATGCCTCAGTTATTCACGGGGGAATTGACTTTGTGGTGTACATCCCATATACATATTTTTCATCTCGGGGCGCTCATAAATATATCTCTTTGAAGTCGCTAATATCATCAAATCTTACAGAATTCACACCGTTCCTTCGGTAACCCTCTAACACATTGACAGAGGATTTTAAGCATAGCAGGAGATGATGCTCACACCTGATTATAAAGATCTTATTGACATTTAAAGCGGTGCTGTGATTAGCCCTTATTAAAACATCTGTTTATCATTAGGCGGGAGAAATGTGAATATAAAGTATGAGCGGTGATTATAATTAGCGGTGCAGAAGTGCATTGTCTGCACTTAACTTTTCCTGAGCTGCATGGTCCTTGTTAGTACAGTTAGCAAATATACAGCTGTGTGTATAATTGGGGGATAGATGAAAAAAATATAATAAAATATGCAGTATCTATTGTGTAATATATTATATATACCGTATCTAAAATTAGAAATCATCTTATGTGTGTGTATGTGATTTTTATATGTATACACATATATACCTACATATATACACAAATATATATACTATATTTATATATATGAGTCTGTGTATATTTAACCTGGATTACTAGGGGGTGACGTCAGGGGAACGTGACTTTTTCGAGGCTCGTTAAGCGAGCCTCCGGTCCTCTGCACCCATGAAGATTTGTTTTAACGGAACAATTTCTAGCAGCAATAAATGGATCTTCCTTTTGCTCGAGAGCAAAATTACTAAATTACTAAAATTGCTAAATTACTTTTGCCTCTTACCGAAGCGCGTGAAGGGCTCGAGTGAGAGCCGACCAAACACGGGCCGTGCAGCCGCGATTCTCTCTGGTCTTTGGGGACTGATATCAATGTACGATGTAGCGCTTCGTAAAGCATCTCGAGATCAGAGGAGAAGGAGCGGATGCTGCTTATCTGGCTCCGTGGTACCCGTGCGGACCTCGGAGATAGGCGGTATCTTTGCAGCGATATCCGAACCCATTGCGGGAAGGAAAATGCGCTGAGTGCCATCGTTCGCTACGTACAGGAAAAATAAGAGTCAGCTGATTGCCCTCTGTCACGGATTTAAGGCATAATGACATATAGCCTACAAATACCTCTGACAGGCCAAGGATGGGGACTGTGCAGTTGGGAGACCGCGCTGTGATGGACTCCCGCAGGAATTTGGTCCCAGGTGCCGATCAAACGTGTCCGTTAAGGAGCGGCTGGCCAGGATTGGTGCTGGCATGAAACCTTTTATTTTTCAGAGCTACTTCTTTGCATAAGATGACGAATGCGTTAAAATACACTGGGAAGGAGCAGCAGACAGAATTATTTACGGGAAGGATGCTCCGTCTTCCCGAATTACATGAGACGATAGGAAAAAAAAAAAAGGTGAATTTAAGCATTTGCTGTCTTCTGAGCTTACTCAGCTAGTGGTGTCAGCTTAACGGTCATGCCTTTGTTACAAATACTGTACGGAAGAAGAATAGGTGAAAACTTGAATTTTACTCTAAAGAATGGCTGCACTTGGGAAAAATACTTTCGATGAACTAATAAGATGTGTTCATGATAGGGCACTGGGATGCTGTTGGATATTTAATCAAAAAAAAAAAAAACAAAAAAAGCCAAAAAACCCAACAGCCAACCTGTATTTCGTTCATTATTTCCACATTAGCTACGCGGGTTTTTTTTTAAATATTCAATTATCAGTGGTTTGGCCGTTCATGACTAAGCAAGTTGCCTTTGTACCTCACGTGACAGTCGTACATCGCGCTGAATACAAACCATCCTGAAATGGCCCGGCTGCCTCAAATCACCTACATCTCTTCACCTAGATAGGAGCACCTACTTTACAAGATTGTATTTTCCAGCTCGTAGCGAATTTACTGGGATTTTTCCGAGTTTTTATTGACTTGATACCAACCCTCGTCATCCTCAGCCAGCACAGCAGGAGACCCTTCTTTTCAGTGAGTCCCCCCCCCTCCCCTCACCCTGTTGAATAATACTCATTTCTTCCTCTAGGATAGAGCTCACCTAAAAATCAATTAAAACCCCTATTTTGCAGAAAACAGTAAAAAAAAAATCCAGAAAAATAGAGATCCCGTTCATACTGATTGTCTCTTCCACTCTGAAGAAAGCGAAAGACTAATTTGTTTTTTACAGAAATCTCTCCTACTAAAGCTATAGGTCATTCTTTCCCATCAGTTTGATTCTCAAAATAAAAACGCTTCTCAAAAAGGCGTTTCTGTCTTGAAAACGAGAAGAGGCTCGAAATGATGTGATGTGTTCCCTTAGATCCGCGATGTGATTCGAGGAGAAAAATCTGAATGTGCGCTTTGAAGGTTTTACATCCTGCAAATGCGGTTAGGGATAAAAATCCATTAATGGGGGTGTCTGTGAACTAAAGGACCAGGAAATAAAAGCCAGTTAATTTATTGGATTTTTACGCGTGAGAATATTTGTAAATATTTTGCTGAAAGTCTTTTTGCTCGTTTTTGTTTCCTGTAGTGAAGGAGGATATAGGGATGGAATTTATTGCAGTTACTCGCTGAAAAAAAATAATAATAATACAAGTACAGAGGTCTTTAGAGTAGTTTTGTTTAATTCAGCTGCTTCTCTAAGGAGAAGCTCTCTTAGAAACTGTACGTGTGCAAACTTTTATAGTTAATGCAAATATCTAAGCCGCATCTAAGGTGAAAATCTGGACAATTTGGGGTTCTGCCCATCTGGTTCACATGTTTTCTTCGAGCATCTCTACTTTACGCAATGGTGATCTGTTACGTTTGGTTTTACAACGGGACTTTGCTTCTGAAATATATGGTGTGTATAACATTGACGTCTTGGAATTTATCAGCGACCGGAAAACTGAAGTTGGCAAAAAATTATTCCAAATGTCCGGAATTGGTAGGTGTTCAGTTGTTAGGATATAACAGGACTGGGTGCTGGAAAACCTCTCAAGGTCAAGGAGAAATTGGTCACGTACTTTGGGAGTAGGATGAAAGATTAGTGAACTTTGCTGTCTCCGAAATAGGATAATGCGCTAAAAATTTCCCCAGATCGCTTGGTGTCATGGGTTACGATGCATCCCAGGGGGTTACGATGAACTGACCCCCTATTTCTCACTTGCTTTCAGCCCGCATTGATTTCTTCTCATCTCACGGTTGCTTTTAGGCCATCTTTCCAAAAGCCACCTGTCCTACAGCTAAAATTGCAGATATTTGGGATTGTTTCAGTGCATGCTTAAGCCCATTGTCCAGTGGATGAGTTTTACGTTATTGTTTTGAAGTGTGTACCCATTTTCATGCTTTCTCATGAATGAATTCGTTTGCCTCTGCAGTCACAACAGGTTTTTCAAATTTTGACATTTTGCTAATTGCATTTTCCCCTTGTCTTGTTTTTTTTCCAGCTCTCGTAAATGTGAAACTTTGGGCTATTGATCGGCAATGTTTTCAAACAATAATGATGAGGACAGGCCTCATCAAGCATACTGAGTATATGGAATTTTTAAAAAGGTATGACACTTGTTTACTTTATCAAAAAATACAGTGAAACTGCCGTCCTCGTCTTTTGACTTCTTTTTTGTTTTTTTTTTTTTTTTTGTGAGCGCAGTATTTGTTTTGTTTCCTTCTCACCTCTTTTGTGTTTTTCTTGCTTTCTTTGCTGTTTAACCATCTGTAAGCCATATCCTCCAACCTCAGGAGGAATCTTGCCGCGGTTGACTTTCATTCCCGTTGTGAGTTATCCATTGGCAAAGATTCACGCAGCCGAGGTGTAAGAGAAAAAGCTTTAATGCGAGTCATTGGAAGCATACCTTATTAAAGAAAATACTCATTAAAACAAACAAAAAACCCACTCTCCCTAGAGAAAAATCTGGTTTATAAACTTACAGAAAGAAGCCAAGTGCACTCAAAGTTTGTTCTTGTTCTTCTAGAGGTATCTAGAGAAGCGAAAGCTGTAGGTTGTGGTAAATAGCGGCGTAGGGAAGTGAGAAGACATTAAGCCAAGTCTTTTCGCTCCTTAAATTTGACTCTCAAACTTCCCTTTGGTTAGTGCTGCCGTCCGTCTCAAACTGGAACAAACCCTCCTTACCAAAGCGACGTCTAATGTCTCGGTAAATTCAAGCGTGCCACA
Source organism: Vanellus vanellus (assembly GCF_965231255.1). Classification (NCBI taxonomy): domain Eukaryota; kingdom Metazoa; phylum Chordata; class Aves; order Charadriiformes; family Charadriidae; genus Vanellus; species Vanellus vanellus. The sequence continues at coordinate 40,576,427 of NC_138912.1, read as the reverse complement.
GCAGTGCAGAACAGGCTGTGTTTCACATCAACAAAATAATCCCAAATCGAAGCGTAATGTCACCGAATCCCAGAGAAAAAAAATTGCCCGAGTCAATGTGATGCTGTAAGTAATTCCATCGTTACTAAGGTGTTACTACACCAGGCGTGTCCCAGATCAAAACGCTCCCCGCTGCATCGTTTACCCCCCGCACTGACACCCCCTCACCCTGCGAGGGGTAAAATTATACCTGAGAGATGATTTCTCTTCATAGCGGATGGGGATGTGGTGAAAATCCTTTGGATTTGGGCTCCTGTTCGTCTCCCTCCAGGGGGACGCTGGACTTAATTTTCAACGTAGGGAAATTTTTTAGCAATTACTGCTTCATTTCCAGAGGTTGCTGCTTTTTTCCAAAGAGAGGGTTTTGGGGAAACGCGCTGTCGTAAGATCTAGAAGATCTTAGAGTTTGCAAAGTAGTGACCTGAGTAATGATACACCCCCTTAAAAAGGACGTTTTGCATGAAAAATTAATCCTCCGCAGCCATATCAGATGACAGGTACCGGGTCTCCCTCACGTGGGCGTACTTATTTTTCCCCCACCGTGTCATGTGCTCGAGCTGCTTTTGTTTCTGACCCGCTTTTTTACGTGTTTTCAAACATAAGACTTCTAAAATTGGGGGGAAAAAAAAAATGCGCAGTGCATTCACTTGGGCATTCAGTAACGTAAACGCAAGGAGCAGCCTGTATTCGTTCAACTTGAAATTAGTTTTTCTCTGGTTACTGTTGGAGGGAGAAGGGACTTAGAAAATACATAATAATAATAGGTATAAATAGCTACAATTTTATATATATAGAAAAAAATAATATATAAATACGTATATATACTAACTAAATCTCTGTGATGATATTGTTGGGGAGTCACAAAATTAAGCTGTCCCACAGGGTGACCGCAGTCCCGTGACCTGCAGGCAAGGCTTTAGGGATGGGTCAGGGCAGGTGAAGCTGGGATGGTGATCCCATGGGACCCATACGCTGGATCCGAGTGTGGCCGTACCGCCGCTCAGTCAGGAACACGGGTGAGGAGTTACTCGAAGCTCAGGAAGCATTATTTGCCTAAATATGGGAGCGGAGACCTGTCCAACTCACTACACCGATTCTTGGCTGGGTTGACATCCCACCTCCTGGCCTCTTCTTGCGGCCAAGAGTTTAGCCTGTGGTTATTTTCGGTCGTCAATAAAAATAAAAATAATAAAATAATTAAACTAAAATAATTGGCCGGGTAGCACGACCTCTGATGAGGACAGGACGTTTCCCTGGAGAGGCCCAGGAGCTCCATGGAGATGTTCCACTGCTCAGAGATGACATGAAAGCGCAGTCATCAAAGTTGAACTTTTTCCAGGTGTTTCAGGTTACGATCATTAACGAGCGAACTCAGGAGAGAAAACAAAACCTGGTGCCATACTGAAAGGGTTTAAAAAAATCATAAATTAAAATGTTAACAAGCATTGGCCTTTCTTGCATGTTGGGGAACGAAACCAAAAAATGAATATAAGATCAGTTCTGGGGGTTAGAGCTTCTGGAGCTCTTTCAAAGCAGACACCATGCACACATTAAGCTCTTAAGCTTTGAGCTTTAATAGAGATTTCTCTAAAAGATTGTCAAGATTAATTTGGGTGCAGGTTCCACAGAGCCTGCCCAGCTTGAATTTTAAAGCAAATAGTGTGAGGAAGAAACCAAGAAGCATTTTCTCACACTGTTTCTGAGCTTCTTGGACACAGCCTATTACAGTGTGTCGAGCTGCCTATTAATGCTCATTAGAAAGACCTTAGGCAAGCAAATATTATTTTTTTTCTTTAAATCTTACAGTTTGAACTTAGGGAAAGGTTTCTTCCTAGGCAATAATTGTACCATGGGGCAGATAGCTGTAGGCAGGTGGTTACAAAATGCTGTCTGCCCATTGCATCTTCCAGTTGGGCTCTCTGCGACAATAGCTATCTCAAGCTCAACTTAAATCTCATTTATTACATTAAATACTCAATTTTAAGGATGCTTTCCTTCTAAATCTTTTTAAGGAAAGAATAGGTTAAGCCTTGAAAACGAGGAGTATGTCAATTGTTGACCTTCTTATTTGTTCTTCTTTTTCTTTGCTATGCTAAGTGAATGAAAACGCACTTCTTAAGAAATCAGGTGAAAAAAGAAACAAAGGTTTAAATGGTACCTGTTCACAGAAAAGTCAGTGGGTTGGACAGCATTACTTTCTGCTGACGTTGGTCTAAAAAAGTTACCCTTTCTAATCTTGTCATTAGTCACAATAACATAATGGTCATTGTCTTCAATGACATATGTTCACCTATGAACAGAATACAATAGAAACGAAGCTTTTGGGGGTAAAATAAGACTGTTCATATCTTCTCACTTATCTTGTTGAAAATAAGTGTAGCCTGAGCACTGGTATCACTGGGCCTTGTAGTCGTTGTACAAGATGCTACCCCACCACCAGGGTTGTGGTTTTGCCCTGTTTTTCCACAGAAGGAACGTGTGGATGACCCAGGTCAGCTACTGTTTCCTTAGTTTCACCCTTTTATGTCCAGAGTGTGTATTGTCCAGTCGTTTCTTCTCAATCCTGTAACAAAACCATAAAAAATACATTTCTGGTTAAGAAATCCAGGTCTACCATCCTTATGGGTCCTGGGCCAGAAGGCTGTTACCTGGTTTGCTCCAAGGAGGAGTAGTAGTACATGGTTTTCGTGGGCTTATAAAGCTTGGAATCACTCTTCTGACTTATCTAAATCAATTGCAATATACTGGAGAAAGGAGCAAGTGAACATCCTCTTCTTCATAGTATTTATGTGGAACCGGTCTGTGCACCCCTTTCCGTGCTGGTAAAGTCAACGGATGATCCTCGAAGTGATCAAAAGATGGCCTCATTCCCTAGCATCATCCTGCTTCTTGGAAGGAATGGAAAATCCAGACTATTTTTTGATCCCTGTGTGTATGCTCAACGACAAATCACAGCAACGATTGCCTTTGAAACGCAAATTTCCCGTGGCTTGTTGTGTGGCTGAAACAACGCTAGATCAAGGCAGGTCCTAGTGCAGCTAACAGTAAGAAGCTAAAATATGACATTGTTCTGGAGATATAGTATCTCCTTATGGCATAGGGGCTTTTCGATGAACGTTTTTTCTTTATTTTTTTACCCAACTTAGTGCTTTCTGTATATCGTTGAAATATATTTATTGCTCTTATGCAAGTAAGAAAAAGCATCATTCAGCAGTGGAGGTTGCAGCTATGCTAAAACCAACTCTACATCTCACTGCGATTTTCATTGTTATAACGTTATAGTTATTTTGTTCTCAAGCCTGTACTAAAAATAATTGCCTTCACACAAGATCAGAATATTTCCATTAAGGAAACGGTTATTTGTCAAATAAATTTGTCCAAGAAGTGAAAGATGGGGAAAAGCCTTATGCTGTGGCAAGTGTAATAATTTCCTTCTTAATCATAAAAGTTTTCAGGAGGGGTAAAAATATCCACTCTTCAAAAAGACCAGAATGCCTCAGAAGAGTAAATACTTTTTTTTTTTTTTACAAAAAAAAAAACCCTTCCTAAATGTTCCGTAAAAAGAGGCCTTGTGTTCCGGTTCACCGTACAAACTCCGATTCATCTAAGACCCTGGAACAGATCAGGAGAACAAATGATGAATACTCTATGTTGCCTCAGAGGCAGGATCTACCTTTAGAAGTGGAAACCTAAAGGGAGTTCACAAATACACGCGCAATCTTGAATCTTACAAATAAAAATTTAGTAGTGCTAATAGAAAATTCAAGTAACTTCTTAGCCCAAGCGTTTAACTTAACGTCAAAACCTTTAATGTGGCTGAAAAAAAATGCCCATTCTTCAGCCTTTACCGTTTTGTCATAGCGCTCTGGTTTGATCTTGAGTCTCGTTGATGGTTTTATCTGACTGCAAATTGGCGTAAGTGGGAAGTTTTGATCTGGACAGACGTGGCAGAACTGAGCTGGGGAGGTCTAAGAGACAGAAGTTTATGCGCTCGCGGTTTATCTGGGTGGGGAATGAAGCTGGTAGAGTTCTCTTGTGTGTAGCCACGTATTTAATTGTGGTGACACGTACTGAAATTGGTGAGTGTGCGCAGCTTGATGATTTTAGAGTGAAGGTTTCGCATTTCATACGGGTCATTTGTCAGTGAGAAGAAAGCAAATGCAAAAATGTGTGAAGCTTTATTAAATGACTGTGTCTTTGAAAGATCGCCTGTGGTTTCACATGGAGTGTTTCCCGAAGTGCATCTTAGGGTGAAATTATACTGGATAGAAGTGGGAGATAAATTAAGAGAGTGAGGCAAAGCAGGAGAGACTTTGGAAAAAAGGAGGTGGAGATTGATGGTAAGTTGGTGAAGTATGTATGGTAAGATTATTTCAGTTGACTAAATCTGCAAAACGAACTTTGGCTTCAAGAAGACAACTTTTGTGGAGCACTGGGACATAGACAAAGCGAACAGAGGGGATAGCAGAGGAAGAGGAAAGGGGAAGTTATTTCCTTAAGGCAAATAAATGCATCTATTCTTAATGCAAAGCTAAATATAAGAACAGGTGCACTGATTCAAACCAGGAGCTCATCTAGACCAGCGTCCTTTTCATCCCAAGATGGAGCTCAAGACCAAAATGGAGAGGACCAGCTCCACTAGGATGGGTGTGCAGTCCAAGACGTTGAAGGCCAAGAGCATCATCTTGAAGGGTGTTCCCAACCACAAGATCTGGCCATCACCCACCTTTAGGATGCCCACATTTTCAAAGACGGTCCAAGGAGTGTCTCTAGGGGGAGCAAGCTGGACTGCTGTGCCATGATCAGGTTCCGTCTGACCTCAGAGGCAACCAAGAATCCTGTCAAGGTACCCCACTTTTACTTTCACTGTTGCTGTCCAGGCTGACGAACAACGGATCGAACGTGCGATCCAAGAACCGTGCTATTGATACGGTGACAAGAAAGATTATGTCCTGATTATAGTGTGCTGGATGGAGCCAGGGAGGCTGGAAACATCCAAACGGCATCTCCCAAGAGCTGTAGGTGAGAGGACAAAGCTTGAAAATCAGCTCACGTTCCCCTCCCATGCCCCGTACTGACCCTAGTAAGAAGCCCAGGAAGGAGTAACACCAGGGAGAGGTAACAGATACATAATTTGGCCGCTTTGCAGCTGAGCTGGCTTTCTGACTCCCGTCTCTGGAAAGCTCTGAATAGTTTCTTTCTTCTGAAGCGCTCCCACGTGACATTTTTCAGCCCTCTCTTTCCTGTTAGCATAACTCAAGCGAGGCGCCTCGTGTGCCGCCCACCATTTTCCTCCAATTTGCAGAGCTGTCAAGTCCTATCTTCCTTTCTCTCTCAAGATGCAGGTGTTCCTTGTATCGCCTTATGCTGCGCGAACCCCACAGGTCTGCAAAGAGAGGGAAGATTAAATCTGAGCTGCATTAGAGCACATCTATTATGTGGCAATTTTAGCTGGAAGGCGTGCGTGGCCGGACTTTCCACATCAGAAGAAGGGTCCAGCTTTGAATAGGGCACCTGGAAACGATGGGGGCTCTTTCAGAGCAGACCTCCGCCTAGTTTGTTCTTGGCTGAAGTCTACAGCCACACTGAGTCCACAGAGAGGGTTGAAATTATCCTTTTTTCATAATTGAGAGCAAAAGGGTAGGCAAGAGTGACTATCCAGCAGGCAGAAGGTCAACTCAACTTTGAGCACGGTTAGTGCAGGAAGGGTTAATGGTGTTCCAGGGCTCCTCGCTGATCCTCAAAATGAAGAATGAGTTCATACTCGTGTGCAACAAATGGAAAAAAAAAATCTATATGCTGTCCCTTTTAGTTGTTTTGTGGGTTTTTTTTTAAGATGAGGTGGAAGTACAGCTTAGCCCTTGACTCTCTGAAGGTCATGTTGAACTCACCGTGCTCCAAGGAGCTACTGGGAGTTCTACCTGGAGCTTTAGTGGGGAAGGCTAAGATGACTTTAGAGAGTTTGCAAGACTGAAACAACAGTCTTTTGCATTTTGGTTCGATAAATCGTGTGTTGCAGCCAGCATTGGGGAAAATCGATGTTTTGGAAAGCCACGCGTACCACCACTAGTTTTGTGTTTCTCACTGTTGACGACATATTGGCGCGCAGAGCGCCACATCCCAGACTGTAATTCATGCAAAGTGCCGTCAATCCGTGTGTGTATCAACAGGGTGCAGCTAATGGGCTGCCAAGGATCGCCGAGCTCCCCTTCCCCCGACCGGGTAAGAGCAAGAGGGAGCAACAGCGGGTTGGAGCCAGGCAGTCGGCAGAGATGGACGCAGCGGGGAAGAGCGTTAATGAGTTACCACAGCAGGGAAGGACGGCGGCAGCCTCTGGGATGCAAACCGGAGAGTAAATAAGACGTCAGGAAGCAAGCCGGGGGTGGCCTAAAGGTAGAAGGAGGGAAAAGGCTGTTGTATTTCCTTGGGCAGGCGCGGGAAGGATTCAGGGATGGTTTTACGTGAGAAGCTGCGTGTAAAGGTGCAGATGGTGAAGATACCCGTTGTGCCCACAGGAGCTCTCAGGAGGTCCTCGCACCTCACAGACTCACGCATAAAGTACGAAGACAGCCTGCGATACAGGTTTTGTGGTATTTCAGAAGCTCTGCATGTTAAAAAAAAAAAAAAAAAAAAAAAAAAGACGTGTTTCGGCTTCGGAAATCACACAAAATCTTGTCTGTCTGGTCTGTTTGGGTTTTACGGCATCGCTTGAAATTCACTTTGCGCTGGGGACACTTGAGGATATCTCGAAGGAAGTTTCTGTTTGCGGGCGGCTGAGCGCGAGGAGGTGGTTTCACCCCGCCACGGCGCACAGGCAGGCGCTGAAGCAGAACTGAAATGATGCGCCACGGTATCAAACTGTCAATTTTCTTTTGCCCTTTAACAAGAAAAATAGTCTTTCTCATCTTTTGGCGGAGAGGCGGCCAGATTTTTTTAAAATACTTTTTGTAATGAATTTTTTCAGTAGCCACAATCTAGCCTCCATAATCCCTTGTGAATGCTGTTGGTGTATATGAAGGGGCTGGGGCAGATATTTTTTAGGAAGTTTAATATTGACCAAGTATGTTTTAATCTGAGGAAGATCTTTATTGGAGGCGATGCACCGCAAAGAGAAGGGAGGAGAGTGAAGAGATGGTGAAAGTCTCGTGTTCCTGTTGATTTAGAGCACGAGGAATGGGGAGGAATAATTGCTGATATTTTTTTACATGGGAGCATTTCGGTCAGGCAGCTGCAAGAACCCAAATTAAGGGGATTGAAGACAGCAGCCCCTGGACCGCCCTGAAGGTGGCATTGGTCTTGGTGTCTGGTGTATTTGAAATGTGGATTAACACAAATGGGGATAAGTCTGTACCTCATTTTAACGTCATTGAATCTTAGACTCATAGAACGGTTTGGGTTGGAAGGGACCTTTGAAGATCATCTAGTCCACCCCCCTGCCATGGGCAGGGACACCTCCCACTAGACCAGGTTGCTCAGAGTCTCATCCTATGTGACCGGGAATGATTCCAGGGATGAGGCATCTACCACCTCTCTGGGCATCTGTTCTAGTGTCTCACCACCCTCATCATAAATCATTTCTTCTTTATGTCCAATCTAAACCTACTCTTTTCGCACAGACTGTTCCTTTGCACTCCAAAGCGAGTCTTGATGGGGCATGCTGTGGTTCCCGTTCTGCTACTTACTGCTGCCGATCTGCAATTTGGCAGTAAATAATTTACTCAAGGGAGGTGACAGCGACTTTGCTCCCAACGTCCATCCGTGGGGGCGATTTAAGGCTTTGCAGAAACAATAGGGAACAGCCGATTGCAGGGACTGGTGGGTGCAGAAATGGCAACCACAAGCTGTGTGATGGAGGCCATGGGTGGCAGCGGTGCTATGACATCTGTGGATGGTGAGGATTTTAAAGCATTTGACTTTCTTTGCCTGTGTTTTTTCATTCAACTCAAGAGTTTTCTTGGTGAGGTAAAATCTTAATTTGCTGGTGGGGTTCATAGAATCGTAGAATGGTTTAGGTTGGAAAGGACCTTGAAAATCATCCAGTTCCAACCCCCCTGCCATAGGCAAGGACACCTCCCACCAGCCCAGGTTGCCCAAGGCCACGTCCAGCCTGGCCTTGAACACCTCCAGGGATGAGGCCTCAACAACCTCTCTGGGCAACCTCTTCCAGTGCCTCACCACCCTCAAAGGGAAAAACTTCTTCCTAATGTTTAATCTAAACCTGCCCTCTTCCAGTTTAAAGCCATTCTCCCTTGTCCTATCGCTACATGCCCGAGTAAAAAGTCCCTCCCCAGCTCTCCTGTAGGCCCCCTTTAGGGACTGGAAGGCCGCAATAAGATCTCCCCAGAGCCTTCTCTTCTCCAGGCTGAACAGCCCCAACTCTCTCAGTCTCTCCTCATAGGAGAGGTGCTCCAGCCCTCGGATCATCCTTGTGGCTCTCCTCTGGACACGCTCCAACAGGTCCATGTCCTTCTTGTGTTGGGGACTCCAGAGCTGGATGCAGTACTCCATTGGGACTGCTGTGCTACATGAGATAATGTCTTTACATTTCAAAGGAGAACAAAGCCATATTTCCCCACCCCCGTCATGACTCTTATCAGTAAGGAAAAACAGCTTCAAAGATGCTCTCATGATCTTAGTAGGCACAAGATCTTATTTTGGTTTAAATCACTGCCTTCTCCCTTTAGGTTATTCTATTGGAGTGGTTTCAAGTCAACATCCTCCAGATAAAATCTCTTCTGCAGGTCTACCCGTAGCCACTTGGGCTCTTCAAGCTTACTTGCATAGAAAGAAAAGAGAAAGACAATCTGTTCATCGTTAAATGTTAAAAGGTGATAGCAGTGAAGCTTTGTAACCTCGAATGGAAGGAAGGTAGGAGAGATCATGCATAAAGACTCACTGTTGCAGGCGTAAAACATAACAAAAAAGGAATTCGGCTGAGTCAGCAATCCTTCCACCTAAGTTGGAAGAGACACTTTACTTTTTTAAATGAGCAGGAAAAACCAAGAAGCAGTTGAGAACTAAAGAAATTTCATGTTTGAGATCAGTCGAAATACCCTCATTCGTTATATGGCAATGGTCACATAGCAGATGCTCTCAGGAAGACCGCCAGAGGGTCTCGTTCCTCAGTTTAAGAAAAAAAATAAACTCGAAACACTATCCGACAGCAGCTCCGAATGGTTTCATTGCAGTTTTCCCAGAGGTAAATGCAAGGATTGGGCTGTGCTTCTCTTCTGTAAAACTTGCTGAAGGTAACGAGCCATGGGAGGCAAAGTGGCAAAGGGGTCGGTGTCTGTGGGGAAGGCAGAGACGGCAAAAAACTGAGGTCAAGCCAGAATAAGTCCGTGACTATCAACAAATTAATCCGTTCTGTGCCATCAGTTAATAGAAGAGCTTCTCTTGGTGGTGTGGTGGTGTTTTGTACACGTTCTTTTATTTTTACTTTTTATTTTTAATTCCCAAATACCGTCTTTTTTTTTTTTTTTCAAGTAAATGCTGTCTTTTTTATTTGTCATCACTTACCATTTGTTCCTACAATAAGAATCACATTTTACTTTTCGACACCTGGAGAGTGTGATCTCGGGTACAGATCAATCAACAGGACGTAATTAGAGGTAAACCGAGCATTAGTGTGGTTTTATACTGATACAAAGGGGACCAGAATCTGGTCCTCTGTTGGCGCAGTGGTGCTTCAGAGCCATCGGGGATGGTGATATCCACCATCCTGCCTGTTCGGAGAAAGAAAACTCCTGTCGGTAATTTTGTGTCAGGTCAAACGCAATCCTTGCTGGATGCCTAACTGTTAGTTGCTGTCACGATTGAGAGGACGGCGGCTTCCCGAGCTCCAGTGCAAACTGGGCTGAGAAATTACTTTGTTCGTCTGTGTTTTCTGCAGCGCCGAAGAAATCAAGCTCTGCACAGCTCGGTGCAGAACATTAGGCATAACGGGAGATTTATTAAGGGTTTAGGGTTTGTTTGAAGTAATTCATCCTTCCCAAATTAACAGTTTGTATTGTAATATTATGTGGACGTTTGTGGCTGTGTATACCAAGAAGATTGTTTTCCATTGCTTGCTAAAACCGATTAAGATTTGAGTTACGCTGCAAATATTAAAGTAGATGAAATTTTTAGATATTAAGGTTATTTTATTCTGATCACATTATAGCATGACTTAAAATTTAAGACTCTGGAAGGGTACCATGATCTCCCCGTCAAGATCTGCAGCGCTTAGCTACGTGCTGGATAGCCTTGGGTGGCTTTGTTGAGGTTTCTCTTACAAGAGGTGAGCTGAGGAGGCAGCCCAGAATAACCAAGCGAGACTTGTTATTTTGCAGATGCCAAATGGTGATAATCTCTGGGTCTTGGCCCTATCAACTATTTAAAATGCCCAGGTTGGTCGTTCACGCCCTCGCTGGGGCAGAACAGAGCTGAACAGTGACGCTTAAAGCTTTAAAGATGGATGAATTGTGATGGATCGCGAAAGATGAGACCTTTTGGAGGTTTTTGAGAGTGTGGTTTATGCTTCACATTTCTGTTTTGTTTCAAAATGAGCAATGATGCGCAGCAGTTGTGACTTGCAGTGGATGGATTAAGTAGAGACTAATATCTCATCTAAATCTCCCCTCTTCCAGTTTAAATCCATTCCCCCTCATCCTATCACTACACGCCCAAGTAAAAAGTCCTTCACCAGCTTTCCTGGAGCCCCTTTAGGGACTGGAATGGGCTCTAAGGTCTCCCCGGAGCCTTCTCTGCTCCAGCCTGAGCAGCCCCAACTCTCTCAGCCTCTCCTCACAGCAGAGGTGCTCCAGCCCTCGGATCATCTTTGGGACCTCCTCTGGACCCACTCCAACAGGTCCACATCTTTCCTATGTTGGGGAGTCCAGAGCTGGACGCAGTACTCCAGGTGGGGTCTCACCAGAGTAGAGGGGCAGAATCCCCTCCCTCACCCTGCTGGCCACACTTCTTCTGATGCAGCCCAGGATACGGTTGGCCTTCTGGGCTGTGATGGCACATTGCTGGCTCATGTTGAGCTTCTCGTTAATCAGCACCTCCAGGTCCTTCTCTAATGTTCTTCATTAGTTATTGTGTATGCAACATGGCTTCCCAAAATCGGTGTCAGTCCAGTATTACTGTCTCTCTTTTGATCCAAAGTGATAGTTAAATCGGCAGCGGACCAGTCATGTGAAATGAATCCTAGTGTTTTTCATCGATTTTGTTCTATTAACCATGAAAAGTCCATGGCAGAGAAACGCTTTTCCCCAGCGCTCGTATGCAAGCGGTGGGTCTGGCCAGGGTCAGTCATGCCTTTGGGTTATGTTTGCCGGTACTTTTTCTCCGTGCAGAACTGCTCATCATCTTGAGTTGGTAATTGGAATACCAGCTGAGCTCTCTGGCGAAAACAAAACTTTTTAGAGAATTACTAACAGGCTCCAAGGAAACCATGCTTATCTGTGCGCAAATTGAAATGCTTAAATTATGTTGGGGAGAGAAAGTAGTAGGAAAAGTGCCTTTTTTTCCGCAGCTGGTGGAAAAGTTTGAGTACAGACTAATTACTAGAAGGATATCTTAGGCTTCGTGTTTGAAAACTGTGTGTCTAAGCTGTCTTTTGATCCTAATGAAAAATCAGAGTTTGCCTGCAAAGACACAATGCCAAGCAAAGCATTTGGGCAAACCATTTATTTGATGAAAAATGCCACTTTAGGGCTGAATAATTTGTTGACGGAGTATTTCAGAAATAATGAAAGAAAATTCTGCTCCCTCGGTGATGGATCCTTTGCACGAGGAAGTGTCTACAAGGCTGAGGGGGGAGCAGAGGATGACATTTGTTTTGGGTTTAGAAAGGCTTTTGACACTGTTGCTTGCAGTGTTGTCATTTGGAAGCTGAGGACAAACGGGCTGGATGCACAGATGGTTAGATGGGTTGAAAGTTGGCAGGACTGTTGGGCTTGGAGAAAGGTAATTAACAGCTTTAACGTTTAGCTGGTGCCAGTGAAAAGTAGAGTATGTTAGGGGCTGATACCGGGGCAGAAAATCCACGTCTTCATTGACAGCCTAGATGGTGGGACAGAGTCATCTTCAGCAAATGTGCATCCAGGGGGAAATCAGGGGCCAAGCCAAAGTGTGGACTTTTCATTTGAGGGGGACCTTGAGAAATTTGTCTGTTGGGTCAAAATCAACCTCATGAAACTCGACATGGAGTACAGGGTAGAGGTTTTGTTCCTGGGGTGGAATAACCCAATGCATCGGCAGAGGCCGGAGACTCACAGACTGGACCAGCAATCTTTAATGAACGACCTGGGCCATACACTGGGGGCCAAGTTGAGTGTCCCGTCATGATGAATAGTCCATTAGGAAGAGCATGGCTAGCAGGTCAAGGTAGGCATTTAGTCCATCTACTCAGTGCTGGAGAGGCCACACCTGGAGCAATGTGGTTTTGGCCCCACATGAGCCTGGTGAGATTGACACAGGGAGAGGTAAGAGGGGATTTAAGAGTGATCTTCCATTACTGTGGGGGCAGTTGCAAAGGTATGGAGTCAAAATCTTCCTTGTACTGGCAATGTACTTCCTTGTACTGGACAATGGCCATGAGTTGAGGTTACGGAGGTTCAGGCTGGACATGAGAGCAAATACCTCTCCTGGAAAGATGATGCAGGTCAGGACGTGTCACCACAGAGGTGGAAGGGATCTCTGTCTTCGAAAGTAGGACATGTCGAAGTATGTGCTTGTTTGAGCATACTGTTGTGGAAGGATTTCAGGAGGAATCTCATGGGCCAGTAGGGGATTTGTTGGTGTTTTGGCGTTGCGGCTGGACAACAGGCACTAGGCAGAGTGGAATTAAATGCAATCTGGCAGCAGGTGGATAGCTGTGAAATAGATTACAGCAGTAGCTGGTTCAAGATTAGGGGAAAAGCCTGCACTACTACTGCCACGCCCAGCCACAGGGGAGAGTGGTGGCAGAAGATCGACATAGAATCATAGAATGGTTTAGGTTGGAAAGGACCTTGAAGATCATCCAGTCCCACCCCCCTGCCCTGGGCAGGGACACCTCCCACCAGCCCAGGTTGCTCCAAGCCCCGTCCAACCTGGCCTTGAACACCTCCAGGGATGGGGCAGACACAGCTTCTCTGGGCAGCCTGGGCCGGGGGCTCACCACCCTCACAGTGAAAAACGTCTTCCTAATATCTCATCTAAATCTCCTCTCTTCCAGTTTAAAGCCATTCCGCCTCATCCTATCACTACATGCCCTTGTAAAAAGACCCTCTCCAGCTCTCCTGTTGGCCCCCTTTAGGGACTGGAAGGGGCTCTAAGGTCTCCCCGGAGCCTTCTCTTCTCCAGGCTGAACAACCCCAGCTCTCTCAGCCTGTGTATAGGAGAGGGACTCCAGCCCTTGGATGATTTTCGTGGCCTCTTCTGGACTTGGTCCAACAGGTCCATGTCCTTCTGATGTTGCAGGCTCCAGAGCTGGATGCAGTACTGCAGGTGGGGTCTCCGCAGAGCACAGCAGAGGGGCAGAATCCCCTCCCTCGCCCTGCTGGCCATGCTGCTTTTGATGCAGCCCAGGATGCGGTTGGCTTTCTGGGCTGCGATTGTGCATTGATGACTCATGTTGAGCTTCTCGTCAACCAACACCCCCAGGTCCTTCTCCTCAGGGCTGCTCTCAATCCATTCTCTGCCCAGCCTGGATTTGTGCTTGGGATTGCCCTGACCCACGTGCAGGACCTTGCACTTGGCCGTGGTATACTGATGACTCAGCCAGTGTTGGGTAGACCTCTTGAATAAAAAAATGCCGCTTTCTTAACAGGAATTGTACCCATCACCTTTGTTTTGCTTTCTAGTAGACGTGTTGTGTGTAGTGGTTTTGCATCACCTTGCTGTCTTACTTTTTCAATCCCTTTTTTTTTTTTTTTCTTGCAATAATGAGCACTTCTAAATACCTTTGGCTTCAAAGTAGTGGCATGTTTTTCCTATGGCTCCGTGTTTCAAATAAAGTTAAAAAATGTAAACTGCACTTTCAAAATTGACTGCTAAATAAATATAGCTGCGACTTTTGCAGTCAATAGCCTTGACGGGGAGGGGGGTCGAGGGGGAACCAACAACAAATGAGGGTTGTATGCGCCCGCCTGGTTAAAAACCTGATCTTTTTATTTCAAGTTTAGATATTTATCAAGGCAAAATGCCACAGCGAGAAGCAATACTGCACATGATGACCACCACATATAGGAAAAATAGGTCAGGCAGGATCAGCTTCATTTCCATGGCAACTGCTTAATCCCTAGTGGGAAAGGCCAACTTGAGCCTAAGTGCTGTTTCTTTACATTGGTTTCATTGCTGGGTCTTAAACGGGCTTATTTTTACAATGATCTCACGGGCGTCAAAATCACGTAACCTTCCTAATAGCCTCTGTGTAGTTCAACATCGTACTTTAGTCTTTTTTCTGTATTTCTGGACACTCAAGGTTGCGGTTTGCCAACGCATGAGCTTTCAGCCGAAGGGTGTCTGGGGATTTCCTCCTCCCGGCCACGGTGGCACCGCGGCGGCTTGGTGGGAATCTCCAGCTGTAGCTGTTTGTGGCCATCCTGACTTGAGGATTGTAAGGTTTGTTGGGTTTTATTTTTCCTATTTAGAGCTCCAGGGAAACGTTGATGCACTCGAGGAGGTCACAGTGGCAACAAGGCTTACATATACTTCAGTTTTATCCTTTTTATTTATCATGTCCAGCACTGAACGGACGTGATAAAACTCCTAAAACGATGGCGGTGCGTGCAAGAAAGCTGTCTGAGGCTTCAAAATCTGTATTTAGCTGCTGTGGGACGAAATTGCGCTTTGCTCCTGGAACTTGCAGAGTGGTTTTGATGAAGCTACCGGGACGACCTTGGCGTGCGACTTCCACCCGCTTTGCCCGAGTGAAACATGGAGTAATTTTATTATCGGGCTTGTTACGGTACTTTGACAAATTCAAGTTGCCACTAATAGATTCTGCTACAGCGGTGAGTCCTCAGCGTCCAGACACTGCCAGGAAAGTTGTGATCTGGGAAGGAAATGAAAAGAGGAGGAAAAATTCAGAAGTCGGAGGGCAAGTAGTAAATATTTAACTTTATGACTGTGCCTCAGTTGACTGTGTCCCTTTTAGGTGTCCCAAGGTCCCTATAGGTGTCCCCAAGGCCCGTGCTTACACCGTTCCTAAACCCTTGAAGTCGTGCCTCAGGTTTGAGCGGCGACGGAAGACTTCTGATGACAACAAGGTTTGGTTTGAAACATTGGGGCAGGACTTAGGACGTCAGCAGGGCATTAACTCGGAGTCTGCCCTTTTCTGAAAGATTCGTTGAAGTTTAGATTTGCTGCGAAGCTGTTTAGTATTTACTAAGCGGTTTTGCGGTGCGAAGACCCGGCGTTTTGCATGAGGCTTTAGACAAGGCACCGGTTTTAATAGTGCTAAGTTAACGAGGTGTTGGCTAAAAACAAAGGGTGGTTTAGAAACACAGATGGAAAACGGATTGCCTGGTGTGAAGGTTGTGTGGCCTCAATCGGAGCGTTGGCTGTTAAATTGTCATGGCTGGGGAAGAGAGGAAAGCTCGGGATAACTGGAGTTCCACCCTGTAGAGTGATGTGGTGCTTAGGTGGTGCCGGTTCTTTTAAGAACTAAATGGTCGCAGGGTAGGAGGAATATCAGCAGTACTTTTGTCTGCCAGCCACGACCTTCCTCTAATGGGGTCAGTAAAAAAGACCACGGCAAAAGTCGCAGAAAGGTGTTATTTCTTCCCATTAGCTAATTGGCCTTTATTTTTTTTTTTGTCAATTGGAAAGATCCAATACAGATTCACAAGTGGAGGCATTTTGATAGCTGTTGCTTAAATACATTTAGTGGGATTACGAAGAAGCGGTTTTTCTCTTGGCTGGAAAAGGCTGGCTGCTACTTTTGAAGAGAACCGCAGTGAAAAAAAAAAAACCCAAACCACCCATATGGTTTTGTAAGCAAACTTGCATATCAAAGGCTTTAGTCTTCATTTCATCTTTCCTTATGGATGGCTGACAATTATCACGTTGCCTGGCTAACCCAGCTCCGGATGAGAAACGGACTGATGGAAAAATGGAAATTGATGTGCCACTTGTCCCTGATTTTTTTTTTTTTTTTCTGGGCCATTTAGTAAACCTTTGAGAAAAATGTATTTCAACAAGAACAAAGATTTCTTCAAGAGTCCGATTAGCCGTCACTTCAGTTAACTCTTAATAAACACAAAACCCTTCAGATGTACATGTTTGAATAAAGATCACGTAATTGTGTTGGGCTGATGGGAAATCCTTTGGGGATTAATACGTGTCGAAGTCTACGTTTGTTCAAGCGAAAACGAAATAGCATGAGCTGGCTCTTAGGAGCTTTGAAATAAAATGAATTATTACTTCCTCTGCAAATTGGAACCATGCATATGGGAGCATAAAACGCCTGAATTGGTCTAGGTCCTTCTGAAGGGGCGATTTTAATCTTCGTTAGTAATCTGGACGAAACAGTTGCTGACTGCAAAGAAACCGTGTTGCTGAATACAGAACATCTGTATCGAGACGAAGAATAGGGACGGGGTCTTTGAATTCCTCTTGTCGCCAGCGCGTAACTCTGGAGCGCATTTGGTACAACGAAATGTATTAAAGGCCAAATTAAGTAAAGAACTGGGCACGCTTCCAAAGGAATAGCTCATTAACCTCCAGCCCTCCGTTGGGCTGTCTGCTAGGAAGCGTGCGGTGAGGCCGCCCTTTGATACTCTTTTGGCAAGGAATAGCACGTCTAATTTGGGCCTTGACATTACAAAAAGATGCTGTAGCTTCTGCCGGAGCCGCGCAAAGCACGCCGCGTTGGAGACGAAGCCTCGGTGGAGAAAAAAGGCGCTAGTTTGCTATTTGGGTGCAATTAGAGGTGTGAGTGAAATATTGTGATAATACTGTGTTATATTCATGGGATGATAACAGTGATTCATAAGGAGAAGAGATCCTTTCTGTATTTAGATTGTATCTCTGCAAAATGTTCAGGATGAAGGATGCTTAAATGTATTATACTAATGCAATCCGTTTGCGTTTATCCGCTTTTGTATCTCAGATGTTGCAATACTATACTTATTTTTCTTGCGTGCTTACAGCTTGGGGAGCTCATCAATAGCTAATTTGGCAGGTAAAAGAAGAAAATTGGCTTTAACAAATATTTGAAATAATTCTGAAGAAGGTGGCTTAGGGAGCTTTTACTCTTTCGTCGCTCTGTGGCACATTCTGCTCCTCCTCTTGATACCCAAATGCACCCATGACTATGGACGGACCTAGGAGCAAAGGGAGTTAAGCCAGATATTTCCCGAATTCATTTTTTCTGTCCTTGAGTTTAACTTTCTCTGCTTTTAGTTGTCTGGTACCTCTTAATTTGTTCTTGCTGTGCTGTCATTGCAGGGGATTTCTGAGTTTCACCCAACAGGCTGAGTGAGAGCAGTGCGAGATTACCATCGTGGTCTGGACACAGGTGGTAGAGCATGATGGATGGTGGTGGCTCATAAAGCTTGTCCCACTACCTGGCCAGCCGCTGAGGATATTTTCTATATCTCTTTGCGGTCTACATCGTTCCAAATGTTGCATGTCCTCTGCGTGCTTCGCTCTCTCTCTGTCCTGTAACTTGGAACAAGATGAGAAATATGAAGAAGGTGATGGTTTTTATTCTTCTTTTTAAATAACCCATGGAATGAAATTGGACATTGATCTTCAAAGGCAAGAAAAAAAGTTTGCGATGTCTTTTGGCATTAACCAACAGCCTTTCCAAGGAAGAAACTCACTCCAAGGGGAATGCTTTGAAGGCAGCGCTCGTGCCTTTGCTATTATTTCAGCCCGAGTCCACACTATTCTGACTATTTGAGGTATTTCTCAGCTTGTGATGGTCAAACGAAGCTTGTTCGGGTGAACAGTGCAGCATACAGGTGTGTGAAGTCTGCAGTCTTGGGTGGTTTTGGTTTTATTGTGGTGTGCTGGAAGGTTAGAAAAGGCCCCGTGTGTGCCGTTCTCCAACCACATCTTCATTCATCCCTCTGAGTAGAGTACATGTTTTTCACCTGGTAATTGTTGTGTTTTGTATTAGCAAAGTACAAGAAAGATTAAGTACAAAGGCTTTAATGTGATTAGAAATAGCTGTTTAGATGTGTATCTCATTTATTAATTGTAATTGTCTTGAGATTTTGGCAATCTGCCTTATACATACAAATAGTCGTTTCCCTTCCGAATGGCGTAACGAGCTGAAGTATGAAGATATAGAAAGTATTGATGTAAAGATAGGCAAGTATAATTAGCAGAAAAGAAATTGTTATGGAAAGTAGCCATTGGCATTTACGACAGTAGATCGCGTTCAGAAGCTTTTGTTTCGCGTGAGATCCTTCCAAGTCAAATTAACTTATTTGATCACTAAATTCCCACAGACTATAGGTTTGGTAAACTGATTATTTTTTCTCCCACGCCCCTAATTCACGGTATCTCTTTTTGTGTCGCGCTATGTGTGAAAATATTCTCTTAAGTGACGTGAGCCAATTTTCTGATTAATTGCTCATATTACTTATGTGTGGCAGGCTGGGGGTGCCTGCGGTCGGGGGATTTCGGTTAATGAGCTGACCAGAAAAAAAGGAAAGGCTTTTAATGAACTACGTTTTCCTCTTGATTGAACTGAAAGTGTTAAATTCATGTTGATTTGAAGAAAACAAAGAATCTGGCTCCTATTTGGGAGCCTCCAAATGAAGTGAAACTGAGGGTGAGTGTAGGAGCATTCGCCAGAATGGAGAGAAACAGAGGTCTGCTCTTCCTTCGATCTGTTTTGAGCCAAAAAATACCAACTTGTATCTGATAGTTCAAGATCAAGTGGTTTTTGTCATTCTCGGGCTGACCTAAACCTGCTCCTCAGGATAATGTCCTAACCGTGGTGGTGTCCGACATTTGAATCGCTGCCGGTGAAGTGACCCCAAGTGAAGAGACTCTCCAAAAGAAGTGCAGATGTTAACCCAATGCTTGACCTTGATCTCAGGAGACTCTCTCTTCCAC
Organism: Vanellus vanellus; assembly: GCF_965231255.1. Taxonomy (NCBI): domain Eukaryota; kingdom Metazoa; phylum Chordata; class Aves; order Charadriiformes; family Charadriidae; genus Vanellus; species Vanellus vanellus. Next base: position 40,557,344 of record NC_138912.1, on the reverse strand, counting down.
GAGATGTTTTTTTTTTTTGTCGGCTGGCCAAGCGTGGCGTTTTTCCATGCCAGACAGAGCGGTTTCCCCAGGAAAGGCTGAGAACAGCCTTCTGTGGCGCACTCAGTGTTGCCATGGTGTGAGGATTCTCCTGAGATCTTCCAAGCAAAACCCTGTGGCAAACTCTGGTAGCACGAAAGAATAGTTTTTGAATGGCCAAAACTGCATGACTCCATTTTAATAAAAACCGCATCTGGAGAAGCAAGTATTCTTGGCTTTCCCGAGCAATTGTCGATGAGTTTTAATTAAAATGATGGTTTGGGTTTGGGTTTGAAATTATGGCGTGTGTTTGTTGCGTGTACTTTGAGGATCTGGGGAGAAGGTTCCCGCTCTGAAGGGTTTTTCTCCTGTTTAGAAGGTACCAGCTGCATCTTGGTGCTGATACTTGAAAGATAAATCCCCTATTAGTATAGATTTCGGTCCGAAAACAATTGCTCGGGGTGAGGTGGTGACGGTACAGAGCAATATCAGGCCGGGGATACAAACCACCTCCAGCAAATCTGCCTGCTGCTAGCACGTGAACTGAGATACTCTGCTAGGTTAAATCATTTCGAACGATTGTATTGAAATAACTCTACGAAGTGTCTTAAGAATAACAAGCTATCGGCACCGCAACAACACGGAGCGTAGAAAATTCTCAATACTGAATTCCTGGAGGCGTTTGCATTTGAATGAGGGCAAGCAGAGGAGGAGAAGTCATCAGCCCGTGCGCGCTGCGTGGTGGCGGCGCCCATGCGGGGTTCTCAGCAAGGCTCCCAAAAACACGATGGGGCGGAACGAGCGGGACTTGGCCCCGCGGCTGCGGGAACCCGCATCACTCAGTTCTGACACGGGGAAAAAACGAGGCCGTATGTCGTATTTCACATTTAGGAAAAAATAACCCCAGTGAGCAAAAGATGGATTGTAATTTCTACTTGTAGACCCAATTTGAAGAAGTCTCGCGGGAATCTTGAGAGGAGTTAATGACTCACAATGTGTTTAATTACCTGTTAATTTTACTTTGTGCTGAGCAGGCAAAACATAAGAGTCGAGCGGACTGCCTCGAAGGGCTTATTGCTTCTTTGGCTAAGACAGATAAAAATTAAAAAGGGAAAACAAAAGTACTGTGATAGAACAGCCAGTTGCTTGCGACTGGCTCGATTCAAGAAAAATAGTTGGGTTTTTTGAATGTTACTTCCGTGGCGTGTCCACGGATGCTGGAATCTTTTGGCAATTGGAATATAAATTCCGATTTGGAAAAAAAAAAAAAAAAAAAAAAATCTAAAGAGAGTGATAGGAACGTAGAAGGTGCATATGGGCAGCATTTCAGAAGGGAAAAGACAAATGACAGCAGCTCCATTGGCCTGGTTTCACGGACACAGCCCTCCACGGCAAAGCCAGGGATGAGTTCCTGAACCTTAAAATAAGTGTTGAAGTTCTGTTGTGAGTGGGAATAGATTTAAAATGCTAATAGTCTCCCCTTTGGCGCTACACGTTCATCAGAAAAGTAGTCACATAGATAATTTGACTGCCTGGATAGGATCACCGAACGCGGAATGGTATATTTGGGGGGGATTTATTTTCAGGGAACTAATTCTAATTTCACGCAGGATCCACATTCTTGTTAATAGTGGTACAAATCACGTTTTTGAAGCAAGCTACAGTGGTCGTGGTCAAGTTGCTAATAGCAGCGTTATCTCTTCGGCAGCTTTAGAAAAGTTCAATAAATATTGGTATTTCAGCACAGATCTATTTAATGTTTTTTATGTCCAGTCAGAGACTGGTCTCGTTTTCCTGTATCTAGTACATTTGCACATCGTAATGATCATTTTATGCATTTGTCCTCTACTTGCACGGGATGAATTTTTAATGTGCAGGCAGAAGGTGACATTTTTATTGCTTTTATGAGCATCAGAAATGCATTTTAAATTCAATTATATACTGTCTCTGGAAATATCACACAAGTGACTTGCCAATAAAAACAATCCATCGATTCCCAAAAACTAAGGACGGTAATCACCAGAGTGACTTAAACTGTGGGAAATGAGCAGCGTGTTACTTGTGACTTCAAAAAATACATGGTAATGCATATTAGGAAGAAGAATTTAAACTTCATATAGACACTGATAAATCAGCTTAATTATTTCTGGAAGAAGATGAAAAGAGTTCCTACAGCTCCTACAATGAAGACAAACTCACTGTGTCCCGTAGCAGTTCACAACGCAATCGGAAATACGTATTTTAAAGTATAGAGAAAATAGAAAGGGCATTGCGTACAATGAAAATGATCTCCTGCAACATCGTCGCAGGAATTATGCTGTGGAATTGAACTATAGGCGAAGAGAAATCAGGCTTAGGCTAAAGTGGCCTCAGAGGGATAGTAAAAAATCCTTAACTTCCTAATAATTCCGAAACTTACAGCCGACCTGCGGTGAATTAGTATTCTGTTAAGCTGCTAACGAGGAAGCTAAAGAGACCAGCTGCCCGAAGTACACTACAAATCAATAAGATACTGATTTTAATGAGAAAATCCAAACTGTTAGATACACAAAACTTTGATGATAACTTTTCAGAGTAAATTGGAATACACGTGTGCATGAACACACGCATCCGTATACACAGGATTTGTAATGCTTTGCGCTAGGGTGGAAAGATAAAAGGTGGTGTTTAAAAAAAAACATCAATTTGGCTTGATACACAAAACAAAATAAAGTGCAACCCCTTATCTGGAGTAGGGAAATACAGGAGAAATGGGCATTTTCTTTGGGATCGTAGAATAACAGAGTAGTTGATGTTTGAAGGGCCCCTGCGGTCATCTGCTCCAAACCCCCCTTCAAAACAGGAAGGGAGGTTGAGCTAATCAGACCAACGCAGCGAGAGAAGATGTTCTGTCCAACATGGCCTTTACTCCGCTGCAGTTGCAGGGACAGGAGGAGCTCAGCATCTCCTGCATCCTCTGCTGGAGGAAACCAGGGTTGCAATCCCTGACCGGATTTACAGATCCAGGCTAAGGGGATTTAACCTTCTAAATGGCACCAGAAATCCAAGAAGTTTTATTCCTCTCTGTTCCCAAATGACAAGTTAAGCTCACGTTCAATGAATTTCCACCCTTCAGAAGCAAACTGTTCTCAGTGCTGTCTTCACATGGTCCTGGACAACTGAAAAGTGACAGTGTCCCTGAGCCACTAAGGTCCATTACAACCTCCATGGACGCATGCCACTGAATTGTTATCAGAGAAAGTTAAAACTAGGTCTTTATAAGAAAGTATCCAACCTTGTCTTATAGGTTCCCAAATGAAGACGGCTCTGTCCCAGACGATGCTGTTCTAGTACTTGCCTTATTGCTAGAAACTGAGAAATGAGATAAAAATCTCAGTTTATCCGGTTTCTAATTCCACCAGACCTTGCTTTCCTTCACCTCTAAGATAGTCTTCGTCACCTGATCTTTCTCCCATGTGGATAAAAATTACTCTGAATCCATATCGAATGATAAATTTTGTTATTTCAACAAATGTTAACGGAGCTTTTTTGGAGGAGGTTGTTGGGGAGGACGGGGCTACCGTGTTTTAAGTCAATGCTTGCGTGCTTGCTCCGATGCTGCGGCTGTCACCTGCCCGCCTCTTCCAAAAATGAGTTATTGAATAATTGGACTATTAAAGGGCATCCTGTTAGACGTTAATCACCTGAGAGGAGTAAATTGCCTCATCTGCAAACTCGAGGAATGATCATGAATAAAATAGAAATGACAGAGATGGATTTATGGGAAGTGCTTTCAACAGCCGTTGCTCACTTCTTTTAACTGTATTTTCCTGGCTGTCAGTGAGTCAGATTTTAATTTAAAGTGTTTCCTTCTAAACACATATAAAAGCATTTTTACTCAAGATGCCATGTGGCCTTGAATAAATAACCACATTTGCCTTTGTAAGCCAGATCCGCAATCTTATCATGACAACCTTCTTTCTATGGAAAAAAAAAAATGGCATAAATTATATTTTAAAAATAATTTTTGATGGGGTGCTAGATCGGCTGTTTCATGAGGACGGGCTCTGCTCATCTCCTGGCTCGCTGGGTGCCGCCATGGGCAAAACGGGGCGGCACGGCACATCCTGGGTTACAGGGCTCAGGGCAAAGACTCAGCACCAAAAATGATTACGCCAACTTTGTACCTTTGAGATCCACTTCCCCTATTCTTTATCCTTCGCTAACATACCTGTGGGCTAATTTCAGGGGCAGGTTTGCATTCTGCTTGCTTCATCTCTGCAACAGAAGTCCGGAAATTGTGTCATGCCTTCCCTGTGTATTATTTCTCTATCTAAATATCAACCGTGTTGACTCGTGGAATACCCACTAAAAATTCCCAGACGCTCAAGTTTCAATGTTGTCGTTATCCCTCTTTTGAAACATGACAAGTGGAGAAGGTTTAGAGGTTCAACCACAGGCAAATGATCCTTGAGTAGCAACGATCTCAGTCCCCGGTCAGCTTGGAAGGATTGACGTAGCAGCGTGCCTGCAGAGATTTGCTCTTGGGATACAGAGGCGTTTGTGTAACATGCTGATCTTTTGTAATCTGTTGATTAGGAATTAATTAAACAAATTGCTAGAAGTTAGTGAAGCTTTCATGTTGCAGCGGAAAAATTAATGGAAAAATAGGACGTGCTGCGTAGAGCAAAGTTAAACATCTGTTGCCGTTCAAGTGAGGACAGATCCAACATGTGTTGGATCCAACACAAAGTTTCCTGAGAGTTTCCCCCCCCGGCACAAGAGTGGTCATTACATGGATCAACCAACTCACGGCCAGTTGGTCTCGCTGCTTACTGCCTGCCAAAAAGATTCCCCTGTTCTCCAAACTGCTTTGTACATGGAGTGCGTTGGGGATCACGGTACATCCACATGGTTGGATCTGTGCTTGCACTGATGCTCGTCCACACCCAAGATGCTCCACTTGGAGGGTTGTGTGGGTTGGGAGCCGTGCTCCCGACAGGGACTTTGGGATGAATCTGGACGTAGGGTTGCACTTGGTCTTAACAGAGGTGTCTTCTGATCAAGAATCTGGGAGGCAGTTTTAGAGTCGCAGCCCCTAGATGGGCTGTTCTTTGAGCAAATGCAGAAGAAGCGATAAGCAAAGATTGTTTGACAGCAACTGAACAGTTGTGTTGAATAATTGAAATTGTCTTCCCAGCATGTTTTTTTTTTGGGTTGGGTTTGGGTTTTGTGTTACCCATTATATTGCTTGCCTGTCTGTAATATTCCCAAGGTTATGTTTTCCTAAACAATTGAATTTTCAAACCTTATTTCAAATCCGTCAAGCTTATTTGATTATTTCTCCAATACAATCCAAGCCACTTGAAAATCCTCAACATTTAATTCATTTTCAGCGGCATTCTATTTTCAGCACAAAAAAAAAAAAAAAAAAAGCTATGGAGACTTACAGTGCATAGCAAATTTTGGATTCGCAAGATGAAGAAAATCAACAGCATTGTAAACTCGAAAGGTTAAATCATTCTTCTCTTTGCTTTAATTCGGTAAGAGGACCGAGGCTTATCCTGGAGAAAGAGAGGGGTACCAGTTACAGCTTAAGAGGCATTTTAAAGGTATTTGGTATGCTGAGCCGCCTAAAACATGCAGTATTACACTTTTTGAGTAGATCCAAACTCAACTTAGGCAAAGGTCCCTGTAACATCTGTAAAAAGGCGTTCAGAGAAAACAGAGCTCTTCTACAAAAAGACGAAGAGCAACAGCAGCGGCATTCCCAAGAGTATGAATAAAAGCCATTAGGAAAAAAGGAATTAAGAGGAGCCGCCATCTGTTAGCCTTCAGAGCTTCGCAGACGATAAATGTCCTGAATTACACCCCCGAATCACTACCACGTTTGCAGTCCTTTCCACTGCGACCGGCAAACGAGCGCACTGCCGAGAGAATGACTTTGCTTAAAATAGGAAGGGATTTGCTGGCTGTGTGTTTTTGCCCCGGGCAAATCGCGAGTCAGTGTTCCTCTTCTGTATCCAACTGAGTAGTAATTATTCAACGCTGCCCCGCGGCTGCGCAGATTATAAATTAGGAGGAAGGGGTTTTTTTACCCATCAATGTGTTGGGTTAGAACCACTGAATTAGGCTCATTAGGATGTCCTGGATGTCTTGCACTACTCTATGGTGTTACCTGGGGGTTGTACCAATGCTACTTGTCTGTAGGAAGGTCTCAAATGCCTCTGTCAAACATTTTGAGATGAATTTACACGGGGCCACTCTCATAATTTCATGCAAACATGGTTGTCCTAGGTTTCCACCATGAAGAAGAACAAACTGTTCTGGACTCTGGTGTCTTTTTCGTAGCTTATTTCTCTTTGGAGGAGGTAACTAAATCAATACCTGGAAGACTATTCTCGGTGAAGAAGATCTGCTGATCAAAAGTGCTTTTGTTTGGACTCGTCCCTCAGTAAATCACCTCAGATATATCGATCCAGAGTGGGGAGCTCAAGATTGCCCCCGAAGCCAGTTCCACTGCTTTTTGCTGTGTCTGGCAATTGGTGCTGCTGCCAACCACGGGCTCACCCCCTGCCAACTCACTACGTGGGAATGTGTCGGGCAGGATTTCCATATTTTTTTTTATCCTATATTAGTCATTTGTTACAGTGCAAAAAGCTTTCTGACTCTTCTGGTAGTAATTAACAATAACAAAAAGAAGAAGAAGACATTTAGATATTTTAACATGTTGCTTTGTGAATCGTGTAGATTTGGTCAACGTCTGTGTCGGGGAGTAATTCTTCTTTGCAAGTTCACTATTGGGGACCCAATTCTCAGATCCCTTTGGTTTGGTGGGCGGTGAATGAGGTTGCCCAGGAGAACGTGAAATGCTTGTGATTGAGATGACCTTAAAATCATTTACAGCTTATTTTTCTTTTGTGTCTATGTAATTATGAAGACAGAAAGCGATGGTAATCTTTTTAATAACTTCGTTTAATGGCGACGGTTAAAAGGAGGGAGGTGGGAAGCAGCGTTAGGACAGCAGCGAACATTGCAAAACAAGGTCTGTGCTTTGGAAATGGTATTGTCGGTGTCTTCGTGAAAAAGATATTATTATGACAATTTGCTGTCAAGTGCAGTAGGCATCTGTTAGAGGACAAAACGCCTGGCTTCAATTGGTTTTGAAGATGTTGTAAATACCCAATTTGGAGGAATGGGACAAAACGGACCGTGCATGCAAATGCGACTTGTCACTTCTTTAAAGTCTGCCGCGTCTTCAAAATATTGATCAGTGTTTAAGGATCTCTTCTGAGACACAGCATGAGAGTCAGTCACAAACGTCTTTCATTTTCTAGGCTTGGTATTAGCGTCTCATGTGAGATAATGGTTTTCGTTTGACTTTATTCCGGTGCTGCGGCGATGCATTTGTAGTTCCAGTCGAGATGCAGAAGCAGAAATTAGGCTTGGTGCACCCGCTGCGGGGTTGTCCACGGGCGCTGAAGGGTGAAGGTTCATTTCCCACGAAATCTCCTAGAGAACAGGGAAAAAAACGCTGGAGAGAAACACCTTGACAGTAAACGGTTTTGAAGAGGTAATAATTACATTGCAAGCCAAGGCCAATTTAATTTTGGCTATATTGCGAACGCAGGATCATAGAAGCAAAGCAAGCGGGATACAGGAGTGTGAGGCTTCTTGCAACAGCTCTTATTTTTAATAACCTATATAACAATGTTGGAAAAGACGGGCAAGTTGGAAGGTACAGAAGCTTTCCTTTAGGACTATAGGTATAGTTTGATTTGCGAATATGAAGAAATACCAACAGCGTCAGCAGAAGAAAAATCCCATAACAATCTCGTGCCGGCACAAGAGCAGCGCCGCTGAGCAGCGTGAATCCTCTGTCTTGAGATGAGTAACCAAAACTGCTTAAAGTTTAGTGATGTTTCCAAAGTAGTTGCTGCTGTTGAGCGTCTGTTGCTGCTGTTGAGCGTCTGTAGCTTTTTGGGGAGTAATTGTCCTTTTCAAGATGAATAATGTTGAGTGATTGCATGTGAAAAGGGTGAGGGGGTTTGCATACCCGCTAATTTCTCTCCTTCCCTCTCATCGTGACAGCAACAATTTAATTCCTTTTTAAAATTGTACAGTGTCCCCAGTGACTGCCAAATGAGATGCGGTGGGAGGGCTGTCTCTGATAACGAACCCCTGTCAGGGAACGACAGGCATTGACAGAAGCGAGGGAAAATAATACTCCCGAGTACCTGAGCAGCCTATTGAACATAAACAGAGCCTGGACCAAAACAGGGTGTGTAACTGCATCCTTTTCCGATCATTTCCCATGCCCAGTGTGCGTTCCCCGTGGGGAAATTGGAGTTTTGGCCTCGTGATGTCAGCAGACCACTTCATCCAGTAGCACCGTCATTATCCTTTGATCATGAGAGGAAAAAAATGCAACACTTCACCCTTCCTTGACTTTAGTCTTTTGCTCATAAGGAAGAAGATCGGTTCATTCGCTTTCTGCATCTCTCCCGTTTTCATATGTATAGTACCTCCTGGTACTCTTTGTACGTATAGCACCTCTTGGTATACATCTCCCAGATGTCTGGGAGAAAAAAAAATTCCTACAAACCTCTTTCCGGAGTTTATTTCCCAGAATAAGGTCTGGTGTTGTGTGCGGCAGAGCTTTCAAACTGCCGCTTGAATGTTTTCACCCTCTCCCAGATTAACGATTGCCAATGATTTGAACGCTTTTGTAGCTTTAGCACAGCAGACAAGTCATCTGCAGCACCCGCGGAGCAAATCTATTCTATCTTCCCAAGAGTTGCGTTGTGCGAGCTGCTCTCCAGCCCAGACGTAAGTGTAATTAATGCCAGTGTGAGGGCCCGTTGCTCTCTATCTCCCTTCCTCCTTTTCCTCTAATATTCTTAACGCTAAGCGAAACACGCAGGAAATGGCTTCAGGAAAACGAGCCTCATCTCACCAATGACATTTGTAATAGGATAAGGATTGAGCTTCTGGATAACTAAATACACCTTTTCTGAACTTATTTTCTGCCACTTCTGTCGCGGTGGGTACCACGTATGAAAAAACCCCAACAGTTTTCCCTTCAAACAATACCTCTTAATCTGATGGACAAGAGGAGTTGTGTTTCGATGCAACAGTTTGCAACACAAAATGAATATACAACTCTCTGGCTCTCGTGCAGAGGCACCCAGCAGCTGTGTTGGCCTCAGGCGCTACTTGAAGTTGTTCTCATCGTTCAAAAGAGACTCTCTGTCCTACCACCTCCTCAAAAATTTTGGCAATTTCTCCCCAGCGAGCTGATAGCACAGTCCGGTCGCTGAATGATCTCAGCGCTCTGGCGTTGTCAGGCACTTCCAACACCCGGTAATCCCCGTGGCATCTCCGAGCACCACGGGAGATGGTTTTGCTGATGCGGTGTGAGACTCGCTTACCAGGGTGGAGATGTATTTTTAAAGTACTGGAATGAAATCCCACACATGGGATGATGCAAAACATAGAGCCAGGTCTTGCCTTGCGCTTCTGCTCTCTGTCTTCCTTGTTTGGATTAGGGGTTATTCCGTAATCAGCATTATTTTTTTTTTTTGCTCTGTATGGCTGTATTAATGTATGTGACAGGCACAGGAGCTGTCCCCTAAGATATAAATGTGGCGTAGGAGCAATAGAGATTGTTTATTTTTTCCTTCTGAAACTATCTTCTACAAGATCCCGCTTTAACCGATACCAACCAGATCTCAGGACAGATGTCAACACGGGAAATGTGGGACTACGTGGGATTCTCTGGTGCAACATGTCCCAGTTTAAGGTGGCAAAGAGAAGGCAACATGAAAGATTGCAGATTAAAGTTTTGTTAACTTTTACGAACAAGGCTGGAAAAATGTTCCTTAGTTCTTTTTTTCAAGGCCATGATTCCGATGGAGCCAGCAGTCCCCAACTGACACAACTTGATGGCCAGTGGGCGGCTGCCTATATGTAGCATTTCCAGCTTGAGTTGCTCAAAACATCGGCTTTTCTGAGTATCCTGAATCAATCCTCAGCTTCCGCTAGGTAAAATTTATCCTCGGTTCTTTCGGAGCTCTCTCTCCACTATAGGTGCATCCCGAATGTGGTAAGCAATGACATTAGCATTTTTCAACCTTCATTGAGTTGGGTGTTAAAAAAAAAAAAAAAAGTTTCAGGGAATGCAGACAGACTTCATTTCGTTTTACTGATCTGTTTTGATTTTTAAACTATGCTTACCCATCTGGCCCAGGGCGGAGAACAGCGGCAACAACTGCGTTTGTTACGCTGCCAGCCAATAATAAAAGACAAAGGGTTTGTTTCGGAGTTAACCCATGAGGACCGTCTGCCGCCGACCGCAAAGCCGGATGAACGCTTTCAATGAACACCCTCCAAAAGTTTAGGGGAATGCATCTTGAAATGCATTTAGAGAGTGAATCGCTGTTTTTGTGTTGGGCTGAAGAAAGAAGACGGCCGCGGCCCCGGCGAAGTTTTCATGTGTGTCAGGAGATAAATGACCTGTCGGAGTGCTGGCATCTCTGCCACTGAGTATTTTTTGAGGGTAAAAGCAACCCCTCGGGTTGCAGCCAGGATTATTTGGCTGGTTTAGTACAAGAGTAATCCCATGGGATCAATCAAAAGGATGAATCAACGTGTCGCTAATGAGGGATGTCGCTTCTACCTCAACGTTGAGAGCAGCTCAATGACTGCAGATCACTAGGGAAGGACACCTGGCCTTTCATGCCTTCTTCCACCACCTTCAGGTTGGGCACGTCTTTGCTTTTGTATGAGGACGGAGCTTCAGCGTGGACATTTTGGCGCAGCTGTTTTCCCTTATTTTGGCAGCCTCTGTTCGACGTGTTGAGCTCTCTGTGAAAATGTGCAGCTTTCGGAGCCAACCGGAATAGCTGCCCTGCCGTTCCTGCAGACAGCGAGTGATTGCCCACGGTGTCCTCACCGGATATGGGGACTGTCATCCCCTACAAAATAGTCCATAACTGAACAGCCTGGAGCATAGCCGGCAAAATGTCACCTCGCCTCGCCAGCGTGAGCAGCTCCTCCACCAGTGCAGCTACTTCTCCTTTTTGTGCTTGAAGGAGACTCTAACAAGGCTTGGGGCAGGGAGACTGGAGAAGGTCGGAGGTTGCACCTCATGCTCTCACCTGCAATGGAAGTCACATATCTTTTGTGATAAAGCATTGTGATGTTTGGGGGTTGATTTAAAAAAAAAAAAAAAAATTAATGGGTTTATTGGCATTTGCTGTTAAAACCCAATTTCCTTAAGTTAGAGATGTGGTTTGCCTTGTTATGTGCTACCTTGTAGGGTGACCTGGATCTTCATGTGGGTCTTGGACTATAGTTTGGCAAAGGGGGCCTATAAAATCCCAGATTCACAGAATGGTGGGGGTTGGCAGGGCCCTCTGGAGCTCCCCCAGTCCCACCCCCCGCCGGAGCAGGGGCACCTCCAGCAGTGGCACAGGACACATCCAGGTGGGTTTGGAATGGCTCCAGAGTGGGAGTCTCCCCCCCTCTCTGGGCAGCTGTGCCAGTGCTCTGCCGCCCACACAGGAGAGAAGTCCCTCCTCAGGTTTGGATGGAACTTCCTATGGTCACATTTGTGCCCGTTCCCTCTTGTCCTGTCACTGGGCACCACTGAAGAGAGACTGTTCCCATCCCCCCGGCACCCTCCCTTTAAGGATTTATAAGCATTGATAAGATCCCCCCTCAGTCTTCTCCAGACTAAAAAGCCCCACGTCCCTCAGCCTTTCAAAACAGGCATAAATAGTTTGGTAGGAATATTTTTTAACACCCATATCACCATAAATAACTTGGAGGAGCAAGGGGGGGGCTGCAGGTGAGTAGAACATCAGATGTAAAAACAGCTCTCTTCCATATCTAGCTTTGTTCCGTAACCTTATCACATATAGATGGGGGTGTTTTTTTGACTAATCAGTGTTAGAGGTGACAGGTGGTGTAGAGCTGATCACCATTAAGCTGTTGGCTTCATGGGGGAACCTGTAGGAGAGCTTGAGCCTCTTCTGCAATCGACTCCTTTACCAGTTTCTCTCAAAATACGCTTAAAGGATTAGAAAGCCCCGGTCATCTTCTCCCTGGCCCAGGAGTGATCAAAGCGTTCTCTCAGGACAAACAAGATGGGGTTTTGATTCCCACCTTAGCGTGGGTGTGTTGGAGCGCACATCTCTCCCTTTGGGGGCAACTTCTCAATAGCATATTCAGTGCAGGTGGAGAAATTGCTCCTCGTTATGTGGAATAAGAAGCAGCTGGAGAAAGTCCACAGGAGGACCGGGCAACCGGAGTTGTAGGAAACACCTCACAGTGGGAGAGCGAGCTGCTAGTGCTTGGTTTACAGTGGACGTAGTTGCTGGGCAAAGGGGCAGATGGTCGTGGAGAAAAGTGGAATGAAGTCCTTCGTGTGTGCACCGCAGGTAGGAAGAAGACTCATGAGTTTTAAACTTTGTGGAGATACTTCAGCGTTACATACTGGAATATCTTTTTTATTCTAGCTGTAGTAATTGGTGCTGTCTACAATAGATGATGTGGATGTTTTAAAACTTTCATTATTGGTGGATTTTAAGAAGGAGTTGGAGAAGAGCTTGTCAGGGAAAGCCTGGATTTATTTGATCCTGCTTTGTATGGCACAGAGCAAGTCATTTCTTGATGAGATGGAGCTGCATTTGCTGTGATTTCATCTATCGTAGGTAATGAATACATCCAAACTCGAGTGCCGAATGTTCTCTTCTGTATGTTTTCAGACCTCTTCACAAATTTCACAAAACCACAGAAAACGGAATATGATTGTTCTTACCTCTAGCTGTGCTGCAACGCTTTCTGATTTCCTTTGAGTCCTCTGCTCCGGTTTGTCTTCCTTGCGCGTGTTTTCCCACTTGCAGCTTTGCTGTTTTCCTGGAAGCTCTCCCTTTACAGCTCAGGCTCCCTTTGCCTTGGAGTGCAAGTACCCACGTGGAAATAATCTCCAAAGCAGGGATTTTTTGATTTTTTTTTTTCCTATGCAAATCTTTACAGGCAGATTTTTGGAGGCAAGCAAGACTCTATTTTATTAATCTGTTTTAATGTTGTCGGGGGGGGGGGAGGCTATTTTTATTGACCTGGAGAATGGAGCCAACCATTCAGTGCTGTCTTACACACTTGAGTGTGTTTTCAAATCTTGTTCTTCTATCGGTCTTGGCAGCAGCTCTGTTGGCCTGAATTTGTGACGTCTTTTAACAGCTCAATAAATGTTTTCTCTCCGCTATTTTATAAAGGCGTTTGTTCAGTACAGGGTTTTTTGGGGTACTGAAGGGACGGGCAGTCCCGTAAGACCTCTTTTTATGAGACTGAAATATAATTTAGCTGCATTGTCCCTTCTAGCTGTTCAGAAGGATGCTGGCCCATCGTAAACCACAATGAATCTGGGATATTAATTGTGTAATTCTGTGATGCGGTGTGGTTGGAGTTTGTTTTGTCAACAAGTTGGGTTTCTCATTATCCGCTCTATTGCTGTGTTAAAGTTGTGAGCGTTTCTCTTAGGAAATTTTCTTTGTTTACTTAATATCCTAAGTTTTCAATAGTAAGACTTATAATTCAGAGCTTGTATGCTGTTTCCTTGTTTCTCGCGCGTTTGGACTGTAATAGATGTCTTCTCTTACCCTCCCTTGGATTGTGCAGACATAATTATCTGTAAAAAAATATGCTGTGATGCATTCTCCCCCGATTTGGGAGTGTAATGGTGCAACCACAGTAAAATTTGTCCAGATGTCTGGGAGTATTATCGTCTTCCATCAGTTTATTCCTCATTTGGGAATGCTAGAGTTGGTATAATGAACTTTCATTTATACTCAGGCCCAGACATCGTATAATTCCTTTTTAGTTGTTTCTGTTTGCGCTTGTTACGTTGTGGGCTCATGTGTTTCCAGTGAAAAAGAGTGCTTCCTAAGGAAAAAAAAAAAGGTATTATTGAGAACGTGAACAATCGTATTTTTCTGCACTTAGTTGGCCAGTTCTGTTTTATCATTTAATACATTCCACTGAAGTTATTTACTTTTTTTTGAACAAATAATGAAGGCTTCCAAACTTTCTAATCCCACAGCAGCATAGAATATGTTTAAGCTAATAAAAGCCAATCCTGCTTTAATTGTGCTCACAAATTAAGTTCACCGGGCATTTGATGCTTGGCCCTGGACAAACTACTGGGTTTTGCTCTCAAGCCCTCTGCGGGGTCTTCAGACCTCCCGTTGCTTTTGCGGGTGGGGTTCCTCTGAGCGCAGAAGGAGCCACCAAACTGTCCATCCAGAAAGTATTCAGGGCTTATGATGCGTAGTGATTATCCCAAAGGCATGCACCAGGACTCTGCTCTCCGGAGTTCAGGAATCCAAAAAACGTATTATGAGTTTGGTTTGGGGGTTTTTTAGCTCCTCGTAATGTGGAGAATAACTTTTATGTAGTTATGTGATCCAAAGTAAGAAGTGAAACCCTGTGTGGAAGGAAAAACAGCCCTCTCCCTCCTCGCTTTGCACCTGATCGTTAACGTTGCTGAAATCAGAGCAACACGTTGGGGGCCTCAAGTTAATATTAGGAGCATAGAGCTGTGTTTACACCCTGTAATGGACTGTGATAAAGCAACTTGTGAGCGAACTGTTCTCGGAAATAGCTTCAGTAGAGCTCTGTCAGCTCAGGGCTCAGCTTGCGCTAATACCGCACGTAGATGCGTTGCTAATCAGTCTACTGATGACAGGTGCTTTTAATTAAAGCAGGTACAGCCCTGCTTTCCCGCCTCTGGAACGTACATCGCATCTATGTGTTTCATTTAGCATCACTTGGGAATATTGATGAACGTCAAGTTTTTATGGAAAACAGAGAATGAGGGACCGCGGTATTGCAGAACCGATTTAAGTTGGTAGGGACCTCTGGAGGTCATCTGGTGCCATCCCTCTGCTCAAGCAGAGCCACCTAGAGCTGGTTGCCCAGGGCCATGTCCAGATGGCTTTTGAGTCTCTCCAAGGAGGGAGACTCCACAGCCTTGCTGGGCAGCCTGTAAGGTAGTGGGAGGTACAGCTTCAAGGTCAGGGTACTTGCAGGAGATTTGGAGACCCAACTGCACATCCTTCATCTTGCCCCAGACTGGATTACTCTCAGTCCTGTGGTCTGCAGGCTCTTTATTGCTGCATTGCCCTCTTATCTTGACCGGCAGGTCCAGCCTGGCCTGGGAGACCTTTGCCAAGGGAGATGTTTCCAAACAAGAGGAGGAGGTGCCTTTTTGGCAAAAGCAAACTAACTAACTTAGATGTAAAGCTCCCGGTGAAGTTTTTGGTACTTCTAGCAGTCCTTCAATGCTGGTTTGTTGCTGACCCCATACCCTTTGCAGCTTCGTGCTCTGCATTTTTCATGTCTGTGCATGGCTTCAGTCAATCTTTTATCTGTTACCGCTTAGAGCTGATCTTTTCTGCCCTTTTTATTTATTCACTTATTTCTGGTGGGATGGAAGCAGACTGGGGAAAAAATTTGCAGAGTCGTACATGTGCCTGAGCAGGTTTGCAGCGCAGATTGATTCCAGTCAATCCTTAATTGAGTCTTGGCTGATTACCAGCTTTACGAGTGGTTCTCCAGATGTTTACCACGAGTGGTCTCCCATCATCGCAAAATGCATCTTGGCTGCTAGAAGGAGATAGATTTCCATTTATACATGCTGCTTTTCCGGTGAACGCTCGTTCAGCCCCAGACAATAAGGGCAAAATATCTCTGGAAGATAGATGAGAGAAATGCGGTTCAATTTATGACCTGTATAGAGGCATCCATTAATCAAGGTTTCTCTTGTATTGCAGCGTTCCCACATTCCAGAGCCTTCCTGAGGAGATACTTAGTAAGCTTGCAGATGTCCTTGAGGAGGTAAGTGCTTTTAATTTTGAGAGCTAATGAGTTCAGAGTCTGGGAGCCTTCTGGTGGCAATAGCCCGGCTTCGGTTTCCAAACGAACAGCTCCACGATTTTGCTCCCAATTACGGTTGACCGTTCCAGCATGTCGAGACGGCGGGAGGAGCTGTGTGAAAAATGAATCTAGTTTTGAACAGGGCTTACGTATTTTTAATTGGATTTCTGCGCAATTGGGGAGCGAAGCAGTCGTTTCCCGCAGCGTGCGGAAGGAAAACCAGCTTCTCCAGCCCCTGGTTCAGTGGTGGAATAGGGAGAATGTGAAAAGATGGTCTCCTTTCAAATTTGATGGGATGGTTTTGTTTTTTTTTTTTTTTTTTTTTACAGGGCAGTAGCATGCCCTAAAGGAGGTGTCATGGGAAAGCTGCTCCCATAAGAGTTAAGAGCGGCGAGGGGTGATGTATTATTACACGTTGAGATATTTGATGGTCTGGATGGAGTTGTGCTTCACCTACCTTGCTATAACTAGTATCTCATTAGTGTCAGGATGTTAATAAATCTTTATTAAAAAAAAAAAAAAAAAAAAAAAAAAAAAAACCAGCAACCAAACCAGAAACAACCCCCCCAACAACCAAAAACACAGAAAAAACCCAACCAAACAAAGACCAACCCCACCTACTCCCCCCCCAAAAAACCAAACAAACCCCCAACCTTGCCCTGTAAGTGAAAGTGTAAAATGGACATAAAATATTTGCGTTGCATTGCAGGCAGTTTGTCCGCATGGTTTATTCACGTAACGTTCTCTTCTGGGCCTGCAGAATCGCATGTGATTAAATATTACAGAACCTGTTAATAAAACATTTCAAAACGCAGCCCTGTATGATTTAACTGCAGGAAATCGTTCTGTACAACAGTATTTTATTTCGTTCCTCGTTGGTTTTTCTCATACGTGCCTTGCCATCATGGGCAACCCTAATAACTACGTTTATAGAAAAAAAATTTGTGTGTACCACCTCTGCCGTTGATTGGTTTTTTGTTTTTTGGTTTTTTTTTTTTTTTTTTTTTAAAAAGCAGTGCTGATGACATTAAGTTGATTATTTTTTTTTTTCCAGAGCATTGATAGGACATTGTTATTTCTTTGCCTTTTTATTTAGTATACGGATAAATTCTGTAATCCAAACAAATCAGCTGTTTGTCATACAGAATAATTGCATATTCATAGATAAGCTTTATTTCCTTTACTGCCAAGAAGTGTTCTGATTTAGAGAAAAGAGACGTATTAACTCGATATGCTAGGAATTAAATTTCCCTATCTCAAAACCGCGTTACTTAACCAGAAACAGATAGTTTATTTGCTTGCATCGTGTAACCACCATTAAGCTCCTTATCAAGAGTTAAGGAAAAGAATAAAGTCAATAAAACTCTTCCAGGGATGCTTAAATTTTCATGGCAGGGAACAAAAAAAAATACTGTCATGAACATCGATGAAGAAATGAAGCACAGAAGCAGCACCTGTGGGGATAACTCTGTACCCTTTGGGTGGGTGACCAGCAAGGGAGGCTGGTCATCCCAGTCTGTACTGGGATATGACTTCCAATTTCCTACTTGGAATCACCCTTGGTTTTCCCTCTGGGTTTGTCTTTGATTTAACATACCACGTTTTACAGAAACTAAAAAAAAAAAAAAAAATCTCTTTACTGTGATATTATGCATTTTGTATTTAACAGTATGTAACCCGTTGGAACTAAGCAGCGATAACTGTATTTTATCCTCTCTGGTGCTGTAACAAGGATTGGATAAAAGTGACTGATTTGGCACAGTTTGAGGCAGGGGGAAAAAAAAGAATTCTCTTTCTTAATGTCAAAATTTCATACAGTTTTTCTTTTGATACGGTGCTGTGAATAATGCAGCGCTTCTGTCCTACATTCTTTAAATAATTTCTCAAAACTGTTAACTAAAATCCAGACGCAAGAAAAAAAAAAAAAACCTGGTTTAATTGCCCGTTATCCAACTCGAACTTGGAAATGGCGTTATAAAGACAGTGGGGAGGAAGAAAAGGTCAGCGTGTGATAACATAATTTGATTTCTGTAATTGATGGAAATATTACAAGAAATTCGTTGGATAACTCAAGAATCAACAAAACCCGGGGGTGTTTCTGGGTGGCTTCTGACTTGTGCAAGATCACTTCCATCAAAGGAATCGCTCATAATTTAACGTACATGAGAGTAGAAACAAGTCTATTGAGTTCGATTTTAGCCCAATGAAACCCAACTTACTGATATGCTGTGAGGTTTTTTTCCAAGAAATCTCCCAGGAAGTAGCTTTCTAGGGCCATAATTCACCCCATTTCCAGGACATTATTCTGGGGATGGAGGTTTCTCCGGCTGTAGGTCTTTGCAGTTGAAGCCAATCTCAAAGCAGCTTTAGGTTGTACCTATAGCCCCGGGATTTGGGAACCTCTACTAGACCCCTGGCACAGCTTTTCCCAGCAAACCTGACCCTTCTGTCTCCTTCCATTACATTTTAAAAATTATATTAGTATTTCTCAACACTTACGTATTAACAAGCAGCAATATAACGTATTGCTGACTTTACCCGACGGTTTGAGAGATGTTAATAACGACCGTGGTGAAAATCACGGTTGAGCATCCCTTCCGGCACAGAGGTTGATTTAGTTTGGTTGTAATGCCATCTCTACGTCATTTATCCTTGCGCTTGCCCAACGTAACCCGTGAGACGACGAGCAATGTGTTTCTGCAGCTTGAGACTTAATTCTTGTTTTACTTGGACTCGCTGGCTTAGGGAGATGAGGTTTGTCTGTCTGTGGGATAGTCCTCTCAAATCATTGGCAGTTGCTTGCCCAAAAACCCATTTGATGCAACGTTCCTGCGAGATTCCTCCAAAGTACGGGGTAGGATGAGAAGGAAGATTTAAATTGGGGGGTGTTGAGGCAAAATATAGTCAGCTCAGTCTCTGCGTTGCATAAATGGAGCTACTGGCGGGGGGAGGGTTACCGGTGCTCGTGCTGTGCAAGGGGTGAAGGACCCAAATTCATCAGTGTTACGGTTTAAGGAACCCACAACAATTTGTTGTTGTTTAGACAATTATTCTATCACCGGATAAGCTCTCCCCACCCAGGAGGGCGAATCGGGGGAAAAATAAGGAAACCCGAGGGTTGAAATATAAACAGGTTTAATAGGATGAGACTAAATAATTATCATTAATAGCACTAAAGAACCAGTATTGATACCGATACCAATATAAAATATACGAGGATTATCCTCAGCCCATTCTATCCATCGAAGCTGTGCGCTCCCTGCAGTGGAGAGCAGATGTGGGGCACTGCGAGGGCTATGGCTTCGGGAGGAAGGGAAGGGCTCAGGGCTCCGGCACCAGGGCAAGGAGTTCTCAGGATGGCAGTCATCACGGGAGATGATGATCACCTTCTCAGCAAACTTTCTAATTTATAGTGAATGTGCCATTCGTGGTATGAAATACAACTTGAAAACGCCGAGACCTTGAAACCCACGTCCCATAGCTGGCTATAAAGGAAATATTTTCACAAATTCTGACGCTAGAGTCTTCTAAAAGTGCACTTTTCCCAAGCATTGGAAGAGAAATCAGTCATGTGTCTCTCAAACCAGGACAATCAGTTATTCTATATGGGTAACAACTGGTATCTTTATTTTTTTTTTTATAGGGTGGTGCATATCATCCCACATTTGCGTGTGCCTGGGCTGCGAGAGGCAGCACTAGAGCCTAGCAGTTCACTAATGACATTTTTAATACTGTCCCCACTGTCTTCCTAATTTTTCTTCCTTAGCGCCTGCTTTTTCATCTTTTTCTTTGGTTGAAAAAGCCCTTCTTCACCTCCCCCTGACTCTTTGAGCATCGTGCCCTCGGCTGCTCCTTCCTAAAAATCCCCGGCGCCTCCGGTGTGTGTGCTCGCAGCTCTGTCGCTTGACAGCATTGAACCAGTGGCAAAATAGTTTCGCTGTACCATATTTTGGTAAAGAAAATCAAGATGTCTATGTTTAAATATTGGAGGATTAATGGAGTTAGAAAAGATAAGAGCTGCCAGGGCGCTGCTTAAATGTAGCTGCGTGCCTTACCCCCATCCGAGCGCTGCGGATCTTGGGATTTAATACCTGGATTGGTATTTATTGTGCAAATACCTTTGCTCTGGATGAACGCAGATCTCCTTTGGAAAACAGTAGCAGTGTCATCTTGTGCATGTTCACGAAACAGCTGAATAATTTTCATTTCCTGGGGTGAGAGAGGAATTTGTTTGGAAATCGGAAGACTTGCTGTAGGAGATTAATAGCCAAGATTAAAAGTGCTTTTATTTTTATAAACCTGAAAAACTTTCGGAAAATATAAAAGCCTTGGACCTCTCTTTCCCCCCATTGAAGGCTATGAAACCATTTATGGTTGTCTTTTCTGATTACAGACTTTCTGATTCTCTTAGAGTTAAAAAAAAGCCTTTTTTTATTGGGCACCCTTAATACATATCAGCTATATATCACAAAAATAAATTAATTTTTGGTAGCAAAAAATTCTTTTCTAAGAATATTTGGTCTCAGCATTATGGCACTTCATTGTAATGTGGGCAGTTTGTAACAGAAGGGAATAAAGTATTCGTAGAATCATAGAATGGTTTAGGTTGGAAAGGACCTTGAAGATCATCCAGTTCCAACCCCCCTGCCATAGGCAGGGGCACCTCCCACCAGACCAGGTTGCCCAAGGCCACCTCCAGCCTGGCCTTGAACACCTCCAGGGATGGGGCCTCAACAACCTCTCTGGGCAACCTCTTCCAGTGCCTCACCACCCGCACAGTAAAAAACTTCTTCCTAATGTTCAATCTGAACCTGCCCTCTTCCAGTTTAAAGCCATTCCCCCTCATCCTATCACTACATGCCCAAGTAAAAAGTCCTTCCCCAGCTCTCCTGTAGGCCCCCTTTAGGGACTGGAAGGCCGCAATAAGATCCCCCTGGAGCCTTCTCTTCTCCAGGCTGAACAGCCCCAACTCTCTCAGTCTCTCCTCATAGGAGAAGTGCTCCAGCCCTCAGATCATCCTCATGGCTCTCCTCTGGACACGCTCCAGCAGGTCCATGTCCTTCTTATGTTGGGGACTCCAGAGCTGGATGCAGTACTCCAGGTGGGGTCTCCTGAGAGTGGAGTAGAGGGGCAGAATCACCTCCTTTGACCTGCTGGCCACACTTCTGATGCAGCCCAGGATACGGTTGGCCTTCTGGGCTGCGATCGCACACTGCTGGCTCTTGTTGAGCTTCTCGTCAATCCTGCTGACCCAGGTCCTTCTCCTCAGGGCTGCTCTCCAGCCATTCCCCGCCAAGCCTGTATTTGTGCTTGGGATTGCCCCGACCCAGATGTAGGACCTTACACTCGGCCTTGTTGAACTGCATGAGGTTGGCTTGGGCCCACCTCTCCAGCCTGTCCAGGTCCCTCTGGATGGCATCCCTCCCCTCCAGCGTGTCTACCTCGCCAAAGAGCTTGGTGTCATTGGCAAACTTGCTGAGGGTGCACTCGACCCCACTGTCCATGTCGCTGACAAAGATGTTGAGCAGCACAGGCCTCAGTATCGATTTATTATTTCCTTTTTTAAGGAAACTAAAACTCATTGAAACACCCATAGAATAACTTAGAGCAACAGAGCTGCTGTCCACATCTATGACACTACTGCCAACATTGAGGGTCCCGTCCCTTCTGCCAGCCCCCAAACTGGAAGGTAGTGCAGGGGCATAGCTGTCCTGATGGGAAATTTGGGAGGAGAGGGAAGAACATCTTCCCCAGCTTCAGGTCTGAGAGTTTTCAACTATTTTTATTGTGGGAATGGAGAATATAGTATCTCTAAGGTCTCTGAGGTATTGTAAAGAGCCCTCTGGGTCGCGGCACTCTTAATATTAAGCGGCCAATGTGTGTCTGGTGTCTCACCAAGTGATTATCCGGAAGGTGCTAACTTTGCCGGTATTTTTAGTCTTTGTGGATTTAACTCCATTCGTTAAATGAAATTAAATCCTTAAGAGAGGAGGACAGCGAGTCTGTAAGAAGTAGATCAAAAGGAGGCTGAGGGGAGACCTTTTTGCTCTCTACAACTACCGGAAAGGAGGTCGTAGAGAGGCGGGAGTCAATCTCTTCTCCCAAGTAACAGCTGATAGGACAAGAGGAAATGGCCTCAAGTTGCGCCAGGGGAGGTTTAAATTGGATATTAGGAAAAGTTCTTCATCGAACGGGTTATCAAACACTGGAAGAAGCTGCCCAGGGCATTGGTGAGTCGCCATCCCTGGAGGTATTTAACAGACGGGCAGATGTGGTGTTGAGGGACATGGGTCAGTGGTGGGTTTGGCAGTGTTAGGTTGATGGTTGGACTCGATGATCTTAAAAGGTCCCTTCCAACCTAGACAATTCTATGATCCTGTGAAATTGCCAGGAGCTAGAGAATAAAAAGGGAAATTTATGGTCACCAAGCAAAAACCCCCAAATGCCCAACCACGAGTACACTTTCTCAAGATGTGACTCCGCGTGGTAAACGCGTAGGTGCTTTGTCTCCCTGTAGCGTAGCAGAGTGCCTGTAGGACATGTGTTTGCCCACTGTTACGCACCTGTGCTGCATCTTGGTGATTAGGAGGGGGGAAAAATCAGACAAGTGGCACTTCACTGATGGAACAAAGAGGGCATTTTTCCCCACTGTGCTCCCAGCAGAAGCCTGGCGCCTTTTTTTCGTGAGATTGTGTATATGAAAGCAAGGAGGAACCACTGGAGATGCATGTGGGGTGGCAGTGGGTGGACCTCCTATCAGTAGCCTCCAGCTCTGACCGTGTGTTTGGAAGAGCTTTCCAAGAGCTCAGCAGGAGGAAATTAGTACTTCTGGCATGAAGCAGGAGAGTAGATGCTGAGAAAAGGGAAACCAGCGGGCAGGCAGAAGGACAGCCGAGCTTGAGGAGTTTGAAACATCTGGAGGGAGAGGAAGGTTGGTCCAGGGCCTGCGTTCCCAGCGTGGCCAAGGATGAGCTAGTAGTGGACATGGGCAGCACTCAGGAACTCTGGGCTGGCGTCTCCTTCTCTTTTCCTTCTTTTCCTTTTTTTTTTTTTTGGTTTTTGTTTTTACTTTGGGTCAAAATGTTGGGATTTCTTTTTAATCTCGAAGTTGGTTCACTTTTCAGGTAATGTTTTTCCTCTTTCAGGTGTATCCTCTGTGTCATTCAAATGGAAAGCGTTTATCCTTGAAAGGTTTCTATCAAATCAGTAGATCGCGTAACAATAAGTATAATTAAGGTTGATTGACCGTGTCTCTTTTGAAACCATTTCCAGTTGCTTGTGATTTTGATGACTTATCCATTTGATCTGAAGTTATTCATTGCGGCTGCTGCCCTAGAAGTGGTTTTTTTTTCTAATTTTTTTTTATTTTTTTTCCCCTGACTCAAACTGCTAATCCTTTTTCAAAGAAGGAGATTGCTTTGCCCAGTGTGTCAGGGAGGGACTTGTTATCCACCTGAATATCTGTCCCAGCTCCGTTGAGTTATGTAGGGCTTTCAAGGTAGGGGAAAGGGGACAAGGAATCAGAGAGCCTGGAGGAGCTGGAGGAAATAAGACGCGATTTAAAAGTTTTGTAGTTATAAATACACAGGAGGGGGTTGAATTAAGGTTTCGTTGGCATTTTCGACTCTGGCATTTTCTAAATCCTGTGTACTTGATGTTCCTTCGCTGTTTGGGATTTAGCATGCTAATCCATATAAGATGTTATATGTATGAATCTGAGCAGTTTGAGCGACGGGAAGCAACAAATGCCATTTCAGTTTGGTTCCTGAAATATTAGAGATTCTTTTTGCGTAGATAATGTCAAACCTAAACTACATCAAATGGATGATCCTTGTATATCATGTCTCCAGAATTCTAGATAGCGTTGCCATATCTATATTATTGCTATGTGTATATAAAGATATGTATATAATATTTTATATTGAAAAGATGTAATATGTGTTGTATATGCAATATAAAATAGATATTTAAATGTAATATAAATATGACTGCCCTAAATCAAGTATGCTCACCACTCCATTAACTAGTCCTAGGTTTTCCTCGCTGTAACTGTACAGTTTGGCTCGGGAGGCATTCCCCGTGTCTCCCAGTGTGCGTTGGGGAAATTATTTCACTAGAATCACAGAATGGTTTAGGTTGGAAGAGACCTTGAAGATCATCCAGTTCCAACCCCCCTGCCATAGGCCGGGACACCTCCCACCAGCCCACGTTGCTCCAAGCCCCGTCCAACCTGGCCTTGAACGCCTCCAGAGATGGGGCAGCCACAGCTTCTAAGGGCAACCTGGGCCAGTGCCTCACCACCCTCACAGGGTGAAAGTTCTTCTCAATATCTAATCTAAACCTGCCTTCTTCCAGTTTAAAGCCATTCCCCCTCATCCTATCCCTACATGCCCGAGTAAAAAGTCCCTCCCCACCTCTCCTGTAGCCCCTTTAGGTACTGGAAGGGGCTCTAAGGTCTCCCCGGAGCCTTCTCTTCTCCAGGCTGAACCCCCCCAACTCTCCCAGCCTGTCCTCCCAGCAGAGGGGCTCCAGCCCTCGCAGCATCTTCGCGGCCTCCTCTGGACTTGGTCCAACAGGTCCATGTCCTTCTTACGTTGGGGGCCCCAGAGCTGGACGCAGTACTCCAGGAGCATTGATGCTTCAAAATTTTAATTTAATTTAATGCGTCACGGAGGTCCAAGCGCCAGTGAAGTGCTTCCTCCAAACCCAGACGGCTCTGCCTTGGCTACCACAGTGCTCCCACCGCGTATATGGTCATGGACGAACGGTGCTGCCAAACTATTTGAGCCAGTACGAGCGAAGAGAAATGTGCTAAATACCGCAGGCAGATGATGCCAAGCCTGAAATCTGTGTTCTTGCAGCTCGCTGGCTGTGCGCGGAGCACATCTTGGGAGCGTGATCTCCGAGTGCTGAAAGCACGGATCACAGCGCCTGTCTGCAGCCATTTCATTAATGCCATGGTAATTTTATGTGATGAGGGTTACTTGCCGCTCTTTTTTTTCCTCTCTCTCTTTTTTTCCTCAATTAATGACTTGAATAAGGCGCAAATGGCAAAAGAAAAACAGAATTCATCTCTCTTGCTTGTGGCGCTCCTTCAGTGGCAGCTCCGGCAATCTTGGAGAAAGTTTCGTTGCTGGCTTGGGCAGACCCGGAGTGTTTTGCCAGCCTCCCTGCAAAGATGCCAACCATCCTTCTTGCTCCACATTGTGAAATTAGGATGGGTCAGAAATTCTTAGGATGCCTGCGTTTAATTAACCGCGTCTGAATACAGTCTTCTTTGTATGCGGAATTGCCTGGCAACAGTGAATAGAAGAGGAAAATGATGCAAAATTAATTAGCTTTCAACATACTTAGTATTTTTCTTCTGCATAAATAAGACTGAGGATCACTCTTAGGTAAAGGAAACCAGGTCTAATGCAATCCTTTGCTGCTCCGTCCTGCAGGTGACGACTGTCATTACGTAGAGGTTGACAATAGGTTCTGCCTGGACTGAAGGTGATGGGCAGCAGATAAATACTGATCTGATTCAGAGACACAAACTAGATTTGAGAGGGAATTAGAAATAAACAGGGAGGAGTAAACTGTTTAGGTTAGGAAAGACTTATTTTTATTTTATTTATCTTTCTTTTCTGATTAAAGCTAGCAACGTGAGGTGTATTTACCAAAGAAGCTGTGGGATATAGTTGGAGAAGTGCTGCCTGTGGGGGCAACAAAACAGATTCAATCACGATTGATTCAATCATAAATGGCCAACATTTCAACTTGATTCGTACTTCTATTAATTTTGCAAATGACATTCATGAAAACATAGCTTTGGTTTCGCAGACACTCCGAGAAAAAAGCTTTTTGGGTCTACTGTTAAAAAAAAAAAAAGGCAATAGAAAATAAACTGTATTTGGAAAATATGTCGTGCAAGAGTACAATGAAGTACTTGGTTGCAATGTCTAGATCAATGGAGTAGAATAGTACCCTCTTCTTATGTCACTGGCAAACTTTTTCTGGCCTTTAAACATGTGGAATATGTGTGTATGTATAGTGCACGTATGCTGTATTTTCCACTACAAATCACAGCTGTTCAAAGAATCAAAAGCAGTTTCTTCCAGTGTGAGAAACGAGGAGTGCTGATCGAATAGGAAAATAGCTCAACCTCTTTAAGTTTTTATCAGAGCGCAAAATGCAGATGAATTACCTAAATCTAATTTTAAAAGATATTAGGGAGAAAAAGAGAGAAATGTGATTATTTCTCTGTAGATGATGCCATGACTGCACAGCGATGCTTACTTTAGAAGCTGCTCTAGCACGAGCATTGATATGAGTTTTCTTTTGATTTTCTTTGTTGTGGACGCTGACCATATAAAGGCAATTACAAATAAGCTCACACTTAAGTTATCACAGCAGAAAAAAGGAGTTAAATACTCCCCGGTCCCTGCAGATGCTTGTGAGGAACATCGTCATCCATGTGCGTATTCTAATGACCGTCCTGATGGCTCTGTTCTGCGGTCGTAGAAATGAAGGAGGTGTTTTTTTCACGCAGCAGTTGATAAATCTGCAAAACCTTCTTGTTAGAGGGTGATGCAGATGGAGAAAAGCTTTGTGGGTTGAAGAGGACACTTGGAGCATCCCTTGAGATTGCTAAATCGAGAACCTCAATGCTCAAGCAGAGCTTACAGGCTCAGAGCAAGACGGACAAGCAAACTCAAAATTTCATCGGGTGAACGGTTCAGTCTAACTATAGCATAACCTTTTATTTGGATTTGAGGCTGTTATTTCATTTGAAAGCGAGTTGAAGGACAAGAGGACAAGTTGTCTGTTAAAATCAAAATTTGCAACCAAACTGAATAATCCCTGTAACTCTCCCATCCTACTAAAAAAAATGCACGTGATTATGTTGATGGTTTCCACAGCCGCTCTGTCCTAGTGGAAATCAAACGCAGAAAAAGTCAATGAGACGATGCTGATAGAGGGGGCTTTTTTTTTTTTTTTTTTTTCCCTTCTACTTGTTTGGGGTCTGGTACCCAACGGCGCGTCCCACCATGCGGCTTTAGTTTGGTGAGGGCGGGACAGAAAGCTGCCTTTGGGTCTCTGCAAACAAAAATCAACAAAATAACGTCTTCTGTGAATAACGGGGGAACGGAAAATGGAAACTCATGAATGCCCAAGATGAACATGGCTAAATATTTATCTGACTGACTTGACGGTGATTGAGGAAAATAGCATGCAGCTGGTTAAAATAAAGGTGCTGGAAAGTCAAGGTGTAGTTAAGTCCTTGACTGATTGGCTCTTTTTTCTTAATATTATTGTTTTTCTTAATATTATTGTTTTTCTAGAAGAGTGTGTAAAGCAGAAAATGCTGGTGCAATCTGTACCAACAGACCATATAGGCTTCAGTAGAAAAAGAGCATTAGAGGGTTTGTAAAGAGGGAAAAACTTTCTAAAAATATGGGTATAGGCTTGACTATGAAGATGGGGTTATTAGGAATGTAGGAGGAGATGGCAGTATCCCTGTCCTTTCCGAAACGCAGATCTCAGAATGAACATAGGGAAGAGGTTCAGCATCCTTATGGCTGGGACTCTGAACGAGATGTGCATTATGTGTCTTAGGGAAAAAAAAAAAAAAAAAAAAAAACCAACAACAACAACAAACCAAACCCCGAAACCTCACTTGTGCAATGGCTGTTTAGTTTGGGTTGCTGCAGACCTTTGCTGAGACTCGGTGGGTTTTAACAGGCAGGAAAAAAAAAAAAAAAAGATGTTGATTAAAAATAGCGGGATTTGGTCTGAGAATGCCTGTTTTCCTTTTCTGGTTTAGTCAGGCTCCTTGCTGGTGGAGGGTAAGCTCTGGTTTGAACCATTGGTATCAGTGGGAGCTGGTGGTTGATTCATCCTTAAATGAAGCCCCTAATCAAGCGAAGTGTTGCTTCGCTACTCCGGCTTGCGGCAGAGGCCAGTGGAGGCTCGGGCTGATGTTATTGAGCAGAAGTGGGGAGAGGCGGGGGGAGAAGACCTCTCCTTGTGGCTTAGGTGGGTTGATGTAGACGGTGTAATCACAGCCCTGCTCAACATAAAGGGCAGAGACCATTAAATGGCAGTGATGAGACGGTGATTAAAACCATTGTACGCAAAGAAGGCCCCAGATGTGAATATTTTTGCGTACAACCATGGTAATCCTTTAAGGCTGGATGTAATTATCCTTTTCCGCATGTGTATCTCTAAAATACGCTACATTCCTGTTCTGCTTATCACAGGAATGTTTTCTTTAGAA
The DNA here is from genome assembly GCF_965231255.1 of Vanellus vanellus. Lineage (NCBI taxonomy): Eukaryota > Metazoa > Chordata > Aves > Charadriiformes > Charadriidae > Vanellus > Vanellus vanellus. Next base: position 40,529,146 of record NC_138912.1, on the reverse strand, counting down.
ATGGCTTCATATTTCTACCTTGCCAAACTTTGGCCAATCATGCTAAGGGTTAGTTTTTCAGTTCTTTAAGGCATGTTCATCTCTCTGCTTCGTATCCCATCCCCAGGCTGCAAGAGATCTGCAAGGTCTCGTGGGCATCGGCATTGCGGGGTTTGCGGTGCTGTGCCTCCCGGTTAGCAAGAAATACTCTCTTGTCCACGATGCACCCCGTTCCCTACCGAGGTCTTGGCTAAGTCCACCCCCGGCTTTCAAAACCCGAGCCACTGCCCTTGACGTTTTGCGGAGACTGGTCTCGTCTCCAAGTTCCTCCACCGACCGTATGGGCCAACCAGGTCTTCCTCTTGCCCTTTCTCCGTAAAATCTTTCTGACCTCTTCTTCCCTGTCCTCTCCATCGTTTACTATCAAAACCTTCTTTTCTCTGATGAAATCCCTGTACTGAACACGCATGAAGCCGTTTCCCCGACTCCCACCCGCTTGGCAGGCAATGATGAACAGCTTCAGGTCTTCCCACAGTGGGACCTGTTGGGTGTTTGTAGTGGATGCAGCTGATGAGCAGTGTAAACCTTCCCCAGTTGGGGAATTATGTTCTTTTTTTTTTTTTAACTAATTTTTATGTGATGAATTTTAAGATCTCTCCAGAACTAGCTTGCGTTCGCACTGAAAATCCCAGTGGCTTTGAAGGAATCTTTTTTCAGAGACTTTCCACAGGGAGCCAGGTTCCTCCAGAGACAGCAGGATTTTATTATGATTTAATTTACTGTCAGAAGTACTGCTGCCCTTTTCTCTGGGCTTATTTGCTAAACCACAAACACAGGATCTGGGTTGTCGGGTTGGTTTGATTTTTTTTTTTTTTTTTTTTTTTTCCCCCCAGTGCAAATTGTAAAATCCACCAAAGTTAGGTCAAAGCATCCCAGCTGGAGAATTACATCATCTACGGCCATCTGAAGCATGTGGCTCTATGTCTTAACGTAAATCTCCATGAGAATCCCGAAGGGTGCTTAAAAGGGAAGGAGTTTGGGGTTGTAAAGAGAGATTTCCTCAGCTGTTAGCGCAGCGCGGTGACTTGCCGTGCTGTTGCGGAGCCACCTGGAGAAGCCGTAGCCTCCTCGTTGGCATCAAATATCAGCTAGCGTGTCTGTGCGACAGCACCCAGCGATGAAGATGCGAAAGCCAAGGCTGGAGCCTGAATTTTCAAGTACGGTGCTTGTATCGTGATATTTTAAATTTTTTTTTTTTCATGTATCCTCCAAAAGAGCCCCATAGTTGTGTGTTTTTCAGCTGCCTCTCGAATAGCATCACCCCTTCCAGCTTATTAACGCTGTGCCCCTGCATTAGGCATCCCTCTCTCATTAATAAACGCCTTTCGGCCAGATCGGTGGGGAGAAAAAGCCACTCCAGCCATGATGTGCTTGCCGTCAGGACGTGGCAAAGGCAGCACCGTGGAACGGTTTTCAGCAGAAAAAAAAAAAAAAAAATAAAAGCGAAACGCTGCTTCAAGCTCCTGTATTTTATTTGTATTATTTTCAGTAACAGTGGCTTGAGTGGATATTAAAGTTTTCTATGGTAAGTTGCTGATAAGATGCTAATTTAGAAAGTTGCCGCGCTTGCCGTCGCCGCTCTCTGGTTGTGCAGGTTTTTGGGCATAAATGTTTGCTCTTTGACAGGTTGGATTAAACCCAGCTCTGGCCTATCTGCAATATATTTTTATGCTCTCTCTAAGCTGATTCTCCAGACGGTCTGTCACAGCAATAAAAGAAAAGAGGGGGAGGGGGGACCAAGCGAAAAAACCAAAACATGAAATTGTTTTTTGTTGGTAATCTTAGATGTTTTCCAGAGTTTCATAGATAAGGAAAAAAGGCTTTAAGTAAATCGGTGATGTATCATTTGGCAGATTTGCAGACTCTCTTTTTAGAAACGCGCAGGACCGGAGTGAATTTTTTATAGCACGTGGGACAACAGGGAGGTCACAGGGTGCAACCCAGGAGATCCGAGTAGATGTCTCCTCCGTGATCCAGCCGCGTGCTTAATTTTCCCGTATCCGTTAGTTTGCTGTTTCCAGTTTTAAGAGGCTATGCAGCATGCATTCGGGCAACATGCATGTGGATTTGGGTTTTTTTTTATGCATTTTATTTGCTGCTTTTGCCTGCAGACAGGTCGGGGCCAATGGGTCGGTGGTTGCCCTTCGCTGCCGGTGTGGAGCAAATACAATATATTCAATTCAAACTATAAATATAGTTCAAATTTGTGCATCTGGCAGCTTCTGCTGCAGGTCAACTCAAGGCCTTCTCCTCAGCCGCGCCTGGAGCCACGGCTGCGGCCGCTGGGACGCGGGCAATGCCTCTGGGCCAAAACCATTGCTGGGATAGTTCCCTTTCCATCTCAGTAAGCTTAAAATTGAACTAGCAAACCTACATGAGAGGTTAGATAAGAAAGACTCTGCTAAAAGTCCTTTTTTGGGTTTTGGTTTGTTTTTTTTTTTTTTGTAATGGATCAGCAGCAAGGTATGGCACCATCTTGCTCCAACGTGATGGGCAGGGTACAGATTCCTATAGCAAATGATCCCTTTGGTAATAATAAGAATGCTTTGACTACTGATTTTAAGATAAAACAAAGCTGTGTAATGTTAAAGAACTACGTCTATGAAAAAAAAAACGCATAAACACGTGAGGCACTGGAACAGGCTGCCCAGAGAAGCTGTGGCTGCCCCATCCCTGGAGGTGTTCAAGGCCAGGTTGGACAGGTGTCCTGGTTTGCTCCTTGTTTGGAGCAACCTGGGCTGGTGGGAGGTGTCCCTGCCCAGGGCAGGGAGGTTGGAACTGGATGATCTTTAAGATCCCTTCCAACCTAAACCATTCTATGATTCCATGATAACATCTGCAAATAGTCCCGGTTTCTCCTGCATCACCCACCTGAGCTCAGGACTAGCGGCCTGATTTGCATGGAGCATCTCCGGGGCCCCATATCAGCATTAAAAAGGAACTTTTCTCTCAGCCACCTAACAATTTCTGGGATGGATCGCCCCGTTGATGAGATACGTGCTCAGTGCCACAGCTTTGTGGAGGCACTGGGGGCTTTGCTTTGCCGGCTTCGTGGAAAGCCTGGAGGGAGAGCACTTGTGTCTCTGTCTGGTCTGCTGCTTGTGTCTCTGTCTGGTCTGCTGAGCATCTCCTAGGAGTTTATTTTAATAGCAGTTTCCAAAAATCCATAATTTGAACCCACCTATCACTGCTTCGATGAATACATGTGTACGTACATAGGCTGATTTTGGTGGCAGTGAACCAAAGAAACAAAATCCAGCCTTGCGCTTCCTTGAAAATATTCCGTGATTTCCAGTCTCTTACCCCGAATGGTCTGAAGCAGAAAAAGTGAATTGTTTCTAATAAAGCTCCTTTTATCTGTGAGGCGCAGACAATGCGCTTTTATCTGTAAAAGCAGAAAAATATAATTAGCAATTATATTAAAAAAAAAAACTGTCGTGGTTTGGCCTCAGCCAGCAACAGAGAACCACGCAGCCGCTCGCACGACTCCCACAGCCGTGGGAAAAATCAGCAAAAAAAGGGCAAAACTCGTGGGTTGAAATATTATAATTTAGCAGAACAGACAAAGGGAAAAAGAAAGAAAGAAAAACAATAACACCGGTAAAGGAATACAAGAACGCGATTACAGTACCGCCGCGAAGCGCACCGACCGGACCCGCACCGCCGCGACCCGCCCCCGAGTGGCGACTGACTCCCCCCGCCCCGGCTAGCTCCTTTTATAGCGGGCATGGGTCACGTGGTATGGAATACGTGCCTCCCCTGCCGGCTCCTTGGAAATTAACCCCATCCTTGCCGGAACCAGGACATTATCCACCCCTTATTCCATACCATCTATGTCATGCCCAGATCTTTCAGTTCCCATAGTCTATGAGCCATCCCTTAAAAATGTCCATTAAGCTCACGTAGTCCATGACGGTAGGCTCCAGCAGTGAGAACAGTCTCTCAGGGCACATAAGATGATGTGTAGTGCTGAACTGGTGGGTGCTGTATTTGAAGCTCGTTACTGGGGAATGCAATACAGTCCATGCCCACGGTCCACAGGTTGAAGATGTCGATCTCAAGGAAAATTGCTGGGCGCCAGATACTAAGATCAGTTCTTATTACATCATAAAATTATTCACTGGCTATTCTCACCCAAAATCAAATCCCCATAAGGTACACATCGGACCTCCCCATCCTCTCGCATCACCCACCAAGTGCACCCGGGTCCTTGTGCAAAAGCAATCCCACGGATGGGTTTGCCTTTGCCTGAGGCAGGGCTAACCCAGACTGTCTTTCCTAACATATTCTTCATATGCACTACAGGGACTTTATCCCCTTCTACTGTACGTGGAAGTTTTGATTGGGCAGGGCCAGCTCGATTGACAGATCCCCTAGTGTTAACTAACCAGGTGGCTTTTGCTAAATGGGTATCCCAATGTTTGAAGGTCCCACCCCCCATGGCTCTCAGGGTAGTCTTTAGCAGTCCATTATATCGTTCTATCTTACCCGAGGCTGGTGCGTGATAAGGAATATGATATACCCACTCAATGCCATGCTCTTTGGCCCAGGTGTCTATGAGGCTGTTTCGGAAGTGAGTCCCGTTGTCCGACTCAATTCTTTCTGGGGTGCCATGTCGCCATAGGATTTGCTTTTCAAGGCCCAGGATAGTGTTACGGGCGGTGGCATGGGGCACAGGGTATGTTTCCAGCCATCCAGTGGTTGCTTCCACCATTGTGAGCACGTGGCGCTTGCCTTGGCGAGTTTGTGGGAGTGTGATATAATCAATCTGCCAGGCCTCCCCATATTTATATTTTAGCCATCGTCCTCCGTACCAAAGAGGCTTTAACCGCTTGGCTTGCTCAATGGCAGCACACGTTTCACATTCGTGGATAACCTGTGCAATGGTGTCCATGGTCAAGTCCACCCCTCGGTCACGAGCCCATCTATATGTTGCATCTCTTCCTTGATGGCCTGAGGCATCGTGGGCCCACCGAGCTATGAATAGTTCACCCTTACGTTGCCAGTCCAGATCCACCTCAGCCACTTCAATTTTAGCAGCCTGATCTACCTGCTGGTTGTTTTGATGTTCCTCAGTGGCCCGATTCTTGGGGATGTGGGCATCTACATGACGTACTTTCACAACCAGATTCTCAATCCGGGCAGCTATATCTTGCCACAGTTCAGCAGCCCAGATGGGCTTACCTCTGCGCTGCCAGTTGTTCTGCTTCCACTGCTGTAACCACCCCCACAGAGCATTTGCCACCATCCATGAATCAGTATAGAGGTAAAGTACCGGCCATTTCTCTCGCTCAGCAATGTCCAAAGCCAGCTGGATGGCTTTTACCTCTGCAAACTGACTCGACTCACCTTGTCCTTCGGTGGCTTCTGCAACTCGTCGTGTCGGACTCCACACAGCAGCCTTCCACTTTCGATGCTTTCCCACAATTCGGCAGGACCCATCAGTGAACAGGGCATGTTTCTTCTCATTTTCTGGCAGTTCATTATACGGTGGGGCCTCTTCTGCACGCGTCACCTCTTCCTCTGGTGATATTCCGAAATCTTTGCCTTCTGGCCAGTCCATGATCACTTCCAGTATGCCTGGACGACTGGGGTTTCCCATTCGAGTTCGCTGGGTGATCAGTGCAATCCACTTACTCCACGTAGCATCAGTTGCATGATGTGTGGCAGGGACCCTTTCTTTGAACATCCAGCCCAGCACTGGCAGTCGAGGTGCTAAGAGGAGCTGTGCTTCAGTGCCAACCACCTCCGAAGCAGCTCGAACCCCCTCGTATGCTGCCAATATCTCCTTTTCTGTTGGGGTATAGCGGGCTTCGGATCCTCTGTATCCCCGACTCCAGAACCCCAGGGGTCGACCTCGAGTCTCCCCTGGTGCTTTTTGCCAGAGGCTCCAGGTAGGGCCATTCTCCCCGGCTGCAGTGTAGAGCACATTTTTAACGTCTTGTCCTGCCCTGACTGGCCCCAGCGCTACTGCATGAACTATTTCCTGCTTAATTTGTTCGAAAGCTTGTCGTTGCTCAGGACCCCACTTAAAATCATTCTTTTTCCGCGTCACTTGATATAGAGGGCTCACAATCAGACTGTAATTTGGAATATGCATCCTCCAAAAACCCACAACACCTAAGAAAGCTTGTGTTTCCTTTTTACTAGTCGGTGGGGACATAGCTGCTATTTTGTTGATCACATCCATTGGGATCTGACGGCGTCCATCTTGCCACTTTATTCCTAAAAATTGGATCTCCTGTGCAGGTCCCTTAACCTTACTTCGTTTTATGGCAAAGCCAGCTTTCAGAAGGATTTGAACTATTTTATTCCCTTTCTCAAAAACTTCTTCTGCTGTGTCGCCCCATACAATGATGTCATCAATGTACTGCAAATGTTCTGGAGCTTCACCCTGTTCCAGTGTGGTCTGGATCAGTCCATGACAAATGGTGGGGCTGTGTTTCCACCCCTGGGGCAGTCGATTCCAGGTGTACTGGATGCCCTTCCAAGTGAAAGCAAACTGTGGCCTGCACTCTGCCGCCAAAGGGATTGAGAAGAATGCATTGGCGATATCAATCGTTGCATACCACTTGGCTGCCTTCGACTCCAGTTCGTATTGAAGCTCTAGCATGTCTGGCACAGCAGCGCTCAGCGGTGGTGTGACTTCATTCAGGCCACGATAATCCACTGTTAGCCTCCACTCTCCATTAGATTTTCGCACTGGCCATATGGGACTATTAAAGGGTGAGCGAGTCTTGCTAATCACTCCTTGAGTCTCTAGTTGACGAACCAACTTATGGATGGGAATCACAGAGTCTCGGTTAGTACGATATTGCCGTCGATGCACCGTTGTGGTAGCAATCGGCACCTGTTGTTCTTTGACCCTCAACAACCCTACCACAGAGGGGTCCTCTGAGAGACCAGGCAAGGTGGATAACTGTTCAATTTCTTCCGTCTCCAAGGCAGCTATGCCAAAAGCCCACCGGTATCCTTTTGGGTCCTTAAAGTATCCTCTCCTGAGATAGTCTATGCCAAGGATGCATGGAGCCTCTGGGCCAGTCACAATGGGATGCTTTTGCCACTCATTTCCAGTTAGGCTTACTTCAGCTTCCAGTACAGTCAACTCTTGTGATCCCCCTGTTACTCCAGAAATACAAATGGGTTCTGCTCCTCTGTAATTTGATGGTATTAAGGTGCATTGTGCACCAGTGTCCACCAGAGCCTTATACTCCTGTGGCTCAGATGTGCCAGGCCATCGAATCCACACAGTCCAATAAACCCGGTTGTCCCTTTCCCCCACCTGGCTGGAGGCAGGGCCCCTCTAATCCTGATCATAGTATACATTACTCACCTGTTGCAAAAATGATTTGGAAGTCCCTTCAAGAGGATCGGAGGTTAGATCAGGCCTTCCATTCTGTCTGGGGAACTGTCTGCTGGAAACAGGAGCTGCACTTTTTCTGGAGGGATCCCCTTTTGTGTTTGTTCTTCCTTGCAGCTCACGTACCCGTGTCCGTAGTGCTGAGGTAGGTTGTCCATCCCACCTCCTCATGTCCTCTCCGTGGTCACGCAGGTAAAACCACAGGGTGCCTCGTTGTGTGTACCCCCTGTACTCTTCCTCTTGAGTAGGGAAACGCCTGCTCCTAATAGCTGAGATGCTGGCCTGTACAGGTGGGGTGTAGGACATACTCTCTTCAAGTTGCTGGACCTTCTGGGACAGTTTCTCCACAGCTGAAACGAGGGGGGAAGATAGGCTTTCTTCATATTGACGGAGTCGTCCAGCCACCTCATCCACCGTTGGTCCCTCTTCACCTCTCCATTCCATCACTGCCAAGGAGTTGGCATATGATGATGGTGCGCTCCGTACAAACTTCCGCCATATGGGCCTTGTGCACTGGACTTCATCAGGATCTGTGGGTAACTGCGCATTATCTGGGTCAAAGTAAATCATCTCTCGTACGGCTAATTCCCTTAGGTACTGGATACCTTTTTCCATGGTGGTCCACTTGCTTGGACGACATACAACATCTTCACTGAAAGGATACCTTTCCCTTACACCTGCCAGGAGTCGTCTCCAGAGGCTGAGGGCTTGTGTCTTTTTCCCAATTGCCTTGTCAATGCCTGCCTCCCTAGACAAGGATCCCAGCTGCTTAGCTTCCCTGCCCTCTAATTCCAAGCTACTGGCCCCGTTATCCCAGCATCGGAGCAGCCAGGTGACAATGTGCTCACCAGGAAGTCGACTGAAATCTTTTCGCATATCTCGCAGCTCACTCAGGGATAGGGATCGGGTTATTACCTCTGGTTCTGTCTCTTCCTCCTGTTCCTTTGATGACCCTGGTTCATCATCATCCTTTACTATGCGAACTGATTTCTTGGTGTATTTCTTCTTCTGTATAGGAGCAACTGATACTGGCACAGGTTGGTTGTCCAATTCAGCTGCAGTGCCTGCCACTGGGGTTTGAGTGGCTGCATTGCCTGTCACCAGGGTTTGAGTAGCCACAGTGCCTGCCACTGGAGTTAGAGTAGCCTCATTGTCTGCCACCGGAGTTGGAGTAGGCATAGTGCCTATCACTGGAGTTGGAGTAGGCTCCTTGTCTGCCACCGGGGTTGGAGTAGCCTCCTTGTCTGCTGGTCTGGCTTTCCCCTCTTTCCCCTGAAGGTCCTGCATAGTACTGAGCAGTGTTTGGTAGATACTGGCCAGGGCCCAACACAGTGCCATAAGTTGTGCCTCTCTGGAATAGCCACAGCATTTTCCTTTGAAATATTCTATTACTTTATCAGGGTCCTGTAGTTGTTCAAGGGTGAAGTCCCAAACCATTGGAGGTGAGAAGTTCTCTAGATACCTGCCCATGTTCTCCCACATCCCATGCCACCCCTGACTATCTGGCCTTGGGACAGATTTCTGAGTGGTAGTCTTAAACAGCTTTTTTACCCTAAAAAAGACTTGAAAAACATTCAGGAGACATAGCAATAGGAACACGCTGGTTTGAGCATCCCAAGGATATTCAAAATTCTCAAGAGGTGTTACACCTGGCCCAGAGGAGAAAAAGGAGGCAAAAGAGCTGGGGAAAGTATCTCCCCCTGTTTCTCCCATAGATTGGGTGTGATTATTGATAACTTCTGAGAGACGGTAACCAAGGTATGGACAGGACAGCAATACTACATAGAAACCCCAACAAAGCCACTTGAATAGTGATGTTACCATATCATAAGCTGATATTGCACAGGACAGCAAAATTATAGTCCTGATCCCTCTCCCTGAGATAACAAACAGCATCACAGGGAGTACATACAGCATATAAGAATTTACATAACACAGCCATGTAAACAAACGAAGCAACATTGTAACCGGCTACTATTTAACTAATAGGAGAAATACATATAAGAAATCCGTTTTAACAAGCTCTGGTCAGATCTGTTGTTATTACAACCCTTCGTGCCCCACGTTGGGCGCCAAAAAGGACTGTCGTGGTTTGGCCTCAGCCAGCAACAGAGAACCACGCAGCCGCTCGCACGACTCCCACAGCCGTGGGAAAAATCAGCAAAAAAAGGGCAAAACTCGTGGGTTGAAATATTATAATTTAGCAGAACAGACAAAGGGAAAAAGAAAGAAAGAAAAACAATAACACCGGTAAAGGAATACAAGAACGCGATTACAGTACCGCCGCGAAGCGCACCGACCGGACCCGCACCGCCGCGACCCGCCCCCGAGTGGCGACTGACTCCCCCCGCCCCGGCTAGCTCCTTTTATAGCGGGCATGGGTCACGTGGTATGGAATACGTGCCTCCCCTGCCGGCTCCTTGGAAATTAACCCCATCCTTGCCGGAACCAGGACAAAAACCAACCCAAATATTAATTAACTTGATGGGCGTTTTCCCTTTGATTCCAACTTTATTCCGCTGGTTTGTCCTATACCATTGCCCACAGTGACACCTACTGGCATTTTGAACAAGGCTGGCTTGCAGGCTGTAGCCCGAGGAGCAAATCATGCCAGGGATTAATTAGGAAAAATTAAGAGAATGGTAAACGGGGTCGTGGAGACACCTGTGGCCACCCAAGGAGTGGCCATCAAGCTTTGAATACTGGTCCTCTGCTCTGTTGCTGGGACATATAGCTTTGAGTCTTTCTGCACCAGCTGAGGGAGAGCCTCTAGCGATGGAACCGGTCCTTAAATCCCGGTTTTGTGCTGGGCGAAAGATCAAGCATTAAAATCGGGAGATCCTCCTCCTTTTCCCCAGACTTTGGTGGCTTCTCAAAATACACCCCGGCGGCGGGGACTTTGTTTTCTGTGGGAAATGAACTTGCTCACGCTCGCTTGAGTTAGCCCGCCTGTATATTATTAAACATTCAATTAAGGGGATATATTTGAACTAACTTCTTATTTCCCACTATTGGTGCGGTATTTGCAGTATCTCAGAGTTGTAATAATAGTAATTGGAAGGTGTCTTTATGACGGCAGAAAGCCAGTTCATCCGTAATCCATGAAATAGTAGGCATTGGCTATCTTGCTAGATAACCTCAAGACAAAGGGACTGGAGGAAGGGAGAAAAGCGTTAGAAACGAAGTCACTGATGTGGTACAATTGAAATGGTCTTATTTCCATCCTGTGCAGAATGCAGCAAAACACCATTTGAGATAAGTTTTCTTATTTGCATTTTTAATACCTTGTGGCTTTCTCTCCTCCTTAATAGAGAATTTGCCATGAAGTGGAACTTTGTACCGCCCTAGGGGTCAGATCCCATCTGCTGGATTCGGCTTGTTGAGGGGAAAGGAGGCCAGAAGGGGTGATGGCTGATTGTGGGGATATCTGCTGATACAATAAATCTATCGGCCACTGAGGCAGAGGCCTTGGGAAGAGCTAAATCCTCTTCCCATGCTGCCTTTCTGTGGAAATGGGATGTCTTTCTGGAGGAGAAGCTTTTTGGTTTGACTGCGTATGGGTTGTCAGGTTTTGGTTTTACACGTTTCTGAGGATTAGCTGATTCGGATGGTTCCTTCTGACCCTAAAAAGGTAAGAAATTCAAAAATGCGTTCCTAATCTCCAGAGCTTCCAGGGAGTTGAGCACAGCTTGGAACTTCTGCCTCTCATTTCAAGTCTTCAGGAATTGTGGAAATTAGAGCATGGAACTGCGTTTGGGGTCATACACGAGGTTTTGGGTATATGGCTTCAGACTCTGGAGTAGGAGAACAGGGATGAAACTCCTCATCTCAAAATGTTGTCACGAGAGGACACCGCAAGTTGTATAATTTAAGCTTAGAGATGAACCTCTTTGTGGAGCGTTCCTGTAACAGATTTGCCTTCACTACCGTTTTTGGAGCATCTCCATCTGTCTTTCCCTTGAAACTGGGATGGGCTCTGTAACCTGCTGTCTTTGCCTGTATTGCAGAGCTGAAGGTAGCACCAGTGCTATGCCAGTTGGCATCTGGAATGAAATCAAGGTGTGGGCTTTCATCCAAAAAAAAAAAAAAAAATCTCCCGATCAAAATGTATAGAAATTAAGTATGATAGCAGAGAAATTACCCTCTAAAATGCATGCTTGGATCCAAAAATGTATATTTCTCCAAGAAATTAAAAGAAAATATAAAAGAAGTAGAGATGTCTGTCGTTTGGACTGTGTAGTAACGCAGTATACAGCAAAGTGTATTTAACCTGATCTTTCTGACCTCGGAGTGGGATCCAGGTTCGTACACTCTCTAGGAGAATTTTAAGCAGCCTGATAGCTATTTAAGCAACCTGAACGGCCGGCGTAGCCCGTAGCCTAAGGACAGTATAGCATAAGGAATCGGGACCGACCACTTTAATCCCGTGGTGCCCTCTCCTTCGCTGCGAGGGCTTTGGCAAGGCGAAGGCAAAGCCTGGTCCCGCAGCACGTTCCCGCCAAGAGCTCCGGGCGGGAGCTGCAGGATTTCTTCGCCCTGTTGGAGGTCAGTTCTTCATTGCTTTCTATCAAGTGGAAAATACTAAAAATGCTCAGACTTAACTTGCCAGCATGGCAGGAAAACTAATGATATTCTCATTTTTAAAAAAGAGGGAAGTTTTGCAAACGTGAGGGACAGTGAAGAAGTCGGCTATTTTTTCTGAAATTTGGGGTTTTGGTTTTTTTTTTTTTTTTTTCCCCTAAGATTACTGATAGTCAGACCTCAGAGATGCATTGCAGACAAGAAAAGAACCCAGCTTTGCAGCGGGTCGATGCTCGTCGTCGCTGGCATTCCCCGCCAGATGGGAGGTGAAGGGTCAGAGCAAGCTGGGTCAGGCTGCCATCTCCCCAAAGCTCCTGCTAGACGCACTGAAAGAGTGCTTTCATCTCCCTCCTCGAGTCATTTGATTCTCCCATCAGCAGCGGGCAGCTTTGGTAACAGATGCCGAGCATCAGAAATGAAATATTAGCTGCCGTCACGCTGCCGTGTGCCTGGGAGGCCATAGCACGGAGAAGCTTCTTCAATGTTCATCCTTGGGTTCCCCCCCTCCCCGCCCCGTTGGGTCCCAACGCACAGCTGGGGTGTCAGGAGGTGGCCTGACCTCAGCGCAGCTCGCTGCATATTTGGGTATCCCCCAAAAAGGGGGAGAATGTCGTGTGTCCCCCCCCCAAAGCCAGTTCTACCTTGGGAAGGGCTGAAACTCGGCTCCCCGCTTGGCCACGGGCTTCTTGGGATGAACCGTGTCTTTGGTTCTCAGCTGAAAGTCGTGGAAAACAGGCAAGAAGGGATCTCTCGCTGGAGATCCAGGTCCTTCAGATGCCCTTCCTCCATTCAACTTGTGCTAAAAATAAAATAAAAAAAAAGGACTCCAAAGTATCTCAAAATTAATATAAAATGAAAATAACGGGCTATATTGGTAATTCAGAGAGAAGACAAGTGCAAAAATAGCTCATTGCTGGGAAAACTTCTGATACGGCTACAGTGGAAAATGCTGATGTTCCTAAATCAGGGCAGCAGTGGAACAGATGTGCTCTCCTCCTCCTGTCCCTTCTCATTTCTATCCACCGTAAGAGACCGGGAAATGTAAATAACACAGCTGTTACCAGTATGTAGTTTTATGCCATTCTTTTACCGGGGTGAAGGCTGTGTAGGAAGGGCGTTCGTTAACTGTGATGATGGGCGATGCCGTCTGCGTTGCAATAAGACTCCATCTCGTGCTTGTCCACTTGTAAATCCAAATAGTAATTTTCCAAATTCCTCGCAGAGAAAACCATAAAAGGTACCGTTCTCTGTGCTTTGGAGTTCCAAAAAAAAAAAAAAAAAAACAAGACCCCAAAACCTCCTAGTGAAGTAAGCTCCGGATCGATGTGCTGTCCTTGCCCGGTAAGGAAATAGTCAGCTGCCCGTTAGCAGTGCTGCGACTTGTGCCAAAAATCTGACCTAGATTGCATTTCCCAGCATTGATCTGTTGGTTTTTTTCAGGACTGATAAAGCAAAAGCTGCTTGAAAGAGCGCAATAGGTGTAGTCAGTCAAATATATATACGTCTGATCGTTGCATGAGAGATTGATGAAGGTGTTACTGTTGCAGGGTTAATTCTTCGCAGGCTTTCTCTTTTAGTAATCCAAACTTTTACCATTTTCTGAATTCGTAATGTGGTTTTTTTTTTTTTATTACTATTATTTTTCCTACAGCTTCACGTTCCATTACTAATTGCGCAAAAGCCTGGAATAAGTTGTAGGCAGTGGAAACATCCAGTAAAGTTTTCTTTATAACAACTTCATAGCAAAGTTCCCATTCCAGTGCGCGCTCGGAGTAAAAGTTCCTTTAATAGATATATTTCAGGCAAACATTTTATCTTGGTTACTCCAGTGTAGTTCACTTCCAAAATTCTCTGTAATCCGGAGTGCTTGTTGGCAGACAGGGCGCGCGGGCTGAGTTCGCATGTGGGCAGATAAAAATCTGCCTTTTTGTTTTTTTCTTCCTTACGCAGTTAATGAGAAAAATTGAGAGAAAAGGAGAATATTTTCTAGCAGCTGCCAAAATCCACGGAGGTATAAAAGGGAGTATAAGCTGTGATGGTGTTTAATTAATCCGGTGCTGTAAGATCCCCGTGTTAAGTCAGAACTGGTTGTCACCTACACAAACCCCTAAAGATGCTGCCAAACTGGAAGCAACTAGTGAACTCAGGTGTTTGAATTGGGTGAATTACCTGTTTTGGTGAAACTCTGTAGAGACTGGGTAAATCTAATGCTTTTCACAATTTTGCTGCCAGTAAAGTTGGTTTCTAGTGCCAATTTAAAGTGCATTTGCATATGGCGGAAAGGTAGAGTCTCCTCTTTGATTCAGACCACAAAGAGAAAATATATTTCATCACAGTTTACTTGAAGAGTGGCTGAATATATGCAATTAATATGCCTTTTTTATTCCTCACGGTAGATTAGAAAAATGGTTTGGATCCTCGTGGCAATGCAAATAACTTGTCTGAATAAGCATAAGCGAATTAAGAAAAATACACGAGTTGATTTACATTGTTTACTTCCCATTTCATTTTTGCAAGGAATTGATTGCCATTTTAATAGTTGTGGGAACCAGTCCTTGGATTTACGGGGGAAAATTAGTGTTCCGCACACATTCTTCCATTATCGAGAGAAAAACAAATCACAGCTATTCAGGAAAGAAGGGGAGAAGAGCAGCTACTTTTCTTGCATTTCAATGAAATGTAATTAAAACCCCCATACTTAAGTTGCTTGCGATTGGAGAGGCATTTTCTGGTGTAGTGACATAGAGTGATACTGTTTCTGGTTGTATTTCCTCAAAAAAAAAGCTGTCAGAGTCAATACGCGGAGAGGAGACCATTCAATCTCATGTTTTTAAAAAACAAAGCACCTTTTCCCTTCCAAACGGTCCATTGAAATGAAGCAATCTGAGTCACAACAAGGTGTCAATGTTCAAAGGAGGCTGGAAATGTCATGGGACCGAGGTGGTGCAGGTAGAGATTTCAATCCTACAAAAGCTTCTACTCGAAATTAAAGGTTTGCAACTGGTCATGGCCATGGACAGTTTTCTCTCACGTTAATAATTACAATTTCCAATTGGCAGCTGCTTCCCCCCCCTCCCTGAATCAGCATTAACCCCATTCAACTTGCTATATTTTTTTTTTATTATTATTTTTACTTGATTTTACTTGACTTATACTGTTTGCTAATTTTTAGTCAGGGTAATTGATTAATTAGTTCCACTCTGTTGCCTAGGTCTCCTTTTTCTAATTACTCATCGCGCAGTTAATTCTCCACGTTTCATGTTGATTATCTGTGAATCGCTTCTTATTTTATCCAGCAAACAAAGTGTTGTTTTTTCTACTCCAATTCATTGACAGCTCAATCTGCGGCCTAATACCACTGTCAACCTCACCCAACTAATTTGCTGTCTGTTGTTATCACCATCATCAGGACAAGAGGAAATGGTGTCAAGTTGCACCAGGGGAGGTTTCGGTTGGACATTAGGAGAAACTTCTACACTGAAAGGGTTATCAAACTTTGGAACAGGCTGCCCAGGGAAGGGGTTGAATCGCCATCCTTGGATGTATTTAGAAGCCGTCTAGATATGGTGCTCAGGGACGTGGTTTAGAGTACCTGGTAGAGGTGGTACCGTGGTTTAGAGGGCCTGGTAGAGTTAGATAACGATCGGACTTGATGATCTTGGTAGGATAAGGGGGAATGGCTTCAAACTGGAAGAGGGGAGATTTAGATTAGATACTAGGAAGAAATGTTTCCCTGTGAGGGTGATGAGGCACTGGAACAGGTTGCCCAGAGAAGCTGTGGCTGCCCCATCCCTGGAGGTGTTCAAGGCCAGGTTGGACGGGGCTCGGAGCAACCTGGGCTGGTGGGAGGTGTCCCTGCCCAGGGCAGGGGTGGATGGAACTGGATGGTCTTCAAGGTCCCTTCCAACCTTAACCGTTCTGTGATTCTATGATCTCACAGGTCTTTTCCAGCCATAACAATTCTATGATTCTGTGACGTCTCATGGGAATAAATCCTATTTTTTCCATATCAGTTCCTCTCTTATCTTCCTGAGCAACCCTTTTTGCTAAAACTCTTCTCCCTTTTCTCCTTAGCCTGTCCCAGTGTGCTGCTCTCACCCACCTGTACCACCTCTCTGCTCTCTTAACCCTTGAACTATCTCTCCTTGAGCTCTCCCTCTTTGTCTTTGAGGTTTCTCTTGACCTTTTACCCTCTTCATCCCCATATGTATCCCTTTGAACTTCCCAGCCTTTTCAGCATCCTCTCCTTCCTCCCTTTCTCATCCTTCTGAAATTCCTGTTTCTTCTCAGAAGATCATGCTGCTCATTAATCTGCTTTTATTTCTCTTTTCCTGTTTTTGTGCACGTAAGGAAATGAAGTTCTCCCCCACTGGCAGCGCTTCTGCAGTTGATCTCTTCTGGTGGCCTCTTGTGATACCAAATAAACGTGTGGTGGCAGGGCTGAGCTTCCTTCTCTGATCCCCTCATCCCTCCTTTCGCCCGTTCTCATCCTTTGAGCATCTTTAGACGTGGCCTTTCTCCAAGAACATCAGGGTTTTCAGTTCTCCTTTTTGCCCGGTCACCTACTTTGTTCACTCTTTCTTCTCTTTATTTTCATCTCAATCTTTGCGGTATAGCAGGAAGATAACCCGCTTTCAGTGGCTGTGCCTCCAAAAATTAGTATTTCCGAGCTTCTACTGTATTCCTACAAGTTTCCTTTATAAAGGGATGTTGGGCTGCAGGCGACAGCTTGAGCATCTCTTGAACCTCTGCCCTATGTCCTCCCACTCAAGGAGGTTGCCATTGACCGGGGGGCAGGGGGGCAGTGTCAGGCTCGGGGGTCAGGACGGCGGTGGCCCTTGCACCAGCTGGCGACAGTGTTTCGCGACTCGATCTATTTTCCAGGCAGAAACAGATGTTTGCCTCAGCACCTCAGAGAAAAAGTAGCTGAGAGGTGGTCGCCTCCTGGGCTGTTTGCAACTTAGGAAGCCCGATGGCTCTCCAAAAACGGTTGTCAGACTGCGTTACAGTAACGGTGGGGATGGAACGAGAGTCAAAATGTGGTTTCTAATGCTTTGTGTCTACTTTTAGAGAAAATTAAGGCAGGAGATTTCTTTAGCAATAATGCATTAAAGGAAATAATGCATTTTTTTTAGATTCTCTTTCCTCCTCTTTCTCCCTTATAAGTGCACAGTGCATTTAGGAATCAAAACTGTATCTCAGATCTTCATTGCAAACCTTAATGGACTCATCCAGTCCAAATCATCCTGGCTCGCTTTCTGTAGATGGCTCATCCATCTGCTTGATATTCTGCAACATCCTTTAGTCTTAGAGGTGGCTGTATAAAAATCTTTGAAGCTCAACACATCTTCATCTACTGAGGACACCTCCTACTACTCAGCCAGCCCTGAGGGCATTCAAGACCCCTGAATGTGCTCAGGTTTGCTCAGAACTGTTGGTTTTGAGGGTGTGCTGGGCGAGAAACTTGAAGGTGACAGCAGGACTTGCCTCCTGCCCAAGAAATTTTTATAGCTGTGTCAGATCAGAAGGTTCCAGTATATGAAGAGTTGAGCAAACCTCATGATTATATGGGAGGGGACAGAGGAGCCTCCTTTCATCACAGGACTCTTTGCTGACTTTCAAGGTGTATGAAAGAGAGAATCCCCAGTAGAAGATGAAAAAAGGCATGGGGAGCACAGAAAAGGCATTTCTTCCTGTAGCATTGCCACCCACTACCTGGGGGGAGGAAGATGCTCAGGAGTGGGAAAAGGAAAAAGCTCCTTCCATCTCCTGCATGTGCCTTCCCTTTTGCACGTCAGAACCTGGGCCAACACTTGCCAAATGTGGTCCCTTATACGTTGCGTTGCCTTTTATGTATCCCTGAAAATTGCAGCCCAGTGGAATCCAGAAGAAAGATGATAAAATCAGAGGAGAAAAGACAATGTTGTGTTTTTCATGACTAGAAGATGATACCACTGAAGTTCATCCCTACCTCGTGCCCTTTTCCTTAATATTGCTTGGTTGAGGGGACTTCTTTGATGAGACGTCTTTGTTTAGTGTCAAACCTAATAAATCTTGTTTGAGTATGTATCTCACAAAAGTGACAAGTGGTCCTATTTATCCACTATTTGTTACCATGGGGAGAGTTGTGTTAAGGTTGGATGTTTTGGTGTTACGACCTTAACTTTTATGGTGTAGAAGAAAACAGAATTGATCAGCTGTGCGCTCTGGGTTGTGGGAAATACGAGAGATATGGCACTGCTGCTTCTTTCCCCGTGAGAAGTCAACTTTCAGGAAGCTCCTGAGTGATCACAACTGTAATGTCCTATTTGCAGGTCAATGCAAAAAGTCTTGATTTCATGCTGAAAATTCAGCCTGTGTTTCAGGACTGGCAGTTTCACCTAAGGAGTCATCAGAGTTCTGGTCAGAGTTGGAAAAATCACAGTTTGGAGATTGTTTGAGTATGTTGAGTCACTGGAGTTTACTCTCTTCCACAATTTCCATTTTTATTATCTTATTTCCATCACCTATCTTGCCTTGTCCCCAGCTGTGTTGGTGGGTACCACCCAGCAGCTCATATGGGAGAGGACTGGTTCCACCTCAGTTCTTGGATGTCTTGTATGTCTGTGGGACACTGAAATTGGAGGACGTTTTGAGAAAAAGGAAGAGAAGGAAGGTACCAGCCCCAGCTCTGTCCCAACCCGTGTTGCGTGCTCCCCTCCCCACTGGTTCTCTATGCAAAACGATGAAATTCAGATTCATGGAACGGTACTGCCAAATCCCAAAAGTAACAAACAGGAAATTAAAGCAATCATTTAACCAAAGAACTTCAAATTAGGAACGTTTATCGCAGCTTTACATTTCAGAAATGGCAAAGAACTGATGTAGGACTGCTGTTTTATTCATTTTTGTTTTGTACCCAGTGGAGTCGGTGTAGGCTGTATGTGCCTTTACTTCAATGAAGCAGTTGTTGAATACACGTCTTTGACTGCTGCCGTACATCCTGTTATATTCCTTTCATCTAGAGAAATCATTGGGACTGGCTTCCAGAAGCACGTGTTATATCTTGATATTAGGGGGTGTGCTGCCAACTGGGTTTTTTAGTCTAAGGGAAAGTATGCATTTCTTGGCATACTGGTTGCTCCTTCTCGTTTGATTTGTAGCTTGTTTTGTTATCAGAGCCTCACCTCTTATCTCAGGAGGATGCAAAGCCAACATCAGTTGAGGAGAGGTAAACTGACCGTTTGGAGTGTATTATTCCGTACGCCGGACTTGAGCGTCCACGTGCAAATAGTCCCTTTAGGTCCATTAAGACTACTGTGGTTTAGGGGATGCTTGTGCGGGAATCAGAAGCAACCTGTAAACCGCAGAACACACCACAGTTGGTGAAGACACCCAGACTGCCTGAAATGTGCCCAGGAGCGTGTTGTTTTCTAATTGCTGGCAAAGTCCGTTAAGAAGCCACAGGGAATCAGTGCAGTACAAATAAAATGTTTACCTCAAGGCTTTACCAAGGCGACAGTCTCCTATAACTATTACAAAAGGGCTTTGACTTTAAAATATATATTCAAATACCTAGCTAAAATTCAAATAGCTTGATTTTTAAGAAGGATGAGAAAGTTTTTTGTAATCCATTAGTGAGAGAAGGACTTTTTACAAGGGCATGTGATGACAGGACTAGGGGGAATGGCTTCAAACTGGAAGAGGGCAGGTTTAGATGAGATATCTGGAAGAAATGTTTCCCTGTGAAGGTGGTGAGCCCCTGGCGCAGGTTGCCCAGAGAAGCTGTGGCTGTCCCATCCCTGGAGGTGTTCAAGGCCAGGTTGGACGGGGCTTGGAGCAACCTGGGCTGGTGGGAGGTGTCCCTGCCCGTGGCAGGGGGGTGGAACTGGATGATCTTCAAGGTCCCTTCCAACCTAAGGCATTCTATCATTCTATAAAAAGAAAAATCTCCTGCAGAAGGTTGCAGCTCAGTTAGAGACAGCTGAATCCGAAAATAGGGGTTTGCAACCCCAGGTTGCTGTAGGGTCATCCACAGGTTTCCAGCTCAAGTTCCACAACCATTTGGGAAGGTGGAGGTGGGCTAATATTGTACTAATTCCTGCTGGGATACCCTGCCTTGGGCTAGTCTACGCTTCTTCATGCCCCGATGTATGCTGACACAAGCTGCTCACCCCAGTCTGTTGGGTTTATCCTTCCTCATCTGCTTTCCCAACCCCGTGCTCCATAATGACGTTGAGTTAAAAGGTGTGACTTAACCCTTGATTCCTGTCAACAACACATCTTTCTCCTATTTTAATTTCCCACTTGCTTAACTTTAGTTGAGCTGCTCTTTGGAGGGGTATTGAGACATCTTGAGTGTCAAAAATCAGACCCGCCCGCTGCGCTTTGCTTCACGGGGTAAATAAGCAGAGGACCACGATACGATAATTTTGCCCTTTGGCTATTTCAAGGAGTGGCATTTTTAGATAATTCATGGGAGTGAGACACATAGTGAAACCAGGGAAGCAGTTTTATGATTCCTAAGGAGGTCAGTACAGAAGACCAGTATTAACCTGCTTGGTTTTGCAGTGTTTTTCAGCAAATAAACATTTTTATTTTAAATTTCTATTTTGTTACCGTTAATGTTGTCATTTCAGACTCGAAAAAATGTTTAATGCGGAAAGTCCAGACGAGAAGCTGGAGTATTTTGAAAAGCTGCTTATGTTTGGAGGTTTGCTGATGATTCTGTGAATATTTTTGTTAAACCACCAGCAAAATAACATATTTAGATGTATTTTTTAAATAAAAAAGAAGAAACACACCGTGGGAGAGCTACATTATACATTGAGCACTGTCATCAAACTCATGTTACCCACACTGGTTTGTGTGGTGCAAATCTGGCTGCAGGGAGTGAAAGTCCTCGTTTCAAAGCCACCTATGTGTTTCTGCTCCCCTGATGTGACCTTTGGCAGGATTTTGGCCTCTTGGCTCCACAGCTGACGTGGGTTACGTAGCACTCCACACACAAAAATCTATTTTTTCACCTTTTTTCAAATGTTCTCAGTATAAACACAGCAGTCAGAGGCATCCAGCTGGAGGAAAAATGATGTTTTCTGAAGTTTAGCCATTGGATTGGTCTCCAGCACTGAGGTTTCTCCACGAAGCCTGTGTCAACACTTGGTTGGGCATTAAAAACTTCTCAGTTTTTGATGGTGGTTGGGAACAGAAGCTCCAATTGAAGCTGGTGACTGACAAAGTAAGGTTGGTGGACCGAAGCCTTCACCCAGACGTGGGTATCCGCAGTTGTAAAGCTCATGTTTTCTTTGCGCGGTGGGTGAGGTGTCCCCAAATGGGCTGTAGAGGACTTCCTCGCAACGTGGTGGCACGCAAGGAGTACTGAAAGCAGGGCAAGGCATCTGGAGCTCATGTGGTTGGCACAAGGCTAGGTCCTGCACAGCGCCTAGATGTTATGCGTGCATCCGGCCACCCTTGGAGGGGTGTCCATCTGAGCTGCTCTGCTTTGGCTGTTCCCACCAAACAAAGTTTTGGCTCTTTGGGTGTAGTGTTGGGAAGGAAGAGTGATCGCTGAGGGCACCCGATCTGGTTCGTACGTGTGCTCTGATAAGCCCATTTGTTTGGGTTTTGTATCAGTAGGAGGTTTTGGTGAGTGAGGACTTGCGGTTTTGGTCTCGGTGACTCAAAAAAGCAGTTATTTTCACCCTTCGGTGCTATTTGTTGTTGGCAGCCAATGTCTCGCTGTTTCTAATTTTGTCAATGTTCAATGCAAGGTTGGTCTCCTAAAAATCCAGTTACTTCTCAAGAGAGCTTTAATTGCTTGGGGTGTTTCTCCACTTAAGGCTGGGGTGGCTACTTTGGCATTCTGCACGGGATGGAGGATTTCGTAAAGCCAGGATATTTACTTGTTTTAGAGCATAATCTGACTCGATCGTGGGATGTCGCACGTCTCTGCTAGTTCTTCTGTGGGGTACATCAGGGAGGCTCAATCAGTGGCTTACCCTATCAAACCCACTGAGAAAACATTTTTTTCCCCCCTTGGCGCTAGGAATTTTTCTTAGCTTTAAGTAAAATTGGCAACAGAAGGAAAGAAGGGGGGGAAAAAGAGATTATCGAAGTTGCTGTTACTGGGCAAACTGAGGATCTCCAGGAAGGAGGCACTTGTGCTGATGAGCCAAGAGCTTCCAGGACTTGTGTTAATTTAGGTTGGAAAAAGATATTTTGTGAAAGATTCAAGCTGCTGAGGTTGATTTTAACCTAAACATGGGAAGGCCATTTAGACGTAGAGTAGCACATGCATTGGGTTAATATCTGCCTCTGATGTTGCATAGAAACTGGCCTTGTTTAGGGTTTGGTTTGGGTTTTTTTAAACAACTTGATTTCAATTTTATCTTTTTTCCAAAGGGGAAACGATAGTCTGGAGTGATGGTAACAGTTAATACAGAGCTCTGACTGATACCTAGATTTCAGTATGTTTGATGTACATTGGATATTCGCTATATTTACATCTAGCTTGGACGTGCCAAACGACTTTCGTTTATACTTGTGTAATATTTTTTGAAGAAATCTGATTTCTGGTGTTTTACTCCAGTAGTATAGATTTAGTATGTTTTTCCACTTTCAACTGTATTCTAGACACGCTTTAGCTTTCACCCTAAGTATTAAACCTGAAGTAGTTGAAGATGATGGTAACGCCGATGGGAATGGAGAGCTTAAGGACTGGGAACAAGATGCAACATTCACTACTTGATCCTAGTTCAGATGTTGAAGTTCTTGCGCTTCCTAAAAATCAAGATAAATGCAAGTCTGCTATTCTCTCTGCATTGTCCGAATTAAATCAAGGTGTTGGTTTCTATGGGAGGGGGGAGGCATTTATCAATCCATAGTGATCTAAGTTGATATATTTAACTTCACGTTTGAAAGCAGCTGAGAGATCGTGTGGGTCTCCTGTGCTTTGGGAGAAATACTATCTTTTCTGGGGATCTACCAGGCCGGCCACGCAGGGAAGCAGAGCCAGCGAGCCGTTCTTTTTAGGAGACCATATACCGTAAGCAGCTTGTTTTGAAGATCTGGGGTTGGAGGCAGGTCGGAAATGAGATCTGACAGCATCTCCCCATTGCTGCTTCCTGAAATGGGGCTGCACCACGAGCACAGAGCAGTCATTGGTGACACTGGGATGGCTCTTGGCTTGTCGATGGCCAACAAGATGGACTAGCCAGAAACTTTCAGGTTAGTTTGACAGGTCTAGCCTAGTATTTTTAAATTGCTGTTGAGTCCTATTCAGATAAAAAACCATGTATTGACCCCCTAATCCATCAAAAATGCTATTTATGCCTGTCTTCTCCAGCCTTCCTAATGTCGCGTGGTCTTAAGAGATATAGAAGCATGAAGAGAAAGAGTTGCCCAGATGGACTGTAGCTCCCACCAGTGAGATCTGGCCCTTTCCAGTGTTGTTTAGTGGAACTCAACGGCCCCTTTAAGTTCTTGGTGAGAAAATGAGGGTTCTAACGGAGAACAGATGATCACACAGGTCCCCTCATTGCAGAGGTTTTCTAGTATGCTGTATTAGCTTGTCACAAACCAGTTGGGGGGGGGGGAGAGAAAAAAAAAAGAAGTTCTAGAAAAATAAAGGTTGAGGGGTCAGAGGATGGACTGGTCGGAGGGGCTGGAAATGCTCCGTTGACACTGTGCTGCCTTACGGCAGTTTGAGACACCCTCCGGGGACTTTGAAATGCTAATTGGGCTGGTTCTCTAATGTCATTTTTTTTTTATTTTCCCTCCTCCTGTTGGGTTTGCTTCGGGGGTGATGAAGTAAATTTAAGGGAAATTTGGGCTTCTGTAATGCGTACATAACTTTCTCCTGCTGATACATATTTTGGGTTTGTTTGCTATTAAAACATTTTGGTTAAGGACCTGTTCTTCTTTCCCTGAGAAAGCTAATTAGAGCTTTCTCTTCTGTGGTGTTTTTTTTTTTTTCTGCCTGACACATTCTTTCTGTAAATATAATGCCGTGCCTTTGAGTTCAGAGTTGAGCTCCACTGGAAAGACTCAGAACCTTTATTTTAGAAGTATTTAAACACTTATAGGAATTAAACCATGTGGGGGGCACGCACTGAAATCAAAGCCATGAATATTAACGGAAGAATTAAAACTTTCTTTTTAAGAAACCTTCCATCTTTAATTTCGGATGTGTTGCACGTGCCGAAAAAAAAACAACCAAAGACTTTTTTTTAATCACTTATTTTTATTTTATCACTTATTTTCTTAGGAAGAAACTTATCAATGGAGCACTCAACTATGCTCTGATAAACACGTGAGGGTTTGGGTCGCAAGCTTGGCTTCCACGCTGCTTTCCGGTGGACATCCCTGCCTTGCTAAGGATGCAACCCCTTACTGGTTTAGACTGGGAAGATTTTTGATAAGGAGGAGGTGGTCTTGCCTTGCTGGTTTGGACTAGGAAAATGTTTTATTATATAGGAAAATGGGGTATTAAGAGGCTGGGGGGGGTCATTCAAGAGGTGATAAAGCAGCTCCGGCTCCGTAGAGAGATACCTTAAGGGCTCAGTGTTACTTTATAAAACAACAGTCTGGTTAGCATGACAAATGCTCTAAATTTTGTATCATTTATAATTCATTGAAGCTCAGCCTTTATTCCTATTTGCCAAAGCTTATAAAATATACATTTGCAGCTTGCTGGTATATGAGTGTTCCCAGCCGTAATTTTTCGGCTTTATCATCGCTGTTTTCTCGAGCGCTGACTCTCTCTGACTTTGATGCCAAACTGGGACCTCGACGCCTTAGCTTATAACCTTCTTTTTTCTCTTCCCCTGCACACACGAGCCCCTCGTAACTATTAACTTTGCCGCCCGGTTATCTCGACCTTGGCAGGTTGTACAGCTGTATTTTTGCAGCCTACGTTTCCATGAAGGTTTTCTCAGTTCCCTTTTTATGCTGGATTTCAGCTCCGGTTTTCTGCTGGAGAAATGAAAAAGTAAAAGAATAGTTAATGTAGTCTGGTCAACTCTTCCAGGAATTAATTTCTGTGGTTTGCTTTAATTTTTGTTGTGGCCTGGAGGAGCTATGTCTTAAGAAGTATGCTCAAAAACCTGAGAGGTGCTTACGTTTCAGTGAAATCTATCTGAGGTGTTCAATTAGTTTTCAGCATTGAACTTTGGTATTGCCTCTGAAAATACAGCATTCTGTCCAGAGTCCTTTTCTCTTGGGAGAAAAGTCTAAAACCAAAAAAAAAATTCCAAGTTCTAAGCCCAAATCTGGAGTATTACACTAGTTGCGTATTTTTTTATTATTATTTATTTGTTGACTGCAAAGGGGGGGATAGAAATATTTATTACCCATTTTAAAGGCATTCTGGAAATTCCTTCACCAGTTACGTACAGGGCTTGGAAGCTAGAATTTAAGAATATGCTAATAAATTGTTCTCTCCATGAGAAGGATCCCCTTCAACAGAGTGTGGCTTCCAACAGCTTACTAGAGCTCGGCCATTGAATTTAATCGTGCAAATGCAAGTCCAGAAGAAGCGGTGGGGTCAGTCTAAAGCTGGTAAAGACACACTGAACCCACTTGCTTTACTGCTTTTCTTTTTTGCGATTTTAATTTGTATATTATTCCTTTGCATGTGCCACCACACCATTGTAAAGCTGTAGGAATTGTTGATTTTCCCCAGGCTGGTCTTGGACTGGTTTTCTCCGGGTGAAATGGAGCTTGTGTTCCTCAAATATGAATCAGCTATGCCATGAATATGGGCACCATTTCCCAAAGCGATTCTTCGGTGACTTTGTATAATGGTACCGTGCGTACCTGAGAACATATTGCGACCTTCTACGTGGCCAGCTAAAAGCGAGAGGCTTGTAATTATTTTTATTTGCGTGTGTCATAAGTGAGCACTTAACGCACTTTGCCTGCTTTGCACAGTGCTTTCAGTCTAAATGGACAGAAATAATTTGGTTAGAAGGGCAAATCACACGGATGAGTTGATTTGTGTTAGAAGAGGAGGATTTAAGAGGAAGAGTGTTGTTGGAAGATGGGGAAGGACAAGTTGATTCAAGCAAGAAGAATTGCGGTAAGGCCAGGTGGAATTAGCTGTGAAAGAAATGGGCTGAAATACATAAAGATGAAGATGCGGACCACAGGAAAGGCATGGAGAGAGGTGTCAAGTAGGAGGAGGTCAAGCGAAATGAAAGCTCAGTGCAGCTGGGCACACAAGGAAGGACTAGAGGAATATGATTTGAATGTTGGAAGAAGGACTTGCAGTATTTTGAATGAGACTAGAGCCCAGAAAAAAACCCAATACAGTAGGGAAGAGATGCTAAAATAGGAGGCAGCTTCAGATCCTTCAAAACTCGGATTTCTTCTCCTTCCATTCCTTGTGTGGAAGCCTGGGTGGGAAGGTTGGAAGGACTCATGGGTGGGAATGGTTGGGAGGGCTCATGGGTGGGCATTGGATATGGCAGCAGGACTGTGAGTCTCAGTGCTAAGCAGTTGGTCCAGTTGTAACTGGTGACTAAGACCAAGAAATGGCCTTTTAGGAAGAAGGTTTTGTCATGTTGAATGTGTTATTTGGCCAGAAGTTGAGAGTCAGTTGTAAGGCACTATCAACTCAAAATTGCACAGAAGTCATGCAAGCAATAGCAGTTTAAGATGTCTAACGAATATGGGTTGCCCGTACTAAAATTGGAAACTTTTTGACCAGTATTTTCAATCATTAGATTTTTGGGAGCCTACAAGATTCCACTTGAAGAGGGTATGATCCCAACGCCTTATAAAATCAGACCCTTTCAAGTAGTCTCAACCTGGATGCTCAAAAATGCAAATCCTCAAAATCTGCTACCCAGAAACACCCCATGTAGGAAGCAAAACGCTGCGAGTTTGTGTCCATGGTCTGCTTCAGGCTTTTTTCCCTCTTTCCACTCCTGCCTGTGGAAATAGGAAAAAAGCTGTGGGTTTTAGATCTATCAGAGCCCATTCAGGATCAGGGCGACCCACAAGTTAAGCCTTCCCGACCCACCTTCTCTGGTCCCTTTTCTGAAGACTGACATGATAGTATCTGGTATTTGTGATTCTGACAGAGAACTTTTCTTTTTTAAAAAAATTTAATTTTTATTCTAGAGAGTCTGAAGAATATTAATTACTAACATACTGTTTTAAAATTCTGATTTTATTTACGCTGGTTCTTTTTTTCAGGATGGTGTAAGCACTCACAGCCTAACTATATGTATTTTAAAGAACTGACCTGATGAATTCCTTGTTATAGTTCACTTAGTTATTTTTTTCCTTTTCCTCGGACAGTTACTTTTCATTAATATCCCCATACGCCCAGTGCTCCCAAACCAAGGATTTTTTTCTCAGATGTGGCAGATACATTTACTTACATGAGCTTTTACCGATTTATTTTCCTGTTGGAGTCTGTTAGCAGTCTGTAAGTGGCACCAAAAAGCCTGAGTGTAAAGATAAACAAATAAACGCGGGACAATAAAATACTCTTGGAAGAAAACATCTCGAGCTTATCCAAATTCTAGGATTCTGATTAATTCCTCTGTCTTAGCTCAAATCCATACTTGCTGTTGTTTATACATACTTTGGGATTAAAAGATCTGGTGGGTTTTTCTCCTGGGGCTTTGTGCTTGAGCGTAGCGTCAAACGATGCCAGAGCGCCGGGGCGGTTTTGGGGAGGTTTTGTCACAAATCGGGGCTGGGGCATGGCAGATGTGATGCCTGCGGGCACATCTGAGCTCTCCACGGGGGCTCGATTAAAAGAAAAACCAACCCAGCAGTCGTTCGACCCGGTAGGAGATGTAGGTGAAAGTGTCGGGTGGGAAGCTCTTGGCGTTCCCCCGCCCGTGGTTGCTGTTGAACTGATTGATGTTTGTGGAATTTGCGGGGGGTAGAGCATCTCTGAAGAAAATGCCGAGGTTTGGGGGGACTAAATATGAACGTAGTCTTTGTTTAGGACATACCAGCTTATATTTTTTTGATGTCTAAATGCACATTGATTTTGGTGGGGTGCTACAAGGGATGAAGCTATCCTATTAAGTTTAGATGATAAGCTGTGACATAAATTTAGCGAGGAACGTGCCACAAAACAAGGCAAAAAAAAGGACAGATTAAACTGCTATAATAACAGGAGAAGAGCAAAAATTATTTGTTGACTCAATCCCTTGCTAGCAAAGCTGTAAAATTACCAAAACCAACAAAAAAAAAAAAATGGAAAAGAACTATTTTCACGACAGACATATTATTGCAGTTTACTTCATGTACCATATTCTCTGTTGAAAATTCCTCTGTCTGGTTTAGTTAGTATAAATGGATTTAGGCCATGAGGATAATTCATCTGGGCAAAAACTGGCAGTAGCACAGTAAGAAGAAAAATGGGCAAGCCATAAGCGATTTCATTTTAATTATTATATTTCTTGACACAGGACAATTTTTAAATCACGGCCAATGTCAGGCTGGGATAAAATTGGTCCAGGGTTACGTTATCTTGCAAAGCTGCCAACCTGTCCGCTGAATAACAGTCTCCGATTCTGTTTGTTCATCTTAATTTTCTTTTATTTTATTTTTTTACAGACACATTATGAAAGCGGCGAGTATATTATACGACAAGGTGCTCGAGGGGACACGTTCTTTATAATCAGCAAAGGAAAGGTAAGTCGACACCCTTTGCAGGCGAGTGGGACGATGGTGATGGTGGTGATACGCTCTCGAAATTCAGTGCCAGCCAGCGCTTTCTCTCTCCCTTCCCCGAGGCACAAATGTTGCAACACTTGACATTTAATTAAACTTCTTGGCAGTGTATCAGTAGGGAAGAGTGGCCTGAAGGGGAAAAAAAATAGATCTCGTGCTGTTTTACACATGTGCTCACAGTGAACACTTTGGGGTTGAAATCTCTCAGTAAATGACCAAAAAGCTCAATTTATTTCTTTTTTTTTTTTTAACCGTATACCCAACAATGCTCAACATTTTCTTTGCTAAGTACCCCTCTTACATGGCTGACTTCCAGGCTTCGTTCCCATGGCTATCAGTTCTCAGCTTCTCCAAATTAAATAATAGGAAGCCAGCAAAGTCTGAGCTTTCTCCTTGGGGAAGAAAAAAGGTCTAAGTTTTTGTTCCACTGCTCACAGGGAAAATATGCTTTTAGACCTCTTTTTTTTTTCCCCCATAAAACACTGATGGGATTTTATAGATAGCGGTTTTTTCCTTCCATTCAACTTTATTTTTTTTGCTGGCCTAATACTATTACGCTTGAGAAACATTTGGCTTCTTTCCACGTAGCAGGATGGAGGTCTTCAAGGGAGTACACAGTGATTTCCCACTGCAGATGAGACGTGGTGCACTGAAAGTAAATACAAATGGATAAATATGCTTGGAAGTGGGCCAATCCCAGCCTCCCGGTTCATGGATCTGATGATGTCTGCAGCAAGGCACATATTAATGTTGGCCTGGTGTAACTGAGGGTAGCAGAAACCCCATGGCATCCGTAGAGGAAGCGTGTGGGTGTTGTACCGCACTGTTGGGTTGTTTCCCGAGGCAGCTGTCAGCTCTCGGGTGCTAAAACTAGATATTCACCCTCGTCTTCCACTCTCTGTCTCTGGGAGCTAGTCTTCATCAGAAGGAAAAAATGTTTTTTTGGGGGATGAGTTAGATAATCATGGAGAAATATCCGAAATTAAGATAATCACGGACTGCAGAAAGCCAAGTGTGATGGTATTCCTTTCACACTATTCCCTTCACTTCATCTATTCCCTTTTGTTTCCCTCTACTCGGAAGTAATATTTCCTCTTCTCCCAGAATAAGGACAACCATGATGCACTCTTCAAGTCCTTTTTTTTTTTTTTGCCCTTTTTTTGTCTTTAATAGGTAACAATAATGGGAGGGTGCGCCTCTCTTCCCCATTGAGTGTTTGAAGCCCTCCTTGCCATGTTGGCCAGCTTGCTGGCAATGATGCTTTTGCCCCACTTGGTTAGGTAGATCCTGTCCCTTCCTAGCAGTCCTCGATCTCCAAAGAAAGGCCTTTGGTTGGCAAAACCAACTGCCTGTTGTTGATACCAGCTGAGCAACCAGTTGTTGACCTGCACCTCCTCAAGTCCTTAAACGTCAACTGCAGGAAGGAGGAGAAAAAACACCTATCGCTCCAGAGCCCTTTGGTCCTGCTTGAGGTGCTCCTTGGCTTTATCCCTGGCCTTTGCTATTTTATCTTACTGTGATAAGGGCCAGAAAAAGGGAGCTAAAGTAAAGCAATGCACATGGGCTTGCTGAGAAATTCCCAGACTCTCAGCTGGGTCCTGATGGCTTGACAGAAATTCCCACAGGGACAGCTGAATTACACCCAGTTTTCTCTTCCAAGCTTTGCGAAAGATATGTCAGTGACTGATAGAAGGTGGACGGAGTTGGAGAGTGTTTAATTTTAATGCCTGTATTGGGACATATGAGCTACACGGGGGATGTAAGAGCTAACCTACGCTAAGGATGCAGCCCAGGATAGGAGGAATAGGGCCTTGGCAGTGAAAAGTGGAAGAAATAGCAGTGAAATACAGAATTAACAAATTAACATGCGTGCTGCCTGGGACTTGCTGAAGCAGGGGCATGTAATGTCCCGTGTCCCATGCTAAAACCCGACCCAGGTAGCTTAATAAGCCAGAAGAATTGCTGGCTGCAGCTCCTGTACCTGGGACCTCACACGTACTTTCTGCATTCAGCAGCATCACGTGAGTATTAGAGTATTATGAGTGAGAGCTCCTTATCAAAACTCTGCCCTGCTTTTTATATCAGAGAGTCTGCAGTGACAGTCAAGTGAACAGATTTTTCTTTTTTACATTTCTGAGCCCAGCACTTCTCTCAGAAATGTTTAGAAATACTTCTCCTCCGTTTTCTTTCAGCCCATGCTCCATGCGTAGTTCTTTTAGGAGCAAAACTCTTTTCCCCTTTTTCTCCATCAACTCCATCTGCCGCACTTGGTCCCGCTCCTGAGCTTGTTTAGTTTATTTATTTCCGCATGTTTCCTTGAGTCCACCTGAATAGAAATCAAAAGCGTGTTCAAACCGCCCCGCGTGCAGAAATTTGGTGAATAATACGTCAGATGAAAACAACTCGGTCCCTTCTGCTTGCTGAATGTTGCTGCTCCATGCCAGCTCTGTGCCTTGCCTTTACCCGGAGACGGCAGGTGCCGTGCTGTGCCATTGTACACCTTTTTCCCTTTAAAAGCCATGGCATAGCACCAATCTAATGCTGGATTGTCCGAGTTCTTCATTGGTGCCGTGGCTATTCACATGGCTCATCGCTTTGAACCACGTAGAAATCGCAGTCCCGTGATCCCTCAGCACTCATTGCTTAAGGATCAGCAGAGCTCACGGAGAAAGAGCTTAAATCTGCATTAAAGTTCCCTTTCTTGGTCCAAATATATTTTTTTTCATCAGCTACAAATCTTCCTGGCTCATCCATTACGTGTTCCCTACCCTCATCTGATCTTCGATGAGTCACTGCAGATGTTAAATGTAGCGTGATGTAGACAGAGCGCTCATTAATGACTCAAACCCACTGGTTCTACCATCTGTAAAAAGAGATGGGAGAAAGCACGGGCCACCATTGTAAATTTAATAGAGAAATTAAACTGGAATGTCTCTAAATCCAAAAGGATGTGTCTGATGTCCCAGATTTTGGCTTTGTGAATTTGCATATACAAAAAAGCTCTGACTAAAGCTGAACAGCCTGTAAAGGAGAAGCAGATGAGAGATTTTCCCATGTATGCGAGGTACCTCCAGAGAGTTGCTCATCCCAGTTAAAGTTTGGACAGCTCAGGCTTTGGAAATGCCTGTCCCTCTCCACTGACCACAGACAGAGTCTGGACAACTAGATTTATAGATGGTTAACGTTGGGGAGGTGATGCCCACCATGCGCTGATAGCAGGGGGTTGCATTTCACCTGCCTTCTCATACCGTAAGAGGTATGAGTTACCTTTGATAACAGCTGAAAAGAAAGAAGTATTTCTCATAGAGGGCCGTTACATCAAGAACATTCGTCTTTTGTGGAGCCCTTTGCATCCTCAGTATGTCATGCCACCCTCAGCACCCTGCCAGGATGTCAGGGGCTTCGTCCTTACATGGCAGCTGGGATTTATATCCCGCACTGGCACGGGAAACCAGAGCCAAGAACGTTCAGATGATCACTTACTGTTTTTCTGCTGAAATCATGTCAGAAAATAAAAAGGATCCCCCAGTGATAGGAAACCATCACTCATGGTTGTGAAGTCGTCTCCTCGTTGTTGCAGTGCCAGCTTCTTCACCTTAAGCTTGGGGAGGTCGTACTACCCATGGTGTTACCGTGAGTAGAAAGGCTGCTTTCCGTCAGCAGTAATTGCTTTTCTCTTTCACTGCAAAAATAAAATATAAGATGGTATTTTCCTTTAAACCTCAGCAAAAATACTTCCTTTTTGATCCAGCTAGAGCTATCCCCTCCCTGAATTTGAGAGATAGTAAAAAGGAGAGGAGGCATCTTTCATCCTGTAACACTCCAAACTGTTTCATTTCAATTACGTCTAAATGTAGATTATTTTTGCTATTCCTTTCCCTTAAGTGAAGGGAAGAAATCATGCGGAACAAAGCTAACAGAAGCCTGTGCCATGTGTCTGTCTGATACACAGAAAATATTTGGAACCTATTTCTGCTGCTGACTCCATACGGGCAATGACTGTGCTTGTGCAGCCAACTCCATGTTTAGAGTTAAAACCTCCAAAAAAACCACAAGTATTGCATTTTTGCAAGATTAGTAGGTACCTTAGTGGAAAATAACTGCTCGTTTTCTCGGATGGTTGGTTGGTGATGCTGAGGGAAGAGTGCGGGACTGTGGGGAATTACACGGTTCCCACAGGAGATAGGGGCCAGAGCTTTTTCTGAGAGATCTGGGAGATGACAAATCCTTCTCTGAACAAACAGGTTTTATTTGTTAATTAAAAGTTTTCTAAATGCCGGGGGGTTTTGGCTTTTCAACAGGTGAATGTTACTCGGGAAGACTCCCCCAGTGAAGATCCAGTCTTTCTCCGTACTCTAGGGAAGGGAGATTGGTTTGGAGAGAAAGCCCTTCAAGGGTAAGTGCTCCTTATGATGTAGCGCTTACATTGAGATAATTTTTCAAGGACTTTTGCAGCCTTTGGAGGGCACTTGTCATTTTGAAGGAGACTGGGAGTGGTTTATGTTTTTGGAGTCGAGCATTGTCACTTGGTGATGCGTGATGCGAAGAGGCTGCACCTTAATGGGGAAATAAGGTTTGTTCTGCAGCTGAGTGGCCAAATGTAGATCTTCCCGTGCTTGTAGACATCAGAAAATAGTTTATCTTCACACCGTCTTCCCTTTCCGTGCATTTGAAGGTCAAAATGTTTTGACCTTTTACAACTGGAGTATTTTTCATGAGAGCCTGATCGTGGTCTTCTTGATGGGGCTGAAGGCAAGGCAGCGGTGGTGGTTTTTAAATTGTTTTATTGTGTATATATGATTTTAGTGGAGGTGAGTATTGTATGTGAATGACCTGTTTTATATAAACATTTTCCTTTGTGGATGAACTAAAAGAAGAGACACTGTAATCCATATTCAACAGGTGATTATTATAAAAATATGCTTTATTTCCGTAGGGAGGAATAAGAATAGAAATAGTAAAATGTGTTTTAGGCAGGAATTTGGGGCACCCATTCATTTTAATGAACAAACAGTTGTCCCATCATGAGTATTCATCTGTGCATAAGAGCTATTGGGTTTCTCTTTGATGCTGTGATAATACATTCAATACTTCCTAAATCAGCCGCCTTCCAAAAAGAAGGAAGCAGAACATTTGAAGGCCAAATTTCGTGTCGCTTCTTGGCAGCCAGGGAGATACAGCACAAAACTCGAGTCTTGCCCCTGCAAATCTATACCTTAATTATAAAATAATATGGCTATTAAATAAATGTCCTTATTTCGGTTATTTTTTAATATGAAGATGGAGATGAACTGTAATTTTAAATTCTAATTTTAAATTTCCCCCAAAAAACCCATAAGGTAAAAACACGTTTTTCTTTATTTGTTAAGAGCCTCACAGAAACTTGACTCTTAGAGCTGGTATGTTTTTAAAACAGCACCAAATATATCGTGGCATCTACTTTAATAGTGAGAGCAGGCAACAGTGTGCCAAACAAAAGCATCTTTTGAAGAAGACCCAATCTGGGAAATAAAAGGGATTTCCTACCTTGCATCCCTTAAACACTTCCAGTGAGGCGCAGCACCACCACGATGAGAATTTCTCTGCATTTCAAATACAGTATTTTGGCTAACTGGCTCAGACTGAGATTAGTTAATTTACAATAAATACTTGTCTGCATATATTTAAATATTCAACACATAATAACTTTGATCTTCTGAAACTAAATAGAAGCTTAATAACTGAGCGTGTGTTCTCAATGTGCGAGGAAAGCATAATGCTGACGTATTTTTTTGCTAGGGCGATGGCATACCTGAAGTACCATACCTCCAGATTGCTAATAAGCTCAGTAGTTCTGTAGCTGGATTTAAATGGAATAGTGTGAAAGTATTGTAAAGTAAAGCGCCCAGCAGCTCCATAAATTGCGAATAAGTGAGTATCTTACAGGACTCTGTAGGAACTTTGAGGACTACAAAGGTGTTGTGAGGCTATGTAGGCCCAACTCGAACTCAGTCTGGCTTCTGCTCTTAAGGACAATAAAAGGTGTTTTTATAAATGCATTAGCAATAATAAGAGGACTAAGAATAATCTCCATCCTTTATTAGACAGGGGTGGAAACATAGTGACCAAGGATGAGGAAAAGGCTGAGGTACTTAACACCTTCTTTGCCTCAGTCTTTAGTAGTAGGACCAGTTGTTCCCTGAGTACCCAGCCCCCTGAGCTAGAACATAGGGGTGGGGAGCAGAATGAAGCCCCCATAATCCACAGGGAAACGCTGAGGGACCTGCTAGAGCACTTAGACACACACAAGTCTATGGGGCTGGAATATCCACCCCGGGGTGCTGAGGGAGCTGGCGGAGGTGTTCACCAAGCCACTTTTCATCATTTCTCAGCAGTGCTGGCTAACCGGGGAGGTCCCAGTTGACTGGAGCTTGGCAAATGTGATGACCATGTACAAGAAGGACCGTAAGGTGAATCTGGGGAACTACAGGCCTGTCAGTCTGACCTCGGTGCCTGGGAAGGTTATGGAGCAGATTACCTTGAGTGCCGTTACACGGCACATGCAGGACAACCAGGCAATCGGGTCCAGTCAGCGTGGGTTCATGAAAGGCGAGTCGTGCTTGACAAACCTGATCTCCTTCTGTGACAGGGTGACCCGCTTAGTGAATGAGGGAGAGGCTGTGGATGTTTTTTACCTGGACTTTAGCAAAGCTTTCGACACGGTTTCCCACAGCATTCTCCTGGAAAAACTGGCTGCTTATGGCTTGCGTGGGTATATTCCTAGCTGGGAAAAATCTGGCTGGATGGCCGGGCCCAAAGCGTTGTGGTGAATGGAATTAACACCAGTTGGGGGCCGGTCACAAGTGGTGTTCCCCAGGGCTCGGTGCTGGGGCTGGTTCTCTTTAATATCTTTATCAATGATCTGGACGAGGGGATCAAGTGCACCCTCAGCGTGTTTGCAGAGTTAGGAGGGCATGTTGATCTGCTTGAGGGTGGGATGTCCCTACAGAGGGATCCGGACAGACTGGACCGATGGGCCAAGGCCAATGGTATGAGGTTCAACAAAGCCAAGTGGTGGGTCCTGCACTTGGGTCACAACAACCCCATGCAGCGCTACAGGATTGGGGTGGAGTGGCTGGAAAGCTGCCCGGCAGAAAAGGACCTGGGGCTGCTGGTCAACAGCTGGCTGAATATAAGCCAGTGGTGTGGCCAAGAAGGCCAACGGCATCCTAGCCTGTATCAGGAATAGTGTGGCCAGCAGGACTGGAGCAGTGATCATCCCCCTGTACTCAGCACTGGTGAGGCCCCACCTCAAGTACTGCGTTCAGTTCTGGGCCCTCACTACAGGAGGGACATTGAGGTGCTGGAACGTGTCCAGAGAAGGACAACAAAGCTGGTGAGGGGTCTGGACCAAAAATCTTATGAAGAGCAGCTGACAGAACTGGGGTTGTTCAGCCTGGAGAAAATGAGGCAGAGGGGAGACCTTATTGCTCTCTACAACTACCTGAAAGGAGGTTGTAGGGAGGCGGGGGTTGGTCTCTTCTCCCAAGTGATAGGACAAGAGGAAACGTCCTCAAGTTGCGCCAGGGGAGGTTTAGGATGGATATTAGGAAGAATTTCTTCATCAAACAGGTTATCAAACAGGTTAGCATTGGAAGAGGCTGCCCAGGGCAGTGGTAGAGTTGCCATCCCTGGAGGTATTTAACAGATGGGTGGATGTAGTGCTGAGGGACATGGGTTAATGGTGAGTTTGGCAGTGTTAGGTTGATGGTTGGACTTGATGATCTTCAAGGCCCCTTCCAACCTAGACAATTCTATGATTCTATTCTATGATTCTAAGATATCACTCTTCAGCAACTTGGGAAACCTTTAAGATGTTTCTGCCACGTGTAGAATACAGTTAGGGCTGACAGCTCAAGATAAAGCCAAAGTTCTAGTTTATTTTCTTTACTTTGTCTTCTTTGACTAATTTTTCAAAACTTTACTGGGACTTGCTTCGCAATACTTAGTTACATGCTGTTAAATCATGTTGTGATTTTATATATGTAGGACGCAGTAACGACTAAAAGACATTTCTTCCTGACAACGTAAAATAATAGCTGCAGCATTCATTCAGTGGAGTGCTGCACAGCAGGAGGACAGGTAACAAATATCTTCTAGTTTCTCGCAGAAATATGTGTACTGACATAGAGATCAGGTGATGGTATACATTATTCCATTTTTCGCGCTGGCACCAGATGGCACGCATTATTTTGCAGTATCCCATTGCACGCCAGCAGGAACAAAACAAGCCGTGAAATGATCAGCTGCATCATCTCACAGTAATACTCAAGGCTCCCAACTGTTACGCTGTTCTCCTACCTTCCTGGCTAATTGGCGCCGAGATAGCAGATGTATAATTTACAGTATAGCAATACATAATTTACAGTGTACTCGCAATTGGTTATTTTTTTTTGGTGGCGTTTTCTTAATTAGAAAGAAAACATTTTATACGGCTATTTACAATAATTATTTCTATCAACAGGGAAATAACAATTCATTCAAGTAAGCAAAGGAAAATAACTCAATGCAACTTTGTGGCTCACGTACAAAAATTAGCTAATAATTGTGGTGTGCTGCCTTGATGGCATCACACAGCTGAATCCTTGCACAAGAGCATCTGTCTAGACCACACCGCATCCTCTTCCAGAGATGATGTTTTCGGAGTGGCCATCCGTCCATCTCATTAGATGGAAAACATCATTTAGTCTACAGTGGGCAGTCTTACGGAGAACGATGGGGGGAGAAACGAGGACAGAAAAGTAAATCTTTAGGAATATAAGAGAAGGCTCTTTCTCCTTCAGAAATTGTTTCCCCCAGGCCAGCCCAAAGAGGAACACTTTGAGCCATTGCCTCTTTACCGTCACATTATGTATGACGTTATGTATTGCATTTAGATGGAGCTGTCGTTTCAGGGTTTCACCTGGTTTGGGGATCCGGGAGGAGCTCCAGCCTGCAGGGCAAAAAAGCAGTGGCACATGGCAGAGGACTGACGTTTTGGAGAGGTGGCGATGGAGCCCACCTTGGTGAGCCGGAGAGGGGTTCTGAAAGAAATATTCATTGTTTGGTTCATAACGCTTTGACAAAATGGCCAACTCTTGAGGTCCAATAACTGAGATTTTCTGGCGAGTGCGTTGGCCGTTGGCTTGTAAAAGAAGGGATCCCTGAATGCTTGGCAGCCTCAAGTCTCAAGGGTAGCGGCACGAGAGGAAGAATTTGGGAGAGCAGCCCAGGTTGAAGCTGAGATGGGGCTTGCCCTGGCCTCCACAATGTAGGTGTATCTATTTTATGTACTGATATAAATGCTGGGAGGGCATTGTACTGAAAAAAGTAATGGAAATATGGATGCCAGGCAAAGATCTTTTAGCAAACATGAAAACGGCAGCTTGTTTTAAGGCTGTTTTACTGTATTTCTAGGCTGTTGTCTTTGAGAGGAGCCTTTTTAATGCCGTGACCAGCAGAAGTAGCTACTTCACTGTGGTGGGGGTGGACACTGGCGAGGCAAAACAGAGTGATGGAAACGCAGTTTTATTTTGAAAGCAGCTTAGTTTGCTCATTTGTCCGTGTGAGCCATCTTTGAAAAGAATGAAATTATTTGGGTTTCACTTGGAGTTTATCATGTTGAGTTGTATTGCTTTATAAATCCGCATGGGTGTGCGTTTGTGATGTAATTAAGCCAATGTGAAACACGTATTCACTTGACTGCGAGCAAAACCGTAGCAGGGTGACAGCCAGTTTGAGGAGACGAGAATGTCTCGGCGACCAATGCAAATGATTTTAGGGCACAGCGTATGGAAAAGGTGTGGGAACTTGGGAAGCCTTCCTGCCTCTGGTGTCATGGTGGGTCGGTTCACAGATGGGGACCACTGGAGGAAGCTTCTGCTTGGCACAGAGAACCCCAGCCAAGGGGTGTCCCTCCTCCCTTCGTCCTTCTCATTTGTAAAGAATAAAATACAGATTATTATTTTCTTATTGTTCATTATTATGTTTTCAAAATGTGTTTGCGGTGCATAGGGTGAAGAAGAAATTGTGGTCTTTGGGTTGTGCAGGAGGTACTCAGCTGAGGTGACAATTATAGTGATATTTGAGCTACAGTAGCAGATTTATATATAAATTTTTCGGTACCTTCACGATGATTTGAAAATGAGTATGGTAGTACCTGTCTCTCCTGGGACATAACAGCTTCTTCCTTTCAAGAGAATTTGTGCTGTTTCCTATTTATGTCTCCACCTCTGGAGGCTCCTGTGTAGTTACAGAAACCATCTCTCCTCTTAATTCCCCAAAATCCCTGGGGTGTGTTTTGTGCGCGGATAATTTGCAGGAACAGTCAAACAAAATATATATATATATGGGTAGGAGTATCAAAAGACAGTTTCCTTGCTGACCTTCCGAAAACCTTATACTGTATTTCCCACTTAAAATAGTGTGAATTGCAGTGATTGAAGTTGTCCTCAGGCACCAGAAAGAAGCAGTAATGCGCGGGGAAATGCCAGTGCCTCTTTAAATCAGAATAGCAGCTGACAGTGTCGGAGCTTTATTTATTCATAACTTAATGTGGGCATTGAATATAATCCTGAAAACTTTTTAAAAGGTCTGGTAGCTGATGGCTGAGATGAGAATGAGATGTCAATAGATAGGACATTAGACTATTGGCAGTGCTATAGACTTATTTCTTTTTCTAATATATGGTGGTTTTCTCTCGCTGCAGCTAGGATTATGAGTCAGACTCCAGAATTAATTGTTTTTATTAAATTTCTATAAATGCTGCAAGAGGTGCTGGGGTCATGCTCCTCTTCTCCCTGTTCTAATTCTGACATCCTCTCTGTCGAGTTGCAGTGATGCTACTGCTAAACTGACCTTTACATTAGTCCTTTTGCCAGATAAGAACCTAAAAATTCAGTTTTTCATTAAAAACTTAATTTTCAAAACCTGGAAACCTGTTTAAGTACCCCCACCTTGCTGCCCTGCTATCTTTCTTGCCTTTTCTATCTTACTTCTTACCTGTTTCATTTCTTTTTTCCCAGAAATTCTTTTCCGCTGTTGCTACCTAATAACGTTTGGAGGACTTCAGGGATTTATTTACTCAGTTTGAATACTGGAGGAATAAGACCGATTCTCAGCAGTTAGAAAACAGTTAACTCGGTAAATGGTAAAACAGATTTGTGTGCTGGCGTCTTCAAATATTTTCGGTTTTGCGAGACCCACGCACAGGGCCCTGGATACTTCACAGCTGCCTTGGCTGTCCTGGAAAGGGAAAGTGCAGGCTGGAGTGGCTTTTATTTAATGTTATTATAATTTATTTTATTATAATTTATTTTATTTTTGTAAATTGGACACAGTTGTGTCTAGAAAAGCTTTCTCAATGTCCTTGACTGAACTTCTCTGTGAACCCAAGTCTCATGTTTCATTTTCATCGGACACCTTCCTCACGATACCATTCTTCCACTAAAGTCTTACCATCTGTTGACCCATTAACTTAATTCTCTTGAATTTTCGTGGGAAAAGAGAATGGGATGGAGGATTGGAAATGCTTATTGCTGTACGACACAGAGCAGTAAAGATTTCCAAGGGGGTTGCGCAAGCGTATACATGGCAAACAGGAGTCTCATCTCAGAGTGGCATTATACGCTAGACATATATGTATATTAAAAAAATATAAAACTTAGTAAATATTGAAAAGTGTGTGTATACACATCCTATAGGATAATACAGTTTAATTTCTATTTTTCCAGGGGAAGTGCTAGTCCTTGTGTTGCAATCGGTGATCTTGGGAAAGAGGCGTCCAACCGCCAAAGAGTGTTGGGTGGGGGGTGTCTGGGCGCAGCCAGATTGCGGTGTAAGAAAGCAAATGGGAAAGGATGGGAAAATGGGCTGTGCCATCCTGGCTGGGAGATTTATGGGAAGTTCCCACCTCCAGCGATTTTTCTTGCTTGTTGCCTTGGCACGAAGCTGTCCCTTGCTTGCCTGTCATGCCAGGGCTCACGATGCGAAGAGATTCGTTATTCCCATTTCCATCCAGTTAGGAGGAAAAAAATAAAAAGAAAGAAAAAAAAAAAAAAACAGCCATAGGGTAGAAATTCAGTACAGGAAAATGTCGTTTTCCAAACAGGAGCTCCGTGGGGATGAAGGGGTATCCGTAGTGGGTGGTAGTCATCACAAAATCGAAACAGTGCCTCAACTGTTGATGCACAGGAAAGTGAGTTTCAAAACAACCAAAAAAGGCCCTTTTAAGCTTGGCTAATAGAAGGGAGCGAGCTGGGAAGCGCTTTTTGTCACCCCTGTTGCTAAATAACAGGGCCACCCTTTAAGTGCTGGGTATTTTGTAGCCCTTCTGCCTGGCACCTGCAGTACTGTGTGTGTAGCTCATGGAGCGTGCATGAGACACACAGCCTCCGAGGACCAGCTGGAAGTGACTTCATCCATTACATCAGATGCTTTTTCCATTTCTTGCAAGCATTTGGTGATCTTAAAAAGGTATTTCAGCCATTACAGCTGTGTTTCCCATCCTCTTTCCCTCCTCGGGTAGATCCGTGGCCATAAAGTCAGGCGAGACCTTGTGGGTGAGACCTGGGTTCCCAGGTGGGAACAGGAGGTGGTGGCTGATGGGTTTTGACTCAACGCCCCAAGACACAGGGAACACCAGAAGCTTTTAAAATATTTGAAAAAGCTGTTGGCAAAGCCCTGAAACAAAACCCTCCCGGGGGCTTTGGGGAGGGTAAGAGCTCAAAAGCCCGGACAGCTGGAAGCAAGAAGTGACACTGAGATGGTGTCACCATATGGTTCCCCGCGGGGTTGGCTTTCTTCCTGTAGTCATCTGGCCCCCACGCGGGTCAGGAGAGGTGGCCGGGCAGACCTTCATTCTGATTGATCTCCTAAGGGCACACCCTGGTGGTAATTAAACACTACTAAAATGTCTCCCTGTCCTGTCCAGGCTGGCTTCTGGTGTTTGGGTGCCCTGGTCTTAAAGTCCTTAGATAGGGCATCACTCTAGCACAGACAAAGCTATTTTATGATACTGTAAATTACGAAATCTTCATCAGGGCCTTTGCGATTTGTTTAATTACATTATTGCAAGCACATATTGATCGCTGATGGAGTTGCTTCACTTTCTCCAAGTACGCGTTCTTCACCCTTTATTTCTTCAGAAAACACAAGCCAATATTGCGTTGGCTTGCGCGGGAGCTTGCGGCGAGCGTCTTCAGCTGGTTGCCAGAAGCTCTTGATGCTCCGGGAAGTTCCCTCGCAGGGAAGAGGCTCCCAATTAAGGGACTTTAAAAAACCTTTTAAAATGTGCTGGCAGGTTCACCCCGCCGGTTGTTAGGCGTGCTCTAACTCCCAAATCCGTAGCTATGCCTTTGTCACCTAGCAAAAGTAGATCTGGGGTTTTTTGGAGCTGTGTTGACTTCAGCTACCCCATATACCAAGAAATGAGGGGGGAAAGGACCCGGGGAGACAGAGCAGGATGTGTCAGCTCTGACAGCATCCTGCCTGTGAGCACTGTGCGATGAGTAGCGAGATGAAGGTCACCTTGGGCTTTTCCAACAGGAATGAGTAGATATTATTGACTCTTCTTGTCTTAAATAAGAATACAGAATGGGTCACACCGGGTGAAACCAAAGGTCCATCTAGCCTGGTGTCCTCTCTTTTACAGCAACCAGAATCGATTGCTGAAGAATGTCCTGAACCAGAGCTGGCGGCTTTATAATTTATAGTCCTTGGTGGGTTGTCGATTTACTTTTCAGGCACGTGCAAGCGGTTTTAAAATCCACGACCTTCTGTGCCAATTAGTTCCACAGCCTAAGTGTGCAGGATGAGAAGAAACGCCAGTTTTAATGTGGAGTGGGGTGTTTTGTGGGGGGATGCGCCATCTGCTCCTCTTACAAGGTGCCTCCAAGTTCTCAGATGTGCTGTTGACTTCTTGATTTGCAAAGTCTGTTGTCTGAGACTATAGACGTGGCAATGAGCTATTTAATGCTGACAAATAGTAGTTTTTCTTCGCTATGTTTACAGTTTGTAGCATCTTAAACGACTTGGTAAGATCTCTGAAACACGGCCCCACTTTTTCTTTGACAAGAACCACGCTTTTTATCTGAAGATATTTGGAACTAGATCTAACCGACGGCGGTATCATTCTGCATTTTGACAACAGATGTTCAGCCAAGAATTGGAGCTTTTTTTTTTTTTTTTTTTACTAATTTGTGCGCAGGTGATACAGATCGCTGGTAACATCTTAGTCAAGCGGGTGGTGGGGAACCTTCTCAAAAAGCCGTGCAGCTTTTCAGATTCGCTCCGCGCGGCAAGTTATACAAGAACTGCTCTTCCAGGCTTGAATAGGCACAGGGTTTCTTTAGGACCGAAGCGATCCAGCAAGGGGAGCAATTGGGAAAAATCACTCCCACAAAGGCTCTTTCAATGTCTGTGTTTAGACGGTGGCTTAAAAAGCTGGAGTAGGGCTGGAGTTAAGCGGTGAGATGATGAATCGGGGCTTTTCAGCTGCTTGATTTTCCCCATTGTTAAATATCTCGCTTCCCAATTTCTTGAATTTCAGGGCAATTGACTTGGAAATGAGACGCGGCTTTATTTTATAATAACGCTGCACAAAACCGGTTTCAGTCAAGTGACAGTAAACACGGCGTTAAGAAGGAAAAACAAATGATTATGTACTTAAGCAAGATCAGTGAACACCAGAATTGGGAGTCTTTTGTGCCTTACCAATTGCCTGCCTCGTGCTGCGTTTTGAGCAGCCGCTTTGCATTTCATAATCCTGTTTACATAAAATACACAATCATGAAAATACATCGGTTACTGAAAGAATATAGTCAATTGTATCGATAGAAGGCTTGCGCACAAAATATGCCTTTTTTTTATTTGTTGTCGTAGAGATAAAGGAAACGTATCTGGCTTTTTATTTACTCGATCGATCAAAGGAAAAACTTCTTTGGGGAAAAATAGTCATTGGGAAACAATTAGCAGTAAATTCAAAATTCTGCTAGTCTTCTTCTAACAAAAAATACATAAATAAAGTTGCTCCAGTTTCCACAGGGAAGTTATGCTTAGAGCCAACTTCATGACTCAAATGTAGTTAATAAATAATCAGGTTGTTTTGAGTCCTAAAGATAATAATCGTTAGTTTATAAGAACACAGCTTATTAATAGCTCTGGCTTTTTTACAACTGAATCATAGCCTGGGAACTAAAACTGTATATTTGCTTTCCTTTGAGGACGCAGTCCTACAGAGCAAGCACAATATTCCTCCCGCTGAGTTTAAAATATGTATAGCATTGGGCAACAAGATTGTGCCAGATGGAGGAAAGCAAAATTAGAGGGGCTTCAGAGTTACGAATATATTTGCTTACACTTACTGCAGTGGAGGTCTCCGAGAATTTTTCTGATGTCTTTTTGCCTCGGATGTTATTTCAGAGCTTGCTGAAATAGGTGATGCATGGGAAACACCACGGGGGTATTACGTTGTTGCTTTTTATTAGATATGAAGCGGCTAGAGCACTATTCATATAAAAGTAGATGTTCTTATTATAAAGTTTTTAAAATAGCACGGTTTGGGGGATGTATCCTCTTCTATGAACTGGGAAGAGTGAAACCAGTTAGTGATGGAAATGATTGCAGGGGTCAGATCTGGTGGTTCTGGCATACTTAAAAGAGTATAAACCTGGGATTGCAGTTTGCAGGATGTGAAATAGCCTGGGAGGGCTGGAGACCGCTTCTGGTGCTGCCTGAATCCGCCAAAGTCTTCCCCTTTGCCTCTTTTATGGCAGTGATGGATTTTTGCAGACACCACCTGCACTATGCAAAAGAAAAAATAAAACAAAAACCCCGCCAAAAAAAA
This sequence comes from Vanellus vanellus, assembly GCF_965231255.1. Lineage (NCBI taxonomy): Eukaryota > Metazoa > Chordata > Aves > Charadriiformes > Charadriidae > Vanellus > Vanellus vanellus. The sequence goes on along the minus strand of NC_138912.1, from coordinate 40,484,627 downwards.
CCTAAACAAACAAACAACAAAAAAAAAAAAAACAAACCACCCACCCATCTAATTTCTGTCCTTCAGCAACTTGTAGCATTGTGGATTTTTTACGTTCTTAAAACACCAAGACCTTTATGTCACTGTGTTACTGTCAACAATAAATGTTGACAATTGAATCAAAACGTTTTACCCTAAGGTTTTACAATTATGGTGCTTTTGTCAAAATGTTGAAAGACTGATATAAGACAAATGTTTCTGGTTGGAAGAAAAAATAAATCCATAATCCAAAATAAACATGTGAACAGGGAGAGGAGAAAAAAATCCCCGTAGAAGACCTCCAGAGGAAAGCACGCGTTTTCTTGGGAAAATGCTTCCATCAAAATACTCCCGCTAGCTCTGTTCAGGTTTGTAAGCATTAAGCGGAACTGAAAAAAACCCACACCACCGAATTATAATGCTCTTGACTTCCTTAAAAATAAATAACTAACTAATGATGCCTACCGGGGATGGAGAAGGCAGGAGTACGAATTAACTGCCGGGGATGCTGCGTGCGAACTCGCAGCCTGCCAGCTGCTCTGCGTAACTACCCGAAATGCAGACAAGATAATTCACGTTAGCTAATCCTCGGAGCGAGTGTACAACAATATGTAATCATAGGGGGAAAAAAAAAGAGCAAAAAATGTTCGACGTTTGCTTGGGGGGGGGGGGGGTTGCCTGACACCTATATCATTTACGCAGTTACGCACGCGGTTAAACGTACATCCTTGAGTGTCGCCACATTTAATGGCATTAAAAATCGATGCTTGCTTATGGCTGCTTTAATTTATAGACAAACTTACACATGGCACGATGTGTAAGTGGCTCCTCCTCAGATCTCCTTTTTATACTGGGGATGGATTTGCTCTCTTGTGTCAGGCTTGTAAGTCCATATAAAATAACAATAATTTATAAATTTTTCACGCATAGAAAATTGAGGGTTTTTTCCTCAAGGATGCTTGGTGACCTGGTATTGGGACGCAGTGCCTAGTCATTTTGTGATCGTTATAAGGCACCATCATAATATGAAGTACTTAATATTAAGTCTTGTGATTTAAAAATAGTAGGATGTTCCTTATAGTAGCATATTAAAATAATTCCGCCTCTAAAAATATAGATTATATTTTCATGGCTTTCCTTTTGCATGCTGAGTAATTTAAATACAAAGGATAGGCCATTTAAATTAGCTACTGATTTTAACACAATCATGATTTAGCCGTAATATAGTAAATTAGGCCCTCTTCCTTGGAAGAAGAGGTTGGTGGAAGTTTGCATTTAGTACGCATTTCTAATAACCTGCTATTTTCTTAATCACGTTTTCATATTCAGCATTATGAACAACACATAATGGCTTTTAGGTTTAATTTATGTCATCCAGGTTATTCAGCGGGGGAAAAGGGTCTTCACCATTATAGACTTGCTATTTTTAAGATGACTTTTCTGTAACGTGTCGTCCTTCAATGACAGAATTCCCTTTCTGAGCTCTCCCACCCATCAGGATCCCAACCCTGACATTCTCCAGCATCAGCCACTGGCTACAGGTTATCTTCTACATGGAGCAAACCCAGAATCCTGATGGGGTTTTGTTCATAGTAGCGCACAGCAGGGTTATGAGTTAAGAAGAGGAACATAGTGTAGCAACACTAAAACTAGATAAATTAGCACTTAAGGAAAGTTGGATGCATTGTATAGTTATGCAACACCAGGAAATAATCAACGTCATAGAATCATCGAATGGTTTGGGTTGGAAGGGACCTTGAAGATCCTCCAGTTCCAACCCCCCTGCCTTGGGCAGGGACACCACCCACCAGCCCAGGTTGCTCCAAGCCCCGTCCAACCTGGCCTTGAACACCTCCAGGGATGGGGCAGCCACAGCTTCTCAGGGCAACCTGGGCCAGTGTCTATCCACCCTCACAGTCAAGAATTTCTTTCTAATATCTCATCTAAATCTCCCCTCTTCCAGTCTGAAGCCATTCCTCCTCGTCCTATCACTACATGCCCTTGTGAAAAGTCCCTCCCCAGCTCTCCTGGAGCCCCTTTAGGGATGGGAAGGCCACAGTCAGGTCTCCCCGGAGCCTTCTCTTCTCCAGGCTGAACCCCCCCAACTCTCCCAGCCTGTCCTCCCAGCAGAGGTGTTCCAGCCCTCACATCATCCTCATGGCTCTCCTCTGGCCCTGCTCCAACAGGTCCATGTCCTTCTTACATTGGGGGCTCCAGAGCTGCAGTAATGCTTCAAGTAATGCTCAATTAAATTGACAAGAAGACATCAAAAGAGCAATGTCTTCTTCGATAGCGTGTGGTTTAAGAACCTGTTTGAGCCCAGAGTGTCCAATATGGGGGGTTCTTTTTGTTTGCTTGCTTGTTTTGTCTGAGGAATGTGCTTGGTGATGGGCTAAAGTCATTCTCTGTGGCAGAGCTATAATATTGTTTGTACCCAAAAGACTTCACAGTTGCATTTCTAAAGTCTGGAGCGAAGAACCTGAGGCCCTTACACAAAGCTACGGCGTGTCCCCAGAGCGATGGACCGCCTCGAGGAGCATTTCTGCAAGTAACTGACCTTTTCATAACCCAGGGCCTTTGCTTCCAGTGCCATCCCTTTCCCAGCCGAGAAAATGGAGCAAAATTTGGGGCTCCATGACTGCCATCTCTCTGGAAACCAGGAGAGACGCAACGGCTTAAGCGTCCCGCCGTAATGCTACACAAAACTGGTGATGCAATGAGAAATCCTCTTTGTTGCTCCTTTTTTTTTTTTTCTTTTTGGTTAAAGAAGTGGCTCCTTTTCCTGGAGGACATGAGGCACTCATGGTTTTATGTCCTGGAGGTATTTTCTATTGAAGAGCAAACCTAGTGTAGTTTGTGACAGGGGAAGGATGGTGCAGAAGCAGGTGAAGATGACTGCGGAAAACCCGGTGTGTGATTGCATAGGTATTGTGTCCTGCGGTGGAAAAAAGCCACTCGGACCACGCAGACCAAGCTGGCTAATAATCTGAAAGAAGAAATCATTTCCGCGGAGGCATTTAATGATATCTGATGGGCTGATTACTTTGGTGGCTTACGGTGTGTCACCCTGAAAGGCAGATCAGCCTTGTCATCTGCAAAGCATCACTCGATGAGTAATCCCAGCCTGGCAGCAGCGTGGGGACAACCCTGTGTTTATTACATCCGCTTTTTGAGTTAAGCACTGGCTTTCAGCTTTTTTCGCGGCTTTGTGAAGTGGGAAGCTTTTCACTTTGAGTGGGTCTAACTGTTGGCGATGGTAAACAAGTCTGCTAGCAGTGGGAGATGTGCTTGTGTGTCCTCTAAACTGGTGGTGACAAATTAATTCCTAATCCAGGCAGGAACCCAAGACAAGAAAAGTTCCTTACTTGGTAATCTCTCCAGAGAGGTGAGGTATAGTGTGTATTCTTTGTGAAAACGGCTTTGTTGTCTGAGCGGATGAGGATGTCTGAGGATGAGGAGGTTGAGCGGTGGGTGCGCAACATCTAGACCCAGGTCTCTTAAGGTTGGCTTTTCTCCTCCTGATCTTCCATTTTCATAGACTCTGCTATTCCTGTACTAAATATATTTCTATTTCTTGACAGTCGTCAGTCTACCAGACCCCTGCTTTGAGTTTAATTATTATTAACATAAATTTTAAGTCTGAAAACAGATCTCTTCCCAATTTCAAGGCAAAGCAGAGAGGCTGTTTATGCCAGTGATGGCAAATTGAGCTCTGATGGCTCTGTTGTCACTTACAGCCTCTGAACATTGACTGTTGATGCAAACGATACAGTTAAGCTTTTAAGTACTTGGTGCGTTAAAGCAAATCCCTGTTGTCCCAGCCCATCCCTGTCCCTGCGGTGTGTTGCTGGGGCTCCGAAAGGGGGGCTGGATCCAGCCTTGCCCCTGGGATCTGGGAGAGCAACTGGGCTGGCTGGAAATGTCACCCTGAGCCGTTTTCACGTTTAAAAATAAATAGATTGTGTTATCGCTAAACAAAGTCAGGTCTTATTTTAGGCAGAGGCGAAATCTGAGCATAGCTTATGAAAGACGAGGCGGTGTTCCTGTTAACGGCGTCGGGACTTCGTGTGCAGACCTCGTGTTACCTTTGTGTTTGGCTCCCATAACAAGTGTCTGCAAGTTGGTGTTTAGAAATGCTTTTCCTATTAAGAGAGCGTGTTATTTATTTGTAACGTCAGTGTGGATATTCACCTAAGGTATCTGTTTAGTTAGCACAATAAATTCAGGTTGTTACATGCAGCATTCTTTAGGAGCGTTCCTTATAAGCGCTTAATGACCTACTAACATTTTGTTAGGGTGAACCACTGATCCTCAGAAACTTCGGCCGGGCCTCGGGCTTTCCATTTTTAAGTCGAATTTAACCGGGGAATGAACTATAGCTGTGCCAATTGTGCAGGACGGCGCGTGAACTGGTCTGACCCCGGGGCTGGAATGGGAGCTGTGCTACCAAGCTCTCCCCCTTGACCGTCATAGCTGGGATACCGCAAACCACCTGCAAACAAGGCTTAAACGGAGGTTTATCGCTGGGGGGCTCTGCAGCACCCCGGTAGACTACGGGATTTTTTCCGAAGAGACAGCTTTGATGGAGGTGGGAGCCTTAGGCAGCTTTCCTCAATGCATCAGGCTGCCTGAATGAGAACAATGATCCCAGCCTCGACACTGGGATTAACCCTTTGTTTCTAGGTCTTTATGGGATAGACTGGACCATGCTGCCTTTTCCTTGACTGAATTATCTGCCCTGTTGAAGCCTCGCTATTGCATTGGCGTCTGGCTGGTTGAGAGCCATCCAGCCCCTCTCACAGCCACCAGGACCTCATCTTCCCTTCCCATGGCCCCATCTTCCTGCAGTTGATTCTCTGCAGCTTTGAGGCTCCAAACCTCCTCTCTCTTTCTGTCCTTCTCTAAGCGCAAGGTCCTTATCCCCAAATCCGTTTGCTCTTGTGCTGCCAAACTATGCTGGCGGAAATCCCACAGCTGGGCTGATTTCCTTAATTATGATTATCACCTTCTCCATTCTCCCATCTCTCTAACTAAACAACAGTCCACCAGCTGTCTTTTCATTCCCTGATAGCCATTCATCAAGCTTGTGTCTCCTTTCTCTGCCCGATATCTCATGGCTTTTTTCTTTTGAAGAGAAAATGGGACAAGATCTTAAAGGTCCTTTCCAACCTTATGTGATTCTAAGATGCAATTCTCCTGACTGCTGTCCCACGTCCACCACAACTCTGTCCCTCCTCTGTTGCTGCTGTGAATTAAAAAAAAAAGTCACCTGGTCTCTTCTAACCTGTGGAGTCATCTTCATGGTCCCCGTTAACATATATCTTGCCTATAATCTGTATCTTCCTTTACTCTTTCCCTTCATTTCTTTCTCTCTCTTAGATCTTATCCTTCACCAGATGAACATATTTTGATCTCCTCAGTCACAGAGATATGCCACTCCGCTTTTCTTGCCACTGATACGTTTATTGTGTTGAAAGCAGTGGGGATTTCTTGTCTTCCAGTATTACAGCATCATCGGCTCACGATTTAAGCTGGAAGGGACTTGCAGAGGGCTCCTGGTACAAATCCATGCTCAAAACAGGTCTAACTAGAGCAGGTCGCTCAGGGCCATGTTCAAATGCGTGTCCGTATATTACCCTAAATGCATGGATTATTTTTTTTGTTTCTTTTTTATTTCTTCAGCTTCTGGTCTGTCAACTCAACTGTTAGTCTTTTAGTCTTTTGCTGAAGCCACTCTTCAGCATTCATAAAAAAAAAAAAAAAAAAAAAAAAAAAAACAAACAAAACCAAAAACAAAACAGGACCAGCAATTCATTTTTGTCCTTTTAGAGTTGTCATTGAAATCCAGAGCTGCCAATTATGGCCTTCTCTTGGCATCTCCAACTTTATTCTTATTATACGCGGTGGAGAACCGTGTCTGTTCTTCAGCCTCTGTGCAGGGATTGGCAGGGGTTGCTTCCTTCTTCGTGTTTTTTTTCTCCCTTCCGTGGAACTTCAGCCCATTATCTCTGTCCTGATGTCTCACAGGTCATTTCTGGACTTGTCTCCCTCCAAACAGGAATCTCAGACATTTCTTGATATCTCCTAGAGACAGCTGGCTGCCAGTGTGCTTCCAGTAAGTTATGCAGACCTCCCACTGGTTTCTTCTTTCGTGGACAGCGGTACCGTCCTGTCTGTCCTTCATGTCTCCAAGGCATGTGTTGTCTTCAGGCTTTTCTCTGAAACCCCACCTCCAAGCTAGGTGGGATCTGGCAAGTTCTCTATGTAGAAAGCCTCCAAGACGCTTTCATATAGCAAAATCCTCCAGAGCTTTTATGGTCTTTTGTTACTCCATAGACATTGTAAGACTGTTGCTGCAATTACTGTTATCCTAAATGATTGCTTTGACCCTTTTATTTGGATCCTGACTCCACTGCTTTCTTGCCTCAAACGGCAACTGTTCATCCTTGCTTTCATGACTTAGCCCCATCCAGTCTTTTCCCATATTGACTAGTGATTTTGGCATCTAATGTTCATTTATTACACTGGTTTAAAAAGTATTTTGTGCTCCTTGCTGATGCCCCCCAGCTTGGGAGAAGTTCCCAATAAAGACCCAGAAAGATGGCGAGGCTTCATTCCTCATCTTTACGACCATGCCTGTGAAGTTGTTTCCCAGGAGTAGAGTCCTAACGATGTGCTAAGACCACCCCTCGTCATTCCGAGCTGTTGTATACACCTTGCTTCTATGTATTTTCTTCTGTTCCTCACCAGCCAACCACTTTCTCTTGGCCTTGAACTGGAGTGTAGGTCTTGGCACCAACACCGTAAGTTGTTCCTGCTGTAGTTAGTGGTCTTCACCACTAGACCCTACAGAAAATGCTAATTTGTTGTCAATAAATATATTTTCTGTATTTATTTCAGCAAATGTATATGTTTGTTGCCAAGATCTCGGCAGGCTTTCGCTGTTTGAAGTCCAGAATGAGTGGCGAGTTTGCAGATGCTCTCAAGGAGTTACACCATCGGTGCTACACAAGTCATCCCAAGTCTAACAGTGTAAGAGGGGAGACATTGAGCTGGCATACGTTGGATTGAACGCAGCCATTTTCGGTAGTTTAGTTGTGTTTATATTCAATAAAAAGGGAAAAAGCTCATTTATAAGTACTAAGGCTGTGGCCAACCTTCATCTCAATTTAATCTTGGGTTTGTTCGGGCTGAAACAAGTGTTGTAGGTTTATATGGCAGAACTTCCCTAATGAAGCAATTTCACTCTGACTGCTAAAGGGGCTGGCAGAGATTTAAATTCATATAATTTTTATATTACTATCAAATTAATTTTTTTCCCCCCCGCGCCTCTGGGCTTTATAAAATCAAGTTCTTGATTCCTGAAGTCTAAAGCTATAAAACGCACATCTTTAAGGCACTTGCTAAATTCCATTATTTCCTCAATCATGTTATAATTAAATGAAAAAATGTTTTCAATTATAGAATTGGGAAGAAGCTGGAACATTTTAGAATAGTTTTTGTCATGATCTTACGAAGATTATAATGGCTGTTACAGCAGGTTAATCATTTGTCCTAGGTGCTATTTTATTTTCCCATTCCATAGTGTAATTTTAGATATGTTTGGGAACTTTACAAAGGAGTTGTCTTAAACTGTGCAATAACATGGGTCTTGTACTTTTTTTTTTTTCCTCTCAAACAGAGCTCACAAACTAGCGAAAAGAAAATAAACTCAGCAAGAGGGGCTAAGCATTAAGTAAGGAGAGGGATGATGGTTTTGTTGGCCTGACTTTGTCCTTTTGGGTCCAAATCCACTTTATATTTTCCTAGTGCTTAATTTTTTTTAAATATTGCCTGTGCTGATGTCACAAAGAAGTAGTTTTTCTCAATTTCTTCCAAATTAAGCCATCTGTTCTCTTAGGTAACTTCAGTGTTAAGGTGACCAGATCAAGTCAACTCTGGGAAGAATCAGTAACTTTAGCAAGAGCCCGATGATAATCTAGCTAAAAATCTGCAAAACAGGCGTTACTGCAAGGATGTCCTTATTTTTAATTCTTATGTGTCTTCTGCAATGACTGAGTGGCTTTTACACCATGCTGTGGTAGAGATGGGGGCATAAAATTTTTAGATGAGCTTTTGGTCCTGGATTGTAATCTTCAGTATTATTTTTCATCTTCTATAGTTGAGTAGGTGGGGTCATATTTAACATAGGGGCGGGGGGAGGGGGGGAGAAACCCAACAAAAACCCAACGCAACTCCTCTTTAGAGCCAGCTCCTCTACAGGCGTGATTGCAGAAGGGGTCGGGAGTTTCTTCTCATCTCTGCACTGAAAGGAGAGGAATTAAGCAAGTTAAAACTCGATGGAAATATTTGGAAGTTAAAAAGGCACGGAACGTATGAGTCAGCCCAGAAATAGCCTGGAAAGACTTTGCAGAAATTACTCACGAGCTTTTATGCAAAAGCAGTAGAGTAAATCTTTCTTCTGTCAAGTATCTGGGAGGTGGGAGGTGTTACCCATTGTGGCTGCTGGTGAAGCCTTCCCTGTGATTTTAATATCTTGACCTTGGACATCTTGAAATTTCCTCTGATAACGGCTGAAACTTTGCAAAAGGAGATGGAGTGAATTTTAAACTGAATGTTACTCTGTTCTGAAGGCAGGTATTTCCAACATCTTAGATTACCATAGGTTAATGTAGTGTTTTTCAAGTAAAGATTGCTCTAGTTGCGATTTTCTCTCCTGTCTTACATCTGAAATCCTCATCTAAAATTCTCTTACTGCTCTCTTCAAGCTTTCTCTGAATATATCTGCCCTAAGGAAAACTGAGAGGTGGCATAAAAAGGCATTTGGGCCTTGTTATTCAGGTGACCTGGAGTTCGTACCATGATTTTTAGCAGTTCTTAGTGCCAGAGTGGAAGTGTGTTTCAGTCTAGAAAGTGACCTTTGTATTACGCAATTCTCAAAAATTAGTTGAATTTACTGGAGAGAGAGGGGAATCATGCACAAGAGAGAGACAAAAATCAGATGAACGTTGGCTGAAAGGGAGCTCTGCTCTGACCTTCTGCTTGAAGCAGAGTTGTGACAAATGCTGGACCAAATTTGTCACTGCCTTGTCCAGCCTAATCTTGAAAATCTTCAAGGATGGAGAGTCGGTCACCAGTCGACCTATTGCACTGCTGTAAGTTTTTTCTTAAGTTTTCTGTCATGTCCAACCTGACTTTCCTAAATAACAACTTGTGACTGCTGTGCTTTAAAAAAAATTCCGGAGAAAAAAATACCAACAGAAGTAATTTTAAACCAAACAGTCTGGCATTTAACGGGGATTATTGCAGCTATTTGCTTCAAAAAAAGCTATTGAGCCCAGTCTTCGATCGTAATGAAAAAGTCTTTTATTGTAATGAAAATGGGAACGTGTCTAATCTGCGTGGGGCTTGAGGGGCGTCCACAAGAGCAAAGGAGTTAATCCATATGCTTCACAGTATATTTTTTTTGATCTTGCGTCATGTGTCCTTTCTGGACAGGTTCCTAGAGACTCAGCAAAAGACTTTAATTTTGGCAGTTTTGGAGAGATCCCACTACCTAAGGGAGCTGAAGATCTTTTGAACACTGGGAAAGTCTGAGCTTTTTGTGCTGTTGGTTTATTGCCCCGATGCTATGAAGAATTGGGGAAAGATTTAGATTTTAAACTAACCCCAGCCTGTGTCCTTGAGCAAAGTCTGATGTTTTATGGATAAAGATATCGCCTCTCTAGGCAGTGTATCTCAGAGGAATGCAAGCTCATTTAGCAAATGTTTTATCATTTTCAAACTGTTCATGATAGAAAGTATTTTAGTTAACCTTGTAGCCTTATTTTTCCTTTTATGGCTGTAGAAGATATTTTTCCCATGTGGAGACTCCGGAATAAGGGTAGTAAGAGAGTGGAGGGGAAGTATTTTAATTGTCAGGAGCTTTGATTTAGCAATGAGACACTGACACTGCGACACTGTGTTCCTCCCAGTGCTCAGGAAGCAGCATTGGACCGTTTCACAATTTGGGCATCTTCGTTTTCCCGCCACGCTCAAGATGTTATCAGTACCCAAGGCTTGAAGAGACATGAGTCAACCACGGGAAAACAGACTTTATTTCAGACCCATAAGCCCAGCAATTTTCACAAATTTCATCGCTGGTGCTCCCCATGAGCTGCAGCAGCTGCAGTTTACCTGTGATTTTGGGGATAGTTTTGTTGGCAATATTTACGTACTCAAGCGGCTACGGTGTTTCCGAACTATTTGCAGTTCAGTGCCCTACTTTCCAGTATTAGTTGGTCTCCTTTGCTTTATTAACCGAGGAGAATATTTGAATATATATGGTTAAGTTCCTTTCAATTTCTAAAAACACGAGGGGGAAAGCAGTCATGTTTATTTGAAAAAGGTTGCTTGTGTAAAAAAAAACCGCATGTCACCCCGTTCAGGGGATTAGTTGACATATGTGCTGGTACCCACACGGCAATCCGGCCGGCTGGATTTGTGTCCTTAAGAGCCCTTTGCCTGCAGAGCGAGACTCGCCGGTCCCCGCACTCATTTGGGATGTTCAAAGTCAACTGGGTTATCTCTGCGCAGCACTGCTCTACCGCGTAGGCAAACCTGTACATTTCGGATTTAGCCAGGATTAAAAAAAAAAAAAAAAAACCCAAAAAACCAAAGTACACTTTTCTCAGAGGTTGTTTTTCATGAACAGCAGATCTAACTTAATGACACGAGATGCTAAAACTGCACCAAAGGATGATATTTATTCATCCGGGAAGGTATAGTTTAGTGGATCATGTTACACATGATCAAATGCACTATACCGGATTTCATCGTGGTCATGGGCGTCTATTTTCTCTCTTTCCTTTCTTGTGAGCATGTGATGACATTTATGAGATTCTGAGAATACGGTTTCTTGTGTTCACAGAGAGGAGCAGGAGCAAGTCCTCATCCAATACTCCGACCACAAAACGAGCAGCCCGGTTGATAGGAAGCACGTTATTGATGTGCACGTGGTTTCAAATGAAGGTGGCACGTTTCATGGTAGACTTTGATAAGGCTTTGCTAGAATTCATTTGCCAGTAGCCTTGTAAGCTTTTGCTAATTACTGCCCTGACTTTTGGCAAATGTTGCTCGCTGGCGTAATCTGCGGTGGTTTATGGTGGTCTGCAGTGAGTCAGGACCTGCTGGGGAAGGATACACTCCAAGAGACATGGTTTAATTAGGGCACCCTTTCGTTAATTTACTCATCTGCAACCAGGTGATAACTCATCGCTTGCAGGTCATGTCATCTTTTTTCAGTCCCCTTGCCGTTTCTAGTCCAAAGTCTCTCTTGAAGAAGCTGTAGGGACTAATGAGAGGCAGATCTTGGCCATGGGTTTCTCAGCTTCTGAAACAGAGTGTGAGTGGGCATCACTGAGACGTATACAGGATGTATATATGCTCAGTGAAGGCTGAAGGACCTCAGTTTTCCTCCATGTTCTTCCTTGCCCAAGGAAGTGCGGCTTACCCAATTTAGTTATCTGTTTCCATCTCCCTGTTTAGCTTCTCTTCTCCGTCCACTGGTAGGTTGTAAGCTTTCACGCCAGCTTTGCCCGAGTTTAGAAGAAAGAAATTACAGTTTAAGTAGGTTGCTGCACTCCTTCCTAGAACACAATATACAAAATAATTGGAAAGGAGCTTTTGTTACTTTTGCAGATCGTGAAGCATCACGTTTGCTGCCCCGGGTCCAGACGAGCCTACAGAGATGGTCCCTGATGCCTTCGGTTTGGAGTTGTAGAGGCGTGATGTGGCTTGTCCATAGGTTACTGCTTGTCGCAGTCATCCTTCGGTAGTACAGAACTGGAGAAGCAGCTTCTGCATTGCTTTTCCAAATTTCATTTGAAAAATAAAAAGCCAGTTTGTTGCACGTCTTTTTTCGTGTCATAGCCAGAACAAGAGAGGTGCAAGAGTTTGGTTTCTTCTCCGCGTCAGTGGGTCCTGTCTTTCTAAGCAATAGGTCCGTTCTGATGGCGATTTGGCCTGAATAAGCTGTAAAGAATCACACGCATAACAAATGCCTGTGATTTGGTCACCAGTCTATCGCAAATATCTAGTGAGAGATATTTGTCTATCACAAATCACTAGTCTTCCGTGATTGAAATAGCTTAAACAAGGAAAAACTAAACAGAAACCCCAAGTCCTTAATCTGATTGTTCAATTCTGTTCAAGTTACTCGCAAGAGCATCTGTTTTCATTAGCTAGACTTTGATCTCAGATTTTATTCATGCTATTTAACTGGATGAAATTCTGCTTATTAATATGTTTTGAAAATTAATTGGTTTACTAATAATAGGACTTGGTTTCCTCCAAACTCTTTGATTCTTTAACAAGGTTAAAATATCAATATATCCCAAAGCGAAGTAATTACTTGAGAGATGTTTTTTTTTTCTCTTCCCTATTTGTGTTTATCTCTAGTGACTTATTAAATAATATGCCAAAGTGCAGCTGTTGAGTCCTTCATGAAGAAAATGGGTCAAAGACCGTTTCATGTGGCTCCTTATGCCAAATTCTGTTGCTGCTGCTCTGCAAGTTACTCTTCTGCAAGTCATCTTTGCAAAATTGTGTGGTTTGCTACTTTTTATTTATTTTCAAAATACTCTCGTAAGAGCCTATTGGTGTTAACATTTTTTTTAAGAAAAGTAAAAAGCAACAACATGTGTGGATATATAAACAGTCGTCTTAGTACAGGTGAAAGAGTTTACACTGCTCAGAACTTATTAAAATGTGACACCTGCTCAGTTCAACTGCAGTGCGACTTATTTTGAGGAAATCTGTGTGCAAATAAATGGTTTCCTCGTTAGCTGTGCAAGTTTCGTGGTCTTTTGGCTTTGTCTACCTTTGTATTATCTGATCAAGGCTGGCGGATACGTACCTTAAGCAGAGTAGGTCTAAAGGGCTCTGGTTTCTAGAACTCTTCTGATTTGCCCAAGATTTAATTGAATCATCCTTGAATGTGATAATTAACATTTAATATATCTTAAAGACACTCTTGTCACCCGCTGGCTGATTAAAATAGTAACGTACTGTGTGTGTGGTAGGATATTAACGCACCTTTTTTTTTTTTAATGAAAAAATCGGTCATTTCGTACCTCTGGGTTGTTTCGCATAGGGAATATTATTAATTACTTGCTAGTGAGACACTAGTTCATTACAATAATTCAGAATAAATCGCAGGAATAATTGGTTTAAATCATTAATAGATTTGGCAAGCCAGAAGGTATTAACATCCTAGTGTCAGCATTACATCACTCAGATTCTGCTTTAGTCTTTCATTGCATCCATACTAAACTTAACCCACATTTTACCTCCAAAAAGATTGATATTAATTCCTATAGACAACTGCTTTTGCTCTTCTCTGTCTTCCTGGTCTTCTGAAAACACTGTACTAAGTCATATAAATGTTATTAAGTGATTTCTATGAGAGGCACTGGGCATGTTCCTGATGGAGTGGGTCCCCTGGAAATGGTTTTCCCATCAGTGGATGATGATTTCTAAGCATTGTTGCTGTCTGGATGAAGGGAAAGATGCTCCTGGAGGCTGATCAACAGCTCTGACGGCTGTCGGTGGACCCCACTGCATCACGTGTGGTGAAATACAGTGAAATTCGGCATTTTTGCCTCATGCTCCACCAGCTGCAAGACTGACAAGCGTTGCGTGATGAATATGGGTCATTTAAGAAAAAGAAAATTAGCAAAAATTCTAATAAATTTGGATTGACTTCTTTGGATTTCTCATGTCGCTTTTATTTTGCCTTTTAGTGCAAAATATGCCTTTTTTTTCCCCGTGATGGCTCTGTGCAGTGGTGGAAGGGCAGAAAAAAGTGCCATAAAGTGAAATGAAAACTGGTGAAGATTCGAAAGGTGATAAAGAAGATGGGATGAGTGGAAAGAGGGTGGGAAAGAAGAACCATTGCAAGCACACATAGAGGAAGTCTTTATAACTGTTGCTTTACAAACAGAGTAGGGGACGCTGCAGTCTTGCCTGCTCACACAGAACACCCCAGCAGTGTCATTTGCAGGACTTTTAAGACTTGGTAGTTGTAAATTTGCAAGTAAATGGCATTGCCGAAGCTGCTTACAAGGCAGAGAGCTCTGCTTTCACACCGTTGACTCCTGTTGCCTGCGTGGCCAAACTGGGGCATCACTCCCGTAGTGACGACCTCCAAGCGACCACAAAAAAAAACCCCAAAAGCTCCTAAGTCTATGTTTTTCTGATACTTTTATCAGTTTCACCCATAAACGATTGGTATGTAATGAGCTCTGGAAGGACTTTGTGTTTATTTGCTTTAAATGGAGGACTTTCACGGTCAATACATTGCACAAGGTCTTTGTGGTTGTGACAAGAATTAAATACTGAAGCAGGAGGCAGCAACGGTGGTTTCAGTGAAGAGAAGTCCGGAGCGATGCTGCTTATTAAACATGCAAAAACCTGCTGCCGTACAAATCTCCTTTTTAAAACATGTTAAAATGAGCATTTCTGGGAAGGAAATGAAGAGGTTTTTGGTGAGTAAGGTTTTGTTCTTTAGGCCCACGAGGCAACAAAATGTTTCTGAAATCCTTGTGTAGACATAGGAAATGTTAACTTTTGTTTGTAGAAATGAAACTGGAAATATGTATTCCGTATTTCCAGATACGGAACATTTATATTTATTCTGAGACAAGATGATCTGGTCAATTTAGACTCAGGCATCCTCGTCACCTATGCTGATAAGAGCCCATTTCTGGCATCGCTCTATAGGACTGGAATCATACCCCCGTGATGTTCAGAGCCCGGTGCTAAAAGTAAATGCAAGAAGGTTGTAAACCGCTGGATTTAGCAGAGACTGATGTGGCCCTGATGGGGATCGGTGTGTAAAAGTTAAAACAGTCGATAAAAATCTTGAAGGGGGTGAATAGGGAAGGAACCGACCGTGGAGGGACCACCGTCACCAAAGACCTGATGTCTTCAGGAAAAATCACCCGTTGAGATTGAATTACTGCCATTTCAATGTATTATTGCAATTCAATTTACAGTTGCAGAGAGAACTGAGCTGGAAATGAAGCTTCGCTTTAGCTTTCTTGTGGTCTTCAGCTAGGCCATTAAGACCTTGGGGATTGTTTGGTTGGACTGTCAGGAGAAGACCTGCTCTGGCCCCTGGCCCTCGCACCTCCTTACTCCTTGTGTTAGACTCTCCCTTCAGAGCAAATTCGCGAAGCGATAGCCCGTGGCACGTGCCGAGGGATGCTTGGCAGGATGTCCGCACATCCCGCCGCGACGAGATGGCTGCAGTTACACCGTCTTAACCCAGATAAGGCTCCGCGCGCGACTCGGTAGCGAAGGATAAGGGAGGAGATATCCATCTCTTTTTCTTCTTCACCCTTCAGCAAGAGGGATTTCAGCTGAATTACGTGCCTGTCTGCAACGTGTCTCCTCAGTGCGTTCTCACAGCTGTTGTGTTGTGTTGGATTTCCCTTCCCAAGCAGATGGGTTCCCCAAGGGACAGCACAGAGTTTCCCTGCCTAGCAAAAAGGCAGAGCAGACCCCACGTTGGATAACAGCCTACAAGTACCTGACTTGCCGGCGTTCGCGCCCCGACGCTGCCAATAATCCCTCTGTTTCCCTGGAGCGATGAGAAAAGCTGGTTAAAATTAATAAAGAGGGGAGTTCTCGTTGCAAAATATCTCGTCCTGGCTGCAGGCGGCGGTGATGCTTTAGGAAGTGATGTTTTGCGCCTTCGAGTGTGAACAGCTGAGGTGAGGATACCACATCTCGCAGGTCTTGCTCCTTCACCAGCAGACATGATTACGAAGGGCCAAAAATCGAGGTCACCTGGGTTTTGTTAGCTGTTAGTTGTGAGTCTGGGTAAGGGCTGTTTATCAGCGAATAATGTGGTTTTATCTTTATGTGTATATGTATATAATATACGTATAACATCCAAAAATAACGCGGTATCATGGATCTTTAGCTTTCTTACACATTTAGTGAAAACGTGGCTTTGATGTGTATCATAAAGTGATACTGAGGGACTCCGATCAAGTTTTTGAATAAGATAGCAGTGGTACGGAGATAAAAATTTGTTAAAATTCCCATTGTTTAGTTAATTTGATTTTTTTTGCAGAAACCAGGAAAAATTCGTACTTACATTTTAGTACTGAAAGGTGAAAACCTGTTTTCCTACAGTAACTTACCTTTAGTCTTTTTCTGTGGGACCTAAGGATTCTCATCAACTGGTTTTCTTCATCACTCTCTATGTGTTTCTGCTGTGGGATAAGTGAAATAGGGCTCAGTCTGTGATGCTCATTTTAGAGCATGCCCCAGGGGCTCGAAATAACCCCAATCCCCAGATCAAACGCATTTTGTCACACGCGAAGAATGGTGAATAAAAGCCATTAACGAATATTTTAAGTTTAACTTATTTGTAAGCACAAAACAATATAATGTTGTTTCATGGATTTTTCTGGGGGAAAAAAAAATCAACATCTTTTTTCAAAAAATGTCTTTGAATGGAAAAATTTGATACGTGTTGACCTAGGGGGTGCCTTTGTTTTGCCTTCGTAAGGCTAACGGGAAGCATCCCTTGAAATGTGTGAAATTGTAATACTCTGGGAAGACAGTAACTTCTACTGTGTCGCAAATGCACCTGCATTTCACATCTGTCGAAAATCAGTTGAGCACAAATTGCATTCCCATAGGGACACCGACATCCCAAGAATGCCTAGTAGCACTAGTGCTGCCAAGCAAGAGCCATATTGTGAATATTAATGTAGGAGAACTTATAAAGAACTGTAATTCTTGGATTTCCACATGACTTTCGCAGACTCCTTAGACTACCGCATTCAAAAGCCGTCTATAAAATTCAGCTGTAGACTTCATTTCTATAGATAAGATTTCTGGGCTTGCCGCCACTCTGATCACTGCAGATAAGATGAAAGATGTAGGCAGATTTTTTTTTTTTTTTTTTTTTTTTTGATAAAACACCATCCCATTCTTGATCATCGATGCAGGGTTTGTATTTTGTGGGTTTAGAAGATGACGTGGGCCATAATAGAGTGAAACGGTACAAAGTGATCCTTGTCATAGACGTTTTGTAAAGCCGTGTGTGAGTTATGAAAAATGATAGCCGTAAATCCCAAGTCTTGCCTGTTTAAAATTCTGCTGCGGTGCGCTGGAATTTGAGCGAAATAATGATTGTAGGGAAGAAGGCCCGGGTAATCTTGCTGTTACACTTGAGTGGTATAAAAAAGGTTTCTTAGTCTTGTTCTGTAGATGTTATTACTAAACCAGTGGGTTTTAAGCAACTTGATATGACAACGAACCAGAAGCAAAACCCAAATGCTTTGTTTTAGGTGAAGTTTTGTTTTTAATGGGATTTATGCCCAAATTCTAATCCTACCTAAACTTTCTCCCTCTCCAGCTCTGGATAGATACAGTTTTCTTTGTGTGTATATATATATTGAGGTAAAATGCAGTTCAACGTTAAACCAATTAAAAATGGTTGGAAGCCGACCTGCTTTTATGTTCTCGATCACTTCCTTTAAGCTTTGACTCATGTTTCTTCTTCAGCCCGGCATTTTTTTTTAAAGCTTTTAATCCCTTATCAGATTTCGATAAGAGATTGCCCATTTTACCACTCGAGGTGGTTTAGTACAGACCCAGAGAGGTACTTCACCCCATCAGAGGAGGAGCTCGGGCTCCCCTTGGTTGCTTCTGTAGGTCAAGTCACTCAGCTCTCAAAAACGTTTCGTTTCGGGTCCGTCTATCATTTAAAATTCAGATTTGAATTAGAAATGCAATACATAGCAGGGCACGTCTGCATCATTGAAGAGGTATGGTCTTCACTTGATTTATTTAGAGCCTTTTAATGAACTAGGGCTGTTGAGTGGGACTGTTTTGCTCCAGATGAAGCTGGTGATGGTCCAATAAATTTTATGTGGGCCGGAGGGGAGCTGCAGTCCTCCCATGCAATACCTGGATGCGTGAAGGAAGGGGAGAATAAATTTGCACCTGCTCATACTTACTGTAGTCAAGTCGTTCTGCTGTTTCCCGTGTTAAATCGCCTCGTTTTCAAACGCGATGTTGGGATTCATCACAATTTGTTCTTAAATATCTGCGTGGCTGAGAAGTTATTACCTGCATGGCTTCTATAATCTATTATAAAAGAAAGAGAAAGTTTCTTGAAGGGTTATAATGGTTTTAAACTATGGCTATAATAATTGCTTAGGTTTTTATTGCGCGTTCCCCAGTGCTGGCTGCTCAATCTTGCACCTTGATATTCTCTTGGGGCTGTTCAGCCTGGAGAAGAGAAGGCTCCGAGGAGATCTTATTGTGGCCTTCCAGTCCCTAAAAGGGCTACAGGAGAGCTGGGGAAGGACTTTTTACTGGGGCGTGTAGCAATAGGACAAGGGGGAATGGCTTCAAACTGGAGGAAGTTAGATTTAGGTTAGATATCAGGAGGAAATTTTTCCCTGTGAGGGTGGTGAGCCCCTGGCGCAGGTTGCCCAGAGAAGCTGTGGCTGCCCCATCCCTGGAGGTGTTCAAGGCCAGGTTGGACGGGGCTTGGAGCAACGTGGGCTGGTGGGAGGTGTCCCTGTCCAGGGCAGGGGTTTGCAACTGGATGATCTTCAAGGTCCCTTCCAACCCAAACCATTCTATGATTCTATGATAGTCAGGTATTAATCAGCACGTGTCATATGAAACTCATATAAAATCATACAAAACTAGCCCTTGAAACCCTCGAAGCAATAAAATCCATCATGTCAGGGTGGTGTATGTCCACCCAGAAGACAACTGGCCGCTCCGCAGTACGAAAGAGCTGGAATAACATTGTGCCGTTGAGGCCAGCGCCTGTCGCTATGATAAAATACCTTTCATTGCGGTTGTTCAAAGCAATAGCAATGTTCGTCAACATGCCACCGTCAGCAGGAGACAAGGCCGGGAATGAGGATCCATCACTTTCCTCCTGGGAATATGCTAGGTGGCAACCCTAATTGCTCCCTTAACACTTCTATCATACTCCCAGCAGCATAATTTCCTGTAGGTCAGAGAAGTGTCACCCCCAGCAGGGCCAGAAACGAATTCATTTCTTTCCGCATCAGTTCGGTTCCTTGGGTAGGGTTCTGAAGGCGACAGAGAAGAGCTGGTCACAGGCGCTGTTTGTAATTCTCTTGGACGTGGCAGTTTCACAAAACTTAATTTAAAGTTGCCCTTTTTTTTTTTTTTTTAAAGAAAGTCATTTTTATCAGGATAATCTAGCAGCTGCAATATTTTCAGATAATAAATGTGAGGGATTATGCCTTTTATAAGGATGTGTTTATCAGAGTTCATTTTGATGCTTTTTCTGCAGGTGATGGGCAGAGCAGAGTGTCACGGAGAGTCAGACGCCCTATCTTAGACGCTTGCTGTGTGGTTCCTTGCTTTGTTTGCCTTTCCTAAGGAAATATATTCTGGAAAACGAGATCTGCAAAATCCCGGGGCAGGGACATGTCGTGTCCTAGGTGTGCGACGTCTTGTTGAAGACCAGTAATCTTTCTGAGTTGAAGATTAGGCTCTTTTTCAAGTTTAAGCTCTAGTTCATTCTGCTCCTCCAAGCAGGGCCAGATGCTGTTTTCTTCATAAAACTGTCTCGTGACTGTAGTCACATCAGGCCTAGCAACTGTGAGATTTTTGTTTGGGTTTATCGAGTCAAACCTTGATTATTTTGTTATGTTTTTTTACTAAAAGAAGAGTAGGCACTGGAGGGGAGCTGGTTGTTAAAGCTGGCCGTGCTGTGACTGTAGGCTAAGATGAAGGTGAAGGCGTAGAATTATGACAAATAAAAGGTAATCAAAGCTTTAAAAAGAAAGACGATTCGGACTTAAGGGACCTCATTATCTCCATCCTCAAGCTCAGATCGGTCTAGTTCCTGAAAAAGGACGTGTGAATCTATCAAGTCACAGGCGCCGTCAGTGGGGAGAACAGGAGGCGTCAGAAGCAGTGGGGCCGTTCAGGGAGCTACAAGCTGGAACACGGCAATGTTGTACAATCTTTAATTACCCTTTCCTTCCAAATTCGTTGCAAAGGCTTGAAGGGAAATGCTAGACACTGTGCCTGTGCAGCAGAACCCTATTTTTGGACAAGGGAACCACAGCAGCTATCGTCTGTCTGGAATTGTATAGAATCATAGAATTGTCTAGGTTGGAAGAGACCCTTGGGATCATCGAGTCCAACCACCTACCCTACTCTACAAAGTTCTCCCCTACACCATATCCCCCAACACCACATCTAAACGTCTCTTAAACACATCCAGGGATGGTGACTCAACCACCTCCCTGGGCAGTCTATTCCAATGCCCGACCACTCTTTCTGTGAAAAATTCTTTCCTAATGTTCAGTCTAAATCTACCCTGTGGGAGCTTGAAGCCATTCCCTCTTGTTCTGTCATTAATTACCTGTGAGAAGAGACCAGCAGCAACCTCTCTACAGTGTCCTTTCAAATAGTTGTAGAGAGTCATGAGGTCTCCTCTCAGCCTCCTCCTCCGCACACTAAACAGTCCCAGCTCCTTCAATCGCTCTTCATAGGATTTGTTTGCTAATGTGTTGTATGTGGCATCATGTGCGGGTGCAGACATTAAACAGCATGTGATGGAGTTGTAGGAGACACTCAGAGATGGATCCGGTGGGAACGGGACAATATCTGTACCGTTGTACAAAAACCCGAGTGAGATCTGGTCTGGAGTATTCCAAACCACTTATGGATACTTATGTTCACGGGGGATTGAATTCTTGCTGGTCCAGGTACAGAGAAGCCAAGAGAGCTTAAGACAAAAAGTTAGGAGACCTTGATTGGTTTAACTGAGTGAAATAAAATCTGAGAAGGTTTGGGGGGTTTGTGTATAAAGGGGAAGAAAATAATTATTTTAACTTGAGGATGGGTTTGGTCCATTGGTTTACTTTTAAGCTTGCGATAAGTTAATTTAGACTGGGAAACAGAAAAAGCTGACTAAGCAATAAGGAAATGAGTTCTGGACGCATCCTCAATGGCTATGCTGACAAAACTGATTATAGTTTTAATCTCTTAAGTTAATGAAAGGTATTATATGGCATATTTGAAATAGCAGGAGAATGGACTTTGTCATCCATGAGATTCAGGAGATTCCCACCAGCTCCACCTGATGGCCAGAACCAGAAACGAGGATGTCCAGGAGGTGGTCCTGTTCCCCTACAGCTCCAGAACTCACGGGAAGTCCAGCTCTGGTAGGAATCTACGTTCAGCCCTGAGTCTGAGTTTGAGGTCCAGTTCTGTGTACTAATGGGGATAAAAAAAAACAACAAAACAACACGGATATAGCTGCTCATCTTGATAGCAAAGTCAGTATATTACCATCCCTTAGTATAGTAAGGAGAAAGAAAGTGATCCCAAAATGAAATTAAAGGTTTTATCTTTGAAAATCATGGAAATTTTCCACCAGAAGATTGCAATATAAAAAAAAGAATAAATCATGATATGCCATACAAAACCTTTAGCATGAAGAAGAATGGTAAAAGGGGAATGTCGATGTCTGTCATCCCAACTAAGTGAAAATGAGAATGTCAATTAATTTATGGGGTAGATCCTGTTTCTATACATAAAAAAAAAAAAAACCAACAGTCTAGCTGGAGTTCAGGATATTTGCTGAAGGCAAAGGCAGCCGCCCCTGAGCTAATATAAGATGTAAGAAAGCCAAAACCATTCTCTCTGTGCATTGGTGAGTGCTTAGGTGTCGCGTCCTCCGCTTTTATAGGATGCAAGCGCAGATTCGCTGGGAAAAGTGGAGAGTCGGTACCAGCCACAAAGCACCATATGCATTTCGAGTGCAATTCAGCTTTCAGACATGGCCAATCATTTCCTACTGAAAGAGATTTAGAAAAATAAATCCATCCACCTCCGCGGTAATTAGCATTAGCTGCATACATGTAAAATGCCATGCAAATGAAGATGCGCGCTGCGCAGCTGCGTCACCAGTAGAAGAGCGGTGCAATACTCCGCGTCAATATCCAGGGTGACGGCGCTTTTTTCCACAAACTCAATTCTGGAGTGATTTTTTTCAATCTGCGGAGAAGTTCCTGTTACGAGTTGGATAGGACTGCCTGGAGTATCAGCAGCTTTGGGATTATGTTTGTTTTAAGTTGTGGTTTATTTTGTGTCACGGTTACTGAATGGAGACTGTAAGTGCTGCCTTGAAAGGACTTTCCCCTGCTCATCTGGGTTCGGTGTAGGTGGAGCGCAAAATCTCTTTTCGGCTTTTTCAGTGCTCCTCCAAAGTTTTTTTGCTTCTCCTCAGGCTGCAGCAAATCGATTTTGGGGGATTTTTCGCTTTCTTTTCTATGCTGCTCTCCAGACGTTACGTAACTGAGTTTTGGCATATTTTTGGTAAATATATTATCGGTGATAGAGCATAATCAAGGGGGGGGGTTAGTTTTTTATCTTTACTGTGTCCTTCTTTATTTACTAGTGCGATTGTTCATAAAGGTCTACGAATACTTTCTGAGGGATGAAAACCAGGTTTCTTGTGAGCGTCTTTCACATCTTTTGCTTTTTCACTTCGGTTTGATGCATTTTAAAGCAGTTCTGTTGTGCTGGTTTATGTTAGAAATGCAGCCTTTCCAGAGCTTGGCAGGTTTCCTCATTAGTCAGTCCTTGCTTAAATGATGAAATTCAGAGGGAGTGCAAACTGAGCGTCGGAAAGACGGGCGAATTTCTAGTCCCACCTTCACACCTTCGACAGCCGAGATGAGGATGAAGGTTTGGCTATGCGTATCCTCTAGGCCAGCACGGATGATGTAGGATGTGGTCATAGAATGACCTTAAATGAACGTATGGCTGTGTTTGTGCCAGAGACTGGTCCTGAACTTCCCCATCCCCTCTTGGCCGCATCTTCCCACCACGTCCCTCTCCGTAGCACTAGTGGTTACTGCCTGTGGAGTGAGTTGCACTGATCTACCCGAAAACTAAGCCTGCAGAAGGTTTCGTATATCTTAGGTCGGTTTAAGGTGATCACAGAGCCGAAGTATCAAATCTGTTCCATCACTCTATGCACAGAAAGGAGAAAATAAGAAAGCAGAAAATAAGACTGAAGAAAATGAGCAGGTTTATATCTTTATTGATGATAAACTTTGCCCATAGTTTTTCCTTCTGTGCTGTTCCCACCATAAAATAACACACAGAACAAGAAGGTCTGAGTACGCAGACTAAAATAGGACCCCAGCAGCACATCAGCACTGCAAACCGTGATGTTGCAGAGGGACGCTCTACTTGGCTTCGTGGGGGTTAACCTGACCATTGGAGGAGTCAAACGGGGTGGTGTGGAGCCCAGCGTGGGCTGATTTAGTCTCCGTAGCTCTTCTGAGTGCTGCTGGTACCCACTCCAACTGGCTGAAAGTTGGGTCAAGTGTCTCCGTGCTACAGTTTAGAGCAGTGCTCAAATGAAAGCATGAGCTGGATGGGAAGCACGGCCTTGCGGAGCCTCAGAGGAGCTAATTGCGTCAGCGGGAGGCTTTGAGAAGTTTGTGGAGGACGCTGATTTCTCACAGGAGCCCCGCTAGCTAGTCTGGAAGCTATCTGTGAAGCCTCACTTAATGAGACGTTAGAAGGCCGATGAAGAAAGAGAAGCAGCAAGCATCTCCAGCTGCCTTGCTGCACTCCCATCAGCAGGCGCCAGTGTGGTCCTTCACATCATTAACCGTTTTTGTCCAGGATATTAATTTTATTATTCTAGACCAAAATGAAGGGTTTGGCCGCTTTCTGCTCTTGCTTGTGGTGCTTTTGTTCCCGTTATTGGCGTGACCTTTCATGCAGCAAATACAAGAAAGGGTTCACTGTAATTAGCCAAGTGAAACCCATTCTAAGTGAAACTGTGTCCTGAAGTAGGTGCTGGTAACAGGGAGCTCCTGCACTCCCAGATATGAGGACAGGTTGTCCTAGGACCCAGGTCCACCCAGGGAGTCCTGCCAGGAGCAGCAGGAGATGGGCAGAGACGGGGCTGGAAACAAGGCTGCAGCATCAGGCACGGTGAATCCAGGAGATGGGACACAAGCTATCTACATTGTAGATTCAAGGTCCATCCAAGAAATAGGGCCAGGGAGAAGACAAGAGACAAGTCCATACTTACGAGGGTCCCAGGCTGAGCTCCTGGACCACGGGCAGAAGATGTGGGTGAAGGTCCCAGTGAGGCTGCTCAGGGCCATTAGAACATACTGGTGCACTCAGGACAACGGCACGCTCTTTATTTTATTAATATAAACCTAAGTCCTTGTCATCAGTGACAACGTTTGGGTAGTATGGAAGAAAGTCAAAGGATCTGTCAAAGGACGGATGCAGTGAATTTGGCCTGCAGAGTGAAGAATAGATGGGTGGACCTAGAGGAATCTGTAACATGTGGAAGAAGGTAAGATGGGCCCAGTCACCGGGGTGGGAGCACTCAGATCCGCTCGCATTGGCCATGGGAAGAGGTAGACAAGAGTATGGTGCGAATCATATGGTTTAGGGGGCATTGCAGCACCCTGAAGCATGGGGGAGTGGGAATTTGGTACCCAGTAAGCTTGGTGGTGGAGGCTGGAGCCAAGGACAAGTGGTAGTGAAAAAAAATCATGGAATCACAGAATAGCTCCCACAGCTTGTTGTCTGGATCCTGCTGCTGGCATCCATAAAGGAAAATCCATAATCTCATTAGAGCTCCCCTTCCATTCTTCACAGTGCTTAGGAATTTAAAATATAGTTCTTTTTTTTAAAAAAAAAAAAAAAAAGTCATGAATTCACAGTAAACCCTTTAAAATGTTCTGAACTGAAAGAGCGTCTTATCGTCTGCCGATAGACCAGACATCCTTGCGATGAGACGTGGTTTCAATAGCCAAATACACTGCTCATCGATTCAGCGTGACAAAGGGTATGATTCCCGACACTCGCATGAAGAAGCCAAGCGAGAAGAAGAACCCAACACTCATAGAAATACTTGAAGGGATGGGAAAAAAAAACAGCTACATAAAGACCTCAGCCAGTAAGAAACTGCTGTGGAGGCAACTGCTTCCACTAATCTTGACTGAAGACTCTCCTGTGTTCTTGTCGGGTTTGGGATATAAATATAGTGTCTACAGCCCGCGAGGCCGGCGGGGTGTCCGAGTGGCACAGTTAAGGGATAACCCAATCCCGGCCTCGGTGGCGAATGGCGTGCGTGCGGCTTGACGAGCACGCCAGCACGGTAAAGACGGGCTGAATGGATGCGGCCTCGTTAATTCTTGAAGAGGAGCCAGCTGCCAGGTCTGGTAGCGCTGAGGCTAATTGCTGCCCGTATAAATCTAACGCACCTCGCTCGAGCTCCCCCCGCGTTGGTTTACTCACCGATAAAATATGTGTAGAGATATTCTCGTGTAGCTTAGCTGCTCCTGAGATTTAGCTGTGGCCGTGTGACCCTCTTGCGTGTGGTTTAAAATGACATGGCAAAAGCGGAGTGTTGATGGTGTTTATGAGTAATAGGGGTATCGTGTGACTTTAACTCTCGCGTCACAGTTTGATTTGATTTTAATACGTCTTTTTTTTTGTAAATAATGGCAAATCAGTAACTTGCTGCTCAGGGAAAGTGCTTGTGGGTTAAATTAGTTGCGGCAGAGGTCATGAATTATTTCCTCAGTAGTCTGCAATTATCAATTATGGATCAAAGATGATGAGAATATACCGAAAGTGTATAATAAAGAGTTATCTCTGTATTAACGCCATGGCTCGTGCGGGTCATAACCCTTTTCATATTGTTGCAGCCAGGATTGCCTCGCAGCCCGGAGGTAGGAGAGGAGCCTGATTATGCCTCGCAGCAAGGGGAGAATCCTTTTGCTGACCGCAAAAGAGTAGGTACCGTCAGATTTCTGCCAGCTTCACGGTTGAGTGGTAGCGAGACTTTTTTTTCTCTGCTTTCAGATCACGAGGGGCGCGTAACCTTCTCTTCTCCGAGTGGTTTTCAGCTGACACAACCCCCTCTAGGTTTCCTCCTTCGCTGGCAGCTTGGGATAGTGTATATAAATGTGAAGGTGGTTAGCGGGCCCTGAGTTTACACCAACTTTTAAAAATGCAGCACGAAGGTCTCTGTGTTAGGAGTACTTTTTGCCCTCTGCATCTCCCCGTTCGCTTCCAATGGGCAGGAGCGGGTTCGGTATGACCATGTTCTCTATGACAGTGCCGGTCCATAGTGCTTCTGCTTTGATTAATGCTATTTTCCGGCAGTATCGATCTAGTGATATCAGCGTAGGCAGTCTGATAGTGTAACACTTGTTAATTCAACAGCGTCGCTATGTCAGATCTATAATCCAATAAAAATAACAGCAGCCATCTCTTGCGTGGTTTCTTCTCTGTGTAGACCCAGGGGATCACGTAGTAAACTAAAGCATTTTTCTCTTTGTAATGGAAGGATCAGATAGGGAAATTCAGCAATATAGTGAAATACAGGAAATATTCATACGTGTAGAAATATATTCCGATATAGGAATATAGTGAAATATAGGAATGGGATAGTGAAATGGCTCGTTCGAGGCTGGGCTGTAGGCAGTGGCGAGGCAGACAAGGGAGCAGTCGCAGTCCAGTGCAGTATTTCTAACAGCGGTTGTTTCCCCAAATACATACAACGATTGCAAAAATTATATATATTTTTTAAAAAATTAGGCCATTTGCATTCATACCAAAATAAATTGTATTTTATGTAAACTGGCCTTGATTTTCCATCATTCATGAAACTGGAAAGAAGGAGAAGCCCTTCAGGCATTTCCCTTTTCATGAAGTAACATCCGTCATTGATATGAAGCAGAAAATAACGGTCAGACTTCACACAGCCTCCTGAAATGATCCCAGCACATTGTGACGTGTTGGGAGAATTTTGAGTTAAAACGGCGTAATCTTGGCAGCAGTTGTTGGGAGTTTCATTTGCTTTTAGGAGTGTCGGTATGATAAGGACAGAGCAGAATTTTTTGACCAACAGAGTCTTGAAAGAGCTGTTTACCATCTCTGACTCCTTAACTTCATAAATATTAAAAGAAGTTAGCAGGAAGGGCTCTTTTTTGTAAATCCTATTGTGCAATCCTTGCCAGGGCTTAAACTTTTCAGCTGGAGCCACTGGGAGTTTAAATATATTTTAGAAACGGCAAGGAAGTGCTAATGATATTCTCACAAGACGTAAAACAAATTATCAGAAGGGGTTGGTGCATTTTCTATAGCCTATTTGGCGAGTCGTACGGTTTGCTTATATCGAATAAAAAAAACCTGTAAAATAGTATAATTAAACCATTTTGTCTGAACAAACCGAAACATTGCTCTATAAGAAATGTTCCCGTTTCCCAGTGGCCTTCTATTGCACCGGAGTGCAGGTGTGTGCGTTTTGATACGTGCCTTCAAACTGGGGTACCTCGAAGCGAAAGCTCTTTCCTATCGTATTTCATCCCCTTTAGAGAAGGTGTGATTTTAATCCCTATGGGGATTTTCATAGGTTTTAATAAACGGCATAACTCTTTTCAAGGAAAGCTTTTTCACGTTGCACATTTTATTAGCTTCACATTAAAATTTTTAGAAGTTTAATAGATGACATTATATTTATTAATTCCGGTGACCTAGTTTTATAGGCAAAACCAACGGCAAATGGATGTTGTGTTCTCAGAAAGCTGAAGTGGTGGGAAACCAAACATCAGTCTACAGGGAGTGTTTTTCCCCTGTTGGTCAATAAAACCAGGTAACCGATACAGACTGTGGCTTACGCCATCAATCACGATGGGCCACATCACCGTTCTGCAGGTCGGCATTGACTTGCCTTCAGCTATGGCTACTGAGAAAAAGTAGGAAAGAGGGTGCAGAGTTGCACAAACTGTACCAATTGAGGGTACCATAAAAGCAACCTGCATTTTTGCTTCCATGTGTGTTAGGCGATCACATCGTCTACAAGGATAGACCTCACGTTTTGGATAAAACTTCCTACAGGTGACACCTGTCTTGATCAGACTGTGTTTCTTGGGAAGAGCGATGGCCATCCTCTCTAGATGGGCTTGTAGACTGCCAAAGCAAAATGTAAATTCAGGATTGTTGGCTTGGTTTTTTATTTCTTTCCCTAAAAATGATGATGACAACCCATTTTTCTTTGACCAAGTGACTGAAGGACTTTGACCAGCCGCCAAGAGTAGATGGGTCCATGTGTGATCCTTGGTGATTGCTCTGCAGAAGCTGCTGCTGCCTGGGAGAGGTCTACAGTAGAAAGCTCGCGTCCCGTGGGACTTGTACAAATGAGTGTTTAGGTCATTTAAACTTGAGAATGGTGTTAATGAGGGTTTTGAAAGAAAAGATGGAAAGAAAAAATAAGGTCTTCCCTGGTGGGTTTTAAAAATGTGCTGCAGGAGGACTATCTGGAGGTACATAATTTGCTGATTTTCAAGTTCTTCTAATGCATTTTACTACTTTCCGGCCCTGTACACTTGACCTTGTTACAGTCTTTTTAATAAGGTTGATTTAGAGTATTTAGGACAAGGCAAGTCGGAAAAAAGTGAAAGGGGGGGAAAAAATGGGAAAAATCAGCTATTAACTTAAATTTAGCAGTAATAGCTCAAACCCCAGCATCTCTCTCAAATTCCGTATTCTGAGGAGCGGTAGCCAAATTTGGCAATCTTCTCTCCTTTAAAGAGAGGGTTTTGCCTACCTAGAGACCTAAAAACGTCTCTACTATATTTTAGCTTGAAATCGATTTTGACTGACAAAATGCCAGTCGGGAGACGAGCAGAAGAGGGCTCGGCTGTACGCGTGATACTGCCTGCAGCAGCGTACTCGCACCTCATAATAAATGCTGAGTTTTCTGCTGGGAGGCTGCGTCTGGCGGAGGGCACCCATCCCAAAAGCCCGGCAGACATCATGCCAAGGTTGCACCAGTTGTGTCCATCTTCTGGGAAGAACACCGAGCGGTGTTTGCTGGCAGCATAACAGCAAGTTTCAAGCAAATATGATGGTATGTTGTTAAATTAAATCATCCAAATGTAGTTTCCATTTATTTGAAGAATTATGCGGGCATTATTAAAGGATTCGGTGTTATAGGACAGGCAGTGTTGGAGTAGGACTTCAAAGAGTTAGAGGACGTAGGAAGGTAAAAAGGCAAAAAGATGGGAATCATCTCAAAGATTTTAAAATCAAAGTGAAATTTTCACAGCCTGAGGTAAAATCAGGGATATGACTTTAGCTCTGGTTAAAACTGCCTATACGTTTTTCATATTTGCGTTTTCCAACGCAGCTTTATAAATAAGTGGGATCAGTACACTTTTATCAGAAGAGTTTCTGGAAAAGTTAAAAAAAAAAAAAAAACCAAAACAAAAAACGTCGTTCTTAAATTAAGTTGCATATCGGAAGCAAAATTGTTGAAACTTCTCGGTTATATGTGGTGAACTGAGCAACAGCTTACAACGAGAAAAAAATACACATGCTTTTCATGCCTTAAATAACTCAACTCGTGCTTTTAGTGATGTGCTAATGCGTTTTGGAAGAGCTTTGGGAATGTGGATAACGTGGCCGTCTAATTCCACAGCGGGGTTAAGGAGCTGAAGCGGCGGTACAAGGTCTCCTGGCAGGGTTTTTGGCACGTGCCTGGGGCGGGAGCCGTGCCCGCTTATACGCAGCCTCTCCGTGGCTCCAAAATAACCCCCTGCTTGTATTTCCCCGTGATGCACCCTAGAAACTCCCCGCAGCAGCTGTGACCTTTCTCCGAGTCCCCAAGTTTGAAGCCGGAGGAGGCTGTACAACACCAGAGCTCGCTCGGAGGACAACATAGAGCGACGGGCTGGAAGGAAGCGGGTGTTTTCCCCCGGGGGGAAATGGTGGAGGCAAACGGTAGCGATGGAGTATTCGGAAAGTGAAGGCGATTCCTCTGACGAAGAGTGCTGTTTCTCGGGAAGCAGCGATGAGGAATCCTGCGACCGAGTCCAGAAAGTGTCCGAGTCAGTGCTGACAAGCGAGGCTTGCACGTAATTACTTGGGGCAGTTGATGGTGTGCGCTTCTCGTAATTACTCGTTGCATTTAATGCCCTGCACTTAAGATAATTACTTGTGCTGTGCACTTTTAGTCATTACTTTTGCATTTAATGCCGTGCGCTTCTTGTTGTGCTTAATACCGTGCGCTTCAAATAATTACTTTTCTGTTTCATACTTTGCGCTTCTAATAATTCCTCGTTGCATTTAATGCCGTGCGCTTCTAATAATTACTTGTTGCATTTCACGCCATGTGCTGTACCTGTTGAAATATCACCTTTCAAAACGTGGACTGACAATTTTATGTTGCGCCGAAGGTGACTGAGGTTAATTCGTAGATGGGTGGCATGGCCCTAGGTATGTTTGTCATTTTTAAGCCCATGTGAGGTGTTGGAGGTGTTTGGGAGTCTGAGTGTGTCTTGTCTTTCACAGCCAATGCACGTAACGGTTTAACATTTGAACAGAACTGATAATATGTTGATTTTTCCTTCTGTTTTTAGAAGTTTGATGAGAGTTTTAGTCCTGCTTGCAGTCTTAGTGGCTGACACCCCCTAACACGAGAGCGTGTGGGGTTGATAAATCCACTTCCGATCGATTGAGACCATGGAACACAAAGCTGCTTTCCCCCCATCAGTCCCTTCGTTCGGTATTTGCGGGACGAGGGTCCCGCAGCGGTGGCAGAGGGGGGTTCGTAGGCAAGGATGCGCAGGATGGCTTTGGAGATACCCAAAGACAGCGATTTCTTGACTTAGCGCTTCATATGTGAGCTGCTTTATCAGTCATTAAAAAAAAAAAAACTGTTTTTTCCCTGACTTATCGGTTACTTCTACTCGTGCAGAACATAAGGAAACCTCAGAATCGCATCACTTTCTGCATGACAAAAGCCCGGCCGTCCCTCTGGTTCGGGTGTTCGTGCCAAGCGAAGTGCCCTTCGGGAAAGTGCCTTCGTTCCGCATTCATTTCATGCTGATTAAAAGGATGTATTAGGTACCAGAGAGTGAGAACCGTAACAGTTGCTTGTGCGCTTTAATCTCTGATGTTAAGGTTTATTTTAAAAGTTTGAACTGAAGCCACCAATAGCTGTATTTTACTTGTCTGTAATAGTATATTAACTATGATCATGTCTATAATCTATAACTATAAAGGTTTAAACTGTCTTTTTGTGGCAGAGAGGCGTCTGAGATAATGGGAGAAATATGTTAAGTTTTAATTGGAATTAATAAATGACCAAAAAGTTTGCATACTTGTTTTAATGTATTAATTTACCGGCAACAGTTGGCTACAGCAACATATTAAATATTATCATTCCTTATCCTCTCTACATTTACCTAAGTTTTGGTAGTTAATAGGGATAAATGTCTACTGCTATTCTGCTACTTCTTTCTTCTTGCTTTAAATTACCATAATTTTGTTTCTCGGTATAGATAAATTAGCACTAATACACACTTAATTTCATTGAAAATAGACTCAAAGACAGCATTGGCATGTAGGCTTGAATATTAATGTTTCTTTCATTTGTATTTCCGCTTGCTCTGTTTTAAAGATGGTAAAGAGAGCTGAAAAGAAATTAAAGTTAATTAAATATTACCTTAAAGGGAGAGCGCACATTCCTGTATGAGGAATGCACATGCACCACCCATTTTTTTACTATAGTACTGCTTTAACACCTCCGATCTTTGAACAGGGGAACTGCTATTTCTAACAGCATTTTTAAATCTCGTTTTCTGCTTCAGTGGGAACGTGCAGTGGTTTTCCAGTCTAAATGAATTAGGTGTGGTTGAAAGAGGTGGGTCTCTTTTGCATGTAATTCACTTACCCTTCATCCATGGAAAGCTTTGGAGTGAATTTGACTACGACAGCGACTCTGAATCCTGTACGTTTGTTTGGCCAACACAGAAGAGGCAATGGCACCTCTTAAACCCTGAGGAAACTCTGGATTGGTCTGATTAAGATGAATTACCTTCATATTTTATAGCTTGCGTTGGCCACGGCCAAATTCTCAGGAAAAGGGAACACAAGACATTTGGTAATGAAGATACAGACAAAAATTCTAAGTGCAGTATTTTTGATTTCTGAAAAGCTGGGGGAAAGTACCAGTGCGGTGTTTTAATGCCGAGACCGTTCCAAAGCTCCTTCCTAATCAGGCCCCTTTTATAGGCACAGTCGCAGCCTCCTCCGTGCTCAGATGGCAAATGCGTAGCGAGTCCTAAAGCCTGCCGTATACGTTGTACCTGCTCCGAGTAGCAGAACTGACGTCCTACTCAACTAGATGCTTCGTGCTCCAACGCTGAGCTATTACGTAGGTTTTGGGGGAGAAGGACATAAGCAGAAGTCTAAACGTTCAGAAATAAATCTATGCAAATAGTTAATATGGTGATAAAACTGTTTCTGTTCACAAACGTGCATAGTAAGAAGCGAGACTTTGCCTAAAACAGATGAAAAGCGTGGGCTGATGTGTGGCTGGATGTCTTTTGTACAAGGGGAACCTGTTTCTTTTTTCCCGCTCACGCGTGGTTTTTAGCTTCTACGTGCTTGAAGCCGATGCGGATGATGACCATCAAATCACTATAGGGAAGAAGCTGTGAAACCCAAAAATTTATTCTTGAAGTGCTTCAAGAATGCTGTATGTTTGGAAATGAATAAGATTGTCATGTAAATAATACAGCTTACTTAGTACATCGTTGGTTTTTTTCTTTCAGGGAGGATGTCAGAACAGCCAACGTCATCGCGGCTGAAGCAGTAACTTGTCTGGTCATAGACAGAGAGTAAGTACATCATTTTCCTGCCTTGGGGCGGGCTCTATCTCCAGTTCGCACCTAAAAACTCTAGTTTTTAAGTAGAGCCTTTGATCATTTTCTCCAGAGAGGTCATTTAATTTTGAGAAATACAGTCACTGTATATATGTGTCCTCGATGAAGTAGAGCGAAGGTCCCCCCCCAAGTCAATAAGACAAAACTCAGTAGTGACAAATGCAGACAAATAAGAAGCGCGGAAAGACAAAATGGAAATAAATGGGGAGATAGCATTACTGTGGAAACGGATCCAGGCATTACGGTGGAAGACAGATTGAGTTCATGTCGGTAAAATGTCGTGAAAGGCATCGAGCTTCTGGCAAATGTTAGAGCAAGATGTTGTTATTCTAGTCCATGTGGGGATGGAGAGCCCTCGTC
This sequence comes from Vanellus vanellus, assembly GCF_965231255.1. Lineage (NCBI taxonomy): Eukaryota > Metazoa > Chordata > Aves > Charadriiformes > Charadriidae > Vanellus > Vanellus vanellus. Next base: position 40,451,454 of record NC_138912.1, on the reverse strand, counting down.
CAAAGGACATAGCCCTGCTTGAAGCTCTGCGGCTCAAAGGAGGTAGAGGAGATCAGAAGAGTAAAATAATGTTTTATATAGGAAGTTTGAAAGAATTGGGGGATTTTAATCAAGAAGATAAAGTCCTGGGCTCTAGAAAACAGTGCTGCAAATTCAGCTAGTCTCTACAATTGTTGGGAATGGGATTTAAAAAAAACCCGAGTGTTGCCTTGAAAATTCAACATGACTCTTGGGGTGGTTTTCCAGTTGTGAGGGCAGTGAAGCACTGGCATAGACCATCAAAAGATATGTATGAATCTTCCACAAGAATCCTTCCAAGGCAGTGTAGTACAGCTCTGTGAAACCATGAGAGAGGCGGGTAGGATAAATGGAGATTGACTTTTCACTGCCTCCCCCAGTGCAAGACCCCAAAGAAACCTGCAGGAGGGAGGTGAAAGACGAAAGGAGACGGCTTTTCACGTGGGGATCGCTGGCAGAGCTGTCGGAAAACGAGAGGGTTTGCAAGCATTCAAAAGGAAAAGAAATCCATTGGATTGTTTAAATATGTAGGACCTACCTCTGGGCTAGGAACTTTCGGAGAGGCTGTAGGAGAATGCTGAGGTAGATGTCACAAATGCTTGCTCTGTCCTTGAACTCTTCCCTGGGCACATAGCCTTGATGCAAGACACCGTCAAAGGTCAGATACTGGGTTGGGAGTGACCTCTGAAGCCCTTCTTATGTTCGGATGAGATATATGAGAGATGCTCGAGTATCTTGTAGGGATGATGTACATCATGATGTAACACAATCCTGCTTTGACACTAGTGTTTTGAATTCGGTTATCCCGCGGTCCTCCAGTTCTAGAAATCTAGTGTTCTGTAATGGCTGAACTGGTGGTTGAAATGATGGTCTGTCTGTTGAAAACAGATGGTGAACGTCAGGGCTGTCAACTGAGTGGTTTTCTCTCTCACACGCAAGCGATAAAAGATAAAAGACACACTCTCCTTTATCGTTCTGTGGGACAATGCAAAGAAGAATTGTCATAATTAGATCATTTAGCAAGTGTTAATTCAGAGAAATTCAAAGCAACAAGTAATTTATGCATATTTTTCTTTTCTGAACACTTCTGTAAGGGATGCTTTTGTTTTGCACTGTAAGCGTTAAAACCCCCAAATAACTAATAAGTGCAGAGTCAGTCGTCCCTGATCACTTTATGGACTGTTTCTTTGCTTGTGTCTTCTGCCGACTTCTTGGTATATAATGCCCTTGAAATAGTAAGGAAGTACAAGTTAAATTTAAACTGATGAAGCTGTAGTTAATCTATACCAGAGATTCTAGTAATGCTCTGCAATTAGTAGCAGAGTAATGCTATTTATAAGAATCCTATTTATAATGCAAGAAAAGTAATGCTATTTCTAGCACTGTTTGTAGTTCAAGGAAGGTTGTCCTGCGTCCTGACCAGCTCTGACTTTCTTGTTAGAGCTTTTCTCTTAGGTTATTATTTTATAGCCATGTGAATAACTGTAGAAGCTAATTTTAATACGGAGAAAATCTACTAAGACTTCTGCAAATTTGGAAAATTGTGCAGATGCTGTTCTGCTAATGAGGAAATACAGCATTTCTTTCTAGCCAGACACACAGAACATTACAACATTTAGTTTGTTGTGGTGGTCACAGTAAATGTGCACGTTGAGTTATACGCAAAGTAGCAATGGAAACTGGAAGTCGGCTTTACCTGCGGTCGGAAGCTGTTCTGTGCCAAAGGAGGAGTGACGCATGTCATTAAGGTTGCCTAATATTTTCTATTACAAGACAAGCTCATTGCTTAATCAGATGTAACTATTGAAGCAGCAATTTTCATGCTCTGTGCGTGTCTCAATCTGCAACGTCTCAGCAAAACTGATGTCGCAATTTCAAAGAGCAAGTTATGGGAAAATAGCATTTCCTTAGCAATCAATCCGTTTCTCTGAGAAACTGGAGAATTTCAGCCTTACTGACAGTAGGTGTTAATGTTACCCATTGGCATTGTCTTGCCATCAGGGTAACTCTTCCAGCTTCCTTGTAAAAGTCTTCCCCTCTATTCTACTCTGGTGACACCCCACCTGGAGTACTGCGTCCTGCTCTGGAGACCCCAACATAGGAAAGACATGGACCTGTTGGAGCGGGGCCAGAGGAGGGCCACGGAGATGCTGTGAGGGCTGGAGCCCCTCTGCTGGGAGGAGAGGCTGAGAGAGTTGGGGGGGTTCAGCCTGGAGAAGAGAAGGCTCCAGGGAGACCTTAGAGCCCCTTCCAGTCCCTAAAGGGGGCCTACGGGAAAGCTGGGGAGGGACTTTTTCCAAGGGCATGTAGTGATAGGATGAGGGGCAATGGCTTCAAACTGGAGGAAGTTAGATTTAGGTGAGATATCAGGAGGAAATTTTTCCCTGTGAGGGTGGTGAGCCCCTGGCCCAGGTTGCCCAGAGAAGCTGTGGTTGCCCCATCCCTGGAGGTGTTCAAGGCCAGGTTGGACGGGGCTTGGAGCAACGTGGGCTGGTGGGAGGTGTCCCTGCCCGTGGCAGGGGGGTGGAACTTGATTATCTTCAAGTTCCCTTCCAACCTGAACCATTCTATGATTCTGTTATTCCCAAGACATCCGAAAATTGTTCCACAGAACACCCGAGAGCCACACTGCTAATACAGCTCCCATACTCCCATCTAATTAACACTTGAACTGTAGGAGTCCCACCTCGGTATCACAGCAAGTTATTCCTAAGGGAGATGGAAGACTGGTCTCTGGATTCGGCAATATTGTGAGCAATTGTCAGGCCGTTTTAGTCGCTGGAGGATTTGGGGGGTAATAATTCAGGGAACTTTCTTTGTAGGGTTGAGGCAGGCCACCAAGCGAGCTCTAGGAGAGTTGGGTTTGAGACGGGACGTTGCTTAAGCAAGAAAAGACAAAATGGTTTGCCTAAAATCATTTCTGAAATTCAAAACATTTGTATTAAAATACTACAGAGGTGAAGCAGTGAGAGTTGAAAATACCATGAGGAAAGCCTTAGGAGGTCCTTAGTTACCAAACTTGGATGATGTCGGTGCTGCCTTGCTCTTTAATTTCTGTGTGAAACAAGAAGGCCGTTACAGTCACAAAAATGCCCCCAAACCACCCAAATAGTAGTAGTACAGCTATTTCTTGCAAATCTATGTAGATATGCTTTTTGAAAATGGATTTTCAGCATCCTTTTCTGATGTAGAAATGAGCAGTCATGATCTAACAAAGTAAACGACCTGCAGTGCAGCAGGCATGTGATGTCTCCCACAGACTTTTTGTTCCCATTTGTCCTTGTCACGAAAATATTTGTTATGAAGGACAACATTGACATTCTTTCTGTCTTGCAATTATCTTTTGAAGTCACTTCCTTCACCAGAATAATGAATTTCAGTGGGGTTTGGTCCTTAACGCTCTCTGGCTTCATCAGCAGTCTCCACCACGCAGGAGGTGAGATGAAGCTGATCATCCGGCTCCAACCAAGCTGTAGGAGAAATTTCAGCTGACTTTGCAAAGGCTTAATGTCAGATTATGCTGCATTTCACTCCCATGTGAACGAATAAATATTGCTCTCGAACAACCGGAGAGTTGAACATCCTTTTCTCTAAGTTGGAGAGATAAGGATTTGCTGGGTGGACTCTTTGGTGACTATGGAATTGGCTGGATGGTCACATCCAGAGAGCAGTGGTCAACGGCTCAATGTTTGGATGGAGATCAGTGGCAAGTGGTGTCCAGGCCTCAGGGGTCCATACTGGGACCAGTACTGTTTAATATCTTCATCAATGACATAGACAGTGGGATCGAGTGCACCCTCAGCAAGTTTGCAGATGACACCAAGCTGTGTGGTGTGGTTGACACACCTGAGGGAAGGGATGCCATCCAGAGGGACCTGGACAGGCTTGAGAAGTGGGTCTGTGTGAACCTCATGAAGTTCAACCAGACCAAGTGCAGGGTCCTGCACCTGGATCGGGGCAACTGGGATATCAATGGGGGGGATGAAGGGATTGAGAGTGGCCTTGGGGGGTCACTGGTGGATGAAAAGGTGGATATGAGCCGACAACGTGTACTCAGAGTCCAGAAGGCCAGCCATATCCTGGGATGCATCAAAAAACAGCGTGGCCAGCAGGGTGAGGGAGGTGCATCTCTACTGCGCTCTGGTGAGACCCCGCCTGCAGTACTGCATCCAGCTCTGGAGCCCCCAACATCAGAAGGACATGGACCAGAGGAGGGCCACGAGGATGATCCGAGGGCTGGAGCACCTCTCCTATGAGGACAGGCTGGGAGAGTTGGGGTTGTTCAGCCTGGAGAAGAGAAAACTCTGGGGAGACCTTATTGCAGCCTTCCAGTACTTAAAGGGGGCTTAGGAGAAAGATGGGGACAGACTTTTTAGCAGGGCCTGTTGCAATAGGACAAGGGGTAATGGCTTTAAACTAAAAGAGGGGAGATTCAGACTAGATAGAAGTTTTTTACAATGAGGGTGATGAAACACTGGCCCAGGTTGCCCAGAGAGGTGGTAGATGCCCCATCCCTGGAATCATTCAAAGTCAGGTTGGATGGGGCTCTGAGCAACCTGATCTAGTTGAAGATGTCCCTGCTGATGGCAGGGGAGGAGGGGAGGTTGTACTAGATGACCTTTAAAGATCCCTTCAACCCCAACTATTCTGTGACTCTATGAACCTTTAGGAAGATATCCTTCAGCAATAATCTGAACCCAACAGTGAAGAAGATACAGGCTCAGCACTGAACTTTTAATTTGGTTGTTTTTTTAAACCAGGTGAACTATTTCACAGAGTCCGCATTGTATTTTTTGATATTAGCATGTATGGCATAGGAGAAATGCGAATGTGAGCGTTTAGTGTGTTAAATGAGTGCTTTAGCTCAGTCTGTTGATACCGTTTTGACTTAGATGTAAGAAGCCAATACGTGGTGTCATTAAATGTGGGGCAGAAAACAGGGAAGGTGTGGTGTGTTCTTCTAAGGTAATAAGAAGGAGGAAAATGTAACGGGACGTTAATAGCAACAGAAGTATATTTATTCAGGGGATGGAAGTTACTGAACATCAGTGCATGCGGCCCTTGAGGTGGAAGCTGTGCACGGACAATGTATCCCCATGCTATAGTTCATGGAGGAGAAAGCCGGAGAGTTTGGGTTGCAACTGGAAATTATTCTGGAGTTTAGATTGATTTTGAAGACACGAAGAAGTGGACGCACGTAGAACTGAAGCATTGCAGACACCACCTGAAGCAGTGCAGATGCCAGCTGAGACGTCAGTGGCTGGCATGTCTCAATAAGGACCATAGCTAAAGGTAATGGTCATGAAGAGGGGGGAAGCATGAGCTAGCAGAGGGGAAAAAGGCATAAAGCAATAGGTTTGTTGTGCTGGGGAACGAACATTTTTGTAGGGATTCAATAGACTGGAACCTAATAAGGAGGAGGTGTCCAGCATAGATATCTGTTCTGGGTCAAAATCACTTTGAAGAAGACAGCAAAGGCGTAGTGATGAAGGGACTCTTGTCTTGGGTGTGTTTGGATATGGATGTGTTTAGATCTGAATAGCATAAATACGAAACGTTTTTGTGGAAAGAGAGATTTCTGGACCTGTGTCTTTATAAATGACTGCAAATTTCCAGAGAGGAGAGAAGAATAATTGCTACTGAAAATGGAAAATCCCAGCAATTCCTGAATAGGATAGTGTAACGAGTGGTCACTGAAACAGCAAAATTGGTTTGGAGCAGATTTTGTCACATGAACTCAAAATCGTGGGTTGTTTCTTGGTAAGCAGTGATGAGGAAATCGTGGAAGATGACTTTGGATGAAATGATAATTTGTTGATTTAGCTTAAAATAAGCAGTTTAAAAAGGCTGTAACTCTTGATTCTCGATATTACAAGCAGAAAATTGAGAAATTAAAGGAGGTCTTTGGGAAAGCAGCTGGACGGGGCACCTACAATTCCTTCATCTAAGGGTCTTCAGTTCTTAGCATTCTGCATCATCGAAAGCCAACACATTTAGGAAATTACTTATAGGGATTTATAGGAGTTTGTGACTGGGAGTGGCTGAAGAGACTCGACGAGTTGGTTTGAGTTCACTACCAGTATTTAAAAAACCTACAGAAAATGAAGAGACTGTCAGAGGTGGGATTTCCAGGTGAGGTAGCTGCTGTGGTGCAGTCGTACAAGCTCTGCAGTGACTGCGTTGGGAGTACCATGAATTTTGGACACCCAAGGAAGAGGACTATGACAGCAAATAGACCATTTGCTATAACATTAAGAGTTGTCGTCTCGCCAGACAAAAATAGCGTAGTCCTACCTCTTCAGGTGTATTTCAAAGAAAGCAGCTTAGTAACCGATAGGAAAAATTTTCAGGGAATCTCACTTTATATTCAAAGTTTCAACATGCCTGTGCACGCTCTCGTTGAAGAGGAGGTTCCACTACGTTTCAAGTTTTCCCTGCGTTTCCAGTAGGGAAGACGAAATGAGACGGCCACGAGGCTGATCAAATGAGGATGATGCCAACTTTGCTAGGGGATCTCAGCACTGGGCAGGCTGGCGTCTTCTCCATGCTCAAGCTTAATGGTTGAGACCGGGTTGATTCAGCCAGGCGTTCTGGAGGGGAGGAGATGTTATTCCTGCCAACCGTGAAGCGTAGACCCAACTTGGGGAGCATGAAATTGGCCTGAAAAGTTCAGCAGAATCCACGTATTGTTCATAGGAATTGTAAAACTATACACCTGACCATTTCAAGGAATTCGTGGAAGGCTCCCCAAGTGGGGAGCCAGGCGGCTTATTGCAAAAACACAGTTTTCTTCTGATCAACCGTATGATCTAGGTAAACATGTTAATATTTTATAACAGTTGTTAGTTGTCAGATGTCTTTTATTGGTTTTTAATTCCAAGAGCAATTTCCTCTTTACAATTCATAGGCGCCCTCTGTTTATGACTTCCTAAGACCTTACGTGAAATAAAATCGAGACTGTTGCTAGTTAAGTATTTCCTATTGAGATACTGCAGTAATTCAGCCTCTGGAAAGAAACTGGTTGTGGGAGATGCACGACGTCGGTGCCTCCAAAGCGTTTCGAGCCTGGCGCTTTTGTAGCTCTTCTTCGCGAATTTTCAGGCTCCCTGGAGGGGTTATTAGATTTGTTGCAGAAGTACCGTTGGACTGGTTGGGGAAAAAGTAACAATTACGATATGCTGGATGTGACGGATTGGTCCTCGAGGAAATCTTCTATAAAACGTCTTGTGATAAAAATTGTGTAGACAGAAGCGGGACAACCTTGAGCATCTGTTCTGTAAATCAGTTTGAATAAACACGTACTGACAGACTTACTTGTATGGAGATAAAACAGGAGGGGAAGGTTGAAAACCCATTCCTAACATCTTGATCATCATTGTCACCCTGAGAGAGAAGTTGGCACAACTTTTTAAACTTTTTTTTTTTTTTTTCACAAGTACCTCTCAAAACTGAGAAAGTGTTTGAAAACGTTCATAGATTCTCCTGAACTGTAAGAATATTTACGCTGAAGTTGATTCAGGTTCATCTTTTATTTATACGTGATTTTTCTTTTCCTCTGCGTAATTTATTTATCTTGATAACAATATTTTCCTGGAGCGCTGAGATTTACCAGGTGTAAACGTTGTGGGTGCTGGGAGCACAAAATCACCTAACGCAAACGTTAGAGAGAGGAGCTGAAGGATAAGAGCCACTAAAATTCAAGGCACAGCTGCTGCTGAGGGAGGCTGGTAATGCTACAAAACTACGCGGTATTTGCAAATATTGAGTGCTAAATGGCTGTTTTTTCTGCTTGTTGCCTTCTTCAGCTGTGCATGTCAGGATGATGCAGCGGTTTTTAAGGAAACATTTTAAATACTTCAGGTGGTTTTAGAGTTTTCACTTTGGATTTTACGTTTCTGTCTGTATTCGAAAGCCTGATTTTGTTTTTTAATGGGGATAGCTGTGAGGTGTCAGGAAAGGTTACTGCATCAACCCTCTTGGCAATGGAAATTGGAGAAAAATAAAATACAAAGGAATTATCCTGGCATGACTGACCCCATGCAAGCTGAGCTGAACTCTTTCGTTGGAGATTTTAGTTTTTGCTGCTTCACTGTTTTTCCCAGTTGGGGTGAAGTTTATCCATGGTGAAAATTGGTTATGAGGAGAGAATAGAAAGAATGAAGAGAGAAGGCCACGGAGAGAGGAAAAAAAAAAAAAAAACCCAAGCAGTTTTCTGATTGAATTCTTGGGGAAGTTGTGACCGAGATGATACTTCAACGGCGTTGAGACAGGTGATAAAAAAGTGACTCAAGTGAACTTCAGTTATCTTGCCCAGTCCTAAGTCTCGCTTAAGATATTAAGGATATTAGACAAACTGTTGTTACTCCTTTCGGTGACTTTTTTTTTTTTATTTGCCCATGCAGTGTCTCACTAAACAAAGATATATTTGCATTGCTGAAAAACCCAAATTGGATGTTTAACCATGCCGTGTTTTCCCAAGCACATGAAAGCAAATCAAGCTGAGCTATTTTAAATTGTATTTTAAGCCTTAGGTCATGTCTTACGGTGTTCCAGAAGGGTTATGTTATTACCATGTCTGGCTTAATTGCCTGAATACCTGTTTGGGGTGCAAGTGAGCGTTAACGTACACATCTTGCTTTGCTTTCACTCTCGTCTTCTGAAGGTTTGGCTTTGTCCTGTGGCACATCTTCAGCACAAGAAAGACAAACCTCAATGTGTTGAAAGAGCTGAATTTTTCATATTTTCACTGCTGAGTAAGGAATTCTGGGTTGAAAACATACTCTGGTGATTAACGCGTATTGAAAATTTGAAAATTACAGCCTGCCTCGTTAAAAAACCCTGACACAATTTCCATGCAGGAGCAAAGGGGTCGTTGCCTTCTTCATTAATGAGTTCCTATTGCTTTTCCCCGTGCTGCGTAACTGATTTCCTACATTGTATCATTTAAAATATTATGAATTAAACAAAGTGGAAAACTCAGGGAATATGTGTGGGCAGAGGATATTTCCGGAGCGATGATGACTGTAATTATGCAAAAGGTCACGCTGGAAAAGCCCCATACAGCAAAGCAGCTCTAGATACAAAACAGTATAAATACCTCTCCCGAATGTGACCTCTTTCCTCGTTCCTATTCCGATAATGGGTAAAATATGGCTTTTTCCAGCTGCTGTTCATAAAGCGCAATAATTAAGTCTCCTTTCATTCTTCTGGAAGTCAAGTACCCGCTCTCTGCCTGCACCCGGGGTACCTTGCGTAGGGTCAGGCATCTCCTGACGCAGCAGGACACTTAAGTACCCACTTAAGACCGTATGGCGTGTTTAAGCTGCTTGGGCCAGGCGCGATCCAAACGGTTCCACCGCACCGGAGGCCAGAGGCAGTGCGAAGCATCACCCTGGTTAACCTCGTACGTCGCAGGGTGTCGCGTTTCCCCCAGCTGCCCTCCGCTCAACCCAAAGGCATCGGGTGGGGGGATGCTGCTCCTGGCTGTATTTTCACAAACAACTGGGGCTTGGAGCTTTTCCCTCAGTAGGTTTATCAATTGTGGCTTATTCTCCTATATAATGCCATGAGATCTGAAACCAAGTGATCTGGGGGGGACCGAAAACAATCCACAAACCGTTGCCTTTAATAACCTGCCCTATATTTTCCTAACCCGCTGAATAGCATTAATTCTCTTGCATCCTAAAAGCCTTCGTTGAAAGAGGGCCATATTAAATATTCTCTTCTTATTCCTCAATTCGTAAATACGGTTCTAAATGGTGATTATTTGTTTTTCAATTTTTTTTCAGCTTTTCAATTAGTTGTGTTTTTTTTTTTTTTTTCCCAACTTCTTAATAGCTACTTCCCTTCTTCAGCTCTATATTTGGTGTCTCAGGAGTGTCACGAACATAGAGAAGCCAGAGGAACTGCAGGACTTTGATTTCTGAAGCTGTGACCTTAAGGCAGAGATTAGTCAAGAGGCTGTGGTTTGTAGCAGTTCATCCTTTCAAATTAGCCGAGCTCTTTTCTCATTTTGCAAGCGGCGCTTTCGTTCTTGAAAAAATAAAAGAAAACCTACGTGTGACAAACACGCTGGGAATAATTTCTGTTTCTTATTTAGACTCTGACACTGCGTAATATCACTCCAAAGACATTACTGTTATATTTTTTTATACTCTGGAGTGTCGCTTGTTAGTTGATTAAATGGTCGTTGGGTCCATTTGTTTGAGTCACTCACGATATAAAAAGATTTTCTAATTCTTTTTCCGATACGTCTATGCCCTTTGTATCTCCCCTGGGACAGAGGATGGCGTTAGGGGACTGCTCGAGCTACTCGCGGCTCGTACAGAAGACAGCTCAGCACCAAGTGTATCAGGCTCTCCTAACATTTCACCCCGTCTTACTCAGTTTAACTCAATTAAAGCCAAATTTCTTCTTAAACGTCATTAAGCAACGTGGCTTATCACAATTCGCTTGCCTTTCTGCCCTCGCTTTTTTTCCCTTCTCTTTTTTTCCCCTCCTTTTTATTTCTCTTTGCCGTGTTTTTGGCTGCTGTATCTCTGAAGATGACAAAGCTAAGATACAGAAATAAAGATTATCCTTCGCTCTGTAAGCGGAGGGATTTCTGGTTGGAGGACAGGGTTATGGTGGTGGCATCTCACCTTCATGGGACTTACCAGCCACGTTGACAGATTTACTCTGAAACTTATACTGGAGGGAGGACCGACTTCAGCAGTAATTTCAGTGGGTTCGGTCCCTAAAAGAGCTGGATCAGTAAGTTTGGATCTTCTTGGCATTGGTTATTGCATTTCCACTCCTTCTCCAGTGTGTCTGAGGCTGCGTTTCCCAGCAGATACCTAGCCCTGGCCAGTGGTGGCCATCCCAGGCATCGAGGGATGGCGTGTGGTTGCTGCCAAAGAGCCACGTTGGCTTCCTTGGCTGCCAAATGGAAACTCTTCCTCTAAAAATGCACCTTTATTTTCACAGCTCCTTCAAACATCTGATTGGCGGCCTAGATGACGTTTCCAATAAAGCCTATGAAGATGCAGAAGCGAAAGCGAAGTAAGTGCCTGCTTGTTGCGTTCGGCGTAAAATCTTAACTTCGTTTTTATTGATGGTACTTCGTTGTAATTAAAAAAAAAAAACCCTGCTTTTTCTCAACACAATAGTCGTTGTCCCTGGTGCTCTCCATAAATATGGGAGGACCAGAGGGAGATGAGTCTCCTCAGGTTGGTGCCCAGAGCCGGGTGGTCCCAATGTCCGTCTTAATCGCAATGTTTGAGTCCACAGAAGTATTAGATCTTTAAAATTTATTGCGAAATAATTCTCTTGAAATATTTTAAGGTGAGAAATTGCAGACCTTGGAAAGCTCAAGTAGCGAAGGAAATTGTTGAACATGGTTTGTTTCTTTAGACAACTCTGATCTTTCTCAGACATTTTCACAAAGTCAAAACGTGTTCCGAGACAAAGAATGGGAAATTGAGTTTGTCATTTTTGAATGAATACTAGAGCTACTTTGATGCGAAGCAATATATTCATCTCAAGTATATAAATATCTATAAATATTCATTCTTTTCAGAAGCGAGCTGTAGTGTATTTTAAAATATTTCCAGAATAAACCCCACTCTTCATACATTCTTGATCTGCAATTTGTCTTTAATAGGGAAATTTGGTTACAGCTGTGCTTTGACTCTATACCTACAAGAAAGTTTTGAAGAGGGACTTGTTCTGACCAGAGGGATACTGAATATAAGCCAATACGATTGAAAAGCAAAAGTAGTTTCAAAGTTGCTCTCTATAAAATTGTTTTACTTTTCCTCTTAAAAAATTATTTTACTTTTCTTCTGATTTTTTTTTAATTATTATTATTATTATAACCACATTAAAGAAGGGGGATAGGTGTTTTCTCAAAGTCAGATACTCGGTGTGACTGCTAATCAGTGGTCTGCAGCCATCTCAATTTGATTCCTCTTCAGTTATACATAGTAACTTCTCGTTAAACCAGAGGGGTTTGAAATAGTGTATAACAAAGGAATTTGGCGCTTCTGCGGAGAGAAAATGAGAAGCCCTCATTAGGTAGTTGATTAAAAAATAACTGTTTGTTTGCTTCAGAAAGTAAATATGCATCCCAAGAAACTTAGTTTGCTGGACAAGACTTGCTAATATTGCAAATTACCCACGAATTAAGATAGTATTTTCTTTTTCATGATCTTTGAGAGATACTTGAAATACATTTTTAATCATATTTAATTTATTTTAAGGTACTGAAAGGCACCCCAGGGTTGCATTTTTGTTTAGATTATTATTTCCCTACCCCAATTCCAACGCGTAAGCTTTCTTCTTCAAACGCTTAAGTTCCCTACAATTCTTGTCGTCTTAATTAAAAAGGCAGGAGGGTATTAGCCTCTTTTACCATCTCAGAAAATAGGTATTTGGGGCACAGAATGCAAAGCCAAATGGAGACAGTGCTATAGCAGTGGATAACTATATATATATTCAAAATATATATATAAAATATACACACAGCTATTTTATATATATAGCTATTATATATATATAATATATATAAATATATATATTAACTGTCAGTAGCAGCTGAAAATGTGGCATTTTAATACCAGTAGCAGCTTATGCAAAGCATTTTACGAAGCGCTGTAAAATTAATTTAAGCAGTTTCAGAGATGGTCCCAGGTATCCCAGGCATGTGCTATTATTATTATTATTATTATTTTAGATAATATTTTTTTTTCGGTGTTGCTATTTGAATTATATTGACTTCCGCGTGAACAAAAAGGAGGAAAACATTGGTAATGCAACTGGGGATTTTTGGTTTTAGTCATAACGTGCTGTTGTTATCCCAGAAGCTTTTATAAGGTTAGACCACAACCCATTAGCGCCAAAAAAACAAAATTTGCACATAGGACTTGCCGTTCCCCATTTCATGGTCTTGTCTTTTCACATCTACGATTTTAAGCTGTATTATTAATAGTGCGTCACGTGGTAATTTATTATCCCAGGCGCTGCTGCTTTTGTGTGCAGATTGTATTGGAGGCTTTTTCGGGTTAGTTTTGTGAATTTTAGGGAAGGGCTTTCAGGAGCTCTTTTGTGCTTTATAACGTGTTTTTAAGGGGGGAGGGTGGCAGCGCTGCAGTTTTGGACCTATTTTGGATAAGCTCTTTATTTTGGGAACCAATGGGCCAGTGTTGACCTTAACATTTTTGAGCTTTTATCTTCTTCATTCCTCTTCTTTTCTTCTAATTCCGAGTATTTCGTCCCTACGAAAGGGCAAAGCAAAGGATTCCTGGTGATGGAGGAATTGTTCCCCAAAAGGAGGAAACGATTAATTTTGATGGCAACTTTTCTATTTTAAAAGTCAGAGGCCTGTGCTTGAGTCCGTCACTGGAGACTGTGGGTGACAGTGACATTCTTACCCTTCGCATATTGACATTTTGACTTTGAAAAAGCAGAGGGGATCAGTGCTGTCTGCCTGGAGAAACACTAAAAAAAAAGGAATACTCTTCCAAAAGATACGGCATTTATTAATCAAATGCCATATTCACGTTCGCTAAGCTCCTTGAAAGCAGGCGCAGGCCTGCAAAAAGATGAATAGAAGAGGGAAAAATGGCAAAGTTACTTTGAGAGTAAAGCGAGATGCCCTGGAAGCTGCCGCAGAAAGTTTTGTCGCTCGAGAGTTACTGTATCTATATTGCGCAAGATAAAACTCCTCTGGGAGAAGAGCCTACTTGGCAGAAATTTTAACCGGGATTACTTTTCAAGCAGCTGTTAATTAGCTCCAGCTAAGTGTCCTTCAAGGGCTTATCTTTTCCAAGGGGAGGTTTGTGGAAGGGAAGAACTCGGCACAGAAAGCGCATTCGGGTTTGGTGAAGCGTAACACAACTCATATCACGATAAAAAGATGTTTTCCTCTTTCTTGCCTCCTTGCCACTAGCATCTCATTTTCAGTGCTTGGGTGGCAGTTGGCAAAAGGCCTTTGGGTGGATTGAAATTTTCTGTATACCTGTGTCTCAGCGTGAATCAGGTGGATCAGGATGATCCACGGAAAGGTCAGACGTTCAGCGGATGTAACCACGCTGAGTAAATGCAAAGGAGATCGTTGTGGGACGTCATTACGGCACGTCAGATCCTGCTTTTGGCTGGTGCGGTGGCCACATTCAGGGCCAAAATGGGAACAATTTAATATTTTCTTATCAGTTGCCGTCGGTTAAGAAATAGGAACTGAAATGACACATACTAAAAGATCTACAAAATGTCAGCAAACGTATTGTCGTATAAATCCATCATATCGAGGTGATTATTAAATTCCTGTTAATTTATAGGCTCCTGTTCAGCAAAAGCACAGGTTTCAACTACATCCAGAGCAGGTTCACGTTCCTAAAGCAGGACTTGGGCCATAGGCAGGAGTTCATTGCAGAAGTGCCTACCAAACTGGTGGCACTGGTGGGGTCCTTTTTATCTCCATGCTAGAGCATGACCCTGGGGTCACAGAGCTGAGAGGATGTTAGGCAGAAGTTGCAGGGTCAGAAGATCTTTCCGTGTATCCGACAGTCCTCCAGGTCTGAAAGGGCTGAAAAACTTTTCGTTGAGTTCATTTCTTGGCAGCCTGGTGTTTGCCCAGCTAAGCCTTGAGATATGGCTAAGGGTGCGCCCAGGACCTGGGAAAACATTCTAGCAATCAAGAAGTAGGCAACTGAGCTACAATTTCCCACCCTTGGGCATGATTTGAAGGAAAGAGCAAAATCTACTCAGCTCTTGAAGGCAAAGAAAATACATACCCCCATTCAAAAATACTTCAGCTGAGCAGATGGGCTTCCTGGACCACTAAATGAGGAGGACTGTGGTTTTAGGTATCTGCATACTGGCATGACAGTTGTAGGTGTCTCCCTGTCCTGCATGGGCACCTTTGGATTGTGTCCTAAATGCCTGGCTCTTGGCCTGCAGGGGCAGCTGGGACGTCCAACACAAGGCTGTGTCAGTGCTCCAGTGGGAAGGTGCCCAGGAGTCCCTGCCAAGCAGACCTCGAAGAAAGTTGTGTCCTTCAAGGGCTTTGGCCTTCCCTCAGGAAGATGTGTCTCTCTAGGAAAGCGAGTGTGCACCTGCACTGCTGAAAGCAGGGGAATTCAAAAAAGCTGCTCCTGTCCTTAAGCCGAGTCATCTTTGACGCGGTTTTGTGAGAGTTTCTTTTAATTCAGGTGAACATAAAAATTGTGGCTTTCGTCTAAACGGAAGAACCCTTTTTTATCCTCATGATTACAGAGATTGTCTTCACAACAGGAGCTTACTCCAGCACCAGAACTGATTTCCTTGTTTACAACTAATAACTTGCTACCCAACGAATACCTATTTTGGAGACACTTTCCCCTGGTTTTTGCAAGCTTGGGATTCGCGGTTCTCCTTAACATCCATCCTTTGTGTTCAGTCCCTTAAATCGGAAATCGTCAACATATCATCTGTGAGACTATGTAGTTAATATTCTACTCCTCGGCTGTGTTCAGATAAGTTAATAAATTCATTGACTAATGAATAGTGTAGTTACATCCTTACCAGAGAAAAGTTGAAGGAGAGAGGCAAACGTTTAATTCGCTTCGCGTTCTGGGAAAATTGGAGTTTCAGAAGAACAGCTCTTGTGTCCCAGTGTCGGGCCTGGCAGTGTAGGTATTTAGGGCGTGAAGGAGATACCTACGTAAGCAGGAGACCCATCTGAGTGTAGATGAATTCATACGGAGCCACAACTGCAGCTCTCATAAATCCAAGAGGAAACAGGTGGTTTCTACTGCACTTGTTGGTGCCAAGTTGAGGTGAGGGTTCAGCAAAGGCCATTTGCTCCGGGCACACAAATCCCTTGCGCTGGCATCTTCTCCATCTAGAAAACTCCTGAAGTTAATCTCTGCACGCTACTTCAACCACTAACAAGGTCATCAGATGAGGTCCAACCTTTCCGTGACATGGCTGTAGCAAGGGAGAGCCTTTCCCGTGTCACGGAGACAAGTACCGCAAGAGGGTGGCCCTCACCACCACGCTGGCAGCTGCCTGGGCTTTGCCCGGCCAAGCAGAGCGTATCCGCTCCGATGACCAGGGAGGGTCCCTGCGCTCCTTCTCTCCTGTCACATCCAGGAGTGAATTATCTGCTGATGTTGATCTTCGGTGGCAGTGGGGCTTGAAATTAATACCCCGTTGAAGTCCAGACATCGGTGCCTTCACGCCGTTGCTCCAGGCTCTCTCTGCACATACAGGCTATTTTGATTGCACATTTTTGCCTTTTTTTTTTTTTTTTTTAAACTTATTTATTCCAGCTGCGTTGCAGCCCCAGGGGAATCCATCTTGGTACTCACAGCCAAAATTGTCTCCATCTCATAGGGCTCAAGGGGGCAGGGACCTTTGCGTAGGTGTACAATGCCTTTTCCTTGACTTGCAGCTCTGGCCCCAAATGCCCTTCCTCTTTACTTGAGCTGTGATTTAATCACGAGCACCATCCAAACCTCTTGTTTTACTGGCCAGATGCATCCCTTTTTTCACTTCACACCTCCTCTCTCACAGCATTTATTCATGACAAAGCATCCTAGGAGTTCGTTGACTTAGTTGTGGTGCAGAGGGCGGTTATTATTAATATTTTTCAGTTTTATATGCGTGCTTTCCGCATACTTTTCCCCTTCCACCCCGGCTTTAAAAGTAAAATCGACTTTATTCAAATGAGAAAAATACAGATACAGCTTTGCGGTTTGATCAAGCAAGGTGGTATGGTGCTGGTCTTTTTTTCTTTCATTTGCTGTGTACAAAATGGTCCTGTGTACCGCAATACCTTTTAGCTCTAGGTGTTTTGAAGATGCCAGTTTAGGAAAAGTTTTCCTCTCGCAGCCGTAAGCCAGCGCGTGTCTGCATGGCTGGACAGAAGCCCGCTCCTGACGTCTCCTGGTGGCTGGTAGCTGGTGCTCAGGTGCCACCTGCTGTTGAAGGCTTCCCCCGAGCTGTGTCCAAGTATCGTGTTTTCCAAGATTAAATCCCCATATCCCCCGGTTCCGTCTAGTTTCTCCCTTGCCAGCATGTTTACAAGAGAAAAGTATTTGCGAGTGTCCGGTAAGGCTCCTTGGTGGTGGTCCTTGAAGGGCCACTGCTGGCTCTACGTGTGTCTCCTTCCTCTATAGCCTTTTTTTTTGCTTCATGACGTTGTCTTTAAGAGTTATTTTAGTGGTTGAAGGTGTCTCTGGGAGGTGAAAGCTTGTTGCACGTGGATGGGGTCTGTATTGGTAAGCAGCACAGATCCAGAGGAATAGATGCGTAGAGAAAAACGGTGGTGACAAGAACCTTCTGTACGGACTTACTTGCGTTTCGGTGGGGTTTTCCTTTGGGCTACTTCAAGACTGGTTCCCTGGACTCAACGTTAAACAGTGCTTGGAGCACATAAATGAGGTCCTAAGGCATGTCTTAATGGTTTAGCACCACTTGAGAGAGGAGCCCAGTTCTCACGCTCTTGTCCTGCTCGGAGACAGGAGAGGGGCTCCTCAGGGGACGTGCTTCAGAAACGTGCTCCTCATCTTGCATCAAGCAGAGTGTGGCCAGCAGGTCGAGGGAGGTCATCCTCCCCCTCTGCTCTGCCCTGGTGAGGCCGCATCTGGAGTACTGTGCCCAGTTCGGGGCTCCCCGGGTCAAGAAGGACAGGGAACTGCTGGAGAGGGTCCAGCAAAGGGCTATGAAGATGATGAGGAGACTGGAGCATCTCTCTTATGAGGAAAGGCTGAGGGACTTGGGGCTTTTTAGTCTGGAGAAAAGAAGACTCAGGGGGGATCTTATTAACGCTTATAAATCCCCAAAGGGCGGGTGCCGGGGGGATGGAAACAGTCTGTTTTCAGTGGTGCCCAGTGACAGGACAAGAGGGAACGGGCACAAACTTGACCATAGGAAGTTCCATCTAAACCTGAGGAGGAACTTCTCTCCTGTGCGGGTGGCAGAGCACTGGCACAGGCTGCCCAGAGAGGGGGGGAGTCTCCCGCTCTGGAGCCATTCCAAACCCGCCTGGACGTGTCCTGTGCCACTGCTGGAGGTGCCCCTGCTCTGGCGGGGGGGTTGGAGGAGGTGATCTCCAGAGGTCCTTTCCAATCCCCACCATTCTGTGATCTGGGCTAAGTGATATTTTAATGCACCTTGCGTATAAAGACTGCTCTTTATTGTTTCCCTGATTGCCGTGTTGGTCTGAAGGTGGTTGAGTCACCATCCCTGGATGTGTTTAAGAGACGTTTAGATGTGGTGTTGGGGGATATGGTGTAGGGGAGAACTTTGTAGAGTAGGGTAGATGGTTGGACTCGATGAGCCCAAGGGTCTCTTCCAACCTAGACAATTCTATGGTTCTATGATTCTATGACAGTGATTGGTCACGCGTGTTGGTGCACCTGTAGTGTCAACATCTGCTCTTTGGTGATCTATAGGTACAAGTTCTGTCCAACCTCTCCATAAACATATTAAGGCTGGAATTGGCGCTTCAGCTCTAAAATAATGTGCCGAGGCACATAGCAGACCCAGCAAACTCCTGTTTTGGTGAGACTGGAAAGCTTTGAACGTAGATGCTGTGTCACCAACCATGCTGGTACGCGGTGGTTTTGAGCCAGTCCATCCGTTTGGGATGAATATTAAGCAACCCCGTGTATTAGGAAAGGATGCTTTTTATGTCTTTATCTTGTTTCCTTTTAGAAATACAGAAAAGATAAGCCAAGAAAGATCTTAACCCCTGCCAAAAGGGAAATTCTCCGAGTTCAAAGTTCCAAAACGGGAGCTACCAATTAAAGAGAATGATTTAATTAAGGTCTGACTTTCTGTTGGGCCTCAGCTTTGGAGAACTTTGACGGAAATCATCCACCGATGCAGGGAGTGCGATTAGATTAGTAATTTTTCTGCAAGAGAAAATATTTTCTGGCTGAGAGCGTTAGGAAGGTCTGGGCAGCCGGTGAGCTGTAATAATTGGCTCCATCTCCCTCTGTGTCAATTGTTTTCTGAATTAGGGACTGTACGGGAACTAGCTTTCGCCTTGGCTATCTGCAGCGCCACGCTGGGAGGGGGGAAAAAAACCTCGTGGGATGTGCAGAAAGGGGTGGGGGGAAATGCTCATTAGCGCTCTAAAAAGCAGAGGTTGCAATCGTTTCTTGTAAGCTGCGTAAATAATTAAAATAATTCTCCTGCTTGGTGAGTGCTGTGGAGAAACCGTAACTGATCATCGACGCCTGTTAAGTTTGTATGGGATTAAATATCTGGCTGGGTAGAAGAATCGAGGGTTTAGATAGCGTTATTTGGCCTATGGTGTGCAAGAGCTTTTTTTTTTTTTTTCTTTCTGCTGGAGAATTTTGTGTATGACAGAGTTTAACCTTAAATAATTTGTAATTTCATACCGAAGCCACCGGTATCCAAGTCTGTCTATCGGATTTTCCCAACTGCTGCAATAAATAGGTGTTTACTTAGAAAATCAGTTGTCCGAAATGGTGATAAAAGGCGAGAGCCCATCGAGATAATGGGCGGGGTGATTTCCCTAAACGAAGGTGGGGGAGACTGCTGAATTGTGACTTTGCTTTTGAAAGGTGGATTGCTCTTTGCTTGCAGACTTGCATAGCTCGCGCAGAGATCTGCGCCGGGTAGACTTTATGGCTGCTTTCCTCTAGAGAAAATGCACTGTGTCGCTCACAAGGGCTATATTAAATTAGCTTTTAAAACCAGGTCGTTTTTATTTAGGTAATAATCTATCCGCTTTCCTCTTGCTGACTTGACCTTTCGGTATGATGATGGGCTGTGTCGGATGTCAGATGGAAGCGCTAGTGAAAAAACAAACCCAGTGCCTTTGAAGCAGGCTGCTATTATAATATTTTACTGCATTTGTTTTATAGAATTAGGGTCTGGACTGATGAAATAAAAATGCAGGGGAAAGCTTTCTGCTGATAATGGGTCTCATTCCAGAGGCAACAGCAAAACGTTGCGGCGAATGCATCCGTGTGCTTGGCAGGTCCCGTTGTACGTGGTAGCACTTGATGGAAGTGGAGGTCTGTGCATTAGAAATATTAACCGTTCCTTTGGCATTTATCTAAATACTTTTTTTTTTTTTTTCCCCCCCAGAAACCGCTGAGAATACTTTACTAATCCCAGTACGGTCACTTAGAGCTTCGTGTAGCACAGTCTTGGTAGCTTGCAAGAGAAACCTTGGCAAACTTTGGCATTCGGGAGGGACGGAGAGGCAAAGGTAGCGTGAAAGCATTTTTGCACAGTTTCTAGGTTTGGACATTTGGTATCCAGCACATTTTTGATCTGTCCTGAAGATTTATCCAAATAGCTTTGTAAGGATTACGCCACTGAAAGATGGGCTGTTTCTGTCCCGCTTTCATCTCCTGACTTAAATAACAGAGAGTTACTTGAATGGAGTCAAATATGTTATAAATAAAACTCAGTGATCCTTCTGTAGGGAGCTACTGATTTTTTGGAACCGCTGGAAATAGTTGTGGGATCATTTGTGGCTTTTCCAGCACCGGAGTTGCCTGCTAGACCGCTTGTCCTTGGTTGAACCTCACCAACTCATATGAGATCCACCAGGAGTTGAGTCAGACCTTACTTTTACATCCAAGCGTTGGTAAGGGAAAGGAAAGACGGAAATGTGGAGCCAGTGAGAGCTGAAGGGCAAGTACGTGGATGGGGATGACACCCGGAGGGCTTTGGGAGGAAGAGATTTGGGCTCCAGGAGGGCAGCACCAGGGGAGGAGGTGGGGGAGCACCATCTCCCCGCTGCCAAATTGTCTTGGCGAAGCTGGAAAAGGTCTTGCCAGATAAATTTCTTCCCATTTACCCATTTCCCGGGCTAGGATGTGATGGGAATAGCTCCAAATTTTGGAAATATTGGTGTATGCCATTGTTTAAATAGCAGGGAGAGGGGAAAGAGCAGAGAGTGGAGATCCATATTTCAAAGATGAGTGAATATTAATTGTTTTCCCTGTGAAATTTAGTAAGTGTGATACCTGAAAACTGCATAGCAAATTCAGTTGACCCCGGAACAGTAATTGTGTCCGATTCAAAGATGAAATTCAATCACCGGACTGTGAAATAGAAGAAATTTAATCCCACTGTAAGTGAAAAATTCGACGCAGTCTCCACTCCGAAGTTATTGCGGACACCTTCGTCCCACCAGTAGCTGATCTACCGAAACAAACCTTTTTTTTTCCTCTTTCCTTTCTTCCCTGCAAGGAATACTTAAGCAGTTTTCCTGAAGGGTCAAATTAATTTCCACATGTAGCTTACGGTCTAAATGTAGTCCACGCTAAATTCAGAATTTCTACCCGTGTCTCATCCTTACTTGATGAGCACAACCAATATTGGACCACTGCAGCGGTGCCGCTGGTGTTGCCAGCGCTCAGCTGCGAGACTCTCTTCTTTTGATTTCTCTTAATTTTGCCAAACGTTAAGCTAACGATACAGCCGCGATGGGTCTCTGCCTTCACTGCTGTGGGACCCATGTGACGTGACACTCCCCTCTTCGGGTGCGACAGCAGGGTGACAAACTGCCACCGCGATAACTTATTCCGTAACGCCGATTAAAGGAGGTTTATTTAAAAAAAAAAACTCATGCTTCCAATATTGTTGATGGATCCTGAGAAACTGCTGCCATGTGATAACACTATTATTTTTGCCGGTTGCTTGTTTGCAGCACTTAGGGCATCCCAAACCCCACAGCTGGGCAGGGTACTTATTTATCCCGACTGTGCTCTGCTCCACTTACATTGATTTGCCCTCTGTCGCGTATTGCTATATTTTCTCAGTGCCTGACTGAATACTCCATTAAATGATTTGAGAAGCGCTGAGCTCTAAATCTTTAAATGATCCGGGGGGGGGGGGGAAGGAAAAACTGTTCTCATGATTTAACCGATCCCACAGCTGATAAAACATCAAAAATACAGATAACATAAAATTTTGAATATGTGAGAAAGCTCGGTGTCTGTAAACCTTTAAAGAGAAGATGAAAGTCTGATCTTGCCCGTTATATTGGACATTAATGTAAAACTACCCGGAGGTTTATAATAGGGCTATTGTAATTAAATTTCGGATGTAAGTTAAAAGGACCTCACTCGTGGTTGTATTTAAAATTCATTTTAGCAATGGGAATGTTTCTAGCTCTGTCTGCTCAGCGTACCTTCACACGCAGACGTTTTTGCACTCTGTCTTTAACGTCTCTTAGGTTTTCTTACATTGTTTTCAGGCGCGATTGTAAAGGTTGCTGTACAACAAATACCAATTTTTTGAGAGCAAAGCGAGGGATTAGTCTGATACGATGGGGCTCAACAGGCGTTTGTGGAATTACAATTGCAATTTGCTCGGCTCTTGATGATCCGCTGCAAAGACGTGTGCCGTACCCCCACCCAGACCCATCAGAGCTACAGGTGCCTGTCCAGCCCCGTGCACCCATCCCAGTCTCGGGTTAAATCACAGCCTTTGCCAGATTTTGGGGTGTTTCCTAATCCTTTACGCTTGAAGAAGATGCTTTCTAAGAAAGGTGTGTTGCTTGCCCGCTGCGATTTTAATGGATTATTTTAATGGCTAATTCCCAATTTCGTTCGGAGGCTGTTCCTGTGCAGAAGTGACATCGTTCCTTTTGGATGGCGAAATGCAAATTCTTATCGCTTGAAATTCTTTTCGGAGCCGGGAATCGGGAACGGGCTAGCGGCAGGCCGGCGAACGGCTGGGACTCTTGGAACGTGCAGGGAAATTGCCAGGGAGCCCCTACAGATGCTGGGTTTGGGGGGGGGGGGGGGACCAAACCAACCAACCAAAACAAAAAAAAACCACCAAAAAGATAATTACTTGGGCTGCTTTGAATCATTAGCCATCTCCTTGAATTCCCCCAGCTTCCCAGCTTGCTTTCTGATTTCATACTCTTAGGGAAATGAATGCCTGAAGTTCAGCTTTGAAAGATGTTTTACCATCCCGTTACCAACCCCACTGCTTCCGAATCAGCTATTTTAATAACTGTGCGATAGCTGAATCGTTGTGGTTTGCACCTGGGGCAGATTAGGATGTGAAAGCGTTTGTTAGGAGCTGAGCGCGTGCTTAGCGAAGGCATGACCTCCTGCTTGTGACAAACAGCGTATCCACGAGAAAATCCAGCGCCAAAGTTCGCATCTTGGGAAAGCAAGACCTGCGTGGGCTTAGGGCTGCTTCAAATGCGCCCCTGCTAAGTATCGAAGCTGATTATTTTTTGAAAAAAAAAAAAAAAAAAAAAAAAAAATAGGCGTTACTTTCATTTTTTTATTGCTGCAGCCTTTGCAAAGGGTAAAGTCCTGAAAGACCGAGCGCTGGGAACAGCCTTCCCCCGGTCGTGGACTGCGCTGAGCACCTCACCAGGTCCCCTCTGAAATTTAATATAATATGCTTCCAATCAGCTAAAACAAAACTCCGGTAACCTAAACTTCCTTTAAGTGAGCTTGTTAAACGCAGAAGCAAAATCAAGAGTGTTTTCTCTTGTTTCAATATGTGTTTCAACCTCTCTATTTTTTTTTTTTTAAAGCGGGCAGATTTTTATCACTGCCTCGTTATCCAGGACAGCTATACCATCTATTGCTTCTGGAAATGGAAAAAGTATTCAGCCTTCTCAGGAGAAAAAGAGAAGGTATAAAGGCTGGAAACAAGCAGCACTGTACCTTCCCTTCCCTAATGTGGTCCATAAGGGTTGGTGGTGCTTTCAGATGAGGGTATATACAGAGGTAGGAGTCTCTCGAGTGAAGAGTCCTTTTATAGCCAGTTCCTCTAATGGCCTCGAGCGTTTTGCAATGTTGTTTTGAACACGGATGGGGGAAAGAAATTCAAATGCTTGTTTGACCTGCAGCATCTCCTATGCCATTTAATAGAGGAGCCAAACATGAAAGAGCTGAGCTCTAGGTGTGCCAGGGGCCATATCGCTCAAGAAGTCAACAGGGGCCACTGATAATGAATTTCCCTTTCGAGTCAGTGAATGCTGGATGTCACAGTTTGGGTTGGGAAAAAAAAAAAAAGAAATCATACTTGCCCGAGCTATTTTAAAGTTTTCCTCGTTCTCCACAAGTTTTAGTGGATGGAATTGCTTAGAAGATGAACATGTCTAGTAGAGGACATCGCTCCTTCTACCACTGGGGCTGAGGAGAGGCTTATCTGTGTCACCCCTTCAGAGACAGCACGACGAGGGTGCTCAGAGATAAACACTAATGGGGTATTTGTATGTAGGTGCTTGAAAGTGTCTATAGAAAAAAAATTACTACATTCGTGTATCTAAATCATATTTTACCACTGACTTCTAAAAGCTATTCAGAGCTTGAAATAACTTATAGTCACATTAGTATCTCTCTCCCATTTTCAGTGATCTTGTTATGATGTGAAGCAGCCTACTATCATATTGGCAGTTGGCCGGGGCAATCAAATTGATAATTTTCCTGAAGGCCTGCGTCTTTAATAAACCCCTTTTGCTAGATTTTTGAAGCTAGTTCTGTTAAAAAAAAATATCCAGGAACGCGTTCAAAATACATCAACTTCTTTAAAGGTGTGGAGAAAGCATCTGGACTGGTCTTTGCTCAGAAAACCATATTTACGATGGAAGCGGTTTTTCAGAGAACTTCAATCTATACGCCAATATTAATTTAAAATTCATTTAAATTAAAAGTTTATTTAAAATAAAGTCCACCTTACGAGGTCTTAACCCCCCGTGAAATTAGTGCTCCTTGCCCCGTTCCCGCAATGCAAAGCTCCAGTGTCAATAGATGAGAATCAATAGCATTTTGGGGTGGTGGGAGGATTCAGGATCAGACCTGCAGATGAGGAGAAGGTATTTGGCTTGCTCTGAAAATGAATAATCCAGAAAACGATTCAATTTCAGAAAGCGGTATCAACCTGTTAATAGTCAGCACTCATTGACTCCAGTCTTTAAAATTTATATGCCCTGTATTTGTTTGATAAGGTGTAGCATTATCTGGCTTTTCCATTAGAAAGGAATCCGTACCCAGTGCCTGTTTGTCATATTTATACGTCTAATAAAACATAACACTGCCAGCTTAGACCCGTTCATTTGTATTTTATGCTTTCGCTCTTTACTCTCAGTTTCTATGGGAACCTGGGCTGTTACGGCAATAGAGAATAAAGCGATGAAGAGAGGTCTTCGAAAACACAACTCCATTTCTCTGCTGAATTGCCGGCGTGGTATACCAGGCGCAAACACGCTTGGAGCCAAATAAACTCAGGAAGGGAAAAATCAAGGCAAGTTAGAAGGGAGAAAGTTGATGGTAGTTGAGTTTCCTCCTTCCAGAAGCATCCTGATGGCGTGCTTTTATGCTTTTTGCTTTGAAAATCCATGTATGATGCTTAAAAGTTAGGTTTACCTTTTCCGAGGAGGAGATAACCATTTTAACGTTGCTTACGTTTGTGGCTATTTTGGTGCAAAGCGCTCCACTATGAATAAAAATAAGAACCCTCTCTCCTTTTGGTATAATTAGTTACAACTCCTGAGCTGGAAATGGGATGCTCGTGTACAATTCCATACATTTTGCGTACATATAGTTCATATATTACTGTATATCATTCAGTATCCATCACTTCAGTGTCTCTCGGTGAATCAAGGTGAGTAATGTAGACGAGCTGAAAGAATTATTAGGAAATAATTAGAAAAACCTCCAGAAGGGCGTTTCTTGCAAGGCCACAGTGTGTCTGTGAATTCCTTACGAGATGTTTGCGTTTCAGTCTAACTTGGAGGAATTTGAACGCAATGCTTTGAATACAGAGCGTCTAAGGCTATGCTCAAAACGTAAAGGTAATCTTTCAGCAGGTCTGGATTTGGCAAACTTTGCAAGGATATATATACACGGGAAAAAAAAGGCTTAGAAACAGTGGGGTTTAGTAGGCCTAATACTTATAAGACTTAAACACTGTTTCTGAAACATGTAATTCATTTGGTTTAATGTTCATGTGCATCAAGGTGGATGTTCACAGCTGTGTTCCTAAATACTTAAAGATGTCTATCAGCAGATAGTGAGATATTCCTCGCAGACTCAGCTGAAACAAGGGCACCCTTTGGGATGCTAAGTAGTATTATCTCTAGGCTACCTTTTTCTCACAAATGCTTATTTTTAAGGCGAAGCGGGCCTGTTCAAGACCACGTGGTCTGTAGGCTCTCTCCAGAACCCACGTTTCTCTGCAGGTTGATGTGGCAATCACCTTGAGATAACCCAGCTCTTGGCAGATGGCTTTTCTTCTGGCTTCTGCCTGCCTTGGAGCTGCTTTGAGTTGGTATTGCTGAGTTAGGTTTAGTAAGCTGGAGTGTGAGATGAACTCGTGTGGCTTCCCCTACTCCCGCTCTTTGTGTCTGGAAGGAACAGGGTGGCTAAAAACCTTTGACTTCTCCGTAGTGTTGAACAGCGCCAGGAATAACCCTGGGCAAGTTGATTTTCTCTGTCCTTTGGGTTCCTGACCTGAAAAACAGCGTTTAAGATCTATTAATCCGAGGTACTACATCAGAAATTGATATTGTTATATTATCTCCATCGTCCCACGTTAGAACTTCAGGATAAATCTCAATGTTTACATTTGCTGGTTGCTTTGTTCTTGCAGGGAAGTGATTTTAAAATTACCTTTTAAAATAATGTTAAAAAGGGGAGCGGTGAGCACTTGACCTCTTAACATAACATCTAGAAATAGTTTTTTACCCACGTGCTTTGTGGGGTGGGTCTTTATTTTCAGGCATCTCTTTACAGGCGGTTTTACAGTCCCTACCTGCTGGCCATGAAATTGCTTTTGCAGTCTTTATCAAAGATGGGAGTACGTGGGCCAAAGTCTTGTTCAAATTTATTTTTTTTTTTTATTTCAATGAGAGAAACTTAATTCTCCCCTTCTCCTGGGCAAATCTGTGTCACTTTAAGCTGTTCATTCCCCAGATTACGCGTGAATTTCTGTCCTCGGTATTGAGGTGCTCTGCAGCCTTCTGAAATGTCCTTTTGTGATTTGAAATATATTTCAAATGTTCCAAAAGAAGAGAATAAATAAAGTAGCAACTAGATTCGCTTCCCTTCTGCTCCATAGGTAGTTTTAGGGCTTTATGTTTTGTAGATGTTTGTCAGGGTAAGCACTGATGCGGCTTTCCTTCTGGCGCTGCACATCCCCATGGTGGAAGAGTACTGAGGCTCGTGGCAGAACCCTGTGGTCTCCAGAAAGTGGTCTCTTTCCACCTCCACTGAAGGATTTGGACCTCTCCAGTGGCCTACAGATTGGAATGATGTTGACAACTTCATAAAGGTTTACTAAAGATGTAGCCCAGTCAATTAAAACAACTGAGTTGGTTATGGACGGTGGCCTACAGATTGGAACGATGTTGACTACTTCATAAAGGTTTACTAAAGATGTAGCCCAGTCAGTTGAAACAACTGAGTTGGTTATGGAGTCTAGGTTCACCCGTCTCAAAACTGCCAGGGTGCCAGGCGAGCCTAAGAGGAACAGAAGGTCTTTTGGCCGGTGATGAGCTTTTAGGGCTTGAGAAGTTGGGGAAGAGTAGTTTGCTGATATCTGCTGTGGACTAGGGTGTTCTTGGGGATCTCAGAGGGGCTCCATTGGGTGTAGAAGTCTTTCAGCTGGTAAGGATTGGTAAATCTGACCTACCACTCTGTAGCATCGTAGCTCAGATCTGTTGGTGGCAGAGAAGACATGATTGTATGAAGAGATTGTATAGTACACATTGAGGACCCAGGCGGCAAATTTAGCCCCATCATTGTGAGAGTTCTTGAAATGAGATCTGGAGTCCCGATTCAGATGGCAGGCAGCCTCCGGACCCCCGTGATAACCACAGGCTCTCTGCTCCAGCCCCCGCAGGAAGAGCTGGAGGAGGAAATGCTGCAATGATCTCAAACCCCTGCCCTTGAATTCCGAGAGGTCGCCTGCTGTGCACTGCCTGGTCGTTTGATCTACTGGACACCCGACCTTTTGGTTTACGGGGGAAACGTTATCCCTCCGGTTCATCGCTACCGACTCCCACGCACATCCGAGCACGGGATGGCAGAACCTGGGACACCCTCGCCCCTTCCCATAGCTGAGCAGCGGCAGGCAGAGCTGCACCTCTCCTGGTGTCCTCAGGCTTTTGGGTTTCCCCCATGCGACTTATAGCTGGTGTCGTCCTAAGTAGGTGCCGAACATCAATTAGCACTCACAAAGAGTATCCAAACCGTATCAGGATGCTTCCAAGCACAGACCAGCTGAAGGAGGCTGCTCCAAAGTGCAGGTGTCTTTGGCAAACCTCTTACCCCCGGTTCAGCCATAATGGGGAACTGCTGTAAAAACTAAGGATTAAGGGAAAATACCACAAAAAGGATAGGTTCGTGCTGCTGCAGCCCAGTGGTTGTCAACAGCAATAAAGCATGAAACTACATGTGTAAAGACAACGTGGTAGGAAACACCAAGCTGCCGGGACAAAGGCATGAGATTAATTTGGGAATAATACCTGTTCTCGAGAAATCGAGGTAAATATAGGAGTAATGTAGAGTATTGGAGCGGCTAAGCAGGAAACAAAGAGCAGGGAAGGCAAATTAGTCATGCTGACTAATCTGATAGCCTTCTACGATGGTGTGACTGGATGGGTGGATGAGGGAAGGGCAGTGGATGTTGTCTACCTTGACTTCAGCAAGGCTTCTGACACTGTCTCCCACATCATCCTCACAGGCAAGCTTAGGAAGTATGGGTAAGATGAGTGGACAGTGCGGTGGATTGAACAGTGGCTGTCAGGTAGAGCTCAGAGGGTTGTGGTTAGCAGTGCAGAGTCCAGTTGGAGGTCAGTAACGAGTGGTGTCCCTCAGGGGTCAGTACTGGGTCCAGTCCTGGTCAATATATTCACCAATGACACGGTTGAAGGGATAGAGCGTACCATCAGCAAGTTTGGTGGTGACAAAACTGGGAGGAGTGGCTGACATGCCGGAAGGCTGTGCCGCCTTACAGCGTGACCTGGACAGGCTGGAGAGTTGGGCAGAGAGAAACCTTATGAAGTTCAACAAGGGCAAGTGTAGGGTACTGCACCTGGGGAGGAATAACCCCACGCATCAGTACAGGTTGGGGGCCGACCTCCTGGAGAGCAGCTCTGTGGAAAGGGACCTGGGAGTCCTGGGGGACAACAGGATGCCCATGAGCCAGCAATGTGCCCTGGTGGCCAATGGCATCCTGGGGTGCATCAAGCAGAGTGTGGCCAGCAGGTCAAGGGAGGTCATCCTCCCCCTCTGCTCTGCCCTGAGGAGGCCGCATCTGGAGTACCGTGTCCAGTTCAGGGCTCGCCGGGTCAAGAAGGACAGGGAAGTCCAGCAAAGGGCTACAGAGATGAGGAGGGGACTGGAGCATCTCTCTTATGAGGAAAGGCTGAGGGACTTGGGGCTTTTTAGTCTGGAGAAAAGACAACTGAGGGGGTGTCTTATCAATGCTTATCAATCCTTAAAGGGAGGGTGCCGGGGGGATGGGAACAGTCTGTTTTCAGTGGTGCCCAGTGACAGGACAAGAGGGAACGGGCACAAACTTGACCATAGGAAGTTCCATCTAAACCTGAGGAGGAACTTCTCTCCTGTGCGGGTGGCAGAGCACTGGCACAGCTGCCCAGAGAGAGGGGGAGCTTCCCACTCTGGAGCCATTCCAAACCCGCCTGGACATGTCCTGTGCCACTGCTGGAGGTGCCCCTGCTCTGGCGGGGGGTGGGACCGGGGGAGCTCCAGAGGGCCCTTCCCACCCTGACCAGTTTGGGATGCTGTAAATGCGCAGCGGAGGCAGAGTGGGCAGCATATTTCAACGTGGCCTCTCGCTCAACACCAGCAGCTGCCACTGGGGTTGGAGGCTCTGGGAGAAAAGCCTTTTTTTCACAGCCTTTCGGCAGAAATAGGCTCGTCCTTCCCTCTGTGAACCCAGCGGAGGGGTTTGGCCCCTTTGAAGCCCCGGCAGCTTTGGAAATACCGCGACGGCTGTCAAAAGCGCTATGGCAGGTCTTGCACAGCCTTGCGTAGAAAGCATTGAAACCCCCTCTACTAGAAAATAAACAAACCAAACGCTTATTTTTGTACCGTAATAAGAGAAAACACCCCTACCTATTTAAAAAAAGCAAATTTTTATTTAGCCCTGCTGGATCCTAATCCCCACGCATCGCTTACAGACGACTTCTCGCCCTCCCTGCCTTGCCTGGTGTTAATCAGGAGTCAACAGCATTCGACGCTGAAGTGCTTTGACAGTAGAATTTCGCGAAATAATGCTTGTTTGGCACGTAGCTGAGTTTGGGCCTTTTTCTAATTCGTTTTCAGGCAAAGGGAAGCTAATTTGAAACCACCGCTGCTAATTCCAGGAAAAGAAGGCAGCATTAAGTCTCCTTTGGGAGTTTCAAGTGACAGCATAGCCATTAGCGGAGGGGAAATGCAGGAAGGCGATCTTTATCAGAAAGCATGTGTTTGGCTTTATAGTTCTTCCCCAGAAATCACTATTTACCTTTTGGCTAGGTATTATTTTACTACATTAAAAAAAAAAAAAAAAAAAAAAAGCGTTATTGGGCCTCTCCATCCTCTTGGTGAGCAGCAGTTAGAATTTTGTTGTTCACTGAAGATGCTGAAAGAGGGAGGAGAAAAACCTACTTGTTAAAGGACGTGTGTGATCCTCTGAGAACAGAAATGGACTTTTGGAAAGTTTTTGTGTGTAGACTGACCACCAGGTGAGATTGGAGAAGTGTTTGCAGTGCAAGCAACCCTTGCTGTGATCTGGGCTTTGTGTTGTATCACAGAGTAGAGGGGATCATCCCTTTGTGACTGCTTAGGTTTCTGTTGAAAAAAGCAACTCTTGGCATCCCTGTGCCACAAAGATACTTAAGAGTTTAATGAAAACAATTTTGGGTTTATTACAGTAGTAGAAACAGTGGCACCGTCCTCCTCTTATGTGGAGCAAGGAGGATGCTAAGCGATGTTTTCTGGTCCCAAAGCCCTTGTTATGGAGCCTTTCATGAAGTTCATGACCACCAGCATCATTTCGGTGCAAAATTCTGCTTCCTCATCTAACACCTTTACAATAGCTCCTGCAAACCCGTCAAGCCTAGAGATGCTGCAAGAGTATTCAAGGAAATATCACTACATGCTTGCTCTGGTTCTCCACATGCTTCCTCAAGGCTGTTCTCCAGAGGAAATACCGAGCAAAATGGACCTTTGACCTGATCCCAGACATTCCACAGGTGATCTGTTCTTGAATAAGTCTCTTAATGTATCTTGGCTTGGTGGGGAATGGCTGGAGAGCAGCCCTGAGGAGAAGGACCTGGGGGTGCTGATTGACAGGAAGCTCAACATGAGCCAGCAGTGTGCGATCGCAGCCCAGAGGGCACACCGTATCCTGGGCTGCATCAGAAGTGTGGCCAGGAGGTCAAAGGAGGTGATTCTGCCCCTCTACTCCACTCTCAGGAGACCCCACCTGGAGTACTGCATCCAGCTCTGGAGTCCCCAACATAAGAAGGACATGGACCTGCTGGAGTGTGTCCAGAGAAGAGCCATGAGGATGATCCGAGGGCTGGAGCACCTCTCCTGTGAGGAGAGGCTGAGAGAGTTGGGGCTGTTCAGCCTGGAGAAGAGAAGGCTCCCGGGAGATCTTATTGTGGCCTTCCAGTCCCTAAAGGGGGCCTACAGGAGAGCTGGGGAAGGACTTTTTACTGGGGCATGTAGTGATAGGACGAGGGGGAATGGCTTTAAACTGGAAGAGGGCAGGTTCAGATTGAACATTAGGAAGAAGTTTTTCCCTGTGAGGGTGGTGAGGCACTGGCACAGGTTGCCCAGAGAGGTTGTTGAGGCCCCATCCCTGGAGGTGTTCAAGGCCAGGCTGGATGTGGCCTTGGGCAACCTGGTCTGGTGGGAGGTGTCCCTGCCTATGGCAGGGGGGTTGGAACTGGATGATCTTCAAGGTCCTTTCCAACCTAAACCATTCTATGATTCATTTTACAGATAAGGAAAGAGATTTTACAGATATGGAGAGATGAGGTGAATTAAGGAGAAGTCAGAAAAGCCAAAGCAGAACAGGAGCTGGCACCATCCTACTCTCTCCCATCTTCAGTTCTCAGATGTAAATGTAACTGGCGAAGAAGGAGAGAGTGGAAAAAGCTTCACCTGCAGAATTATTTCCCGTTTAATAAGATAACATGGGGTCATTTCAGCAAATAGCTATAATTTTAGTTTCAGTTGTGAAAGAATTAGTCTGTAAAACTTAGGCACTTAATTGTGGAGAAGAGTTCCTTGTCGCAGACCGTGATCAGCATTAGCCCAGATGCTAATATTAAGGCTTTAGGTACTTCCAGAAAGCCCCACAGATTTTAGTGAAGTAGTGTCTCCCTCTTTAAGTAAATCTTGAAAATGCCAAACTGTAGGCAGTTTTCAGGCCAGAGGGTCCCGGCTTGCTCCATCGTTGGTCACATAGAGGCGTTTCCTGCTGTCCAGCCCTATTGCCTTTCTCTGAGCGTTTCCCACCAGTGCTTCGCATGCACCACAGTGGACTAGAAGGGCACGGAGGTACCAGGTGCTGTAAGTTTGATCATCTCAGAGCCTGTCTTTTAACATTAGAAGTTTGGGTTATTTTTAATATGGGTACCAGTTCATCTGTGTTTTCATTTCATCTGACGCTTTATTGGCAAGTCACCGAATCTCCTAAGGTCCTTCTGCAGCTCTTCATGGTTCACCCTGTTTCTGCTACTCTGAATAGCTTAATGTCAACGGAAAACCTCGACGCTCTGCTACTGAACCTTTATGCACATGAATTTTAAATCCATCAAACAGCACGGGTCCCAGCACAGCACCATGCAGGATTGCAGGTGGCTGACCTCCACTCTCTGAAGCAGTTATTTCTCCACGAGACCTTTCCTTTTGTGTCCTGGCAGCTTCTTGCCTTTAATTGCCTTGCTGGGGAACCTTCTGAGGTGCTTTTTGGAAACCAAATAAACTCTGTCAAACAGAATTAACTTTACACGTGAACCCTCGGTAACTCTAATATGTCCTTTTATGGAAGACAGCATATCTAATTAGTTCCTGTGTCTGCTAATTCTACTCTTCATGATAGATGCTGGGGAAGCAGTGAGGCTGTTAACCTGCCGGTCAGCGCATATGTACGTACCTCCAATGTATTTGTGCTACCTATAGGAAAGGTGAGGGGGGACCTGGGGCACCTTGGAGGGCTGCAAGTAATGCAAGGGGCAGAGACAGAGGAGCTCTTGGTGGGGTATTGACATGGGGGTAAACTGGGAATGTTGGAGTTGTTTTGTGAAAATAATGACGTTGTTTGGAAAAAAAAAAAAAATGAAGCTGCTCATAAAAGCAGGATAGAAACCAAATTAAAGTCTGTAAGCGTACAAGAAATGTCTCCCCAAGGCCCGGCCTTGGTAAAGCTGTTTGAAGCGTATGGGTGTGTGCCAGTGAGCTGAAGGGTCGCCTGTGGAAACGTGGGGTATCCCTGCCCTCCAGTGGAAGCATGAGAAAGTGCCTTTCAGAAGTTGTCTCAGCTGGGAAACGAATGGGAGCCCGTAAAGGGATGGTAAGAAGCTTCCAGCTTTTGATCTGTTGTCCCTTGAATTACCATGGGTGTTTCTGAGCAGAGCCCCATGGTCCTCTCTAGGTTCACCTGCCCATACCTGCTGGTACACCCATCGTTACCTCTACTCAATTAAATTTTCCAAATCTGGGGCACTGAACCAAGTAGATGATGTGTAGCCGGTGACGTTTCGGTGATGTAGTATGGGAGCATGGCTTGGAGTTGTGTTTTGGGAAGCGCTCAAACATGTAAGTCATGTTCAGCTCCTGGGATGCCATGAGCCCTTCTTCAAAATGAGCGGAATACATGAGAGGTGTGTTAGGAAATATTTTCCTCCATTAGAAGAGTGGCAAATGAGTTGTTGAACTGCTGTGACATGGGAAGTTTTGAGCCCACCAGCTTCCTGGTGTTCCCCAAACGAGACGACTTGCATCACTTTTCAAGCCAAGGAGTCATCTGCAGTAGAAAAACTTGGGGGTTAGGGTGGTTTGTTTGGTTCCTTTTTTTTTTTTTTCTCTCTTTCTAATTAGCACATGATAATATTCAAATGTTAACATAGGACTTGGTAGTTTTCTCATGTGGTGCATTTAGGGTTTGCATCGGTGGATAAGTGAGAGCTATGCTTTTTCCTCACGTTAGGCACCATGTGTTAAATAAATGTCTGATTAAAACTTCCTTTTATCTAGTAGAGACAAGTTGTAAGATTGAACAGCTCATCTCTCCCCATGTAGAACACAAACAGGCTTCCAGATCAGGCACCAGGCACTGTGAAACACGACTTTCTGGGGTTTTTTTAATGCTATTATACATCACAAGTAGAGGCCTTGAGTTTCTCAATTTATTCCGGTTATACACAGATGTATTGGAAGTGCCAATATAGGAGCAGCCTCCCTGCACAAAGATGCAGCTAACCCTGTACCCCGTCTCTTGTCTCTGCCCGTGCCCACCAGCAGGTATCTAAGAAGGAGAATAAGAGCAAAGAGATGTTTATTGATTTACCATCCACCGGTCTCCAATGATTTGGGGCGCGGGGACTTCCTGCATATAGGTGCTGTCTATATATTTAGTAGCCGTTGGTGATTTTTTTTTTTTTTTTTTCCCCTGAATCTGTTTAGCTGTTTGCCATGGCACACCCAAGTTTTAGACCTTTGTCGTCTCCTACCTGAGTTGTGTTTTTCCCAGGAAGAAGCGCCTAACGCGGTCATTCCTGCAACAGAAACCAGTCCAGACCTGTGCTCCTTATCATCACATTTCTCAGTACCTTTTCCAACTGTACGGCGTAGGTTTTGAGATGGGAGGGGGGGTAAAGGTGAATGAATCAACCCAGTACTGCATATGTAAGATCAGGATTTTTTGTTTCGCTGATGATCATCGCTTCATTTCCACAGGATTTCAAGTGAATGTATTATCTTGTCCCTCCCTATCTTTGAAGTCCTTGTGCAATTTTTCACCCTGGGCTTTCATTTGCTGTGTTTGGTGATTTAATATCCTTGACCAGTGTTGTCGTTTTACTTATTCCGCCCCCTTTTACAAATCACCTATAAAGATGTTAAGCGGGAAAGATTTGAGCAGTGTTGGCCTCCATCCGTTCGGAAAACCAGCCGGTTATTGCTATCTGCTCTTTCCTATTTTTAACCTTTTTTTAATCAATGCGAAGACCTTTCCTCTTATCTCACAGCAGCTTAATTTCTCTAACAGCCTTTCAAACCTTGTCAAATGCCTTTTGGAAATCCAAGCCAGCTATATTGACCAGATCTCTCCTGCCCATGTGTGTGTCGAACTCCTTCAAAGAACTCCAGTAGACTCGTGAAGCGCGTTGGCTCTTCCCCAAAGAAGTCAGATTTATCCATGTGTCAACTAATTCTGTTAGGACAGATGTTGGGCTTAGTCAAGTACAGCGCTCTGGATCACATCAAAAAGCCACTTCCATCCCTCGGCAAGCAGAGCTGGTTACAAACCACAGTTAGTAGTTCACCTTGAGTTCATGCAGAAGTGCTGGGTGAACACCATCTGGGCCTGGAGATGGGTTAACATTCCTTTGGTCGACTTGGGTCCCCTACTGACACTTCAATTGGAGGCGGTTACTCTGGTGATTCCCCTGGGAAGGAAGATTGTGGTGGGAGGGATCTCCCCAAGTTCTTCCATGTTGAACCCAAGGGTAAAAAGCGCCAGTGAGCTTTTCTCACACGGCTTTGTTCTTCTCAGTGTGCTCTTTCTAGAGCATGAGCCTCTGGAGAGCCTAAAGCCTACGGTCAGGCTCCTTGCTGCTGCTGTGATCAAGAAGGATTTATTGTTTGTTTTTAAGCCTTTTGAAGTTGTTACTTGCATTGTTTGGGTTTTTTTTTGTCCTGCCTTATGGTGTTTTTCCTTTCAACCGGACCGGGTTTGATTCTTTTTTTTTTTTCTTTTCTCTTTATTGATTTGTTTGAAACTGCTTCATATTTGAAGGATGCCTTCTTGCTTTTCATGTACTGTCTCATCCTGCTGTTCAGCCACACCAGTTTCCTTTTGACCTATCCTAGGTCCACATTTGATAGGTGGTATGTTTACTATATGCTTCCAGATACCTACGTGCTGCTGCTAAGATTTAACTCTCCTAATCAACTTTTTTAGCTCCTCTTTGAATTCTTTTTTTTATTATTATTTTTAAGTGCAAGAACGGTGCTTTCCTTTCAAACCTCTTTTCAGACCTCCAGCTGTGTTAAATCTCAATACATCGTGCTTTCTGTTACAGGGAGGTTCTTCAACGGGTCTGCTTTGAAACGGGTCTCGCCTATCATTCAGCATCAAGTCACAAGTTTTCTTTGTTCTTGGGCCACCTGATTGGCCATCTCCTAAAATAATCATTAATTGTGCCTAAAAATTTAGGCTTGACAGTGTATCTAGAGTTTGTTACACACTCATGCTGGGTGTCTTCTCTTTGCTGAGGTCTTGTGAGAGCTCCTTCAGCAGATCACAGACACTGTTGCCTTCTGATGGGTGGTCAGTAATCTCATCTTAATACTCTTTTTCCCTGTTCAGACTGGAATTTCCGTCTACAGATGATCTGCGTGACTCAATCATTAGATTTCTTAACACAACAAATCACTCTTTCCTTAGGACAGACTACTTGGTGTAGCCTTCGTGTTTCCAGCATCTTCTGTGGCTGCTATTACGTCATCCCAGTGATGGTCATTTCATGCCTCCTATACGTTTGTCATGCCACAGCCTTGTTGAGAGCTACACCTTCTACTTCTCCTGTTCTTCTTTCTTGGGCCTTTCTTAGATGTTTGTGGGATGGTTCATGCACAGTTGCTTTAGTTTTTTATTTATTTCTCCAGATTTTCTTTAAAACAGCCGTCTGTTTTGACGCCTTTTCTTAACTTTTGCCAGATACTGGCCTTCGTTATTTGTGTAGAGTTGTTAAGCTCCAAGGGAAACTTTCTGCCTCTACAGAGTCTCTCCCACGTGGAGCCAAAAGGACCTGCACGGCCCAAGACATTGATTTTGCTTTCGAAAGCGATACTCACACAAAAAAAGCTAAGTCAAATCAAAAGCGGGTTTGACACAGGGTGATACCAGGATGGGGTGGGTTATGTGGAGCCCAGTTTCACTGATCTCTTCCCACAGTTTCATCTGTCTGCCAGAATAAACAAGCGGGGCGAAAAACCTCGCTTTGTGTGCACACGTACTTGCTTTGTAAGGAAAAATCTGCTTCCTGCCTGCTTCCACTTTTTCGGTAGGATTTTATGTAATATTTCCCTCCTCCCCGCCTTCCCCTTATATGCCAACTTTTTTTTTTTTTTCAAAGTAAATTAGGATGAAACACGCCAGATGCAAGAACTTCTACCAGCAGTGCTGGCGTGGCTGGAGCGCTCCGACATTGGCCAAAGGGATAAAAACTTAAGGGTTTTGCAGTAATACTTTGGGAGGTTTAGTCTGGCGACCCCAGTGCAATAGCTCACTGAGGATCTACAGGCATTTTGGGGCAGCCACTAGATTAAGAGAACGTCACTCACCCATCTGCTACAGCAACGGCTCCAGGTCCTAACACACATGGGTCTACTTGAGAATTTGGAAGAGGCTGCAGGAAACATTGTAGAAATGTCTCCGGGCAGCCCTTGGAGAAGAAATTCTAGATACACTGTCAAGCCTAAAGTTTTAGCCACAATTAATGATTATTTTAGGAGATGGCTGATCAGGTGGCCCAAGAACAAAGAAAACTTGTGACTTGAGGCTGAATGATATGCAAGACCCGTTTCAAAGTAGACCCATTGAAGAACCTCCTCAACCTTGGCTACAAGTTCGCTTGAGGTAAACTGCTGCTTCTTAGCAGTCATCAAACTGGAAAGCGTCTAGCAAGTGATTTTTTTCCTAGAGGATTGGGGCCATTTGGAAAAAGAAAAGAGGGCAAAACATAGTGCACGCAACCCCATGGGACTTGAACAGATGTGCAATAAGTAGCGAACAGAGCGAGTTGGACAAGCAAGTATGTCTAACATCAGCGATGTATCGATCTGTTCACGTTCTTTAAAAGATCTAAGAGAAGGGAAACTGCGACCAAGTCTTTTAAATCTGAGCATTGCTGTTGCCGTGGTGAGCCTTTACTTGTGCAGGCAACACGGTTCTCCATTAAGGCTGGAGGCAAGAGGGCCACTTAGTGTTTACGTGCTTAGATGAGCAGATCTGGGGTTCACGGGATCTAATTAGCAGTTTGCAATTAGATTGTGAGGTTTTGTAAAGTAGAAGAGCAGCGAGCAGAACTAAGCGTGATTTGAGCAATTTCGAGCTGTAATTAGACTGAATTTTCCTTGAGATCACGCCGCAATTTCCAAGGTTGTAACACGGCCACGGCTCTTCCCCGGTGACTCCCAACAAGTTGCCTTAAAATAACTTTGGTGTTCTTCCCTGGTATGTAGTGGCACCTTTGAACCAAGTTTGGTAGCTGGGATTTATCCAGTACGGCATACCAGCTGGCAGCGAAACGTGATGGTATTGGGGTACGTGTAGAGGAAAGATAGTAAACCAGCGTTTCCTCCACCCAGCAGCTGTGATGGTACCCATTGCCCACGGAAAGCTGGGAGGGATTTTTCTAATGAATATGTCGAATTGGCAAGGAAATGCATTACAGAAATACATGATTTGAACGTGAACTTATTTGGGAAGAAAAGATGTTGGTAAATAACATTTTAGAACGCTCTTTCATTTTATATTTGATGTTATTTTCATTGAAATGAAATCAAGATTTTGAGGTCCGAGTGTAGCATTTGAGGTGCTGGGAAAAATCATTTGCTTTTCCTTAGAATGTTGTTTCGCATGGAATTTCAGGTTGGCCCGTTGCTGCCTTTCTTGGAGTCAGTAAAAAGTTATTCATGTTTTATTTTGCCGCCGCCGCCAATGAGTTTCCCACCCAGGTTAACCCAGCAGGTCATAGACAGTGGTGCTATCAGCAACTATTTCGGGTTCAATCCCTCACTTCTGAGCCAAGATAGTGATGCAATACAATGGCAATGAGGCAGTTTCTTTGGTCTCCAGCTAGTAACATCCAGAATTAAAAAAAAAAGACCAAAAAAAAAGGGGGGGGGGGGGGGGGGTGTGAAAGAAGCAGCTCACCGCCCCCCCTTAAGCAATATCTTTTAATACTGTACAGAACAGGAAACACCACCAGAGGAAGGAATACTCCACATCCTCCCTCCGCCCCTTTTAATTAAAATTGATTAAAGTCTTGGTTTTGTAAGTCAGCCTATTCCGTAGAGTATCTTGTTTGAACTCTTGCGGGCTGTTCTCGGCATTGGGCGTTATTACAAAAGTGCAAATGTTATTTTAACCAAAGCTGAAACCAGAACTTCCCAAAGTAGGACCCAGAGAATGTCCTGCTGGAAGCATCGGGCTGTTTCATTAGAAGCTGAAGGAGAAACACGCGCGTCTAGAAAATAAAATACCATCATTTCAGTGATAACCTCCCTTTGTATTCCAGGGAAAACCAGGGACTCTGTTCCCTAAAAAGCATCCTGATAACCTTCTGCCCTATGGAAAGTACTCTGCTTCATACCTGTATGGTATTATCACCCCCCTGGCATTTTATATCCCAGTTTGTTTCGTTCTGCCACCAAAATTTTGGCTTGTTTCTGGCACGTGAGCATTGCAGGGATGTGCAATAACGGGATGCAGGCGGGCAAAGTACACCGGCATTTACACAAACCCATATATCTGCTCAAATTGGAGACGGGAGGGTTGTTTTTTCCAAGCAGTTTGATTGTGAGCTTAGATACGGTCGTGCGTTTTAAAGGGAGTGATGCATTTCCCCCATGTTACGACAGGAGAGGATCCCACAGCGAACATCTGGAGGGAAAAAAAAAGGTGAAATTTGGATTTTTAGGTGTTTTTTTTTTCCTAATAAAGTTGTTCCCTGCGCATCCTTTGTTCGGATACAGTCCCCCTGCAGGGCTCGTACCGTTGCTAGCCGGGAGGTACGGAACCCAATAGGCACAAGTTGTTTAATAAGGTATTACCAATCTCTCGGCACATTTAGGAGTTCAACAATATTAGCTTCGAAGTTAAGACTTTTTAAAGAGCCTGGATGATGAGAAGGTCTTTCTGAGCTGTTTTAATTGACTGTATTTGAGTGCATTCAATTACGTTTCTCAGTGAAATTGGTCTCCGTGTAATAGCACGTCTTCAAAGCCCCATAATTCAAACAAGTCTTCTATTTGCTTAACTACTGAAACAACTGACGGTGAGCACAGCGTATTATGACAGCATAATATCATGTTCACGTTGCCGAGTTCTAATTGAAAAGCGATGTGCTTTTAAAAAAGGGGGGGGAAATTAATTTCTCTGCTAGTTTTTTAACTTTGTGTTTTTAATTTCAGATCTCCTTCCCCTTCCAGAGGAAGTTAGAGATGCCATAGCTTTAATGTCTGTTTTAGCTGCCACTCAAATGTTCACTTTCTGTAAGAAAATCTAAACCGGGAGGTATGCTATTTCTCCTGATGTGAATGTCGTTAAAGGCAAGTACGCTGCGAGCTCGAGTGCTGGTGGGTCCGAGAGAAATTCCCAGCCCCGACAACATGAACTTGAAAAGAAAGACAGCCTTTCTTTTCGATGCAATGGTCCGTGTGCAGCCGTAGCTTTTCGCTTGCGTCGTCGCCGCCAGCACATTGCTTTTTAAAAATCCAAACTGAATCTCTCTTGATTTGGATTTTCAGTTGAAGGTGTAAGACGTAGAAGGAAGTGGTAGCAGCTAAATCGGGAGTTAAAGCCACTGCACTGCTGACCTCAGAAGGATGGTCTGGAAGAAGGAGACCTGAACTAAGGGAAAACTGGGTTATTAGTTATCATGCTTTCTCCCTGTATCTATCTATCTACAGATACGTGTAGATAGATCGGTATACACCTTTTACTTTGCAGTGTTGTTTGCAATTAGAAAAAACAGAAGAGTAGAAGAGTTTGACGTTCTCCTCCTTGCTCTTCTTTGGTGCAGGGCAGCAAATCCTCATCCGCAAGTAAATCCTCTCTTAAAAAGTCAAGATCTGTGGATAACACTGTAGCACCCATCCCTCCCAGGAATGGGTTAGCATTAGGCCAGCAAATACCAAGCAGAAATAATTTATGGGCATACTAACGTGCCATCAGTCCGTTGTCTCTGTGAAAGGGCAGAAAACCCCATTGGGATTTAGGACAATGGCATGTCAGCGCTCCCTGGTTTAATACAACTCGGGGCCGGGTGGGCAACAGTGACCTTACTGCCGATGGGACATACCGCAGTTGTCTTGTGCCGGTACTTTTATCCAACAGCTCACTGTCTTTGATTGACATTTTCCTGCTTTCACTGCAATGGAGATGTCCTGGAAAAATTTTGTGATCCTGTATTTGTGAACGAGCTAATAAATTGCAATCATGTGATAGAGCTTGAAATGAATTCAGCTTTTCTGTGACGTTATGGGATTGACAGTAAAATAGGTAAAGAGCTGGGCTTTCTCTTGGTATTTTTGATCTTACCGATACCAGCGTTTATCTGAAAGGGACATTCGGAAGTTAAAAGGTGCATTTGTGCATCATGAGAGAGATGGATATCTGGTA
Organism: Vanellus vanellus; assembly: GCF_965231255.1. NCBI lineage: Eukaryota > Metazoa > Chordata > Aves > Charadriiformes > Charadriidae > Vanellus > Vanellus vanellus. The sequence continues at coordinate 40,409,856 of NC_138912.1, read as the reverse complement.
CCCGGAGGAAGAAACACAAAACGTAGGCATTTCCCATACAGAGTGACGGTATGTAGGAAATAGTTGGGAAGATAGTTTAGGAAATATAGACAGTCTGCTGTCTATAGTTACGTTCTGCCTGAGTGTAATTTTGGGGCGAGCATCTCCCTTTCAGCAAATACAAAGTCCACGGAGACCTGGGAGCGCTCTTCACCTTGCAGGATCAGACTCTTAGAGAAGTCTGGTGAGCATGTTACGGTCTTCCTCAACAGGGTTTTGGGTTTGTACCTTGGTTATTTTCCTTTGCTGCAGTGGTTTGTCAAGGGACGTCTCCCCCTCCCCCCCCTAGAGCATACTGACCCAAATGGATTGATATCTGGAGGGAACGCTAGATAAGAAGGGTTTTGCACGTGGGGTGGGACCTCTGAGAGGATGAGTGGCAAGGCACCATAAAGAAATACAGATTGCTCTCAATGCCTCTCAAGAATTTGCTTTCAGGCATTCCCAGGCTCTGGATCTTGCTGGTTGTGTAAAATACACTGTCGCTGTGCCATGCTTCTGTCTGTTGCCTGAATGTGGCTAAATCTTCCGAGCCCCACTCAAACAGGGCATAGCTGAAGGTAAGGATCTCGTGTGGACACGACACAAGGTGCTTTTTATTTTGCTTTCACCCATGTGACCATTCATAGATTTCCCCTTGTCCAAAATCACTCGGAAATCTGTGAGCCTGAGCTTTTTTGACTCCTCTGAGCAGGCGGGGAAGAGGGCTGGCCAGTGCAGAAGGGAAGGCATGGGAGTCCTACCACCATTTGCTGCATCTGCTCTTCCTTGCATCGCTTTCAGATAACGAAGCCGCCTCGTTACATGAATTCAAGCCATGTCCTCTGCCGCTTTTCATTCATGTTTGGAATTGCATCTCTCTTAATAGCATGAATCCAATCCAGAAAACCTGCTGGGACTTCAGGGTACCGGGCAGGCAAATGGCAGCCGGGTGCCATGAGTAGAGGAGGCCCAGGTGGGTCATGTTGCCAGGGCTAAAATAGGTTAGGTTCGGGTGTGTAGAAAAAAAAGAGTCACCAAATGGAGGATTTGAGGTAATTTTTTATTTCGTTTATCGCAAACTCGTTTGTTTTTTTTTTTAAAGTGCAGCATCCTAAAAAGAAATTAGTTATATTTTAAGAACTGTAAGGAGATGGACTGAGATAAATCTCTTTTCTAGTGGACACAGAAAGATGGTTTCCTTTTGTGATGTATTTTTTTTCCCCACCCCACCTGTGGCTCTTAGGGTCATTTCACGCCTGTCTCCTTGCAGGCTGGGTCTGATCGTCACCATCCAACTAATGCGACTCAAATTACTCTAGTCTTTGCAGAGATTCAATGTTTCTATCTGCAGAAGTGCATTGCCTCTACGATGGGTGCTGTGGTGACCGGGCCAGCCAACAAAACTAAATATAAGGCCGACAAAATAGCTGTTAAACAAGCAGGTGTGTCTCACTGAGGAAGGCTCCAAAATTCTGATTTTATCCACCCAAAAATGGTTCTGTTTGCTCTTATCAGGGAGTTGGTGGTTGGTTCCCATTTGGTTGCAATTTACGTCTAGTTGGCAGCGCACAGGTGGAAAGGAGCCAAGTTTTCTATCAAGATGGCAGTTTGGTAACAGATGTCTAATGTTTCCCAACACATTTAGCTCATGTGATAGGAATCGTGAGCTAGTTTAGCAAAGCTGAGCAGTTGGGTAATGGCAAACCTTTGCTCCTCACATTTTCTCATTTATCCTTTTCAGCTGCCTACGTAAGATGAAATTTTTTTAATTTTTTTTTTTTTTTTTTGTATTTGTAGTTTGGGGAGGAAAAACATGAAATGTGTTTCGAAGTAATCGTCATCCTAGGAGGTAATCACTCGTTTAAATGGTTGGAAACCTCCAGCAGTGCAAGAAGCCACATGTTTTCCTCTCCCGTTCTGCATATCAGGCATTGCCCAAATGTTTGGGCCGTGGTTCCTGCGCTGCTGTTTCAAAGTAACGGGACATGTGGACAGTGGTATTTACTCCTGATCCCCCTCCCCCCCGATTACTCTGGTTTCTTACATGTGATGCCTGTCCGTGCCGAAGAGGAGGCTGAATCGAGGCATTTTAATTAGCGATTCCTTAGGAGTATGTATTTTATTTGGAAGGAGAGAAAGAAATGGTGGTCCCAAATCCCAACTCTTCCATAGGAGGGCAGTGATGCTCGTTGGGGCGAGATCGTTACAGGAAGCCAGTCATTCCAGTGGGATGTCAGGAGGTACCGCTGTCATTCAGATTTGCGAGTAACCTTGCAGAAGAACTTGGAAGATTCTGCAATCTGCTCATGTTTGACCTAGATCTGAACATCTCCTTCTCCATCATGTTTTCTGACACCCCCTATGGAGGAGATGCCTGTCCTTATAGCCGCAGGAGTGAACTATAAGCTCTGGCAGGGATGGTTTGGTAGGGTAGGTTACAACCCCCAATTTCCAAAAGTCCCACTAAGAGTACGTAGGGAGTTGACATCTTGCCTCCTACAAGCTCTTGTGAAACTCTCAGCTTTCCTTTTCATAGAATCATAGAACAGTTTAGGTTGGAAGGGACCTTAAAGATCATCTAGTTCCAACTCCCCTGCTATGGGGAGGGACACCTTCCATTAGACCAGGTAAATTGTAAAAGCTCTTCATTAAAAAACAGACTTTTTGTTGTTCCTCCCTATTTGGATCTCATGTTCTCTGTGTCTTTTCCTTTTGTGTACTTCCAGCTGTGATTTTCCAGGCGGTTTGGCCTGTGATAGCTGGGGCAAGAAGCACAATTACCGAAATATCCGGAGAAGGACTCTTTCTTTCTCTTTCAGCTAGTGTCAGGAAACCCATTTCTGGGGTTTCCTGGGGTTTCTCAGCGTAGAAAGTTTGAGCCTTGCATCTGAGTAGCTCCAGAATGTCACTGAAGGCGGATGTGATGCTGATGAGCATTCACGCCTCCGAGCTTGCCTGAGATGTCTTCCCATTACACCTCCCATCTATCAATCTAGGAACTTAAATCGCCAACTCTTCCAGAGGTCAAAAAATCATTTTCTTGTTTGAGAAGTCTCAGAACACCGGCGTATGGCTGCGTGTTTAGCATATAACAGCCTTTTTCATTAGACTGCTAAGTACCAAATGGGAAGAAGCTGTGGCATCTGCAAAGCGGTACCCAAGAAGAAATACGCCCTGACCTGGCACACGTATATTTTTCCCACGGAGTGCTGAGTTATTTCCACATCATCTTGCACAAGTGTGGCCAAATTGTCTCTACCATTCATCCCGTCGCTGTTACGCTCCCAGGGAATATCCTGAGCATCCTCCCCAGTATCTGAGCATAGCACATCTCTTTAACCTGGTCCAGAACATTGAAAACCGAACGTTTTCCTACAGACACACCAATATGAATTTTTAAACTTCTGTATTTTTAAACTTCTGTATTTCTTTGCACTGCCCTCCCAATGCCTTGAAAGGGTCCCTTTTCTTTCGGAGGTGCTAAAATACAACGTTAGGTATATTTTTCACTAATTTTGTTGAGTGAGACGCACACGCTGCAAAACCTTGGGAGTTTCTGTTTAGGGAACGGCATGCTCAAATTAAGGAAGTTGGAGGCCAGAAGTTGAATTCATATTCTAAATTTCAGGATGAGGATTATACCCAATTTCTGATTTAGGAGGCGGCTTGGGAGTATTTGCATTTTGATATTTTTGTTGAAGGGACTGAAGAGATTTATTCTACAGCTTTGCAGGGCTGAAGTGTGTAACTCCTGTTAGTTTATAGTCGATTTGAAAGTGGACTTTGACCTTTGTAGCTGGGAATAAAACAGATGTGGCTGCTGTCACGAAGCTTGTGAAGGGCTTGCTAGCTTGATTTTACACGTGTTTTGGTTTCGCTATGTATTTGCGGAATTTCTTTTGGTTTTTGGATGCCTGTTGCACACTATTAGAAAACTACATCCAACTTGTTTTATATGCATCATCGCACTTGTACGTACTAACTACGCATAAGCAGTCTGTCAGAGAGAAATAGCCAAGAGATTACAAAAAAAGCCATCACCATAATGCTGCAAGTACATTTTTTTAAGCAAAATAATAAACAAACGCTTTTTTTTTTCCACTTTAAAAGCCACCAGCAGAGCTTTTGGCTTCTGCGACTCAACACGCAAAACAATGAAGAAGTTGGGACTGGAGCGGAAGATCCCGTCTCCCATCAAACCAAGGGTTTTTCAGGAGAATTGGTGGAATTTGCAGGGGCTGGGAATAAGCGTCGTGCTTGCCTTGCAAGCACCGTGCCATGTCTTAACCTAGTTTTTGTCTTCTCATGTCGCATGAAGTGAACTATACGTCATTTTTGTAGGACTTGGCCGTCTTCCAGGGTAAGAGGTATTATAGGAAAAAAAAACAACATTCCCCCTCTCTGTCCCTTATGTTTTTGGAGACCCTAACCCTTCAGACACGCTGCTGTTTGGCATCTCTCGTTCCCTGCTTGAGAAGTCCTCTCTGCTTGCCCAGGGGAGAGGACGGGGTAGGTGTTCCCCTGCCCCGCTGGGAGCACAAGGTGGCTTTCTTCCGCATTTTCTCTCCTCCCTCTTTCCACCAAGAAGGGAAGCTCCTGAGCCTTGGGCAAAGGGAATGCAGGGCTTCTTCACCTGGAGTTTTGCATCCGTTGTTTGACTGTTGAAGGGAAATTTTCCATGCTGGGATTTCATCTTACCAGCAATTATAGATCATTAAGGGTGTTTAACTGGTCAGGAACGTGAAAGATAACTCATACCCTGTCTATACATTTATCATGAAAATGAGACTCATCTCGTTGCTCTGTCACCCCTCAAATGACGTGTCTGCTGCGATTTAGAAGGGAATGTATAAATACGTCTTTCCTGTAGCAAAGTTTTTTTTAGTGAGAGGTTTAGTATGCACCTCATGATGAGTATAAAGCGATCGATAAGCAACTGTGTCACACAAGGTTATCCCAAGTTCAGAGCAGGCTCGGAACTCATTGGTTTCCAAAATCGGATGCATCAGGCTGCTGCGGCCACCAGAGCAAGGTCACCGAGAGGATCTGGTGACAGTATAAATAATAAAGCAGAGCTTAAGTAATTTGTCGACAGCACCCCCGAGATAAAATTGCGCTTTATTGCATTGGATTTGGGGCTTGATGATGTGACCTTTCACGTTTCTTGACACCTCTTTTTTTTTTTTTTTTTTCCCCTTGGAACTTGAAAATTGGGGATTTTTTTGCTCTTTCTCACCCAATGTCATTGCAGTTTTAAATAGACTAAAGAAGGTGGTTTGAAGGGAATAAGTCAGTAAATCAATTCCATCCTATTATGGAATAGAGACAGACGTGACGGACAAGGTACATTAAGAAGATAGACAGGTAGATACATACATATGATCGTGGCTAACGCTGTGATGTTTTATCTTTACGCTAGCGCTGTCATGCACAAATGAAGCATCCAGGTGAAATAGAGGATCACGGTCTATATTAATTGGCCAAAATATTATTGCCAAAATTAAGTCCTGAAAACCAAGCCAACTCCCCCTTTACGCCCTGCATGCCTCTCTCCATAATCCCGTCAACGCTCTTTTCCCATACAAGTCTGTGCCACCAGCGGCCAAAGGTTGTAGGCGCACGGGGACTTCTCCGGCAGCTGAATGTCAAACTTTATTGAGTGGGTGGATCCTGTTCATCCATTTCCCCTCTGAGCCTTTCTAAAAATACAGTAAACCTTGACAAGGAGCTATTTTAGAGGAATCATATTCATGAGGATAGTCATGGGAAGCTTATTTTGGCAGGCTTGCATGTGTTCGATTTGCATGCTTCCTTAGTCAAGGGCTTGGTGAACTTGTGTCGCGAGCCAGTTGGACATGGGCTAAAGAGAGAGCATCTGGATTTTGGGACCTCCTGGGTTGGGACGTCTACTCCAAGTGAGTTTATAAGAGGAAAAGAAGTGAAGATATCCTTATAGGAATGTTGATATGTGACTGAAGTCATTCATTTCAGGCATTTGCACACCAGCCCGCAGCTTATCGGATCTGATTTCATAAAACCTGGCTGTGATTTCTCTCCAGGGACCTTAATGATCTTGCCACTTTCAATAAACATTTATAGAAACTACTGCCAGCCTGTGGATAAGAGAAACTCCTATGAGAGACTTTATCTTCCAAAAATACTTAAAGACACCAAAAAAAAAAACCACCCACGAGAAGATCGATAGAAAATGTCAAAATGTAGCGTTTGCTGGGTAGCTGGAGCTGAATTGCAGTACCAGACATTTGCATTGTAGGCATGCAGTAGGTATGTTTGCTTTTCTCACTTGGAAAACCGTCCACATCGGAGCAATACTCTAATTGGGACCAGCAAAACGATGAGTGTGAATAAAAGCAAACTGTAAGAGATAAGATGGAAATTAAGCAGGTAAAGGCTGTTCCACACTCATGCCATTCGGGTACGGTATTGCACAGTACTCATGTTTGCACCTCTAAGAAATTTCCATTTTTTCGCATAAAAAAATCCAGATACGAAGCCGAAGCTGCCTTCTTCGCCAACCTGAAACTGTCAGATTTCAACATCATTGACACCCTTGGAGTCGGAGGGTTTGGACGAGTTGAGCTGGTAGGTAACCTTTTCTTCTTTGAAGTTTGCGTGATGTCCTAGCATTAGTACTGTGTTACAAGTCCTCTAATATTTCTGTGTTGTTACACCTGAATAACTGGAAGAAAATTACGTGATGAGATTACATATTTTCTAATGGTTGAAGAAAGCTGCATTATATTTCCTATGAAACAAAAATATCCGAATAAATGCTTTAGAATCATTTAGGTTGGAAAAGACCGTTGAGATCATTGAGTCCAACCTTTGCAGTAACCAAGAAGAATTTATATACTAGGTTGAGAGAGGAGCACGCATCTTCTCTCTCCAGGTGGTCCTACGTTTATGGGATTGATGCCTTTTCTAAACAACCTGAAGAGTTGTATGGCCGTTGAGTGCTAAGATTGAAAGAGCAACCTAAAATCTTACTTAGCCAAAACTGGAGTAACAGTACGATGTCTCCTCTAAGCAGTTCCTAATTCAGGTCTGGAGACAGACGAACTTGTTTGTCACAAGAGCTGTAGATTCAGTGTTTGAACTGTGACAACACAGAAAACTACTTACTTTTCTGCAGAATTTTAGAGAAAGGACAAAGCCTGAGGTTGTTTTTTTTGCCCTGCTTTAGATTTAGAGCTCGGCAGTCTTTATTAAAACAAAGCCTGAGCAGGAGGAGACTGAAACGGCAGCCGTTGCATGACCCGTTTGTGATATCATGTAAATACAAAAACTTGTAATAGAAAAAGGGAGCTTAGTTTACATCACGGTGCTGACCACGGCGGAGCTTCTGATACCAGACACCAGTACAGTATGTTAGGAACTCCTGTAAGTTAAGGGCAGAAAAGGGAACAGTGTTACTGCTGCCATCATGAAACTGCAGGGAAATCCCCGCTCCGTAACCCGACGGGAGCCAAACATGCCCATAGCCCTGGGCATGGGGAAAACTGGCAAAATGAAGTATTTCGGTGATAATTCGTGACGTAATGTGTAAAATCTGTGTTAAAAGTGCAATTCGCTCTTCCGTATGATTTTATTTCTGACTTTTCCTGTTTGGATGTATGTGAAATTGTGCGGAGGAGAGCACGTCCGTGAGAGGGTTGGTCCCTTCCTGGGGTTTGGGTTTGGTTTTGGTTTTCTATTTATTTATTTATTTTCTATTAGCAACTGTTGTTTTGGAAGAGAGTCACGAGACCTCATGCGTAGCCTGGGAAGGCTCTCCTTGCCCCGCTCCTTCTAAAGTCATCTGCTGTGGAGGATGCTTTTGAGCAGGAGTTTAATTCAGGTTGCGCTGAACTTCCATTTTGAAGGCCCTTCCGCCTCTGTTGACAACAGCATAAAGCTCAGAAGATTTGTCTCCTAAATTAACGTCACCGCTGGCTTTTGTGCCTGAGGTGACCTGTGGTGTGGGACTCACTGGTTTGGGGCTTGTTTTAGATCTTGTGAAGGAGCTTGTGAGGTTTGTTTTCATTTTTAAGGCTTTTTTGACATGTGCTGTCAAGCTTTGAAAACCTCAAGATGTTCCTGGGAAGGTGCATGAGTTTGTCTTCATGAGGGGTTGCTTATGGGATCCTCAAACTGCACACGTACAGAAAGAAATTGGACTCTCGCTGACGTCCATGGCTCGGTCCTCTAACTCTGGCTGCTTGCGTAGTTAATTTGGAAGCTTTAAGATGTTGACATCTTGAAATGGTAGCGATGCGTGATGCTTGGCCAGGTGTGAGGAAGAGCAGGAGTTGGACGTGCTCTGTCACTTCAACATGTCAGATCGCAGTCAGGTGGAGATATTTAATTCTTAGGAGATGTCCAAGTCTCAGAAGCTTCCAAGAAGCCCTGGTGCCTCTTCTGCAGCCTGCGGAAGGCTACCGACAGGAGAAACTTTTTCATCACCTCATAGGGTTTCTTCAGGGGTGGGTTGAACGCACTGCCCCTGCTCTCCTAAGCAGGGAAATGCTGGGTAAGGTCATTTTCTGTAGTTCTTAATTAATGCTGAATTGTGCACGAAAGGATAAAAGATATTTGAAAGTTCAGCTCAATACTCCAGGTTGTATTATTTTTCTTTACCACCGAGGGAGATTTTGTTATTAAAAGAAGAAAATATTATTTTTCTCAAAACCGAGCCTAGAATTGCTACCTCTTGCTTCTCTCTTCTCTGTGAAAAATATGTTTTATAATTTAAGGCTAAAAAATGAACTAATGCCAAACGTATTGGAGGAATTGACTCTTTTATTGCCTGAGCGTGTTACGGTGGCCTGCTAGTGCACAGCAGCCTTGGAATTTGTTCCTGGACAACATTCACGTTTTTGCTCTTTCCAAGAGTAAAATCGATCAAATAAATAAAGTACGTTGCAAGGAAGGGGATTTTTATAGCTTAAACTCTGCTGCTGTGGGCAAGCCCCCTAAAGGGCATCTCCATACCCTTCAAGAGGGCAACTGGTGATGTCTGGTTGGAAACTGGAATGTCTCGGGCTTAGGTTGGGTCTTGCTGGCCAAGAAGGACTAACACTCCCATTGGCCTGCATTTTAATTTCCAGCTGTGGTTTGTATCAATATACCCTGTTTTTTACGACACCTCTGTGAAATAGGTCACCCCTTCAATGCATTTGTCCACGAGTACATGGCTTTTAGGCGAGGCAGCCTAAAATTTAAATACTTCTCAATTCTATGGAGATTACACATGAAAATATCTTTTTGTCTTGCTGTTCCATGTTTTTTTTGTATGCCAAGAGACATTTCCCACAGATTTGCATTGGTGTTGTACGTCACTTGCTCTGTTTTTTAATGGCTACCTGACGTCTCTTGAAACATGTCTTGTCCTTATGGATGCTGTTCTTCTTCTTCATCCCCAGCTGGACTATGTAATTAGCTTTTATCCAGTCTTCTCTCATGGGGAGAAACAAGCTGAGTAGAGGCTGTGCTATTTTAGACGGGGACCAGCTCTGGTGCTGGAACGAGAGCAGATAAAGACTTTTGTTCGCGTACAGCAGGACCTGTGTGATCCTCAACGTTTGAAGAGCAAACAGACAGGTTGGAGAGACCACAGTCTGCCCAGGGCCAACGGTGTCGCGTTCCCAGGACAACCTTCCCGCATTTCGGAGGGTTGCTGAGAAGGTGCAAGCTGCTCCGGGACACATCTCTCCCAGCTGGTGGACGCCTTCCTTAACAGGGCAGAAAGAAAACAGTAGGAGTGACTTCTTGTTTTTTAATAGCATGGATTAACAGATGCATCCACTGTTTTTTGCAACTCAGCTTCTCATTACTATGTCAGTTGAGCATCTTCTGTGTTGGGATCCAGGTGCCTCTGTAATACGTTGGAATAGGGAATGTCATCTCAGGTTCGTGTCCCCCCAAGCACCGCTTTGCAGAGGAGGGAGATGTAGGTCAGGTGTCCTCAGCCTTCATAAATCATCTCCTGAACTTTATTGCTCTTGTCTTTGTTCTTTAATTTCCTTTTAATTTAAGTCCCGTGTTTCTAATCATCTGCCACAGGTCAGCTATTTTGGATTTAAATCAAGATTATTTTAGACAGCTCTGAAATAAATGTATTGGAGTGTCTGAACATACAGGGGTAGAGTCATTCTTGCTGTGAAATCAGTTCATGTAGGTGGTGGCTGAGCACAGGTAGACTCAAAATCGGGTCCACGCCTGAACAAATGCGTTTTTTGTTATATTGATTTACGCAGTTATGGCTTCCAGCAAACACTGGGCAATGGAGGAAGGAGAAGATCTTAAATCACTCCGGTTATAAAATTGCAAAAATAATATATTTTCACCACACCCCATCGCAAGCTTGATTGAAACTACGTTTCGGCTATGTCTTTGTTCACTTCTCAGGACAGATACACCAGTGAAAATCTATAGACTTGCCCACCATCCCTGCACATAAACGAGCTTGGAGGGAGCTGTGCCTTCTGCACTCCTGTGGGTAGCATATGGCTCAGGACATCCTGAAGGCAGCAGGCAACAGAGGGATTAAGGACAGTCTCCGTTTTCAGCCCTGACTTGACAAAACATTTAATAGTATGTTGTAACGTTCAGCAGTGTTGCGGAAGTTGGTGGCACTTAGAGCACATATTTCAACCATATGGTCATTAAAGCTTGGGTTGGAAGGGACCTAAAGAGATCATCCTCAAGACAGAGTCAAATATACCTGACCACTTCTGACCACTTTTCCCTAATTTGTTGTTGAAGTCTTTAGGGAAGGAGGTTCCCGTGGCAATTTATTCCATGCTTATCTGTTCCTCACTGCAAGAATGCTTTCCCTAATATTTAACATCTCCCCATAGCCTATAGTACAACTACATACAACCCTTGAGGTTGGGTTGTATTGATTTGAAGACCATTGTCATGTGAACCCAAAGAATTCTTTTCTTTCAAAGCACTTTTATTTCAAGTCATCGCGTCAGTTTGTAAATAATGAGTTTGAATTCCCTTGCTCTTCTCAAAAGCGCTCCCAGCCCTCTCTGGCTTGATTTTAATAGGTGCAGAGTTAATAACATTCTTCTTATTTCATAATCCAAGCCATCGATGAAACTGTTTTATGGTGCCGTATACCAGACAGCCCCTCTTGAAGTCCTTTTGGCTTATGGTGGCCGCTAAAAGCGAAACTGCTTTACAATACGGAGACAATACAATAAAGACACACGTAAAAACTAAGCCTTAGTTTCAGCCACATTTTACTGGGGCTGTGCGAGACCTTTTTAAAATGGACAGTATGGCATTTTTCGTTTTTACTCATGTTTTAAGAGAAATCTGGCCACAGATTATGAAGTGCAATCAAATTTATTACAGCCTCTAGCCTGTTTTGTAAACAAAACCATTAGTGAATTAATTAGATGGCGAGGAAGAACTGCCGTAATTGTCTTTCAATAGACTGACAGATGCATAATTCAGATATTTATTAGCGGAAATTTCCAATTGCATAGCTATCATTTTGTTCCAGCTATTGCAAGGCTTTTTATTAGAAAGATCAATCTTCTCTTTGAAATATCGTAATTTTTATTTTTAAGTGTCAGGAGTGCTTTGGCCTCCTTCCTTTTGAAAGAACAGGAATTTGGGGTGCCATCAAGGTGAGGGAATTGAGGTGTGAGGGGTGTGAAGATCAGGTACCTGAGTAAATCCCGCTTTCATCTGACAACAAAACTACCGTCACGGGGCTGAACAAAATACTGAATATAAACATTTGGCCCTTTTTTTCCCGTCCCTTCTTAACTATATGCAGGATGCTTAGTTTTAATGATACCATCAGATGTGGCTGGACCACTGCAGAGCTTTTTTATTTATTTATTTGTTTTCCCTTTGATTTTTAATTCCTGGTGGAATGCAATACATCCTTTGTAGATGGAAACACGTTCTTGGGGTTTGTCTGCTAATGGAAAGGATGTTGTCAAGGTTTGGAAAGATGAGATGCCGTTTGTAGCCCATCAGATATTGTCAGGGGCCGGATCAGGATATGAGCTGTCAAGCCAGAGGCTTCAGCTCCGGCTGGAGATAGGAATAAGACATAAAAATAGGTGCTACGTTGTAGACAAAGCCAAACGCAGGAGCGGGACCGGCTCATGTGTGGGGTTGGAGAGTTTAGATCCATTTGATATTTTCAAGAAAGCACAGTAGTGAGTTTTTCTGTTTGGTTTAGCGTATTTTAGCTATATAACCCTTCTTCTGCTATTTACTTTTTATTGGAATGGTTTTATGCACGAAACAGTTTACATTCCTCGCTGCTGTTTCGCCTTTGCCTTCTAGACGTTTTTGAAAAATAATATTTACCTCTGGGCTTTATAGAAAGACACAAATTTTAGTACACTTCCCAAAGCCCTTGCTCATAACAAACTTAGTTGTGCATGTTGTCAAGCATTGAATGTCAATTTTTCAGTACAGGGATCAAAACAGAACTACAGGTTTTTAGCACAGTTGAGTATTTGATTAAGCAACTTTAATTGTTAAATAGCTGTGGGTTTCTAAGGACTGCATTTTTTTAGTGTATACTTTGGTGTATTCATAGAGTGTAATTTTGCAATTTATTTTCCTGTGGAGTCCCATCGCGGTCGGATGGTGATACAATATTTAGTGCTTTCCCAACCAGTTGAATCTAGACTTTTTCAAAGAAAATAAGGTCAGTGTCACAGACAGTTTCTACCCTGCTGCCCACTTGTAATTAATTTTTGATTCATCCTTCAGAATTTCAGGCCGCAGTATATACTCCGTGCTTTTTCTTTCCATCTTCGGTCCTTTTTTTTTTTTTTCAGTCTTGACTTATTTTCCAGTCTAACCCAGTCCAGTCGCCTGTTCGCACCCAGCGTGCAGCTAACCAAAAACTAACATGATGTTGAGCGTGAGGTGGGAAGGGTATAGTGAGAAGCACCGCGTAGCCTGCTTATAATTTGGATACGCGAGTTACAACGTCTCCCTAAGCCTCAGGTCAGGAGAGCCTTAAGGAGATGTGAAAAATACCTTCAAAACCCTAACGGAGAGATCTGCAATACTGAGCACCGCAGTCGGCTTCGAGGCAGAAATACGAGCAAGATACTCCCTCGCTCGCCTAATAAAAAGAGATGCTGGGAAGAAAGCAAGCCGTAAGGCAGAGAATATCATTATGGGGGGAAAACGTTTTGTCCTGGAAGAACATAAATATATTTAGGACTAAAAGCATGCTGTACTCTTTTGCTGGAGGCGGGGCGGGGGGGGGGGGGGAGAAGTCGCCGCTTTGTTCGAGCAGCATTTCAGCTGTCGGGATTAGGAGGGCTCAGCTTGCAAGTGCTGCGCTCAGCGACAGCTGCTGCTATTTTCGTGGGTTCGAAGGCATCTGGCTGGGAAACAGCAGAAAATAAAGGACCTCGGACATGCCCAGCGAGCACGAGCGTTTGCACTTCAGTTCCCGAGCGCCGCGCGTCGAGCCCGTTATTATTTAACGCGATACGAAGATATTCGCGTTTTGTGATCGCACAGGTTTCTGGCTCCCTTATATCCGAATAATACACACAGAGCAAAATGCACAGCATTTGGAAAAGCATCTTTGTTGTTATAGCGGTATGGCCATGCCCACACGGGGAGGTGAACGGGAGACGTGAGCAACAAAAACTTTGTCTGTGAGTCGTGGACACAAGAGTTCAAGAAAAGCATCCTAAAAGCTCACAGTTAACTGCATGTTTAGGAAAAAAAAAGCCGCATCTCCAGGGTAAACGAAATATTTTTCACTTGCACAAACTCCGCTGCCTGTGTGTTCCCATTTAGCTGGGAGCTCGGCCAGCTCCCTGGAAGGGTCAGCAGAAAAAGCTCCTGAGCGAAGTTTTTGTGAGCGCGGCGTCCAGACGCTGAGGAAGTTCACGTTCAAACACCTCCGTTATACCAGTGAGAAGAAATCCGGAGATTTTTGAGCGGCGGACGCCATTCCAGTTGGAACCTCTGTGTAGCTGCCAAAATGAAGGCAGGATAAACTCTAAATATAAATATGTGTTCTGCTCTGCTTTCATGCCCTTGGGTCCGTTGCTCTCTCATGGCTTCAGAGGTCTGCACGGGGTACCATAGTGGCAAATACTACCTGCAGCAGCTCCTTGGAGATAAAAAACCACAATTGTAGAGCTTCTTAGAAAACCCACAGCCGTGCAAGAGCTGTAACCCACAGGCACAACATCTGCAGTAAATGGGAATTCAGAAAAATCGGTTGTTCTTTGCTGTCTTCTCCTAGAAGGAGATCATGCCGGAGTAGAAGACAACGGGGCACGAATGAGAGAGTTGCAGTGAAAATCGCATATTTTCAGGCTAGCTGTGGCAAAGGTTCAGGCACCTCACTAGTCTTCACTGGAAATAAATCCTTCTTTGGGGGATTGTTCTACGTTCTGGGAAATATTTATTAACGTTTACAGTTTCTCAAGGTCTGCTTGCATTGTATCGGTTCAGCTCTCACCGGAGTTGCACGGAAATCGCTCACGTTGCAGACTATATATAATATACACTTACATGATTTATAGTAAATAGAGGCAGAGAAAGAGGAAGGATAAGAAGCATGCAGATACACCCGTTTACACTTTTTTCCACCGAGGTCTGGATTTTGTCTCATCAATATCCATTTTCCCAGAAAGTCTGAAAAAGGTGTAAAACCGTGTTTATTTGTAGATGAATTATAGCTGTGCTTTTAAAAAAAAAAAAAAAAAAAAAAACAACAACAAAAAATCAGGCCTCAGGCACACCGTGTGTCTTGGAAGTTGGAGAAGTTTATACACCGTAAAGCAAAGCAACGCTTTTGGAGCGGTTCCAACATTTTCGTGTAAGCACCGGAGAAGCTAGGTGAGGTCTTGGAAACAGACCTCAAGGTCTTGGAAACAAGGACTTGGAAAAGCAAGAGAGCTCCGATCTCTTCTTTTTCTCTTGTCCTCCTTCTTCTCCTCCTCTCCCTCTCTCCTTCTCCTCTTCTCTTCTCTTCCTCTTCCCCCCTGCGTTTGCATCTTGTCCCAATCTTGTAGCATTCCTCTTCTGCTCAACTCACTACCAAGACACCTTCACCCCCTTCCTAACGGACTTTTTAAAGTTTCTTTACTGAAGCAACATTACTTTCTCAACACTGAAAAGTTAAAGGTGGTCCTGTGATCTCAACTCATTAGCAGCAAAACGGAGCCCCTTTCCCTGCCGTGTCCTCTTCAAGGGAACTTCTCCTTGAATGCATTTTCAGATAGTGACCCATCTGTTTGGATTCTCTCAGGGGTAACTTTGCTACGATGACTCAGGCTGCCAAAAAAACACCTGGTGACATGGGAATGGGCCACCACGCTGAAGCACAGCCAAAGGCCGTGACACCGGCCAGACGATGCTTCCTATGCGACCACGAGACACGTGGGAATAGGGCAGCTGGCTGTGGAGCTAGCACAGAAGAACACCACTTGCTTCGACTCCTGTCCATCCCAATGTTGTGGGGCTTTCTTGCTTCAGAGGTGTGGATGGGTGTCACACATAGAAGACGGGAGTAGCTGCTTCTTCGTGAGGTTGGCAGTTGCTGTGAGCTGGTGCAATAGGAAGGGGCTAAAAGATGGAGGAGCCTGACTCTTCCCATGTAGCCCTGTCCAGTTCGTACCTGCTGGTTGAAGATGCCATCGTCGCAGTGCTTGTACCAGAATATTTTGCAAAATATCATAGAATGGTTTAGGTTGGAAGGGACCTTGAAGGTGGATGATCTTCAAGGTCCCTTCTAACTCTAAGCATCCTGTGATTCTATGATTCTGTGAATTTTGGAGACTATTGAGCTGGTGAAAGGGCAATGACTGGGTAAGGTCAATGCGAGGAGAGGAGGGAAGGGACCAGAAATTCTTTTAACTTGCAAAAAAAAGCCAATAGAGAGATCAAGATTGGTGGTTACCTTTTGTCCACTCTCTTATGCAGTTTGGCTGCTCTCAGAGAAGAGCAATTGAAACTCAAGGCTCCAGTAGGTCTCCACCAAATCAATAGTCCCGGAGCCTTTGAAATATCAGATGTTGCTTCCAAGTGAGTGAAAGCCGATCTCGTGAGCTGTGTAGCTCCTTTGCAAACCGCCTTCTGTGGAAAACTGCACACTTTTCCCTCTCTGAAGCATTTAGGAGATTTTTGTGGTGGATTTCTTTGGGAGGCTGAGCTTCCTGCCCAACGTACCCCCCTCCTTCTGAGCTGAGAGTAGAAATCCTTGCAGTTTCTGTGGCGCCGGGGACTATTTTTCTCATTATAATTGAAGGACAGGCTGTTCTCAGTAGCCCAGTCTCATCTTCTCAACGTTAATCCTTTTTTTTTTTTTTTTTTAAATGAAAAGTCCTGGATGGACTGAAAAAACCTGGATGGGTTTTTTCCTACTTTTGAAATGAGATTGAGATTAGACATGTTTTGTTTTTTTTTTTTCTCTGTTAACTACTGTGAGCTTAATATTAAAAATGACTGTTTGTAAGAATACTAGAAATGACCTGGAGCTCCCCAGCTTTACATCACAAAAATAGTTCTCACAGTTACCCCATTTGGCAGAAACACCGAAGCAAGGGCAGGACTCAGGCAGGTTGAAGAAGGAGGACAAGTTTGCAGGATTCATTTTCCACGTGGACAATCGGGTGACCCAAAATGCAAGCCTTAGAATTTGTACCTCGGTGGCTCGTTTCGGTGCATCGGCACATTTAACGCAAGTTAATCCTCCCCCCCCAGCCCCAGCGCTCTCAAACTCTCCCAAATCCTCTGCCTTATGAAGCACGACAGGGGTGGGAGTGGAAAATGGATCGAAATTCTCCTGTGGCATTAGGTCAAAGTCTTGCATTAGCTAATTGTAGCCGCCTGATTGTTCTATATTTAAACATCTGTGGCAGTGATAACATCATCCAACACCAAATAAAACCACTGCCGCCTTCTTCCTTATAGCAATTTCCTTTCCTGTACTTTGGGGCTGTGCAGGTGCATGTAGGGAAGCAGGTTACTTCCCCAGGTTCTCCATCAGGCATCCTTGAAAAAACAGTAATTGATGAAAGAAGTAGCTTTTTTAACAAAAGACACAAAAATTGGGTAGTCAGAATCCATGGTATTAAAATGATAATACCATAAGGGGACACACTGGGATTTATTCATGCTACCCTTTATTATAAGATATTGGAATTTATTGATCTGAGCCTCCACCAGGTGGTTGTGTTTATCACTGTACAGGTTAACATTAGGAAAATAGGAATTTATGTTTCAAGTAATTTTAGAGTGCTAGATAACCTTTTTTTTCCTTTTTTTTTTTAATGTCTTACATCCCAGTTGACCAAGTAACGATCAAATTTTGCTACTGGAGCTACATTGTTGGTTCCGCTGTTCATTATTATTTGTCTGCGGACAACCTGAAGGTACAGGCTGAAAGAAAACAAGTCTGATCTGTAATACCTAACAGGGATTTGCACGGACTTTTGCTTGAAATAATTTGTGTGGCAGCTGATTGCGCTTCTCCATCACCAGATGGACAGGTCTGATGGGAAACCGCACAATCTGGATTACCATCAAAAGCAAGGGCGAGAAGTTCTCTAGAAGTATATGCTTAGTCATATTAAACCTTAATATTTTTTTTTTTGGCAAGTTTTGGTAAATTCTGCTCAGCCCAGGTTTTACCCTAACTTTCATGTCACCTCACTCCTCTCCCTGCTCCCCTGAAACAGCCTGGTTTGATTTAGGTGGGATAATATCAAATAACTCGGTTCAAACAGTTGAGCGAAAGCCCATATGCCGCTTATTCAAAATGAAACAAACAAAAAGAACCCCAAATCCTAACCCCAAACCAAAAAATGTTTTTATCGCTTTCGTTTCATAAACGCAGAATTTCTTTCTGCTTTGAGCTCTGCTCAAACCACATAGGGAAGGCAGCGCCCTGTAGCACCAGTTCAAAAAATAACTGGGCAGCTCTACTGCGTAGGTGAGGAAAAATGTTTTTATTTTAATGTGGATTGTTTAGGTCTTTGTACCCTGAACGTTAAACGGCAAACACAGGCATCGCGCAAAGTTAATAATTGCGAGTCTCAGTGTGAAATGCAGAATAGTGCCTTTGGAAAAGGAAAAGTTTCATGTGGGCTTCGAGATTCTTGCGGCTACAGGGAAAATAAGAAGCCGCAAATCTGCAGACCGAACCCCCAAGTGGTTTTAAAGCAGACAGAGAACTACATGCATACATATATACGTATTGTGGCCAGCAGGTCAAAGGAGGGGATTCTGCCCCTCTACTCCACTCTCGTGAGACCCCACCTGGAGTACTGCATCCAGCTCTGGAGTCCCCAGCAGAAGGAGGACATGGACCTGCTGGAGCGTGTCCAGAGGAGAGCCACAAGGATGATCCGAGGGCTGGAGCACCTCTCCTATGAGGAGAGGCTGAGAGAGTTGGGGCTGTTCAGCCTGGAGAAGAGAAGGCTCCGGGGAGATCTTATTGTGGCCTTCCAGTCCCTAAAGGGGGCCTACAGGAGAGCTGGGGAGGGACTTTTTACTCGGGCATGTAGCGATAGGACGAGGGGGAATGGCTTTAAACTGGAAGAGGACAGGTTCAGAGTGAACTTTAGGAAGAAGTTTTTCCCTATGAGGGTGGTGAGGTACTGGAAGAGGTTGCCCAGAGAGGTTGTTGAGGCCCCATCCCTGGAGGTGTTCAAGGCCAGGCTGGAGGTGGCCTTGGGGAACCTGGTCTGGTGGGAGGTGTCCTTGCCTATGGCAGGGGGGTTGGAACTGGATGATCTTCAAGGTCCTTTCCAACCTAAACCATTCTATGATTCTATGTCCATATATACATATGCATTTATATGTATATACACACACACTTGAGCACACCAACATTCCACCAAAAGCAGTGAATACAAACCTGCTAATGGGACCCTGGAGCAAGAAGGTGCTTCTCTGAAAGCAGTAGCAAAACAGTGGTAAAATTGAGAAATTTTTCTCCGCTGGTATTTGGAGAAAGCTGAGAGGAATCTGTGTTAGTACAACCCGTCTTCGGGTTTTTCCAAACTTTAGTAAAACCTTAAACCGTATCAACACAAACAATGCGCCGTGAGGTTCTGCAGCTTCTTTTCTGTCAGGCGGCGAGCAGGCATGGTTTATGGTGGTGACGTGGGTGACAATGTCTGTGTTTTGGGCTGTTGTAGATAAAACCGCTGAAACAGCATGAATAAATCAAAGAACTTACAATGAAGACTTTGGCCGTAGATGAGTAGATTCTGATTTATTAGGGTTTATTTCTGAAGCACTTGTAGTGGTGTTGGGAATGTCTTTGCCAGCTGAGAATCGGCCTTTGGGGTTTGATTTCCCTAAGCTATGTGTCTTTGTCGACATTTGAGTACCGGTTTGATTTCTGGCAAAGATGGCATGCTGAGGGTACCATCCCCCCTTGCGTTTTCTCCGTGACCTGAACCATTACATGAACAAAGCAAACGCGGAGGAAACGGTTCAAGGTTATGGTATGCAGCCTGGGAAAAGTGTGGAAGGTGCCGTGTCTCGTATCACCCCACATTTCCGTTGCCAAGAAAATCTAAAAATAGATACTACATTAAATAAATCGCGATGGCATGAACATTGGCCCCTAACCTAAAAGGCAAGCTGGATTTCTGATGGGGCTTGACGACAGACAAGCCGCTTGTCTGCTGGCTGAAGCCAAATTCCTGCAAGAAAAGCGAAATAGAAGTCGCCAAATGGCACCTCTTGCTATAAAGGGGGAAAAGCATTTAACTGGCAATATTCTTGTGAGCAGCTGCTGGGGGAATTAAGCGAAGTAAGAGGCCTGGTAGGTCAACGACGAGGTTCCTTTCTCATTTGGTGGTGACTAAGAGGGGATGACCAAGACGGAATGGCTGGCTGCGTTCCAGCTGCCTTTGGGATGGGTACCAGTCCCCCGGGGCGGGCTGGGGATGGCTCAGGGTTCAGAAGTTACCAGGGGAACGCCAGCGAGCAAGCAAAACAACTGCCTCCAACCCCAGCTGGGGAAAATCAGGCTAAAAATAGGTTGCTGAGGCTTAAGGTTAAAAGTAAAGACGTGACCGAGCAGCGCCGTTGAAAAGGCAGCTCCGCTCATCCTCTACAAACATCCAAGGACTGCATTTCCCTGCCAGAGCCGGTGCGTTTCGTACTAGCTATAGAAAAAGGCTTTGCGAAAGTTGTACGTTAGCTTGGAATGTCTTCTGATGTGAGAGTAACGCTGACCAGTTGGGTTTTCCCTAAAACACAAGGAGGTTCAGGAATGGCTCTTCAACTTAGCCATAGGCCAAGCATTTAGAAATCTGGTTCAAGTGAATCTGATGACTGGAGAGGTGAGAGGGCTTGTTTGAAGGTAGGGTGGTGGGATTAGCTGGTCTCCACGCAGTTGGGCTGTCACGGCTTCCTGGGAGGACGCGCCCTGCTTCTAACCGTTGCGTTTGCCTGCTTTACTCCAGGTCCAGCTGAAAAGCGAAGAATCAAAAACGTTTGCCATGAAAATACTGAAGAAGCGTCACATCGTGGACACGAGGCAGCAGGAGCACATCCGCTCGGAGAAGCAGATCATGCAGAGCGCACACTCGGACTTCATCGTGAGGTACCGTCCCTCCGCCTTTACGCGCTGCCATGGGGGAGCGAAGCACAATCTCAGCATTTCATAACACCACACAGGGATCATCCATCATCCATCGCTAGAAAAACCCTTTAACCATACTCTCCCTGCAAGGGACTGCAGATACAGGGCAAGGAATAAGGTCTTCTCCAGGCCAACGTGAGATTACCCTGCCCAAGCCCAAACTGAACTCGTGTCTTTCACGTGTTTGCTTTGTCCCCGTGCTGTGCTCACGTGGCTGTGTGGCTCCAGGAGCGAGCACAACCCCAGCCTGCAGCGCGGGCAGAGCTTGCCGATGCCGGTGGGCATCGTGGATGCTCTGTGGAGACATACACAGCGTGATTCAGCCTCGCCCCCGCTCAAGGTCAATATTCCTCTTTTTTTTCCAAATTTCTCAATTTTCCTTCCAGCAAAGGGAAACTGGAAGGCAGGGTTTAATCTTTTGAGATCATGTGCTGCCATGTGAATAAATAGTTGTATCCAGCGCTTCTCTTTAGGGTGTATTCAATAAATCCAGCTCAGTGTCCCCTGACTCATCATGGGCAAATGCGTTAAAACCCCCAAACCTAAGCAGATGCAGTTCTTCAGTGAATAAAATCCAGCACCAGGCGGTTTTTTGTTTGTTTTAGCCCTAATAGCAGAGTTATCCGACCCTTCAAGGATCGTGAGTACCCGTCAGCAGGAAGCAGAGATGCTTCTTTATATAGTTTAGGTCAGGATAAGAGCGGTGGGTGGTGAGGACTTTCTGGTGGGGCGATGCATTTCACCCAGCAAGGAGGTACCAAAAAGGGCAGCCACCCTAAGCCAAGGGTGCTGCGTCCCACCCTGGATGAGATGCCTTTTGCCGGAGGAGATCAACCCCGCTCCCAAAAATTGCTGCAGGGAGACATAGTAACCCGGGGGTGAAACCAAATCCCCGTGATAAAAAAGCGAAGGCCCAAGCGCTTGGGCGGGGAGGGCCACCCATCAGTCGCTAAGGGGGTGTTTCCTTCCCGGGCTGATCCCTGGGATTCCCCCGGAGCCCACGGCTTCACCTCTGATTCATGGGTGACAACTGCAGCCCTGACGCCTTGCCCGGCTGCAGTTTCCTTCACGCTCTAATATTCGATTCACGACCGTGCCCCCGTTACCTAGGCTAGAGCCAAATATATCCCACGGGCTATTTCAGCCTATAGATTTATTTTCTGAAGCCTGTCCTGTCTCGGGATGGGGATGTAAAGGGAGGCGAAGCGCGGGGCCGGCCAAGCGGAGGGACGTTTTGACGCCCTTTCCAGAAATACCTCCTCCTAAATAAAAAGCTGCGAACGTTTCCCGATGGAGCCGCTGATAGTCATAGCTGATAAAATAAATAATTCTTCTTTCCCACTTTTTATTCTTCCAGTAGGCAGGTGAAAAAAAAAAAATAAAGGATGCGTTAGCCGGAGGTCTTTTCATTCCTATCATGCGGTATTTCCCATCCTTTACAGTAACAAGCCTCCCGTAACTATTTTTAATACCGCGTGGAAATCCTGCTCTGGGAAGGGACTTTCCAAGCCATAAAGTCCAACCTTTCGCTATTGCACGTGCCACAGCGAGAAAATCCTCTCCCCCTCTGATTTATCAAACTCTGCCGTCTGCATTTCCCCTTCGTTTCCCCTTTTGCACATCCATGGGGATTGGAAGCTGTTATAATTTCTATCCCAAAACTATCCGTAATCTGTTTATACCCTTTCTCGGGCCAGCTGGGATAATATTTTTCTGGGAATCTTATCGCTTCAGTAGATTAATTGTGTTTTGAGATGTCATGTGAAAGGTGGGTTTAAGATTATCTTGGAGCAAGGACGCGGCCCCTGGGATATCAGAATGGGAAAGACAAAATTCCCAAATTAGTTTCTTAATTCATCGTGAAACTGTTTGTTAAAAATCTTTGACGAAATAGTTCAGTTTGGGTATTAAAATGCATTAAAGCAGGTAAAAGAAGCAGAAGAGGTCAAGCACCACTGAATAAAATTTACTCGTAGATAAACTAAGAATCTCAGAAAGCAAAATGCTCTGGGTTTGGTAAAGGGCCAAGCAAGGGTTGAGCAGGATTTGCAAATATTTAGATGAATAAATAAATAAATAAATAAAGAAACCGAATACTGTGACATTTCAAACTTAAGACTGCTTGATCTACTAAAATAGTGTGGTTTCATCATGTATAAACTTTATGCTTCCATTATAGGTGATAAATAATATTTGATTTTTTTTTTTTTTCATATTTTAGGCCAGATTTGATGCCTGTAAAATGTTCTGAAAAGCAGTTTCTCAGCAGGGCTGCCTTAACTAGAGAAAGTAAAGCCTTATTTCAATAGCATTTAAATCACGGAGCAATTAAAAATATTTAGTTACTCATATTCTGGATTCTTGAATATGTAGATTTCTTAATATAGGTGAAATTATTGAGATAAATTATATCTTGTCAAACTGGCAAGAAAAAGGATTCTTTTGTTGTTAAACCATAAATTTTAACCGTGTGAAATGGTCAGTAGGTTTGTTCCAACTTTTTCCGAGTGGCACGTTATAAGTGAGGTTGTAAATGTCAATGTAGGTAATAGTAGAGCGAGGAAAGATCTGAAACACAGGTTCATTTTTTTCCCTTTCGATTTTGTTGTGGCTGCAAATAGTACCTTGTAGCTGCGGGAGATTTCCCAGGTAGATCAGCACCGAGCGTATTCAGTCCCTCAGACTCCTGCCTACATCGCAGCTGCGCCCGCTGGGACCTTTTGCTGTCAAACGTGCCAAAAATATAGCAGGTAACTGCTGCTAAGCTGGATGCTGGATGCTACGCAAACACAGACGGGTACAAACGTTGTCTAGCGTCGTGATGTGAAAGCGTATCGGAGGCAGGCCGGAGCTGGCGGGATGTTTTGCCACCTACCTTAAGTTAATATTTAACGGAATGCCTTCAAAAGGAACGGAATCCTGCTGTGGTTTTTCCCCCCTGGGTCCATCACACAGCTCTGTAAAAGGTATAAATAACTGGATTTATCACTAGCTGGGAAGAGCTAGAATCTGCAAAACCACCTGTTTTCATTTATATCGTGTCGCATCAGCCCTTTAATTTTAAACTCTTGGATATTCCCGCGAATGGAGCGATTACACCAAAACAGAATATCCCTCAGCATCCCCTTCTGCTGCGGAGCTCAGATTTTTAAAATTAAATTCTAAACACTGCAGCTGCAGAGAAACCTTTCCTGTATCCGCATACGGCAGGCTCGTTCCCGCAGGTAACCTGACCTGATAAACCCCCACACACAACGGGAAGTACAAAAGTAGTTCAACATTAAAATTAAAT
The DNA here is from genome assembly GCF_965231255.1 of Vanellus vanellus. Classification (NCBI taxonomy): domain Eukaryota; kingdom Metazoa; phylum Chordata; class Aves; order Charadriiformes; family Charadriidae; genus Vanellus; species Vanellus vanellus. The sequence continues at coordinate 40,385,920 of NC_138912.1, read as the reverse complement.
AAAGCGGTTAATACTGAAGTTTCTGTATTTAACTCCATCGTTCCATCGTTGCAGTCATTTAATGTATCATATTAAACAGAGCACAGATTTTACTGCACAGTGTAGATGGCACTTGAGAAGGAGGACAGGTTCATAAAGCCTTTAGTCAAACTGCCCTTTCAGTCCCTGGGAGGAAGAGGAAGAGTGCTTTTAGATGCCTGCATGTCAGCAGGTTGTCTTTAAACTCTCCAAATCGGTGGGTTTAAGTTCTGAGATGAAGCACAAATTGGGCGACGCTCCTTCAAGATGGTTAAATGGAAGGCAAACTGCAGGTCTGCAGCCGAACTTTGTAGTGTGAAGAATAAGAAGATGGTATGGATGTTATAAAAAATGGTAGGAGAACTTTTCTTTCAAGGACATCGGGAAAGCCAAGTGTCAGGTTGCACCATTAGGAATGGTAGATTTTATATGTAGCATAGAGTAGTGGTGACCTCTTCTTCTGAGGTCCACCATACACTTCACTGCTCAGGCGCCCATCCTTTTCTGCTCAAATATTTCCCACCTGAGAAGAGACATGGAAATGATATCCTTAAATGTAGCACTAGCTCTGAAGGATACCCCAGGATGAAGGATACTTCCTGGGATGAAGCGCACGGTCCCTGAGGAGCAAGAACACTTGGTGCCTTTGCTTGTATGGTGGATTTATTCCTGATTTTCTTGTTTGCCAACAACAGGCTCTACAGGACGTTCAAGGACAGCAAGTACCTGTACATGCTGATGGAAGCCTGCCTAGGTGGAGAGCTCTGGACAATTCTCAGGGACAGGTGAGTTTTGAGAAACTTGAAAAGCGGAATATTTTCTAATACACCTCCGGATAACCAAAGGTCTTTATCTTTCATGGGCAAAATCTGGATCTTACTGTGCTATGTTTAATTTAAGAGCCCAGAAAGGTGAGTTAACTAGGTCTCCTAGTTAACTGGAGACAAAGTGAATCCAGTCATATGTGAGCGTAAAGACTGATGTAGGTTGCATCCGACACGTACAAGACTTTATGGAAGTGGAGATGTACCCACAGCTACTTTCTCATGGCCTCTCTGAGAAAATATAAAGGTAGTGATGGTAGCGATGGTAGCCATGTGATAAATAGCATCGACGACAAGTCTTTGACTGCCCTTTCCCTGTATTTTGATCTCTAAAGGGTACCCCTAAATAACCGGCAGCATATTTTAATTTAATTCGATGTGTTTATTTATTTAATTTTTAATTACGTAGAACAATAGCTTTTGACAACCACAGAAATCACAGCTGTGTCCGCGGTGCCCATGCTACCGTTTTCTCATGTTTGAGAGCTTGGCTGGAGGCTCAGGCACCTTACAGAGAAATGTGGGACTGTCCTCAGGGTGACAGAGACTTTGGGCACCACGTCTGATGGCTGAGAATGACCCTGCAGGGTGCAACCGGGCGTTGCAGGAGGTGCGAAGTCAAGGCCAGTCTTGCTGCGTTCTTGCAAGACGTGATCTGGAGATGTGGTCCTTCCACTGCGGCACCTTTAGGCATTGTTGTCACAGTCGTTATAGACTCTGGACTTTGAAACCAAAGCCCTAAGGTGGCAATGGTGTTAGTGACATTCACAGTTGCGAATGAAATCCGTGGGAAAGCACGTTTTCAAGGTAAAAAATGCGGACTTCTTCAAAGACTTCTGAAAAATCACGGATTCCCATCCCAGAGAAAGACCTCTTGTGAAGAGCAACATCCACCTCTATCACGGAGGAAATGTGGTAAACAACGTCTATCAGTATTTCTTAATATTGATGGACGCGGTCAGGTATGATAGCGCTGAGCAGGAGGAAATCAATAGTTCTGTGTGGGCTTTTAGTCCAGATATCGCACGTTAAATGAGGGGCCTCTCATCAAAAAGTGGGAAACGGGATCGTGCGTCAAACCCACGTCCTGAAAGGAGCACTACGCGGTTGGGACAGAGAAATACCATGGAAAAAAAATAGTTAGGAAAGCATGTAATTACACACGGCATTGTATATAATGCCAGAGGTCCTGGTGATTTCTGCCTTGGGAGGGTTTCACCTGCGGCGTTGGGTTTTGGTTGTGTAGGGGGGAGGTGGCAGGTGGGTTGCGTGGATGGACGCGGGACGTGCACGCAATACGCCCGTGGGGCAGGAAAAGGTGCGGTGAATCACGTGTGACTATGTGATAGGCTCGTCATTGGAACGTAACTTAATTAAATTTGGAAAGCGAAAGAAATGCATCGGGAAGGTTGATCTGACAGCAAAAATTCATTTCTTTTTTGATTACCTAGAATGAATTTTTTGTAGTTCTTCCTTTTCCTAACAGCATGCCTTCTCCGGACCATTAAAACGAGAAGCGTAGCAAAGTTAGCAGGTGCCGGGTGGTATTTTTCCTCCTCTTTGTCAGAGGCTGATAATTTCGGCTTTAATTCTCCGGGCTTTAAATTGTGGTTCTGCTGCCACCTAGCTTAGACGCGCCTCTGAGCTCCGCCAGCTCCCGCTGCGCGCTCCCAGCAGGCAGGGGGTTATGGTTTGCTTCGGAAAACTGGTTGCAGACTGGTGCTGAAACAAGGATCCAAAAGTGTGGTTGATGCTGAATTTGCAATTAACACTTCAGGTCCCAGCAACTGTGATTTTTCTGCCTTTTGTCTCGGTTATGAACATTAATTAGTACGGGAGTTCTTGATGCCCACAGCTCAAAATAGCTTTATGACCCAAAAGTCAAGGATTAGAATAAAAAAATCACCTGTTATGTAGAAGGTATTTGTAACTTTTACTTCTATGAGATGTAATTATCAAATAAAACTAAATAATTTTATATTACATAAATAAAAATGTCTTAGATTTGCATGTTTGATACGAAGGTGGATTGAAGGCAAAGATGCTAACTTCAAAAATGGAAATGCAATTAAATTTATATATAAAGGTGAGTTCAGGAACAGGCACTTCCCAGGTATTAGAGTGATGTTGCTGAACTGTATATACATTTTAACAGCAGGGTGAGGTCCAGTAAGTGAAGATCTCCTAATCACTTCATCCCCTTTCCTTCTCTGGTTTTACACAGAGGTTCGTTTGAGGATTCGACGACCAGGTTTTACACGGCGTGCGTGGTCGAAGCTTTTGCCTATTTGCATTCCAAAGGGATCATTTATAGGGACCTCAAGCCAGAAAACCTCATTCTGGATCATCGAGGTTATGCCAAACTGGTGAGTACCTGCAACATCTGGTTTGGCCCAAAAAAGTCACAGCTGCTACCAGACAACTGGTGTTAGGGGTAGAGGAGAACATAAGATTAGCCACAGAGGGTCAGAAGGAAAGCCCACCCAGCCCAGGGTCCTGTCTCTAACGGTGGACATCAGTAGATGCTGAGATGACATCAGGGCAAGGATGTTGTCACCCACCACCAGGGTCTTTTCCCAACCTCCAGCAGACCGAGGAGGCTCAAGGTACAGCTCAGGTGGGAAACACTAATTCTGGCTTGAAATTGAGATCTGTGATCCTGAAGTGGAAACGTTTAGAGAAGAGCATCAAGAGAAATCCACCCAGCTGTTTTGGAGCTACCGAAAGACGTGAAAATAGGTGTCCTAAAATACTGGTGGGAGAGGGGGAGGACTTGCGTACGTGGGCTTTAGAGGCAACTGGTGAAACAGATTTTGCACACTGCTCTTTCTGTGTCAGGTCCTTTGTGTAAGCAAGAAAAAAAGGCATTCTTAATGGAAATATTAATCATGACCCTGTCATGGCAAGAAATTATTGTTATTAATTGCCCCGGACTGCGTTGCTGAACTGTGGCCAGTACAGCTTCTTGCTTTATAAGGGCCACTTGTGTTTTAGCACCAATAACACACTTGACTGATCTGTGCAAACTACTCTGGGACAACTGCGTAAGGTTCTGCCTGAAACTGCTCTTCCCAGAAGGTCACAGTCCTTCTCGGTGCTGTCTGCCTGTAAGATCCACCTCCTCAAACCAGGGCGGCGGCTCGTGCACGACCTCCGCCCCCAAAATTAAGGAGGTACTGATGGGTTTCACTGTGTTGGTTTGTTCACTCATATTACTTTTTTTGCCTCAAAAATCGCTGTAGAGGTGCCCTGCATGTAAGGTACACCCCAAATTCCTGGTGAAACCATGGAAGAAAAGGAAGACTTCCCTTGGTGGGAGGTGTTGGAGGATGGGGGCACTTGGGAAGCCACCAGTGAAGAACGGGGCAGTGCACTCCTAAAAAGATCTGCGTCAAAGAGGGGCTGATGCCCTCCCTGAGAGTCATGGAGGGACCGAGGTCTCTGCCTCTCGGCTTGGGGGCTCTTCCCTGCCTTTGGGAAGGGAAACTCGGGAGCGGTGTCCGCAGGTGGGAGCAGTAAAGTCAAACCATGGCCATCATGGACTTTTACAGCATGGTGGGCAGCCACCGTGTGTCACCATGACACCAAGCCTGATGAGTGACATCAGACTTTGTCCTCTACAGCATTTTGCTAAGGCTTGGGCGGGGGGTCCAGCGAGGTGTCGGATGGCTGAGGAGGATTGGGTGCAGGATTGTCCCTCTCCCCACCCCAGGAGGATCTGGACTGGGGTTAGTGCTGGTCCCAGCACCAACCCCCAGCTCCTTAGACATTTTTATCTTCGCGGACACAGCCGTGATAGCACGAGAAGTGTCCCAAATCCCATGTTGGGACTGTGACCACGTAGGACATTTTTCTCCGTACCTGTTCAAGGTGTTAGGAGCATCTCACAGCCATCGAGGGACAGCAGTGGGTGCTACAGACCACAGCTCTGGGCCAGCACAGCGCTGAGGCAGGAGAGGGCAGAGCGGGTAGAGCTAAAAACACAGTAAACCTATTAATCTGGGCTCTGCCTGGGGCGGCTTCCCATTATAATCTGGTTTTCCATGGTTGCTGATCCTATAGGGGCACTGCTGTAGAGGCACGCTGAGGTTTGTGAGCCTGACGTTGGAACAGCCCCAGGTAAATTGGGAGGACACTTATTATACTGCACCACACTCTATACTGGGAGAGAAATCTAAACTTTTCATTAGAAGCCGAAATGGTCAGCATTTAGCCTAAATAGTTCCTTGCTCAGGTAAAGGCTGGGAGTTAAAAAATTAAAAAAAAAAAAAAAAAAACCAAACCAAAAAACCGAAAGCAAAACAAATCAACCGGTGAAAGAAAGTCTCGGTGTTGGCATTTGTTCTTCTTCCCTCGTGAGAATCTTCCTTCTATATTCCGAAGGCTAAATCGGCAAAAAGGTCACTGCAGATGCCTGGTTCTTGAACGACCCCCGATGCTTTAGTTAGGAGAATGTTCCCACGAGGAAACCTCCTTTCTGCTTTGCTTCACTTCAAGAGGAGTGGAGCGCACGGCTGACATTCCCCCTCGCGCTCTGCCCTGATGGTACTCTGCTCCTTTCTGCAGGTCGATTTTGGCTTTGCAAAGAAAATAGGATTTGGAAAGAAAACATGGACTTTTTGTGGAACCCCGGAGTACGTAGCCCCCGAGATCATCCTGAACAAAGGTCACGACATTTCGGCAGACTACTGGTCACTGGGAATCTTAATGTATGAACTCCTGACTGGCAGGTATGGGCATCGGGGCCGGCACCGCTGGCTGCAAATATATCCAAATATTTCTGCCGTTGTCACCCTGATTAGGCAAGGGGAAGGTTCAGAGCTGGCGTGTGCTGTAGCGGCGCAGCGCTGCGCTGCTGAACCTAATAATTAGTTTTCCCACTTTAAATCACAGCTTCCATGCAGAGCTCTCAAAGGGCAAGGCACGAGCAGGCTTTTTAGGAAATGCTGTGAAATGACACCAAAAAAAATCATTTTTGGCCCTGAGGGAGCTGAACAGGGTGGGGAAAGGGAAAGGGTTTGAAATTCAACTGGGGAGGTGCAGTGGTGGGTTGCCACGCGTCTGAAAAGAAGGAGGTAGACCTGACACTGTGGGGATTTGAGTCCCTGTGTCCATCCCTTCCCTTATTTAGTTTTGGATGGATATATTACTGCTGATGTTGGCAGAAGTGGCTCCCTGGCACTTCCTCACCTCGTTCCCCATCGTGCTCTCCCAGGATACAGGAGCTGGAAGAGGATCCATCACCTCAACCTTTGGGGCTAGACCCAGGCCCCTGTCCTGTTAAACCAGTGGAAACCTAATTAATGCCCGCTGAAAGCACGTCACAAAATCAAACAGAGAATTTAGCCAGCGAGCATTGCTTGGTCCCTCGTTCCTCGAGCTGGTGAGACGTGGGCCATCGTGGAAACGAGAGGTTTAGCGTGTGCTGCTGCAGAAAACATGACTTTGTACTCTTTGGTATCCAGCATCACTGAAATCCAGATGGTATCAGAGCTACTTGGCTGAGAAATGGTTAAGATCGTAGAAAGCAAAGCATTGCTAGTTGTCATAGGCCTTTTCTCGTTTCAGTAGGATACTGTTTTGCTTCGATCGTTTGGTTTTTTTTTTAATCAATCTTCAGTGGTATTTTAGAGGCAAGCTTTTAATCTTCTTTATTTTCCTCTCCCCTCTGAAGTCCCCCTTTCTCAGGCCCAGACCCCATGAAGACCTATAACATCATATTAAGGGGAATAGACATGATTGAATTTCCAAAGAAGATTGCCAAAAATGCTGCTAATTTAATTAAAAAACTATGCAGGTAAACACATGAGATATAACCACCGTGATCTTATTTGCAAAGAAATCAGTTGTTCAGAAGGATTAAGAAAGTAACTGATTTTGTTACTCATCTTATAGGGACAATCCATCGGAAAGATTAGGGAACTTGAAAAACGGAGTGAAAGATATCCAAAAGCACAAGTAAGTGTCTTCTCCACCATCCATCAGATCCAACCCACAGAAACATGCGTTTCAAACACTTCTATTTTCTTAAAACTCATTCGGCCTTTCCCTTCTAGCGTGCTTTAGACTGAATTTCCACCAGACTTTTTTTCCCCCAGTGTTTTGGTATAGATGCCAGCCTTGCCGGTGGGCAAAACGCATTGCACGTTGACCCTTACGCTTTAACTACTCTAATTGCAGAAGAGCGTTTGGAAGCAATCCAACTGGGCCACCGCCTGCTTGGATTTTTGGGGGTTTGCAGAATCACTTTCCAAGTTTTTCCTCGATTTCCCTTCCGCCCCCACCCAACACGCTTTCTCTCCACCCATAAAGTTAATTCGTCAGCCCTTTTGGTCTGATGGGAGAGAGTTGTTAAGGGATGTCTCCTAAGTTTTCATGCTGCTGGAGGGGAATAAGAACAAGTTAGAGATGCCTTGCAGAAGCAGGTTATCTCATCCATCCATGCCGGTCCTTCTCTTCTCCCATCCTCAGAGCAACAGAAGTGGACGTTTTGGGTGGATGGGTTGAAGGCTCAGCTCAGGGCTCATCCACCCACCTGAGCTGCTGTAGTCCAAGCAAACCCAAAGTGCCTCGACCGGGAGGAGGACATCCCTGTGCACGCCCTTAGCTCCCAATCTCATACGAAGAAAGGACATTAGGGGTCTCATATGGGAGGGATCAACCCAGAACACCTCCAGTGAGGAACAGTTTTTGTCTGAGCATTGGTAATTTGTACTTGCCATGGTATCACCACACGCTTCATTTTCAGTCCCAAAAAACATATATAAAGATGACAGGAAAAATTATTACGGCTAATCGGACAATTTGAAGGAGATGACTTCAGGAGATGAAACCCACTGTTTCAGCAATTTAAGTTTCGTTTTGTGCTTCAGAGAGATTTTCACTGTATATCTAACTGTTTCGCTATTCCCTCTCTTCTAGATGGTTTGAAGGCTTTAACTGGGAAGGGTTACGAAAAGGGACACTGACACCTCCTATAATACCAAGTGTAAGTTTTCCTACTTGATTTCACCTTCCTGGCCAGTAAGTTTCTTTTACATGAACGTTGTGAGTTTCGAGCACTAATCCACTGGAGTTAAGTGGCGACAGCACGTACTTTATTTTCTTCTGAAGATGCTTGAAGAAGTCACATTAGAGGCATTTCCAGGTGTACTTGGTCTCCTGGCAGTCTCTTCCAGGGGAAGGCGGTTTGGGGAGGGCATGACTGCAATGAAATGCTCTTTGCAGCAGGAGATCAGGGCAGGATCACTCACTACTACGTGTTTTTCTCTTCCTCACCTGCTCCACTTGTTTCTTCATCTACTTTTCATGTTTCAGTGGAGAGCTGCCACTTTCACCCCCTTCTCTTAGATGCGTCCTCTTTCTTTCTCCTTTATTCTTATTTCTTTTGACGAGGTAAGTGGGATTTGTGTGCCATCTCCCTTTTCTTTTGCGTTAACCTTTCCCTCTGTCTTTTCTTTTGTGCTTTTCACCCTTTTTTTCCCTGCGTCCGTGTCCTACATGAAAAGCCCTGTTACCGCTTAGTTTATGTTTAACTGGAAGCAGACGCGGAGGGACAGCTCGGCTCATTTTCCTTTGGAGCAAAGCTCTTCCTTTGATGTCTTTGTGAGCTCTTTACCCACAAAGCCTGCCGCAAAGGGAAACCAAACAGGATTAGCCGATAGAAATTACCTTGGCCCCTTCTGTTCTGCAGCCTCCGCTCCTTGTTTCGACTTAATCCCTTTCTCTCTGTGCCTCTCCCGCGGGATCACCGAGAGAATGACATTAGCGATCGTGTTTAATTGCACCCCGTCGCTCCGTCCGCCCGTGGTCCTGCACCTCCTGCAGCAGCGGCAGGCACGGCTCCAGCGCTAAATCTGCCATCCTGAAGTTTTCTTAGCAGCTATGAAAGAGCAAGAGAGTTTTGCATTCCCCCCCCCCCCCTTCTCGCACCCCCCCTTTTGCCCCTATGGGCTGCAGAAGTCACTGGCAGTCGGCGGGAGAAAGCACGACTTCACGAATACCTGACTAAAGCAGGATGCCCAAAGAACATACAGATATTTTATAAATCAAAAACGTGTGGTTTTTTTCTGTTAAGCTTCTTTTTAGTGACTATTAATTTGTCAGCAGTACTGTTCGCCACGTTTCAAGTCAGACAATAGAGTCAAGTTTGCTCCTTTACATCCAGTTTCAATTCCTGGTTTACCTCTGCAGGACCTCAGTGTAGCCTGAAAATGCCCCATTATGTTTCTCTAATTGTTTTTAGTGGATTTTTAGTTTAATAAGAACATTTCTGATACCGCTTTTACCCAATATACGTATTCACCCTGCATATGCACCCTCAGACAGCACAACCAGCAGCAGTGACTTCAGCGGTATCTGCTCTTTGTGGGCATGAATTGCTCCCTGACATCCCCAAGCTGCGACGATGCTCCGCCACCAGACAGGGTCTCTGCTCCTTTGGCATTGCCTAGAGGAAGGCCGGTCTCCAGCCTGTTGTGCAGGAAATCACTTTTTCTTTGCTTTTTCACTTAGGTCCAATGCAGTAGCAGAAAAGGGTTGCGTGAGCACCCGTTTCACTTCGTTAGTGTTATTTCTTGGCATCATCAAGGCTGTGTGTTCATGGGTCTGGTGACATCCTAGCGGGGAACATGTCTGTGATTGCTCCCAAGAGAGTGATCTGCTGTCACCCTTTTGGCCAGCACACCACCATCAAGGCTGTCCGAAGTAGACAGGAGCATCCTTCCCTCTTCAGAGGAATCCTTCTTCCAGGACAGCTCAGTGCTGACAGCCATACATTGCCCTAATCCCAATTCAACCCAGCTCATTCTTTCCCAGAGCTCTTAGGACTAATATCTTCTCTAAACACGCTCTTGAGGTCCTCTCCAAAACCTGCCTCTATTAACTAGTGAACCTCGTCCACCCCAAAGCTGTCTTTCCCACTCAGCCTTGTTTTTTCCATAGCCAGCTCGGTTGCTTTGGCAGAGGTCCCAACTGCCAGTAAGGGCCATATCCAAAAAGTGACAGGATTTTAGGAGACCTCAGTTTACAGCCTGCCCCTAGGACATCGCTTCGGGGAGCAGTTGAGCCTCGATACCACCGCTTCAGTCTGTGATGGGCTGTCCTGAAAAGCTTCTCCTACTTCTTGACTCTTCCAAAGATGTGCTGTCTTGCATCACAGCTCTTGCCTTTGAGAAGGACGTGGCAGATCTCTGCACTGTAATTCATCTCAAGCTCTGACATTGGTAAGCAGCCAGACAACTGACACTGATGTTTGCACTTATCTTCTTGGGTGGACAGGAGATAAATCTGGAGTGTCCTCTCTTGGCTGGAGAGGGCGTTGAGAAGGATGTTTGTTCCCATGTCTCTGACAGTGAAGGACTGCAGCCCACGTCGGTGACCTGGACCTCAGAGCTGTGGGGAGTTGTACACAATAGCATTAGCACCACATAAAAGTTGATCGGTGGAGTGACAACTCATCCAACCTTTCTTCTCCAAATCATATTTCTTCTAAGAAAAAGAAAACACTCTACATTTGAGATGTTGGATATACTCAGCTTTTTTTTTTTTTTTTTTCGGTCAGTTGAACACAAAAGACAATCCGTTTCCCAAAGCAGGACTTACTTCCCTTAAAGCATCATCTAACCAGAGCTCAAAAAAACATGCCTGCCCTGCTAGGTGCTCCCAGAGTGGACATCTGTAGAGGAGCCCCAGGGAGCTCAGTAGATGCTTTCACCCAGCGCAGTTCACTTACACACTGTCCATCACTGCTGAGAGGCTTTTGCAAGAAGCTCCAGCTGGTGTGTGTTCTCCATGAATGGCCACACCGACTGCATCTCTTACACTTTGGTAGCCAGTGTCTTGTACGTATCCCCAACGCTTCTGCTCCCAGAGGGAGAGCTCACACGGGGCGGGCTGAGAGAAACAGAGGGATGTGGTCCAGCCAATGGCACCATGGAGGAGAGCGAGGGTGGAGCACCTCAAGGGCGAGGACGCAAAGGGTGAAGGCTCTCCAACTCAACCATGCCAACACCAATAAAATAAACAGTATTCACTACACTCTCTGTAGTACTCCACTAAGCTTTTACAGGTTGGGTTGTTTTTCTTTTCAAAATGAGTTGGTTATTCAAGGATCTTCATTTTCCCCAGGATATTTTCAGCAGCCCGGAAATGCTGATGCAGCTGGGCAGCAAATTAAATTCAGAGCTGTAGTTGGCGCTCTTGATGACCAAACAGTCTTTTGCCGAGGCTTACAGCAGCATCCAACATCAAATCGGTCTCCCGGACTGCAGGCTGGGCTCTGGCCATGGCTTCTCCACCAGCTGCACGAGTGAAACAGCTAAAAAAATACAGCAAGTGGTGCCCGCACAGCGCTCCGGTGGCATGTGCAATCCCCTCCAGGCTACTTGGGGTACAGCGTAAAGTTCCAATTTTCTTTAGTGAGGCACTGATTATTTTGGTCTGGAGAGCTGCTGGTCTGGGTTTGTGTTGTCTCCTTTTTTTAAATTGCATGGAATGTATCAGGATCTCATTGTAAGAAAGTTTCAGTCATCATTGTAAAGCAAAAGAATTAGAAATTACCTAGCCACGGTAGATTTCAGATGACATTATTTCCAAAAAAGAAACATACTTGGTCTTCATCCTAGGAGGATGGGGTTCTCTGGTAGGCTCCATAGGCTGAGCAGTACTTGTCAGGAAACTCAAAGGTGGCAGGGGCCCAGTTCGTGGCCTCCAGTTCAGCATCCTGGAGCCATAAATTGGAAATCGTGGGCTTTGGGGATCATAGAATGGTTTAGGTTGGAAGGGACCTTGAAGATCATTGAGTTCCAACCCCCCTGCCATGGGCAGCGACACCTCCCGCTAGACCAGGTTGCTCCAAGGTCCAACCTGGCCTTGAACACCTCCAGGGATGGATGGAGCACCCACGGCTTCTCTGGGCAACTTGTTCCAGGCCCAAGGCTTTTCTTCCAACCTCGTACCAATGGGTAGGATGGTTGCTTTTGAATTAGAGACCCTAGAGGGCCTGGATCGTTAGAGCAGGGGGGCTGTGGGAAGTCCTCCTGGGATTCAGCAAAAAGTTGTTGAATGCAGAACTTTTTGTGGTTTGCTGCAGTTAGCGATGCACGCTCTTGAATGGTCGCTGTTGCAAGATGGAGAGGAAATGTCCGCAGAGGTCCTCTTTGATGACTGTCCCCTTCTTGTCGCTCTCTTCTTTCCGCAGGTTGCATCTCCAACAGACACAAGCAATTTTGACAGCTTCCCGGAGGACAGTGATGAGCCACCCCCTGACGACAACTCAGGATGGGACATAGATTTTTAATGTATTTCTCTTACCTGCTTCTGCCTTGCTGAAGACAGCTTCCTGGGACATGGCTGCCAGCGAAACCGAAAGAACTGGGGAGGATTAGTGCTCGGGGTCACCATGATGCCTTGATTGATGCTGCTACAGTAACTACAGTGGCATTAGGACTTCTTGCTTAGATGACAATAGTGCTCTTCATGTTTTATGTTCGAACTTAAAATAGCAGTTGACATGGTGGTCCTGACGCAAAGCCTTTCACCAGTAAAGAGATAATGTTTTCTATCAATCACTGCGACGATCTTGCTGCGCTCTTAATTATAAAAGTCGAGAGATACATAGTGTAAGACACACTTAATTCTAGCTGCAAGGTACTGGCTTTCTCAGTAGGATCAATAGTAATTTATTAAGTGCTGTAGCCAAATACAGTGCAGGATTTTGGGCTCTTCCCACCCTCCAAACTCTGTAGGTCTTCTACTGTAGGCCAGTGTAGGAGCAAAGGAGGACCACAATGGTACTGGTCAAAGAGTTCACGTCAAAGCAGTGGTAAAATTTGTCCTTTCTCTTTCCGAGCGGTATTCTTGACAAGACCGAATGTTACCTTTCCTCTTTCTTTTTGAGAATTTATGTTACTTTTTTTTAGCCTGGTAAAACAAAAGCACAACTGCTCTAGATCCTGTTAAGGCAGATATGGGTCGCTTCTCTCATACAGCTGAGAACATACCGTAACATGACATTTGGGGTTTGGTTTTGGGTTGGTTTTTTTTTTCCTTTCCCTTGGTACAAATACATAACTGCATGACAAAAACGAAACATCATAAACTTAATCTATTTTACGTATAAAATAGTGCTTAAATAATGGTCCTGTAATAAAGCGGCAGCAGCCCACTGGTCTTACTGATTAGCTATTAGGCGTAAAACTAAGCTTAACTTTTACCTTTTTAGAACCCAAAGGGAAAATACGAGATCCGTAATGTACTTTAGAGGTGCTATGTACGTCCTTCGTCTGTGAATATAAATTGAGTCAACCACCATTTCAGAAATATGTAGCAAGAGGCATCGTTCTCCATCACGCTCTTAGATGGTTTTCCATCTCCGCGTCTGCATCTCTTCCGTGTTTAGTACAAAGCCAATTAAAATAGAAGGTGGTACAGGGCCAGTTTGCTGGCTTTGTTCATAATATTGCCCCTAAAAATGTAACCCTAACGCCTCACCAGACAAAGGAGCTCCACAGGAAAGTCAGTGGAATTAAGTGGGAAAACCGATATCGGATGTGTTTGTGCGAGGTCTCCATGTCTGCGGTGTACCAGGTCCCCAGTGACGGTGTTTAAAGCACGGGGATGGCTACAGCCGAAGTCAGCTCGTATGAAAAAAAGAGCTGGGGAAAACAGTAGTACCATCCGTACGCTTTTCCCTCGCTTCCACTGCTTTTCCTTCGCTTTACTGCAGTCTGCTTGGATTTGTAGGACATAACGGGGGAATCCTGTCCTGGATGCCTGCTTGTTGCACGTGTGTGGGACTTGAAAGGTTATCCGCTTTCAGTCTCTCTCACAGACCCTGCCCAAAAAAAATTAGCAGATGCTGCCCCGTTTCATCTCAGAGCTGCCCAGAGCTGTCATGTACGCCGGAAGTCGGCAGATCAACTTTGGCTGAGAAGTCATTCATATGACTTTTGCCTACATAGTACATGGAAAATGTATGTTTTAACAGTTAAAAAACTATATTCCCGATGCTAGATCCCAACTCTTCCCCACGTTCCTAATGAAAATGACTTAATAGCGTCTATTAAAAAGGTATTTTCTCCTCTTCTTCAACGGCATTGGCAACATCTGCTGTTCGCCAGCGAACTAAAGAGCTGGGTCATCACGGTGCCTTTGAAAGGCGTCTTTGTCGCTGAATTGCTTTCCTGATTTTCCGAAGGGTGAGGCGATGCCATCGGCACGGGAACTAAAGGCTATTTCCACTATTCACGAATCATTAAAACTTTGTTTGCTGTCAAAACCGGAGGGAAGAGACAGTAACTACGTGTCCTGCTTATGGGAATTACTGGTATAGGGCGAATACCCGCTTGCGTTTCACCCTTGCTCCCATGGAAGAGGCCGAAAGCCAACGCGGAGTACGAGGGCTAAAGTAATCGCTAGGCATCTTAGCAAACGGGCTGCTGCCTAAAAGCCAGATTCTTTACTCTCATCCCTCTGGTTCTTCGCTCGACGGCACAGTGACATCAGTGGAGAAAAACTCGTTGCATTCGGTAACTTTCCATAAAAGAACGTAGAGAGGAGTTTGTCCCAAAATGATGATATTCAATAGCTGAGATGCAATTGTCAGTCAAGGGGTTGCCGGGAGGAAAGGCACAACAATTTTGAAGCGGGGGCCAACCCGAAAGCACGACAAGGAGAAGGTGTTAAAATGGGCTGATGAGTTAGTTTTTCTTTTTCCTATCCCTTTTTTCCTTGCGCCGCGCACGGTAATCGATACCTGCAGCGTGCGGCATGCACTGTACCCAATAGGAGTTTATTTTGGTATCAAACACCTCACTCGACTTCCATCGCCTTCCCTAAGCCTCCTTTCAACACCATACTTAGCGTATGTATATGATAAACGCCTTCATTTATAAGTAATATATTTGAGTTGCATTATATATATTATATATTCACAACAACGGATTGTCTCTGTGTTTCCACTTAGTGTTCTTTCTTTCTTCTTTGTCTCCTTTTTTTTTTTTTTTTTTTTTAATATACGGGACGGCGGCACATTTGCGTAAGGGGAAATCGGCCTCCCGTCTTTAAAACGAGTGTATTAAGATCGGTGTCGTTAAGACGCAGACGATCCGTAGCTTCTCACAGTGCTGCGTTACCCATAGCAAACTCTTATTTAAACAACAGGACCACAAGCGAGTATTTATGTAAATAGGTATTTTCGTGTTGATATTTTGTGGTACGCATATAACTTTTTCTTTTAGAGTTCCATGGCATTATTACTTCATTCTCTTATTTGTAATGTAATGTTTTTAGCTCAAGGTAGACTTGAATTAATGTCATAATTGTCAGTATTATTGAACTTTATGTCAACTGTACTGTTAACTCATCCGTCCCATAGTTCTAGAACACGACTAGCTGTCTGGCATTGTTGCAAGTGCCTTAAATCCATGGCATCCTATAAAAAAGGAAAAAAAAAAAAAAAAAAAAAACCACGAAAATCCAACAAAAAATATTACAGATTTGGTGTTATGCTGCATGACAAAGACAAACACACCTCAAAATGTCGTCCTTTCTTAGCTTGCTGCGTTTTACAGTTCTTTCTGCTACCGATTTCTAAGCCTTTATTATATAATATTGATGAATTACAGAAATGATGAAGTCGTTCTCTTATTTCTGTTCAATGTACCAGAGCTGTGTATCTGTTAATGAGATACAGAGTCATTTCTGTGAAATGTATAAATGTTACGTGCGGGTCAAATTAATATATGACATCCTATCAGTCCGTAGACAGGTATTCCTGTTTTGCTCAGCTGTGCAGATCCAACCCATCGTGCCGTCCAGCGCCGACCTCCCCCGTCTTACACAAATCCCACTCGGTGTGCAACCCCACCTGCTTTTTTTGTTTTGTTTTTGTTTTTTTTCTGACCAGAAACCCCCCACGCAAAGGCGTAGCTCGTTTGCACCACTCAACAAAACAGGATCCGTGCTTTTCCCACCACCACCACCACCACCCCTCTCCACCCCCCAACCCACCGCAGAGCTGAGCTGGAAAGCTGGAAGCTCCTCATCCTCCGCATCTCCCCGACCGCGGCAACCAGCCCCAACGCTGAGACTTGGGGCAATTTTGGGGCTTTACCGGCAAAAGGGGGGGGGATTTTCGTTTGGAGTTGCCCATCGTCCCCAGTCCCAATTGACGCTGTTTTTACACTTTGCCCTTCGTTTTATATTCTCGTTTTCTTCTTACGTGAAAAGAGGTTTTGTTTGTCGGACGAATGTCGGTCATCCACCGGTCGTCGGCCGGTTGCACTCTTTTGGTGTAGGTTTAAGAACTTTTGTTTCATACACTTTAACCGCTTTTGTTTTGCTCTGTATTTTCCCTGCAGCTGTAATTGCCGAGTGCCTGTTGTATACTTTATAGAGTTGAAATAAAAATAATTACTTTTGAACGGCGTGTCGGCGGCTTTCTTCCACAGCAGAAGCCAAGTTTGGGAGAGTTCTTCTGCTTAGCAACTAAACTGTTTTTTTTTTTATTCTCATTTGCAACGATACGCAGTAAGAGATAACCCAACAAAATGTTAAGAGGTTACTTAACGGTACTTAGGGGATTACTACGGGGATCGGGATTTTCTGCAGGACTCCAAGACGAATGGCCGCAGTTACTGCAGTTTAATGCTTATTTGAGCGCCCGCGTCACCCCGCGCAGCCCGGCCAAAGGGGTCCGAGGCCGATGAGGGTCCTGTTCGAGCAGGGCTGGCCCCGGGTGACCCCCACAGCTCACTTCCAACCCCGGTCATTCCCTGAACGTGCTAAGCGATAAGCACGTTTGCAGCAGGCTTACTCCTCGGGGATGAAGAATTCGCCAATAGAAGTGGGTCGGGAGCGCGCGGCTGGAAAGGGACTGTATTGCCAACGCAAGCTGCGTCATGCCTGGATGGGATGTGACTACCAACCACTGGGGAGCGATGCTCTCCGTAGCGTCACTGTCCCTTAAGGTGAACACCAAGAGGTGGTGGCACAGAGGCACAGCCGTTAATGGCAGCACAGCCACGGGATGTCCTGAAGACGTGTAGGATGAAGAATGAAAGAATGATGAAGAAATGTTGGGATGACACCTACGTGTCGCAGCGTTCGGGGTGTGAATAGGTAGATATAAATCCCGATAGATGTAAATCCATCCCTGGGGAAACTGCTCAGCCCCCGTATGATCCAACTGTCTTTCAATCTCAATGCAGTCAAGGTGTACTTCAGTGGACACGGGTAAAAAACTGGCGACAGGAGCAGGAAAACATCCCTTCAGGAGGGAAAAAAAAATGATAACTGCCCAAGCAGGAGGCGGGAAACATCACAAAAGGATTTGGTGGGATGCAGCAATCACGGGTCCAAGTTAATCATACAACACAAAGCCCGGTGTGACGCCGCCCTCACCTGAAACTGCCAAGGGGAACGTGGGGATTTGGGGACAAGGTGTGGCCCTCATTCTTTTGTGGGCTAAAAATAGCAAAGCCAGGGCTGTGCGCTGGTCACTGATTCAGCCGAACCCACTTCCCCCAGTGCGTGCCTGTGGTGCTCACCAAAACTTCCCCAGCCAATTAGCTGGGCTGGAGCCTTTTGGGCCTGAAATGCCCCATAGTGGGGTGCCGACAGAGCGGCTGGGTGGGCAGTTGGGTCGGTGGGTGGTTGAATGGTTGGATGGGCGGTTGGGTGGTTGGGTGGGCAGGTGGGTGGGCGTTTGTGTGGTTGGGTGGGCTGTTGGGTGGGTGGGTGGGTGGGTGGACAGTTGTGTGGGCAGTTGAGTGGTTGGGTGGGAAGGTGGGTGGGCGTTTGTGTGGTTGGGTGGGCAGTTGGGAGGTTGGGTGGGCGTTTAGGTGGGTGGGTGGACGGTTGGGTGGGCAGTTGGGCAGTTGGGTGGGCGTTTGGGTGGGTGGGTGGATGGTTGGGTGGGCAGTTGAGTGGTTGGGTGGGAAGGTGGGTGGGCGTTTGTGTGGTTGGGTGGGCAGTTGGGCGGTTGGGTGGGCGTTTGGGTGGGTGGGTGGACAGATGGGTGGGCAGTTGAGTGGTTGGATGGGAAGGTCAGTGGGCATTTGTGTGGTTGGGTGGGCAGTTAGGCGGTTGGGTGGGCATTTGGGTGGGTGGGTGGACAGATGGGTGGGCAGTTGAGTGGTTGGATGGGAAGGTCAGTGGGCATTTGTGTGGCTGGGTGGGCAGTTAGGCGGTTGGGTGGGCATTTGGGTGGGTGGGTGGACAGATGGGTGGGCAGTTGAGT
Source organism: Vanellus vanellus (assembly GCF_965231255.1). Classification (NCBI taxonomy): domain Eukaryota; kingdom Metazoa; phylum Chordata; class Aves; order Charadriiformes; family Charadriidae; genus Vanellus; species Vanellus vanellus. The sequence continues at coordinate 40,367,836 of NC_138912.1, read as the reverse complement.
GGTTGGATGGGAAGGTCAGTGGGCATTTGTGTGGCTGGGTGGGCAGTTAGGCGGTTGGGTAGGCGGTTGGGTGGGCTGGTGGTCAGTTGAGTGGTTGGGTGGGCGGTTGGGTGGGTGGGTGGGCAGCTGAGTGGCTGGGTGGGAAGGTGGGTGGGTGGTTGGGTGGGTGGTTGGGTGGGCAGGTGGGCGCCACTGGGCTTTAACGGTGGGACGGCAATGCCTGACATTGCCCACCCCAATGGGAAAACGGACTTATGATGAAAAAATATAAAGAATGACAGCGTTATGCCGTCATCAGGAAAACAAACAAACAAACAAACCAATTTCATTAATTGGATTTTACTACTCGCGCAACCTCCCGGGGGGTGGTGGGTTGGGGGGGAGCGGGGGGAGGCGGCACTGCCCCGAGGGGCCGCCAGGGGGCGCCCTGGTGCCGACGGCGCGGCGCTGCCCCGCCGGGGTTGGGGGGGGTCGGGGCGCCCCGAGGGCGCCGGTGCGAAGACCGGGGGGGGGAGAGGGAGGGAATTGGGAGCGGGGGGGGGGGGAGCGGCCCCTTTGATCTCCCCGCATCAAAGGGTTCGGGAGCTCCCCCACTAATGCTTCCCCCCCCCCCGGCCCGACGGGGGGAGCTGGGGTCAGGCGAGTGCGAGAGCTGGAGGAGGGGGGGGGGGACACCGACGGGGGGGGTGCGGGACGGGGCTCAGCGCCCCCCCCCCCCCTCGTGTCCAGTCGTGTGTCCCTCCAACACACACACACCGGGGCAGGGTCGGGGGGGTGCGGAGTGCCCCCCCCCTTCCTGCAAAGCTACGCTGGCGCCAGGAAGGGCGCGGGGGAGGATGGGGGGGCGAGCGCAGACTTAGAGGAGACCGAAGAGACTGACACTGCCACCGCGGGGGGGAGGGGGGGGGCGTCTCTCTGCACCCCACCGCGGCTCCCAGCCACGATGGGGGGGGGGGGGGATGCATGGGTCTTCCCCCCCACTCGCCCCGCTTCTTTCCCCCGTCCCTCCCCGTCGGCGCGCCCGGACGGAGACAGCGGCGGCGTCGGGGCGTGCAGAGCATCTGGTCGGGGATGGGGGGGGGATGTTGGGAAGATTGGGGGGGGTGTCTATCCTCGTCGTTGCGAAACCCCCTCCCGGGCCGGCGGCCAATGACGGAGCCCTCGGGGCGGGGTGGGGGGTTGGTTTGGGGGGGGGGGCGCCACAACCCCCACCCCACCCACCCCCTTCCAATCCCCCCCCCTCGGGGGCCCTTTGAAATCCCATCCGCCGTGCCCTCCTCCCCGAGGGGGCGGGCGCAGGAGGCAGCCCCCGGGGGTATAAAGGCGGCGGCGGGCAGCGCAGGTAGCTGCTGCTCGGGGGCCGGGGGGAGCTGCTCCGCCGACGGGACGCTACCGGGGACGAGGGACCGGGAGGGGACCGGACGGGAGGAGGAGGAGGAGGAGGAGGAGGAGGATGCGGGGGCTGGTGGCGCTGCTGGCGGCGCTGAGCTGCGCGGCCCCGGCGGGGCGGGCGGCGGCGCCCGGGGGTGCCCTCAGCTCCAACGCCATCAAGGGACCCCCCCCGGGAGGGGCGGCCGAGGCCAGCGCCGCCCCCGCCTCCCCCTTCGACGGCAGCAACAAGCCGCCGCCGGCCGCTACCCGGCAGGTAGGAGCGGGGATGGATGGAGGGAGCGAGGAGGAGGAGGAGGAGGAGGAGGGGGGGGGGACATGCACCGGGGATGTGGGGGGTGGCGGTCCCGCTGACACCCCCGCCCCCCCCTCTCCTCCGCCTCCTTTCTGACCCCCTCCCCTCCCCTCCAGCCTTTCCCCTGCGCCGAGGACGAGGACTGCGGCCCCGAGGAGTTTTGCGGGGGGGCGGCCCGCGGCGGGGGGGCCCCGCTGTGCCTCGCCTGCCGGAGACGCCGCAAGCGCTGCCTGCGCGACGCCATGTGCTGCCCCGGCACGACCTGCAGCAACGGTGAGGGGCGGCGGGGTTTGGGGAGGGGGAGGGGGGGGACACTGCGACACCCTAGGGGGGTCCGCGGGAGGGGGGGTGTCGGGGTCCCCAGCCGTGGCTGACAGCCGTCCCGCTGCCTCCCGCAGGGCTCTGCGCCCCCCCGGAGCCTCCCCAGGGAGCCGCCGAGCTGGATGAGATCGGCGCTGAGGTTCTGCCCCGACGGACACCCGCTCCCGCCTGGCTCCCCACTGCCAAAGGTAAGGGGGTCCCCAGCGTTGTCACCCCGCTGCCCACCCTGCCCCGCTGTTCCCCATGGAGTCGGTCCGGGATGCCCACCCTTGTCCTTCGTGGAGTCAGTCTGGGATGCCCACCCTGCCCCACTGTCCCTTGGGTTGGTCTGAGAATGCACACCCTGCCCCACTCTCCCCTGTGGAGTCGATTCAGGATGTCCACCTTGCCCTGCTGTCCCCTGTACAGTCGGTCCAGGATGCCCACCCTGCCCCACTGTCCCTCATGGGGTCAGTCCAAGATGCCCACCCTGTCCCACTGTCCCTTGGGTTGGTCTGGGATGCCCGCTGTGCCCCACTGTCCCTTGTGGGGTCGATCTGGGATGCCCACCCTGCTCCACTGTCCCTTGGGTCAGTCCAAGATGCCCATCCTGTCCTCCTGTCCCCTGTGGGGTTGGTCCAGGATGTCCAGGATGCCCACCTTGCCCTGCTGTCATCCCCTGTGGGGTCGGTCTAGGATGTCCACCCTTCCCCACTGTCCCTTGGGTCAGTCTGGGATGCCCACCCTGCTCCGCTGTCCCCCTTGGGGCAGCCCAGGCTGCCCACCCTGCCCCACCATTCCCAGTGGGAGCATCCCAGGCTGAGCACATGCCACGCTGTTCCCCAAACAGGTGAGGAAGGTGACTTCTGTCTGCGCTCTTCGGACTGCGCGGCCGGGCTGTGCTGCGCCCGTCACTTCTGGTCCAAAATCTGCAAACCGGTGCTGCGGGAAGGGCAGGTGTGTACCCGGCACCGGCGGAAAGGCACCCACGGCCTGGAGATCTTCCAGCGGTGCCAGTGCGCCGAGGGGCTGGCGTGCCGCCTCCAGCGAGAGCACGGCCCCGCCGACGCGTCCCGCCTGCACACCTGCCAGCGGCACTGAGCAGCGCCGGGACGGATGGACAGACAGGACGGGACGGGACAGGACAGACTCCGGCCCCGCCGGAGCAGAAGGTTGTTTCTCAAGGGAACTACTTTTAAGCGACTAATTGCAGTACGTTACTGTGTTGTGAATACTCGAGCTGGCACTTAGCTGTACATAACGCCGGGACTTTTAGTGACTTTTACTTTTTTTTTTTCTCCGAGGGTGCTGCCTTGTGCTCTTCAAGCCGTGACTGTGACTTTGTACACACTGGGTTTTTAAATCTGGGTCAAAGGGATGCGACCGTCTGTTTGCGAGCGAATAAACCGTTCTTTAAAAACCAAGCCCCAGCTGCCCGTGCACATCCCTGCCTGCGCGCGGGCGGTGTGGTCCCTACCGGAGGGGTCACGTGCCCCGGGGTGGGGGCAATGCCCAAAAAGAGAAAGGGGGGGGGGGGAGTGGGGTAGCTCATCACGGACACCCCATGGGAAGGGATGTTTGGTTATGGCTTTATTCAGCTGCTCTTTAGGAATTACTGTGCGCTGTGGTAGCCACTCTGGCCACCGGATGCGGGGCCAAGGATGGGCGTCGTGGGAAGGGTGGGCAGCAGCCAAACACCGTCCTGCCTGATTTTCCCATGGGGTGAGGAGGGGACCAAAGGGTCACCGGAGGGGCTGTGCTGGACTGCGGCACGTTGACCGACCATGGGACGGGTGCTGAGGAGCACAGTGATCTCGACCGCTCCATCAGTGCCATCATCTTGGCTCCCTGCACAATAAAGACTTATTTTTCACTTCACTTTGCAGCCTGTTAACTGTGAGTTTGCTCCCTCTCGGGGATGGCTTGCAGGGAGGGAAAGCTGCAAGCGTGTTCCCCCCACCACCACCTTTATCTCCAAATACCTATTGCAAGTGGTCGTAAATGTGCGTGGAGCAAGAGCGGGGGCTGTGTCGTGCAGCGTGGGGCTAGTGGGCAGCAGTGCTGGCAGCTCCGTCCCGTGGCTGCCCTTGGCCTCCGTCTGGGGAAGGGGTTTGGGATGAGAAAACCATTCTTGGGGCTGGGGTCTTCCCCGTACAACCCAGAAGTGGTTTTGTACCTGAAGTCCACAGCTGACTGCAAAGCAGCCCACCCCGGGATGGCTCTGAGGGCACCGCGTCCCATTTGCAGCGATGCTCCGGCAGTGCCACATCTTGCACAAGGCAACCTGATCACTAAGGTTTGGTGCCCCTGGTACTAATGCCGCCAGTTTAGGGACCTCGGGGACTGCGCCGGTGCGCGGGGTTACGGACCACGAACCCAAACCAGCTCTCGCAGGAGTCCGCAGGTGCCGAACCGAGCCCACGGCTACGGAAAATGCAAAAGAAGGGGGTAAACGCACCCAGGCAGAGGGAAATGGTTAAAAAGGAGCCTTTCCTTTTGCATGGGCGAGGGGTCATCTTCGTCTTTCCTCCAGCTCTTTTCAAGGCTGGGGCTAAGTTGCACCAGGGCAGGCTGAGAAAGCTGCCCCAAACCGGAGGGTAAAACGCTGGTGCTCCCATCAAAGCAAGTCACTGGGGCTGCAGCACAAGCTGGGGTTTGAAGCAGCCCCCCCCCCCCCCCCCCCGAAAGAGTTTGTGACTCAAAGGCTCGAGTTTAGCGCTTTAATTGTTATTTAGCTTTATATGTATATAACGTTTTAGCGTTAAATTATTCAAAAATAATTTAAAAAAAAAAGTATAAAGTACTTTTTAAAAATAGATACTTTCAAAAGTTATTATTTCATAACATTATTACTAATTATGATTATGCCCTGTAGAAGTCAATGGCACTGGAGCAACGAAAGTACCTGGCTATGAATAAAAGCATCAGTAACTCTTCAGTTACATTCAGATCTGACATTAACGGTGGCGTATTTTATCCCTAGTACATATAAAATAGTCTAATTAGGTTTAGGGTTTGTTTGTTTTTTTTTTTTCTCCATACAATTACAGCACTCTCTCCTTTGCAGGTAAACCAAATAGACCTTTGACACCTTTGAAGGCAGTGAAAAACACATTCGTGGTGCATTAAACAACAATTAAGCATCTTTTTGGTTCAGAATCACGTTCTATCGTGCTCGCAAGGGCACTCGGGTGGATGTGGAGCTGAGCATCGTCACACCCAGCTCCGTCCCCGCAGACACGTTTCAGCACCAGGATGGCCTTGTGGTGACACCCTGCACTCTTCGGCACTTCATACACCTTAATAAAGTGATTATTTCAGTCCGAAAAGCCTTGGGTACCATTTCTTGTCATCGTTAGTACCATGTTCTCCATCCTCTTTTGTTTCAGGCAGTTTGGCCATCTCCGTGCTTGTCTGCGCATTAGCCAAAAAATTACTCTATGCTGCTTATGCCCTGATATTCTTCACTTTCTCAGTCTGGGGGAAAAAAAAAAACAAAAACAAAAAGAAAAGAGCATTTTTAGCAGTCCTTTTTAGGCAAGAGGAGCAGCTCAGGTCAGCACTGAGTGTCTGACGGAAAGCATAAGGGGCCTCCAAAGTGCAGGTTGCATCTTTTATCCTTTAGCCTGTGCCCATTGCCAGCAGGATGGATGCTAACACGGCAGCTCTCCAGAATAGTTAGTTCCATGGCTAGATTTTACAAAAGCAAAGGTTTTGTGGGTTGTTTTCTTCCTCCCCTTCTTCTTACTACATCTCAGTGAGCAGTCAGGCTCTCTTCCCATTTCTGCCCCATTTGAACTTTCAGGGTTTATTCTTCAAGTACAGCACCAAGAAATCAGATTTAGTAACACCCCTTAGGAAAAAAAAAATTAAAAAATCCATGTTCCATGTGTGTTAAGAGTTAAAAACCCTTTTTTTCTTTTTTTTTTTTTAAGGGAGAGATTTTCAGTCTTCCCTGTCCCCATACATTGTTCAGCCCCCGGGACCCGGACCTGCGTTAGGGCTTTGGCAGCCTGAGAAGTCAAAATATTAATTTAGTGTCATCAGCAGCTCAGAAGCACAGATAAATGGAAGATGGGTGGGAGCATCGGGACTCCCTGAGGAATAAATAGGCAGCACCACTGTGGTCCCTCCTGTATTGATCTCCCCACTGGTGGATGCTCCGTATTTCAGAAATGCCTCGATTAACACTTACAACCTCAAAAAGAAAATAAAAAAAAGGGTATGGCAAGTTGAACATCTATTGATCAGACTTGGCAAGGACGGGATGTGGCAAGCCCTTGACTTTGAACTGGCCATTGCGATCCCAACTGGATCTCGTGCTCTGATCCAAAGAGAGAAGATACAGACAAATACGTTATTTCAGCACGTGACACACGATCTTGTAACATCTGCAGTAAAAGGCATTTCAGGATGTGCTTCCCCAACCCCTCTGTTCTCTAATGAAATCATTCCCGCCCAAAAAAAAAGAGAAAAAAAAAACCCTTATTCTAGGCAAATTATAGAGCTAATAGAAGAAGCATGGTTTGGTGAACAAGGAGGGTTACCATCTCTTGTTTACAGAATCCCAGACTGGTCAGGTTTGGAAAGGCCCTCTGGAGCTCCCCCAGTCCCACCCCCCACCAGAGCAGGGGCACCTCCAGCAGTGGCACAGGACATGTCCAGGCGGGTTTTGAATGGCTCCAGAGTGGGAGACTCCCCCCCCTCTCTGGACAGCTGTGCCAGTGCTCTGCAGCCCGCACAGGAGAGAAGTCCCTCCTCAGGTTTAGATGGAACTTCCTATGGTCAAGTTTGTGTCCATTCCCTCTTGTCCTGTCACTGGGCACCACTGAAAAAGGACTGTTCCCATCCCCCCGGCACCCGCCCTTTAAGGATTTATAAGCATTGATAAGATCCCCCCTCAGTCATCTTTTCTCCAGACTAAAAAGCCCCAAGTCCCTCAGCCTTTCCTCACAAGAGAGATGCTCCAGTCCCCTCATCATCTCTGTAGCCTTTGCTGGACCCTCTCCAGCAGATTCCTGTCCTTCTTGAACTGGGGAGCCCAGAACTGGACACAGTGCTCCAGACGTGGCCTCACCAGGGCAGAGCAGAGGGGGAGGATGACCTCCCTCGACCTGCTGGCCACACTCTTCTTGATGCCCCCCAGGATGCCATTGGCCTTCTTGGCCACCAGGGCACATTGCTGGCTCATGGTCATCCTGTTGTCCCCCAGGACTCCCAGGTCCCCTTCCACAGAGCTGCTCTCCAGGAGGTCGGCCCCCAACCTGTACTGATGAGTGGGGTTATTCCTCCCCAGGTGCAGTACCCTACACTTGCCCTTGTTGAACTTCATAAGGTTCCTCTCTGCCCAACTCTCCAGCCTGTCCAGGTCACGTGGAGGCATGGGTAAGGAGCTGGTGACATCCCCTCCCATGTTTTGCCTTTCGAGGGTCTGAAGGGGAGGCAGAGTAAGAAAGCAGCACATAACTCATTGGGGTTTGAGCCCCTGCAGTGGTAGGGGACAATATTTAAGGGGTCCACATGGGCTGGATCGGTGTCTGTGGTCCACTCCTTCATGTACTCCTCCTAACATCTACAATTGCAGGTTGTAAAGGTCCTATACCCTTCCATATCCATTTACAGGCCAATTTGCTATTAATTCATCTAATTGTTGCATTTTTTTGAAGCCCTTTCTGGATGCTTAACCATTGGTTTGTTACATACCTTGTGTCTCCGCAGCACTGGGCTAAAAATAACAAAGCAGCATCCCAAAACCCCGTAAGCCCTGCCCCAGCCCTGAGATTACACGGGGTGTATAAACGCAGACGGCTTCAGTGATTTGAAGAGAAAATTGAATCTCTCTTCCAGCTGTGCTATGGTTTCCCTGAGAGGATATTTCTGCTCTGCGGGTATAGATTTCAAGGAGATGCTTTCCCAGAAGCATCATCAGAAAGCCCCTCTCTGCTGCACCCGGTGACAATATTGGCATAAAGGCATTAATCATATATGGGAAGATGTTGGGAGGACGGGACACGGCACGGTTTTTACTGTCATTTCTGGTGAAATGAGTTTTCAGGGAGACAAATACTATTTTCTTCTCATTTTCTTCTTAAGTTCTTTCAGAAACCAGTTTCACCCCAAGCTGTAGTACAAGAAATATCATTAAAAAAAAAAAAAAAAAAAAACAAAACCAAACACCAAACCCAAAGCTTTAAAATAGATACCCACACTCCTCTTGCTTCCCCCAGCCTTCACATCGCATTTAACACTAAACTCCCGTGCCACTAAAAACGCCCGAGGAACAAACCCCCTCTTTGTACTCGTACACGAAAGGGGTACGAAAGTCCTTAAATCCACCCACAGAATGAGAAAAAAATCTTTTTTTTTTTTTTTAATTTATTTGCTCACCTCTTCTGACACAGAGCAGAAAACTGCACATTTTAGCTCAGAAACATGAAAGCCCTGAAGAGAGAGAGCAGGTGAAAACCTTTATGGATGTAATGCAATACAGGAAGCTTTTGGGTTGAGTTTGTTGGTTGGTTTGTTTTGGGTTTTTTTTTGGTTTGTTTTCCCTTGTATTTGGGGCTGGGTTTTTCCTGTGGGGAGTTAACCCACCTGCTTAAGCTGTTCTTTATCTAAGCCTTTCAGCTGAGGGCTTGGTGAAGCAAACCTTGATCTCACTTGGGGTGGGATGGGGACCATCCAGGTGGCCCAGCTCCTCAGCACCCCTTGCAGAGCATTAAAGGTATGATTTCCTCCATGCTTTGTGCTTCTTCAAACAAATATGCTACATCCCTGCTAAACCAAAGTGATGTTTATTACTATTTTTTTCTAAGTAGCTTTTTTTTTTCTTCTTTTTCTTTTTTTTTCCCCCCCCTCCCAGTGCCTGACTTGTGTCCCTAATTAACACCTTAAGAGGGGGGTGAGGATAACTGAGATACTTAAGGAGGGCACTTCTGGGCAGAGCTTCTAATCTACCTCTCAGTGAGGGAGGGGACCCATTAGCAGGTGATTTAAGTGAGTAATAAGTCCATCAGCATGCAAATGGCCCCAGCCCGATGAAAGGGTTGGCTGGGGTGGGTGAGAGGTGCAGCTGGGCCACAATGGGATGTTAAGCCTCCCCCTTCTGAGATCTAGCAGGGGTGGCCCTCACCTCTCCAAATCCCAGACCTGAATGGGTGGTGAGGAAAGAGGAGCAGCTACGGATGGATGGATATTGCGGAGTGGGCAAAGAGTTTTGCATGAGAAAGTGGCGCTTTGCCAGTCTAGGAGAAGCGGTTAGAGGAATCAACAAGGAAGTTAGAGGAAGGTGATCCAGCTGACTGCCAAGACCTTGGTGGGGAGCGTCACCAAAGGGATGAGGCTGCTGCTGGAGAAAACAAAGGGTTTCCCCCCCCCCCCTTTGAAATAACTGGGGAGCCACCCATGGGAACAGATAGCTGCTGTTTGTGGTGGAAGGAGGAGATGGCATCCTAGAAGGATGAGTGCTGGGACTTGTGCTTTTCCAGCTCTATTTTTTTTTTTCCCTTAAGATTTCTTTAATAGTAAATCCGTAGGTCAAATTTAAAGTCAGGATAGGTAAATCTGGAAAAAAAAAAAATTAAAATCCTAGCAGCAGACTAGGAAAATATTGTTGGACAATACGGCAATACCAAGTGACTCCAGAAGCACACTGTATATCAGAACCACGAAACATAAAGGGTAAGGAGGTGAGGGCATGCTCCCATGCGAGGAAAGGTTTGGCAGCTCTTCCCAGCTGGAAAAGAGGTGACTAAGGGAGGGCAGGAGAGGTCTGTAAAGCTGTAAACAATGCCGAGGAGGTGACCAAGTGGTTATTTTTGTTTCTTACAATGCAAGAAGGAGCTGGACTCTTCAGCCAGCGGGTTTAAAACAAACCCAGTGCGCGGCCAAGTTGTGTAACTGGTGGCCACAAAATGAACACTCATAAATTAAGTCACATGGGGACAAGGCAAATTCATAGAAGACGGGGGTTCGGTTGCAATTACGGACTGAGGAAATCTCTAAATGCTGATTGTTGGCAGTGGGAAGGATGATACTATAAGTGTCTGGGGGGGGTGGGATTTATTTAATTATTACTTTTGTTTTGTTTGTCTTGAATATTGGCTCCTTAAGGCCCTGCTGATGCCTCTTTGAGAATATGATCTTGGGCTGCGAGTATGTGGGTGTCAGACCCACGGGGGAGTGCTGGTCTATTTTTATTTATTTATTTATTTTTACTTTTGAACTAAGCCCCTTCTAAAACCCATAATTGGTTCAATATGCTGCTTTTGAGAAGCACAAGTGATTGTGCAAGAGCTCCATCACTGGAAGAAGAACTCAGGCAAGACAGCAGTGACTCTGAGCCCCGTCTCATCCTCTGCCCTGTTATCCTTGTTGAAATGAGCTCCTGAAAGTCCAGGCTGATGTGAGCAGCACACAGTCCATCTGTATTTCTTGTGCGCAGTGAAGGACTTGTAGTGGGCCAGGTTGTCTAATCACTTTTGTCTTAAGGTGGATGCGTTTTGGAAAAAAAAAAAAAAAAACAAACAACAAAATGAAATATTTCATTTTACTGTGCACTACTTAATATTCCCGGGTTTTATGAGGTTGGCATAAAAATATGCCAATGCCACCATAAATCACTAATGAACAGAAAGCCAAAGTGTGGAAAAACGTGTTCCAAAATGGGTTCACTTGCTCTTTTTTTTTTTCTTTTAATCTTGAGAGCCAATTCACCACAGATTAAAGTATTTCTGTATAGTTTTGATCTCGCACCTTAAACATTAATTCTCTATTTTCTGCTGATCTGCAGGGCTTTCGTAGCTTTGTAGTCAGCCTTTTGGTGTACAGGTGGCACTTCAAAATGACAACTTCACAACTTGGTAAGAAGTCAGATAATCCTGGTCAGGTATGACCTGGACTTCACACTTCTTTTTCAGAATAATTGGATTCACACAAGGAGCAGTAAATCAAAACTATAATTTAAACTTATTTTAGCCTGCACATTTGAGGAGCATCTCACCATTGATGTGTAGCGGAATATACATTCAGAGGGTATAAAAGGTCCTACCGCGGTCCATGTTTTAGAAGTGTGGAGAACCTCCCTTGACTCCTCTAATGAAAAGCAGGTTTTTTGCACCCACTGCCAAGCTGAGGTCATCTCGTCTCCAGGAGAAGCTTGCGAAGGTTCGGGAAAATGGCAGCTCAGCTTGTGAGAGCAGGCCGTGGTCCATAGGGTGTGGGTTGGGAAGTGGAGAAGTGAAATGCTAATGGAGCTAATTTCCATCGCAAATGTCTGCTTGGGGTGTGCGTGTGTGTCTTCTGCTCTGCTCTTCCCTCTTTAACTTGTATACGAGCAGGTCTCTGCCGGCTTTAGGTCATCCCAAACTGCCCATCCTCCCAAAGGACTGGCTCACACTGATCCTCCCCTATCACGGTGGCTTTGCTGTCCCAGACGTCTCTTCTCACGTTAGCGAGGCCTTAGCTGCCTTAGCCAGCAGGAATGCCTGACCATAAATGATCAGCCCAAGAAATGTAATTTCTTTTGGCTGCAGTCCAGCCTGTAGAGGGGGAATGAGTGATGGCCACGATAGCAACGAGCCCAGATCTTTCCCCTATTTGGATACTTGCTTCTTGCATACCACAACCCATGGGCTGCACTCAGAGAGGAGGTAAGGGAAGAGCCTGGAGCTGTTTTCAAGCTTTACTCCACCCCCATCCACAGGGACCACTTAATCTCACAGGCTCTTGAGCTTTCAGGCCTAAACCCCAAATCCTTTGTAGCTTTTCAATTTTTTTTCAGACTGATGGGGTTATGGGGTATACACATGGGGTATATACTTTTGTTCAGGCATCTCTACTGAGGAAACAGCCCAACCTGTTGGTTTCCAAGCTGGTTGGGCCAAAACCCTCATTCACGGGCAATGCTCCTACTCAAACTCAACGTTGCCCCAGAGTATATATGCAAATTTTAGAGAAGGCTCATTCGTGCCAGATGTTGTCTTGGCATCCTCTTATCGAGACAAGGCATGCTTACAAACAATCCTTTTGGAGTATTTTGTCCCAACGTGTGTTGGGGAGAGCTTCCAGCTCCTCTGTGGTGAGGAGTCCTTTTGGACTTTCTAGTCCGTGAAACCTGGCCACATGCCAGTGATCTACTCTACTTCCAGCAGAGTGATAAAGGGCTAATCCCATTACCAAGCTGGGTGCCCTTTGCCCAAACAGTCTGATATTATTTTCCTCAGAAAGTCGGCCGCGCTTGTTGGTAGCAGCTGCTGTCAGTCTGTTTGTCTGATCAACTAGAAAGCAGTAGGAATGCGAAAGAGAAGCCCTTGTGACCCAAATTATTGACACGTTTTAATCCTTGTTGTAGGATTTTGTATTCTCCCGGGAGCTCAGAAGCTGAGGACAGCACTGGTTCGATGTCGTTGAAAGCTGGCAGTGGCTGCAATGGTCCTACCACACCAAGTGGAGGCGCTGGCAAGGAGAGGTGTGAAGGGTTCCTGGAGAAACCAACTTTGTATTTCCCAGATTATGGGAAATTTGATGCCACTGCAAGCCAGAGTGATCAGCAGGGAGGGAAAAACCCTTCCTTCAGAAGATATCGTGTTCCTAAAAATATATCATTTAATTTTTGGCCAAAGCATTGTATTGGGAAAAGAGGCCTTCACCTTCCATCTGACCTGTTAAACTCACTTGGATCCCTTTTAAAGCCCACCAAGTTTTTTTTTTTTTTGACAACTTGGGACAAGGAATCATCACGGCGTGCAATTCTGGTAGGATCCTTATTATCCAGCAAAATATCCTGTTACTGTCTCCGTGGACTTAATTGTATCGTGTGGTTTATAGATGCCCATTGCATTTGTAGTGGAGTCTTCATCTTAAAATGCCATACCACCAACCAGGTGGACAGAAGAATACTGGTTTTCTCTCCTGCAGATCTTCCAGGTTTTGTTGCTCTTTAAAAGTTTACTGACATGTTGAATATTGAGTTGCGTGCCACCCTGTAGGTTGCTGTCTGACCTTTTGTTATGCAGTGAACAGTTGTTATACAGTTCATAGTCAGCAAACTAGTGGCGAATGCTTCTAATGCTTGGAAGCTGCCTAGCGCCTGATTTCCGTGCTGTTGAGCAACCCCAGGTATTAGCTGTACGTCTGCGTTTTCCCCATCCTCGTCTGCTGCTTAACAGACCATCTGGCCGCGTTACTGAACTTTGGTTCTGGGTTTGGGAAAAGGCCAGGTTCTGCCCCATGAAGTTTCTGATGTTGCACAGGGTCCTGTTGGCATGTCCCATGGGTGGTGCCATGTCCTGCGAGCTCACGACATCCTGCCTACTGCGTTGACGTGATGGTGGCCGTGCAATCCAAGCACCATCCTTTTAGACTAGGGGAATCAGCTTAAAGAACAGTTTAAACACCCCCTGGAGATGGGACTGGACCCGACGTCATGCTCCTGATGGTGTTTTTCAGCTTTTGTTCTTAGGTAACTCTTCATTGTGTCGGAAATACAATGGCCTAGAAAGCAAGACCCTTCTTGTTTGGGCATCTTGATCCTTTCTTAGATCTGACGCTGTCCTAAGCTGGAGTTTTCTTTGTTGTCTTAACACCCTCATCCTGAACACTTCTTACTAGTAAGTAGCTTACTGCTGTTAAAAACCTTCACTGTCATTAAAATTCGACGACTGTTGCCAGCATCTGTCTGTTACAAAGACAAACGTATTCTATAGGAGTGTTTGGGTAACTCACCAACCACAATTTCTTAGTCTATCCCTTAAATATTTTTGAGCCTCAAAACATCATTTTGCATTTATTTTGGTTTTTATTTCCTCCTTGTCAATGTCATTTTAATAACTTTTAAATCGACTCCATCTGAGGATTTCACATCTAATGCTGTGAAACAAGATAAGCAGCAAGAGCATGCACTTCTTGATTTAGGACCAAGTTCTGGAGCTCGTCTTTCCAGGCTTGTGTTTTAGGAAGGGCACCGCTGGGTTTCGCTTAGTGCTGGCTTTATATTTTGCAGAGCCACTGAGATGGGATAAATCAGCGTGGGAGTTTTTTGAATAAAATTTATGGCTTCGCATTGAAACCAACTCAACCCCCTTTTGTGGCGAGAAAGAGGAATGTATGCAAAATTCCTGAAAAAAACCCCAACATTATTTTCTTCCCAATGTGCCCTGGCTTGCACGCAAGCTCTTCAGCAGGCATATATAAAATAGAGATGAATAAGAAAAATCAGATGTTACTAAGAGCTAGTATAACACTGGGTTCTGCTGGGTCTTTGGTTTTGTTTTCTTCATTGGGGTGTTTTAAGGAAACAAGCCGATTACATCACGACGAGCAGTCACAGTACAGACAGAGCTTTTTAAGGCACAAATTGGCCTCCCTATCTCCCTTCTTATCATTACTACAGCTAAGCTGACTGATGTGGTATTTTGGCAGATCCAGGGCTTCTGTTGCAATCTCTGGCTAAAAAATGGCTTAAAGCTCTGAAGCTCTTCCTCCCTCACTGTTCAGGCTGTGCGTCACGTTGCGGATCTGCTCCTCTCTGCTCTGGTTCCCAACACATGTCTCACGTTGTCATGTCCTCATCTCCTGCTCTTCACCTCTTACAGTGCTGACTTGATGGTCTCATTTGCAACCTAACATCAGCCATCAGGTGGCTGTCCACCCTCCGATTTACTCCTGACTTGTCTCGACCCTCTCATGTTCACTTGACAAGTTGCGGGAAAAGTCATCTTTTTCTCCTATTTTGGATGGGATTTGGTTCCCTTGTCCTGCTTTCTCTTTCCACCCCTTTACTCATCCATCAAGCCTAGACAAAAAAATGTCTTGACTTTCAAGACATCCAGCTTGATGTTGAGGTTAACCCACCCCAGTCTCACCGGTCCCCTGCCCGTTTAGAGCCCAGATATTGAAAACTTCCGACAAATAACCATTTTCTTCACCTCCCCTTGCTGGAAGCAACCCAGAAACTCCAACACGATCATTTTGCTGCTGCCCTTCAAATCACTTCTTAAATAGCCGAGACCATACCCCAAATACCCTCAAACTTGCCTGGGAGAGGGGAGGCTGCTCAGGACTGACTCATGGAACCTTCTTCAGCTTTTTAACTTCTAAGTTGTAAGGGTGTCAGCCCATGTATTTGCTCCAGCACAACCCAAGTATCTTGTCACTGCTCCAATGTACATAGAAGAGGATCGGGAAATTATGATCATAGACAACAATAAATGATAATAAAAGAACAGGGAAAATCCTCTTTGCATTAAAGTGTGTGCACGCACATATTACAGGCAGAGGCTTGAAGCCAGAAGGATGCGTGCCCTGTGTGAGATAGAGTACACCAAGAGAGACAGAGCAATCCAGACCTGAAGTGTACCACCCACCCATGTATATTTGGTAAAAAACAGCTCTGCCTGTTGGATTTTATTTTTCTCACTGAGGTACACGTCGCTCTTAAATAAACATGATTATACCCTACGTGGAGCTGCAGCTCGGTCCAAACACTAAAAATAACCGGCAGAAAGTAGAGACTTCAATTAGATGCATACTGCTCAACAATTTAACTTCTAATTGGCTTGTGGTTATTCCCCAACTAGGAACCAACCCTGTTGTGTTTAAAGGATTGACAGTCTAGCAAAACAGGGACCCAAAACGATTTTTTTTTTTTTTTTTTAAAGTGAAACGACGGAAAAATGAGACCTGTGTGTTGCATGTCGAGGAACTCGCATGTTTGTCTGCCACTTACCTTTAGCGTCGAGCTATTCTGCGGCTAGCCTCACCATTGTGGGTTTCACATTTGGGTTCAGCTCCGCATCCTCTCCTCAACTCCATTTCTGCGGCCCCACAAAGTTTTTCTAACCAAATTTTGGTTAGACTTGGTTCCTGATTCAGCTCCTTGTGCAGTGCTGCAGGACGAGCGGTTGGAGGCATCCCAAGAGCATCTTGATTTCTGCCCTCCACCGCTGCAGTCCAAAATCTATTTTCCTTTCAGCTAGCAACAGCAGAGCCTCTGTCATCTTCATTCCCTCAACTTCTATCGTTAGAATTCCTCTTGTTGGCTCAGCCTGGCAGCAGTTTTGCTGCGGCATCAAGAAGTGATGCTCATGCCATGTTTCAGCTGGTCACACACACGTAACACAAAGTGACCTTCAGCCTCACAGGAGTCATTTGTCAGAAGCTGGCATGACCTGTTATTCCTCAAAGCACATCAAGCCAGGTGCAGAATGGGAGGAGGATGGCAACAGGGCTTAATTTTTGGCAGAATAGCAAAACCACGCCACTGCTCACACCCCATTTTAGCTGAGCTTGGAATCTGATTCTGCCCTGGCATACGGTGGCTTCAGCAGATAGAGCTTTTCCAAGGCTGTTGTGGGATTGAGAGGTGGATTCTAAGGATACATCAGCAAAAATTTCTTCTGCTACCCGTGTGCCCAGCAAGAATACAGGAGACTTTGCCTCTGCCTACAACCAGGGCATCACTCCTTTTTTTTTTTTCCCCAGGACACAGGAATAGTCCTTTCCTGCCCTTATTTCCAAGCCACTTTTCCCTCCAACTCAACACCCACAGAAAATTTGTTTACTATAGTCCCATGATCACCAAGGTGTGGTCTTGTCCACGTGACTATCACTTAACTGGAGGAAAGCATGGCAATTTAGGAGGAAAAGAACCCATAATCTTTAAATAACAGTAGCCCATGCATTGCACTATACTCTATACATGTTGGAAGGGAAATTCTGGGTGTCTTTCCCCAGTGCTGCACCCCAGGGGATGTCCAAGAAAGCATTTACACCATTGTACTGGGCAAGAAAGCACAGGAATATAGCTCCGTGTTTGGTCTGGTTAGGCTGAAATTAAATTCATCCCTTCTGCCCAAAACCATGTCCCAGCAGCCAGCCCTTCCTCGTGTGAGTAGGTATCACTCCAGCAAGAAGCATCCCAGAAACCACCATGGCCTGAATGGTTTCAATTTTGCATCATTCAGTGGAGTTCAGTCCTAGAATTATCCGACTCCTCGTCAGAGATGTCCACTTACTCAATGCTCTCACACAGGGCAGGATAACAATGACACCGATGGGGTTTTTGGCCGAATTCTTACACTGAAAATGAAACTCTGCCCTGTGTCACAGTGGTTGACAGAAGCAAAGGCAAGTGTCTAGCTGCCCTTGAACTGCTCATGAATTATGTAGTAGTGAAGCTATTGGAAGAAGAGTACAGCTGCGGGAGAATAATCGTGTATAACATACTTAACGCCACGGGGCAGCTCTGCGTAAAGAGCAGAAGGGCAGTAAGTGAGTCAAGCCAGCATCTGAGCCCCATGAAAAACTGTTTTTCTAACATGGGATGTAGTTCTTTTACTTGTAGGCTTGATATCTCTTAATTCACTGCATCAGACGATTCATCACAATCATAGAAACATAGAATGGTTTAGGTTGGAATGGACTTAAAGACCATCCAATTCCAACCCCCTGCCATGGGCAGGGACACCTCCCACCAGCCCAGGTTGCTCCGAGCCCCATCCAACCTGGCCTTGAACACCTCCAGGGATGGGGCAGCCACAGCTTCTCTGGGCAACCTGCGCCAGGGGCTCACCACCCTCACAGGGAAACATTTTTTCCTAATATCTAATCTAAATCTCCCCTCTTCCAGTTTAAAGCCATTCCCCCTCGTCCTATCACTACATGCCCGAGTAAAAAGTCCTTCCCCAGCTTTCCTGTAGGCCCTCTTTAGTTACTGGAAGGCCACTATAAGGCCTCGTTCAGGCTGAACAATCCAAACTCTCCCAGCCTGTCCTCCCAGCAGAGGGGCTCCAGCCCTCTGATCATCTTCATGGCCCTCCTCTGGACCTGCTCCAACAGGTCCATGTCTTTCCTATGTTGGGGGCTCCAGAGCTGGACACATTTACACATTAGCCCTCCAGGTGGGGTCTCACGAGAGCGGAGTAGAGGGGCAGAATCCCCTCCCTCACCCTGCTGGCCACACTTCTTCTGATGCAGCCCAGGATACAGTTGGCCTTCTGGGCTGCGATCACACACTGCTGGCTCATGTTGAGCTTCTTGTCAATCAGCACCCCCAGGTCCTTCTCCTCAGGGCTGCTCTCCACCCATTCCCCGCCAAGCCTGTATTTGTGCTTGGGATTGCCCTGGCCCATGTGCAGGACCTTGCACTTGGCCTCGTTGAACTGCATGAGGTTGGCATGGATCCACCTCTCCAGCCAGTCCAGGTCCCTCTGGATGGCATCCCTCCCCTCCAGCGTGTCTACCTTGCCACACATCTTGGTATCAACAGCAAACTTGCTGAGGGTGCACTTGATCCCACTGTCCATGTCACCAACAAAGATGTTAAACAGTACCAGTACTGACCCCTGCAGAACACCACTCATAACTGGCTCCAATTGGACATCGAGCTGTTGACCACAATTCTTTGAGTGCGGCTGCCCAGCCAGTTCTTTATCCACCGAGTGGTCCATCTGTCGAATCCATGTCTCTCCAACTTAGAGATCAGGATATTGTGCGGAACAGTGTGAAATGTTTTGCACAAGTCCAGGTAGATGATGTCAGTTGCTCTTCCCCTATCCACTACTGCTGTTACCCCCTCGTAGAAGGCCACCAAATTTGTCAGGCATGACTTGCCCTTGGTGAAGCCCTGTTGGCTGCTACCAATCACCTCCTTTTTTCCATATGCCTTAGCAGAGTTTCCAGGAGGATCTGCTCCATGATCTCGACGGGTGAGACTGACCGGCCTGTAGTTCCCTGGGTCTTCCTTTTTTTTTTTCTTTTTGAAAATAGTGGTTATGTTTCCCCTTTTCCAGTCAGCAGGAATCTCACTGGACTTTTTAAAGTCTTTTTTAAGTCTTTTGATTTAAAAAAAAAAGAAAAATATTCATACCCCGAGATTATAAGGGTGGTTGTTTGGGTTTTTTTTGTGAAATAGGGTTTATTGTGCTCTACAAGGAAACTGAATTCAAGCACCGAATTGAAATCATGATTAGATTAAGAACAGCTTGATGATTAGCCTTTTAGTTGTAAAAGGTGACACGGTAGCATCATCGTGTAGCAGTGACACTCCTGCTGTGTGACCAACACCCAGGGAGGGTCCCATTTGAAATTCCTTTCTTCCCAATTGTTGCATGTCTGGGCTTGTTGGGTTTTCTTTAACTCCTGTAATTTCAAAAAAGAGAAGTGAATAAGTTGCATGAGGGTCCATTCTCCAACTGGGTACAGTGTCTTCATGAGGGCTCAACCACTACAGCCGTTGCACAAATCCATCTCTGAATCACTGTGTTTGTTGGCCAGTGTCTCCAGGCAAGCTGAAAAAAAAATACAAATTATTTCATTGCACACAATGGGACCGAGATCAATGCCCAAAGTTGTAAGTGAACACACATTATTATTTATTTATTTTTGGGGCCAAAATCTTGGAAAGCAAGGCTTTGGCTTCTTCTAATATGGATTGTTTGCCAGAGTGCCTCCAGGTCTGGTATGCAGAGGTACGAGCTGGAGAGCCCAGATCCCACTGCTGGCCACCACCACGAGTCCATTGTCCTCCTGGGGTTTCATGCACCAGCAGGGCTGGTGGCCCCAGTTCACAGTTCATCATCCTGCTCTCTTGCAGACTTTCCAGCCTAAAAAGAAGGGATGTCTGCCGCTAAAAGCCTACCGCATTAACTCTGACGAATGTAAAAGTAGCTAAATAACAGGAACAGGAAATAACTACCCAAGGTTTGCCAGCCGCCAGCCAAACTCTAACCCGCTCGAATAATTTTCGAGCCCAATTTACTAAAAACTGTGATCTGGAGTTAAACATAGCAAGATGCAAATAACACAGGGCAAGAGCTGGCTTGGGTCGGATCCTTGCTTTGGTTTGCAGACCTTGGAATAACTCTCCCTGTTTATTTGGTGCTGGGAAGTGCGGAGGGACTTCTGGGGGTTGCGGATGTTCAGCACCTCCCAGGAATTGCTCCACATTTCACAGTATCAGGCCCTTGATAGTAGGTTACTAGTTCTCCAAGGCGCACACAGTATACTTAGGGATGTGTTGAA
This sequence comes from Vanellus vanellus, assembly GCF_965231255.1. Lineage (NCBI taxonomy): Eukaryota > Metazoa > Chordata > Aves > Charadriiformes > Charadriidae > Vanellus > Vanellus vanellus. The sequence goes on along the minus strand of NC_138912.1, from coordinate 40,347,831 downwards.
ATGAGAGACTGCAGATGCACAGATTTCACCCGGGATCCTTTCATTAAAGCCAGGATGGACACGCATGCAAACCGAATCTTATTGACCGTGGAGCACGAGGTAGCTGTTTCCAAACCCTGTTATTGGGGATCCCAGAGTAGAAAGATTTGGCCACCACACTGAAACACCATCACCATTTCAGTCCTGTCTGGAAGGTCTTCGGTCATGGCCCATAGGGTGGAGCACCCAAAAACTCACCCTGTGTTGATTCGTTGCCCCTGTACTAGGTGAGGTTGGAGGCAGAAGGAGGAGTTACAGGAGACCTGGGCTTCTCGTAATGAAATTATTTGGGTTTTGACCATGAAATGCTCTGGATTTAGGCTCACAGCCTTTTTTTTTTCTTCCCAAATGCAAAGAGTCCTTGCTCCCTTTCACCTGCACCACTACCTGGCACAGTTAATTTTTCCTCAAGAGAGACCATGCAAACTCATCTCAGTTTGGGACCCATGGAGGTGGGGAAAGTGGAGGCCACATCCAAGGTAAGGTTTGGGGTATCCAGCCATGACCATGGATATGTGGTGTTCATGCACTTTCCAAATTAGGGGCAGGGGAGAAGGGATTTTTAAAGAAGATTGTACAGAAGAAGAGAGTGCCAGTAGGGCATAGGCATCCCAAGTGTCCTTGGGCAGTTAACCCTATGGCTTTTATCAAACTCCTGTCTCGAAATGCTGGGTTCACTGGTACTGAACAGAGAAGGTGGGATGTTGCCTCAGGTACAGAAAAATCCAGGACATCAGAAATACAAATTGAATTTCCGGGGCCAAGGAGGTGTTAAACCCTCAGACAACTCCAAATTTCCCTTTATTTATAGTTAGGAACTTAAATGTTGCATCACAAGCACAGAAAGCCTGGCTGTCCACAAAATGCCCAGTTTTGCTGGACGATGTCTCTAGAAGGTGACACCAGTCACCACCACCACCACCGCCATTCTGGTTTCCTCCATACAAGACAAATCTAACTGGCCAGGTCAGACTGTCACAAACATGTGAGGCTTCCAAAATCGAAAGGGTTTGGACCAAATAATTTCCTTTCTGCTGCACCAGGGGAAGCCAGCAACTTGCTGGTTGGGGAATATATTTATCAACGATGGGATTAATTCACCAGGAGGAATGTGACTGCCCGGAGACGCTGGGATGCAGCGCTGGGGTTCTCAGGGCTCCACAGCACCTTGTGAAAGGCAGTTTGTTCATTAGACCCTTTTATTTACTTGTTTATTTATTACAAAAGAGTCTTGCGGGTGTGTTTTATTTGGCCCGAGACATCACTGACCTCTTATATTTCAGGTGGTGTTTTTTTTTCAGACCACTCCAGGATTTTTACGGTGACCTGACAGCCAGCAAAATATATTTGGTTGGGTTTGTTGTTTTTTTTTTTGTGCTCAGCCATAAATATCCTCTGTACGTTGCTCGTGATATATTGGAGCTGCACATCCAAGTGCTGTTTGCTGAACTAATTTATAAATTTGTCACCAATTTATAAAGTGGTGACAAAATTCAACCAGCAGAAGTCATTTGGAAATGGTGGGCCACGGCGGAGGGGGTAGTGTGGCTGGCTGAAGGATGCTGGCAGACGCCGCGGGTGCTGAGTGCTGCTGGTGGGGTCAGAAAGCGATGGACAACTTTGAGGAAAGCAACAACAACAACAAAAGCCAATTCAGGGCTATTAAATGCCCAGATTTTCATCACAGCGGCTGCAATTTATTTGTTCCCAGTGCAGTCAGTAAGAGAAGTTGTACGCACCTAAAAATACGCTGTATAGAACGCCTAAAGATGAAAAAAAATGGCATGCAATCTGGTCACTGTAATGTAGGCATGCACCAGTGACCAGCAAAAATAAAAGTTGTATTACAGTAAATTAGGCTGTGACTTGGTAGCCGAGGAGTAATCTCCTTGAGTGTCGGATCAAGTGGATCAGAATGGTGCCGGGTGCTGTGTATATAAAGTGATGCTGTTAATAGTAAACAGCTCCGCTGCTCTTTTAAAAGACATATTTCTTCGACACATGCAGAAAGTTAAAGTTACAACTCTGTGAAATTTCAGTTTGCTCCCTCATCTGTTTACCATTTACGCTTTGGATGCTTGTGCTAAGAATTTAGGCTTTCGGAATAATGTTTATGGTAGGTGGTCCCTTCAAAGCTGGTTTCTTTCACTGAAATGTTTTGATTTGCTGCACGAGACTCATGCAAACTTTTCCTTTAACTGTATCCAACACCGTGATGAACCAGTGCAAGAAAAACTACTGCTGCAGTATTTCCCCCTTCAATACAGTCAGATACTTTGAAGTGTAATTTTTCATTGAATTTCAGGGCCGGAGAACTTGTTCGGAGTTTTTTTCTCCCCCTCCTTCATTCCTAAGTGAAAAAGAAAGTGCATGATGGTGTCTATATATCAACATATATCATTGCTTTTACATACATCCATGCATATTCATTAATGTACTGATAACTGCCCTTTGAGGTTGCTCTGGCGGTGGCTCCCTCAGCTGTAAAACAAATACACTTTCGGCTTTGGAAAATTATTTTTTGCAAAAGAGATGTATAATTATTATGGCACAGAACGTGGGATATCAACACGAAAATTGAAATGCTTTCAGCGGCGTTCTCACCTAAAGAATCCCATTCTCCTTTAGGAGCACTTTCCACCAGGACATTTATTAGAGAAAAAAAGGCTGCAAAACAAGAATTTAGTCTTTCTCTATAAAGATTAATATCATAAAGCAGCACAGCCATCGAGGCATGTAACAGGACTCCTGTTTCACGTGGGGCCGATGCTGTACACGAGGGGTAGCCAGTGCAGGCTGAGTGTATGCTTGCTGTGGAAGTGAGGTGCACAAGCACAAAAAAATCAGCCCCCCCAAATTAAAAAAGTTAGTAAATCAGCATGAGGATCCTTTTTGCTAAAAATAAAATAAAATAAAATAATAATAAAAAAAGAAAGTAGGTTTGTTTGGGTTAACGTTACACTGCTTTCTGGACAATAAATGCTCCCTTACAAGTAAAATGCATGTGTGGGACCACTGCCTTTATTTAGCTTTTGCTAAATTCTAAAAAATCACTGAGACTTCAGGCAGCAAGTGCTCAAACCGAGGCTAAAAAAAAAATCAAAATATATTTGTCAGTGACCTCACCGCAGCTCTCATCCTTTTCGCACGGGCTATTGCCACCTGCGCTTGACTCAGGCGCGGGGCCGGTACCCACCTGCCTGCATGGGGCAGGAAAACCCATCGGGGCAGCGCAGGCGGAGGAGGGCAAGGGCTGAATCACTGGAAAAGATGGGCAGCAAGGGGAAAACCCGGCTTAAAAAAAAAAAAAAAAAAAGAGTTTGGGTTTCTCATGAGACGCATTGCTCCCAAAGCAGTAACACGTCACCGAAGAGCAGCATTGGCTCTTGGATATTATAGGTGAAGTATCAAAATTTTTCATCCTTATTTTTTAAAATTATTGTTTTGTATTTATTGTGTGATTTTATTATTATTATTTTTTAATATTGTTGGGTTTTTTTTTTCTCTATCTCTGCTCATAAAGCCAAAAAGCAAGCAGCCCGTTTCCGTTGGGCGGGCGCGCGCTCCCCTCGGCACCGCGCTGCCGGTGCGGCATCCTCATCTGGGCGGCAGCTCCTCGCGGCAGCCCCGCGCCGCCTGACTCGCCGGCCTTGAAAGGCGCTGGCAGGAGAGCTCTGACTTCCTCCAAAAGCCTTTGTGCACTCCGGCGAGCCCATAAATCAGCTCCGCTCACGCTGCGCGACCTTCTGACATGACCAGCAGACAGGAAGATGGGGAGTGCGAACGACAGCGCCGCTCAGCAGGTGACCGCCGGCGACGGAGCTATAATTTAAGTGTCCGATAAAAAAAAAAACCAAACCAAAACAAACAAAACACAAAACCGAAATGTCAAGGCGTTGCACAAGGAAAATGAGATGCTGCCCTTCGTGGCGTCATTGCCAGGCAGGTAAGAAAGCATGGGGGATTATTATTGTTATTATTATTATTATTATTATTATTAAATTTTTAATTTGAGGTAAGACTCCAAGCACCGCTCTTGACAGCGTGAGACCCGATGTAATTCACGTTGGTTTTCTTGCCCTCCGGCTGGCAGTGGCTGGGGAATTCATTGGGAACGACAACCAAAGATTTGCAAAGCTGAGAGCAACGTTCGGTTTGTGTTGCTACTCCAAATATTTGGAATTTTACCTCTTTGCCTTTTAAAAATGTATTGCTTTCACCCCTGGTGCCACCCCCTTCGTCTCTCCTCCTGGTCACCCAGGCTCACGAGCTTTTTCTCAGCAATTTTGGGCTGGAAGGAAGGCAGAAGAAGAACAAATTAATGAATTCTTCCTTAAAGAACCATTGCCTATGGAGAAAGTGCTCTACATCCTGCTGCGTCCCGGTGGGATTGCCTTCAGCCGAACCACATGCCGAAATTACAGTGTTCAAATTGTTCAGAAAAGCAATAGAAAAACAAACCTCAGTTTCTCGGTGGCTCTGTTTACTCTCCGGCTGTACTGCTACCGGGCAGCCATGGGTAAAAAAGTAAACTTTTTTTTTTTTTTTTTTCAAATGGGAAAAAGTCCTGTATTTAAAACCAGTATTGCCCTACCCATGGACAGACAGTCACTGCACATAGCTCAGGGGCTCAGGTGCACGCACATGTGTATGTTCAGCTCCTATTTCCACAGAACCCCTGTGGGAGGATTCATTTTATCCGTTGGAAATGACTTATCGAGGCCAGGCATCTGCCTCTGAGTTTTCCCGGTAAAGCCAGGTCCAGGCAGCAGTGGTTCTGCCCATACCATGAGCAACATCCTCCCATCCACGGAGCAGGACCTGGACGGTGTTGGACTTTCCTTGCCCCGGGTTTGGGGAATATGCGCCATTTTGAGGTGGATGTGCCCCATAGCCAGCTCCCGGCGGTGCTGGCGGACACCAGCAGCACAGAGGGTTGTCCCCACACTGGTCCCTGTTGCTTACCTTTCCCGCTCGGATGTTAATGGGATAATGCTGGCCAAGCGCTTTGAAGACAAAGAAGAAAGACTAGGCAAACACGGGCAGATAAACAGAGTGCTTCATCTTATGCACGGCGCTGGGCGAAGAGTGCTTCCAATTATTTTTCCCAGTGTCTCCACGTACTGGAGAAGACAGGCCACAGCTGAGCTCTCCTTCTCCCCCCCCCCCCCACCAAACCCAAAACATACCATTTGATCCGTCCCTGCATGATGCTGCCACGAAGCACACACTGATGCATCGCCGGAGCTGCTGGTTAATTCAACAGCCATTAACCTAAGTAAAACTATAACCCGCTGAGTAAACATTTCCCTATTGTTTCTAGAGATTACTGTGCTGGGAAGTCATTAATAACCTGGAAGTACATTCAATTTATCTTTGTTTATTAGCTGCTTTTGTCAGACGTGAGGGTCGTCCTCCCGCTATTGAAGTATCACACTATGACATTAGCCCCGACTACAGCCTCTGTAAAGTCAACAATCTGATATGGTCATTAATCTCACACTTCAAAAGGGGAGGCAGGAGATTGAGTAGGAAGACCTCACATCTGCTCTTCCACTTGCCGATTGCCGCGGCCTGACTTCAGATAGTGGCTCGGTCTGGCATCCTCCTCGCCTGCTAGACCCTGCCAAGATCCCCAGATTTTCATTTCCAGCCAAAGCGGACTAGCAGATACAATGCAGGACCTGTAGGAGACCTGTACCCTGAGGAACAGGAGCTGGAGATGTTCCACATAACCCACATCATCTCAAACAACTGAATTTAAGTGACCAAATCCCATCCTTAGTCTCTAAGTGTAAAGCTCTGTGGGTACTCCCATGGACACCTTCAGCTCATTTTTGAGCTGAAGCCAATGCACCTTGCCCCAAATTCCAGTTTGGTGCAACAGGCCCTGGTGGGTCCAGAGGCCACCACTGTGTCTGTGGCTTCAGGGAAAGCTACGTCTCACCGCAGACCTCCCAGGAGCTGAGGGCAAGGGAGGATCTCAGCTGTGGAGGTCCGTCACTGCAAAGGTTAAATGATAAGCATCACCTCCTCCAACTTAGTATGGAGCTATTCCTTCATCCGTTATCCAGCCTTTTGAACAAAACAAGAGTTAGAACACCCACTGGGCTTGCTGGAGGAGCAGTTTGGCATGTTGGAAATGGGTCGGTGTAATTCTTAACCCCCTTATTATTTTGGAAGGAATGACTTAAAACACTGTTAAAATAATATATTTTTCACTAATAATCTTTCTTTCACATGCTTTCACTACTCCTAATGCTGCCACATGTCCGGGGCACAAGTTACTGTATTGAATGGAGCAGGAGAAGCCAGTGTGTAAAGCATCCTCTGTGGTTAAAACAGTGGCACGTTCAAGCCATCACAGCCAAACCAAACCTAGCATCATTATTTTCTGGGCAGTGTTTGTTAAACCATAGAATCATAGAATGGTTTGGGTTGGAAGAGACCTTAAAGACCATCTCGTTCCACCCCCCTGCCCTGGGCAGGGACACCTCCCACCAGGCCAAGTGGCTCCAAGCCCCGTCCAACCTGGCCTTGAACACCTCCAGGGATGGGGCAGCCACAGCTTCTCTGGGCAACCTGCGCCAGGGGCTCACCACCCCCACAAATGTGCTACAAGCATTTGCTTTCTAAATAATTTCTTTCCTACCCAAGGAACCGGCTCATAGCACAAGCTTTGCCCTCTGTGTACAGAAACCACCTTTCACTTGTCCTGAGGAAGTCACTGGCAGCTCTTTCATGGGTAGGAGGAGTTATTTAATAGCATAAAAGAGGAAGTTCATTAAAAACGAAAAGTTCATTAAACCTTATTAAAACTTCATTTAAATCCTGGTTTCACCAGGATATTATTTTTTCTTACTCACCTTTGTGGGTAAAAAGGAAGATGCCAACTCTTTTTTTTGAAAGAATGACATGTATGACCTACAGGAACACTTCTTTTCTCTTTTCTATCCATTTTAAAGAGAGGGGCTGTTTTGGTTTTGTTTGGTTTTGTTTTTTCTTTTTCTTTTTTTCTTATTTTATGTTTCCCAGTCGCCCAGGACCTGTGATGTGGGGCTGGGTGGGTGCGGGGGAAGATCTCTCCTCCTCCCTCTCCTCATGCGCTTGCCCAGCTGGCTGGATGCTCTCCTGATGTTGGAGATTAGGTCCTAACCCCTCCAGGCAAGGAGGAACTTCAGTGTGCATCTCCCACATCCTAAACAGATGCTTTAATCACTAAATATTGCATAAGGAGAGGGAGGAGGGTGCCTTTGGGAATAAATGACCTTTGGGAATTAACGACCTGTTTTTTGTTGAAAAATGTATTAGGGCAAAACCCAGCAGCAGTTTCAAGACCTCCTGGGACCTCCAGAGTGATGAACCCTGCCTGAAAAGACATACTGGCTTCTTTAAGCCTTAACTATACTTATCTTTTCACCATTTTCTACTAGCTGGCTCACACGCGTCTTCGTCTGCTCCTCTCCAGGTGCCCCCATTTCAGATCTGGTTGCCTGCTGAGGTGGCTGGTTGAGGGAGATCCCACTCCTCTAACATTTTCGTCATGCTATCAATTGTTTTGTTTGTTTTAAACACTGACACTTTTTAAATGGTGGGCACCTCTATATAAAACGCGTTGCATACACGACTTAAACACTGAGAGCTGCAGCATGGCTGATGCCGGTATTCGCTTTTACTGCACACTTTATATGTGTGCGAAAGATGTTGTATAGAAGGTAGCATTTATCCACAGTTATTGCTCACACAGATGCATGGTGTTCCGCACCATGTCAAAGGAGAAATTAAAACAGTCTTTTGATGAAAAATATCTTATTTTCTTTTGTAAGACGCTCTGTGTGTGTGCATTGCACTTTTCAGATCCTTCCATGGAAGACACTATTTTCACCGCACTTGTCCTGGGCTTGGTCTGTCGTGCAGGACAAGACCAGTCAATGGCTTTGCAGGAAAGACCAAGCAATGTCCCTTCCCGTCATGTTAGATAAGATGGTTTAGTATCAAGTATCCTTTAAAATCGTGATTGCACACAACACAATATATTTGTAATCATAAGTCTTGGGAGGATTTTACCACTTTCATCATAAGCCTATGTGGGCAATGAAAAAAAAAAAATTAAATTGCTGTATGTCATCTCCATCCTGTAAGAGAAAAGGTTTCCTCTCCCGGATTATTTCTTTGGGGAAATGATCAGGGAGAGGCACCCAGACCTTCACGCCAGTGTAATTTAACCATTTGCTCTGTAACCGGGCGAAGAGTTGCGTGGGCTGGAGAGGGCTCGGTGTCTAAACCCTGCCAGTAGGTAACAGCAGAAAGAAAAGAAAGCCAAATCTTTGATCTCCGTGAGGTGCTAATTTGTAAGGTTTGGGGGTTGTTAGGGCCTTAGGAAGCGGAGGGCCAGCACATACAGCAGGGTGCTTATCTGGCAGGGGATTAATGACGCATTACTATCTTCACACTCAGCCATTTACCCAAGCGTTTGAAGACAAGCCTACGTGTCAATGAAGGCATTAGAGCGGACACCTTGAGCCCATCGGGTTTATCTGGCCGCTGCTGACAGGAACAGTAGGTGACACCAAGCCAGGCAGCAAACTTCAAAGTTTCGGGGACTGAAGTCTTGCACCGAAGACAAACAACCTTTGCTGCTGGGGTCGGGACAAACAGCCGGGTGGGGAGGGCAGCTGGGAGATGAAAGGCTCGTCCACTCGGCGTGTTGGCGGCCGCGCCGCCCGAGCTGGCCTTCATTCAGTGGCAGGAGGGAGGGGGGGGGAGCTTTTTTTAATGGAAACTTTCATCTTGGTCCTACTGAAAGCAACGGTGTTTTAAAAGGAGGAACGAGAGGATTTGAAGCGGCCGAAGACTGGAGAAGTCACCTGCTGCTTGGGCAAACACAACACCCAAGAGCAGGGACCGGCCCTTGATGTTGTTGTTGGGGGATAAAATACAGCATTTATTTCCAAAGGATGGGGCACTCTACACAGTGAGACCATGGGGAGGGAATAAGGGAAGGAAAAGAAAAAGATGAGAAGGAGAGGCAATTTGCCCGACACGTCTCTATTTTTCCAAATCTCAAATTTCTCTGATAGATGCTATTGCCTCTGCTAAAAACCTCACCCCTTCTACCCTTGCGGACCTCTGTGGTTACAACCACAGCTTGAAAATGCCACTGAACCTAAAAACTGTATCACAGTTTTCAAAAATTTCACTTTTAAATAAATGAGATGTTTGTTTAAAAGGTAGCAAGGTATTATTTTCATGGTGAGGTAAAGCACTGATCCTTGAGGCTAGGATTAATGTTTGAACCAGTGAGCTTAACACCTTATGGTTTCTCTCCCTGATGTGATATTAACTAATAGGCAGTTAAATGAAAAAGATTACACGAAAGTCCTTTAAAAAGACGTGTAACCCCTATTTCACCTTTGTCTGTACTGTATGATATTGAAGATGAATACATAAGGAGCAACAGAGTCACTCCCAGTTGCACATTTTAAATCTCTGAACAATATCCGAATAAATCTCTCGGTAACATCCTCAGACATGGGACTGCTTTTAAGAAGTCACCATCAAAGAGCTGACATTCTGCTCATGAAAATACAAGAGCCGTGCAGTTAACCAGCATGGTTGCAACCCAAAGATTTCTCCAGCTAACCCCCAAGTGTTTTCTCTTCAGTGCCAGTCACTTTATTAACGGCCCATGCCATTCAATTGCGACACGCTGGGAGTGGGAGAAGCAACATGATGAATGTCACGCTCTCCCAAGGTGTCAGATAAGGTGCTGGGAGGGCTGCAAAGCTGGTGGCAGGTACTGGTGGTTCCTGAAGCCACCTCAATGCCAAGTTGGGTTGGAAGGAGCACCTCTGCCCTCTTCTGGGACAGCCACAGCCTAACTTGACCTCCACAAGAATTTAAAGCCCCTTGGATATCATAGAATGGTTTAGGTTGGAAAGGATCTTAAAGATCATCTAGTTCCAGCCCCCCTGCCATAGGCAGGGACACCTCCCACCAGCCCAGGTTGCTCCAAGCCCCGTCCAGCCTGGCCTTGAACACCTCCAGGGATGGGGCAGCCACAGCTTCTCTGGACAACCTGTTCCAGTACCTCACCACCCTCACAGTGAAAAAATTCTTCCTGATATCTAATCTAAATCTCCCCTCTTCCAGTTTGAAGCCATTCCCCCTCGTCCTATCACTACATGACATTTACAACATCACTTGTGATGGTTTGAGGAGGACAGCAGCTATGAAGCTATGATGCATACATTAGAGCTTGCAGGTCCTGCCCGAAACCTGTGCATTTAAATCTCGCCTGGGCTCTGGCACTCGGCGCCTTCACCGGGGGAGTTGTGGTGGATGCTGAGAAGGGGTACACCACAATTTGGCAGTCCCTCTGAAGCAAGTGCGTCCTTCCCTGTGGCGATCGGCCGACACAAAACTCATCCATGCTTCAGCGCACATCTCGATCTCCCTCACTTGTGGTCCAGGCTTGCTTCTTCTTTTTTTTTTTTTTTGGCTGCCTTTAATTTGTGGCCATTCAGTAACCGCTAGTTGCAGGCCTGCTGGGCTCAGCCCCCTTTACAGAAGCTGTTCTCTGCAACCACAACCATTTTAGAAAAATCAGGATGTGATGGAATATTTACTCTTTGATTGTTTAACAACATCTGAGAATTCGAGCAATTCCCGTAAGACCCCGAGGAATGTGGAGCCAGAGGAGGGAAAGCAGTGCCAGAACCAACTCCTTTTCATTTCTTTTGGACTGCGGAAACTGGAGCCGAAGAAAAGCTGGGATAATGAAATGTACGGTGGTTTTAATTAGCTGCAAGCCGGCGCATTTCTGGAATGTGGGGGTTGATTGAATTTGTTTAGTGATGAATAAATATGAAACGGTGTGGGTGGGTGTAGAAGATAATGCATAATGCCATAATGCATAGGGAATATAAGGAATGTTGCTGCAATATCACAGTGTGGTCACCGCAGCCCATGGAGCAGCACAGCTGTGCTCTTCCCAAGGGAAAAAATCCCTTTGCAGATTATTTGGGGAAGGCTCCTTGGGTTTGTTTCAGACATGCCAGGGAAGGAGCCCCTTTTGGAAAACAGCATGGCCCATCGTTGTGCACTGGCAGGAGAGACGAGCACAGGGCTGGATGTCTCACCTGGAACATTAAGCAAGTGGTTTGCCTGGTGAGATGCTGCACAGAGCTCCTGGGATGCCGCAGGGCGTTGGCACTCTCTGTGTTTTCTGCTGTTACAGCATGCAAATGGCAGTGAACCGCATCCAGGGCCCAGGCAGAAGTATTCACCAGCACGTTTACAGAAGTAGAGGACCATCAGCATGAGACAAACATCCCTCATGGTCAAAAGCCATCAAGCAAAGCAATTGGTCCAGGGAACACCCACCCTCCATACCCCCAAACACTCCCTGCTGGTCAGTACAAGGCTTTTAGGACAAAAGACCGAAAGTCATGAAATTTTCGTAGATCCACATATATACATGGCATAATAAACAATAATCAGGTGGTCTTTGGACCGTACTGGGGGACAGTACACACCAAGCCACACGCCCCAAGAGACAACTTTAACGTTGATCTGCCAACTCACCCTCCCTCCAGCCATCGTCTCTCCTATCAAGCGCAGGTTGGGAACAGGCTACATTCCTTGCCCCACAGAGCCACTGCAGAAGGCCAGCAGAAAGTTTTCCTAATTGCTTTGCTTAGTGAGCTTTTACAGCTGTGATTACGCTGTATTGTTATTTCTGGGTTCTATCGGTGACGGTAGCTGCTTTCTGTATGATTCCACTCGATTTAATAGGCAGCTTTGGTCAAGAGGTGAACACACCCGAGACTGAATCCTCCACCCAGGGATTTCAGCAGGAGCAGCGACGGGCACCTTGTAGGTTGTGCTGTCCTCTCTGCCCCGTTGCTCTTGCCTTGTGAGACCTGCCTCAATCATCTGGAAAGCCACTGGACACATCAGTAGGGGGGTAGGATTTTGCATGCTTTCCTTGCCAGCCACCTCTAAAGCATTCTCGGTACAATAATCACAACTCTGAAGCATACAGGCATGAGCGAGGGTCACGAAAATACGTTGGAAAACGTGTCATGTTGAAACCGAAATGCAAAAGCACTTTTGAACTGTAATACAAAGCCTTTCAGACACAAAGGCACACCAGATTTAAGGCAGGTTTCTAAAGATTGGTTACTGATGCGACGTTCTTTTACTCTCCATAGTTATAATTTGCATAAAACAGATTAGACCTCAAATCTTGACCTCCCTCTTCCCATCCCAGCCTGTTTTATCCTGAAACCCATGGCAAAGCCCATCTCCAGCAGCATGTTGGAGCAGAGAAACTGCCGCTCGTGTGAACAGGAATGGTACACGCTCCCTGCTAGCGCTTGCCGCTGTCATCAGCACATAAGATTGCAGGCTGGAACACTAGACAGGCCCTGTAAACTGCAAACCACCACCGCGCCTCAGCCTTGCAATGAGGTAACCCCAACGGATTTCGGTCATGGTCGCAGTTCAAGGAGGTCACAGCAGCCGAAGGTCCCCCCTTGCTTGAAGATGCGACAACTGGCCTAGTACCTTCAGCGTCATTTCCCTCTCTGGCCGCACCGCTTTTAAATGATATAAAGAAATTCTCAGCTTGCAGCCTCTGCCGTGGTGAGCGGGTCCTTTATTATCCTTTTCCTTTCTGGTGCAGCAGCCAAGAACAAGACAGAGGCGAGCCCACCGTTATCGGTCTCTCTGGAAACTCCAGCATCTGGTGTTGCATCTCGTGGCATCCTTTCAAAAGAGCAGCCAGGCAGCTGCTGAGCACATGTGCAGAGGGAAAGCGCTGCCTCTTAGTTAAAGCGATGCTATAATAAGAGCATTCACTCTCGGCAGCACCGGCGTCGCTGGGGGCGGCTTCCTGGACCCTCCGAGCTCCGGCGATTTCAGTGCGCTATAAAGCTGCTCCCACACCAACGGTGAGCGTCAGGCTGAGTACAGAGGGGATCGTTTTATTCCCACTAGCAGCCCGACGAAAGTTTCGAAAGTCACTGCAAGAAGGAGATGCTCAGATTTGTGGGCTGCGCTCTGAAATATCCAAAGCATCAGATGTTGCATTGCCAGCCCGTAGGTCTCCGTCTTTGGGTAGAGAAGCCAGAAATGTGTGGCAGAGCTTCGGTTTGGCACTGCCTTTATAAAAAAAGGATGCCTTGGAAGCGCCTGAGTTGCACTAACGTCTGGGCAAACAGTTACTTGGAGGGTGTGGGCAATGCCTGGCACAGCGAGTCCATGTAGGAGCACGCTGGGAAGCACGGCACCTTGGTGGGCATCGCCTCCCGCCTGCCGCGGAAGAAGTACCTGTCCCTCTTACTAGGCACAGCGCTGAATGTTGGTAGATGGCCCCAAAACATCAGGACTGAGCCATCGTAACAGAGGTGCCACCCCGAGCTTCCTAGGCAATGGCTTAACAGTTTCTAATGTTAGGCTGCAAGTTGGGAGATTTGGGCCAGGGAAGCCCAAATTCTCCCCAGGGGACCCCCACCAAGCCTCCCATTTGCTCGGTGGGTGCAAAAGCTTCATTTACTCACCTCTTGCATCTTCTCCTTCTGGCTTGGGACATTTTTTGGCACACAAATATCCAGTTTTGGTCCCAGAAAAAGGTCGAGATCTTCCTGGAGATGAAACTACGATGCTGCGTAAAAATTATCTCCTCCTATCACTACGGTGGATGGCTGATTTTGGGCGGGAGGTGAAGACCAACCCTGCCTCCCAAAACTGTCCAGAGCATCAGAGGTCCATTACATCCCCCACTCGCTCTGTCCCACACCCGCCCACCCCCTCTGGCCGGGACTGGGATGACCGCACGCCTACAGCATCCTCACCCTTGTATCCCTGCGAGCAGGATGATGCTGGGACACACAGCATCGCGAACACAGAGAGGTTGCGTTTTGGGGGAAAGCTAAATAATGCAGCTGTGGAAGCTAAGTTAGGTACCAAAGTGCTGTCAGACAGAAACAACCGGAAGGTTTTGGATGTACAGGGGCAAAACACATCTGTAATAATCCCAGGCTTGATTATCCAGCTGATGATAGGTCTAAATTCAGCACGTGTCTCGGAGGAGCCCTGGGAAGGCTAGTGGTAAGGCAAGGTATGCTTCGGGGAGAAGCTTATATGTGCTGAGAGCTTGAGCTTTGCACCTCTACCAGGGCTGGGAACACGTCAATGTGCATCTCGTTCCCTTTCCTGGGTCACTTTTCCCCGATTGCCCGCTTTCCCTATTCCCCAGCCCTGGAAGGATGGAGCACACCTGGCGCGTACAGCAGCCAGGAGGGAGGTGGAATGTTGCAGGAGGCAAACAGCTGCCCACAAGGAGAAGACCTCTCTCTCCCTCCGCAAATGCCCACGTGCATTGGTCGCTTGGAGGAGTTTATATCCGAAATCCAGCTCCGCAAAAGGACGAGATGGCCCAGCTTCCTCCGGGTTGAGGGAGAAAGGCGCTGCCTTTGCCTCTCCATCCCGCAAAGGGTTAGATGGGGGCCAAACTGTGTTTTCGCTGGGGGCAGCGGTGCGATGCGCAGAATACCCAGTTAAGAGCGTGCTTCAGCCGCCGCAGGATGTGGGCTTCGCGTTGCCAAAAAAAAAAAAAAAAAATAGGAAGAGAGAAAGACTGAAGTCTGCTCTCACTTTCGCTGACTTAATTCTGACGGCACTGATTTCAGCGACACCAGCCCTGCTTGGCAGAGCGGAGCAGGCTCCTGCCTCGCACCGGTTATTCCCCCGAACCCAGGATCTCGGCGATGGGCAGGCAACGTACGGTCCCCCTGTCCTTTCAGCTGCCTTCAGCAGGGGGAAAAAATGCTACCAGTTCGCAAATGCTTAGCACCCCGACCCAGCGGAGTTTAGGATAAGTGCTAGAACTAATGTAAACAGAGAATTACACTATTACAGCTGCATGTGGTGTTATAATTACATAAGAATGCAGCTCAGCCGCTGGTGCATCATATGCGCCACACTGTCGCCAAATTTGCAGATGTTGAGTCTTACTTTTATTAAGCATGACAATGCCCAGCAGGATCTATTTTCTCTGATTATACTCAAATGGAGAGGAATATTAAAAGGCAGGATAATTAAAAATATATGCCTAAACAAAGGATGTGTCTACAATTCTTTTTCCTAGCCCTTTGAAATAGTTCAAATTTCTCGGCTGGCTCGTGTATACAGGGAACCAAAAGGATGTCTTAAATTCAGACATATGTCTTCATTCTGTTTAATGTGCCAGAACAAAAACATAGCTCGAGACCACCATGAATTGATTTTTAAGCGGCGGCTCCTCGTTCCACTCTGCCAGACTCCAGGGCAGATTTTGCAGCTAGGATATAATAGTTTCCTACAAGGAAAAAAAAAAAAAAACAAACCAGAGATAGAGCCTACCTGCTGAATTTTATGGTGGGGATGTTGCATGGGGAGTGTGACCTCAGTTCAGGTATTAATTCTGTATTATTAAGCATCAGGTTTTAAAGCAGATGCTCAGAGGAGCACACATGCAGCGCTGCTAAGCAGAAAGTCTTTGTGAGCGGCAGTTCACTAAATTGTCTCCGACACTTATGGCAGGCCCTGAAATAATGGTCGTGCTCCCAGTCTTTTTCGGAGGACGGGGATTTGAGGAAAGCAAACAACCTGATTCAGGGGACAGCCCGCCAGTCGGTCGCAGGTCAGGGGATGGGAAAAGTGAAGGCGCTGGTTTAGCGCAATTGGGAGCTGGAAAATTTCGAAACGGTGCATTAGAAACAGGAAAGGGGAAACTCAGGGTGGGAAATATGTATTATGTGAATGCACAAAAAGAAAAAAAAAAAGGGCTCAAGTTAACCTTTTGGGACGCAATAAAGAGAGATGCAGAGTGACCGGGTGGTGGGCAGGAGCAGTGCTGTTGCCTTCAGAGCATGGGACAGTGGCCAGGACGGCTGGAAGGATGAGATGAGGTGCCGGAGGATGGGATTTCAGATAGCTGTGGCTCGGTGGGTGGTGCTGGATGCTGCCTGTGGAGGGAGAGGGAAGGCTCCAACTAGTGTGAATCCGCCTCCGCCCCTAGAACCACACCACCCCAAACTAAAACCAAACCCAAATAATTCAATCTCTGCTCTATCTATGCACATTCCCCAGTGTCTTGCCAAGCTAAAAGGAAGCCACAGTTCCTAGTTCGCTTGGACATTTGGGGTAAGGAGGGAAGAAAAGTTGCCAGAATGAAGGGAAAAAAAAAACAAAACCCAAACCCATCATAACTTCCCTCGATTCAGCACAGCCTTGGGGGGGGTTGTGGATGCCTGGCAGTGTCCCAAAGGTCAGGGTGGAAAGAAAGGCAGAGTCAAGCTGGTTGCAGGGAGGGCTCCGTCATCATTCGCTGGCCTGTACTATAGAATATAAAGGCTGCTCAGCACTGAAAATATCAAAAATGATTTTTTTTTCATCAAATGCAGCATCCCCACCGATCTGTAAAACCAGCCTAAGATTTCCAAATCCTTGCTCAAGTCTTGGCCTCTGCTTTTAGCAAACCTCGAGCAGGTGAACCCACATGTCCCCTGGTGCCTTCACCCTGGAGAAGCCACCGGGACACTTTAGTGGTCAAAAAGTTAAAACCAGCTTGAAAATGGGTCTCAGTGCCTAAAGCAGAACTTACGTGCTTCATTTACGTGCTTAAACCCCAAACTCTGACCTTGAAAATCCCCAGCTTCCTGCCTTATCCAAGGAGACCTAAAAGCTGCAGGCACCTCAGCTGTGATCCGAACCCCCTGCAAACACCCCGGGCTCAGGCGAGGGCTCTGTATTTCATCCAGAGCCTCTTCGGTGTCAAACACGCTCGGAGCCCTCGGGGCAGGAGCCAGGATGCTCCTCTCCCCGCAAATCTAGCCCCATATACCCCAATTTAGCAACAGTCGCTGTGCTTTCAGCTCCTGTCTGCAAAATAGATTTTATGCAGTGATAGTACAGAGCAGTTTCCCATGGGGCCAAAATTTAGGCGTGCGGTCATTGAGCTTGGCGATGGAGCCTCAAAAGCTAGTTTTGCCTTTTGGAAGTGCCTCGTGCTGTCATCCCTGGAGGACACCAGTGCTCGTGGACCGTGTTTCATTACTGTGATTTAACCTGGAACAGAGCAGCAGCTTCCCGCGGTCGTCTCATATTAAGGGGGTTGCCTTATCCTGTGGCAAGCCCTGTATTAACCTAAGTTTGGGTTTCCCGATGTTTTCAATACTTAGGAGTCCTACAAGCATCCCACAAGCATCCCAGCAGTGAGGCTCAGCTTAATGACTTTATGCTGGCTGGGAATGGCCTCGCTCCTGCAGACTCTTCGGGCCATGTATGTCCAGAACCCGATTTAGAAATGCCATCCGCTATTTGTTTTCTCGCTTCTTGCCATACAGAAATTGCTCAGCATTGCCGATGTTTTAGAGGAAGACCGTACTATGCAATTGGAGGATCCAACAAGAGCAGCGGGGGAGCCTTGGGGAGCTGTGACATGGCTGGGAAGGTGAGGCTGCCCCGGCTCCCGAGAGGAGCGGGAAGGCAGTCTGATATCCAGCAGCAACAGCTGGAACTGCTCTTGCCTCTCGGATGGCAGAGCTGTGTAGGATGCTGAGGGCTCCCCCCGGCCCGAGGAACAAAGGAAGCGAGGAGAACAACAGCCAGCAAAAAATAGGTTATGCCAGGAGGAAGTCTGGATTAAGCAGCCAGATTTCCTCTACATAAATCTCACTGTGAAATCACTCATTAAAACACAAGCGCTTTCCCCTCGCTTCCAAACACATCTCTCGCTCAGAGCGGTTCCCCGGGACCGTAACGAGCTTATCTGAAGTTCGCAGGTCCTTCTGGACAGAGGAGGTCCCTGCCCTCGCCTGTGCCTGGCTGCCCAGCAGGCTCACCCGGCTCAACCTGCTGGTCAAGCCCCGGGAGTGAAGCGGTGGGTCCACGTTCTCAATTCGCAAGTGGTCCTTGACCTTCTGGGACACCTCACTTTCAAAGGCAGGACCCATCCCCTGACGGACCAGGCAACGAATGCCATAAGATCTCACGTGGTCTGGTCCTCAGTTTTCAAATCTCCTTTCAGGACCTCTAACATCTCATTACAAAGGTTTAGGGGTTATTTTTCCCTGCCCCCCCGCCTTGTGCTTCTTGCAACCAGCCTGGAAATAATTTGGGTAAGACGGGTTCATTGCGACCGTCCCAAAGTGAAGCAAAGTTGTGTCACCCAGTGCTGCAGAACACACTTCTCATGGGGTCAACTTCCTCCATCCATCCTCACAGGACCTAGCTATTATCATGGACCAGTAACTATCTTGGCATGCATACATAGATATGGATTTCCTATACTTTTTTTAGACCATATCTGTTTGTACACACTCAATATATGAGATCAAGGAGAGGAAAAAAAAATAAAAAAACACACACCAAACCAAACACATCCCTTCAAGCTTTGTTTTCTCCCACAATCGTTAAGTGTTAAACCAACATCTGGATGCTCTATAAATGTGTTATTTAAGGAGAGAGAGTTCCCCAGAAGTGTTTATTTGCAATGTCTTCGTCCCTGTGGCAGAGCAGCTTTTTGACGTGAGGCTCATTGGCAGCTCATTGCATTGAAGTGACTCTTTTGTAGTCTCGGTGTCTGTACAATTGCCAGAGCCAGAAGATTACCACATTAAAAATACACGTCAGTCTCATTAAGGAGCGGTGTCTAGCAACATCCGGCGGGGAGCCCGCTGGTGGAAGCCTTGATTTAAAGGCAGGATTCACTCACTCAGACAGGGAGGGAGCTTGTGGGATTGCTAGCAGAGTTATCCCTCTCCCTTTTTGTTCGGTGGCCGATATGGGTTGGCTCCACGAGGAGGGAGGGATGCTTAAGGCATCTTTAGCTCCATTGCTTGCTTTGGTCCCCGGGCTCTGGCACAGCCTCCCTTCTCCTGCGAGGTGATGGGGGGGCAAAATGCTGTGGCTGCTTGGAAAGCAGTCAGCACGCTGCAGGCTTCTGCTTCAGGCCCTTTGTCACCTTGAAAAAGTGACCCCGGTGGCATCTCTCCAGGGAGAGATGGAGAGCAGGGTACCACCATGCCTCACTGCATTCATGACATCAAGGGGTGGATGTGTGGTGAGGTGCAGGGTATGGCCCTACAGGAGGGATGCAGCTGCTTATGTCCAGTACAAAGATCTGGAAAAATCTGTGGAGTAGCTCTGGTTGGTGCCTAGTACTTGTCAGACCCCTTTCGGGGTGAACATCCATTCCCATGGCAGCTTTGAACGGTCTTGAAGGACCTCCAAGCCCAAGGCTGAGCAATAGCCTCCAGCTGAGACACTATATCAATTGTAGTGAAACAGCTCAAAGAGGAGCCCGTCCTTCCACATCCTCCTCCACTTCACCATCTTATGGAGGAGAAGAGCAACGATGTGCTCCACAAGCCTGGGAAATGGCTTCGGGGTGCATAAACTGCCATGAGCATGGCAGGAGTTTAAAAATGAAGCATCAGCGACTTGCAAGGCAATAATTCCCCTGGGCATCATATAAAAAAAATCAACAAGCTAAAGAAAATAGTGTAAATGTGTTGCACTTCTCCTGGCGCATCAGAGCAATGTCGGACTTCATGGAACGTCAGGACAGACTGCTGGGAAAAAAGGAAGCGAGTTGCGTGGAAGAAACCAAACCCCATCACATTGCTGTGACCGTGGTTCCAGCTTAAAATTTACACGTAACTTGAAATATATGATTATATTTTCTAATGCAGAGTTTAAAACTAATTGAAAACATGTCAGCTTCATTAAACTGAAGCTGGGTGGCAAGGGAAAATACGACATGCTGGATGGAAACACTGCTGTTAAGCACGGCTGTTTACAGGAGATGAGATGCTGCCGTCCTCGGTTGGCGATATTTCATCAAAAACCCATTGGGGAGAGGAAGCAAAGTGATTAGCAAACTGCAAACCTTCATAAAAGAGTTTTAAAATAAGCGTGAGTGTCCTGTTTCCCCCAGTGCTCAACATGTTGATGGATTTTGGTTCGCCTGTCCTTGCTGTGCGCCAGGATGGGGTGAGAGCTGCTCCTGGGTTGGTGCATTGCAGGAAGATCTGCTCTCTGCTGTTCCGTGCCGTCAATACAAGAGGAGGAAAGAGCTTGTGAGTCTGCTCCGGCTTTTCAGGAAAAGGTGCTGTTTGTACAACAGGTGTGGTTTGTCCTGTAAATAATAATAATAATAACAACAACGACAATAATAAATTAATATAATATTAATATTAATATTAATATGATGATAAGACAATGGTATAATAATAATGATAATTATTATTATTATTAACCCCTCATTAATTAGTTTTAGGCCAAGAAGTCGCATGGCTCACGCAAAGCATGCTTTTAATTATCTCCCATGCAGACCATCTCCATGCTCTGGAGAGAAATTAAGAAAGGCAGGAATTTTGTGTGATTGGATTTTATTTTGTTTGTTTGCTTCTCCCCCACCCCCCCCGCCCTCCCCAACATATGGGAAAGCACATCATTTTGCAACACCGCTATAATATATTATAAAGCAGCCCAGCTACAACCAGATGTGCTGCAGGGAAAGGATTTCTGTCATCTTCTCCCCTCTCTTGGCGTTGACTCCAGAGGGAACCTGAGAAAGTCAGCCTCATGGAGCCAACACCGGTCTTTCCGAGTACCCATTGCTCTCTCCTGACGAACCTCCTTCACAAAACAACTTTCCTACAGCCTTTCAAGGGTATTTGTTATGACCATGCTCACCATGTATTGCGTTAGCTGTGCTGGATGTAGTGCCCAAGTAGGGGCTTTATATAAAAAATTGTTGAGCATTTGAGAACACACTTACCCCACCTCAGAGCTCAGGGTGCAAAGCTTTGCTTCTTTTCTTCTCTTAGTAGTGCCTTTGGAAAGCATTTGACTGGAAGAAAGCGATACTATGTTGGCAACAGATGCAGTTCCAGCAGTAGCTTTGGTGGCACTCTTTGCAGGTTTAATATCATTTTTATTGGGTTAAATCTGTGCTGTTCACACAGGATCAAAATTCTGCCCTTTCTGCTGAGAAAGCTGGAAGCGAGTTAAAAGCGGGTGAGCTGAAAGTTTCCGATTTGATTGACATCTTCACTCTGTTTTGAGATTTAAGCAAAACCAAATGAGAATTAATAATATGCTTTTGCTTCTCCCCTTTTTTGTTGGTTTTAAACGCAACACCATGTAAGTTGTTTTTGCGCAATTCTGACAGGAAAGCCCCCAGCAGAATTTAGCAAAAGGGTATTTTTTTTTAATGGGAGACATTGCTTTCCTTCAGGATTTCTAACCATCTCTAACAATCCCATTTAAGTACAGGAAGGAGAATTTCATTCTCCTAATGACTTCCCACCAAAACATTTCTAGCATAGTTAGCTATCTCAACCCCCCTGGATATCCTGGCATTTATTAAAACTGCATCCAGCTGTAGATGGGAAAGCAGTCTGCTCTCCACCTCTCCTACAAAGTCATCTGATAAATTTTATGATGTGCTCTCCATTATGCTTTCCTACTCAACAGGATAATATGTGTATGTCAAAACTGTGGTATATTACTAGGAAAAAATAATGCATTCCCTTGCTCTAGGTGTCATACCTCTATTTAATTCCCAAAGGTAGCATGTTTCTTTTTTGTCCTGGAAACAGTGGTGAAAAAAAAAAAAATAATTCAGCTTGGGACACCACTTTACCTTTATTACTGGTGACAAAAGAAGTCAATGAGCCTGTAACTGCAGAGTATTTCTTTCACTGCTGCAACTTGCCAAATAAGGGAGACCCATATATTAAATTCCTCCTGTGCTCATTCACCTTCAGTGTTATATCACACTTCTTCTCCCTCCACCACAGCGGCAGCATTCAACAAAGATGTGAGCCGTTGTTCTGCCAATTTACTCCCCAAACTGGTAAGTTACACTAATTTGTGGCTCTTTGCACTCAGAAGGGGAAAGCTGGAGGGATAGAAGAAAAGTCCTCCAGGTGGTCCCTCATCCTCTGTCCGTGGCATCATTTCAACAGTCCCACCTCTTTGATGACTCTTTCTCCTACGGGCGTCCTATTTTGCATTTTGCGTTATTGGCATAAGGATAAACATAGGCCAGGGTTTCAAGTGCTGGGATTTTCCAGCTCAGCAATCAAATGGCTTAAATGGGGACAACAAGATCCAACTACTTGTAACAGTTTGAAAAACACATGATTTGCGAGAGGGGACACAACACACAATGCGTGGGAGAATGCCAACTTTTTTGCCCTGACTTACTTTTCCATTACCTACCATGATTAAACCGGTATTTATAAGTATACATTTTCTAATGTTAACACTGGAGCAAATTTTTAAGCATCCATACTCCACCATGCTTTGGAAAGGATTTGAAAGTGAACAGCTTTTTGGCAAAATTACATTTGTATGCACGGTGAGTGGTTTAAGAAACCCTTCAAAGTCTGGCTTAGCCCTTACACCTCTTTGGGGCACCACTCCTTGAATTTCATGGCTTTGCTGCAGCAATTTATTTATTCTAAATTGTATCCTCGATCAAGTTTTATATGAAGACAATAGATTAGCTGCTGCCAAACTTTCAGACCTCTTCTACCTGCAGTTCTCTGCTGCCAAAAGCTTGGTCTCTCATCCACTGGACGTGCAGTGACTTTGTGAGGACATGAAAAAGAGCACGTTTAAATAGTGAGTCCTGGGCTAGACTTCACAGCAACAGTCCACATGTTTTCAAACAACCCAAAAGAAGCCTCTCATTTCTTCCAGACCATCAATTCAGCTCCTTCTAGCCGTGTAAAGTAAGACCTGTCTGTGATTAACAATTTTTTTCCAGTCCTTTTTGTTATTCCTCCAGTGAAATAAAGGGAGAAACAATGCTTCTGTTGACTTCCACCAATGAATTCACAGATCAAAAAACACCTCACTGTCCCATGCGAAAAGCAAGAAAGCCCACAGGCAAAAATGCCTGTTAGAGAGGGTACGCCACCTCTAGCTTGCCGTTGTGCCTACAAAAGGGCGCAGTGGCTGCGTGCGCAGAGGAACGCTCCCAGGGGTGTGTTATTTTCCTTTCTCTTGCATCAAATGTGACTGTACTGTCACCGAAGACAGGAGGCTGTAACTTTAGAGTTACAACTATTTGCAGTGCCTTTAATTTGCCATCAGCTCAGTTCATGGCTTGCTGGATTTTACAGGTGTAACCCTATGGTTGCGATTTCCTTAAGCCTGCGCCAGCTGTTTTATAGCACTGAACCTGAACTTTAATGTTTAATCATGATAGGTAATGGAAAGTTTATCGCACTTAAACTCAAACCTAAGGGGCTTCTAGGATTTTCATGCTTTCGGAGCCTGCAAACCCGGCCAAATCTCTGTCGACAGGCTCAAATGGCATTTCTTCTGGATTTTGGTTTTTTTTTGACACTTCATAGCTAATGGGGGATACCAAAAGTTTCCACTGATTCTTTCATATATTCAGTAAATATTCATCTTTCTCATACCCTCCCCAGATCTCACGCTTACACTGCACCATTCAAAGAGCCCCTTCACATGGTCTTGGAGCTCAAGTTAGAGGTGGGAAAACTTTGCGGTGCTTGAGGTTTTGTGCATTTGGCAAAGAGTGTTTCAGGTTCACAGAGTTTGCTTGCTGATTTAGGGTAGAAAAGTGCATTTCACCACCATTTCAAATCATATTGTTTTTGTCCAAGGTACACAGTTTACAAAAAAACAAACTTATTTTTCTACCTCGGGGAGAGCAGAACACCTCTCAAAGTGCAGAGCAGCACAAACAGGTGCTCTATTTATTGACCTATGTATATATAGTTCCCCCCCCCACGCTTTCTAAAGTGTATGTTTTTCACTTCCCCCGTTCTCTAGGTTTTTTCCTTAACACCACCCCTCACCCCTCCACCCCACCCCCCCACTTTTCAGAATTTAAGTGAAACACAAAGTGAACTGCATTTTGATTTCAGCAACTAGATAAGACTGAGCAGAATGTCGCTATGGGGTACATCCACTATCCTGTTTCACTCCCCAAATATTCCAACTAAATTAAAACAAGATGAGCTCAACTACCTGGGAGTTGCACCTCATGAAGAAAAATGGAGAAAACAAATATGCATCCCTTTAGGGATATTTTTTTTACTCAATGTATCCACGGAAAAAGTAAAGCGCATCAGGTTTCCCTGGTAAAGTCAGGGCTGGCTCAGTTGACCTCATGGTTTATCCTTCAAGTGTTTCTCGTGGTTTGAGAGCCTGCACCACAAGCCCTGAAGGCAACCGGAGTGAATCCAAAACCTATCCCTGCTCACACCACCAGCGGCACTCATATTTGGCGTCAGCCATTAATCAAGGAAAATGTCACACGCCTTTTATTTTCCGCTCAGAAAATTATCAGTCATTTCAGGATCTGGAAGGCACCAGAGCCAGACCGAGGAAGGAGATATTTTTTTCACTTTAATTCGATGGAGATGGTCCCATCCTGCACCACTGCAAGGGAGCAGGCACCCCAATGGGCTTGGGGGACACACACACGTACCCACTTACCTACAGTCTGTCCAAAGAGTTCCCAGGCCTGACACATTCATTTGCAATGTTCGCAATCAAAGGATTTACCACATTTTTTCAAAAGGGAAGCTACTCCAGTGGAAGCGGTGTGAGACAGGGGGATGATTCACAGCTTTATTTAGGCGCCGTTGTTTTCACAGTCAGCTCTGCAAGCAATATATCATCTCTTGGCTTAGATGGGGCTGTGTCCTCCTCTCACATGAAGCATCTCCGTTTGCCTCCCCTCGTGTTTTGCCTGCCAAACCCCGGCCTGTCGATGGGAGCAGAAAGTAATTAAGCCAGAGGGTCGGAGCATGGCGTTGGTTTTCCTCTTCAAGCCAATTTGTCTTTCTGAACTGACCAGTTACATCATGCGCTGTGATCTCAGTGCTGATACAAGCTCGAGTTGCTTGCAGAAACCTGTGTGCCCTTTCTTCAGAAGATAATAAGTACCAGACCCCTGAGCATCTGCTAAAAGGAGGAGAAAAGCTGCTGCCTGCTCCCCCGTCCCCTTGGGTGCCTGTGTGATCATTGGAGAGCAGATGGACCACGTGCACCGGTCCACGCCGCACCGTGGCACATGCTGTGTCGAGAGGCAACATCCCAGCAGCTCCCAAAGCGCTGAACTCTCTGCTAGAGCAAGGCACTGTCACCGAGTGGGGAAGGGAAAACAAGTAAATGCCTCCAATTTGGGTCATTAGTTAAACTGAGTGCAGCTATACTGTCTTTAATTTTAATTTCTGATTTAGTGGGTATGGATATAAGAAGCTTATAACTAAGCCTTACCAGCACGTGACCGTGATTTCAGTACTGGGTCTGCCCATGCAGAGCAAAGAGCTGCTGTTAAAGAAGATGGGGGGTGCAACACTTGCCAGTCAAGATTATGACTTGTCCTCGGAGCTGAGATCAGATAGGAAAGGCCTTTGGGAACAAAAACTGAAGCATTAAAAAAATTGTGAAAATGGGGGGGGGGATGACGCCCCCCCTTATTCTGGCTTTTTCAATTGCCACAAATCGTTTGGATAAACTCAAAAATACATTTTGGATGGGAAAAGAAGGTTCTAACCACATTCTTGCTTTTTTTTTTTTAGGTTTCTAATGATGCTTTCACCCATATTCTACCACCCCAGCTTTTGTGAATGTCTGTGATTGAGCCAATCTCTCTGAAAACACAAAATGTTCTTTTTCCTATGTTCAGAATTAACCTGGTGAAGGAAAGAAAGGCAAAGGAATAATGTATTGTAGAAAACACAATAAGCCTACCGCTTGCAGAAAATGTGATGAGCCTATTGCTTAATGCCTCCACGCTTCTTCATTCACGCTGGCCTGCACCCTGTGGACCCCTTTGTGTCTGCATGCAGCAGAGGGCAGGATTTTGGGCTGTGGACATGACATCTTCCCTAAGCCAGGCTTCAAGCATACTGATAAAACACCAGTGGTGGTGTTGTACCATTCTTTCAATTCACTGGGGAATGTTTACAATTGTCTGAAAAGATATATATTCCTAGTTCCAAAATAACTACACTTACAGGAAAATGGAATTATCACTGTAGAGTTTCACAAACAAATACTCATTTTAGCTTCGCGACAAGAAAATGTGTTTTGTCCCTAGAACTGTGTTGTGTATCTTCCACTACTACAGCAAAATTTCTCAGTAGAAAGAGATGAAAGATATGTTGTTTAAGGGCAAGTGTAGGGTACTGCACCTGGGGAGGAAGAATTCCATACACCCATCCAGGTTAGGGGTTGACCTGCTGGGGAGCAGCTCTGCAGAGAGGGACCTGGGAGCCCTGGTGGACAACAAGTTGACCATGAGGCAGCAATGTGTCCTGGTGGCCAAGAAGGCCAATAGATTCCTGGGGTGCATTAAAAAGAGTGTGGTCAGCAGGTTGAGGGAAGTCATCCTCTCCCTCTGCTCTGACCTGGTGAGGCACATCTGGAGTACTGTGTCCAGTGCTGGGCTCCACAGGTCAAGAAAGACAGGGAACTACTGGAGAGAGTCCAGTGGAAAGCTACGAAGATGATCAGAGGACTGGAGCACCTCTCTGCTGAGGAAAGGCTGAAAGCCCTGGGGCTGTTTAGCCTGGAGAAGACTGAGAGAGGATCTCATAAATGCCTATAAATATCTAAAGGGCGGGTGTCAAGAGGATGGGGCCAGACTCTTTTCAGTGGTACCCAGTGACACACAAGGGGCAATGGGCACAAACTGGAACACAGGAAGTTCTGTCTCAACATGAGGAAAAACTTCTTTCCTGCGAGAGTGACAGAGCACTGGCACAGGCTGCCCAGAGAGGTTGTGGAGTCTCCTTCTCCGGAGACATTAAAAACCTGCCTGGATGTATTGCTGTCCAACCTGCTCTGGGTGACCCTGCTTTGGCAGGGGGTTGGACTACATGGTCTCTGACTGTCCCTTCCAACCCCTGCCATTCTACCATTCTGTGTTTGGTGAGACTTTCTCACCTAGTCTAAACATAAAACCGAATTTTCTGCTGTTTTCCATCAGTAACTTTCTTCTCCAGTGACTCCATTACATCTGTGTTGGAGAGCGGGGTCCTCTCTCAACAGTACACTCTTTTGCCATTTCCTGAAAATGTTTCTGAAGGTAGACAATTTTTGGCTCTTTCAGTGAAGCCTTGTCAGACAACAACATTTTGTCATATCAGAGTTGGTACTGCAGTAAATGTGTGCTGGAGAAGATGGGAAGAAGATGTCCTCCAGTTGAAGGCACTCAAAATTCTAACCGACTTTAACAAGAATAAAACCAGACATTGATTTTGCTGCTCCAGTAGAATTTGAAGTTTGTTTTATAATCCAAGGCTCCCTCTCCCACAACTATAATTGCTTGATTTGTGGTTCATTAATAGCTCTGCCTGATACACGATGCAAGTAACATAATTACAGCTCGAGACCTCATCCTGTATCATTAGCAGGAGCTTTTGCATTTAATGCTGAGACTGATTCAAGGGAAGAATTGCTTTCTGTGACCTGTCATAAATAAGGGACCATTATAATCAAAACCCCAGCCTTGATTTATACAGGCTGTTCGCTCAGGCTGCCAGGATTGAGCTTCTTAATACCTATTGTTGCCGAGGGATTTTTGTGGAAGTTGATCTAGTTTAATCAAAGACTTGCTGCTTCTAATAAGCTTTAGAAAAGCAGCAAGAAACAAAAACAATCCTGTCTGAATGGATTTCTCCTACTCTTCATGTTTGCTCCAGTCTTGGATTATTAATTGCTACGACTGTGATACGCTTTGATTTATTTAAATCAAAGCATGCTTCTTTGGCTTCGGTTGCTCTCAGTTTAACTTTAAATAGACATCGATACAAGACATAGTGATATAAAGAACATCTGTTTTTGATAAATGGCATCCGGAGATGCATGGGACTACTGAATGCAGAAACTCCCCAAATATCTGCAGGTTACTTTGCATCATAGTACACACATTTATTTTGCTTACAATACCAATGGCAAAACAAAAGAATTTACGAAAATTTCCACATGAGCACCTGGACATCGTAAGAAACTAAAACGGTCTCTTATTTATTTGTTTATTAAACAAAGACTGAGAGGCTGAGTTCACACATATGAAGTTCCCACATACTACTCTGACCCTGCAAAGGACACTAAAGTACACATAATTACGGCTATATTGAAAAGGAACACAATTGTTGATACTTCCTCCTCAATTGGCTACAGCAAAATGCAAAGTCCAAACCCACAAAATTACCTAAAATACACTAAAAAATTACTCTCCCTAAGCAGGAACCCCGGGCAGCATTTTTCTTTGCTGGCTCTGCAGCTCTGGTGCAGCTCTAGGGACAGGACAAGTTCCCTATAACGTCTGCTAAACAAAGCAAACTGGGCTGCTCCGAGCAGCTGAGAGGACACGCTTTTTATCTTCTAAATATCAAAGAATAGCACCCTACTACTAAAACGGCTACAGACTGAGACAGAGGGCTCACGGCCAGGTATCTCACACACTTCAGTCATCCCTCACGCGCTGTAGCGTGCCTCTGGCTCTCCCAACGCACACTGGAGCACTGCACTGTTGAGCTAAGCCAAAAGAGGCTCAGGATATTTTGTCAGCTCCAGAGCTACGGCCGAATTTCGTGTGAAGTGCGACTGGCAGTGGGAGGCAGGATTTGCTAATGATATTGGAGGGGAGTTTGGGCTAAACGTGGTCTCACGGCCATACAATTCTGGCTTTGGTTCCACCTTTAACATATTTTTTCTTACATTTGTATGTTGCAAAATGCTAACCACATACACAAAACTTTGGTGAGATAAAGATCTATTTGATACACCTGACATTGCTCTCAACCCCATCGGTTATTTTCTTTGCTTTATACCAAGCAACTGGCTTAGAGAAAAATCTATCAAAGAGCCTAAATTGTCAGTGTTTCCTTGATTTTAGAAGTCAAAGGGTTAAGTAGTGAAAGGTTATTGGGGTGGAATTTCTAATCCACAGCATTATTTCCTTGTTTCAGGGTCTCCTGGGTCCAGGGGCTAGTCACCATGATAACGTAACTCAAATACCTTCCTGCTGTCAAAGGCAGAGGAGAAATGCAGAAAGTGGGACACTCTGCAGAAGCACTCCCATATGGCGCTGGCCAAGAATGAATTTTTTTGCTAAACAGAAACAACCCCTTTAATCTGCAGGACACAATCAATAACTGATAAGGATCCCAAGAGCAGGACAGGAAAGTCCCGTAAGATAACTCTGGCAGTTCACAAAGGCAAAGGCTGCAAGGAGAATTAAAACGTGCTGTAGGGTTCACCGCCCATCACCTGATCCTCTCTGAAGTCATGGAGCCTCTGTATAATCAGTTGACCAGATCACCTCCTGGAGAGCTATTCTCGTTTTGATGAAGGCATTGGTTTCTCTGCAGATTGTTTAGTCTCTGAACTAATTAACCTCCTTTATAAAGTTATTATTGCTATAAGCAAGAGGAGCTGAATTAAGAGCTGGACAAGCTAGAAAAAGTTTTGCTGAAATCCATGGCAATATATTAACTTCTTCCGGATTTGAATATGGTTTGTAATTTGCAGATAAGGTCAAGTCCAAAAAATAATGCTTGGCTGTTTAGAGACATTCAGGATGCTGAGAATTTGTCTAACACGCGGCCCTGGGATACAGGTAAGCGCAATACCCGTGGTTTGCCAATACCTAAGATCTGCTGCTTAACTCAAACAGCTGCCAGCCATCCTTGGTACGGAGCTGTCATCCTGACCATCCTGGCTGTGAGCTGTTCCCTGTTGTCCTGTGTCTGGAGCCTCCCCTCTGATGCTGGAACAACTTCAGAAGCACACCTGAGGACCTGAATTAAATATGCAATTAATAAATAAAAGGGAATCAGATAATGAAAGCACAGAACAATGTACTTCTGCTCAGATGTTTTTACAGTGTCTTTTACAGCATTACAAATATAAAAGACTACATTGTATAAGCAGTTGAGTGCGCCTACCTACCCATAACTAAACAAATTCAGCATCCTTGGCTTAGCACAAGATTTCATCATTTAAGAAGAGACAAGGGACTGGAGTGCTTTATTGATTCTGTCCAGCATACAGCATGTTCTCAAGTATTTGATACCTGTTGTTGTCACATAAAAATGTTTCAGGACACAAAAATATGTTAAAAGTGTCAGGTCATGTGACTTTACATACGTTTGGCCAAGAACAGTACAAGGAGTTGGGTTCGTACTTTCAAACCATTAAAAAACCACCAGGCCATACACTTATTTTAGAAAATAAAGAGGGAGGGATCCACCTTTACTGAAGAGTGACTGAAATTGCTGCCAAGGTGAGGGACTCGGGAAAGGGTGCTACAAAGGTGAAAAGAACGGTGTCGGGTTATGATCATAGTGGACGGATTGCGGTGGGATTGTCCAGAGAAAAGGAGGCTTCAGGTCAGCAGGATACACCGTCTGTAAGACCCTGAAGCCCAGGAATTGCCCAGCAGAGGTGGGGGACTGCAGATGTTGAGAACAGGCTGAGCTTGTGTGGGGCTAGCTCCAGACCGGGTAACTTTCTTGGGCACCGCGTACCTTTGTAAGTCTGGGGCAGACAATATTCACCTGCAAAGGAAGGAGGATTCTCATTATCTTGTATGTTGGGGGGGAACAAAATCCTTGCCTGACTTTGAAGACGGGCCTGTGATCGTGGCTATTTGCACATTTTTCTAGATGTACGTATTCAAGGGGTTTTAGCCAGCACAGACATTTATTTGTATTTATTTTAGCGCAGATCCTGCATCCCAAAGGCTAAGACTAGCTTATCTCATCTCAAACCTTTCAACCTATTGCCATTATTTCATTGTTCAGAAGTATTTATAAATCTGGGTACAGAGTCACACTGGGAAAAGCTTAAGTGAAATCACTTAAGACTCTTCCTGCAAATGGCACTGGAGGTTATATCCTGTGAACCCTGGCTTATTTCCTTTGCTAGGGGCTTGTTTGGGTAGGTAGGGATTGTTCCCAACTAGCTAAGTGCATGCTTACTTAAGCGCTTTGCTCAGTCAGAGACTTAATGGACTCAGCAGTCCTAATGCTATTTAACCCTTAGTATACTACAAACGAAGGTCGTGAACTGCACCAGCCAGGGATAAGATAGTGGCAGCGGATGATCAGATGTCACTGCCTGCTGGGCCGAGGCCCCAAGAAATGGGCCACAGTCTGGATGAGCAACTTCTAATTGAGTTTGTGTGGCAGTCCCGCAGATCATTAATTATCTGTGCAGTAGTCACCGAAGGGCACACTCTTGAGTTCGAAAGCGATGCTACCAATTTGCTTAGAGAGCTGGGAGCTGCACTTTAAAAACTGCAGTTGCAGTCTCTTTCCAAAAGATTTGCAGGTGTAAGTGGTCCTGAGAATTGTATGCGTGATTCTGAAAGAGGCTGTGAGCTGGTCCCATCACAACCTCCTCATGAAAGCACTCGCTGTCAGCGGTCTTCTCTCACCATCCCCACGAGCTGTTTCTCTGCCGGTGCTTTCAGGAAGTTGTTAGCCCTGTGAGAAGCCTGTCTACCACAACACTCAACACTGCAACAATATAATATTTAAGTAGGACTGCAGTGAACTCATATATGTATTTTACCAAAATGTGAACACTTGTGAACCCAGAAAATGCTTTATTCTTTCCAAGAGTAGGGAAAAAAGGAGGAAGAGATGGTGAAATTGCCTATACCTATAAGTGATGATGAGCAAAAAAAGTGCCCATCGCAATCTGCTTAGGCAAAAAAAGCCCCTTAATCTGTTTCCCCAGACCTGAGGAGGATGTTTGACCATTGGGAGGACTATCTTGTCCACCAGTCATCTTTTAAGATGAACCAGAGCTCAGGATAGCATTTTCTTCCAGCTGTAGTTGCCAGACGTCTCTGAGTACAGCACTGGACAGTTGTGGTTTAACACTGGCTAGCAGCTAAGGCTCATACAGCTGCTCCCCTCCAGTGGGATGAGGGAGAAAATAAGAAAGGTGAAAAGTCAGAAAACTCGCGGGTTGAGATAAAGACACTTTAATAGATAAAGCAAAAGCTGCACGTGCAAGCAAAGCAAAAGAAGGAATTAATTCACTACTTCCCATTGGCAGGCAGATGTCTAGCCACCCCTGCAAAACGTCCATAAAATGTCCATAAAACGTCCTTTGAGTTCACTTAGACCATGACTTCAGTGTTATGGTGGTCACTCAGGACAGAAGGAAAGGCGTGTTATGTGGTGTTATTGGGCACCAAAGCCAGCTCAGGCTGGTCACTGCTGTATTTGCACTACTTCTTGTGACACTTGTCCTCCATTGGTTCAAGCAGTTCCTGCTCTAGTGCTTCCCATACCATATAACTCAGACCATGGGTTACAACAACGTAATGGTATATCCATTACAGTTTCCACCCTTTGTCCCTTGGGATGAGGCTGTAGTCGCTTCAGGGTGTACCTGCTCCAGTGTGGGCTTATCAATGGGCCACAGTCCCTTCAGGGTATACCTGCTCCATCATGGGCCATAGTCCCTTCAGGTATGGACTTATGCAGAGGTCACATTCTCTGTGACTTGGTTTCACACTGGAGTTCCAGCCTGTCCAGTACAGTAGCACAGGAACACCTGCAATGCCCTGGCCCTGGCGAATGGCATAGCTGTTAACAAAATGTTCTCAGGCAAAGCAGGGAAAGATGATAAGCAGTACAGCAAAAGCCAAAAACAGCCACCAACATAGAATCATAGAATGGTTTAGGTTGGAAGGGACCTTAAAGATCACCTAGTTCCAACCCCACTGCCATAGGCAGGGACACCTCCCACCAGCCCAGGTTGCTCCGAGCCCCGTCCAACCTGGCCTTGAACACCTCCAGGGATGGGGCAGCCACAGCTTCTCTGGGCAACCTGCGCCAGGGGCTCACCACCCTCAGAGGGAAAAATTTCTTCCTAATATCTAATCTAAATCTCCCCTCTTCCAGTTTGAAGCCATCCCCCTTCATCCTATCACTTCGTGCCCTTGTAAAAAGTCCCTCTTCAGCCTTCTTGAAGGCCCTCTTCAGATACTGGAAGTCTTCTATAAGGTCTCCCCAGAGTTTTCTCTTCTCCAGGCTGAACAACCCCAACTCTCTCAGCCTGTCCTCATACCAGAGGGGCTCCAGCTTTCTGATCGTCTTCATGGCCCTCCGCTGGAGCCACTCCAACAGGTCCATATCCTTCTTAAGTTGAGGGCTCCAGAGCTGAACACAATATTCCAGGTGTGGTCTCACGAGAGCAGAGTAGAGGGGCAGAATCCCCTCCCTTTCCCTGTTGGCCATGCTGCTTTTGATGCAGCCCATGATACGGTTGGCATTCTGGGCTGTGAGTACACGTTGCTGGCTCATGTTGAGTTTCTCATCAATCAACACCCCCAAGTCATTCTCCTCAGGGCTGCTCTCCATCCATTCTCCACCCAGCCTGTATTTGTGCTTGGGATTTACCCAGCCCACATGCAGGACCTTGCACTTGGCCTGGTTGAACTTCATGAGGTTTGCATGGGCCCACCTCTCAAGCCTGTCCAGGTCCTCTGTGACGACACAGCTTGGTGTTGTCAGCAAACTTGCTGAAGGTGCACTCCATTCCAGCATCCGTGTCACCAACAAAGATGTTAAACAGCACTGGTTAAACGAGCACTAGACCAATACATAGTAAGGCAAGCAAGACCCCTGGCAAGCGCAGGAACCTGCCAATTGGTAGCTGAACAGCTATACATTTGGTCTAGCAGACTCCAATCAAATCTGTTGTTGTAGCAAACCCTTTAAGCCCCACGATGGGTGCCAAAAAGACTGCTGTGGGCTAACCCTGGCTGGCAGCTAAGCGTCACCCAGCTCGCTCGCTCACTTCCCACTCCAGTGGGATGGGGAGAGAATCAGATGGGTAAAAGTGAGAAAACTCATGGGTTGAGATAAAGACAGTTTAGTAAGGAAAGCAAAAGCTGCACACTCAAGCAAAGCAAAATAAGGAATTCATTCACTCTTTCTATTGGCAGGGAGCTGTTTAGCCATTTCTGAGAAAGCAGCGCTTCATAACGCCTAACAGTTACTTGGGAAGACAAATGTCTAACTGTGAACTTCCCCCACCCTTCCTCCTTCTTTCTCCCAACTTTAATTGCTGAGCACTGCCTCCTGTGATATGGAATATCCCTTTTCACCAGTTTGTGTCAGCTGTTCCAGCTGTGTCCCCTCCCGGCTTCTTGTGCATCGCTGCCCCCGACCTTCTTGCTGGCAGGGCAGCATGAGAAACAGAGGTGTTGATGCTGTGTAAGAACTGCTCAGCAATCACTGAAGCAGTATGTTATCAACAGTGTACACAGTCGATATAGCTCACCCAAAGGGATATCCCACGCCACAGGACATTGCGCTCAGCAATAAAAGTTGGAATCGCACCTCCCTTGTCTGCTCTGGAGGTGGTTGGCTTTTTGCACAGGTTTTGGCACATAAACTCATCCTGTTATCACCATGGATTAGACAGGGACCCACACACCATCACTTCTGCAGTCAAAAAGAAACACTGCATGCTGTGTTCGACAGGTTTGTAGCATTGATTATTAAGGGAGGAGGAAGAAGGGTTTGTTCAGGAAGCTGTTCCGTCAGCAAAGAAGCAAAAGGAAGTGAGGGAAATCCCCCAAGAGGTGGAAACTACTGTGGGATAATTACTGAAAATTAAGTTGTATTCATATTTTGAAGAAAAGTACAGCATCGATGAAACTTTCAGGGACAGAGTGCAGCCGGTGTGCAAAGGCTACATTTCACAAAGGTTCCCCAGGCAACCTTAGATGTTAACGACACTGGGGGAGTCCGGTGTGCTAACTCTAAAAGAAACAGTGTGGAGGATGGAGCAGAGTGGAGACACCGCGGCCAAACTCTGTGATAAAATGGGAACTTGAGGGTCAAATGGAACCCTTGAAGGTCTTATGGAACTGATAAGCTGCCTAATTGTTACCCTGAGCCAATGATCTGTCAGTTTTTGACAAAATGCTATCCTTTGGGTGAACTTTGTTCATTATAACATCACTGTAATACCAAAACACAGCTCCATCCCAAAAGCTACCCGCCTCCAAGGTGCGACCACTCCTCACGGAGTCTGCGCTCTGAATTTTTCGTAGTCTATACCATTAAAAGGGAAATGAGAGAATTTTACACCAATCATAACAAAAGTATGTATGACTAGAGTCCCTCAAGCTTCACCTGAAAGGTAAAAAATAGTATAAAAATAGCTTAAGAGAGGAGGGATGGCAGGGAAGATACCAACACGATCAGGGAAATACCAGCGCTGACTATCTCTGACTTCTGGGATCAGTCGAGGGGCTGAGCCTCTCCTCCCCCCCCAAAGGACACATGTGGGTAAGATTCGAACACTTGGCCATACCAAGTGCTTCCCCGGGAAACTTAGAAATCTCTATAGAGTTGTTTTATGACTTGGTGCATTTGTAGCCAGGCTGTATGACTGACACCCTCAGTAATTGCATGTGCTTTGCAGACAGTAACTCTCACCGGCAATCCAAAAGGACCTGTGCATCTGTTGCTTCAATAAACTGCACTTTTCACCAATTGAGCCGTGAGAGTTCATAGTGAACGCAACCCAAATCCTTAAGTGTGGCCACGCTAGTTCATGGAACGCCGCTAGATCGAATTGTGTATGGTGTTATCAGTGCATCCGTAATCGTGATAGTTCAATATACATATTGAACGCGACCAGACTTTTAACACTGCATTGGGCATCACTCAGAATCTCAGCCTCGCTGCCCCCAGCCCCTCTGATACAGGCTGGAATGCAAGGGGGTTTATTTTCTGCCAAATTGCTTTGCCCTTTAACGCAACAACTATCCAGTCCCTAACCCTGTGTGAACTTCAAGTTGACACAGAATGATTACAACCGCCAGCCAGGGGAGCATATTGCTGCCTGGTTCCTCTGCTGCTGTGATAGTGGGGGCAACAGTCAGGAATTAGAGGGTAAGGAAGCCCAGCTGCTGCACGGTGACAAAGAAATTGGAAAACAGGCAACAATCCACAGCCTGTGGAGGCAGCTCCTGTCAAACGTGAAGGTAAGATATCCCCTCAAAGATGACCTTGCAAATTACTGAAGCAAGTAGACCACCATGAAGGAAGATACCCAATAACTGAGAGAATTAGTGGTGCTGGAAGTTATCTACAGGTGACCTGGATGACAACCAGATCTCCAAAGATCCAGATGACGTCCAGTGTACATGGACCATGTGGATGAGGCTGGTCTGCAATGCACCAGTGTCATATTCCAACTGCCTGGCAATGATGGACTGGCCAGACTTTGATGCACCAACTGTGGAGAGACTGCCCTGCTTGCTCTGACATTTTGAAAAGACTCCCTCTCCTTCCTTGTCCCCACAGGCCAGTGTCTTGGCTATTGGAGTGCCCCATGAAGACAGCTCGTCTTGGTCTCTGGGCACCTGCTGGTTCCTCTTCTGTGACCAAGAGGAGAAGTGGCAGAACCCATTTGGATTTCTGGGATGACAGAGGGATCCCAATAGTTGTCTGTGTTGGAGGCTGAGATGAGCCCAACAGAGGAGGAGCGGAAGAAGCATCCTATTGTGACCAGCCCAGAGATCCCATGTGTTCTTGGCCTAGACTACCTCAGGCCACGGGGGTACTTCCAGGACACACAAGGGTACTGGTGAGGCTTTGGTGAAGCTGTCATGGATACAGAGAAGATGAAATAGCTGCCTACCTTGCCCAGCCTCTCAGAGGATCCCTCTGTTGTGGGGTTCTTGCATGCTGAACACCAGCATGTGCCAATTGCTACCATGACAGAGCACCAACAACATCATCCAACAACTGAGACTCCCTGGTTCCCACCCATGAACTAATTTGTCAACTTGAGACCCAAGGATCAACCAGCAAGACTTGATCACCCTTTAATAGTCACATATAGCCAGTGCAGAAGTCTGCGGAGCACCTTCACCAGGCTTTAACAGGGTCTGGGCAGGGCTCCTGGTGTCCTGCAGAGTGCAAAGCCATGCAAAACATGCTCCTTACCACATCCAGGCGCATGGCCTCACCTGGAGTCTCTGGCAGAAAACACCTGGAGAAAACCAAGGTTGACCTCTAGGGTTTTGGAGCTGAGTTATTGAGAATCTGAAGTGCACTACACCCTGACTGAAAAAAGATACTAGCAGTGTATGACGGCCGTTTGAGACACTTCAGAAGTTGTTGGTACAGAAGCACAGCTCTTAGCACCACGATTGCCTGTGCTGCACTGGCTCTCCATGATCCCCTCAACACATTATGCAACCAACGCTCCATAGAGTAAGTGACTAGTGTTGATCACACAACGTGTTCAAATGGTAAACCTCAACTGCCCAGGAATCCTGGAAGACTTCATGGACTGGCCGGAAGGCAGGGATTTCAGAGCATTGCCTGAGGAGGTGACCCATGCCCAAGAGGCTCCACCATACAATGAGTTATGAGGTGAAAGGCAACGTGCTCGTCTTGCTGACAGATCCAGTCTTGTTATAGGAAACCATAAGAAGTGGAAAATTGGTGTGTGAAGTCCACACAACAAGCCATCAAATCTGCCAAAGAAGGCGGTGAGTTCATAGAATCACATAGGTTGGAATCACATAATCACAAAATGGTCAGGGTTGAAAGGGCTCTCTGGAGATCACCTAGTCTCATCCCCTGCCAGAGCAGGGGCACCTACAGCAGTTGCACAGGACAGCATCCAGGTGGGTTTGGAATGGCTCCAGAGCGGGAGACTCCCCGAACTCTCTGGGCAGCCTGTGCCAGTGCTCTGCCACCCTCACAGGAAAGAAGTTCCTCCTCAGGTTAAGATGGAACTTCCTATGTCCAAGTTTGTGCCCATTACCTCCTGTCCTGTCACTGGGCAACACTGAAAAAAGACTGTTCCCATCCCCCTGGCACCCTCCCTTTGGGGATTTATAAGCATTGATAAGGTCCCTCCTCAGTCTTCTTTTCTCCAGACTAAAAAGACCCAAGCCCCCCAGCCTTTCCTCATAAGAAAGAAGTTCTAATCACCTAATCATCTTTGTAGCCCTTTGCTGGACCCTCTCCAGCAGCTCCCTGTCCTTCTTGAACTGGGGAGCCCAGAACTGGACACAGTACTCCAGGTGCAGCCTCACCAGGGCGGAGCCAAGGGGGAGGATGACCTCCCTCGACCTGCTGGCCACACTCTGCTTGATGCACCCCAGGAGGCCTTCTTGGCCACCAGGGCACATTGCTGGCTCATGGTCATCCTGTTGTCCCCCAGGACTCCCAGGTCCCTTTTCACAGAGCTGCTCTCCAGGAGGTCAGCCCCCAACCTGTACTGGTGCGTGGGGTTATTCCTCCCCAGGTGCAGTGCCCTACACTTGCCCTTGTTGAATTTCATTAGGTTCCTCTCCGCCCAACTCTCCAGCCTGTTCAGGTCACGCTGTATGGCGGCACAGCCTTCTGGCGTGTCAGCCACCCCTCCCAGTTTTGTGTCACCAGCAAACTTGCCGATGGTACACTCTATCCCTTTAGGGGCCTTTAAGATCATCAAGTCCAACCATCAACCTAACACTGCCAAAACCACCACTAAACCATGTCCCTAAGCGCCAGATCTACCCATCTTTTAAATACCTGCAGGGACGGCGACACCACCACTTCCCTGGGCAGCCTGTTCCAATGTTTGATAATCCTTTGGGTGAAGAAATTTTTCCTGATATTCAATCTAAACCTCCCCTGGTGCAACTCAAGGCCATTTCCTCTTGTCCTAGTAAATGCCATCCAGACGGCCTCAAGACTGCTGAATGAGAGAAGTGGCCAGTACTCTATCTCTGTATTGACTCATGAATGCCGACAAATGTCCTGTGGCGGCAACTACAGCAATGGAAACAGACCAACTGGTAATGCAGAAGTAAACCCATATGAGCTGCTGAATTGTGGCAAGACCTGGCCCAGGTAGAAAACATTTCTGTAAAGATATTTCACGTAGATGCTCATATGCCAAAAAAATTGCGCTACCAAAGAACATCAAAACAACGAGCAGGTAGACCAGGTTGCCAGAATTGAAGTGGGTCAGGTGGACCTGGACTGGGAATGTACGGGTGAGTCACTGGTAGCTCAAGAGATATGAAACATACAGGTGGGCTCATGATCAAGGGATGGACCTGACCACTGAGGTTATCACACAGGTCACCCATGAATGCGAAACGTGCCATAATGAAGTGATCCATGTGAGTAAACTCTCCCTGGAATAGAGGGTGGTGGCTGGGATATCAACGTGGTGAGGCCTGGCAAACTGCCACAAACCTGCCAAGGCAACTACTATGTGCTCACCATGGTGGAAGTGACTACTTGGAGGCTGGGAACAGGTAAACCACACCACCGCTTGAAACATCACCCTAGGCCTTGGAAGGCAAGTTCTGTGGTGACACAGTACCCCAGCAAGAAATGAGTCAGGTGATGGGACTCATTTCCAAAATAACTTCATAGACTCCTGGGCCAAGAAACACAGCACTGATTGGGCGTATCACAGCCCCTGTAAGTATCAGAGGATACTCAGATGTACAGCTAATGTGGGACCTGAGCATGAGGCAACGGGTATGGGATAAAGGGTAGAGATTGTACTGGGTCTGAATGGGATGGAGTTATGACATTAACTTTCTTCATAGCAGCCCCTACAGAGCCCTCCTTTGCATTTGCTAAAACAGTGTTGGTAACACAACAGTGTTTTGGCTACTGCTGAGTAGGGCTTTCACAGCATCAAGGCCTTCTCCCTCCTCCCCACTCCAAAGTCAGTAGGGTGTGGGCAAAAGCTTGGGAGGGGACACAGCTGGGACAGCTGACAGAAAATGGCCAAAGGGATATATCATACCACATGACATTGTTCTGAGCGGTTAAAGCTTGTGGGAAGAAGGAGAAAGGCAGTGGGACACAGTCATAGTTATGGCATCTGTCTTCCCAAGCAACCACCGCATGTGCTGAGGCCCTGCCTCCCAGGAAGGGGCTGAAAATCTGCCTGCTGAGGGGAGAGAGGGAATGAATGCCTCTTCTTGCTTTGCTTGCATGCACAGCTTTTGCTTTTCTTATTAAACTGTCAATATCTCGATCCATGAGTTTTTCTCCCCTCCGTTTTCCTCCCCATACCCTGGGACAGAGGACTGAGCCAAAGGTAGGGTGGTGCTTGGTTGCTGGCCGTGGTCAACCTGCCACCCTGGCCGCGGACCCATTGATCTGCATCCTGAGCGTGACCTTCCTGTGCCTGGCCTCAGCCCATCCCCACAGAGGAGCTTGATGTCCCCCAGCCATGCTACCCCCATTGGCTCTACTTCAGTGTGTCCCTGGGTTGGTCACAGGTTGGAATAGGGACGGGGAATCTCCAGGCACAAATGAGACCAGGCAGAGAAATGACAACTGCTTCAGTTACCTCACATCAGCTCTGTTCAAGATGTTTAGTTGCACAAATTATATCTGTTTAGCTCTAAATATTTGGGGTAAGGCATCTGTGTTCACTCAATCTATATAACACCCAGCAGTGTTGAATGATGGAGCTGCTGCCCAAAGCCGTCCAGTTGTTAAACAAAACTACGGCAGCTGTATTTGCAAAATGAAAATTCACTTATGGCGCTGCTAGAACAAAATAGGTTGAGACGGGTGGACCTTAACAGAAAGAGTATTTTGTTTCTACATTTTATTTGATCTTCCTCTTGATTTTCTTTTAGCATGACATCTTTCTAGGAGCTTTTTTTTTTTTTCCCCTACTGAATTTTAAGGCTCTGGTCTATCACTCTGACCAGGTGTCAAGCAGGTGCTGTTGAACTTCACAACAGGTTTGCAGTCCTGACACACTACAGCTCAATCTTACTACAGTATATATAACCTATATAAATACATACAGTTCACAGACAAGGAAAAGTCAGGAAAAAGGTGGGGACTAGCACCTGTGTCTATATTGATTAGCCTAAGGCATTGTGTATTATCAGCCGAGCAAATGTCTGAAAGACGCTAAGCAAGCTGCGAAGAGTTTGACAGCTTCTGTAGCCTCATCTGCTCTTTTCAAGACGATATGAAAGCCATGTGATGGAAGACGGATCTATGTCAGAGAAGACAGGCATGTGTATAAGTCAACTCTGTCTACCCTTTGTTCTCAGCAACGCTGGCCTCAACGGCTTGGAGGTGCGATGTGTGCACAGGCACCATAAAATTGATGGTCACCTCTTCAGCCTGTGACGCACACCTAAGGTCACAGAGGCATCGATGCGAAGCACTTGTTGGGCTGTACACTTATTAAAAGATGTTAAAAAAATATTTTCGCTCGTCACATGGCATCGTCCATCTGGCACAACTGTCAGGTGAATTTAACAGCTGATGGATCATAACTCCGACTGAAGTTTGTCTTAGTAGCAGTCCATGTGGCTGCCCAGCAGCTGCTGATAAAATATTGGCTGGGCTGATGTGCAGGCAATGAACGAGGATGCTGGTGCGGGCTGTGCCTGCTCATGCGCCATATCCAGCAGACTGGGAAGGGAAAGTGCGCTCTAGGGTCCCCGGTGTTGAAAACGGAAGAAGTTTTCATAAATTGACTTCATGAAGAACACCACCACAGCAGCTTTTATGCCGGGCAGGCAGACAGATGCACAGCCGAATGAGTACGTAGGGGTAAAACAAGGGTCAGCAAAGACAGGGTGTAGGCAAACGAGCGCCGGCAATGCAGTTTTGCCCAGGAAAGGCAGGCAAGGGAGGAGGGCTGCCTCCTTCAGGTGAGTAATGT
Source organism: Vanellus vanellus (assembly GCF_965231255.1). NCBI lineage: Eukaryota > Metazoa > Chordata > Aves > Charadriiformes > Charadriidae > Vanellus > Vanellus vanellus. Next base: position 40,306,026 of record NC_138912.1, on the reverse strand, counting down.
TGGGAGCCTCTGTGATCATAGGGGGTGGCTGTGGATACAGGCCAGGTGGGCATGTGGGGCTGGCAAGGGCCAGCTGAATTTGCCAATTAGGGAGTGGAGACTGGAGGCTACTATGTGATGATTTAATCCCGCCAATGGGGTGGGACTGCCTCCAAAACAGGAGAGAATAAAAGGGTGGTATCTCCCTAACCTGAAGCTCTTTGCATCAGTTTGGCTTGAGGAGCAGCCCTGGTGAGTAGATACACCCTGTAGGAAAGCACGTGTTTTTCAGGTCAATTTATTTCTTTCCATGTACTTACTTATGGGTTTGTTCCAGCAAAGCCAGATCTTGTTTGTTGCTAATGTAGTAAGTCTAGAGCAAGGAGGGTCAGGTGCCTTAATCCCCTTCTCAAAGGGGGAAATTGAATTAATCTGAACCTCTAAAAATTAAAAAATGATCAGAGCTCAGAACAAAGGTATCAGTCCAGAGTGGGAAGCCCCTGGGTTCTTGCACAGAGCTCTGTGCACGGTGACCAGTTGAGACTTGGGGGATGAGGTGCTCTGGGCCCTGAGGATGGGGCTGTTCCCCTGGGACCAGGGTGCTTGGGCAGCTGCAGACCAGATGGTCATCAGGCTCCCTTGGGGGCTGGTGTGGGGCAGTCCCAGCCCTGCATGGCCCCTGCTATGCTGAGGAGGGGGGGCCTGGGGCCAGGAGGTGGCTGTGCTGGTGAGGAGGGAGGCCCATGTTTTTCCCTTGAAAGCAGCATCCTTCTCCTGCACCGAAGGGACCTTTGGGGTCAGGATGGGGCATGAGTGACACAGGAGGGCTGGTTGTTGGCCCCAGGAGAGCAGGTGGTAATGCTTGATACAGCAGAGAGTTGCGTTTGGGGAAGCTGGGAACCCTGTGGATAATGTTGGTATGGTGGGGAGCTGGTGGTTCAGTGCTGCCAGGCAGGAGCCCTGTGGTTGGCACTATCCCTCAATCACTGTCTGTCCCTGCTGTGAGGCTCAAGGGGCAGCAAGCACTGGAGCTTGGCTGAGGAGCGGGGCAGAGAGGAGGGCTGAGAGCCTTTGGGACAGGGGGACTCTGTGCATGGGGAATGGGCCGTGCTGTCAGTGGCCCAGGACTGGGTGCTGGTACTGGGGATGGCTGTGGAGGAGCATTTTGGTGAGAAGCCAAGGAAAAGCTGGCAGGCTCAGGGGAGCTCCTGGTTTGGGCTGTCAAGGAAGATGTTTCTGATGTTCAGTGTGCCCCTGAAAGGCTGAGATAGGTATGAGCAGCACAACTGCAATAAATGGATGACAAACCAGACTGCCTGCAGTGCCAGGGGTGTAGGACATGGAGCATTAAGGGAAGGGGTGAAGGCAGACCTTACCAGTGCAAGGAGCCCGACAGATAAGATGGGGGAACTGCAATACCCGATGTGAGATGACAGCCCTGGTACAGTTGGGCTCTTGGACCTTGTGGAGGGGGGACAGTCAGTGGAAAAAATTGTTGTCAGGCTGATGAGCGTCCAGGAGTAGAGGCATGAAGGGTACAAGGAGGCTTACAAGCAAACTGGAGGCCGCTCAATATTTACTATGTTACAAGCTCAGGTAAAGCCTGTGCTACAACTGAAGAAAAGGAGTCCAAGAAGCCCCTGCATTGTTTAGCAGGGAAGCTAAGGGAAAGCTCAGTGTTCAGTAACGGGAATCAGAGCAGGGATCTCCAAGGGGGGCAGGCCAGGTGCTTGCAAAACAGAGGGAGGGCTGAAACAATTTGCAGACCACCTCGGAAGGGGTGATCAAGCTGGTGGTAGACAGTCTTGCATTCTTCAGAAGCAGAAAGGCAGCCAGGGAATCAGTAACAAAGGTGTAAAAGGGGCACTGGAGGAAAATAAGGCTGTAGCAGAGAAAACAGCAACTGTGTCACCTTCTCCTCCTGAAAGTACTGGAGATGTGACATGTGTGCTCTGCAGCAGATTGGCCAGGGGAGCAAGGTCAGTTTGAGTGTGACACCAGACAGATGTGATTAAGCTCCAGGATTCAATGGCATCACCTGGAAGTCCTGAAAAAAATTTAGCTGTGAGACTGCAAAACTCCTAGCCAGGGTGTGTAACCTGTGACTGCAAACTGCTGCTGTGCCGGGCAGCTAGAGGGAAGGGCTGAGTGGGTTCCTTGATGCTGAGGAATAAAGCCAGTCTGACTGGTGACTGGAGAGGGAAGCAAATCTCCAGGCTTGTGGACGGCACCGAGCTCTTCTGGGTAGTCAAATGCTTTGCTGACAGTGAGAAACTCCGTAAGGATCTTTCACCCCAGAGCGAAAGGGTAAAAAGGAGGTAGAGGAGTGTCAGTGTAGATAAGCAATGTATTTAAGGACAAAGCAAACCAGAGCCTGCTCACCTAATGCTGAGCTCTGAACTGGCAGTTACAGTCAGAAAACATCCTGGAGTTACGACTGATGGCTTTCTGAAACCACAGCTCAATTTACAGTGCCAGCCAGGTAACAAACTTCTGGGTCTTGTGGCCACTGGATGCAGCATCGGCAGATTCAAAAAGGGTTAGATGAATTTGTGATCAAGCGCTTCTCCCTAGATACTGTGGATGGACCTTAAAAGTGGCCAGGCTCATGTGCTTGCCATAAAGAGGATTTCCAGTGACAGCACCCTGATGGGCCGCCGATGTGAGCACAGCATTTTCTTATGTCTCAAATGGCACTCCTAAAAGCTTCTTCAGCTTTAATGAGGAAATCAGCAAAGCATAATGTACTTGAGCCCAGTTACTCTTGTACCTCATCAGGCCAAAGCAAAGCCCTGTCTGGATTAGTAGTAATTTCTGACAGCAGTTGACAGCAGACACTGTTTTATTTCTGTTTGGCAAACTCCTTCCAGTAAGTTTATGCACGACAAGTGTGATATCCGAACTCTGATTTGGGAACCCTGCTGTACTTGTGATGAATTGCTGGGAGTGTGCCATGTTAGATCATTTAAAGCTACATACTGTACTGGGAGCCTGCGAAAGCACAAGACAACTCGATGGAACTGAGCACACATCATCTGCATATAGTGAAATATAAGTTATTGCATAAATTGATGCTGCTAGATGGTTCCTGCATACATTAATTAAACCATATAAATCCAATTCTGCTATTACAAAAGCTGTATCACTGTACCAAGAATTAATTTCAAATGCATTAGGAGGCTTAGAGAAGGGTGCCTGTATGAGCACGTAGAAATCCATGAGCATTACTGGCTTGGATTTTTTCTCTAAAAATGAGCAAAAGTGTTGTCGTGGCCCGTTTGTTTGGTGGGATGTGACCTTAACACAATTACTTTTTTTTTTCTGACCTGAGAAAAGCTAGGTAAGGCTCTTAAACAACCATGGGTGTTGTAAATAACCCAAGTTCTAGAGAAAGGATTCCTTCTTAAATCATCTGGTTCCTTTTCTGCGTATTCATAATCACAGAATGGCTTAGGTTGGAAAGGACCCTGAAGATCATAGAGTTCCAACCCCCCTGCCATAGACAGGGACACCTCCCACTAGAATAATACACGAATACTGTGACAAATATAATGCAGCATGGCACTTTAACATTAAAGCAACATTTAAGTCCCTTATCAGCTACTTTGTTATGTTAAATAATGAAAAGTAATGGCAGATATAATACCTATAATTGCTGTGAATTAGCTCATGAACTATAATTATCAATTCTTAGGACAGCCTTGAGGAACACAGAAATAAAACGTGCAGCATAGGAAATACCTGAATGTCTCAGCAGACCTTTGCAGATGTTATGGTATCTATACATTTCTTTCATGTTAATTTGCATATACAGAAACATTTAATAGGAAAAAAACTCCTTGGGCTTCAACTGAGCCAGATTGTCATCTTGTTTCTTGTGTAAGTTGTATTCAGTGGAGCCTATAATGTATACAGGGACATCATTACATAAACTTTCACTTGCCATTTTTGGCAGCTGGTCTGACATTTCACCATCCAGGTGCTATGCAAGTACAAAAGCCATGTCTTCCCTCCCTGCTGGTGCCTCCCTCCCCAGCCGTGATGGTGTGGATTACCATGCGGGCTGATGTGCTACCAAAAGTCCCATGGACTGTCTGTGGTACCCTGTAGGACTGCTGAACTGGCTACAGCTCATTTTGTCACTGGTACATTGCTCTGAATCTCTGTGGAGTTGCAATGAACCCATCCTCCTCATTATCTTTGGGGCCACTTATTTCTAAATAAGACTTCTTGAGCTAGAGAGATGGCACCTTTAATCCATCTGATGTCTAAGGACATACTGATACTCTCCAGTGATAATTCTCTGAAATGTCATGCTATCTTTATTGAGTAAAATAGCTTAATTCTCACAATAAATCAACCTACAAATTGTAGAGCAAACATAGCAAGGAAAGGGAGGTGAGATGTCTGATGAATACAAGCAGAAAAAATTCTTAGTACTCTTCTCTGCTTTCACACATTGCTAAACTTGTTATGATAGACTTTTTTGTAATAAGCCCCCAAACTAAATATAAAGAAAGATTATTTTTTTCAGGATTTTTGCAACAAGGGTGGACTGCTGGACAAGACACATCCCTGACTTTTATTTGTGGAATCCAAACCCTTTAAAAGGACAGAGTTGCATACAACGGCAGTATCGGTTTCTTATTGTACATAGCTCTTAAACATGTACAGCACAAAAGACAGCCTAGGGCTTGGAGAATGTTCTAACTTGCAAAAACCAAGTGAGGAATAATACAGAAAACACACTAGTATCAAACTATCACGCAATGCTCTGTATACTTGTGTATACATAAATAGATGAGCAAGTCACTCACTTTGAGTGTAAAGTTTCTCAAACTTCATGGCTTTAGATTTCTATGCTTAGAAACAAATACTAAGGAAAAAAATCAAATACTTGGCAGAGGAAGAACCTGTGCTTTTACTTAGTATCTGATTAACAGTGTATCATGCTGCCCAATCAACAAAATCAGTTAACACTTCAAATACAAGTAAGGACTGATTTCAGCTTACATTGGCATCAGAGGCAAAGTTTCTTCCATCTCCAGTGGCAGCAACATTGGTTCCTCGATCTTTAAATTGCACCCAGGCAGTGAGGCTGTATCTTGCATACCTTCTGGTGCCGGCATCAATGGCAATGGAATCAGCTTGAGAGCAGCCATATACTAGTTCTTTCAGTGCAGCATGTAATGAGAGTCAGAAAGTCCTCCAAAAGGGGATGAGCAGAGCTGCCAGAAAAAAAAAAAATAGCATAGGAGTGGGAGGATGTGTGTTCTTTGCTTTATCAGATGGTCTGTGTGTGGGGGAAACATGATTTTTAGACTTGTTAACCTGCAAGACATTTCACATTGGCTCAAATGTATTTGGTCTGTAAGGAAGAAACACGCTGTTTTGTGTCTCTCAGCTCTGCCCACCTCCCATCCAGAGGCTGTTTTGCAGTGAGCAGGAGGGTTGGCCAGCAAGGGCCAGCTGGGCTGTGCGCAGGCACTTGGCATCTCCAGTGGCAGAATGCTGCAGCCCTGTCTGAAGCACTGAGGCCACTCTTCACCATCTGTGTCCTGTACCAACAACAGCACCCTCCTCACTGTCCAGGCTAGATAATTGCCTCTGCCACTGTACAAGATTCCTAGTATAAGCCCTCTGATTGGGGGGGGAAAAAATCTTGGCTACAAGTTACATTTTTAGGGGTCTCCCTCTATAGGCAGAGTTTTTCCTTACCAAAACTGTTTTTCTACGCCAGAACCCCAGCCCTGTTAGGGTGATAGACACGATGTTGGAGAGAACGAGGGAGGATTTTCTACACATGACACTTGAGATTCTGCATATGGAAATGAATGCTAGAGAAGTAGATTAGATCCATGAAATAGCATGATTTTTCTAGGGCTACTATTGTTACTGCTTTCTTTTCTTGTAGCCTGCAGTGCAGACGTAGCAGGCAATCGGAAAGACCAACTGGCAGTGAGAATCGTAGGGATGAGAGGAAAAGGAGACACGGAGCATTTAATACTCCAACTGTCCTCCCCACCTCCAAGTTAATTCAGTGTGGGCTTTTCTTGATCAAAGTTTCTACCCCGCAATATATTGTAATTTATGTGTGTTGGAGGCATACAATAATGCTGAGCTAATGTGGTTTTGTACTTAAGTAAACATGTTTTCAGAGTTACTAATGCATGACAGAAAGTGCTGGGTCAAAGTCTCTCCTGAATTAGGAGAAGAAAGAAAAACAGCTATGTAAAAGGAGCAATGCATCTCACTAAGCAATGTATCAGAAACTCTGCAAATGGGTATCTTAGTCTTTTTGATAAGGAACTATTTTTTGTAATTACGGGGCTGAGAAGGAGGCATCCCATTATATCTGGGCTCTTCTGCAGAGCACGCAGCTACTGCCTCTGAAATTTTTATCCTGTTTCTTAAAGCAGAAGAAGACATATGCCATCTCGGGTCTTAGGACTGTAAAAAAGACACAACCATCCCACATGGGTTTTAAATGAGGAAACAGCATATAAAAAAGTTTACCTTAGGTGACCATGAAAGAATAAACACTGGCATATACTGTTGTGGGTAGGATGTAGATTAAATACTACTATGTATTTTTCTACCTAGTGGAGTCTCAGCATTTTTTAAATCCGACTATGCAACTGAGTAATATATCATCAAACTAAAAAGGCATGTTATTTCTCATTTTAAAAGATCTTTTAATAAGATTTCTTTGGAGACCTCTTTGGGTAGGGGAGTCTATCTGCTTACATGGCAACAGACACAAAATCCAAATCCTTATCGCTGGTGGTGCTTTCCTACCATTCCCTTAATACGAGATAGTGAAATATAATAACAATTTTGTTTGATGTATTTTTAATGTATGTTCTAAAGGATCTCGTCTGATAAACTATCATGAGAAACGGACCTTCCACAGCATTTCCTAATACAGCACATGGTTTTAATCTATAAAGTAAACCACAATAAGAAAACCACGTGTTAACAGCGTGGGAACACCAAGAAGAGAGACCTTTCTTACTGTGTTTTGAACATGATGAGATTTCTAGATAGTTTTGTACCGCTGACGTCTCTTTCATCAGTGAGATAGATCCCAGAGCTTGGTCAGAATAACAAAAGCAACTCGAACCAGGAAAATTAGAAAATGGAGGCGGGGAGGTGGTGAACTGGGATAAGCTGGTAAGCTTTACAGATATTTCACAGGCTTATGTGAGAGGGTACTATCATGATGGAGCAGTTTGAAACTAAAATGCATGTGTATTCCACAAATCTCAGTAGAAACCCAAGTGGCAGGAGCGCTACTTCCACAGAGTTATGACAAACACTGGATTACACGAAGGATCCAGATATCCATATGCAGACAGAAATACTCACTAAAGACAGTGCCCACAATACCTAAATGAAGCCCTGCTCTCTTGGTATTGAGTAATGCCAGCACTCACTCCTGCGAGCATCTTCATTGGTGCTGACAGAACTATTCAAGTGAGAGTTTCCTGCAGGAAGGAGGACTCTTAGTAAGGAAAATAAATACCTGGGAGGGCAGGAGATGACGGAGTGCTCTGTGACTGCTTGGGTGGCACGGAGAAGAGGAAAGAGAAACTGCAATCTGCTGTCTCATGCCACAAAATCCAGGCAGTGTCACACAGAACCAGGAGACAGCAAGTTCAAACCAAGCCAAGGAGATGCTCTGTCATACTGCATCCCACTAAACTGTGAAGCGCTCCTTGCATCAAGAGTGGATGCTTCAGCTCTGCATGCATTCAAAAGATTTAGACTGTTTCAAATAAAAGTCCTCCTAGTGCAAAAATAACATCGCTGGCTTAAGTCCTTCAACCTCTAAATCACCAGGAAAAGGGAAGAATGTTTTGGAGAACTATCACTGTATGCTCAATCTGATTTTATATTCTTCCCTAGGCACCCACTGCTGAAGGAAGGAGGAATGGACTTGACAGACCTAAATGACTCCGTAGGCTTGTTTTTATCTTTTCTCTTAAATGGAATTGTGAAAACAAGTTACAGCTCAAAATTTGCAGACAGGGAAGAAAGGGCTGTAAAGAAAATATAGCAGGTGATGGCCAAGACAGTGTCAGCTAGAGCTTTCTCCTCAACTGATGCCAGCTGTGACAGGTAATAATATTGCGAAAACATAAAGCCTCATAGTCATAGAAAAAGTAAAAGTGCTTTGCAAACACGCATACACAAAATAATCAAATACTGCAAGTACACGGACCACGGTATTTTCTACTGCTATTGCAGTGAATGACTTCAACAAGTTTCACTACAGTAAATAAAAGTATCTCAATGTATGCATGTGCTAATGTTTATTAAGGCACTTAAAATTAGGTGTGTGCTCAAGAGCTGTTACTTGTACCGAGAAGTGGGCTTAAAGCATTTTCCTGAGCTGGGACTTTGCTGTATTGATAGTCAGCTATGCAACCGGAGAAAAGAGGAGTAAAACCTAAAATAGATGCATACGCACACAAAAATGCAGAAAGAGCGTTTCTTTTTATGTCTGTCTGCTAAGCTTAGTGGGCTTTCTTGGCTAAGTCTGAGCTAAATATTACTGAAAATAGCATAGTACTATAGTTATTTCAAAGCACTGTCTGTATTTGTTCTGTGCACTGGGTGGGCAGGAAGCTTCATTTCATAAATCACTTTCAACGAGACAGTAGGCTATAAAAAGGGAGGGTTTTTTTTTCCCTTTAGTGTTTTTAGTTCTGAAAGTTCTGAAGTGGCACAGCCTACATACTGGGAAAAGTTCAAAAAATATGTTTGTCACTGCTCTGCAGACCTTCTCTTGCACACAAGAGACCCGGGGAGACGCTGGGCAGGCACCCCTATGCTCGTAGGTCGCCCGGGTCACGGTGCACTAGCTTAAAACACTCATCAGCAAAACTGCTAAAGCATATTCTCATTTCCAGACCCACGCAAAGTCCTCCACAAGCAGTTTCACGGGGCACTGCTGGCCTAGCGAACCCGGCTGGTGCAATAATTGCCCAGAGAAGAAAACGGGTAAGTGTTCAGGGGAGTCTCCTGGTACACTTTTGGGTACAGTCGGGCAGGGATGTGCTGCAGGACAGAACAGCAGGAGGAAGGGTGTGAGGATGAGGGGAGGAGTAAGCAGGTAGAAGAGCCTACTTAATGCAGTGATTCTGCTTAGAAGATACTTGTTAAAACCGTGTTAGATTGAGCTTTACACTCAGAAAGGAGCTAACTGCAGATTAGGTTGCTCCCTGTGGTAGATATTAGGAACAACAGGACAGGAGAGATACAGAGAGTCATCTACTTTCAGCAAGGAAAAAGCTGCTGTCTGGTTCAACTCACTGAATCATGACTTTTCCCACTTACATTACAAAAAAAAAAAAAAAAAAAAAAAAATGGAGTTCTGCATACCAGTGCCTAAAATGTGCCCTGCAATTTTGGCGCTAGCTGTACCTGGGCTTCTAAAACACTACAGAGGACTAAATGTCACTGGGTGAGTGGTTTTTTTCTGGGTTGGTTTGTTTCTCCCCAGCGTCAGCAAAACTTGCACAAACAGGGTTTAGGAAGCATGGGAAGCTCACACCTGCTAAATGTCATGCACTGAACATAATGTAGGAACAGCTATACTGAGACAGCCCTCCCAAATCATCTGCTCCAGCCTCTGTTTCAGGCTGTCCCCAGCACCGAAGGCCTCAGTAAAACACAACCAGCAATTTTAGCACCAGTCTTTCCCTGGGCTGCCCTCCCAGCTTTTGGCGCTCCACAGCTTAGCAGCTTCCTGAGCTAACGGTCGCACACAACTGGCTCGCCGCCTGCGAAGGCACTCCCCCGGTAGCCTAGCTCACATCTTCCTCGTTTGCAACGAGCCCCTGTGCCAGGTCAGCCTGATCCACCGCCCGATGCAGGAGAGCCACTGCAGCCCTGCTCCGCGTTCGAAGCTGCTACGCTTGGCAACACATTCTTCAGCTACAGCATATTGCCACAGCTTCGGTCTCTGCCCTTGCAGTCCTGAGATGAAAACAGTTGTAAAGGCCACGGTCTGATCAGGGTTAACCTCAATTTTTCTTTTTTCTATGAAAGAACAGATTGCTTTGGTTTTGGTAGACAAAGGTGAGCAAAGGGCTCTGGGAAAAATAGCAGCAAACATGTAATGATTTGTTTTAAAAGCACGAGTTACCGTTCTTTTTATACTACAAACCCAGCCTATGAAAGGGTAAAATATGACTGCTTAAAATAGTCAAAAAGGCTCCTCCACTGGGAACCAACGTGATGGACTGAATACATATGCAGTGTATAATACTACCTGTAAATGAGAAGGAAAACTAATTAAACTTTGTGTCTGAGGATAAGTCCAATTTACTTTGTGAATTACATGTAGGATTGTGTTTTAAAACCACTGCAAGGTTGAAAGATTCGTTGAAATGCAAGTATCAAATTTTAGCATGGTTTTAGATGGGAAATTTGGAACTAGTAAGCAAGACGATCCAAAATACTGTTTGTGGAAAAACATGTCTCTCTTCCCCTTGAGAACACTGAATTTGCTGGCAGCCGTTTGTATATACCATTTTGTGGACACCAGAATGGAAACAGTAACCAAACATTTAACCTAAATTCTTTTCAGTTGTGCTGATGCAATTATGCATTCTGCTTTTGCCAGTTGATACTATTCCAGCATGTAAGGTAACTTGCAGAGAGTTTATGATGGTGGAGTTCATGGCAGATTATAGCCCTTCAAGTTTAGATTAGTCCTCCACCTTATGCGTTAGAGGAATAATTCTTAAAAAAACAACTCCAACCGATATTAGCAATTCCAAAGCTTTTCCAACGTATGGTGGTACTCCCTGACCGGAGCCAGTATTTCAGTGGTTCTCCACTGTGGTTCAGATTTCACTCCGTTGTATTAATTGATACTGCTTTAGAAGAGAACATCAAATGCTGGGAAGGTGCCTTTTATAGGCGGATTAAATCTTTTAATTTTCCATGGTAATTATTAAGATGAATCATTAAACTAAGGCTGCCAGCTGCCCTCTGTTAGACTGCAGTCTCCCATGTTCAACATTCTCTAGCTGCTTATAGCTCAGTAAGTTTGTCATTGGATTTCCACGAATTTGCTGAGTGTTGGAGTTTGCTTTTAAATTCTCTTGCAATCATGCAAACCACACAATAGGGCTAACCATTGTAATTTGATTTACAGAAAATGAACATGAGCTATCTGGAAAGTAGTTCTAGCGGTGCTATATTAGCTAAGTTCATTGAGGCTTATTTTGTATCACTTTAATCAGAAATAAAATCTTTGCAAATTAAAGCCAGAAAAAGTTTGCCCCAAACCAAGACTCAGAAATGTAAATGTACTGGTTCAATCTGAGTGATAAATGGCAGAAGTTCTCTGTTTTCCACAATAGTGTAAACAGTTAGTTCACGAGTGTGTTGCTATTGTTATATATTTAAAGCTGAAACTTGCTATATATAGATCACATTTCAAAAAAGAGAGCTCTGCATATCAGATGACAACATTTCAGCTCTTCTATCTTTTAGACGTTGATTTCAGGCCCCAAAGGAATTGATGCAAGACTGTCGATAAATAATACTTTGCATAGTAAGTGTATGCCATAATCTCGATGAGTGGGGTGCGTAGCTATTTTTTCACTACTCTCCCCAACATGATAAAATAGTAGATTTCCATGCATCTGCAACGCCAGACATTCATTGTACCCCACAAAGTTGTCATGTTTCAAGATGAGGATGTGCTACGCTGCATTCTGTTTGAACTCAGGTTGGCCATAACCCTTCTCTTAAAACCACCACTACCTGAAAAATGTTGCAGTCTGGAAAACCTACGTGGTTTATCTTTGATGTGTTACATGGGACTTCATCAGAATTAGCGTGAATAGCACAAACCCTACTAAAGACCTTTAAAACAGTGGCAGTGAAAGTTGTCTGCTGAGCCGGTCTCACAAGGCACATTGATCTGAGATGACTTCTCAAATGTTCTTGAGCAGCAGCTTTTGCCAGCCACACTACCTGCATTTAAAAAATAAAAAAAAAAAACGAATCAAAGAGCTGATGCTAAGGTAAGCTGTAAATCCCCACCCGTCTCTGGCCCATCAGAAGCAATAGTACCTGTAATACACATATTTTACTAAAAGAGCCCCTAGGCCAGGATGCTGTTGAGAGCTACTGCAGTGCATCACATGCTCAGGAAAACAGAGAGGAACATGCTCTTTGGGTGTAGTCCCGACACGTGTTGGAGATACTGACTGAAGCTGGAAGACTGCAGACAGATAGAAACCAAGCAAGTGAAGACACTTGGCAACTGGTGACTGGAAACCAGGCCAAAGTCTTGCAAAGAACTAGTGCGTGAGGAGAAGCCGGGGACCCCGGCTGAAGGATGCTGTGGGATTCCAGGGTAAGGCGCCAGGGGAGACCAGCTCTGAACACTTAAGTGTGCAGTGTGGGCAAGTTCCACCCAGGAAATGTGATTTGAGTCCCTCAACGGGATAAAACGTCTTTTGGCAGGGAAAGGTCAAGAGGATTACAGCTTCTCTCACACATTGTCTGCCCAGGAAGGCCCTAAGGAAGCTTTTTTATGAGGAACTATGAAATGATGATACGGAAGCAATTTAAGGAGACAAGTTCCTGGGATGTGGCTTCAGGAAAAACGCCACCTCTCCCATGCAGATTCCAAAGGAATTGTGTTTACAAGCTGTGCACTGAGCTCCCCTCTGGCTCAACTGGGTGGAAGAAGATGACCAGTCTGAACACACAGTAAAAGCAGATGCAATGTGTTACAGTATGCAACTCATTTTAGGCAAGATTGATTAGATGAGGCAGACAGAAGGGTGACGTGGCTGCCTGGAGTGGTTTGGTCATCTTTAAATCTGTATTTCACAGCTAGCTTTCCCAGAACCTAAGAATTTTTTGAACTTTTTCTACGCTTGATGTAATTTTCCCATAGAAAGTGCTCAGGACCTAAAAAGGTAAGAGAAAGGGCCTCTAAAATCATCCACATAATTAATTCCGTAAACACAGGACTGATCTATAAATCTGCACCTTTCAAGTCCATTACCCATTTTCCTTGGTTTAGAACCTGCTGAGCCCGCATCCTGCTCTTGATGCTTGGCGCAGCATTTTGTACATCTCAGCAAGACCTATGCACCCCAGAAAACTTCCATTTTAATTTCAACCCAGTTTAAGGTACTAAGTAGCTAAACACAATTAATGAAATAATACCCGTCTCCCTAAAAAGATGATGGCATCCCCCAAGAATCTCTAACTGCCCGCATCTTTCCCAACAAGTGGATCCTAGTTCAAGATGTGTATTTAGACATTAACATGTCTCTGCTGAAAATAAACTTACATTAAACAAGCTTTTCAAAACCACCTCTGGGACTTGGAGGTTGCTTCTAACTAACTTCTAGTGGGACTTGGGAGCCAAATCCTTCAGATAGCTTAAGAAAAAATCTCCATCTTATAAAACGTTCACTCCCCCTTTTTTTTTCAGTTTTACTGAACTGAACGACCAAAAAGCTTTAATGTGTTTCACAACTTAGCTTGGTCGTGCTGTTGCTTTTCCGATGAGCTAGAGCAACACCATTTCTTCCTTCTGTGGCATAACAGTATTTAGGTAGAGCTACGTGCTCATTAGGAGGAGTAGATGATAACCTAGCCACCTGCTTACATTTTTTCACAATACAAAACAACACGGTAGCAACCTATCTATCTGTTGTATTTCCTGCTAAAATGCTGTTTTGGAAAGACTTAAAGTGAACTTTAAAGTTGGTGGTAGTCTTAGAAGCTGCTGATTCTGCTCTGGGCTACAACAGCTTATGAAAGGAGGACGACAGACCAGAGCAGCAAAGAAAGGATGAAGACAGGGAGGTGATGGAGAGATGGAAGAGCTGCGAGGCAACACATTCTGTAAACTGTTTCCTTCTGTGACTTGCTGGAAGGTATAATCAGTCATCTGCTGCTCGTTTTTGTGTGTATGGTATGTGTGTTTTTTTAACTTCCATCGCAATCCCCAAAGACTACCCTCCTGGTTTTACTTTTTTTGGTGGTGAATAGTGTATGTTTGTGTAAGGGGTGTCAGGGGACTGAAATTGTGATACCAACTAGCAATTTGGGTGTGTGGGTGAAAATTAACTGTTGTAGTTGGTTATTTTATGGGCCCAAAATATGGCTGTTAAAAACCCCAACATTCACCATATGAGCTTTCTGTATCCAGACCATAAAATGTCTGGGATACATAGACGGGATCCAAGCCGACTTCCTGCCATGAAATTGTGCTTCACTAATGATCACTCCAGCCTGTTTTCTAAACTTGGAGACCTCTTGTTTTCCCCAGAGGATATTATATTGTTTGTCTTTGGGAAAAAGTGTTTGCGTGCTACAATTATGAAGTTTATAGAACTTAAAAATTCACCTGAAATGGGACTACTACTTTACACACAGTTCAGCTTGGGTACAAAATGAAAAAAAGTACATTTGAAAGCTGCAAGAAAGTACTAAGGTAAGGGATCATTGAAAAAGCTAGTTGTCTATCAAAAACTATATTTAAACTCAATGCTGGGAGTTCTTTTCTAGGTGGGGTACTCTCTTCTCCCCTCCCACTGTCCCCAATTCTCTTCTCAAGTGCAGCATTTCCCTAGCATCCCCAAACACTGCTTTTCTAATCACATTTTTAAATAGAGCGTATGCTATTTTTTATATTAGGACAGGTTTTGGTTCTGCTCGGAACTGTTCAGTGAGCGTCAGTAGAGAGGCTTCTGAAACTGTATATCCACTGCCTGATGCCTTGCAACCTAAAGATCCCAGTTCAGAGTACTCACGCTATATGTAAAAAGACTATACAAAAAAAAAAAAAAATTAAACCGAGATGTGACGGAAAGAATGTGCATTTGCAAAGTTCACTGAGAAAGGGGTTTTTATGTTTCATCATCATCCTGGTTAGGACTAGTTTCTCTGAGCTGCCTTTGAAGAAAAGTCATTTTTAGGTGCATATGCCTGGGTGATTGTGGAAGGCTAATAAATGGGCATTTGAAAGAGGACAGATTAGCCTCATCATCAGGGAAATACACAGCTACCTCAAAGATGTCATTACCAGTCTTTTAGGTGCTACCTAAAAGCTAACCAATCTTTTAATCCTTTTGATGAATCAGAATATTTTTCTAGAAGGAAAAGTAAACATTACTCGTATTTGGACTTCAGCTCAGGGAGGGTTTTGAGGATCAAAGCTGGGATTTTTGGATTTCTGTTGAATGGAAAGGCAGTGTGATTAGTGTCACGGGTGCCTGTGACATACCGAATATTGCAATGCAGAGCAGTAAACACGGGTGACAGCAGCCACAGTGCATGAACCGCAAGAAGGAAAAAAACCCTTCTTAATCCTGTTCACATATTTAAATGTCACTATTTGAACTGCATTGGCTCACCTGTGGGAGTGTGACTGTCAGCCTCATGCATGAGGCTCTGTAAAACACAGTCCTGTTTAAGATAGTTCCCTGCTTCCCAGGGCACTTACACTTGAGGAATAAAAATGTTTACCAGCAACATGTAATTCAGAGGCAGTTTAGATGGGATTTTTAATTTGGTCACTCCCTCTACTGGAGGCTTTTTGCCTAGGTCTTACTCAGATCGTGATCCCATTAACAGTTAATTAATTACTCCTCATAGGGTTTTTGTTTTAGTAACAAGTAACAAAACTTTTTAATAACAAAACTGCATTAAACTATTTTTTTGTAGCTTCCAGGCTGCAAGCTGTGCAGGGCTGCCAGAGCTGTACGTGCAATAAAACACACAGCATAATTGCCGTGCAGCCTGCAAGGACTCTGTCCTAATACATAATCATACAGTGAGGCAGCAAAAGATGGTCCATGCGAGTTAAGAGAAGTTTGAGGACACACCTTCTCTACAAGAGTCTTTAAAACGGCACCTTATTTTTAGCTTCCCAGAGTCTGCTTCGGGGCCACACACTGTCAGGATGCTAATCCAGTTTACTAATGGGATTTTTAAAGCTAACTCCCACATCCTTTTAAGTATTGTTCCATAAGAACCTGAAAATTGAGAAAAGGGCATTGCAGGATATATCCCAATAGGTTTGAGCTTAAGGAGGAGAGGTGATGGCATCACTATGAATTTTGGTAACCTATTCAGCTTTCATTGCATAAACCCAGCAGATTAAGAGTATTGCTTTGAAGGTTTTACAGTGCATGCGTAATACTTAGTTTTGAGATGGCTCAGTGTAAATGGTAAAAGCCTAGACAAAGGGTAAGAAAATATAATTCCAGCTTATTTTGCTGAGGAAGATTAATAAAATGCAGCAATAACAAAAAACCTCAATGAAGGGTCAAGACATACCTCAGTAAATATAATTAATTCCTAGCTTCACTAAATGTAATCTCAGTAGCAGCGCGAGAATGATGCAAGAACTTTTTCCTGCCTTGACCTGCTATGAAAATGGAAAGACTAGGGGTAATTAATGAAAAGTTTTGATGGGAAATGATTTGTTTCCTTTAATTTAAATCTCTGTCTATAGCAAAACTACTCAATCAAAACACAGCATTTCTGCTGTCGTGATGTATTTAAATTTTTTGTTTCTTTGGTGGTTCTCACTACAACACTAACCATGCTCAGAAATTGCACGTCTTGAGCACCCACAAGCTTTTCTTAGCTAGGTTTGGTTAAGCAAGGACTGTGTTTAAGCCAGGGGCCAGCCTCTGTCGAACACGGGCATGCATTCCGAACTCTCTTGTTCTCAGATTGCGGGTGGAAATTTTCATCTCTCCTGTCTGGGTTTTGTTCTGAGCTGCCTGTCACACTTCTCATAAGACGGAGAAGTTCCCAAGTGGCTAGTGGAAGTCTCTTTGTTTTCCCTCTACCTCTCTCCATTTCTTCTACTGTTATGCTGCCACTCTCTCTTTGACCTGGTGGCACCATTACTTGGGAGAGGTATTATCATAACCGGACAGCAACATGCTCGGGCTCTAACTTCTTCTAGGAATGAACTCTGTGTGTAAAGAGACCTTCTCTTGGTGAGGATACCCCAGGATCAACCACTTATCTTGAATTTAGCATCATTTTGGAATACCATCCTCTTGGAGGGATGAGAGTCTTGTATTAAATCAGCCCTTTATGTGCCAGGATGTTAAATTTAATGCAGTCTGAAGTTTGAAACTAGCAATAATTCAAGTAAAAAACCTAGGCTTTGTTGCTCAATAACATCAGGGGTCACTACAGAAACCTGTAATCTGTGTAGTTTACACTGTGTGTCATGGGCTTATATCTTGCCTGGGTCAGAGAACACAGCAAATATTAGAGTTTCACAGAAGACAAGGGGGATTCTCACACTTCTGTTTAATGCAGTATGTAACCTGGTGCAGAAAATTTGGGAAGAAAAGGTAAATCTGTGCCCGGCTATGTTCCCACTACCTTTGGTGTTGAGAAAAATCTCAGAAATTAGGAGCCTAGGATACGTGTTTCTAATCAACTAAGCAAGAACTATTAAACACATGAAGTTAAAATGTAAATTCCCAAACTGAACATTGAGACATTCAGAATATCATAAAGAGGTGGCTAGGGAAAAGAAAGACTGAAAATGTTGAAAACAGGGAACACTAGGGCAGCACTGCTATTTTAAATGGTGCCTACCAAAAAAGTGATGGTATTTTTAACAGCTTTGATAATTGATAATTCTGATTGTAGCATCCAATAACCCCAAAGTTCTGAAACTTCCTGAGAAAAATCGGAACCTGCGTAATTTATCCTGATAGCCATGGGACACTGCATCCCTGGCATGCTGTCCTTGAAGATGTTTGCTCATATATAGTTACAAGCGTAGCTGGTTGAAGGTGAGTGAACGGCGTAAGATTTTTCCAATTACACTGTGATTCTAGCAACATCCCAGCCAAATAACCTTCTGATGAATCAGTGTGAAAAATCGCAAGGTCAAGTCCAGGCCTGCTGTGCAGGTGGAGCCCTGCTGTGTGCTGACATCAAGCAGGAATCTGGCTGCTTAACAGGCTGGTTTGTTGCATATTTAGTAGCTGCAAAACATATACAAGTTTTATGTTATGACACTTGAAAACACCACCTGGACTACTTCATGCTGACTACTGTAGCTTTAAAAAAAGCCATGCAAGCTTTAGATGAAGAGGAGAAAAGCTCTAAGTAAAACATGACACAAGGCATAGTAGCATTGGACAACCTCAAAGTGATGTGTTAAGTCAGAAAGACAAATAGCAGATCCTCATGTAGCTGTCAGTCAAATTGCCTACGGTAATCTATAGAAGCGTCTTTTGAAGTCTCCAAATTTCGCTTGGGAGTCAAAAATTGATGTCTCTAGCAACAAGGGTATAAAATGCTGCACACTGTTTCAACGTTTAGGTTGAAGAACGTTGCCTGAGAGCACGTGGTGTGTTCAAACAGAATTCCCCCTTCCTTGTCCCTGAAATCATGGTGTTCTTCAGGCTGGACGTGGCCTTGGGCAACCTGGTCTAGTGGGAGGTGTCCCTGCCCATGGCAGGGGGGTTGGAACTCTATGATCTTCAAGGTCCTTTCTAACCTTAACCATTCTGTGATTCTATGATTCTTACATATGAAGTAAAGCAGCAACCCATGGCCTCTGCCATGTAAACAAAAGGTCAAGAGAAAAGTTTCAAGGTTCCCTCAGCTTTTATGATGTAGCTCTACCTGTTGCTAACAAATAAAATAAATAATCAAAATATAATTAAAATACAATTTCTTAAGACGTTTCTGCCTCCTGGTTATCCACATACATGCTACAGCCCCCCCATTCCCCCCAGCTCAGAGCATTCAGCTCGGACATGGGCGTAAAGCTCAGCTAACATATGAGCCAACGTTGCCAATCACACGCAGCCTTTTAACTTCCAAAAAGTTACAGAATAAAGACATTTCAGGGCTGGGTTTTTTGTTTGCTCACCCCTCCGCTCCCCCCCCCCCCCCCAAATTCTTGAGAATCTCAAACTGAAAAAGTAGCAAAGAGGAGTTGTGAACTCTCAGGCGTAAACTTGTCTGTAAATCCTACTAAAACAAATTACATAGACCTTCCCCTCCCCCCCCCCCCCCCCCCATTGAATTGAACTCTCCAGGCTGCTGTGAATTTTCATACGTACTTCCTCAATTTTAAGAGTTTTCAGGCTCCCTCATCTGTTCCCAGCTACATCCTGTAATTTCCAGTGCTGGTTGCTGCACTGTAAATCTGGTCAGCACAACTTACATGTACTTATCAGTGACTCATCCACATATTTGAAGATCTTAAGAATGAATCACATCTATATGTTTGCTGAATTCCTTCTGCTGCCTGTAAAGGAAGGCTTACACTGACGGACTGTAGAACAGAGCTCAAGACAAGAGAGACTTTGATGTTTAGGGACTTTATAAGAGTGTGCACTCTCTGAAGAGAGGATTTAAATCAGTTTATTAAATCACGCTGACTTTGCTGTCAAGCTCAGGCAGTGACACCTCAACAAAACGCATCCTTCAATTTTCAGGCAGCAACTGAACACGAGGTATAATTAAAACGTTTGTTTTTGAATCTGGCATTTAAAATATGTTGTTGCTGCTGTGAGAATAGCTCTCTGTCAAATCAGATCAGAGGAGGAAGTGTCACTCAGCACAACAGGCCACAGTCTGCACATATAAATTGTCTCAAATCTTCCCTTTCAAGCATCAGCTGACAAATCAAAATGAGAATAGGCTATGCAGCATAAATACCAGTTATACATTAAAGACTTAACACAGGGCTCCTGTCTGAGAGCTCCAAATGCAGAGAAACCACACAGAGTTAATGATAATTGATATCATATGGTCTTTATCAAAGCTTCCTCAAGAAAAGCAGCTTAAGGGAAAATCCGTAAATGTGTGTCTTGACCACAGTCTACCAATCTTCTTCCGCATTGGAGCCTTTAACTAATTTGTTGGTTTAATTACTGAGGCACAGGAAAGTTTGCAAGAGTGATAATTGCACATTCTTTGATTGCCGATCATTACATCAAGTGGTCTTTATGAATTAAAATAAACCCCGAGTGTAATATGTGAACCTAAGAAATCAGTCTGTGCCTAAATCTGGACATATAAGCCTGCTACTCCTGGCTGACAGCACAAAGTAAAAAAGCAAAACAACAGTGAAGTCCCCAAAACCTGAAATTGCTGTGACAGAGAGTTAACTGCAGCCTACAAAAATTTGGGATTCAAAGTGGGTCAAGCAAGATCAATGAGACTGCGGGCTCTCGTTTGAGGGGGGTTTAGAGGCTTGTTAGGTAACTTCTAATGTGCCACATACTTATATCTTTAATTGGAGGGGGTAGTACAGCCTACTGCATAGTTCTGAACTAGTGCCGGAGGAATTACCAGAAGGTCAAACGGAAGAGAGAAGCAGGGGGAGGAGGAAGTAGTAATTGAAGAGACAAGAGATGATTGTGAAAGTACTTGGAGGAGCCTGTGTGTCTGGCAAGATGCAACGGGCCAGGCTACAAAGAGGAGGCAAGGCACTTACTGGAACAACCTCTTTCCTCACTTCCCTCCCAGCCTAGAGCAATGCCTTCGCTAACTGTCCCCAGCAGCTGCTGAAGCAACAAAGCGCAGTTGTGGCTAATTAACTACTGTATCTATCCCAGTGTAATAACAGAAATATTGGCCATATGGACACTCACACAGCGATCAAGCATGTAACTACAGATGCCGCTGCCAAAACACCTTTGTTTTCCAGAGATTGACTGAAACGAGAAGATGACAGCAAAAACATGTAGTCAATAGTTGACTGGCCTTCCTTCTGTTCTGCCTCACTTCACAGTAGGTCTTTTCTCTCCTTTCTACCGTTGATGAATATTTGCATCGTTCTGCAATAAAACTTGGTCAGAGCTTACCAAGGTACCAGGCCAGGCCCTCAGTCATCAGCATAGCTTTTCACACCCATGAAAAAAGAAATGCAGCTTGAAAGATAAATTCAGAAGAAATGTTCTAAGCAAACTGACCTCCTTTTGTTGTTGTTGTTGTTGTTGTTGTTTTGTTTTGTTTTTAAATATCCTATCAAGAAGATAAGATGGTGACAAGTGGTCCTGGATGGCACTACGGACATAACTGGAGGAGTACAGAGTAGAACCTGAAACGCATACGGGAAAGAGGGACTAGGAATGCATAAATGGAGCCTTGTGTCACAGACAACTCAAAGTGCAAAAACGTCAAAGGCTAAAAAAGATTGCACTGGAAAACAGAAGCGAAAGAAGAATTTGGGCAGTAACATTACAGATGGAAGTGTCTGAGGCACAGAGGTGGTAACATAGCCCAAGAGACACCAAGAGAAAAACCGGTAGCGCTTACAACGCTGTAGGATGACACAAACTGCAATCAAAATAAAAGACCATCGAGAGTCCAATGATTACAGCTCATCAGAGCAAAGGATGATGAATCCAGAGTAGGCCAGATCAAGGAAGAGGTCTGAATAAGGAGAAACCACATGACTGAACACGTGACACATGACCAAATCAGTTACGTAGAGAGACAGAGCGAGTCAGGTACTGATGGTGGCTTATGAAGACATCGTTTTTATTTCAGATCCTGAATATCCAGTCTGCCTGACTGGGAACAAAGCATTTGCCTAAGAGGAGATCCGGCATGTTCTCCCCCCCCCCGCCTTTTTACAGCAACCCTTACTATATATTTCTTGGATTTCAAAGGATTGTCTTGCAGATTAAACAGACTCAATATTTTCAGCGGTTCTGCTAACCATTGTTTACTAGTGTTACCTTATACCTGAAAAAGGTTCTTTATAACCCCCCAAGACATATGTTTTTAAATTCGCACAATCTCCAGACTATGTAGTTAAAATACCTAATCTACTCTTCAGAATTTGTCCTCAGATCTCCATGCACCACCTTGTTCTTATATATAAACACACACCCCTCTGAAGAAGCTATTCTGACATGCATTAGTAAATTTGAGATGCAAAAGCTATATAGGGAGAGATAATGCAGAGTTCGTTATGCAGTACACCAAAATTTGATTCGAAAGCTTCAAGAAAATAGCAACAGCATTACAGCTCGAACCCCTATACTGTTTGGATTATTTTTTTCCCCTATAGATAAGGAGGATGAAATACATAAGCAAAAAATTTGCTACTTGAACTTTTTTGATAGGTGCTTTAAGAGCAATTTCAGTTTTCAAAAAGAACATACATTTATAATTAATATATCATCTGTTTTTAATGAGGACTTTTTGGTCTAACATGTACCTTCAATACAGCAACAATATATCTTTATAATGCACACCATTTGCCAATCATAAGGAAAGTATCTTAAAGTGTTTGTGTAGTATTTTTAGAGTTGCGTTGTGAAATGTAAAGCCACAACAGTATATCATTATAATTCAAATTTAAAGGCAAGAAAATTCAATATTAAGTACTTTCTTCTGCAACTGCTCCAAGACCGATACATTGATATTCTGCTGCATAAAAGTACAGACAGCATTTCAGCTAATGGGTTTTTAAAGTATGCACCAAACCTTTAAACACTTACAGACATACCAGCTTTTTGCTTGTGATCCATTCTATTCTGCAGTGCCATCACTCACAGGCAAAAGGTATTGGCAGACTGAGACCAAACTTAGAGATCTTGATCAGAACTCGGACACCTGGTTACAAAGGGAAAAGAGAAAAAAAAATACACTATAAAATTTATAGTTGGTCTGCAGTCACCCTCTTTGTGACACTCCTTATTTCATATAATTCTATCGCATCCTCCCAAGTGTTTCTCTAGGCTGATGAATCCTCCTGTTTAGTCGTTGCTCACACAGAAGTCATGCCAGGTCTCTGATTGTCCCATCAACCTTTTCTGGGCTTTTTCCCGTTGCCCACAGCCTTTCGGGAATGAGGGGACCAGAACCACACAGACTGCTCTACACCAACCTAAAACACATTCATAGTGTTAAAATCCTCCCCAATCCTGCCATTTGATTTCCTCCTTTGACTGCTATTGCACTCAGACAGTGTTTTCATGGCACTATTAATTATAACTGAGGTGGGAAGAGTCATCTTGGAGCTGTGTAAAGATGAGAGCACTTCCCTCACCCTCTGGTGTACTGCCATTTTTGCTGCTTTTTATGTCTTATCACATGAGTCATTTAGTCTCAATGTCCGTTTGCAGCCCATCCTAGCTGATCCTCACCGCTATTCCCCTGAAAAGCTCGGTATCATCAACAAACTTTATCACCACGCGGTTCTCCCAGTCATTTCTCAGTATATTGAACAAGAACAAATCCTTGCACAACCTGCTGGTGATGTCTCTCCTTTCTGAAGGCCGGTTACTTACTCCTGCTCACTTTTTCCTGTCTTTTAACTAATTACTTACCACGTACTTACCTTCCATCTTATCCCATAGTGCCTTTTATTGCCAAACATTTTTTCAAAATCTGTATTAACTGGGAGTTGGGATACGCATAGCAATGGGGTTCCCTCAAAGAACTTAAAACATGTGAGACTTAACTTGCCTTCGCAGACACCCCACCGGCTCTTCCCAGATATGTGATGTTTATCAAAACATCAGCTAACTCTGGTCTACACCACAGTCCCTCCTTATTTGCCCAGTTCTTATGTCAGGCTTTCCAGTCTGTGGTTCCCTGTAGTGCTGCTTTCCCTGTTCTCAAAACTAGGTGCCTTTACGTTATGTCTTTGGAGTTGGCAGGAAGATAAAGCTACAAAATGACCATTTTGTTAAAAATGTAGTTCCCCTTTTGAAACCGAGCGCGACAACAACAGATCTGGGCATATTTGCTGTACCTACATGAAAACTGAATTAGCCTACACTATCCTTGGTGCTGAGCGGTTTGGTACTCCCCCAATATCATTCAAGGTTTCTAATATTGGAAAGGCTTCAACATTTTATGAGCAGTTCCATTCCTCTCCTCACTCTCCTACTCTGCTGCCATTTGTGGGTCCCCAGTAGGATGGAGCCCTTTTCTTGCTGGCCCCAGGACTTGTGCAATTACAAAACTGTATTATCTTTTCCCTTTCCTTCCTTTCTACTCAAAGGCACCATCTTTCTTCTTCCTTTATCCTCCCTCCCCTCTTCCCCGTTGGCAATTTGTTAAAGATCCTGGTTAGACCTTTGTTGTTTTACTGTGGAACAGCCTATCAATACCATCTGTTGTGATAACAGGACACAGGGCCTGGAAGTATTTTGTTTTGGTATTTTTTGATGTTCAAGTTGAGCCTTATTGGCTCCTGGCAAACAAAGATCTGGATGCTGGCTTCACATCTTGTCTATACGCAGCCCAGAAATCGATCAGAGGGAGACAATGTGACTGCTTCTCCCAAATCCATTTGAGTCTGTTTGAGAGCAACAGGATCACAGCTGGTGGAGAGACTTTTAGGGTCTCACAAGTTTCATGCTGGGTCCAAATAACTCTTTCAAATGTAATTGTGGGTAATAATCCAAGTAGCGTTAAGGAAGCCAAAGAGTACTTACACCCAACGTAAGAACCATCTCACAAATAGTTTATGTGCAAACTGACTTGCCCTGACTGTATTTGAATGGTTAACCTTATTCAACGTACTAACAAAATTATTTGAGCAGAGAAAGATGAGAAAGTCTGCTAATGACACTCAGCAATTTAAGATAATAAGGGCTGATAAGAATTGTTGAAGATCCATACGGGACTGAAAAGCTGGGCAATAAAATGTCAGATCAAGTTCAACATTGACACATGTAAAACAATGCATACGGGGAAAAAATTCTAACTGCATACACAGAAATGGTGAGAGCTGAGCTGACCATTAACAAATCTTGATGTTAGAGTCAAGAGGTCCACAAAAACATCATCTCACAGTTCATTAAAGGTCAAAAAGCAACTCAAACATTAGGAACTATGAGGAAGGCAAGAGCAAATAAAACCAAGAATATCATTATGCTGCCAAATCCATGGTTTCCCACAACCTGAATAGTCTGGGCTCCTCATCTCAAGAAAGGCTACAACAGAGAGTGCTTATAAAAAATACAGAACAGCTCCTGGACAAGGAAGGACAGTGTAGACTGAGACTCTTCAGTTTGGAAAAGACACTCTGCCAGAGATTCTGCAAGAGCCCAAGAGCACTACAAGAGGAAACTGTACTTGAAACCATCTGGTAGGAAGCAAACTGGAACGTGAACATTAATCTAAGCTATGGTAAAACATGCTCCATTATGCATTGGTTTAAGCCAGCTAACACTTCCATGTTTGGTTTGGGTTTTGTTGGTTTTTTTTTTTTTTGTTTTGTTTTTAATATGCTGCATAGTTGCCTCGTGACATGGATCATATTTTGTTCTTCTGCAGAAACAGAGGAAGATTGGCTCACGATCTTCACGAGTGGTTTCTTTCTTTTTAGCTTCTATTGTACAACGTACAAATTCTTCTCCATTGTAACTCTCTGGCAGGACACGGCCAGATTTGGATGCCCCGACCCTTGGCAGAGCAAGAGGCAAGAAAAGTGGAGGTAAGACGGGGACCACCTCAGTATCTCTTAATACAGGTCTCTCCCAGTTTGGAGATAGAAACACAGAGCAGATTACATTATATAGAAGCTCTCAGCTTTTCCGCGTTTCTTTGGCTTTAAATAGCTCTGCCACTTGCCCGCTCACGTAAGACAGACCATCGGAGGAGACAAGATAGACAGCCTGCTCCATGTGCGTGGCCCCACTGATGACCACAAGCTCTACTTCTGACACTGAATTTCCATAGCCCATAATCTCTGTAGGGGCAGACATGCCTAACCATGGACCGGCTGATTTAGGAGGCCATACAAACTTAACTACGAAGACAGCCCTCCCACTGCTCCTTTAATGCAGTTAGATCTCCCTGGCACTGCCAGCATTGAATGGAGAGGGCTTCACAAGAGGCAGAGTTTGAGCAGGAGCATTTTCCATGTTTCAAGCTTTTTCACCAGTATTAGGCATGGCTTTACGTTCCTCTCCGACCAAACCACTAGTTACACACAAAGCATGCTTCTGATGCTCCACAGTGGGTAGACTTTTTGCCTGTATTACCACAATTTTGTTTACCTCATCCTTAAATGAATTTGGTTACGTGAGCCTGCTAAGGAGGTCTGAGGCTGAGGACTCTGCGTTTGCAACATTCTAAATGAATGTTCTAAATGGACCTGATTGAAATTGATATTCAATGGAAGAAGTTAATCATTAATGATAGCCCTACACCTAAAATCGAACACAGACTGATAGGCTCCCTATTTCAATAAGCTTATGCCATCATGAGATGGCAAACAGGGCTGTAAGTGTGTGTAAAAGCAAGTTAAAAGAGAAAAGTAAATTATACGTTCAGCTTTTATACCTACTGGGGCAAAACCGAAATGCGTTTCATTCTGCCTAGCCTGCTCTGGGGAGATGAACATCTTCCTCCCCCATATAAAACACTTTGTTGGTACGACATATATAATGGGGTCCTATAATGGGGTCCTAAACACAAAAGAGGATCAGCTGAACTTAAAGTCCCCCCTCCCGGTATTCCTGCAGATTAAGAAACAGACTAAAACCTTGACGACTTACTACCACAATCAAAAAGCAAATATTTTGCCAATATCTTCCACCGTTTTCTGCAAGTGACATGCACTCTCTGTCACAGATAGGATAAACTTAGTGGGCTGGATGCCAAGCGCGTGCAGCAAGACAAAGAATTAGCTCAGGCATAGCCAGCACTTGAATCTCCAAAGGTGCTTAAATTGAAACAATATGTAGCAGGAATCAAGTTTTCTTAACAGTATTTAAAAAAAAAAAAAAAAACCAAACCAAAAAAAACAACAAACCCAACCAAACCAAAACCCCACAGCAAATACATGTATGTTTGATTTTTATCTTGCTGCCCCTCACAAAACTGCCATAAAAATTTAGTCTTCCCCCCACCAAGCCATTTTATATTGAACCAAACACACTATAAATGAACTCCTGCTTCCTGTTTGTACCCAAATACTGATATGACATTGTTTCTGGAAAGAAACAGTCCCATACGTCTTTTACATTAAATTGATTAATTGTTTTTCCATTTGTATTCTTTGTGATGTTCCTCCAAACACTCCACAAATTATCTAGCCCTCAGAAAGCCAGAAGTTGTTTGGCTTTTTCCCCCCCCTCCTCTTTAAACTTGAATGCAGCTTCAGAGACTTAAGATCTCACATTAGTTTTAACTGCTTCTCTGTAGACCTGCTGGCACCGTTGACAACAAGGGAGGGCTCCGACACGCCACGAAGATGCGCTCATTTCAGTGGCCAACAAAGAGCCAAAGGCGACCCCTATTATTAGTGCTAGTGAGACTAGATTTACCATATTATTAATCATTAAAGTCTGACTCAAGATTCAGACTGGCTTGTACTTACTCCGTGGGTCAGGGAGCTTTACCAGAGCTCATTAAGTGCACTGGGCTACTCATTTACTCTATCTGCAACGACCATTTTCCTAATGCATGAGGGGAAAGATGAAATACAGGTGATTTTTCTGTTTGAGGGATGTTTGCTGCTTGATCTCAACAAATAGAAGCAAGCAGGAGTATTTTGCTTGTCGAGAGGACAGCAATTCTTCAAATCCCTCTAAAGAGATAATGAACGGCAGCGTAATGCTTTTGATCTGTCATAATTATAAAATAAAAGAGAACGGACGCAAAGCTCACGTGCCATGGGAAGGTCACTCACTTTTAAACGTCTAGGATTCCCTCTGTGGCTAATCCCAGCATGTCCCGAACGCGGGCTATTTTTAGGCACAATGGAGGGTCCGTTATACATCCTGTCCCTATAAAATGAGTGCCTTACTGGCGATTCTCCTGTAGGGCAGCTAATAAGTAGGTAGGAAAATGATGTCTCTGTACTCTTGACTTGCGTGCTATTTCAAGGAAGGACAGCAGGAACGTCTCCTCTCTGGCGTCAAACAGTCCCCCTGCAGCATACATGCAATTTAAATTATTACAAGGCAATGTTACAAGTATGAACCCTGGCACAAAATAAAGTAATTACATTTAATTAGGCAGCCAAAAAAGCGATGGCCTGAGACTCACTGCCTTAGATGTAGCCTTTTGTTGACTTAACACAGGACAGGTAATGAATGAAACTTCAAAGTGTAAGCAACTAAATTGCTACTTAATTAGTGGAGCCCTAGTCAAAAACACAGCAAAACAAAAAAAAAAAACCCTCAATTTTCTTTTGTCAAAGGAATTCAGACAAAGATCCCACGTCTCAGAGAGGCCCCGAAATTAAGGATTATTCTATTAAGTATGTGTTTGTGTTCAAAAGCTAGTTTCTGTTTTTGTTAATGCTGAGCTCCTGAAAGGTGCTAGGTTGGCAGTCCCGGAGCCTAACACTGCCCGAAAGGGAACTCGGTGCAAACAAGTTTCTAGCTCACAAATCTCACTTCCCTGCTAAAAGCATCAAGTACAGATATTTAATCCTTTGAGTACTCTGGTCTGCTGGTACACCCGCTCCAAGCAACCCACCAGAGCGAGACAGCTTTCAGAAGTCAGAAAAAGGAAAGTAGGTATCCTAACACTAGATTTTTATGTATAACCTCTCTCAGTTTTGCTACTTCGTATCCAGGATTACATAGTTTGCCACAGCCCCCTCTGGAAGACTCTTATGCTTCCATAAGCATCCTGCTGCTTTATCATACAATTTAACGTGAAAAAGAGAAGTGGGTCTGAAGAGCATGAGGAGTTACACTAGTCTGTCATCTCTGGGCCAGCATTTTATTCTAATTTCAATCAGAGATGAAAACAAGGTATTTATTGTTCTCATCTCATTACTCACACGCTTACATCAGACTAAGTCTCCATTCCTGAGAGGTGCTCAGGATGGGTTGGCAGGAGCCTCAGCAGCCAATAGAGCCTTTATTTCATCTGTCTGCCTACAACCGTGTATTTACCGGTGAGAACAGCTGGAAGGTAAAACAACATCTATTATAAAGTCTTCTACCTGGCTCAGGTTTTCCCTCTCAGTGCTCTTCAGTGCAACAGACCCTTCAGCCCCTGATAATTTTGCCCATTTTTAACTTTGCTTCCCACTCCCACTCGCCTGTCTCTCACACCTTCTCCTTTTATTTCTCCCCTCACTCTCATCTTTCCCTCCTGCTTGTTGTTCGACTCTCTAGAGCCAGTCTTTTCATCCCCAACTGATGTGCTGCTTCGCATTCTCCGCTGCAGACTTCATGGCTGAGGTTAGAGGCAGCACAGGAAAAGGTGTGGGGGGTGATCAAAATATACAACTACATCCTCCTAAATCCTTTATTCCAGGAGTTTTAGAGCACTAAAATAGTACTTTTTTTTGGAGGAGGTGGAGGGGAGCTGTGTTGTCATGTCATGTCCTGTCCACCCCCCCCCCTCAAACAACAAAAACTACAAATAAACATAACAGGCTAAATTTTGCTAGGGACTTCTCATTACCTGTCTGATTCCGCATCTCTAAACTCTAGCAGCTGCTAGTTCTGGAGTAGTAGCTCCATATCTAGGAATTATTAAGCACCAGCTCATCCCAGTAACATCCTAGAGTTTGTTTGTATTTTGTGGGGCATGAGGATACTGCTCTGATGTACTAAAACTACTCAGTTTTTAAGCTAGGCTTTAAGTGAGCAGATACATTTGCCCCAGTGCAAGCTGTGATTTCTGTCTACAGATTGAAAACGCTCAAGAAACCTCAGCACTTGAATTTTTTGCACTGTTTTTCGCAATGTTTCATACAGCTGCACAGGTAGCAAAATTCAGCTGGTCCTGATCGATCCCTTCAAGTGAACTGAGAGATGTAGTTTCCACACAGTTGAATTTTGGTAGCGCATTTTTTCGCAGGGGGAGTTTTCCTTCTCCTGACCTGTCCCCTGGATGAAACACAGGATCCCCCCCCAGTTTTTCACCATTCTTGACATAAGATATGGCAACAACCAGCGTATAGCCCATATGCTTTGTAATTACTTGAGAGCAGCTGCGCACTGCTGGGCTGAACGCATCACAAAACAAGAGGCCCCATACATTGACGTTTTGAGATTTTACCCAGTCAACGAAACTGTTTTCTCAAGAGCCTGTATAACTCAGGAGTCTGAATCATGTTTTGAAAAGTGACTTAGAGGCTCGGGGCAAGAACCAGATCTTTTACTTCAAAGGTCGAGTCCCTTTGTTAGCCGGGCTTGCAGGAGAGCCGTCTGGCAAACACACAAGTTGTATGCGTGCACACTGCTGTGCAGAGGGGCTCGTGTTGATGCAGATCACCCACCTCCTTGGACATGACACACAGCCCCCACTGAGATGCTCCTGCAGTCCAGAAAAAAAGCAGTGCCATCATCACCTGCATCATTTTACCAGTATCATTCTCACTGACAGCTCTCAGGGAAGGACAGGCAGGGCAGCGCCATCCACGCTCCAATCAGCAATACAGGAGGCTACAGCAAAACCGCCTGGCAACTAGCATCCAGAAAGTAGGATCCGACCTTCAGTTCCCCATAGGTGGTAGGATGTACAACAGTCGTTCCTGCTTGCAAATGAAAAGAAGGTAAAACTAGGAAGGCAACAAGTCTTAGAGCCCGAGAACTAGAACTGCTAGTAACTCAAAAGTGCGTGTCCCATCACGTGTGGAAGCCACCATGGGATGCCCCAAACAATACTTAGTGACTCCCTGATGACGACAGCCAGCAAGAACTCAAGCCTACAAGTGAATTGAACCTTCACATCTATAATCCTGAGCCCATGCTTTACTAATTAAACTACAGTATTTAAAGAAGCTGCCGCTCAACCCTCTGGCAGCTGTGCTGTGAAACTGGAGAGCTTTGCTTGTTTAGCAGTTGTTATTAGAGAATTGCGAGCTTTGATTCCTGCAATGTCCAATATGCAACCTCAGAATAAGCACCCAAAAGCATCTGGGATGGGGCAGAGCTCAGATCCACTCTATTTCCCACAGCCCGCTTTAAATGGCTCCCACATATTACCCTGTGGTGCCCCACTCTCTCCACTGGCTGTACTGGGAGGCAAGACCTCACATTTCACCACCTAAAACCATCACGCTGAGGATGGGTTCTCAATTCTGAATGTACAGAGCTTTCAACACACCAGGAGTGGGTATTTCATCACTGAGTTTGGGGTCCTGCAAACAAAGTCCAATAAGAAAGACCTGAACATATTTAGAAGAAAAGACCTCCCTGCCCCTCTACGTCAAATTTAGCTGCTTCATTGAGAAGCACAGTGTGCTGGAAGTGAGCTCTGCAAGCTAGGAAGCAGTTCCAGGAAAGCTTGACTCGGTTTATTGGTTCAAGTAGGCACACCAAAGGCAAATGCACATGGCAGGACCTCAGTGTCAGGTAATACGATGTTCTTACAGCAACCCCCAAATTGATTTGGCACAGTAGTCCTCTCTATCGCGTGAATCAAACTTAGACATAAGAAATACTTCCAGCTAAGTACAAGGGTCTTGTCCATATTCAACTCCCAGCTGCCCAGCTAACCTCTTTCACTTTATTATTTATGCGAGTCCAAGGACTTGGTAAGTTTTCAGTTATTTGATCAAAATGATCTTGCGCTATCTCCCTCCCTAATACCAACCACACTTTTGCTTTAGAGCGTGCACAATGTGCTACTGTCCCCTTCTCCACTGTTTCCTACGCTAATATCCACTGAGACAACAGCATTTTTGTCAAAAGACACATCACACACCCCCACCCCCACCAGTTTTTGTTTTTGCTGGAGATCAAAAGTTTTGATGGAGGCACCTCCTTCCTTCTCCACCTCTCACCGAAACACTGAATGCGGACACTACTTTCTGCAGAGGTGATGTATAGATCAAAACATGCACTTGACAGTCACGTGAGGTTTCCTGTAGAAAGTGCAGCAGCACTCGATCTGCTCTACAAAGATATAAAACGTGTATCTACAGTAAGCAATATTGTATGTTCAGTTGCCTTTTTCCTGTCACTGGGCACAACACTACGGAGTACGTCAGACTTACAGCTTTATCTATTAGTATGCCCTTTTGGCAATAAAAGCAGCAGTTCTGAGATAATTCAAGTGTTTCACTGAAATCAATAGGACTATCTTGTAGTCCTCTGCAATGTTCCTTTTTAGGACAGTGTCAGAAAAAGACTCAAGTGTAAAACAGAGAGAGAGAGGAAGAACAGAAGACATTTGACAGAATTTCATCAACTTTTGGAGCAGATAAGCAAGTGCCAGAGGGACACTAAAAGCAAGCACGGGACAGCTGAAATTGGATTTAAATTAGATTCCCCATATCTTTCACCAATACATAGAAATGATTGTTCTAAATATTTAAGATAAATCGTGAAGTGCTATTTGAAGTTTTGTTTTCCAGATACGGTTAAAATGCAAATGGAGAGCGCATGTATATTTCTGCTGCTACAAATCTGTGTTCACTGAGGAGCATTGTGCTTGCCGAAAGAGATAAGAGGTTGGAGCAGTCCGGCCCTTCTTCCCCAGAGTCACTGGGATAGCAATAGAAATAAATCTGCTTGGACAGTGCACATTAATGCACGGGCAGAGCTGCGACATGTTAGAGATAAAGAAAAATTCAGAGAATGCAACAAAGAATATTTTTGATGACTCGTGCTTTTTAGTATCTAGCTAGTGTCAAAACTTGTACATCTCAAGGAAATCGGTATGTCACCACCCCACTGTCTTTCCAACAGCATGCAGCCATAGGGTCTTTCTTCTCTAAGCTGTTGACTGACTGCATTTACTATTACACTTACAAGTAATTACAGACCAGCTGCCTAGCTATACCATTGTTTTGTCTAAAAATAGACTGAAATATTAATGGTAGCATATCAGAAATCTTTAGTGAAAGAAAGCATACATGAATAAATCAGAAATTCTCTTTCAAATCCATTAGTAATCCTCTCTCAAATCTGTGCATAAAGCTATAAAAGCATTTCATGTATCTTGTCGCTTCAGGCTACTGTTACATCGAAGTATTCCTGTGTACCCATTATATTTCTACCACCTTTCCTGATAAAAATCTTGTTTTGCAAGGCAATACTTTCTAGAAATAAATGTATACGTCAAGTTCCCAAGCTGGTCTCCTGAAGACACAGAGAGCTTGAAGAGGTCCATGATCTCCCAGATTAGTCATTGTATCTGAGTAGAGACAGATAAACCTAAAGCCCTTTCTGCAGAACCAGTCCTGAGCTTTCCAACAACATGGGATAAAACTGACTTTTGCCTGCTTTGGGGAGGAGGGCTCAAGACATCCTTCCTGCGCTGGGACGAAGAACAGTGGGATAGCAATTTGAGAGAGGACTGAAGAGGCAAACGCCCTCTACTATGGTACTTCCCATGGGCCTAATGTAGAGCCATTAGATTCCTTTCATATTAACAAATTTTATCCTCCCTCAGTCAGCTGCTGTGGTTGTGACACCTTACCTGCTCAGAGGCATCTACTGGATTAAAGGAAATACAGATGTAATTGCTCCTCGCTGAATAACCTAAAGAACACTAATCCCAAGACAAGACACAACAAACTCCCCCATTCGTACTTCCCGGTTTCTGCTTCCTCCTCTCCCCAGGGCATTCACCGTGCAGAGGATCCTTACTCCTGTAGAAGTTCAGCCTTTTCTGCATAGTTCATGGCTCATTTTCTGAACAGCAGCAAATTTACAGCTCGGTTTCCTTTTTCCTAACCTTGCTCAGGCTGCTCATCATTTTGCGTTTCTTGCCCAAGGCTTTCTGGCATTTGTCTCAACTTTCCATGCAGCTCCCAGTTTGATACCAGCCGTATCAGCCTTGTGACCTTCTTCTCCCCTCCCAGAGGTGCCACTGCACATTACTTCTTCCCCATCAACAAACCTGGTCAGGCTCATTTTCACAGATTTCTGCTAGTTCACGGCCTCAAGCGGTTTACTCTTTGACAGCCTCCCACCGTCAGCCTCTCTTCCCAGTACACGCAGAGCCTTAAAAAAACAACTACATGTGCACAAGTCATTAAAGAAACAGCAATTTTGTGAATAGGACATAGCATGCACAGGGCATTTGCAAGCAGAACCCAAATGCAAACGGGATCATCTCCAAATGTATTTTAAAATCAAAGGCTATCTTCCTTTTGTAGTACCATACCTTTGGCTTAAAAGAAGCTATGACTTGTCAGAAAAATATTCTAATGTAACTGAAGTCGTGGTTCCTGAAGGCCATCACAAAAACAGTTACTCTAGAGCACGCCAAGATATTTCATTCACTATCCCATAAATTTCACGATGAAGTTGAGCAATTATATGGACATTTTTACAAGCACTCAGCTGAATCATCTGTACGCATGCACCCTCCCAGCAGCCAGGCAGTAAAAGTTTCCACTGTACTGCTTATAGATATTTTGTTGAAGGCTTCTAACCTGCTTTATTTTTTTATGCTTTAACAGAGGTAATAATGCTGTTGGTTATCGTAAAGAAACATAAAAACCCAACATGTTTGCTCTTAGCTATTTATAAAACCATTAGAACATGAGGGAAGCTAATAATACTCTTTAAGCGCTACCATTATAAATGGGCATACAGATACAGCGTCCTATGTAATCACATGGCACAGCTAGAGAAAAAAAACTATTTTTTGTGTTTACTGAAAATGTCTGGGGGGAAATCCAGTTCAACAGGCTTCTTAGAAGCATGCAGAAAACGGGACTGTCAGCAAGAGGCGGTTTCTGGACAATACATAAGCATTTCAGGATAACAACAACAATAAGGTTTTGGGCATTCATAATCTGCTAGTGCCTCTCTGACACCGAGCCTTGCTGGTATGGTTCAGTGAAGCATTTTGCATGTCAGAGAGTAGAGATGTGCCCCTTATTATGTCTTTATGAACATGAACAACATCATACAACATGGGAGACTGTAAAAAACCTGCATCCTATCAAAAACTTCCATCCGTGTCACCTTTTGCATCTCTTTCAGGACCATAACCACCTCCTCAAACACAGTTTATGAACTGTACCTGCCCTTTCCCTAGGAGGACCAAGGCGGCAGCCAGGCAAGATTCAAGGAATGGCCTGCAAACCCCACGCTAGCCGCTAGCCGCTCATACCTAACCCGCATGCAGGCTGGAGGAACACCTAGCCCTCCAGGAAGGCTTAACTTCTAGCACAGCCTGACAATTGTAAACCAAGGCACTACTCAGATACTACTATAATAGGCAAATATATAAAACACTGAGGGAGAAACCTCACAAGAAGGAATGGAAAAGAAACAGAAGCAGAAGTTTGCATAGAAATAGTGTTCCCTTGTGTATGATAAATTTTGAGCTGTGTTAGGGTTAAAAAGAAGGCTCTATTCTGACAGAGCAAAGCATTGCAATCCTATATGCAGCTTTAATGAAAAGATATACAATTTAAAGTAGGTGGGTTTCTGTTGATGGAAATTCACTGCTTAGCACTTCAGGGTGCTAGTAAGGTAACTGCTTTGCTCATGCTCATACAGCATTATAAAGAATGCTTTTGTCTTCTACTACAAGATTTTTGTGGGGGAAGAAGAGGTTTGCAGCCAGGGAAGAGTTCAACTGCATAACAGCAACACCAGTTACAGCCTACGCATAATGTACAAGCAAAAACTAATTCCTTTCACAGCCGTCAGCAAGTGTTAAGCCAGCCTTGTGCTTTAGGGAGAAGAAAGGCTTAGACCGCACCAAGGACAGGAGCAACCCTCCCTTGAAACACAACCTGCCTGCAACACAGAGCCGTTACGGTGCCTGACTCTCATTTGCCAATACATCCACACCGCTGAAGGTGGATCAATGCCATCAGGGATGGATCCGTGTCTATCAGGAGGAACAAAAAGATTTTATGCAAAGCCGTCTTAAATAAAAATGACAATAACTAGTCTCCCTTCTGTCTCAAATACTTTTTCTAACTTCTTCTAAATAAAATTAAAAGTAGCCCTTTTCTCTCTTCTCTCCTGAGCAGAACAGCTTAACTTTCAGCTTGGAAAAGTTATGTTCTACCACGTACTTTCATGCTGTAGCGGTGAGGCCTCTGCCAGAGCACAGTATCCTGCATTGCACAGCATCCTTCCTGGAAAGTAAGAACCCGCTGAAGTAAGTCCAGAGAGTCGTTCTGGTGGCATCCACCTGGAATAACCAGATTTATCCATTCCAGGGTACCTGGAGGAGGGCTAGACAGAGGAGACACACAAGAACCATCTTCACACTGATAAAAAGCCCCTGCAGGCCACAAGGAAACAGACTGCCCATTCTCTGGATCTGCAGTGGATAGGGTAAGAAGTAACAGAGAGGTTAACAGAAGGTTTTTAATGGGGAGGTAAATACAGGGAGAGCGTTCAGGAAGATTACAAGTCTTCTGCAACTGAGATGATGCAAGAATCTCACAGGAATGGCTTAGCTGTAATCATCCTTGACTTTGGGCAACGGGCTGGACTTGCCGACTGCTGGAGGTCCCTCCCAGCAATCTTTCTTCCGTAATACTATATTCCCAGTGTTTAAAATTTCCCAGAATGCAAGGAAATACCTACGCCCATGCAGAGTCACACCCCAAACAGTCTCCTTGACTCACAAGGGAGACTTCTGTACTCAAGGCATCTCAGCCCCAGGGGCAAAGTTCAGTTTTGCTTCCCAGCAGCAGAATGTATACTGGAGGATGCAGAGCAGGCAAGGGGAGGGCACTGGGATTAAAAGCACGAGGGAGGAGGAAAGTCCCCTTCCCATCACTTGCTCTCATCCTCCTTCCTTTGAGGGATACACCAGCAACCCTCTACAAGTCCCCTCCTACAAAGACTCACCTAACCCACCCCGACCCCCTTAGGCTGAAGGGTCAAAAAAAAAAAAAAAGAGAACAGAGTCCTCTTCCTCCTAAACATATAAAAGACGAAGGACAGGGCTGGGAGGAAAAGCCAGCAGAGGTCTTAGACAGAAGGGAATTCCCCACTCCTGCCCCTAAGGTAGGAGGCAGCAGCTGCTGCTGTGGGGAAGGCAGCAGGCACTGCCCCCCTTCACACCTGAGCTCTTGCTATACAGCTGGACTTGCGTGTGTAGTGTGTGAGTAGTCGGGCACACACAGTGGAAACTGTTCTTCTGATACTTTGAGAATTTGGTTTAGCTCTCCCCCTTTCCCCGAGTATTTCTACATATATAAAAATATAGACTCTCTTGTCGAAGTAGTGAATCCCTTTGTAGATTAGCAAAGCCAATGTGACGCCAGAGACGAGCAGATGTTTCCAAAATGATCTGGGTACTTGCCAGGAGAGGTGCAGAGAGGGCGCAGTCAAAGAAGCGGGGAGGTGGGGTGAGCAGCTTCCCTAACAGAAATATTGAGTAGGGGATTCTGTGATGTTACATTAAAATATATCATCACAGAAAAATGCGTCCCAAGCACAACATCCAGCCACGATTTTGGGAAAGGTTATTTTTTGATTCTCCAGTCCACCATAACACTGCCTTTTTAACCTTCCTTTACTTTTTCCTAATCCAAACTTGTGAATGTGGGACACACCACAAGGTATGGTTGCTTGGAAAGCAAGAAGATGGGAGCAGATGTTTTCAGTGAATCAGTCCTCCTTCAAAGCCAGCTCAAAGGCATCTTAGCATAGGCCTGTACAAGCAAGAGGGAAGGATTAGCAGCTCAACATACCCTCAGAGCAGCCAGCTCATCTCTCCAACCGGAGGCAAACACCACAGTTTAACTCCTTACCCGTCTTTGCTAAAGCCAACTCTGAGCCGGCTAACAAAAATCATTATTTTCTTTTTGCGAAGAATACAAAAGCGTACTTAGCTCTGAAGTGCAGCAGGAGTCAGGCTTGCATGGAAGGAGTGAAGCAGAGGGGTATAGCGAAGCGTGGAGATAATAGCGTGCAGATGGACAGCCTAACATTTCCATGTAATTACTGATTATTTCCTTCTTCCCAAGCAGGCTGCAGAGAACATGCAGCAAGGCACCTTTGAGGGGTGATTTCAAAAGATGTTTTCCCAAGCTGCTTGTTCTAATCACACAAGTATCCTTTCAATCACACTTGGCGACGGTGAAGAGTCTGTTCTGAATCACCGACAGTTTTAACATTTTACCACGTTGCACTTTGGGGAAGAAATACACCTCTGCTGGAATTTGACTGGTATTTACAGCTGTGATAACACAACCAAGATACTAATAATCCCCTCAGTGATACTTTGTGATATTAATGCAGACTACCTCTTTTGTCGCTACAACATGGAAAGACAGAATTAAAGTGGTGGTTTTATAAATACTTCCTCACTCAGGAAAAAGCAAGGGGAAGAAAACAGGTCTCAGGAAATATAAAGTATATAAGACAATTATTTTCAAGTTATTACAAGGGAAAACAGTCCAAACTGTGCCCTTTTAAAATAGCTTATTGCACCTTTGAAGCACCAAATTTGAGCATTTCTCTAAAAGAAGAAAACAGAAAACTACGTAAGGTCTCAAAGAGGTACAGGAGAAAAGCGAGCAGCTAAGTGGAAAGCCAGACACCACAAACTCTTTTGCACTGCAGACGGGGTATGACAATCACTTAAATGCAATCCATGATGTGAGAAGAAGGTATCGGAAGAGACAAAGCTAAAGAGGAGAATGAGGCTTTTCAAGCTACAAAATCCAGAATAGCTCCTGTTCTCCAATATAAAATGTAGAGAAGGGCAAAAAATTTAGACAGTCTTTGTAGATTGAAGACAATGAGCTCTCTGCTGCAAATCAGGATGCTCCTTTTCAATTTAATTTAATATTAGAATTAATTAATTGTTTCCTGTCAAGCATTTCTGTGGATTATGTGGTTTCATAGGCTTAACAGCCCAGATTTGTTAAGTTCTGAGTATTTCATAGCTGTCATTGCACAGCTGGCCTACAGCTGTGAACAAGCGTATTTTGAAGTAATTAGTCCGAAACACACCTGGGACTTGCCAAATGAAATGCAAAATAGTTGTTATTGAGAAAGACGTAGCTATACTTTCCCCCCTCTTAACCGTGGCTTAAAAACGTAAGCACACATATTTGTTCTTTGAAACACGCATAATTTTATGGCCACTCAATAATCCTGTTAAGAGACAGCTTACCATTGCTACAATAACAATGAAACTACACAAAATGCTGCTGGTATACCACAGGAAAGGGAGCTTTCTTCTTATTGACCAGAATTAGCCAAGCAAACGGTCTCCATTGAGACAAGACTTTAACCAGGCTGCCACATCATCATCCTACACAATTATCCATCCAACAGAAAAGGTGATCAGTTGTGTCAAAGATCACTTCTGAGATCCACCAAAACAGACAGCCTGTCTTGCAGGAACCAAAGCATCTCAGTTGGCACAATCATCTTGGCCATGTGTAGAGCTACAATAACAAAGAAACCAAATACCAATAACATCTATGCTTTTTTTTTGCCCTATATGGACACTGCTACAGAAATTTCTGAAGTGTAGATTTGGCTTTTGCAAACCAGTATTGTGCCCCACACTTAAATATCCATTTTCATTGGTCTTACTGGAGTATAAAGAGCCACACAGAGGAAACATTAAAAACTAAAACCCTAAGGTCAAAATTCATCTTGTCCAGCCAATATTTTCATACTGCGAACCAGTACTCACTGAGCAGGACAGTATTTGATACTTGCTGCTTCCATCCATTTCAACAGCATCTTTTATACACAGCAATTTTTACCCAATCCTTTTCTCCTGCTCTCCTCTTCAGATTAAATACAGGTGTTCTTCCCTGACTGACTCATTTGGGCAACCCAGGTGACTCTTATTACTGCTCATACAAGTCCCCAAAAGCCCACTGATACCCACAGAATAGGGACAGCTGCATACCAGTTAATTAGCATCCACAGACCAGTGGTCAAGAGTTAAGCTGCCACTGATAGAGAGATGCTGGAGCTGCCCCCAGCTCTAACAAAACAGTGTCGGGGGCTGAGATGTAGCACTGTGTACCCCTGGGGGTATTTCAAGGGCCTGCTTGGACTTACCAGCAGCTATCCCTGCTAGGAGCGCTGCCAGTGCCACGCTCCCAGGACCAGGAGCACCAACAGCCACAGCTCAGGCTCCACAAAGCCAGCACAGCCATCCAGGCTCCAAACAGCGTCGTTGCTGGAGGCAGGGAGTGACCAAACTTTATTTCTTCCTTCACTTACTATCTTACAGTGCACGTGAAACTTTTTGCTGCTACAGGGATTTGAAGAGAGCTGATATTTTCACCCCATGGAAGCTTCATTGCTAAAGTCTCAGCTGGGCTATCCCATCCTCTAAGACCAAAGGTCATGGTAGAGCAGTCTGATACCCTTTTAATGGGACCTCAGAGCAGTGTCTGCATCTGAGACGTGATCACATTCCAAGTGCTGTGTTGCAGCTTTTGCACTACAAATTGGGTACAGCTCCCACAGAGCTAGGGTTCAGTCTCGCTATCATAGCTTTTAGCAGTTTTATGCCATAGAGCGTACAGTCCAGCCAGAAGACGTGGCCTCCTCCCAGGCAGATGGGACCACATCAGTATTTTAGCTGTCTTCAGTGAAGTCTGGATCAGACTGAGGGCTCTCACTTGTTATGTGTCCTAAAGTCCAGGCTAACAACAGTGTCCTCTCAATGTTGGACTAATGCGTCTAATTGATACCCACCCAAACCAAAGCAGGTTGGGAATATCCCAGGGGATCTCTGAGCCTCATTGCCACCATCATGCACGCTCCACAGCAATGGGCAGGAGGTTATGCCTTCCCACAGAGGATCTGAAAGCGATGATGGAGCTGGTGTTATCTTTAGTAACGAATAGTTGTGCAATGCCGTTTTTTAAGCGCCAACAGAAACAAAACAGCCCTGGCCAACCCATGCACAAAACTAGAGACTAGGAACCGCAGGAGGGTGCAAGCCATAAAAGGAGCACAGAAATGCAACTGAGGTGATACTGGTCAGCAGTGGCTGCCAAACCACTTGTTTTGCTGTTTGCGTATTACAGCAACAGCATTCATCACCTCTGCAAGCTTTACAGAAACACCTCAATTTTCTTTTTCTGGACTTCATCTATTTTTCTTCTCTCTCTTACACACTTTGCCTCATACTCAAATGACAGTAATAAATTATTATGTGGGATCTTCATGCACATCTTTAGACATCATGGCAACAAAGACGCTATCGACAGTCTTAGTGATGGATGCAGCTAAACCTGAATTAGCTCCTAAACAGAAAAACACAGAAAAGTCTTATCTGAGAAGCTGCAGCACCTCTGGAAATAACGAATTGGTTCTACACAGCAGAAGCAGGTTAAGTTTCTTGTTTTCCTAGGAGCATTAATATTTAGGCCTTCCTGCCTGAAACATTTGGAAACCGTCATTAAAATTTGTTGGAGAAATCAGGCTCCACAATGTCTGTTTGGAAATCCAACTGCTACAGCACAGGAAAAATGGCACATGGGGCAGAAATGTAAAATCTACTTCAAAAGGAACGCATGAGTTTTTCACACACACCCCACCCCATCCCCCCACCCCCAAATTGAATCCACAAGCACATGATGCACCATGATTTTCTTGCAAAAAACAAGGAGCAAGCCATGGCACCAATTAACAGCTCTGAAAAAGCAGCACAGAGCATTTGTGCTAAGTTTACATGAGAGTCTGGTACAGCAACTAAGAAAGATGTAGCTTCATGGCCTGCAGTTTAAACAAGGCTTGTTGAAAGGATGTTATAGATTGCAAGGGTTGGTAGAACACAGTAGTAGTAGGTCAGTCCAACTTAATAATGATCCTTATTCAGAGCAGCGAGCATTTTTGGCCTCTTTACTGCACCATAACAGCCACAAAGGCCTTCTCAAAGGCTGATGTCTCACTATGATATATCACTGAGCATTAAAGTGGTGATTTATACTAAATTGGATCATCAAACCATAGAGCTTTTACCATGGCAGCTGGTAAGTATAAACATAAACACCTCTGGATCCTACTTCAGCCACAGGATATTAAGTAGCTATTGAAAGCTACAGCTTATCTGAAGAATGGGGAGGGGGGAAATATCAGATCGGAGATTTATATATTACAGTGGGTCATCAGAACCAGGAAAAGAGCTTCTTCGTCAAGAAGAGGCCTGTTGGCATTGGTAACTTTTACTTGTATTTCACCCACTGAAACAGCTGTCTCTTTGGCTCACCACTGCTCTCAATGGAACACAAAACATCAGCTTGCATAATAAAACCTCAAAGATATTTTTTTTCTTCCCATCACTATCTGGGTCAAGCATATAGCAAACACGTTGCTTTTTTCTGAGCTCCTC
This sequence comes from Vanellus vanellus, assembly GCF_965231255.1. Classification (NCBI taxonomy): domain Eukaryota; kingdom Metazoa; phylum Chordata; class Aves; order Charadriiformes; family Charadriidae; genus Vanellus; species Vanellus vanellus. The sequence goes on along the minus strand of NC_138912.1, from coordinate 40,263,858 downwards.
TCCCAGTGCTACACAGGAGGCACTCACGAGGATGGCCATACTGGGCCTGGCGAGGACCACGTAGCTGAGTACCTTGCCTCTGCCCACAAGGCAGAGTGACCACAGAACAAAGAGGAAACAGTGAACCTCCGTACAACAGCACAGCAGCATCCACTGGGGTATTATTGCAGGGAAGGAAAGTTCTGCCTCATGATAAGCACAAGCTGTATAAACACACACATACTTTGGTCTCACTGTCAGCTCTATCAGCTCTCCTGCATGCCAAGCATTGTCCAAACACTGCTTCAATGAAGACTGATTTCTTACAGGATTTGGCTTCCACAAGTTAAGTAACGCACCGTGGATGCATACAGAAAGCAGTGAGGTCCATCTCATGTGTTTACAGCAACCAAACAATTGGTTCTTTCCAATACAGTGCTCTGATAAGTTTCTTCATTTAATAGATTTTTTTATAACAAAGTAGACAGTAAATTATCCATGGCCCAGCAATGTGCCCTTGTTGCCAAAAAGGCCAATGGAATCCTGGGCTGCATAGGGAAGAGTGTGGCCAGTAAGTCGAGGGAGGTCATTCTCCCCTTCTACTCTGCACTGGTGAGGCCACAACTGGAATACTGTGTCCAGTTTTGGGCTCCCCAGTTCAAGAGGGACAGGGAACTGCTGGAGCAAGTCCAGCGAAGGGCAACTAAGATGATTAAGGGCTTGGAGCACCTCCCTTATGAGGAAAGGCTGAGAGCGCTGGGACTCTTTAGCCTGGAGAAGAGAAGGCTGAGGGGAGACCTTATTACGGCGTACAAGTATCTAAAGGGTGGGTTGCAGGAGGATGGAGCCAGGCTCTTTTCAATGGTTCCAAGTGACAGGACGAGGGGCAATGGGCACAAGTTAGAACACAGGAAGTTCCGTTCAAATACACGGAAACACTTCTTTACGGTTTGGGTGACAGAGGACTGGCACAGGCTGCCCAGGGAGGTTGTGGAGTCCCCTTCTCTGGAGATTTTCAAGACCCGCCTGGATGCAGTCCTGAGTAATGTGCTCTGGGCAATCCTGCTTTGGCAGGGGAGTTGGACTAGATGATCTCTAGAGGTCCCTTCCAGCTCTGATAATTCTGTGATTCTGTGAAAGTAAAACTCAAGTGAAGCAATGGGACGCTTTATCTGTCATTTCATTTTCTGAGAGCTCAGTCCTATACAATGGACTAAGCCTAAGCAAAGAAAGCTTTGCAGTTTATCTCCTCATTCATTGCTGAACTGTTCTCACAAAACCCTGACATGACCACAGCAATGCTTCCCAAATCACCGGCAACCGAGCCCTGGTTCAGAGAAAGCCCCTCCCCACATTACAAGTTTACACATCTTAGATTGTCTGTCTTCAATATTGTGCCCAATAAACTCTGTTTTAACCTTTGCTTTGAGCAACACTAGTTGGAAATCTGAGCAGAATTTCTATTCACAAGATGCAAAAGAGATCACAGAACTGGCATATGAATCCCAGCTAATTTCTGGGACCTGGTTTTAGATTTCTTCAGAGATTCAGATATCTGAGCTGGTTGCATTTACCTTATGTTTCTCAAGGTTGCTTTGGACCAAAGAATTTTTTTAAAAGGAATGCAAAAGAAAGAAAACCAACCCTCTGGAGAGCAACACAGATTTTTGAGGCCTGTGAACAAACCTTGGAGTCCTATTTATCCTTCCTGCTTTATCTTGAGGGACCACTGACCTACATAATGCCTACAGAAGACTAATTAGGAGGAAATTAAGAAAATGGATTGCATTTAAAATGGATCTCATTTAAAAATAATCCAGTGACAAAGCCAGCCATCAACACCTAGGAAGAATTGCTTGGTAAATAGGTGACATTTGCTTTGTGCTGTAACAAGAAGATCACAGTTCATATTTTTATAGAATCCTGGAATGGTTTAGGTTAGAAGGGACCTTAAAGGTCACCTAGTGCCAATCCCCCTGCCATGGCCTTCCACTAGGCCAGGTTGCTAAAGTACAGTTCTGTTGCTTTGCTTCAAGTAAGTTAATGATAGACTGACAGGGTGTTTGGTTGGGGTTTTTTTGTTTGTTTGTTTGAGAAAAACAAAAGCACCTTATTGCATTACTTTTCAGTAAGGGTCAAGGGACTTTGCTGAAGACCAGTGAGAATAGCTGTGAAGACCAGCAATTCATACAGCCTAACTGCTCCTCTCTTGTAGTTGGTAAGCTAACTGCAGACATCCAGTCTGACAAGATTTTTGTCTGTCAGTATTTTTGCAGGGGCATGGTTGCAAGCACTGTATCAGACAAGTCTCCAACATCCCTTCCTGGAAAAGCCTTGTTAAGAGCTGTAATACCATGTATGATGTTCTAACCACATCCTGCTATTATGATTTTACAAAGAATATGCCACTGGAGACAAATGGACAAAATAAATTCTTGTTGGGAACATATCCTTGGTGCCTCAGAATTAGACAAAACAGGTAGGTGCTAATAACTGCATTTTATAAAAGTTATACTGATTATTAAATTATTAACAGCAGTTAATTTCATATCAAGTATTTACATGAAAAGTGACCGGTAGTTATCTACATGTGTTTTCAGATGCTGACTCCTCATCTCATACCATAAAGCTATTTGTTTCAAGTTTATTAAATTTTTTATTATTTTTCTTGCCAGCTAAGACAGTTGAAATTTACTGATGGCTTGAATAAAGTTGCGATTTTAGCTTCCCATTTTATAACAGCTGGACTACACCACTCAAAAAGCCTCATTGCCTTATTTGAATGGGAGAGAAACAGGCTGCTACAGCAAATTACTTCACCGCAGAACTGACTATCAAGATCAAATTTAACCTTGGGATAAGTGACGTATACAGTTCAAGTCAGGCAATATAATAGGCCTGCTTCTTGCATGTTTTCTTTTTTCTCCTGTGCTCCTTCACCACTACAGTTTCCTCTAAGAAAACATAGTATTTATTTCTGAAAATACTGTCTTCACAGATAATCTTTTAAAATGCAGTTTGTTTGCAAGCAGAACAAATATTTTATTAACATACCAACCATCACAATTCTAGCATACTATATGGCCCTTTATGAGTTCTTAATTTTTATTTGTATGCTTATTATAAGGGGTTTCCTAAATTTGCCATTCTCCTTGTGATTCAGGTATCAAGGACAAGCAGCACGTGGGAATATTTTGGAACTTTTCAACAAGAAATACGTGGCTAATTCACCAATAAAGCATGAACTTCTGCATGCGGTGGAAGTAAGCAACTGGTTGTTCAAGTAACTTTTTAACCAGAAGTAAACACAACAGTCAGCCTAGAATAATCAAACTCAAACATATAAACCTACTTATCAGCTAGAAAACTCCCCAAACCCAACTTAAACACTAGTATTGCCAGCTGGGTGAGAGTCAAATAGCTGAAGCCTTCCTTGTCTCTGGTCTCTACAGCTGCATGCTCAGAAAAGCCACTGCAGAAGCAATTCAGAGGTGTGGGCACAAAACCAAACAAAACGGGAGGCTAAACTTTACCTCTCATTTCATTGTAAATGAAAATAATCTCAGCAGTTCTGCAAAGGAGAGCCTCATGGCTGAGAAACTTTACTCTTCAAATCACAGAAACTCATTAGGTAGCAATCCTTTAAAAGCAATCCTTTAAAAGCACGTGGGTAGTATGTCCTGATTCTGAAGTAATCAAGAAAAATCATTCCCTGAAAATATAAAGGCAGCAAAGAGGTAATGTTACAGATACTGACTCAGACTGCTTTGCAGAGATGGCAGGCTCTAGCAGCCAAAGTTCCTAATCTCTACACAGAAAAATAAAAAGACACAGTTGGTGCTTAGACTCTTACATCCATGAATGTGAGGTCAGCTTCAGCCACATGATGCTTCTGCCCCTGCAGTCCTTCAGCTGACAATTATGTGCCAATAATAGCCAGAAGCTTGACTTCCAGTGCAGTTTGCTGATATGTTTCAGTTTTGCACTGTTTAAGATGGTACTTCTGTATATCCTTGCAATACTCCTCCAACCCTCTCAGCTACACTGTACTTGCTCCAAACCATCATGCCACACTTATTTGGCATCCTAGATACCTGACTTACTCAATCTAACCACTTGGCTGTGATCACAGCTTTTTGATCACTACAAGACTGATTTGTTTCAAAATGCTCTTGAAATTTCCATCCTGCCATTTAACAGGACAAGTCCACGCGTTAGGTGCACAGCAACTTGCTCTGCCACCCAAACTACAATTATCCCTCTTAAAAGCAGGTTTGTAGGCTGTACATATCTATTGGTTTTGTTACCAAAGCTAGCTTGGGTACCTTTATGTATGCATTATGCAGTCCAGCCATATTCAGTGTATGCACAGAATCCTGGGGAGGAAAGGGGGAATTTTTTTACAGGTAAAAGTGTGGATTGAGACCAAGTCACTGCTAACATTCCTCAGCATAAAACAACTAAATCGGGGACTTCTATACACACACGGGTTGCTGCTAACATCATTGAAACTGTGTAAGTGAAGCCTCATTAACAACAGGGTAGGCTCCAGCATCTGGCCACAAGAAAATCAATTAGTTGCCTACCAAGTTATCTAGCAGAAAACAAAGGCAGACTTCCAGTGTTCAAATGAAATTGGTTTGTAAAAGAAATAGGATACAAGTTCATGCATTTGGTGCCAAGTCTACTCTATGTTCACCAGGTTTGCTATCGGTTACAAGAAATAGAGGAAATGGAGGTTTGGCTTTCTAACAAAGAAACATCCTTTGGGACCTAAAGAAAGAAAAAACATTTCCTGTCTGCCAGTTAAACTGAGTATACAGAGCTGGTCTTGAGAAATCTATATCCTTTCTCTAGGAAAAAAAAGACACTGCTATACTTACCCTTCCTTGAAATATTGCATCTTTCTGTATTCAATTTCCATAGTTTCTGACTGTAGACAGCTCTGTTGAAATTACTGTAATTGAAAACAATACAAAAGGAAACACAGAAGAATTACATGAAAGCGGCATTGTCAATCAAAAGCACTTCAACAGCTGTGAGTACCTCAGAGATATTTGCAAGCCTCATGGAACCGTTGTGAGTTAGATGCATCGAGACTGATTTTTCTTAACAACAGGGAAACTACTCAAGACAAAGAGCAATTGCAGCAAAGAAATGAGCTGAACCTACTCCTATAGCTGGTGAATTCACTGATTTTAGTTGTTCCTCTCCACTGTCAGCAAAACGGAAATTCTGCACTGGAAGAATTAAAATCCATGACCAAAGTCCTGACTCCGGACAAGTTGCTGACACAACTGCCATGATTTAAACAGGTGCTGATTTCACTGCACATTGCCCTTCCCTATTGTCTGATTCCTTGCATACAATTCTTGGTGGAAGCAGAAAGGGATCCCAATGACGGCTTCGGTAGAAACAAGATCTTTGGCCCTGGCTTCAATGGAAGAGAGATTAGTCGCAAACTTTGAGATGCACCAGAAGTGTAGCCGTAGTGGCTATTTAAAAACTCTTTATTGCTAAGCTTATCCTGCATTATCCAGATTCATTGGGACACATCATCTTTTCTAACGGATATTTTTTCTATCTGCAGGTTGCAGGCTTGAGACATGCAGATGACCAAGAGGATCAGCAATGCCCCTGGAACAGCCCGCTGCAGCTGTCCCCACAGCACGCGTGCACGATGCATGCCCAGCACTGACCAGCCATATAACATCTGCTGCCCACGTGCCGTACAGACGGCCTACGCATGCAGAGCAAACCCAGGGCACTCAGGATGCATCAGCTCTGGGTGCCAACTCCTGCAGATGGGAGGGCCCAGCTGTGCAGCACATGGGCAGTACAGCCAGCTCATCCCAAGGCACCCTGGAGCCAGCCCTGACCCTGACCAACTGCTGCACAGAGTTTCTGCGTGTGCGCACGTCTCTCCGCCTAGGGGATGTCAGACAAATGTTCCAAAACTACCTCTGCTTATGACAAAAAATAGCAGGAGAACAGCACGTTCTTCAGGTTCTTCCTTGAAAACCAACTACTGGCCATTGCTGGGGATGAGACATTGGGCTGGAAAGACTTGCTAAACTTCGTAGCTTTCTACTTTACGAATTCTAATTTCTACCTTACAAACTTCTTTCTGGTTTGTGTTTTTATTAACGACTGATATTCTTCCGATTAAACTGAAGGAATTAGATTAGGTTTTTAAATGAACTTATATCAGTGAAGTTGGGTTTCTGTAAGGTACCTCTGTGTATTTCACAGAGAAAATATAAACAGAAAACTATTTTGTATTCCACAGAAAACTGTTTCTAAGCAGAAATATACAGGCAACTTCAATGAGATTTTGCTCAATCATACATAAGCCTGAAGTGATAAAAGTAAGCCAGACCCAGGCTGGCTGGGCAAGCGCTGGCAGAAACATGCCAAACACTGCACAGAAGCTTACCCAAGCAGGTCCACAGGAATTCATTCGGGACTGATTAAAAACCATGGAGATTGAAGGAGAAGAATTACTAGAAACCAAAGAAAGCAGAAGCCAGTGGTCAGCAGCCCTGCCAAGAAGCAGAGACAGGCTCCCTGTGTATGCACAGCCTGGATAGGTAGGACTGAAGGCTACGAGCAAGGAAACAAACTGCAGACTATCCAAAAGGGGCCCTGCAACAGCAGCTCCAGTCTCACCGCTGCGGGTAAGATAGTGGACCTGAGGTAACGGGTGCAAGGTCCAAAATCAGCAGTAATGACCCAGCAAACACACTCGCAATACAGTCCTATGTTTACATCAGAGTAAGTTCCATCATTCTTTAGAAATTACAGTTTTTCTACCTCAAAACAACCAATGCGTTTGGCTGCTTGGTGGTAACCACTAGTCACACTGCAGTATATGTGGACAGATATTCACAAGCAACGTGGAAAAAGGGATAAATAGTAACTCACAAAGTTTAGTAATTATGTTATTCAAGTTAGTAAAGAGAAGAGCAAATTGTGAAGAACTGCAAGGGAACCTACAGGACTGAGTAACAGTGTTAAAATGACAGATCAGCTCCGATATAAAGTGACATAAGTGGAAAAACAGCCCTAACTTCACAGATACAATGACAGGGAACAAGCTGCCTATTCCGATTCAAGAGTGCGATGTTAGGGTTAGGCAGGATATCTAACAAACACAGCAGCTCAGCGCACAGTCATCAAAACCCAGAAATCATCCAGCATTCTTAAAAAAGGAAACAGAGAACATCATTATGCTGCTGTCTAAACCCATGTTTTGTCCGGAGCTTGGATAATTTTTGCAGCTCTGGTCCTTCTTCCCCATCCTCAACAAGACTGACGGATCCTGGAAAAAGTTCAAGGAGGGACAAGAAGGATGGCCAATGGTCTGAAGAGCCAATTCCTTCACACACACAAAGAATGACTGCATAAACCAGGACCTTCTCATCTAGAAAAGATGGTACAGGGGAGCAACAGATACCTATAAAAGCACGAGTGACAAGGAGAGGCTGAATAGGGGCCAGCCTTTTCTAGCACAAGACCTGAGGGTTATCAAATAATACTAGAAGGTGGCAGATTCAAGAACACATGAGAACGTGTTTTTTTCATACAATACTTAGTTAAGCCATATAATTCCTTTCCACAAGATGTCTTGGATGTGAACAGTTCACATGTAGCCAGGGGGGAGATGCACACAAACATGGAAGAAAAGTTCACTGAGCTGCTTAACACTCAGAAACTATACAGTGCTTAGGAGGTTCCTTGAGTTGAAAATGACTGGAAGCTGCAAGACTACATTTTTTCTCAGTATTGCCCTTTTTATATTATGTTCCTACAAAACAAGCATCGTGAGAACACAAACCTGTATGTGAGAACCAGCATCGATGACACATAATTGAAGTTACTTCTTTTTAGAGCACTTTATTAGGCACTGCAAGTTCTGAGCCCTTCAACAGGTAACAGCCCCAAAACATGTTTTTAATTAGCGCCACAAGATCTTGAAACTGTGTATTGGAAACAATAATTTACTTTTACTTTTGCCCTCCTCAGGGACCACTGAAATTAAGCTACTATTTTTGTCCTTTCACCTAGAAAATTTTTTTATGAGATCACAGTGTATTTTGAGCCACTACATAATTAGTTCAGAATTTAAGACATTGTATCAGAAAAAAAATATGTCTGTTAATAGATTTTAGTCCTCTAGCTTTCATTTTGAAGGTGTTGTATGAGTAAAAGACCTCTCAGCATAAACTATTAATTAAGTCGCTATTCTGGAAAATTATATCAAAGTAGGAAAGTGGACCTATTTCAAAGTGCCATTGTTTGGCAAGAGAACGACACTGTAATATCATTTCTATATTGCATGAAGGTACTAAACTGCTCCAGCAAGTCAAATGGATAAGATGTACTAAAATAATAACTGAATCGCTCTTGAGGCTGGACTGCTTCTCCTTGCTTGTAAGGTTTTAAGCTGCTCGTGGAACTGGACCTAGCAAGGTCCCACATATTACTTTACCAGGTTCCCTTTTCGGTTCTAATACTGGTAAGTGAACTCATCCTGTTTAAAAGTTTTCCCCAGCTTCACAGAAGATCATGTGTTGGAAAACCCAGCGCTAGCAAAAATCCCAAGTCTACTACCAGAAAACACAGCAGCCTCACAGGTTCCGTTACTAACTAGGACACATATATGAATGGCAACCTAATAATTGCCATGGGGGCAATTTGTTTCATCGTCCAGGTTGTTGATGAAGATATTGAGCAATATCAGCCCCAGAACCAACCCCTGGGATACTTTACTCTTAACCAGTTGCTGGCTGGACATCTGGCCCATCATCACTACCCTTCAAGCCTGGCAGCTCAGACAACTTTCAGCCCATCTGGACATCTGTTTTTCAAGCCCATAGCTTCCACAGCTTCCAAACAAGAATGATCTTATAGATCCTCTCAAAAGCCTTTCTCAGCATCAAGGTAGTTTGTGCCTGTTGCTCTCCCCTCCACCACATAACCAGTCATTTCGTCAGAGATGGCAATGCAGCTGGTCAAGCACAATTTGCCCTTGACAAATGCATCCTTGATTATCCTCTTGCTCTTGAAATATCTGGAAGTGGAATCCAGGAGGATGTGCTTTTCTAGGGACTGATGTGAGGCTGAGCAACCAAACAGACTGTCTAGGCTGTTGTTACTCCACTACTGGCTGCCTCCCTGTCCCAAACACAGGGAGGTCTGTGCTCATGTGAACCGTATTACCCTAACGGGGAGGCAGCTTTTAAATACATCCAGTTCCCACTTTGTTAACACATCTAACTGGTGCATGGAAAGTACAGGAAACCATTGCTCAGAAAGTTATCAATAGAATCTATCAGAACTTCCCAATTTTATATACATCATTTGTAGTAGTTTATGGATTATCTATTTTCAGTCCCAAGTGCAAAACGAGTTGCTTGTGAAGCAGTCTCACTGCTGACTTCTAGCTGACTTCTAGCCCATTCCCTGACCCACTTTCTGTTCTGCTGTCCATCGAGAAGCCAACCTACTGTATTAGTACAGGCTCCAGCTTTTACCTTAGTAACAGCACATACCTCTGGAAATGCACATTTCCTCAAACGGGAAATGATAGCACAGCCCACTGGGACATCTGGGGGAACCTCTGTGTGGATTTGACCGGACGCTTCTTTTAAGTGACCCTTTTAGAGTCTTGCAAGAAACCCTCAAAGTTCATGGATCTGCGGGAAAAAGACCCGCATGTGTTCGCGTTGCATACTTGCATTGCTTTCATGCTCCTGTTTTTCCTCTAGCACGATGGAGTCATGTTTCTAAGACCAGCCACTGTATCACGGGATGAGAAGACAGACAGGAGTTCAGCTTTAACAAAGACAAGTGCCGGCGGAACAGGGTTTCATGAGATATCTATTAGGAGCCTGTCACCCATTTGGCTTTGGGCTGCCCTGGAGATGCACATCTAGAAGTGTGTTTTGCAGCTGATAAGCAATTTTGATTAATGTTAACTAAGGCCATTTACATAGTGGAAAACATGTAACATTTGCTGTCTTCGCAAAAAAAAGAAAGCATTTGCATTCCAACATCTGATTGCAGACCAGACAGCTAGAATATTAGCGTATCATTTACACATTGAAGTCTATGTGTCTGTTCCTTGCAGTTGATAAATCTAGGTGCTTTATTAATAACAATGCAAGCGGCCCTCATGTTACTCTTGGAAAATGAGCTATTCAGATACACAGAGATTAATTTCTACATAATTACATACAGGGGACAGATGCCAAGGACTTAGAAGGATATTGCTGTACCTAAGCCAACAAAGATGAAGGGAAATTTGGGACAACTCCTGAGGGAATTTGATGATGCAAAAGATGCACCATTAATGAGCCACTTAACTGGAAGTACCTCAACGTGAAAGACTTATGTCAAGGACTGCAGGAGACATTTCACCCCATGATTCATATGAATGCTCCATGCAATATGGACATCTGCACCAATAAGCCCACTTGTACTCTGGTCATTAATCCAGCTCAAGCTTTTCCAACCACTCAGCTGCTTCCAGCAACTCTAAGTTTGGCAAGACTTGGGCTAATGGTTTGTGGAAAGAAGAGGGGAGGGATTTTTTTCCTTTTCATTACAAATACCCAGTTCGGTTCTTTTTTCTTAGCTCTCCCCATAAATTATATTGATTTGTGGTAGAAAAGGATTTCCATTCAGATATTGAGGCATTTAATCAGGTGAGACATTTAGGTGAGACACTTAAGTTGGCAATATCTATTGCCCAACTAAAAGTAGAGTTGTGTAGTTTTGAGAAGAGGCACTTCCTATCATCTCCTCCAGTCTCTGCTAGGATCTAAAATAGTACAGCCAAAATTTTATTTTGCTGTGGCTATAAAATCTGGGATGGCCAGTTTGATTAGAGGCCATGTGGTGGACATACTTCAGAGTAGTGTTCTGTGGAACAATAAGAAGAAAAATAACAGCAATAGTTTTTTAAAACAAAATCACATAGATAAAAACACAGCTCAAGATTTATGGCAAAAATGGAGCAGAGTCTCATCTTTTCAGCTATAGTTACCTTTGTTCCCCTCTCTCCCCACCCTTTAGATTTAATAGACTTTATCACCCTTTAGATTTAATAGACTTTATAGATTTTAGACTCCTATAGACTGATCTCTGGTCCTGCAGGTAGCATATGCGGCTTGCAGTAGCTCGAAAACAGAAAGATTTGTGCTGGCACTAACCTTCACATAAAACACCTAGCATAAGGAAAAAAAACTAGTTTAGTATAAAAAGACATCAATTTGTAAAGTTGCTGCAACAAATGCTGAAGTAATTTAATTTATTTTGCTCAAAGTTTTCTTTACATGGGAAAGCTTACAGCTTGTCATTAATACTTCTGTCTTTCACATTCAGTTTACTTAAGAAATAGCACAATATACTTTTACATTATTTCTTGCTTGCCTATTCCTAAAAGCAAGAGAATTTGTAATTCCTCTAGGCTTGACACAGAAGACAAAAGTCACAGGGTTAAGAATTAGGGTTTGGGTTGAATCCTTTTCTTTCAACAGGAAGTGATTGAATAATTGCTTGCTTCTCATTGAAAAAAGAAAAAAAAAAAAAGAGAGAAAGGGAAGGTTTTGATGGGTTCTATTCTACCTCTGTTTGATATTTAAGATCTCAGAAGTCTTGAGAACTTGAAGTTTTCTACAATTAAGGTCACATGTCAGATTTGGTAGCTCAACTCTACCCTTGAATTTGCTTAGCCAGCTCTCAGAGGATTTTTGCTGCCTGTAAAACACCTCCTCCTAGCCCAGCTACTTCACTCTTCAACATAGACCCCAAGATCAAAGTATGGGGAACAAATGGAACAATTTCATTACAAATTCAAGATAAACCTAATTTGCAGTAAAGCTGCAAAAAGCAATGAAGAGCTGTACACTTGTTTTCTGCACCAGGCATAGCTCAGGAGATGCACGGATATTCTGTCACGTGTGCATGACCGCATAGACAACATGGGGCTGAGCTGAGCTGTAAAGCAGCACAGCACCTTTCTACCAAACCTTGTGTCAGATTTCAGTATATAAACTAGACTTCAATACTTGCGTGTTTGCACTTCTGGACTTCTTCTGATCTCCAGCCACTGTTGACAGGATGAAACTCAGCACAGAGAAACAAAAGATCAAAAGATCCCTAATCTACCTAATTCCAGGTTTTCGCTCAGGATCAGCGACAGGAACAGACGGGTCTCAAGTCAGCCCCAATAATCCATTTCCTGCAGTCAGTTCATATATTGACACGTTAAGGAAAAGAGGAAGATCTACCACAATAATCCATTTCCTGCAGTCAGTTCATATATTGACATGTTAAGGAAAAGAGGAAGATCTACCACATCTTTGGGACCAAATTACAGGTGAGGCTGTGGCTAGCAGGTATATGACACAAACAGGACCTAGACTATGAGGAAACTGGATAAAATTGAAAGAAAATGGAAAAAAAAAAAAATAAACGTACTTAGAAAAATCACTAGTTGATGAGCAGGCAGAGTGCATGTGACAGGTGCTGGAGATTGCTTTTCTTCAGCAGCCAATACATGGTCAGGACATCTGCTCCTGCGCTCACCTCAGTTGCTAACAATACCGCTCTACTTACCTCCTTCTGCCAATAACATACAAAACCCAACCCCCCCCCCCCCAAATTGTTCATATGAACACTATGGCAGACAATATTCCTAGACAACTAAAGAAGGAGAAAGGAAACAGCCATCAATAATACACCTCAAGTCTAAGTCCAAAATCAACAAGCAACCCCTTACATTGTTCAGGCTTATACAAGGCCTGCCAGAGATGGTGCATCTCTTTAGCATGATTGAACCCTTCTATATACACATTCCTATTTAATCCACAAATTTATTTTTGTTTATTACAACACAATCTTTCTGTCAAGGATTTGTGAGTAACATTTATATTTTACAGCGCTTGGTCTGTGAAGAATTAAGGCGGAGGTTCTTTTTACCTACGCTATATTTTACTGACAAAGTACTTTGGACAAAATATGTATTCAGAAAGAGGTACTTTTATTAACAGGCTTGTTATGGGTTTTGATACATTTCCACAGTCCCCAGGAAATATTACTCTGCATCAGACACACATACACACAACAGGACTGTAGTCCTAAAATCACCCTGTTTGGCTATTTTACTAGGAGGGGGTTGTTTTCAGATATCATTTAAACACCATTAACGATGAACATTTGTAATATGCTTTCCAGGACACAACATTTCAGCAAAAAGTTCTATTCTGCAAAGGTCCACTTTCATTCCCTAGCTTTACAGGGGATTTTTCAGCACCTTGTACTTGTGGTTTCCTACAGGACATGAGGCCAAAATCCATATGAATTCAATTACCTGGAAAAAAAACCCACACTATAGTTCCAGTAGTGTATTGGTTATTATGTCATTGCTATTATGGAAGGGAAACATGGAACTAAACACACAACTTTTGACCGTGTCTCTACAAGGGAATATTGACCAAGGTTCAATACGATGTCACTGACAGCAAATCGAAGGTCATTCTTGTCAACAGTTAAGTCATGTCAGAAAGTGGCATACTGAATAGCAAATGTGCCTCAGTGAGAAAAAACTCAAGTTTAAAAGAAATCTGTTCACCTTTCTAATGTGTTCAACAGCACAGTAAACATTAGGAGAACAGTTAAGCACATATTTAATCGCTGTTGTATTATGTCCTACTGTTTGCAATACTGTTCTGAGTCAATAGTATATTTGTTCTGTTTATAGGTAACGTGCTAATCCTGTGATATTTTGGTGTCCCGGGCACGCTGGCAGACCAGGCACTGAAATAGTGCAACTGGTAGCTCTTAGAGCACTTCTTTTAGATGCTTAAAACATGCGTGGAAAAGAACAAAATGCTGTCAAATATGTAACATTTAGAACAACACTGATTTACTATGGCAGGACTTTTTTTGTTGTTCCTCGTATTTGTGATACTTTATCACCAGCAAACATGCTGACACATTAAGCACAAAAAAACATTGAACAAACATCCCTAAACCACAGAAAAAAAATATAAGATTTGATTAAATAAGAAATACCTTCTCACTCAAAGAAATTGCTTATACGTGTGTATGACAGTTGCATCATGATAAATACTACTAACTGGGTTATTTAGCCATATGGCATATGGCTGTTGTTCATTGCTGACTTACCTTTCCCATCCCTTCTACATTTATGTAACATTTAAGATTAGGTCTTTACCATGAGAAATCCACTATTTGGATATCTCGTATCTCTGTATAGAGGAATGCTGTCATAATTTGTGATTATTTGAAAATAGAATGAAATTTTTGCCAACATCACAAAATACAAAAGGCCACTCCAAAGGCTTTTTAAAAAGCTAATTCTGCTGAAACTAGGACCACAAGCTGCACAGTGAAGGAACTGAGGTTACTTCATAGAATCATAGAAAGGTTTACGTTGGAAAAGACCTTGAAGATCGTCGAGTTCCAACCCCCCTGCCATAGGCAGGGACACTTCTCACTAGACCAGGTTGCCCAAGGCCACCTCCAGCCTGGCCTTGAACACCTCCAGGGATGAGGCCTCAACAACCTCTCTGGGCAACCTGTTTCAGTGCCTCACCACCCTCAGAGTGAAAAACTTCTTCCTAATGCTTAATCTAAACCTGCCCTCTTCCAGTTTAAAGCCATTCCCCCTCGTCCTATCGCTACATGCCCCAGTAAAAAGTCCTTCTCCAGCTCTCCTGTAGGCCCCCTTTAGGGACTGGAAGGCCACAATAAGATCTCCCTGGAGCCTTCTCTTCTCCAGGCTGAACAGCCCCAACTCTCTCAGCCTCTCCTCATAGGAGAGGTGCTCCAGCCCTCGGATCATCCTCATGGCTCTCCTCTGGACACGCTCCAGCAGGTCCATGTCCTTCTTATGTTGGGGACTCCAGAGCTGGATGCAGTACTCCAGGTGGGGTCTCCCCAAAGTGGAGTAGAGGGGCAGAATCACCTCCTTTGACCTGCTGGCCACACTTCTTCTGATGCAGCCCAGGATACGGTTGGCCTTCTGGGCTGCGATCGCACACTGCTGGCTCATGTTGAGCTTCTTGTCAATCAGCACCCCCAGGTCCTTCTCCTCAGGGCTGCTCTCCTGCCATTCCCCGCCAAGCCTGTATTTGTGCTTGGAATTGCTTCATGCTTCATATATACTCCATACATTAAAATCAAAAATTAAACATAACCCAAGGTTAACTTCCTCTTCCAGGCTTTTTTCCCATAGTAGATCTCACTTGGCATCCTCTCAAAATTGTCCTCAGCTCCCAGTCTACAGTGGTGGTGCACTGTCTGTCTGAAAAACAATTTCAGCACCTTCCTCCACCTCCAACAGCAGAAAAATGAAGAAATGTGGTATTTTACTGCAGAAACTAAAAAGCATGTGTATTTCACGAGCTCCCTCTGCTGCCATTTTCTGGAAATACCACTATGGTTGAAACAGCTGTTGAAGAAACATAGCCAGACCTTGCAAAATCATTCCTCTTTCACTAGTCTTAAAGAAATGGGCTTTACACAAAACAAGGCCATTCTTTAAAAGAAAACCGAAATTGTTTTCAATGCCTGGCACTGTACTGGGAGACAAAGAATTTCAGACCAAGCCCTTAGTACCACCACTGTTCTATTATGTGCAAGTCTGTACTTAAAAGCAGGTTTACCAAAAATTTCACCAAAACCAGTGAACTAGCATAAAGGAGAGGTCAGTTCCTTCCTGCGACCTGCTACCAAACTGCTGCATAACTTTGCAACCCCACACACATTTTGACTCTTTTTCCTCTACTGTAAATGTAAACGGAGTGCTAGACAGTGCTTGTCTATTACTTGGTTGGCATAGTGACTTTCTGCATGCGAGCAAATGCTGCTGTTTCCAGCCACCGTTTCCCAGGTCAGGTCTTTGTTCCTACAGTATATTAACTAGAGTAAGCATTCTCAAAAAAAAACCTAAACCAAACCCAGCTGGGATGATGGGATACCTGCCCCAAAACTAAACCTGCATTTGAAGGGATGCTGAACTAAGTATCAGCAATCTAAAATACCAGAGAGCAGTAGGACTGCTAGTCACTACTCCTGAGAAGCCAGATGCGGCCCTAAACTGTACAAACCGCTGTTGGCTAGGTCCTAGATAGGTCTATGCATTTGGTCTTCCCTGCATTCTGGGAGAGGGATTCACAAAGTGGGAGGTTTGCTACTGCCAGTTAAGAAAAGCCCATCCTAGATTAAGTTGTACACATCAGCAATTTGATTCTGAATTCTTATTATTTTCCTTTTCTCTAACACATTTTTCCTTGGCCTTTACAAGTCACCTTTTGGGCTTATGTAACTCAACTATATACTTATCCTGCCTCAATTTCTCCTGTAACCTTCAAACTCCTTTTCCTGGGGGAAGGAGGAGTTTGTTCTGAGCAAACCAGCATGAGAATTAGGTGTGAAAATTCCAAGCTCTGGATTTACTCAGGACAGCAAGCTTTACCCACTAGTCTTCATAGATATGCTAGCTTTATGTTCAGACTCCAAAAATAAGTCTTAGCATGTATGAATTTGGATATAAACCTCAACACAGTCCAAATCACAGTGAATATCACCCTGTTTTGGACAAGAATTTTATTCTATTCTTTCTGCTTAAATTTTTCTCAGGCTTTAATTTTTCTTGGTGACTTCAAGTCTACCAACCACCTCAGTTTTACTGAAAATGTCAAAATTCTACACAACAGAAACATTTATTAACAATTGCTAGTGCAAGAAAGGCTCCTAAGGGAGCCTAATTTTCACAAGAAGAAACAACCAAAGGTCTAGAAAAGCATAATTCCTTCATAGTAAAAAGTTGCTTATGCGCATCTTACAGAGGTGATACCTGAGACCATGAGTCTACCCATGATATTCCCAATTCCATGTCAAGAAATTTAACAGTTGCATTCAAATCACGGTCAGTCCAAGTCTCATTGCAGAATTTAATTTTTCTTAAAAGCTAATATACTGCTTAGGTTATCCTGGTATCCAGATCTGACTGAACAAAATCCCCAACATTTCCAAAATACAGTATGTAATTACAGTAGAACACAGCAGCCGTTACTTGTAATATTTTTCATGATGTTGTGGGTTAACTGTCATTTCCAAGGCATGTCCTTTGAGAGCCCTGCCTTTTCTGACCTTGCTAATTCCTGTTTAAATTCCTTGGATCCGCTGCTGAATTTGAGTACTGCTGGCCTTGACTCCTGGCACTGAAGTACAGTCTCCAGGCTTCTACTTCGCAGTGGGAGCTTTGTGTTTGTTTTTGAGAGCCAGAAGTTATTGGTATACCAATTTGCCTTCACAACACACAAAGTATAGAATACCAGGTTGGAAGGTACCTCAAGGATCACCTGGTCCAACCTTTCTTTGCAAAAGCACAGTCTAGACAAGATGGCCCAGCACCTTGGCCAGCTGAGTCTTAAAAGTGTCCAATGTTGGGGAATCCACCACTTCCCTGGGGAGATTGTTCCAACAGCTGATTGTTCTCATTGTGAAAAATTTTCCCCTTGCGTCCAGTCAGAATCTCCCCAGGAGTAACTTGTACCCATTACCCCTCATCTTTTCCATGTGACTCCTTGTAAAAAGGGAGTCTCCATCTTCTTTGTTGTCTTGACATCCACAATATTTGGGCTGTAATAAAGAAGACAAAGAGCTCACAGTAAACCCTTCTAGTGATGTTACCAAAGAAGGCCATGTGAACTACATCACACTAATATCTCTTTTGTAGAGGGATATTAAGCATAACAAACAATTCCACACAAAGCGTGTGTTTTTACCAAGTACCGTATGAGTCCGTAGAATAATAACAACACTTAAATTGCTGCTTTATGTTGCATTCAACATATGCCATAACAGGGAACCCTTTAAATACCTGTTTACAGAGAACCGCAACATCTGAACACATGGCCTTTCCTACCCTTTTGGCTCTGTACAGAATTGAAATTTTGTGAACCCCCCCAGTTTTAGTTTCACCACATTAAGTCTCAGTACAAAAAGGTGCAACATGCAGCCTGTTAGACCTTTCAGTAGATTCCAGTCAAAGGCTGGAAACAGCTTTTACAAACCATAACTTTCCATATATAAGCCACAAGACAAACTATTCTCAGCTGTAAGAGCATAAGGCAAAGCAAACCTCATGGTTTGATAGTGTGTAGTGTTGTCCAATAACAGAAACACAACACAAAGTACAATTACCTAAACCCAACTGTAAGTCTCTTATTAAGCACATTTGCCTGATGTATAGGCTTTCTGCCATGTTTTGGTAGCGGAACCGCAGTATAGAAAGGATGTCTGATCTTGCATCCTGAGTTTTTTCTGTGCCCTCTTTATAACCTGTGGATTCAGCGTTGCAGTGGAGCCCGATCTGAACTCAGCACTAATGCCAGTATCATGCAAACAGTTGTCAACCACTGATCTGCACATTTTTATGTCTATTAATATAACTTTCAAAACATATCAAGACCTCTACTTGTAGCCTGTATCTGATTTCACTCAGATTTAGACAACATTCCAAACATAACACTTTTACAATAGTCAGAAATGTCCAGAACTTATACTTAAATCAAGCTTCAGAACAAAAATACCACCAAAAAATCTGCTACTTGTACATCTTGCCCTTGTACATCAGCATCCAACCACCAGCACATCAATAACCTTACTACAATCCTTTAGTGCAACTTTTCCCCCCAACACCTTCAAATGAGATGAAATTGCAGCAGCAACAACTCCAGAAACAAAGCCCCATGCTATCTGAACTTCATGAAGGAGGCAAATCAAAATCAATAATATTTCTGGCTGTTTACAGCTCTCACCCTAAAGTCTTCCCCACAGAAGTCTGTGATTCCCTGACAGCATCTGGCTGCAGCCTAGGTGCTCCACAGTTAAGTCTGAAGCCATTTATGATCAACAGTTACATCTTGAACATCACAGGAGATGAACCTCTAGGCTGTGGAGGAACATCAGTGTATATCCCCGACCCTCCTTGCAAACAACAGCATAGTGGCCAAATTCTTGGTACTGTTAGACACAGACAGACTTAATTTTTATTTGCTTCATTCATATTAGTCCAGAGCAAGAACTGATGTTCACTGGGACACAGCAATGCCAAAAATCTGTATGTATATGGTAACGTATTCAATTAAGACGTGGGATAAGACAATCAACAAAATAAGTTTTACTCAGTTATCTTTCAGATGACTCTCCCCTCCATTTCCCCACAAATACAAGCATTTCCAGACTTCCCTCAATCAACAAGTGACTTTCCATGAAGCTGAAGCTGCAGGAGCACGCATGGAGATTTTCAGCCAACATATGGCTTCCCCACTTTGTAAGCAATTTTGAAATTGTGAAGACATCCAAAAGTTTGGCAACTGGAAACAAAATGATCCGTCTTTACTG
Organism: Vanellus vanellus; assembly: GCF_965231255.1. Lineage (NCBI taxonomy): Eukaryota > Metazoa > Chordata > Aves > Charadriiformes > Charadriidae > Vanellus > Vanellus vanellus. The sequence continues at coordinate 40,244,433 of NC_138912.1, read as the reverse complement.
ACTAGCACTGAAGGTGGGTGAAATATACTTGCATAAGTGAAGAGCATGACACTTACCTAAGCAATCAGCAGCATAAAACTGAGAGTTTTGCAAACAAATTTCCATACTGCCTCCCTTAACCGAGCCTTTCTAGTGACAAACTGAATCTGTTACCTTACTTAAATAACGCAGCCAGCTTCAGCATAAGCTAACCCTGGAAACACCACTCATCCACCCAGAGGTAGAAGACTGCAGATAATGTGAATTTTACAAATTAACTCACCCTGGAGTAGGAACAGAGGCAAAAGCAAACGGTACTGCAGGTTAAACATGTCACTCCGTAGACTCCAGTCCAGTCAGGCACAAGCTTTAAGGACACATTGCTTGTTATTATTTCAATGTTTTATTGTTTTAGCTGCGCAGGCCGTCACTCTGGAGGGAACAGAAGTGTTATACCTGCGTCAGCCCTCTATGAAGCGAGGGAAGGGACCATCTGGGCATAACCGTGCCTCTCTGAAGCCAGGCTGTGACCAGAGGAACACGCGGCCTCGCACGGCGCCCCCACACAGCTCCCTCAGCGGGCTGAGCTCTCCCCAGACACCGCCGGTGACCCCCAGCCGCCTGCCGCCTCCCCCCTCGGGGCACCACTCCGCCTCGCACAGCCTCCTCACGGGCTGCCGACGCCCGCTCAGCCGCTTCTCCTCGACGCGCTCCGCAGGGACCGGCACTGGCACTGCCGCTCTCCTCAGGCGGCCCCGCGCGCGCCCGGCGCAACAGTCGCCCGCCCGCCCGCCCGCCGTTGCCTGGAAACCACTCGCGCGCCTCGCCCTCAGCCGCCTAACCGTCCGTTCCTCAGCCCTCAGCTTCCCTTGTCCGAGCCCCGGCGCGGCCGCAGCCGCGATGTTTGTCGCCGCGAGGGGGGGGGGGGTTCAGGGGGGGGGGGGGGGGGGGGGGGGGGGCGGAGAAGCCGAGCCAAGCCCGGGCCCAACGGCAGCTGTTTAGCACCCGAGGGAGGACTCACGGCTCTGCAGGGGACGCGGTAAGAAGGGCGGGAAGCTTTCCCGCCCAAAATGTCGGCGGCGCCGGGCCGGTTCTGCAGCTGGGTGCCCCAGTTGTGGGGACTGAACTGAGGCAAAGGGGCATAAGAGATGCGCGCGGCTTTTAAGGGTGAAGAGACGCGAAAGCTGTCAGGCAGCCGGTGGGTGAAACCCAGCGATTTGTGAGGAAAACGCTCCGGAAAAAAAAAGAAAAATAAAAAAGGGGGTAGGGAGAGTATTTTCACTCTGAAAATATGACAGCTTAGGCACCGAAACAGCCCCCCCCCAAAGCACGTCACTCAGAAAAAAAGGTGTGAGGAAAAACTCGCAATACCCATTCGGATACTTAGCACCTGTGCCTTTGCCCAGACACTTCTTGGGAAACAAGAAGTGATATTAAGCAAAAGAGACAACATAATGGGAAGGAAAAGAAGCAGGAGGAACTTTTTAAAAATTATGTTTCTCTTCAAGTTTTACAGACTCTCAGAAAGCAGCCCCTCACGATTCCCCCCCTCAGGCTGCACCTCTTAGTGCAAACCATTTTCACCTGCTCTGGCACCAGAAACGAGTTAAATCTCTGCAGATGGGGGTGGGGGAGGCTTGCCGAAGCCTCTAGTCATTTTTCCAAACTTTTCTACTACTCGCCTTTGCATTGGTATAGTTTTCTCTCATGTGAGTTGTGCCTCTTTGTTTTTTGCTAGTGCTTACAGACCTAAGCGACAGGACTATGCAAGTTTTCCTCCTGCTTCCTTTATTTTCACTCGGCCTTTGTAACAGATTTATTCTAATTCCCGGACACATGACATACATAGAAACAAGCTGTCTATCACTCATGCCAGTTCAACAGCATTTAGGGCACTCTGATAGAAGCTATTCTGCAAAATCTTAATTGGACCCACTTTCACTAAATCTGGCACAAAATACACTCTTTGGACAGACTAAATTTATTCAATAGTACTCCTGCAAGCTATTTAGCTCTTGCTGAAATCATTGCACTTTATAAATGATCAGTTCCATCTAAGAGATGGCAAATTTACCTCATTTCTGATTTCAATAACTTCACAGGGGAAATGATGGAGTGACTATCTTCTGGGAAGAAAAAGCAATTCTGCCTTGATTGTATTAGTTCCTTCAAAATGTATTTTCAATGCTAATTTAATAGTTGGTTTGTATCATTTATACCTGTTATTCCATTTTTTAAATGGTGTAAAGTATAGCAGAATCCCTCAATTTGTTGTTGGATTAGCTACAATTTTGAAATAACCAAATCATTCATTATATAATTTAGCACCAAAACTGAAAAGAGCCAGAGAATTAACCACCTATGAAATACAGTTAGACCATTGAATATCTTTGATGATTCCCTATAAAATTACTTCAAGTTCTGCCTCATCCATTCCTTGCAAATGAAACTAACATGCTGCCAACCTGCTCATCTGGTAATAAAAGATGAATTCAGGAGAGTTATCCTAAAAACCAGTTATGAAAAAAGTTCGGACACCATTTTGGACCAGATAGAACACAATGAATAAAATCAAAGCCATGGTTTAATACCACAACAGAGGCCCTAGAAAGGGGAAAAAAAACATTGATCTTCTCCCTCATACTAAAGATCTAGGATGATTTCCAAATTGTAACAGCTGCCTTGCAGCACCTTATATTATTGCCTTGCAGCACCTTATATTATCTGGAGTTAACTCTTTTAAATGACTTTTTAAACGATTCGGAACAGCACCTTTGTGATCAAGCCCCATAAAAGATGTGTTATTGCTAGGTAAATAGGCATAAAGGGGCGTTAGCCCAGGATTAAATAGCATTATTGCATCTTAAAGCTGTGAATTTTATTCTAACCATAGGAGGGGGAAACTACCTCTCTGGGAATCTGTAACCACCCTCAAGAGGCCTAAAACTTGATCAAGGGCTGATCACATTTACAACACTGATAAGGAGCTGTAGTTATCAGCGAGCAGTTGTCACATTTTGCCTGAGATCAAGACTTATTGTCACTTTTGCGAAGGTCCTGTCAAAAGGATGCCTCTGTACGAATGAGTAAGCCTGACACTATTTTCCCAGCAGGAGGAACAGCATGCGCGGTGAATGCTGTCATGCAAGAATGTGCTGCACCACCACACACTTTGAGGTTGGATGTTTTATACAAGTCACAGCCCAGACATGTAGCTGATTTCAGTTTACAGTGAGGCAGGTTCTCCTGAGCAAACCCTGATAGCAGGTTTCCATCAGAGCCCTACTGTTTATTTCCAGTGCAAATCTGAGCTGTGGGGTAGGATGACTGACTGAAAGTCTCTCCTTACCTGCCCTGGGATTCCTGTGCACTCAGAGGGTTTCTTTTCTGCTCCTCATCCACAGTGAAGCTACAAGAGGAGGTATCTTCTCCTTTATGCATTGCCTAGTTGGGATCTTCTCTTTGTTTTTTTTTTTTTTATATGTATGCTCTCTTGAAAACAGCACCAAACAATTTAGCATCACTATTCCTAACTCTGTATACTTTTCTGTATACTTTTTACCACAAATGTACACATTAATCAGTATAATTACAGTGCAGTACAATTATACTGATTAATGTGTACATTGTGGTAAAAAGTATACAGAGGCTCTGTATTTGATAGAAAATGTTTGTTTCAGTGCTGCCAACCGTCATGATTTTGTTGGGGCTAGGGTTAATGAGGTAATAACAATGGTGTTCGATTTTCACTGTTCATTGAAAAACAAAAGTAAACATCAGCCTTGTGAGCAGAGACAAAAAGATACATGCCAGTACCACTGCAACCTTGAAGCATCCTGTTACAGGTTATTAACAGCCTATGATCTACAGTTACTAGGGTTGGCAATGCTTTTCTTTTTGTGTGTCTACATGAGTACCTACAGGACCTTTAGAGGACATTTGCACAACTCACCTCTGAGATTTGAAGGGCAGAACAGACAGCGGCTCACCAAGGCTGGCTGCTGCAGGACTTCACTCACCAACATCAGAGTCTGACTCCTGTTTGAACTGTACCGTTTGCTTTCCTAAACGGTCTAGCCTCAGTTTAATACCACATGATGTGCCTCATTACTGTGACTTTAATTAAGTGCTGCAAATGATTTTGCAGCCCCGCTGCTGAAAGTTAATTTTACTGATTAAATTTTTGACCCCATCAGAATAGATTTCATATTTGATCCGCAAGAATTATTTTTCACAAAATGCCCTTGATCAGTGTTAACTATGTTGTCTTAAATCTTTCACGGATTGCATCCAGCAATATCTTTCCAATATCCAGCGTCATACTCATTGTCAAGCCAACCAGCTTATATTGGCCTGTTCACCTTTTTAAATACTAATTTTTCTTTACTCCTCCAAAACTTCTCAAGCATGATGAAACTTAACAGAAATCAGTTCTAGTGACTTAAAGGTTTCCTTTAAATTTGCAGGCAACTTTATAACCCTAGTATTTACTATTTAAACCTGTAACTTCTTTAAAATATTTTCTCCAAATAATACCAATATCTTCCTCCCCCAAAATCTATCTATTGATAAAATTTTCCATTTAAAAAGTGAATGAATAAATTTAAAGTATATGAAGAAGCTATTTACACAGGGAAAACTAAAAAATATCTAGCCAGATTGGCTAATAACAGCACCACAGCCAAGAGGCAAGAACAGGTCAGATTATATGGTAAACATTTACATTGTAAACATAATTCTGTTTGTGTAGCTCCCAGTTCTATATATAGCCTTTTGAATTCCCACATTAAGTGTAAGAAATCCCCTTAAGTAAGAAAATACAGTATAATTTATTGCAGCAGAGAGTCCATTTGGAAGATTTGGGGCTGGTCTGTAATTCTTTTAAGTCAATAGAAAAAGTTCCACTGAATAAACACTGTCAAGATCTTGAAAAAAAAAAAAAAACAAAAAACAAGATTGAGAGATAAAGCCTACTTACCTTTTCTGAGACCCTATATTTCCAAACCAAATGTCTAATTTCAAATGAGCGTTAAAAACAAAATATTTAGATTTGGGCAGATAGGCAATGTAAAATGTCACAATTTTGTTTTTTGCTGTGGTGGAAGGACGAGAAAGCTGGCAGCACAATGCAAGATACTCATTCCAGTAAGGAAAAGCAAATTATATGAAAACACAAAGAAGTCATCCCTGAAGAGTGCATTTTTTAAATACACGGAAGCATGAGGCCTCCTTGCATGTATTTGCTTACCTTTGCAAAAGACAGCTCAGCTCAGCAGCAGAGCCTTACTGGGCTGGGTCCTCATGGGCAGACAGCACAGCTGCACATAATGGAGCCAGACAAGCAGAGGCATTTTGCCTTTAATGAGGAAATAAGCCCCTGAGCTTGGTACCTAGGTCTTACAACTGCCAAGCTTTTCCAGCTTTTATTGTGAAAGGTCATTGCCACCTTACACAACTGCTAGGGAAGAAAGTATACGGCCCTCAGGAGAAGATTCGTTCAACATTTGGATGGCAGACAGTGCAATGAAACAAGAGGCGGACGTGTATTCTGCAGTTTGTACCTACAGCAAACCTTCACATTACACTGAGGTTACATAGGGTAGCCTGTCTTACAAAAGCAGTGTCTCGGTAGCCCACCAGAAGAGACAACCAGAGAGCAGTGAGTACTGGCACATGTCAGGACCCAATTAGGCAAGTACAAACAGCTCCTGTGCAGAGCTGCTTTGGTCTTGCATAGAGGGCTTTGGCCTTTTAAACCGACACTACCTGTAGAAAGGGAGATTCCCCCATTGCTTTTGTGTGGTGCTGACTCTGTGGTATCCCTTTTCTCACTTCCAGCACTCAAGTAATGTGTTACAGCAGGAGTGGCCAAGAGGGGCTTTCCCAGTAAGCATGGGCTGATAGCTCCAGCTGTATGTTCTCCAAAGCTGATTTGCTTCGAGGGAAGGGAAAGGAGCCAGAAGCTACACATGGTGCTAGAAAAGCCAAGGGATCACAGGGAGAATGTGCTGAAGAATTTCTCCAGGACAAAGCCTGAGAGACGCAAATGAGTCTTCTGCCCTAGGAGGGAAAAATGTTTTTTAAGTTTTACCTAAATCCAAGCTGTGGGGTAATATAAATACTTGTGTTTGTGTATATGAGTACACATGAATATATACCTGCATGTGTACTTATGTATATGGGTACAAAAACACAAGAGCAGATTAACATTTTGATTCTTTTTCAACTGAAAGCAACACATTGCAAAGTACACGTTTCCATGTAAATTTCACTTCTGTGGCATTGCTGCCCTTAAGGATTCAACTATGCAAATTATCTGTAGATTTCTAACAGATAAAAGGCTTTTCTCCCTCCATTTCTATTTCCTAAAGTATTAATTTCTGGATTTCCAGCTACATGGTTTGATTAAGAAAGAAAGTGAAGAATGAAGCGGGACAGAAAGCACACATCCAAGACAAGGCTTGAAGGAGAATTACAGAAATTGAAAGAAAATTATGTTGTAATTTTGCTCATCCACTGCAGTATTAGACGTTGGTATTCAGCTTTTAAGGTACGTCTTTCCTTGATTTCTCTGATATCAATAGTGTTCAAAATGTAACCAGTCTTGGAAATAATAGCTGTGCTGTCCTCATACACACATTTCACCTACATACCTTGGCAAGTTCTTTTATGTATATCACTGTCACCTTATTTTTTCAATCTTGACTTCCCTAGCCAATATAATAGTCTTTTTTAAATAAGAGGGGGTGAAATCTCTCAAGTAACTGAGTCACTCTGCAGAACTTGATGCTGGAGTCTTTTCCTTCTCCGTGGACATCATTACCATCTAGTGTGCAGATGCTGTAACTGCACTATTTTAGGTACAGAAAAAAGGGTAGGAAGATGGGTATTAGTTACACTATTAGTCAGTAAAGATACTGACAGCATAGTATGAAAGTACACTATTGAAACATGAGAATTAAAATTACAATGAAGCTAAACTGAACGGTGTAGCAGCAGTTATCAGAGAACCATTTCAAAGGCAGGTAGTTAAAACAATTGATTTTGCAATCCAAGAAAGACAACAGCTTTTAACTATGTGACTGAGTTACCACACTTTTCACCTGATACAGTCAGCTTCTAATTCAAAATGTTAAGTTCATCCCTTTGGACTATTTAGGTTCTTACTTTTTTTTTTTCCCTTCAGTTTATGCTAGCGAGGTAAAAAAATCTAAAAAAAAAAAATCCTCAAAAAAAGAAAGACAAGCATTTGCAAAGATGCAATGGTTTACTTACAATGAAAAAGATACAAGGAAACTGTACATTATTTAAAGGCAATTAATCTTCCAGGAAAAAAATCAAGTATAATGCAACACATCACTTTTTTATAAAATATAGAATTACAATACAAAACAAAATTATTATTTGCATGAAAAGTTGGATTTCAGAGAATCAGTTCTCAAGACTGTTTGTTAAAGTGTCTAGAACAGTACTACAGTGTGGAAAGGAAAAGCATCTAGAAATCCAGATATATTCATCCCATTCTCCAACTTTTGGCTTGGTTTCATTTTGGCTAAATTGCATATTGGTCAGTCCTACCTACAGGCCACAGAAGGGAGACACTCTTTTCTGCCTGCAGTAGGTAGCAGCATCAATAAGGAAGCTCATTAGGCCCTTTACTTTGCCCTTATTATCCCATCCTGACTACCAAACACACGTGCTAGGATAGCCACAAATTTCTGGAGGGTACGCGGGCACTGAAAGCAGGCAGAGCTAAGGTGCTCTTCATGGGAACATGGTGAGATCAGAAAGTTGAGTTTGAAATTTCCCTTTGTTGTCTCATAATAAAGGTATAAAATGAGATAGTAAATACTTCCACCTAATCAGCAGCATATAGAAAAATAGTGCCATAATGACTCCACCACAATGCATGTGAGCAATTATGGCTGATCAGATGACTTCAGTTCTGAAGCCGAATCCTTGGTTTTGTAGCCCACCTAAAAAAAAAAATGAGGTTTTTTCAAAATTTGGTTTGTCCTCCAAAATTATTTTAGGTGGGGACATATATTTTGGGGTTTGTATTTGAATGAAACTTTTCTTTGCTGCACAAACTTTTCTTTGCTGATGTCTGTTACAAAAGCTTTAGATAGCTTTGGGAAGAATTGTCAGGGATGTATATATTTAGTCAATCTGGAGCTATAAATACTATTGGGGAAAGGCTTTATTTGTTAGTATTAGTTATTTTTAGCTTTTATTCATATCTTAGCCTTTTTATTTGCTGCAAGTTTGTGTGCTGGTGTACAAGCCTGGTGAATTACAACATCCGTACGGATGAATGTAGGCTGTGTACCTATGAAGTGCCTCTGCCAGGAACTGTGTCTCACTGTCACCTTCTGCTAGAGAGGGTTCCTCTGCTGCTACCTGTGAATTTATTTGCACAACTATAATATACCTTGAAGACCCGCTACTTGGACAGCGCATGGGTCCAGGATGCCGCTGACCTTCCCATAAAGGCTGTACACAGCCTCAGGCCAGCACAGTGGCTCATGATGATGTCTGCTTGCAGCACTGGCTTAGTCTTAAATTAGAGTGACCACAATGAGTTGTTACTTTGGTGGGCTCTCAAAACTCAGCTGACAATGCAAGCCACAAAAAAGTAAAAGTTGTATTGGAAAGGTATGAGTCTCAGGCCTAAACACGGTAAGGGAAAAAATTCCCACCCATTGGGACTATCTCTCTGCTGCATTGCTAAGGCTTGCTAGAAATAAAATACAACTTTGTTAAATACATAAATAATAGATAAATAAATAACTTTAAAAAAAGAACCTAAAAAAAAGCTCACAACTTTGTCCATTTACAAAGCGTGTTAATAAATAACCGTCCCTGCACCTCATGTGTGATTTGATGCCTAGGGGACAATCTGTTTGATGTCAGCAATTTCCCAACTGCCTGAAAAGTAATTTGTTTTGAGCTGTCCTATATTGAGTGGCTTCTCTTGAGATATATTTTTATTCAAATAGCACCAGTAAAGGGAACACATTTCAGAAATCAGGTCATGTTACAATGTGACCCAAAGGACGGTGGCGGCCCAGAGGAATGAGGTGGAGAAATAGGCAGCAGCTGTAGGACCCCAGCTCATGGTTGCTTTTCTTACAGCCTGCATGGTGGGGATATGTTGTGTTGAAAGCAGCCAAGGGACCATAGCATGGATAGATCTAAACCTTTTCTACTGTAACTGAAGTGTTGTGACAGTTTTGATGTGCAGACTTGAAAAGGGGGAATCACAGGCATAGCCTTAGAGTCAATGTGTAACATACCTCTTTTTTTCAGCATGCAACATGCCGTATGTATTTCTTCCATTATTATGTTCAAAGTCCTAGTTCTCCTGGCAAATGAGAAATATAACTGGTTGGGAAATATTGTAGAGATTGAGATTTTCTACAGAAAACAGCAAGCAAACTTGCTTGAAGCTACTATGTATACACATGGCAATTTTTGCAAGGCTCTGGATAGGATGAGTTGTACGCTCTGATCCCATGGTGGACTAGACTGGAGACTCAAGAGTTAAGTAAGTGCAAGCAACTAAAATGCATCTGAGCATACAGCTGCAGATCTCATAAAGCTCTTGTGGATGCCTGTGTCAGTCCCAAGTGGATCGCTTTCACACATCATGGATGTACTTGTTTGCATCATTTTTTATACGCTGACTTTGCAAAAGAAAAGGTTGCTTTATTTATTTGTACATCACTGTTATGTTTATAAAATGACCCTTTAGCTTTCTAGTAAAAATGAAAAACTTGTTAAACAGGCAGGAAAGAGGAAATGAGAGGAACAGCCCCAGAGCAATGGAAAAACAAGAGCAGGACACCGCTTGTTTTTAATAAACCCACTCATTTGACCATCTGACCACTCCTTTTATGGAGAAAAACGAGGTTTTTCCCATGACTGCTTTTGTGACTGTTCAAAAATAGTCTTCAGTTTTGTCTTGCAAGTCGCTTATAAATATCTATTACAGAACACAAATCTTTACCAAAAAATCCTCCCCCAAAAGAAGTGTTGCGGCGACTACCACACTTTTGTCTTTTTTCTTACCATAATTGTGTTAATGTTCAACTGATTATAAAAAAAAAAAAAACTAAAACATTTTTCTAAATACAAATCCAGCAACGGAAACCCTAGAGGGCTTGGGCTGGTTATTGCATAGATCTAGCGCTCTCCTCTAAGATTTGAGGCGCTCTCCTGCTTTCCTGCTGTCCTGTGGTGACATCTTCTGGGCCCTAATCAGACTGCACAAAAACACATCCAGTGACACTGGTGGAGAACAGCCCAGAAACCTTTCAAATTCTGGGCATTGAGAGATTTCTAAACCGGACTAAAAAAATCTTGAAACCTTGCTTCTGTTTTCCCACAAGGATTATTATCCTTAGAGATTTCTTGGCTGGCCAAAACCCCACCCAACAAACAAACCCCACCCTGTTCCCAAGAACTGACTTTACTGTTATTTTGCACCAGTATTAAGCTATAGCAAAGGAGGGCTCAGAATTAGGGTATGGGGTATAAGTCACTCCTCAGCTTGCCAGTACAATGCCTCTTGAACCTTGCTGTTTTGTCTAAAGGCTACATCAACTTCCAAAACAGGCTAGATCCCCAAATAAAGCTGCCTTTTTTTTTCAGGCAGAACAGGAACGCCCTGGCTATGCAGTTTAGGGGAAACTAAGACAATTATCCTGAGCTTTGGTCTGCACAGCTCTTTCAGGAAGTACAGAGGTCGTCTGCTCCCTATGCCTTCATAGCATACCTGAGAGGTGGTCTGACGAAGAGCTTAAATGCCCTGGTGTCACCTGGTGTGGTGGTTTGATCCAAAGGTTTGCTTTGTCCTCACATGGACATGCATTACAGCTGAATACTGAAAAACTGCCCCTCAGAAGGAGCCAACAGATTTTCCCCAAGATACATTAGCATCCTACTTAGGCAGGCAGCTAGACACCCACTCTGCAGATGACCTCAGGACAGCCCCACAGGTACCCTGGGTCCCCCAACTCCTTCTTTAATGTCCAAATGAGTCTAGAAAAATTGCACTTCTCTCTCACCTTGAAAGACACTGGCCTTGCAGTGTCACAGACTCCTCACAGGAGTCTGGGCCCTTCAACTTGTTACACACGCCCTGAAACAGCCACCCAAGGGGGTCCTGGGTTGCCTTTGGGCTCAGCTTCTGGGCATGTGCCCCAAGACAAAGCCTTCTGTCCATACAAAGCAGTACCTAGGAACCTTGCCAAAAACCAAGGAAGCTGCTTACTGAGGCTTCCTGCTTCCAGGGTCAAGCAGTTGCAGAGTAGGAGGTTTTGCAATATAGTTTCAGAGTTAGGCCTCTTATTTCCACCATTTTAGTTTACCTGCATCCTTTTGAAAATGGGCCTCTGGTTCAGATGAGCTGATCAGTAACTATTCACCCAGCCCTCGTCTACTGTAGCCTCATGGATAATGAACTGGAACAATGCAAACACAGAGGTGAGGAGTCCAGTGTATTTAACAAGTGAATACACACAACTCTTTCAGCACCTTCCCATTCAGTTAAATAAACCTGTAACACGGGAAATAGACTTGACAGTATATAGAAAAGTCAATGATAATTTAAAAAGGGGTTCTAAGTGCTGTTGGCTTGAATACAAGTCTTGTCACACAAAAATGATGTCATGTAACCAAATGCCAAATTAGCTGTTTCCTGGAGAAGCGAGCATTAGCACAGATAGTGTGGTATTCAGTTCTGTCACAGGGCACTAATTTTTATCCCTTTTCCTCCATATCAAGCCAAATAGCTTGGGCTGGAAGAAAGACGATTGGTTATCTGGAGACTGTATCATGTGTGCCCTTGCACAGAGAAAAGGAGAGTCTGAGCTGCTGCTCTGCACTTACCTGCAGTAAGTACAGGGTGGCAGAGAGAGGTGACAAAGGCCCCATCCATTTTGCATCTCAGATTTGGCAATCAGTCAAGCATACATGCACACAAAAATTACCTCTTCAGTGCAGGCATACTTAAGATCTTTCAATAGCATCACAGACAACTGTCCAGTGTCTCGTCTCTGTCTCCTCTCTCTTCCCACTTCTAAACCCTTTTGACAATTTTGCATACAAGAAGATGAAAAATTTTCTGCACCCTGCAGATAAATGAACAAAGCCTTTGGTTGGTTTCTGAGTGCAGCCCAGCACTCGATGGTTTGTTTGGTTGTTTTTTTAAATGGGAGGTTGACAAGATGGAGAAAGCAAGGAATGTTAGTTGGGTAGTTCTTATGGTACCCAAATCAGGGAGGCAGATAGGAAAAAGTTACAGGACCATTACATGCCCAGCCTGAGCCATCCCATGGAAGGACTTTACCCACAAAGGGGAAAACATTACTTGTTATAGACAAGTCCAGACAAGCCATGTCTGGTGCCTTCCCTAATTCCCACAAGTACATTAGTCTGGGCATCCATGTGCTCTCCAGTGTCGCTGGGTACACCCAGTCCACTGGAAATCATCCAAACTGTGGCTTTCTCCTGGTCACCATGAGACCAGATGTCCTCCCCATGCCATCCCTCATGATAAATTGTCCTTGGTCCCAGGTGAAGGGAGGGACCGGGGACCCTTATAAGGGAAAGGGTGAAGGGGAAGCCTCCTAAGAAACTGCGTGTTTGATGAGTTGGTAGGGTAAACAATTTATAGCTCTTAATTAATTCCAGAGGGTCTGTGTGGCCAGCCCTTGGAGCAGGGATGGTTGACTATCCTCGATTTAATGGAAAGAACATCCCTTTTAAAGACCACCTTACTTAAAAGTGCAGAATTCTTGTATAGATTGGGCCTCATTTTTTGTTTTCTCCCACACTGTAGGAAACAGTTCCAGTTAAACCAGGCTTTACCCAGAAATGCTGCTGCATCAACGTTGCAGCGTGTCAAGCCTCTAAGCTATGAACTCCTCCTTCGCTGTGCAGGGATAACAAATGGACACAGGAGCAGTGGCTGCTGCAATTGAAAAAAAAAAAGAAAAAGAAAAAAAAAAGTGTGTGGTGTGAGCCCTCAAAGGAGAGGGGAATTCTTCTATCAGCAGGTAAGACAGCCTAAACACTAATTCAGCTTTAAAAACACACCACAAAAACTACAGTTCCTTCCCCCATACCATCTGGAGCTGAATGCAGCTACACTTGTGCTGGGGACAGAGTGACCTGGCAGAGTCAGAACCAGACATATTGCCAAAAAAATCACTGTGGGCTCAAGAAAGCCCTCTGCTTTGAGAGGGAGATGGAGCAGCCCGCAAAGCACAACTGCCCTGAACAGCTCATTAGTGGATAATGTTATTAACACACCCACAGTGGAGAAGAAAAGCAGAAAACACATTACAAGATGAACAACACGCAAATGATAATTTGCAGCTCCATAAGCCATCCCACACAGTGCTCAGACTTTTGAACACTTCAATAAAAACAAATTTGAATACCTTAGAGAGGAGAAGGAAAGTGGGAGTGGCCAGAAGTAGAGATGCTGCATCTTCTCCCAGATGACCAAGGGGCGAGTTGGTTGCTGACAGCCACACTGAATAGCTCTGATCTTTCTCAGCACCAGGGATTTCTGGAAACACAGACCCACTGACTTGTTTCCTCTCCCTGACTTCAACTTTTCAGACTTGAGGAAAATCCTGCAAAATGGCTTCTTCACAGCTTTCTTACCCTCTGCACTCACCACTCCCATACTGCATTTTGCAGAAGCTGTGATGAACCCCCCAGTTGACAAGCTGTGAATTTAGAGCTGCGATAAGTGGAAGAAAATCAGTCTTAATGTCTTTACTTTCTGGTGTTCCACCACCAATTGCAAGGCTCTCCAAGAAAAAGTCAGGGCACGCTGTGATTTGTTAATGCTTCCGATCTACTAGAGAGCTATACATTTAACCTGAAGACCAGAGGGGAAAAGCAGACCAGCGAAAGTCTGAGTCCTGCTTGTTGCTTTTATGGCTTGTACCACAAGGGGGACTCTTCTACAACTTTATAGGGCAAAAATAATTTCAAAGAGAAGGGAAAGGGTGAATAAATCAGTTCTGCAGCTGAATGTGCAGAGACCATTTTAGGCTTTACGTTTTTAAGCCTGCAGGAGCTGTTAATCTGCAAAATTCATTAACAGGTATCAGTTTATGTTCATGTCCAGCTGCTGTTCTGGCTCCTTTCAGTTCCTGGTTTTATACTGCAAGTTGCAAATTGAAAATATCCTATTAATTTTTCTTAACAGGGGGGAATTTAAGAGAGTTGGTTGATCCACTAGATAGAAACCACAAACAAAAACCCTGAACACCCACAGAATCCTCTGATTATATTCCAGGGCTGGGAGAACCTGCTGGGCTGCCAAGGCCGGATGCTGGCATGTCCCCAGCAGCACACACAGTGCAGGGGAAGACGGACGATGGCATAGGTGGAGGGTGCAGAGAAATCCTGAGACAGGTACAGGTGTGGGTTGCAGGTGGGGGTTTGGGCAGCAGAGCAGAAGGGGAATACGCCATATAAGAGTGCTGGGAGGGAGGCAGGAGGTGTGTGGCCCAGTGCTGATCAATTTGAGCCATCCATGGAGTCACGCCCGCCTTAGAGGAACACATTACAAACTGCCAAAAGAAGAACAAAAAATACAATTTAAGGTTTATGATAACATGCACACATTTAACTGTGCTTTGCTGTAGTGCTTACTAATGATCAGCTGTCGTGAAAGCTTGATACTGCAAAGCTGCATATGTCACTTTCTACCTCAGATACAGCACACGTTGTAAGGCTTATTGCATTTAGAGTTCACTTAGGATGATATAGTGAAAATCAGGATTTAAAAACACAAGCTTTGTTCCTTTTAACTTTTAGGAAGTGAATATAACAGGGTCAATAGATACCACCCCAAATTGTAAGTACAGTGCCTTTCTTAGCAAACACGCAAAAGAAACCTTGAGTATGTATCTAACAAACTCTGTTATTGTAAAACTACATTTAGTGGGTTTATGGTGAAAGTCATGGAAGATAGTGACTAAAATGAAACTGAGAATTAACTGGCTATTTAAATAAAGTTGTAGGTGACCTCACAATTACTTTAAAAGCTTCCCCAAAGAAAAGACATTATCATTCTAATTAGAACTTCATTTTAGTGAGACAAAAATTATATTACACAGCTGCCATAATTCTCATTATAAGTGACCAAATAATTGTACTTACTCAACATATTAAATTCCTATTATATCTTCAAAACATTAACTAAAACCAAAAGTCAAAGTTTTTTAAGTCTATGCTGGAGGATGGTGCTTGTAATGTCCTGCTAGTCAAAGTGCAACAGTGACAAGCACATTGTCATCTCATGGCAGTTGTACATATCAGACAATGGTGACTGGCTCTCGAATGCTTTTTAAGATCTCATCTGTATACAACAGTAGGAAAAGAAAGTAACTTGCACCATGAGCAAAGAACTATTGGATTTCTCTCATCTGTCCCTCTGCCACCCAGATCACAGTCACATCAGGCATCCCAAGGCCACCAGGAAACCCCCAGCGGTCATGGAAGAGCTGGGTGTGTCCTGGCTGCCCATCTATTTGTGGCCAACTGAATGGGTAACTGCTGAACTGGGTCTTCCTCTGGGGGCACAGAAGCATTAATTTGCTTCTCACTTTCCTCTACCCAGCTGTCAGTTTTCCTGAAGTTTGTGGAAACTTGGAGACTGCTAACACTCCTTCAAATTTGGATGAAATCAGTCATTTTATTCAGAAATTGTTCAGAGCAAGAGGGACAGGTGGGTGGACTCTGCAATCACATAAGTGTTTTTTCCCTCGGAAATCAAACTGAAAAAAAGAGAGTAACAAAAACATTAGAAAAACAGAGGTTCTTAAGTCTTAAGAGAGCTAATTATTACTTCACAACTGTTAGAGGACCAATTGTTGATGGACCATGCATCTGGGAAGTGCCGGGTTATAAATGCACATTGGTGTAGTGATGCTGCAATGCTGGTAGTGAGCGCTTCCCACAAGATATGAGCACGATTATGAGTAATAGGGCTCTTTGCCAAATATAAAGAGCACAGTCAAATCTGAAAATAAACCAATCACTTAGAAAAGAACTTAAACTCCTGAAAGTAATGGCGATCAGCAGCAGCTAGTTGAAATACTGGCCAGACTTCAGATGTCCGTGCCATGTCACAAACCCAAAGCTTTTTAATACAATCCAGCAAGTCTAACAACAATGGAAAGTTGATGTGTAATACAGCATAGAAAGAAGGCACCACAGAACCATGCCTTAGAAGTATGAAGCAGGAAGTCAGTAGGAATGATATTTCTTAAAACCAAGCTTGGAAGGTTTTCATGGAATGAAATAAGTGGTCTGGATACTGAAGCAGAGAAGCAACTGTAGTGATCGTGATACAAAAGTGTTTTTATCAGTGTGCCTTTGAAATTTAAAATTAATGAGAAGTGCTACTTAAGAAATTTTTTTGTTTGGTTGTTCTTGAAGTTTTTTAGTGATACTGTAAGATCAAAACTAATGCTAATGTCTCTGAATTCAGCTAGAAAGATTCTGGAAATGTGTTATTAAGCAAGACTGTAGAACTTAAAAACTTCTTTTCTATACCTTTTTCAAAAGATAAGTCTGATACATTTATTATAATGTAGAGTAGAAAAGAGAGCGAATCCATTCTGTCTGGTTTGCAAATCAATAAATTCACAGGCTAAAACTAGCAATGTTAACACAGTAGTCTGTACAAGTAGGGTCATCAGCAGAATGCTTGCTCAGGCTGAACTTTTAACAACAACATGGTGTTTAAAAAGGAAAAAATAATCAAACTACATTATAGCATGTGTATTTTTACAAGAACTTCATTAGCCCACTTAAGAGAAGTCACTTGCAGGAGCATGAGATTCTTGCTTCTAATCTCCACACCTTTTGTTGCCTCAGTTTTTCCCTGCTGGGTTTGGGGATTATATTTTCCTCTTCAATTCAGCCACACAGAGTTGTATCCAACTGTAAATAAGATCTGCCGAACACTATCTACCTTACCAGACCTTTTATCTTTTATGTATAAATATAAGCTTTGCTAGAAAGATGGAGAGGGATTAAAAACCAGCAAAAGTCTCACATTATTGCTAGACTGCTAGGAATGTCCCATTTGTATTCCACTGAATCTCTGTCCACAAAATGCTATTTCACTCCATATTATGGAATATATTTTTAAAAATACCCAAAACAACAAAACCAAAGCAAACAAAACCAAATAAACCAGTAGTTTTGGATAGTCAGATGCCACAATGATGCTAAAGTACTCCAGAGAAACCTCGCAGAACTGAATGAGTGGGGAAAAAAAAAAGTGAGGTAGGTGACTTTCAGCAGAGATAAATGCGAGGAAATGCATCTAGGGAAAAATAATCCAAATACCACCTGCAAGATGCTGAACTCTGAACCAACAGGTACAACTACAGGAAGAGCTTCTGGAGTCATCACTGACAGTTCTCAGCAATCAGGGCACAGCCCGACATGTATCAGTTACCAAAAATAGTAAAAATAATTGGGCATCATCAGACAGGCCATGGCAGAGATGGCATTTTTCCAAATGAAGCTAGGAAAGGCCAAACACTCCTTCCATGCAAATCCTGCTGCAGAAGTTGCTTGCAAGAAGACAGAGAGAAGACTGCCTTGGATGGTTGTCATGGTTTGGCCTCAGCCAGCAACAAAGAACCACGCAGCCGCTTACTCGACTCCCGCAGCCATGGGAAAAATCAGCAGAAAAAGGCAAAACTCGTGGGTTGAAATAGTGTAATTTAACAGAACAGCAAAAGGGAAGAAGAAAGAAAAACAATAACACCAATAAAGGAGTATAAGGACGCGATTACAGTACCACCTCGCCGGCTTCTTGGGGAAATTAACCCTATCCTTGCTGGAACCAGGACAATGGTGAACTTTCATTGGAAAAAACTCCTTTCATTGGAAAGTCAGCTTGTTTTTCCAATGCGTGCTGTAGCCAGGCTGCTTGAGTAGCACTAACCAATATTTCTGTGTCCTGGTTCTGGCACTCAATACAGATGATCTGCTGTTAAATCCACCTTTATAGAAACAGCACTGAATCAATGCCCATAAACCAACCTGCCAAAAGGGAAATGTGAAAACAAGAGTGGGACCTACAGTGGGGAATCAGTCTAAGAAGTTACATATTTACACTTAAAAGTAATATGGCCTTAAGCCCTGAACTGTGCAATACAGAACTAACATAGCTTAAGCTAGCTATGCATGAAAAAGACCAGTTGTGAATAGCTTCCATAATGAGCTTACTATAAAAAAAAGCACTTCAAACCAAGTCCCACCTTACAGTGTTTCTTGTAGTTATTTCAGTGCATTCATAAAGACAGTCTCCTTTTATAAATCCATGTAGCATTTTGCTGCTTGAATAAAAGGAAGGGTCCATATTCCAATAGTTATAAACCCTTTCATTTATTATTAAAGCTTCTAAAATATGTATCAGTAATAAGAGCTGAGGCCACGTTTTTATATGAAATGGCCTCACAGAAGTCCCTTCTGCTAAGGCTATATAAGAATTCGTTTGTCCCTGGATGGTTTGCTCTTCTGTGCTTTATCCAGGAGACCCACTTCCCAATTTTTTAAATGCAACTAGAAACCTTCATTTCAGCAGCAGCAACAACTAGCAAGCATTGGAGGAATATTCTTCATTAGTTCCTAAAACATCCCTCTTGGATGCTGTGTTCCTGTAACACACCATCAGTCAGAATTCATGTTACTGCAGTGTAGAGGCATATGTTCCTATATGGAGGCATGGTCAGTGTGTGTGTCCACTGAGCATCCTTTGATTTTAACATCAGTCACGCTCAGAAACTGCAGTGCTTTGGCAGCTATTGCATTTCAAAGACTTTAACAGCCTGCCCCTAATTGTCTCAGAAAGAAAAGATCAAACCTAAAGTACTGGTGATGTTTTCTTGTTAACCTCCAATACCTAGTTACTGCTTTAAGCCAGCCTTTCATTTTCCTATACATCCATACAATACACAATGTACAGTGCAAACAATGCAGCTGCGCAGCAGCTATCAGAGATCTCCTGGACAATGGACAAAAAGAAAAAAAACAATAAAAAAGAGCAGTTGGCAAGAGAAAGTGGGTATGATGCTTGGAGGAGAAAGCATGAAGGATGGGAATCGAAGGTGCACGGATATGGTGCCAAAATGCTGGTAACCGATGCCCCCTCGTCAAAAGGAATCACTATGATTCTCATGATCTGCAGCAAAATCAAGATGAAGGCTTAGTGTGCAAGTTGTGCTTGGGCACTTACCCTGGCTAGATGTATGCAACAAGCTTGGCCCTCAACTACTATAGAATACTACCAGCACAAAATCTGTGCTGTGCTGTAATTTGGGAGATGGTTTGATTTTAATTGGCAAATTAACACCTTTTTTTTGGCTAAAGCAGGAAGCTTCCTCAAAATGGACTTAAGGTTGATACTATCCCTTCACAGCCTATCTGCAACATTATGTGACTAACTACCCACGCCTTAAGTACCAAAACTATACTCCCCCCGCCTTTCTTTTAAAAAGTTTTCTACGAGCAGTCTATAGATCAGCAAAAGGAGGTCTAACATTTGGAAAAGGTACACCCTGTCCAGCTGTAGCAGATACAGTTTTGTGCTTACCTGTGCTCAGGGTACTGCTAACAGCAGGGTGGTGTGCTTACATACTGGCAAAGTCTCTGCTCTTATGCGGACCTCAGGAGATCTGCAGTTCCAGCTGCTGTCTCATATGATTTATTAGATTTTATTGCCCCAAAATTGTAACAATAGAGCATATTTTCTATGGAGGCTAAACTAGCATCACTCAGATGAACATATATCATACCTTAGGATTAATTCCTTTCTAAAACCCCTCCACCAAAATTCCGAAAAAGCAAGTCTTGCCCTCATCTGATTTCTCATGCAACATGCCAAGTGAATGGATGCTGGGAAGGAAGCACAAGAAATCAAGGTGACATGTCCTGCAGTAGCAGCAGATGGGGTGTTTCGTTGTACTTGCAGCCTGTTACCCTTTTTTTAAATCTCAGAAGCTTTGCTGTCTTTTCTTTTTATACCCTTTTCCTTTAGTGACTACATCTTCATTAGTTTAAGGACGTGGAGGTTATCAGGAAGGCTGGAAAGCTCTGTCATAAACAGAGCAGCTGCTGAAATCAATGTGACTTTTCTGCATGCCCTTGTGGAGACTACACTTTGCCTCCTGCTAACCCAAACTCATTTGGCACACGAAGCTATTTAGCTGTATTACCTTCACAGTGGCACAAGCAACGTGCTCCGGCTTCAGTGAGAGCTATGCCTCACACCCCTGGGCACAGGGCAGCACACAGGCAGCTCTGGGTCTGTGCTTCAGTCACAGCCCCTCAGCTATGTCGAGCGTGTGGGACCAGGAGGGAAAGGTGCTGCACCGCCACAGAGCGACTGCTACTGCAGCCACGTGGCCCCGCTTCCTGAGCTGCTGGGGTCTGGTGGTTACGGTATTGAATAGTGATAACGAATGCTGCATGTTTTATCATTTTGCTCTTTTTCCTTTCTCCCGTGCCCTTTAAGATTCAATTTTTTAATCAGAATTTCCATCTTTCATGGGTCTCTCTTTAGCCATTAGCTTGTTTTAACAGGAAGATCTATTTTATCTAATAGTCTGTGTCATAGTTCTACATTTATAGATGGAGAAGGATGATGGACAGGTGAGTGCATGTGTGTGTACAGATACACACACGTATGTGCACAAAGAGAGCAAATCCCCTCCAAGCAAACAAGGGCATGGCTATTCTATAAGTTCAGAAAACATGAGTCTGTTATTTGTCATCTTGGCAGGATAATTAGCCTGGGCAACACAAAGCCCAGCGTGGCTGTACTCTGGCAGCCGTGCTAGACTGGGTGTCTCTTCATGCACTGTGCAGAGTTCTGTCTCTCCTGTCCTTGCTCACCTTTTTTAAGGCAACAAAGAAGGAGCCAATGGCTGAGCCAAGTGTAGCTTCTGAACATGAGATCTGGGAGCACTGCTTCTGTTTCCTTCCTGTGCTTCTAACTCACTTAACAATCCTGTCCACAACCAGTGCTTCACTGCATTGTGAAGGTCTTTCAAGGTGCCTACAGGCCACTTTGTGCCCCGATGTCTACTCAGAATTCATTTATTTATGGATATTGATAGTGTAACTATGCAGATTTTTCAGTCTGCAAGGGAAAAACGTATCATTAAATTAAACTGATGGAAGAGAAATATTTACTGTTCTCACTTGGCTTGATGATGGTATTAAGTTTTGTAGTTTACTGCATTCTTATACTTCATGTTCTTCATTTAAACAGTGGTGATTAATCAGGGTTCACCATTTTGTTCACCCCTCTCTTCCTAGAACTAGCATGCTGTGGTAGCTTTTTGCAACACTAAATCAGGGCAGACCCTGCTTGATATTTTATATATTTTAAAAATTGTGCTTTCCTTTTTCATTAAAATAGCCTCTTACCAGCATTTCTGAGATAACAAGTTAGAGTAAAATAGCTCTTCGTGAATGCTGCTAGAGAGAAGCTGTCTAGGCCTAATTTCTAAAATGAAATACATTAAAAAGTAATAATCTTTCTACCTGTGAAAAATTAATCAGATTAAATAATGACCTCAATACAATTTCCCTTGGTGACCTTTATTGAGGAAATAAGACATTCTTTCTTAGATACTAAAAGTAATCATGGCAAAATAGAGTTTCTCTATTCTCCTCTTGGTCCTCCACACAGGCATTAAGGACAATCTAAATCATTACCTCGGTGAGTAGTGGCTGAATCACAGCAGTGCTGAACATTGTGGTTTAGCCACATTTTCTCACAAAATAACAGTCACCCACTGCTAATTTTCAGCAGGGCATGGCTTGGAACCGCTAATTATATCACATAGCACATAACTTAGCAGTAGCTCGACAGGAATGGCTCAGCCCCCCAAACGGGAGCATGTTACAGAACGCAGTACCTGTGAGAGGTTGGGCTTGACTCTCGCATGAATGAAATAGCATCAGCTCCAACCCACATGAGCAGTGGCAAATTGCTGCGCTGCAGGGAGCACTTCTACAAGACCCCTGGCTGCAGGGTGTGAAACTCTTACAAGACCGCTGCCCTCTGAAATGGAAACTTGCTAGCACACGTATTTAAGCAACCATCAGTTAGTCGGAAACACAACGTGAGATATATGCCTTAACAGACAACAGATCATCTACGAGCATCAGAGGTGATGCAGACACATACTGCAAATCTAACTGCTGAGGAGAACAAACAATGGGTTTCACCATTAATTGAAAATAACACTGATGTATAACATGGCTTTGTGGTGTTATCAATATGAAGGCTTATATTCCCCCTAAACTCTTGAAACAAAACTAAACCTCCCTCCAGTGTAACACAACATTCAGTTCTGCACCAAAGCTGCCGTTTTCTGTAAGGACCCTGCCTCTGGCTCCCCAAAAAACCTCTGACTGGACCTCTGCAGCACTCACAGGCCTGCCAGAAACACCTCCCCTGGGAACAGGCACTTGCAATGTTTCTGATAACTGCTGCAATGAGATAAGCTCCATACCTGCCCTGGCCTTCAACTTCACCAGGTACCATGTCTACAGACTTCTCAGAGTAGAGAGCAAAGCCTTGAGTGTTATGCACTGAAAAAGACTAATTTTACCCTCATTGCCTTAAAAACGTGATGATGTTTTATATTCTTTAAGCATTTCAGCAGAGCTTTGAGGGTGAAGAGAAAGGTTTTTAACACTTTGACATAGGATCTTGTCCTTGCTCTTTCAAGAACTGCAAAAGAGCCACTGTACAGGTACCATCCCTTCCCCAAACACACTTTTGAATACAGCACAAACAACTTACCAGCTGTTATCCACTCCAAGCAAGGTCAGCCTGTCCAGAGCTGGAGTTTCAATGGGACCTCCTGAAAGCCAAACAGGCCTATGCAAAGCACACTAACTCCAAGTGTCTCTGCCATGTTTCTGCCCACAGTGCCCCAGTGGATTTGCTGCCCGAGCAGCTGTGTGTGATTCCCCCAGCTCTCTGTGGAAACTGCTGTTCCTTGGTGGGTTGCGAGCATACAAAATTAAGCCTCCTTGGGCTAGAACCGCTTACTATTTCCAAGCAGCCCTCTCCACACAACAGGGATCGGGAGCTTGCATCCCTTTCTGCTGAACGCCAGCACAGGCTCCCCAAGGCTACTTACCCCACACTGGCTGCTTAGACAGCGCCAAATGGCAGCAATTCCTGAATGACCATGGCCACCTATATGTTTCTACAGCATCCATATATGGACAGACAAACACCCCTCAGGATGCTGCAACTCATTCTGGAGATCACAGCAGCATTGCGGACGGCCATTGCTTAACAACATGCAAAAAATTTGCAGGGTTGGCATTGCTCGTGTTGGGTGGCTCGCAAAAGGAACAATGTAATTTTATTGTGTATTGGCAACAATCAGTGCCAGAAAGATAAACTGTGTTCCAGGTGTCTAGGCTGGTGCCACCCTGAAAGCTTCAGTTTTGTTACGGTACGAGTGAATTACCTGATTCTGCTGATGTAGTTGGTTACACTATTGATCCAGGCCTGTGCTACAGCTTTATCATTTACTCAGCTGGGCTTAGTGCTCCTAGTCCAAACAGTGAAATTACTAAAACTCTCTTCTTCCGATAATAACGAAAAAAGCTAGTGTTCCTCAGTACTCCTCTAATGGGCTTTTAAGAACCAGCTGCCTTCAAAATTCACATGACAAACTGCACCATTCTTTGGGTTTATCAAATCTTGTGGTTTATCAATACTTTGTAATAAACGCTAGTCTTTCTCAGACTATAAACAATGAGACAGTCAATGGTAACCTAAAGTTACCATTTCTGTGTGCAACATTTGATGGATCAGCAAGCAAGCGTGTGCTGAGCAAGAGAAAGCTGATGCCCTTTTTACTTCTGGCTAGCTGTGTGCCTTTGCATAACCACAAACTTAAGGCTTGATGGGAAAGCATTCAAATTTATACCCCCATTTGTTGCACAATTATAAATCTTACAAAGAAGCATTTATCACCATCCACCAGCTGCAAAATATACTTAGTTGTAAAGTTTTGAGTTACAACTGACATTTGCTAGAGGCAAACAGATGAGAAGCCGCTTTCCAACGACCCAGATCATCACACAGAAGCAACCTGGGGGCAACCACCACAAGAAACCAGAACCACCATGGCCGTGATCCATTAGGCTTTTTTAAATATCGAGCTGTATTCCCTTAGGAGTGTGTGACACTTCCAGAAAGCCTTTTCATAATTATGACTGGGCCAAAATATCTGGTTCCCACTATGTGTTTTTCCACCACGTAAGCTGAAAATTCGTGTAAGAGATGGGTGCTGTTCTCCCATTGCTAATAATTCAGATTTTTTTCAATCTCTTTTCCATTTTGCTGACTGTGCAAGTTTTCCAGCTACATAACCATGAACTGGAAGGATTCAACCCGGGGAATGCTTAGTGATCAGGCTGTGACATCACTCTGCCAGCAGAAGGCACCAAGATACACATCTCCCATCACGACTGCACTGTCCTTTCCCCCACACCCACTCAGGCAAATCCTGGGTGTAAAGACTACCTGACATTAATGCATAAATATTTTAAGCTTCCTAACAGGTCTAGTAGATCTGCAGAGGTTTCTTTGCAATCTTGCTCGTTGTAGTATACACTTAATCAAAGGAAAAAAACAACACCATTCTGTTTTTCTCCTGACACTCCTTGTTCTGCCTCACAGTGGGCATTGCACTGCCTTCTACAGCCACAACATTAGTCATTTGATCCTTACTTATACTGAAAATGTAGCAGATGCCATACTAAACCTCAAAACTATCAGGGCCTGCTTGGAGGAGCGTACAAATTAAATCAACGTCAGGAGCAATGATTACCACCTTGATCGGTCAGCCAGTGAGTAGTTCTGCCACCCAGGGGAAAATGTTCATGCCTTACATCAGCTTTACAAATTTCAGTGGTTAAATAGCTGTAAATTATATCCCAAGACCCAGATACTTTATTCTGCTTACTGTATCCACCAAAGCCATACTTAATACTTCACTTCCCAAAGGAATAGTGGAAGTGACCTTTTTTTTTTTTTCACCATTTCAGTCTGTACTGTAATTGCTGTTGGTTCCCCACTACTTGCTCACAGTCTAAAATCTTTATTAATTTACAGTATGGCATCCCCAGAAAATAAAGATTTGAATTCTGTATTGATTTACAATATTACATCCACAGAAAATGAAAAAATACCCCCCAAATCTTCTGCACCTGGGAAAGATTTCATGAAGCCCTCTCTTTGCCAACAGTATTCAAGATTTTGAAAGTCACTAAAAGTTTAGCTAAAATCAAGCTAGATTTTAGATAAGCCCCACCCATTGCTGAAAAAGGGAAATTTCTTATACTCTGCATTGTGAGAAAAGTTCTGACCACTTGGACAGCACAAAGGAGATGGTATTGACAGGTTTTGCCTTTGATAAGCATGCACAGCACTACTAACTGACCAGCAGCGTTACACCTAAGTCTTTCACAGAGCTAGAGCTAAAGCTGGTAGAGCTGCGAGTCCCTAGAAAACAGAACAATTTGTTTTTCCCTTCAGAAAACTAAGAGTAGCTGGGAGAAAATGTTTCTCAAAAAAGCTTGTGACCTTATTGAAGTATTTAGTAAGAACCAAACTGACAGACCTTGCAATAAAAATGATGCAGTGAAATAATAACACTATCTTAAACAGGATTAAAATATAACATTTTACTAGTTATTTAAAAGAATAGATTTTTTTTTTCTTCCATTGTTCTTATCTGTATGTTCAGACTCTAGCTAAACTCCAAACAGCTATTTTTGTTAGGTACCAAGTGCAAATATGCCAAGATAATAGAGTTAGGAGAAAGAAATACCGGTCTTTTTTTTTTTTTTTCTTTTTTTTCCCTTGCATGGTAGGCTGCATTGCATTTCTCATGCATAAGAACAAGCACCGTTTCTCAAAATATTTGGTCGGAAATCTCAGCTTAAAAAGGAGGTATTTGACAGAAACGTCACATTTACATCGGCGTAACATGCGAACAGCTTGTAAAGACAAACATTAAGAGGAATCTCATGGAGGAGAACCTGTGCGAGGGGAAGACAAACAAAATCACAGTAGCAGAAGTCCATTTACTGCCAGAACAGAACCAACAGCCATCGTCATCCAGATCTTACGGTGAAACTTCAACTATAGCAACAGGGAATGAATGATTATGCCAATCATTTCCTTACTAATTGCACGCATTTATCTGTCGACTCTTCCTATCTTTTGAGAGGTATCTGTATTATTCTCACAACTAGTTTGATCCTTTCCTGAAAAAAAAGTTTGCATAATAAAACAGGACACATTTCTCACATGAGTATGTATCTTCTTCTTTTCTTTCCTATATCGCATTGGAGAAAAAGACTTTGCTCTGTATTGCTAATGTCTTTTCGGTATTGGCAACTATGAACAGAGGCATTTCTCAGCTCCTTATTCAAGTTGTAACACAACACGCTCACTACTCTGAGGTACAAAAAGAAATTATAAGCAGGTGCCAAAATTTAGGTAGTGTATTTTACCAGTAATGCTTATTTCAAGTTTTTGAAACAATTCTGTGTGTGTGTTCTGACACCCTTTGCCCTTCACAGATCCGTTTATGCATATTAGCCTCGTAAAATATTCACTTTTTATCCTCTTCACTGTGATCCATTTGTCTTTTCAGCAGGTTTATGTTCAACACTATTGGAGTGGAATGGTGATTGTACCATTTAACCCAACAGCTAGCTGGGCTTGAAAATGTATCCATCCCCTTCCTATTAATTACTCTTTAATGCCTGTTTCTATCACACAGACTCGTGTATCATCCTGGTTTATTTCAGAGGAATATAGCCATAGGATGACAATTATTGATGGAGCATAAAAACCGGAGCTAAAGACCGTATAAAGAAGAAAACAGAACTGATGTGGGAAGAGATGAAAAGATGAAATATTGACTAGAGAAGAAAATTGGAATGAGCTAATTTACAAAAGAAAATGAACAAACCACGGTCAGGTAACTCTGAATAAGATTAATTGCTACACATTTCCTTCCTCCTTGCAATTTTTATCTTATTTAATCTTCTATTCGACTTTTCTATGTAACAGCACTATACTCTTATAAACTCCAATTCCACTCTTACATAAGTTTGCTACCTGGGTGTTGAGCGAGATCCTCTGTTTGTATAAACTGGTATATCACTATCGACTTTGGTATTGTTACTCAAATTTAAGCCAGCCGAGGATTTGCTCCATTGACTTTCATGGATTTATTTTTAATTTATTACTCTGAGTTCAGAATCAAGAGCTCTGGATATAAATCTTCAACATAAATAGACAATTTCCAAATCTAAACAGTATAGCCACAAGTACCATACAGAAAAACAAGCTAGGCATGTCTGAAAAGTTCATGTCTGAAAAGTTAACCAAATGTTGCTGTGCATTTATTAGTAGTTTACTGTTTATTAAACAATAAATCAAGATCCAAAAAACCTAATTGATTTAAATGAAGTATTGTTTAGTGAAATGGGAGCCTGTCAAAATAGTTGTTGGGGAGGACAATTAATTGGTACAAATGTGAGTGCAAATTTCATTTTTAAACTTTAAAGCGTGTCGTCTGTAGTATACAACATATATGCACAATACAAATTTCATACATTTTCCTCAGTGACAATAAAAAGCGCAGTTTATTATAAACTGAAGTAAAAATTAAAATAAAAAAATAAAATAAAATCACAGTTTTGTCATTGGTATGTGAAGGTTGTTCCAAGGGCCCATCCAGAGCTCCTCTTCATCTGACTGTGTGTGTTCACTGTGCGACTCCAAGGGTTCTTTGACATCCTCATTATCAACAACTGATTCTTGCTCTTCTGTGCTTTTCATTTTGGAGCCCCCTGGCTTTGTTATTACATTTTCGGCCCCTACAGTAGAGGAAGCAAATGAGACACTGCAAGGTCTTGTGTTCAGTTTATCACTAGAAGATGGTCCCTTTGACAATGTGTTCAGTGGGACATTCTCCTCATGTGTCACTGCAAGCTTGTCCAGTTTCTTGAATTGTTTCCCCAGCCTCACTGGAGATGTGACTTTTAAATTATTACCAAGGCAAACGCGACGGGTTCTGACAACAGAGCCATTCTGTGCAATGTAGATGTTACCGTTGATGTTGTTTTGAATATTTGGGTTATTAAGACGATTTCTCTGGCTGGAATCAGGAGCGCTGTCTTCTCCAGTGGAGCTGGTCTCATACTCTGGGTCGACTATCAACTTGATCCTTTTCTTTCTGGCCCACTGTTTGACAATAAATAAAAATGTCGGTAAATCTCAGCACTATTTCTTACATTTTCCTGCCCTTTTTCTATCTGTTATTTATCTTTTCTTTTATCTAGACACTCATGTGAGTTTTTAATAATTTGGTCTTTTGTATGCTTCCTCTTAGGTGATACAAAGATATTTCTTAATTGTTTTAATTACCACTGTGTGCCCCCATCATACATACCTAATGCTTGAACATACAATTCTTTGTATTAAAAAGTTTTAAGATGGATGGTTCATGAACTGCATAATGCAAATCAGATAGAGTGTATAAAAACTGTGATGTTTTTCTACAGGTTTGGAAAGTAGTGACAAATTCGGGTTGGTTTTGGTTTTTGTTTGGTTGGGTTTTTTTGCTAAAGATGCATTCAGCTGTGCTCTCATTAAGTTGAAGTGCACCTTCTTCGGAGAATCCCGAGTACAGAGACATTACTGTCTGAAAGAAAACTTCTGTAAATCACGATATTGGTGAGCCAGTCATATTTTGACAAAGCAATGTCTCAGTCTGTCTTACACAAAAAGATGAAAAACAGCTAGATAAATAACCTCTTCTAACAGACACTGGAAGGCACTGATGATGAAGCCATTGTGTGATACTTCTACGAAACTACTGGACTAATGGGTAAATGCTAGGAAAGCCTTAGACGTTTTCTTCCAGAGTATTACTACATTGTAAATTCAGTGCAGAAATGGCACTGAGCAAATCTGTTTTATACGCATGACACATCAAGCAGAGAAAGCTGTCGGGACCTACACAAGGGAAATTCTCAGGCATGACATTGGCAAAATTGGCTGGTTAAAAAAAGAAAAGCTTTGATATAAGGCTTTTTGCCAGTTCCAATCTAGTGGAATCAGTGGAGGTGCTTTGCTATTAAGTGGAACGTGGTGGAGAAATGAGACCTTAGATTTATAAATTTATAATTTATATTGTTTTTAAAGAGTTAATGCAAACGATTTCCATGTTGCTGTGACTTTGTACTAGTAGTGATTACACAAACCCATTATTTTAATTTACCATTGATGTTTTTAAAGTAAATGCCTCCTTGCAGTACACTGAAACAAGGTGCTATCATTCTTGAGTTAATAAACGCTGTTATTTCACTAAGGCAGCAGATACCATCATGGTTAACTCCCACTGCAATGCATACACATGCACACAAGAAAAGCCAGTTTTTAGAGAAAGAAAATCATGCAAGGTACAAACGGGTGGTGATTACTATTAAGTTTTTGAGAACTTACACTTTTACAAATTACTTAGATGCCTATTCTTTTGTTCCTGACAGAGACATACAATTTTCTTCACACAGATACATGCGGGTGGATGAAAAGACTGACTAGTTTAAATAGGATTTACGTTACAACACTATGTGCAGCTACAACTTTGGGCTATATGGGAATACAAAAAAGTAGGTAAGTGATCATAATCTAGTTCATATTTCAACTGGAATTAAAGATAGTAGTTGAAAAGTTAGTATCACACTTTGCAGCTCAACACCAATGGTCCTGCCAGGGTAAATCCACAGCAGGCTCAAGTATCTTCAAAAGTCAAACATTTTTCACTCCCCCGTCTAACAGAGATTCCCTGGCAGAGCTGTTGTGTGTATGCCAGAATTTGCCCTAGCTCTCAAGTACTCACTCACAAGACTAATCCAATACTGGCTCAAAGATTTAATTTTATTTAGGTTTCTTATGGCTTACCTGGATAAATCTAGTGGTTAAGAAACAGCTCTGTGGCTTTTGATACAAGGTAAATAAAGCACACATAGCCTGTGCATATAGAAAGCTTGCATACTCTGTGTGCTGACAGCACGGACTAGAGCTCCGTGAAGAGGTACATCATGCAAAGGTTGCTTCTTATACAAAAACACAAAGGCCACTTGTGCTGTCAATAACAGAAGTCCTTCCTATGCAATCATGCTCATTCTGAGAACTGTGCTAATGGAAGCACTACAAGATTTCTGTTTTGAATGGCATCAGCTATTACAGGTTATTGAATTTTAAAAGGCAGATACCAAAATATAGAACATAGGTGATGGTTACCTCAAGCAATACTTTGCTGTTATGCATGTCAAACTTTTAAACAGATTTTTTAAAAAAATAATAAAATCACTGTACTGTTTGGTGGGAAGGGCAGAAGTTTGCAAATGTAATCTATTTCCTTTTCTGACCAAGCTCACTTTGTACACCTGCCTCTGCATTCCTGTCTTGTACACCACTGGTACCTGAAACCTGAATCCCATGATCCAGAAAGTTTAATCCCAGTTTTGCTAGTAATACTCTGCAGTTTTGGGAGTGTTCCTTTGCTGCAATTTCAGTTGTCCTCCCTTCAAATAGGGCTAAAGTTTACAGCAGAGAACTCACTTGAAGATTAACAAATGTTGTACAATAGGGGAACATAAGGTGAAACCATGTATGACTTTTAAGTCTTTTCGTCCTCATCATCATTCCCGTTCTTCACTGCATTCCATGTTTTGCTCCTTGTCCTTCCTGCAGTGTTCCATTTTGTGACAGACATAGCTTGCACAAACATAGGGCCCTTAATAGGTTTGCGCCACCACGTTGTTCAAGCTATCCATCACAGCTAATACAAAATGCAATGTTACTTTGCTTCACAATGTGCATAATGCAAAAAAGGATTAAATCCAATAATCAACATAACACCTCTTTAACTACATTACTGAAATTAGCAGAGAAAAAGAGGTACTCCTTCCAGTCATTGCTCAATGAAAATTAATCTTTCTATATCCACCACTAAGTATACCTGAGTAGCCTCTCAGAGGAATTGTATCAGTTTGGTTTTCTACAGTTCCATCCTTAAGACAGTATATAGGGTTCAAATGCTAAAGCAGTAAGCTTCGACATTTTCTCACTGGCTGTCTCTAGTCAAGAGTGCATTGCTTAGGAAAGACCACACAGAAAGCACAGCAAACAAGATCACTCCTCACTGCAAAACGTCCACCTACTGTTGTTCCTTTTTAAAAGGATGTAGAATCACCAGTAGTCTCTGACTCCGTAACGGCAGTATCCAGGGTCTCATCTGACTGAGACTGACTGTTTTCCTGGGACATCTTTTTTCTTATTTTTTTATTTTTCATGTTCGTGTCAGAACTTTGATTCTCAGTATCAAGGGAAGTAGCAGTTTTACCAGAAGTGGCACTAGTTGTGCTTTTTGTCCCTTCAGTGCCTTTGGAAGTAACACTGATTTCACTTTCTAGGCAAGAAGATTCATTCTTACTGACAGTTTCCTCCCTGTCACTAGCATCTGTATCAACTTCTTCTGGGCTTTCATCCACGCTATCATCACCATTAATAGCTGATTTTCCTCTCTTGTCTTCTTCAGCAGCAGCAGTTTTTGCACTGGCAGATGTTTCAGAAACTGCCTTACTCGACTTATCTGCTGTCTCATCAGGGCTTGCGCTGACTTGCTCCACATCCCCTTCTTCATCTTCTTCTGACACCTCTTCTATTGTGTCTTCTATTTCCAGGCTGGCAGAGGAGGTTTTGCTCTTATAGCTGGATCCTGAAGTTTTCCTGTAGCTTGTGTCCCTGTCACTACCTGATGCATTAGAGCTAATACTTGATTTCTCACTGGATCGCCTCGCTCTGCCACGAGAGCTGCCTCCCCTGCTTTTTATACTAGATCTTTCAGTGCTTCTTCTACTGCTGGACTCACTAGTCCCTGATTTGCTGTATGAACTTCGTGTAGATGAGCTCTTTGACAGGCTACCACCTTCATCACTGTCAGAGTCTTCCTCATCATGGTCCTCTTCAGATGAGTCCTCCTCTGAGTCACTGCTAGAGCTGGAGCCAGAGTCGTCATCAGAATCCCCCAAATCATGCCCAGTTTCTTCATCTGAGTCCACAGTACTTTCAGTGGCTTCATCTTGGTCCAGAGTTACTTTCAAGTAGTCTTTATCTTCTGACTCTGAGCTAGAGCTACTACTTTTCACAGATGATTCATCTGAAGTGTATTTTCTTCTCTTCTTTTTCTTCTTCTCATAATCACTATCCTCATGTTCGCTCTCTGCTGTGATATTTATTGAAACTCCTGATTTTGCTTCGTCTCTTTCATATTCTTCCTCTCCTTTTCCTCTTGCACGCACTGAATCTTTCCTAATAGGCTCTTGAAATTTTCTGGAAACGCTAATGCGCTTTAACACATGATTTAGTTTTCTCATCGAAGGTCTGTCATCTGTCGATTTCTGGAAGTAACTTCCCCTGATAATCATGCTTTTCTCACCGTCCGCTTGGCGAGCTGACATCAACTTGGCATAACTGGAATCTTTCCTTCCACCTTTCACTTTCTGCAGAATCATTGGGAATATCTTTGCTTTCTTCCATGGAGAGCGAGCAGACTCAGTTCTTCCTACTGGTTTGTGAGCACTGACTGCTACGCGACTTAAATGCACCACTGCTTTTAGTTTCCTTTTTCCCTGGCTGGTCCTATATACTCTTCCAGAACCATGTCTTAGATCCATCCCACCACCTAAAGGTCTACCTTCTATTTGAGCCCCTGCTCTCTGGCTTATACCTCTGCTTGAAGGACCTCTGCCTTGACTCATCCCCTGAAAATTATGAAAATGGAACTTGATTAAAATTTGAAAGAGTTACTGTGAAAAATCGTACCCTAAAATAATCAGTAGGAACAAATGCAACATTTTTCCCTAAAGCAAAACTAATTTACCTGTTTTAGAATAGCTTTTAAGCGAAGTTACGGGGAAAGTTTTACTTCTAGAGTAAGCTGCAAGTGCACAACTACCTTACTGTGCAACAGGGAAAAATACTGGCTCAGAAATGTTATCTCTTCTCATTTAATTAAAACCCATGTAATGGATTAAGAGGCCAGCATTTCTGAAAATTAGATTTTAAAAAAAAGGAACATTTACATCAACTTTCTTCTGGCTGCCACTGACATTTTAAAATTTCTTTACATTCCGTTGTGAACTTTATGATAAATGAGTTTAGGTGACTGCTTTTCTCAGTGGAAAATCACCAGTTATAAACTGAATATTAGTAATACCCTATTTGGTTAACAATATAAAATGGCATTACCTAAGGCTATGTGGATTTTTCTTTGAACTAGAAATCTACATTGAGGGAAAAAATAGATGTGGATATTAAAAGAAACTTTACGGTTCCTTTTTATTTCTAGAAAAAGGGAAAGAGGTGCTGACACAAACTTTATTAGTCATCAGAAAGGCAAACAAGGATTAGCATCGCAAGAACTGCTTATTTTGTCTATACAGA
Organism: Vanellus vanellus; assembly: GCF_965231255.1. Classification (NCBI taxonomy): domain Eukaryota; kingdom Metazoa; phylum Chordata; class Aves; order Charadriiformes; family Charadriidae; genus Vanellus; species Vanellus vanellus. Next base: position 40,210,826 of record NC_138912.1, on the reverse strand, counting down.
ACACTATTCTAATCAATTACAAAATCCATTTGACAAGGTTTAATGGTCCTTCATCTTGTTGCAGAGACAGAATCAACACACCAGAGGCACTTACTTCTTCTGCTGTCGATCCATGTGGACTATAGTAGTAGCCACCATCATTCTCCACCACGACTTCCCCGTATTCATCGTACATCCCTGAAGGAGACAGCAGTCGGCGGCGGCTCCCATACTGAGGCAGTTCATACCTGGCAAAAACACCACTGTCTCTTCATAACACACACCAATGTGTTCACATGTGTCTCCACACACAGCAACAAATCCAAACGATCACATCACAGAAGGACGAATATTATTCTTTTTCCCTTAGTGGTAACATAATCCAAACCCTCTTCCTATTGCAATAGGCTGAAAGCCCGTTACAACTGGAGAGCAACCCGAATTGCGACGTCTTGGGGATCAGTCAAGAATCCCCCAAGTGACCTTCTTTCCAGGTACCTGATTTTTTGGGGGATCTTTTTTATAATTATGGAATGAAAGAGCAGGTTCCCTGGGATCAGTTCTGGAGAATCCCTGTAAGCTTGTAAGAACAGCAATAATCTCTGAAGTGCTTGCAGTCAGATGGGCATTATCGGAACAAGGCATGATGATGTTTTTCTAGGTAAATGTAAAAGGCCAGACACTGGCTGGAAACTGTGAGCAGAAAGTATCAGTCACTAAACTCAGGCTGGTGAGCCACAAAAGGGGAGGAGATGAAGGAAATTACTTTCCAAGACAGCAGAAATATGCAAATAAAAAAGTGAATACAAACCTGGCGTGATAGATGGGGTATACACTCTGCAAGTGTAATAATTACATTCCTAAAGAAGCAGGGAGTTATACCACGCCCCTTTAACTTTTAAAAAGACTTTTGTTGTCGGAACATGCCTTTGTGGACACAAAGATTAAAGTAATCCTGTGGTGAAGGGAAGTCTCCAGATTAGATGCTGCAATAACAAGGTGACCCACTTGCTGGACAAGGGAAAAGCTGTGGATGTTATCTACCTGGATTTTTGCAAGGCTTTTGACACCGTTTCCCATAGCATTCTCCTGGAGAAACTGGCTGCTCATGGCCTGGACAGGTATACTCTTCGTTGGGTAAAAAACTGGCTGGATGGCCGTGTCCAGAGAGTGGTGGTAAATGGAGTTAAATCCAGTTGGTGTCCAGTGACGAGTGGTGTCCCCCAGGGATCGGTGCTGGGGCCCGTTCTCTTTAATATCTTTATCAACGATCTGGATGAGGGGATCGAGTGCACCCTCAGTAAGTTCGCAGACGACACTAAACTGGGGGGGCGTGTTGATCTGCTTGAGGGTAGATTGGCTCTGCAGAGGGATCTGGACAGGCTGGACAGATGGGCTGAGGCCAATGGTATGAGGTTCAACAAGGCCAAGTGTCGGGTCCTGCACTTGGGTCACAACAACCCCGTGCAGCTATACAGACTGGGGGCGGAGTGGCTCGAAAGCTGCCTGGCAGAAAAGGACCTGGGGGTGTTGGTGGACAACCGGCTGAGCATGAGCCAGCAGTGTGCCCAGGCAGCCAAGAAGGCCAACACCATCCTGGCCTGCATCAGGAATAGTGTGGTGAGCCGGACTAGGGAAGTAATCATCCCCCTGTACTCGGCACTGGTGAGGCCTCACCTCGAGTACTGTGTTCAGTTTTGGGCCCCTCACTACAAGAAGGACATTGAGGTGTTGGAGCGTGTCCAGAGAAGGGCTACAAAGCTGGTGAAGGGTCTGGAGGACAAATCTTATGAGGAACGACTGAGGGATCTGGGGTTGTTTAGCCTGGAGAAGAGGAGGCTGAGGGGAGACCTTATCACCCTCTACAACTACCTGAAAGGAGGTTTTAGAGAGATGGGAGCTGACCTCTTCTCCCTGGCGACAAGTGATAGGACAAGAGGAAATGGGTTCAAGTTATGTCAGGGCAGGTTTAGATTAGATGTTAGGAAGCATTTTTTCACTGAAAGGGTTATTAAACATTGGAATAAGCTGCCCAGAGAGGTGGTGGATTCACCATCCCTGGAGGTGTTTAAGAAAAGGGTAGATGAGCTGCTTAGGGACATGGTTTAGGAGTGGTGGTGTTTTTATCAGGGTAGGTTAATGGTTGGACTTGATGATCTTAAAGGTCCCTTCCAACCTCACTGATTCTATGATTCTATGATTCTATGAATAATAAACACCACCAACCTGGAAAAGCAGTGTTTTCAGAAATATATAGGAAAAATGAAAATATACCCATGCTCATAACTGTAGTAATCTTGCCCATAGTATTCCTGCCCTGGATCAATTCCAGACTCCATACTTAACTCCTGTCAGAAGAGAAACACTGGTTGAATGCAAAGTTATACACAGTAATGACAGATGAAAAAGGCACAAACAGTGTCTTAAAGTGCAAACAAGCAAAATAAAAAATGATAATAATTTGAGGAACATTGACAACTGTCAATAACCATGATGAGAAGCCAAAAGGAGCTTTAAATGACCCTTCCCTGATCTATTCCCGGGGAGAGACTTTTCTAAGTCAGTTAAATGCAGACCTGTCCTGGTGTGGGACACTGTCTCACTTATCCTGTACAAAAACCTCTTTTAGTAAACTGGACTCACAGCAAATATGCTGTCACTTCTTGCGCCTCTCTCAAAGGAAAAAGCTGCATTGAAAGATTAGAGCTATTTCACTTACAGTTCTTGTCTTTTTTTAATGTTTTCTAAACCATCAACAATCATGAGCAGCATCGGAATAAGCCAAGTACTTGTCTGTATCCTGCAAAAGCACCAGTGTGTCCTTAAGCTCATTTCACATACTATTTGTTATTAGGCTGCTTTGTGGAATACCTCTGAACTGCAGTATGGACCCAGAGCACCAGGGCTTGGGTTTTGGCAAGGGACTGCACGTCATCTCATCTCACAGTTTCCTAGAGGTTTTTCTCCTGTCTAATGAATTTGAAGTTGTGTCAGAGCATCTCAGAATTACTTATAATGACTGCAGAAATATCACTATTCGGTACCATAAAAATACCATTGATAGCAACGTGTCACAAAAACTACATTTGCGCTGCTGCTTATTCTGGAAACGATGCTGGGCCTAAAAGATTAGAAATAGAAAGTATTGGGTTTATAATCCAGAGCAGCCTTTGCACTTCACAGCGCTGTGCTAATGCTTTCATTACCTTGGCAGGCCAACTGCTTAGTTCAACTCTAGGTACAATAATCAATTATCAGTTGACCGACATCTGAAAAAACAGATTGTGGTTGGACAGCAAGGAAATTATTCTGTCTGTGGATCCAGACAAGAAACTAGGAAAGCTTTTGGTCTGTGTGATGAAACCTGTGGGAGCAACTAAAAGATGCTCAAGGGGAAAATACCAACAAGCAGTAAATTTGAGGCATTTAATTAAAACAACATAAATGGGGTAACAGTGTCAGGACTTCCCATTCATCTAAAAGAGTCAGGGGGAAAAATATTACCCGAGACAGACAACTTTTTATTAGGAAATTATGTAAAAGCCATTAAAAAAGTTATAGAATAATTAGAAATGAAAAATAGTGGTACCTCTGGTCTGAGAAGAGAAGGTCTCAGCAACTGCTGTTGCTACAAAAGAAAATTAGAAAGGGGTTAATTGGGCAGCAACAATTAAAATGCAGGTCATTTGTGTTTGAGTTAAGATTGGAAAGACATGCTGAAAACACAGGTCCTTCAGAGCCTTCAGGCAGTCACGTGGACACTTCCATACTCGGTGAGAAGCAGAACACTGCTAAGCACCTAATGTAGTAAAATCACTTTACAGTCCACTGTTTCTTTTGCCTGATATAAAATCAAATTCCCAGTTTATGTGGTGATTCTCTAAATTATTTAACTCAAGAACTTCTGTCAGAGCCCAAGAGAACTATTGTGCAGTCTATGTTGGAGACAGCAGGGAGACAATGGCAGACAAAAAGTCATCCCCAACAGGTAGAAAGCAAATCTATGCGAATCTGCAGTAAAGTCTGTGATTCAGCTATTAAAAACCTGAAGTGATTTGATTTCTTATGCTTCTACTGCAATACCACTGTTTTCATTCTCTATCTATATTTATACACTTCTGTGTTTTTTTAGTGAGTACCTCCCAACCACAAATATACTTTAATTCACAATACCAGTAAGACAGCAAAGGATTATCTCCCTTGTTTTCTTTATGTATGATTTCTTTCTGTATGTGTCATGCAGTGAGAAAAACATGCTGACGTGAAGGAAAAGACATGGGGAGTCTGCACAGAAAGGACAGATAGGATGATATCGCTCCTCTCAGATATGTCACAGCTAAACATGGGTCATTTTTGGTAGTCATGTTGTTAATTACTCTGCTGCTCCAGTTTTCTGCAAATGACAGACTGATGCACATCACTTGTGGTTTTGTAAATTAGGATCAGATTTACTCAGGAAAATCAATGCCATTGTCCCCACACTCCTCCCAAAACTTGGTGGCACTATTATCAGCCAAGTTTCTTGGCCAAAGCCAAACCCTGAGAGAGGGGGAAGTTCTGTATCTGAATTAAGAGACACAAATCAGCTCTACAAAGGGAGGAGAAATCACAGCAGAACAACAGAAAACTTGGAATTTGTAGAACACTACTGAATAAGGAGTAGTAGGCTCCAGATGCACACCTTAAGATTAGTAAAACTGATCTAGCTCTCAGTAGTATCAACCTTTATGATAGAAATGTATTTTGGAGAAATTTCCAATTATTAAATGAGTTAATTGAGATTTCTGAAGGAAACTCTCCATGTTATTCATTGCTGGAGAAAAAGATGCTGGAAGAACAACAGACTACAGTGAGTTGCAGAGGTCTGTGTAGCTCAGTGCCAGGCCCATGACAGTGGGCAGCGACAGATGATTAGGCGTGCCGTAAGAAAACACAGTGAGCGTGGAGGGAAACTGCTTTTGGCAGCTTGTCGAGCAGCAATCTCCTAGCCATGACGGTTACTATCCCCCAGTGAATCTATGCCTCGTGAACTTTTTGAACCACTTTGTATTTCTAGCCTCAAACACCCAGTAGCAACAATTTTCAGAACATAGGCTGTATGGGAAAAGTAAGCTGATGTAATTAATATTTTAAACAAAATTGGGGAACACCCTTACCTCTTGCTGTGCATATCCTCGCCTAGAAGTCAGAAAAAGAAAAAAAAAAATTAGTATGCTTCTCTGAGACTATATAAAGATGCACATTGCCATTCTTTCTGGAGAGAGGTGAAAAGATAATGTAATTAGAAATATTACTAGCAAGAAAAGAAATACATATCTACAATACAAAATATGTTTTTCTTTAGATTTGCTCTGGACATACGAATTATTGCATGAGAAAGGCTAGTGAATCTTTGGGATCTTTTCTTGCTTTAGGTTGTGAATGAATGAGAAGAAATCCTCAATCCCCAAAAGCCAGAGAGCCAGTGCACCCAGTGGAACACAGCAAAGGGAAAGGATGCGAGTGCTGTGTTTGGTTTCCTTTGCATTCCCCTAAGACAGATCACCTTCTCTGTTGTCTCAGAGACCATCTACAAAGAGACTCTTATTTCATGTATCTGCTTAAGCACTGAAACAGTTTCTCTGGACTTTCTGTATCCACTCGGGACTTGCTAGAAATTAGCCTGGAGCTTCTATTGCTAATTTCTTGTAACAACATTATTATTAAACCTACACATTTCCTAACATTTCCTCTGCAGGGGGGAGTTAAATTCTTTTTGCTATCTATGATTATTTTGCCACAGGCTTTGTGCTTTTGATCTTACTGGATTTTTTTTGTTGTTATTTTAATTCATTTTCTTGGAGCCATTCCTGTGCGTGACAAATGCACTTACATCTATCAAGTTCTCTATTTCCACATTTTGTGCCAGAAAATTAAAATAGTTTAGACAAAACTAAGGAACAGCAATTTAGGTCTTAGCATTATTATTATTAAGGATAAGCCTGGATTTTTTTTAATTTTTTTTTTAAGGAAAGGGTAAATGCTTAAAATTACGTTGAGCTTAACCTGCTACACAGACAGTAGTCTAGGGAAATTCTTTAATTACACTTGAGCAAATAATAAAGAACAGAGTAGAAATCCTTTTAATTCTTTAATATCACCATCTATAAAGTTTTCTATTAATATTCAACACATGGAATTGATTATCAGCATTAAATTAATGCTGTTGCTCATATAATAAAAAACTAATGAACAACTGAAATGAAGATTTATCATCAAAAGATGATCTGTGACTTTTCAAAGCCCACTTGAGGAGCACGGTATTCAGTTTCTGTATCGCCTACAACAATCTTCAGATAAAGGTCTTGTGTTGCACAGAGGATAAGAAAGCCTATTCATCTTAATTACTCTCGAGTAGTCACTATATTGCAGATTAAAAGCATAATATAAGTAATTCTCATTCAATCTGGAATTCAGCTTTCTTAAAAATAGCACCACGCTGTGTTTTGAGAGATGCTTATACTTCTTGTACAGTTTTGTGTGGCCATGATTAGAAGAACAAAAAAGCCCCCATAAGACAAAAAATACCCATTCACTCAATACAGCACAAGGATCTATTCTGACAAAAAGGCAAAGGTCAAAACCACATCATTTGTTTTCGGGAAGGGATTAAAGCTCTCCAGCGAGGGAGGAATTGCTTCTGGATAAACATTATCAGCCAGACTTCACTGCAGTCAGTCAGAGAGAAATCTTCAATGCAAAATGGGAAGCAAGGACATCGTGCCTATGATGATGCAGGATAATATGACAGCTAGTATAGGCTGCTGGGACTTAACATGAAAGATAAAACAGGAATGAATTTACATGTACAAAATATACCAACCTTTCACAGGTCTGTGTTGCTAACATAGGTTAAAGGAATTGTGATTTCCCTAAAGCAACAATTTTCCCAATTACCGGCATCCCAGCAGGCATTTACTATTTTGTACTTTATATCTGTTTTCACATTAAAAGCAAAAACATCATAAACCCCAAATACTACAGATACTACTCAGAGAAGGCAACTGCTTATCAATTTGCTCTCACTCTTAAAATTGAGGTTTCCTGCAGTTCATAGCTGGAACTGAGGAGAAAGAATCTGGAAGGCAGATGAGTAACAATGTGCTACTGCTCGATATCAGCTTTGCAATCTCTACTCCTGCTCAGAACTCAACCCAGTCAAGCTGATGATGAAAGGATGAGAGAGATATCCAGGGTCACTTCTGACACTAATTAACCAAATCAGACAACCTGAAGAAGGGGCAATACGTTTATGTATGCTCAACTTCTCAGCAGCTAATATATTGGTTAAAACACTTTGTAGTGCTGTAGAACTGCAGTAGCATCCAGACATATCAATGGGACAGAACTTCCCTGGGGTGGGTTAAAAATACATGCTATTGGTACAGTTTCTTTCCCGGTCTAATAGAATGGTTTTTTTAACAAAGGCTATTCAAAAAACCAGCAGGAGAACAAAGGTTACGTTAATTCCAGACAAAATGAAACTAGGTTTCACAAACTTTCCAACTCAATAAAGGTTTCCAGACTGAGAAAGTAGGTGTTCCCCATTAGTGAAGAGCTGATTACCATGACCCCCCACAGACTCTTCTGGGACTGACAAAACGCAATATTTAAAAAGTAGCTCCTGTGTGATCTCCATTCTTTCTGCTTAAGGAATGCCACAAATAATTGTAGCCAAATACAACCTTTGGAGTTTAAGTTGTGGATTACTAAACACCTGCATCTTTGCTGCGTGACACTAGACACTGCAAAATTAGGTCATATTTGTCTAGTATTTCACTAGGGATGTAATGAACTTCACAAAAGCATCTGTTATGGATCTACAAGCTCTAAAGTGGGTTTTGGGTACTTAAATTCAAATCTCTGTCTTAAGTGTTGATCCACTCTGACCATGCTTAGCACAATCATTTCTCATGCACAGCTCTGCATGCTTTCCACTGTCCCACTGTCTCCATGCCTGGACCATCGCAGACGCACAGAAGCAAGTACACATGTAAGCCATCTTCTAATTCCAGCTCTTAAATCGGAAAAGCTTCCCTACCTAATAGCTGCTGAAGTTTGTCAATTTGTTGCTGGTGCTGCAGTTGTGCCACTCACAGAGAATTTAGCATCATTGGCAGGTATTCTACACGCGTGCATCTCATAAATGATACAGATTCTGTTACAGCAAAAATTGATAATCATTCCCCTCACACATTTAGCTACTATATGTGTCTTGGAACTACAGTCTAGCCCAACAAGAGTTTTAAGCAAAGAAAGATTCTAATGTGTCAGCGAAACTTGTGTGATGGAGTTCATGGATTTTTGGCTCTGGGACAAAGAAAGAGAAACTACCTTCAGCAGTTTCCGACTGAAGCATCCGTACATGTCCTAACTGCAGATTTAAAAAAAAAAAAAAAAAAAAAAAAGAGAAAAGAGAAAAAGCCAAGCACCATGGAAAAGCTGAGTATCTCTAGACAGTCTGATAAATAATTAATTACCTTTTTGCTCAGGATTACATTTGATACTGAACTGGGGGTTTAGATTTTCTTCACTATGTAATATCAGCCTTTCCCAATATGTCTTTTAAAATACTCATATTAAACACAAATATTTTGAATTTTGGCAAAAGACTAAAAGGAAACTTGCAAGTCGAACCAAACTAACATTCATTTAAAATGCCAAAACTGCTTTTACTTACCATTTATATCAAAGGATAAGCTAATTTACTATAATTACTATAATTGACGTATTTAATGTAAAGGTCTGATTTAGATGACTGTGAGCAAAAAAGCCAGTAAGTAAATCCATATTACATGGATTTTTACAAGTACTTGAAAAATCTTCACTTGGTGACACTAATCAGAGTGACTTTATTACAATTTAAGATAAGTGAGATGTTTCAGCTGTAAAGCTCATGGCAAACTAGAGACATGAAAGTTAAAGAGAGACATCAACAACATGCACATACAAAATAAAAACCAAACAAATGCTTTGTACATTAAAGAAATTTACAAAATAAAAACTTTTAACATGCAGTTACAATATAAAAAATGCAATGGAAGGCAGAACATAGGTAACAGGAGGGAAGACAGCCAGGTTTATTGACAAATGAAGACAAAACTCTTCTGACTTGAGATGCAAACGTGAACTGAAAGAAAGCATGCCAGCATAGCAGAGCGTTGTGTCACCTCCCGCAGAATACGAAGATGCATTACTGCAATAACTCTGGCTCGCTATTGCTGAACCTGCTTACTACCAGTACTGCTTTCTTTGACATCCAATATTTGACAGTAAGATTCCTCCCAGGTGGTACGTTTTAGGGGCAAAGCAAGAGATTCCAATTACAGCTGCAGAAAAATCACTCTGCTTACTGATACTACCTACAGTGAAGGCTGCTTAACATAAAGCAGTATCAAGCCCTCTGCCTTTTATGACCAATCCTTGGGTAAAAACGGACCATTTTCCATCATAGAACAGCAAGATGTACCTCTGAGAAAACAACTTGTAGAATTATTATACATTACAAATTTCCGAGCAAACAGGAAAGACAATGTCCCTCAATTTGGGATTAGGACTAAGTAAGTAGTGATATACAGCAGAGAAAGGGAAAAAGTCTGAATTTCTAGAGAGTCTGAGGCAGATACCATGTGCTGCATTAGAGTCATCTCACTCAAAATGTTACATGCAGAAAACATCCAACCGTAAATATTACAGTGCTGTCGACTGAGACGGAAAGCGTTTCTCAAGCTCCTCCACAACACAGCTCAAGTTGCCATTCTGCTGGTTGAGCTCAGCCGCAGCTTCTGGAGTTGGCAGCTCTGGTGTTGCAACTGGTTTGAGCTTAGAAACGTGCTTGGGCAGAACGTGGTTTTTGTCTATTTGGCTGTACATGTTGGCCACAGACTTTTCGATCGCTGCTAAATTCTGAATGTTTTTAAGAATACCTTTCAGCTCCCTACGGGGAGGAGGCTCTGGCACTGTGGCCGGTGGTGGTACAGCTGGCTGTTTGGCAGGGGATTTTGAATGCTTGGCAGGAGAGAGGTGCTGGGTGGTAAGAGGAGATGAAGAAGAAGAAAGAGAAACTGCGGGCAGAGGCGGAGGATGCGGTGGCAACAGAGGAGGGGATGGAAGTGGTGGTGGTGGTGGAGGTGGCAGCAGTGGAGGTGGGGGTGGGGGAATTTTAGGCGGATCTGGAATGCTTTCTATAACTTCTTTGGTCTGAGGAGCTAGAAAACTTTGGCAAATGGATTTCTTTATCCTAAAAGACGGAGGAGTTGGTTTGTGAGTTGGTGGAGGAGAAAGTTCTTCAGGATAGTCGTGGTGAGTGATGATTACAGCGGGGACCGCGGAGGCCTCCGGTTCAACTACTTCAGCACAAGGTGTTGGAGAGGACAGAGTAGAAGAGCGAAGGCAAGGAGAAGCAACCACACTTTTAGGAGACTGCTCTAGCACGTTCTCTCCTTCTTGGAAACAGATGCTGTGTGTTGGCGATCTGATGGATTTCACATCAGGAGATTTCACTTGCTTTATTTCCTGCAAAGCCTGCTGCTCAAACTGTCTGGCCTTCTCTTTTACAGTTAACTTGGGGCCACTTATTTTTTGCAATAGTGGACTGCTAATATCAACACTGCTATGCTGATTTTCAGTTCCTTCATTCTCTGCTTTGAGTCTCTCCTGTTGCCACTGAATGGGGTCCATGATAACTGGCCTACTCAGAGAACCAGGCGCGTGTCTCTTAGTAATGTGAGTTGGTACCGTCCACGCACGGTGACTGCCTCCCAAAGAGGCATCTCTCAAGACTAGTGTTGAAGGAGAAAGAGTATCTAGAGTATCATTTCTTTTCCGTAGAAATTCAGCAGCAGCAGGACTTTGAGTGACACCTTCCACATATAATGGGTTTTGAGTAGTTAATGGGTTCTCATCAGATAAAAAAGTAATGTTACTTGAAGATTTGGGGAGATTATTGTTCAATGATCCATTGATATTAGATTGCTTGTGAGCCTCAATAGCACGGGAAGCAAAGCTGCTTATAACTCTCTGACGGTCTCCTTCTTCTAAGACTGACTTTTTTCCCCTGCTTTGTTGGAAATGGTAGAGAAGAAAAAGACTTGAAAGAAAAGAAGATAATCACATGTGAGGAAACATGCATGGACACAGACACTTATGAGAGAGAAAAAAAAGAACTTATGATATGAATCAGAGCCATTAAATTACTTCTAGCAAGCTACTACTACCCAACAGAAAGATCACATTTACTAGACTACTGGGGAAGACATTTACTTTTACATCTTCTTTAAGGGAGAAGGACTTGGAGGAGGAAGAAAAATTAAAACAAGTTTTCAGCTACTCAGCAAGTTCAAAAATAAGTTAGCCTCTTTTTAAAAAAAGCCCTTAGATCTCAAAAGTATCAGTCAATACTGTACCCTATCTCCCCAGTGACACAAAACATCAATGCTACATAGTTATGTGATACAATTTATCTGTGAGATAATATGGACTCATGGTATGTATACTATGTATAATTGTCTCTATCATTCAAATGGCAGTAGCACTGTGCCACACTGCACACAGCCAACACAGAATATTCACAGGTATTTTTAGATTAAACCTATTTATAATAATCGTGCATCAACTCTGCTAGTCTATAAGACACGTTTATGATTAGGCAGTCTTTAAGTGTGCTTGCATTGCTTTTTAAGGACTGGCCATAGGTCACACACAAAATTAGAACCGTGGTTCCAGCCAATGGTGAGCCTGAAACCATGGCCCCAGGGGGAGTCAGAGGTGCACCCCGGCACACCTGTAAGGTCTCCGTGAGGCAGGCAACAGAAGCTGAAGCCAGACAGCTGAGATGCATGTCAGACTCAGACCATTCTCCTGACACTGACTCTTAAAGAATTACCAAGCTGGGCACTGTTTCTTGCATTTATGATACACATATTGATGCAGAAGTATCAATGTGTGTGTGAATTTCATCTCTGCACCACGTTAAATCAAATGAAAACCCCTTGCAGTTGGACTACGTTGAATTTCTACACCAAAATTAGGAGGTCTCACCATTTTCTGCAATTTGTCTAGCACCTCTGAGTGCCTCATTAACCTACCTTCCTCAAATATTTTTAACACCACAAACTTCTGAGCAGAGTTTAAAATAAACAGGATTTAAAAAACAATATCCCCAAACTGCCTGCTAGAAAAGTGTGCCCTTAGAGCCCTATTTTAAATAATACTCATCTGAGGCTGAAAATAAATTTATTTCCCCCCAACCTGTGACAAATTTAAGATATCGGCCAATGTCAGAGTGAGATAGAAAAACAAACCTCTTATCCTTTCAAAGAGAAGATTACCCTGGTCAGCAACGAGATTGAATCAAAATGCATTTCCATTGCTGCCATTGTAACTAAACAGAAGTGCCATCTAGCATGGGGATGCAAAAAAGACCCCAAACAAAAAAACAGTCTTAAAGAAGACAGCTACTCTAAAAAGCTCTCTGAAACATTAAATGTATCTGTAAGGTAGGCTATGGTGAGAACACAATGGCATAAGGGAACATTACGGTAGAAAGACTGAATTCCACTTTTGTACAAATTCAGCTACAGCTTCACTACCTCTGCCTAATGCTGGTACTCCGTATTTTGAACGCCGTACTTAAAACCTTCCTATTTTCTGCAGTTAAGCAACTGCAGCTGAAGTATAGCGTGAGCAGCAATGACTTCTACACATGCGCAAATCAAAATACCATATAAAACTATTTTTAGTGACTTAGAGCTGTCCAATATTTTCAAAAAACCTTCTCAGTTAAAAATTCCAAGTCTTGTCTCTGCCAAAATTTGAATCGTATTCTTTAGAATTTCAATAAAAAAAGGGGTTAGACTTCATTGACAAAGGAATAGGGGGAAAATTACATTTTACATGATTACGTGAATGTTGGAAGACAAAGTTTTAGATCTCACGGTCATATTTTTCCATCTATTTTGATGTTGTTTTTTCATATCTCAGAAAATATTACCTAATGGAAAACTAATGGAAATTTAACCTCTGGTGGTTAAATAGTCTCTAGCAAAACTGGAAGAGAAATTTAAATAACTAGATACTGGATAGGAGTTAACTAAGAGATATTAAATCTCCTCTAAGCTATTTAATATGTGGAAGTCCCCCAAAGGCCTGCATTTAGTAGTGAAACACATTGGTTCTTAATTTTTGTTTCCTGTTTTGACTGAGAGAGCACCCACGCAGAGGAGCTAGAGCTTCCCAATGGTGACAGGGATCCGAGAGGACGGATGAGAAGAATCACTGCAGGGATCGCTCTCCCACTGGCAAATAACACCCAGCAAAGCTACAAAGGGTTATACCAGTGAGTAAACTCTCCCCAAGCACTGCAGTTGTCCAAAACCCACTATGCCTAAGGCTTGCCTTTGGGCAGAATATAACTGTATGGAGAATAACTGACTTCACATTAATAATAAACTAATTCTTTATTCTAAAGCAGCATACTTTGAGGTTGGTCAAGCACCCTCAGTCTATTTAGAGGCAAGAGAAATAAGTGATTCTGAACTTGTAGTAAACCCTCCAGTAGAAGGCTCATGCAAGATGACATAACCTTGATGCTTACTGGAACGGATTATTTCAAAAGCTTCTCAGTTCCTTCCTTGCTTCACAGGATGGCTCTCAAGCATGAGGTCATCCTGCAATCTCTTTCTGTTTATGTATAGGTATTTTAATCAATGAGAAACATCAGCTGACCAGTTGGAAGCATATTTGTGTAAAGTGAAAAAAAAAAAGTACCTGCCTTGCAAGGAACTGTAAAGAGCAGACAAGAAAGATGTTGCTTGCATCCAATTGTGAGATTTTAAGTTCATGAACTGAAAGCAAACCTCTGTGCATGCACTCAGTGGTGGTTCTGTTTGGTTTTTCTAAGGCAGTAGGACGATTTGGCTTTAGAAATAATACCATTCAAGTTCAGCAATCATACTTCATCTCTACCTCCAAGAAAAGGATAAAGAAGCACAGAAGTATTGAAACTTCACAGTAAATGTCTTTCCTGTACTTGATCAATGGACAAATAAATAATGAGTTTCAGACTGCAACGTTTAATGGGAATTACTGAAAGGAAAATTAACTAGCGTTTCTACTAGCTACAAATATTAAGACAATGAAATGAGCTTACTTACTGATGCCTATGTATCCAAAGACAGAGAAAAATGAAAATTATGAGACAAGGCAGATTTAAAACTAAAGAGCTTAGTTCCATTTCATTTGCTATAAACACCAAATTAAGAAAACAAGACACGAGGCAGCACCGCAAATGAAAGATGACTGTCTTAGGACAACGAAAGACAGAAAATACTGTACTAAAAATAATGAAAAATGTTAATAAAAGGTATTTCCCAAATAACAATTTCCTAAGGTATAATAGTGCTTTGAAATCAAATATTTGTCAGGAAAAAAAAAAGATAATTTGTGATTATTTTCATTGAAGCATATTATTTTCTTTAAAATCCTAAGGATGTTCATTTATCCTGTAAGGATTTTTACTAGGTTATGTTTGATCCGTTCCTTAGCATGATGGATATGAGTATATCGTTAGCTGTATGCAAAGACATCTAAGAGAAAATATTCCAAACATGGTATCTTTTTTTGGTGCAGTAAAACCTATTTTTAGCCAAAATGAACATAAATCTAAGCCTCAAAGTCAATACTGCAAATCTGTAAATTTGCACCTCTAAGTTGCAGTACTAAAACATAAAAAAATCTTGTGGGTAAAACCCCAGCAAAACGAGGTTTGTTCTGGGTTTAGCATAAGGTATTCATCAGTACAAAACACAGATTCATCCACTGGGATATCCGATTGCCACAGATAATCAGCTTTGTATCACTGCCAGTAAAATTAGTAGAAGTGAGTCATTTTATTTCAGTAGAAATTTAGTTAAATGCAAAAGAAACGGGATTTTTTTCCAGCAGGGCACCTCACTGTATGTGTAAATGTGTACAGCTGTGATCTCACATGGTTCACAAGCAGAAGTGCTCACATTCAAAAATGCAACTATATGCTACTGTCGAATATGTTTTTCCTCCCTTCCTGCCCAAGCAGTAACACTGCACAAAGGCAAGAGGCGGGGGGAGGGAGGGGAAATTCAGCAGTTAGGAGAAGCTATTCTCACTTCAAGTATAGCTCCTCTATTTACACAGAAAAGGTCAAGCTCTGGAATTATTTCAAACAGAGACTGCACTCAGATGGCCAGGAGTTAAACCAGCAGTGATACGCTCTGTCATGCCTCCTTAACATTTTATAACCTCAATCACAGCATCTGGAAAATTTCAACTTTCTGAGCAAAACAAATAATGCTGAAAACTAGAGTAGAAGTTGGGCAATCCACAACAACACTAGCAGCTCTCTCTCTACCTGCCTCCAAACATATCATTAACGCTATGCTCTTCAGCCTTCCTTGGCTTTAAAATGTAAACGTAGATGAGTAAGTGTGGCAAGCTTATCAACAGAACCCCCCAGTAGGATACAAATATTAATTGGCTATTCTCTGCTGTAACATTTTCATACTGAGAGTTAAATTGTTATTGGAGTCCATAAACTTCAGATTTACAGAAGCATGAAAAGGTAGGCAACTTTGCAATATTATTATTTTACAAGCATATAATAGGAAAAAGATATATTCATTGAACTGCCAGTGGTTTCTCAATTTTTATAGTTCCTTTACCTTTAATTTCAATATTCAAACAGTTTTGAATTTAGAACAAAACCCCTCACTTTACCCAACAGAATATTTCTTACTATAGCAAATGGGGGCTTTGGGGCAGCAATTTCATTGGATAGGTTTAGTCAACAGCTTTGAAAAATGTGGCATGCCGGCCTAGATTTGCCAAGGCACTGAAGGAGCCCAGTCCTGGCTCACCCTGGTGAGCCTGCTGTAGGCTCTTCCTCTGGAAAAAAACACCTGGTTTTCTAAACCTTGCTTTTTGCCAACTTAAAACCTGTTAGAGATTCCCCCATGCGCTACAAGAAATCCCCATTAGCAGGTTAAATTGTTTTTTCTTTCCTTACAGAGTAATCCTATTTATTTTCTGGATGTTTGAGAAACCCCAAGCAGCTGGGGAAAGACCCCTTCGTGAAGAATTGCCTTTTTGACACAGACCGCATGAAGCGATATCCCTAGAAAGTGAATCATGGCTTCGGTCACTAACAATTTTATTGATGTATCACAAAGAATACTCACATAGTGCTGTCGCCAAGCTCTTCATAGAGGTTATTGGCAGCGGTGCTTGCTGGTTTGCCTGCTGGTAAAGCCATCTGGATTCTCGCAGTCTTTGCGCACTCAGCCTGTCGCCTTTGGTAAGCCACGTAGGGAAGAAGAAATACTTATTAGAAACACTCTCTACCCTAACATAAGCTGAGATGTAAAGTTATCTATGCTTTTTCCCACAGTTTTCAAAACATGCCTGAGTTTTGTCGTCTTCAAAGAAAAGTAATAATGTGATAATCTTTTCCTGGCCTTTTCAGCTCTCTGTTATTTGTTGTCTCTTGGAATCCCTGAGCTCCCACTGGACAGAAACCTCCTGACCAGCAGTACGTCACTGCCACTGAAGGTATTTCCCACGAAAAAATGTCTGTGCTAGCTTTGACACTGCTCTCATTAGGAGGTCTATCTGTTCTGGCTGCCCAAGACTAACAAGTGGAGAGAGTAAGCTCTCGGTCAAGTGCTTCATTCAAGTGCCAAGAAACACAAAAAAAGGCTCTGGCAAAGTTTATCACTTACAACTCCTTTCTCATTAGAGTTGGCTGTTCTGTCTCAACGAACAGCCTTCCTGAAAAACTTGTTTTCACTATGAAACAAATTTCTGTTTTCTATCTAGAAAACAAAGCCTGGATGAGGGGATCGAATGCACCCACAGTAAGTTCACAGATGACACTAAACTCGGCGGGCGTGTTGATCTGCTTCAGGGTAGGTTGGCTCTGCAGAGGGATCTGGACAGACTGGACCGATGGGCCGAGGCCAATGGTATGAAGTTCAACAAAGCCAAGTGTCGGGTCCTGCACTTGGGTCACAACAACCCAATGCAGCACTATACGATTGGTGCAGAGTGGCTTGAAAGCTGCCTGGCAGAAAAGTACCTGGGGGTGTTGGTGGACAGCCGGCTGAATATGAGCTGGCAGTGTGCCCAGGTGGCCAAGAAGGCCAACGGCATCCTGGCCTGCATCAGGGATAGTGTGGTGAGCAGGACTGGGGAAGTGATCATCCCCCTGTACTCGGCACTGGTGAGGCCCCACCTCGAGTACTGCGTTCAGTTTTGGGCCCCTCACTACAAGAAGGACATTGAGGTGTTGGAGCGTGTCCAGAGAAGGGCTACAAAGCTGGTGAGGGGTCTGGAGGACAAATCTTATGAGGAATGACTGAGGGAACTGGGGTTGTTTAGCCTGGAGAAGAGGAGGCTGAGGGGAGACTTTATCACCCTCTACAACTACCTGAAAGGAGGGTGTAGAGAGGTGGGGGCTGACCTCTTCTCCCTGGTGACAAGTGATAGGATGAGAGGAAATGGGTTTAAGTTATGTCAGGGGAGGTTTAGATTGGATATTAGGAAACACTTTTTCACTGAAAGGGTTATTAAACATTGGAATAGGCTGCCCAGGGAGGGGGTGGATTCACCATCCCTGGAGCTGTTTACAAAAAGGGTAGATGTGGTACTTAGGCACATGGTTTAGAAGTGGTTTTTGTCAGGGTAGGTTAATGGTTGGACCTGATGATCTTAAAGGTCCCTTCCAACCTCTGCAATTCTATGATTCTATATGTGTAACTTCAGGAGCGGCACTGAGGTGACATGACTGCTCTATCTTGCTTTGGTTTTGAGGGTGGTTGATACCTGATCGTTTTTAGGGAATTCTCTCTATGCACTCTAGCCTGACATGCACTGTCTTGCTTGAGGAATACCCCAGACACGGAAATATTTACTTTTTTCTCTGCAGGAAATAGGCACAATAGTCCTGAACCACAGTATCTTTAATGTGTGCTCACATGCAATAATAAAATACACTGAGTAGCCATAAGTAACTCAGCCTCGCCATACGCTGTGTTCAGGAACAAGCTGGAGTACAGGGACTAACTCTTACTGTCAAGTACCCCTTCTTCTTAAAAATAGAGACTGGTATGTTGTCAGTATTCCTATGCAATTCTATTCCTATGCAATTTCTATTAGAAACAAAGCTGAAAATAAGTACTTACTCTTTGAATCTGTTTTGTTATGCAAAAAAAGATAAAGAGATAAAAAGGAAGGTTAAATGAATTCTCTTTGTAACAATTGTCCTAAACAGTGAAGCTAACAGGAGTAATAAACTAGATGCTACTTAATTATTCCACATATAAAATTACCAAATTAATGACATGTTTAAAGAATCATAATTTCCAGATCTGAACAGTGTTTAGCTGCTATTTGTGATACTCTTGAAACAATTTTGCAGTCAGCATAAACATGAATTACAGCGGGGAAAACTGCTTTGGGCTTACAGAAAACAACTCCCTGCCACACGCACAGAAAAGAGTAAGACATGAAAACATGAATACAGCTTGTGATATTTCTGTAACAGGTGGACTACTAGAGGGGCATTTTTATCATTTTTTTCTCATTTTAATATGTTTCAAGAATGCTATAGTAAAAATCTTCAGTAGCAAAGGGGTACTATTTTTGGTTTTATTTAGAAGATGCCAATCTTTCGTGTTTAGCAAATAATATATTATTTATAATTACCTTATGGGGTTGTACTGGATAGTGTATTTTAAAGACGCTACTTAATAGAAAGGAATAATAATAGTTTCTGGCTTGTTTACAAGTCATAAGTGTAGGCACCAAGCTGTACTTTGATAGTGATAATTTTATAAATTAAATGAGTTTTCAGTAACTATTATTTTTACAGCATTTAGTAGGCCGATCACTGATCTAGAAAGCACTGAAAAATGGACCTACTGCACATAAAAAGTTTTAACAGTGAGAAAAATCTTAATATTTCCATTATATGCGCTGTGAGTATGACAGTTATATTTATCCCAGTATAATCTCTACACTCAGTGACAGACTGGAGCACCTACTTTGCCAGAATGTTATCCGGAAAAATACTGAAACTCCTTTTGAAAAGGAGAAAAAAGGGTGCACTGTAAAAACAAGCCATAAGGCTCAGGATAGCTTTTGGTGTTGATATTAACACTAAAATTCCTTTTATTTTCTTTGGCACTCTTCACTGATATATTTTTCATAAAAGCATAGCTTATTCACAACGGTCTGCTATAAATCCAACTCCGAGTCATACTTCTAGAAAACAAAAATGTGATTTCTTGATGAAATGAAGTGAGGCAGATTCCTTAAAGCTCTTAAAAGAGACTAATAATCTTTTGATAATCTAACAGATGTCAAGGAAAAATAGTGCTATTACAGAAACAGGCAATTCAGATAACAACAACAATAACAAACTAATTGTAGGTTGAAATGGTTCAGTAGAGTTTCACTGGAAGCAAATTTTATATACAATGTTGGGAGAAGTAAAGCAGCTTTGAGATGCACCGCCATCCCAATGGCGCAGAAGTCTGTCAAGCTCTTTCAAACTCCTTTAAAATTCTAATTCCTTTGGCCCAAATTGTTTGGAGAAACTGGGATGTAAATATAACCCACAGAATCTGCAGTAACCATCAAGAAATAGCTATCCTTGGCTATTCTTGTGATGTCACTAAGGAGAGTGCTCTCAGGGAGGCTGCTGTTTTTTCACGTAAGTTGCGCTTTTTAAATGATGACTAACATAGCGCTTTGCTAACTCCTCACTGCAGTGCTGAAAGGCAAAATGCACAGTTTAAATCTCACCTGGCGTACTGTACCACATCTATTGCAGCATTGAGATTGTAATTGCTTTACTGTAATGCATGTATATCAGCTCTTCCATGCCCTCTCCTTCCACAGACTGATGCAACACTGCAGCAGGAGTCTGCAGAGGCACTGACACTTCATTGGCCTCAACACAATGAAAGGAGCAGATGCCAAAGCATTTTTGGTAGAAACAAAACAAAACAGACAAAAAAGAAAAACAAAGAAAAAACCAAAAATCCAGCAGGGCTCTGGGAACTCCTTCCTACATGGCCCTGTGGAGCAGAGGTTTTCCATGATGAGGGCATATTACATTCCAACTAGTTCACCAATTTTAAAATGAAGATAGAAAGATACAGAGGTACAGACTGATATATAGAGAAGTTGAATATAACCATTACTGGGTAAGATGCAGAGAATTATATATTTTGATTCTGTAATGACTGGTAATTCTTTGAGTGCTCAGAGCATGCACAAGGAATTAGAAATCTTTCATGGGAAGAAATTAAAGAATAAATATACAGCCTTTCAGTCCAAATACATTGATTTTAAATATGGGTGGACCTGAATAGGCTTAGTTAAGAGGAACCTGTTAGTGATGTTGATGCTTTAATTAGTCTATTAGCCCAATTACATAAACCTCTTGAGTCTATGAGAAGTGAGTGGAAATATCAAGAAGGTTCTCTCTGGTGTACGCTGCGTTAGATAGTGCTAAAATGGCACAAAATCAATTCTTCATGAAACTTTTGCAATTAAGAAGCATACAGGTAGGGAAAAATATAACTATGAGTATCTTAGGATTTAAACAGAAAAAAGTTGAATCCTCTTATTTGGCCTGAGCTACATAATTTTATTTTGGATTTTTTTTTTTTTGGCATGAAATTCAGCTCTGAATCTACACTTTGTTTCAAACTTTCACTTTTGATCTTGTGTTTTGGGATGTATTCTAAAACAGTTCCTGCACCACAAATTTAGAAAGAGAGCAAGATGCACTTCCCATGCATTTTCTCTTTTCATGCACAACACGCATCAAGCATTGACCAACTCTTGTGGTGAGAGGGAAATTAAAAATATTCCCCTTTGCAACAACTTCCTTGTAATGAAGGATAATTTTCAAAGCAGTTCTGCTAAGAAATATAGCATCCCTACTACAACGTTGCTACCACAAGAAGGAGGAGGAGTACTTACTGTCTGTAGCTGACCATAACTATTAAAATAGCTGGCATGCAGCAAAGGATGATTATGACGGCCAGAGCAAGCAAGGCACCTTCCGTGTAGCCTACAGCTTGTGCCTGCTTCTTGACGTTTGCTACCACATCTGGGGTGCGGATCTCCAGGATGCGTCCCCCCTGCCCCAGGTATGGCTGAAACTCTTTATTGATATCCAGCAGTTTGCCATCCAGGAACCTTCAATGTCACAAAAGAAAACTGTTACAGCCAAGTTCATTAACTGTGTTGGAATTACTGCATAGTTGGGTTAATAACTGTGATCTGATAAAGCATGTACCTCTTCTTTATGTGCTTAACAATTAGTAATTCCCCATAATCCCTATGTCAGTGATAACTCCAACGTACTTAATAGCAGAACAGTTCAAACACTGAAAAGGAGAGGTGAGCTGAAGCTTATCTGCATTTCTAGGGGCAAAAAGTTCTCCATGTCATTGAGAGCAGCATGGCAAACTGCTTGCTTTGTGCTTTTTCCTTCGCTGGATTGTTGCAGAGGATTAACTAACCCTCCTGCACATATCCCTAAAGACCACTCTGGCCTAAAGATCAACTTCATCCTATTCTAGAAGTGGGTAATTTTTAGAGGACTTTCCTCATTTGCTTAGGGAAATTCTTTGGCTGGAGGGATAGCCAACAGCTTGTTCCCTTTTGACTTCCCTTTCAATATTAAAAAGAAAAGGGATTTGGAAAAACTATGCTTTTATTAATATCCTCCCCCCTGACCCTACCAGCTGCATCGATTCTGAATCTCATTCTCACACCGGCTCTGTCTAGTTAGCCTCTGTGTCTCTGCTGTTTCCTTAGACTGTAGTGCTGGTACTACTTATTGAATTACTCGAGTAAGACTTTTCTCTTATAGCATGGGCTCTTTGATGGCAAGAGAAAAACACAGAAGAATAGTAGTGATCAGATGAACTCCTCTCCAGTGGGAACGAACATCAGAGTAGCTGAAGGATGTGCCCTCTCAACGTTTGGCACAGTGCTTGAGGGAGTTTACTCACTGGCTTCAGGCTATCTGACAGCAACCTCTCCATCACAGCAATTTTTGGATGGAATCTGTAGCAACATTCCTGAGATGCAGGACAATCGTAACAAGGAAACCAGTAACATTTTAGAAAATGCTACATCATCTGTACTCGTTTCCTTAAAGTCAAATTGGAGGTCACAACTGAGATTACTGTAAACTGCCTCCTCTTTTTTCTTTTTTTGGGAAGATGGAGGCCATTTCTCCTGGAATTTCACACCTCTTCTAAAAGGAAAAGCAATAATTGTTTATAATAAACCATAATTTAAATTTGAAGGGTTCTCCAAACACTGCCATATACCAGAACAATCTCGACTAATGTTACTAATTACAGGAACAATAGGGTATCTATACAGCTTTCAAAGAAAAAACAGCCTTCAAGCGGGCCTAGAAGGCACACTGTTAAAACAGAGTTAGGTCCTAGGCAAAACCAGCGTATTAGCTAACCAGGAAAAACGTGCTGCTGTCGCTGCTTGCAACCTATAATAATGCCCATCTTCCATCTGTGCATCACCTACGAAGGGAACTTGGAACAACGGAGTTACCAGGCACAGGGCTGGAAAAGTCCCTGAGAAAGCAAACGCAGTGGAAGAAGTTCAGTATCTCATCTGATAATTGGCAGTTTAAAGACAGGTGGCCAAATGCAAATCCTAATCAGATGACCTCATTTCCCATAGGATGGAAAGTTTTCTACTGGATGACTTTGACAGCGAACAGTATGTTTGTTAGAGAAATTTACTTTAGGAGTTTGAAAAAAATATTTTTGGCCAAGGCTTTATTTGAAAAAATGTACTGACCAAGGTTTTAACTTCCAAAGGAAAACAAAAATTTTTGGATCACTTCAGAAGTGCAGATTGACTGTCTCACAAGCTGCCAAGTAGCAGGAACCAGCTGTATAGATCAAAGCAGGAGGCACCCTCTGGATGGAGGAGGATCCTGCTGGCTCTTAGCTAGAGCAGAACCCCAGACCCTTATGTATACAGTGGCTCTCCTGGAGAAAGTAAGTTAAGTGAAAAAGGCTGAGATAAAAAAACAAAACAAAACAAAAAAAAACCCAAACAACTAAAAACAACAGCTAAAAATATTCTGAAAGGATTTCTGCATATAAATTCTGGATGCCTGAAGTCAGAAATAGCTTTTATTTCCTTCCTGTGATAATGTGGCAGAAATTACACTCTTAAAAGACCATTTCTTAAAGGGAGTTTGTTTCTTACAATTGGTTTCCTCTCAAATTAATTTACTGATAAACCGTCATAGCATTGTTTGTCCCTGGTTTTTGTTGTTTTTGTTTGTTTGTTTGTTTTTGGTTTTGTTTTGTTTTTTTTTTTTTTACCTTCGGGGAGGATGTGCTCTGACCTGTGTGCGTAACCTGTTAGCTGGATCTCGTAACATGCAGGCTGAGTTCAGCCCAAATGAAGAAATGGTGCTGGTTTCATGAGACTAACTTCAAAGAAGAGCAGTGGCTGCTCGCTCAGAGACCCAAATTCTCACAAAAAGCAACCCAAAGTGTTTTGAAGAATAATTTCCCTTTGTATTAGTATGCTCTGCTGATATTCACAACTAATTCCTTGATGCCTTCAGCAAAACATTTTCTGGGTATTTAAGCAAAAATCCGTTTTCACAGCATAAAGACCTGCAATGATGGTTCACAAGACAAACAGAGCTCTGATTCTTTTTTTTGTACGCTAGATGTCACTGGTGCATATTACGTGTCCTTTGAGTAGGCAAAAGCATTCAGGTTGGACAGCATTAAATCTCCGGAAGATTTTAACAATCTCTCAGTTAAAATTCCATTAGCGTTTTCTTGACAAACCCTATTTTAACAGGTTCATAACTCAACCGTGCACATTTACTCCATGATGAAACATGACACATTGTGCAAAAGATTCAGACAGGGTAAGCATTTTATTTTTAACGGTGGACATTTTCCACTTAATATATGCAGGAGAAATTTTCTGGATTCAACTGCTTTTTATGCTCTGATAAATCAAACTCTCTTTCATATAAAAGATAAAAAAGAAGGCTGATCGTTTCAGTCTGTAAAATTATCTAAGTGGCCTCAAAGTCTTTCAGGAGTTTGTGGTAGAGGGAGAAAACAACAAAGCACAGTTACTATCCAGACCTATTTTTCTGTGTAACCAGACAGATTCTTGATTAATAAAAATGTCAGGTAATCAGTCATAACAGTCCTAAGAAGAAGTATGAATCTCTTGTTGCGTATCAGTCTTACGAAGTACAGGTTAGGGAAAAACCAGCATATCTTAAGAGACACATGGGTTTTCCCCAGCTGGCAGCGAGGAACACAGCGCAGCTATTATGTCTGTGACTTCTAAATCACGTCTTTGTTTTCCGGCCAAACAATTGGCTTGAATGCAAATACGTGGGATTGGGCTACTCGTTTGGGAGTTTTGGATGTGAAGCAGTCCATTCAAAATAACCTGGTGGTGAGTATGGCACAGTCTGTGCATGCGCTGTTGCTGTGCACGTCAGCATTAATCCCACACATCTGGAGCACACTGCATTTCCTTATATCTCTTCATTTCATAAACGACATGGACATGACCTGACGTACTGCAGCGACATTTCCCAGAGGTGATTATGGGAGCCTCAAACATTAGTGTTGGTTTAGTGGAGTTTACTTCTCATAGAAATGCAGCTCTGCAGCTGGTCAGGAGCGTGACTTTGCTGACACAGACAGGCATTAGCTGTCTCGACCATCCTTCCTCCCAGCTCCAGTTAAAGCCAAGCACTTTTGGGACCCCAGCACGACTCTGACTTGTGCCTGGCTGCCAGCACCAAGCAGGATGAGTCACAAGTGATATTTGTCTATATGCCAGCAGCACGCCACCTGCAAACAGGTCGCTCTGCTCCGCTCCGTCCTCCATTTACCCCCACATTCCTTAAGAGACCTTTACAGATATTGGTTTCAAACAGTGACAGGTTTAACATCAACTCTGTTAAAGTCAGGGCCTCCGCTATGTTTTGCAGGCCGAAACCCAGCAGGGTGTTCCCAAAAAGCTCATTTAAGAAAAGCCACAGGTATCTTCCAACACACAGTCATTTTGTAACTTGTGTTAAAAACACAACTGGTGGAATTCATGCGCTAAATCGGTGGTTTTGGTAGTTCTCTCTTCTGCATACATCGTGAAATTTTTGAAAAATACCTTGGCTAAATTTATATTCCTTATTGCTAATTAAGTTTTTAAAATGGGGGGCTCCATCTCTTTCTGACTTTCTAAGCTTTCTCCCACCATATCCAGTTTATTAAATGATCTTTTCTTGTATTCATCTCTTTTCTGCTAGGATCTGGAGCAGATTCCTGGCTGGCAGAAGGATGGTTGTGAATCTTGGCAATCCCTTCCCAATGAGGGGACAACCATTGCTACTGTGTGCTGTTACTGGGGCAAGAAATACAAAGATCAAGAACCCCAGGAAAGATGGCTGCAGAAAGAAATTTCTTTCTAGATTTGGGTAAGCACCTGAGCCGAGCCAAATCTCTTGAGGTTCACCCACTTGCTAGGGAAAATGTGTTAACTTCAGATGTCAAGCTACAAAACTCTCACTTCATTTCTCTCCTTACTTACTCACCTCTACCCTAAAGCCAGGAAAGCATTCCCCAGGATTTTGCTGATTTAAATATTTAAAAGCTTTTGAAGAGAGAAAAGAGAAAGAGAAAAAAAAGAAAAAAAAAAAAGAAAAGCTGAGTATGCAGGCAGGTGGAGCATTTCAATGAGGTTGCTTCTAAGCTGATACCCCATACATTTTCAGACCAGGCAAACGAATAATCTTCCCTTCACATTTGAAAAACTGCTTTTTAACTCTATTCTATTCTGTCTTTCACTGGATGCACAAACATCCCTAAAAAGACATTCCTGTATTTTCAAAGGGCCCCAAAATGAAGAGGGACACGTTTTCTGTCCATTAAGAGAGTCTGCATCAGAAAAAGATCCTTTTGGTGGAGCTGAAAGAGCTAACTGCCTCCACGCACGGATACTAGCTCACCTTCATATACTACTAACAGTAAAATTGCAGAGAGCTTTCCAAAGTGAGGAGTAAAAGGGTGTCAGGATTTTCAAGTGTCATCAAGGTCATATAAATTTTCTGAACCTGGACAGCACTGAATAATTTCCTTTTAACTTTGAGCATTTCTAATGGGATACCCACTTTGGCCATACTCTAAACTGGCTATCACTGGAAGAAAACACAAACCTCAAAGAATTTATAAACTGCAAAAGAGGAAAAGTAATGACAAAGAGGGATCATCTGGAGTACTGTGTCCAGTTCTGGGCTCCCCAGGTCAAGAAGGACAGGGATCTGCTGGAGAGGG
The DNA here is from genome assembly GCF_965231255.1 of Vanellus vanellus. Taxonomy (NCBI): domain Eukaryota; kingdom Metazoa; phylum Chordata; class Aves; order Charadriiformes; family Charadriidae; genus Vanellus; species Vanellus vanellus. Next base: position 40,184,394 of record NC_138912.1, on the reverse strand, counting down.
TCCAGCAAAGGGCTACAAAGATGATGAGAGGATTAGAACATCTCTCCTATGAGGAAAGGCTGAGGGACTTGGGTCTTTTTAGTCTAGAGTAAAGATGACTGAGGGGGGATCTTATCAATGCTTATAAATCCTTAAAGGGAGGGTGCCAGGGGGATGGGAACAGTCTCTTTTCAGTGGTGCCCAGTGATAGGACAAGAGGGAATGGACACAAACCTGGACATAGGGAGTTCCATCTTAACCTGAGGAGGAACTTCTTTCCTGTGAGGGTGGCAGAGCACTGGCACAGGCTGCCCAGAGAAGTCGGGGAGTCTCCCGCTCTGGAGCCATTCCAAACCCGCCTGGACGCCGTCCTGTGCAACTGCTGTAGGTGCTCCTGCTCTGGCAGGGGGGTTGGACTGGGTGAGATCCAGAGGTCCCTTCCGACCCTGACCATTCTGTGATTCTGTGATCAGTAGATAGTTTGGGTGTAAGGCGGTAAGATACATTTTAACGAGACTAGTTTTGGGAGTGGGTTGGGCTACAAGTCACTTACTGGAGCACTGCAAGCAGATTTACTGGCAGTTTTCTTTAGAGAGAAAGGAAAATGGTTATCTGTCGGGGATTTCTGCTGGCTTCCTGCCAGGTTTCCTTAATTTCCGCTTCCACTCTTGAATAAAATCAGGAATAAAAATCACAGAGACCCCATTCTGGGAACGATCAGCAGCTCTGGCAGTAGACAAGTGAACACAAATTACTGGTGCATCATGAAGACCCAATTATGACCATGGAGATTACCTACAAACAAAAAATGGCCACCAGAAGGAAGGAGGTTGCGTTGCCACTGCTCCAAAAGCTACCACTGCTAAACTGCATCTGATTTTTATATTGCTAGTTCAGAAAGTGATGCTAGAAGACTGGAGAGGGTTCAGGGAAAACTGTAAGTGATTAAAAGAATTAAAACATAGCCCAGAGTGCAGAGGTCAAGGAAATTCTCAAGGAAAAAAACATTAAGAGCATGACGTGATTGTAAGTCTAGACCTTGGTGGGTACCAGAAATTAGAAGCACCAACTGGATGCTTCAATCTGGCACCTAAAGTTATAATAAAATTCTATGACTAAATCTAGACAAATAAAAAAAAAGGCCTAATTTTTGACAGTAAAAATAATTACCCTGCAATAACAACACAAATGTGGTAGTTGATTGGATTTTCTTGAGCAGTTGCTTTGCTGAAAGACACACTCAAAACAGAATTAATTTTGGGAGTTCCTGTGGTCTTTATTATACTAGGTCAGACTGATCACAGTGATCTTTTCCAACCTATAAACTCTGAATATATGCAGAGCTTTAGTATGCTATAATTCATCTATACTAAATTAAGAGCTTGGAAGAGCAAACCCTTTTTCAATCACAGCCCACCGAGATGGCTCACAGCCACTTGCTTTTTAGGCTGCTGACTGACATGCTTCTTTATACCATCATAGAACAGTATGATCTAGTTTTCACTGAGATAAAAAAACAAACACAAAGGTGAAACACTTGCAAAAAAAACCCCAAAAGACAGTGGCCTCTTTAGCAGAAGAGCCCGATTTGCATTTTCATTGCTTTGAATCATATGCAGAATGCTGAAACACAAAAATACAGTTTCTAACAAAATGATTCTACAACTATATTGATACATTGGCAGCTGAATGGGTTGAGACACTAATTTTGTTTTGATGACTTAGAAAAACCATGTAAAGAGATTACCTTAATTTCCTTTCCTTACCCATGTAATCTTTGGCTTCTCTTCTTATTGCAGGCAGAGCGCGGCGTTACTGCTGTCCCCCAGAGCAGTAGCTTGCCAGAGTGATATGCCACTGGAGCTCTGCTAAGGTGCAAAAGCCCAAGCCCCCTATCAAACCACTCTGCTGCAGTGACCAGAGTTGGCCCGTTCACTGGCAACATGCTGTGAGTATAACCAGCCAATGAAAAACCGTCTCTTTTGGTTTATGCGACACTAGAATTTAACTGCTAATTTGGAAGTCAATTGAAAATGCAAACCGACATCGAATTATGAATGTAAGTGGCCTATATACGGCTGTTTACCATCTCCTCTAGCAGCTGGTGGGATGCTCAGCCCACTGGGCACCTGTGTACACTACTGATTTCCTGCACGTAGGTGTATACCTGGGTACACCTGATATCCATGCTTCAGACTAGGTGCACACCACACCTCTTCCTTTCCCTTCCCTTTCTTCTTCTCCTTTGGTTTCCACAAAAAAGAAAAGAGAAAGAAATATGCTCCAAATGGAAACTGCAGAAAGCCTGAAGGTCAACAACTGGAGCACCAAAGCCCTTGCTTGGAGATTACAGAGAAGTTTTGGTACATAGAAAGTAAATTCCTTCAGAGGAATTTAAACTGGAAGCTCCTCCAACAGGGTGGACAAAATGTATTGCAACCCGTCATGGCAACAATGTCTAAATCACCCGTACTGGGGCCATTCAGCTCAAGGGAATGGATTGAACCTAGTGCAGCTGTAAGCTCCCAAGCTGCACACAGGGTAGGGCTACCAAGCGCTTCAATAAATTTTTCTGTTCCTGTTGCATTGAACCACTTGCTAACAGAGACAGACCAACAGGCTTCCAAACGCTCCATAGAAATACAGGAAGAGCAACAAATAACATACTTACTTAAAAAGTTCATTCCTCATTATAGCTCTATTTGTTTGCGGGTCGATTGCGTAGACCATGAGGTCAGACTTGGTGTAATCCTCTTCAGAGTACCCATCCCCAAACCTCCGCGCACCAATGGATTCCACCACGACTGTCGCACCAGGAATCTGATCTTGCACATAGCGTTCCAAAATCCTAAAGATGAGATGGAGCCACAAAGCTGCAGTGATTTATTTCTACTGACCAAGACTGACAACAGCCCAAATGAGATACTAATAGACAAAACCCACAGGCTTAGAACAATGGCAACCTTCAGAGCACTTAAAAAAAAAATCTCTGCTCCAATATAAGCTCTTAAATGCTGAACTCTTGGGAAAAGCTTAGCAGTGTTAGGAGAGGTCACCCGAAATAGTGTCCTTAAGTCTAGCTCTTTGTATTTATGGCATCAGTTGAGTTTTAAATGGCTCATGGGAAACACCATCTATATTTCACACAAAAAAAAAAACCCTTCATCCTTTTATTAAGCTATATGATTTCAGAACTCTTCAATTCCAGCCTTACACAGGGTGCATACAATAAATTTTCACCCACAGAAGCCACTACTTCAACTGTTTTTGGTGGGATATTTCATCTGGCCCTCCAATACAGCACAACATATCAGGTGCCAGAACACGTGCTACTCCAAAAGGCAGGAGCAAGTTTTACAGCCATAAGAAAGTTGGAATATCCAGCTGACACATTTACCACAGGTAAAAAACTGGAATGAACTGCAGAAGTTCTACAAGCAGAAGAAAGATAGGTTGATAGAGTGCAGTGGCAGCTATGCCTGAGGTAACAAGGGCATAACAACAATAAACCAAAACAAATCTGTTCTTTTTCCAAAAAGAAGGATTCATTACAAGCTGCCAGAGCCCAGAATGGCGCGCTTTACATTTAAGTATATGAATTGCAATGTGTCAATACATGAGATAAATTTTCATTCCCCAGAATTGCATTTATATTAGAGATGACAACATTTACTGGTCATTTTATTAATTCTTGTCACGAGACCAATTTTCTTTATTACTGTCTTTTCTTCCCCTTTTTTTTTTTTTTTTTTTTTTTTTAACAACTGAATGTCCGCCAACCTCTTAGTATTGGAAGCCTTTGTTCTAAATTCAAAACCTTGTGTTTTCCTACAGTTTTTCATGCAGAACTGTTTACAGGAGAAGTCCTAACATGTGATGTTATTCCTAAAATATTCAAAAAAGCAAAAGGAGAATGGCTGTTTGCAGAACGTCCCTCCTTCCAAACAAAAAAAATACTCGTGCCCATGCCAGGCTGAAATGCCTTCAGCGTGCCTGCAGAAGCACCAAACCCATGGGGAAAGGACCTCAGTGAGCACTTTAGAAGCTTCTGCACAGATAGCAAGTACACTTGTACCTCGGATATTGAGAGTTTATGGAAAGTTATAAGCATAACACTACTACTCTAAAAAGCTGCTTTAAAAAGGACAATACCTTAATAAAGTTTTAAAAAAATAGATTCTTTTCCTTCCTCCTTGTTTGGTCCACTGCTCTAGTGGGGCCCATGAGATTTGCTGAGCACCTGTAGCAGACCGCTTCTCTGTATCTGCTGTACTGTGCATCCAATGACAAAAGCAGGTTTAGAAGTATTACGGCTTGGCTGGATGACCTTCCAATTCTGTACACAACAGGGTGAACTGGTACTCCCACTGAAGACCGTAGCTGGGGGTGGCAGCCAAGATGGTGAGGACCCCAACTCTGGCAAGAATGGATGGAGCCAGCAGGAAAAGGGCAAGCTGCTTATACAGTGCTATCAGAAGAGCTTTAACCGCGGCTGTTGGGCAAGGACAGAACATAGCTCAGAGAAAATGGGAAGAGTGTCTGCACACAGTCTTGCTAAGGGTGTGATGAGCTTTCCAAACTGGGACTGAGAAGGGTTCAGTTAAAGCCCACAGAGAGTTTTGTAAACAAAGGCATAAAAGCAAATGTCATCAATACCAGATACAAGGGCAAAAAAGTATGGAGAAATAAACAAGAGAAACTGGGAGTCTCAACACTCCATCAGAACTGTGAGTTATGGGAAAACACAAGATTATCTGGGCTAATTTATGCAATTGGAATACCAAATCAAAAAGCAATAGCTGAGTTAGGAGGCAAAAGCAAGGGAACGAGCGGGAACACGCTGCCTGATATATCAGGGCTGCACTACGGTGAGGAGGAAGACAAATCTCATAAAAAAAGGACATCAGTGACTTTAAGAAGTCACTTGTTGTTTTAAACAAAATCTCCTGCAGTTGCTGAGGTTACATTTTGTGACTGTTTTTTTCCTGACGCAAGATTTCCAAAGTAAAGTAATGCTGTCAAAGCAGTATCACCATCTCATAATTTTTCAAGACCACTAATACACATTTATCCATCCAGTTTCTCTGCTCTTTGTGTGAAAGTTTAGAGTGCCCTTAAAATAGAAGCCTTTCTGTAAGACTTTGAAAAAACCAAATCTGTCAGACCCAGGTCCTAGCCTAGCAGTGAATATATACTCTTAGTACAGAGCCATTTTTGTAGGGAAAATAAAAACAGTGGGTTTTCCGACACGTTGCTAGTTGACTAGTGTCCTCTAAACAAGCACTCCTGTTGTTTGCAGATATGGTAACCTCTACTCATCTCTGCTTCTGGCACGCACTTAACTGGCAGCTAGGGTGATAACCTGTCACAGGCACCTCAGTACCAATAATTCTCCCAGGTAAAACTTGACAGAACAAATATGGGATATGCAGATTACTATAAAATGAGTAAAAGAAACCACAACGTCTTTTCAATGGCGTTATGCACAAGGATTCACATAGACCAAATATGCAAAAGGTTTACCTCCCTAATTAGTATAAAATCATCTTCTGTTGCTGCAGGGGGGCATGCTTTTGTTTCCTTGCACAGAACTATTACTTCACCCAAAACAGAAATGCCCTGTAAGGCTGGAAGGTTATAATGTAGCATCACTTTTAGCAGAACTGGCAACAATATACCCTTTTCTCAGAAATTCCTGGCATGGCTTCTGCTGGAATTCATTGCCTTTGAGAATAACTTTGTCTAAAATGTCATTAAAATCAAAGAACTAATAGCATACTACTTTCTAACATTGCAAAAACCACCACAAAGTATAGTGGAATGACAGTAACATTTCATCTGAAACACACAAATTGCATGTTTAGGTTGAAATATATTATAAAAATGCACAGAAGACTGAAAAGTAGCAATTAAAGAATGCAGTTAAAAATAGGGCAGCCCCCCCTAGAGTTATTTTAAAAGTCATTCAGCTGAAGCCGTGATGCTGAAAACACTGTACTGTTTTAAAACTCTACTGAAAGCGGCCACCTGCTTGTAATACTACTCACAAGAACCAATTCCTAAAAGGCATACTTTAATTAACGACAGCGTCTGCAGTTCTACTGTATTTATCAGCAAAAGTTAGCTTAAAATTAGTCTGTCACTTGTTAATGCAAAGAGGGTAATTACCATCCTCCCAACAGTTGTGTAGTGAGAGGTAGGAGCAGCAGCTTAACAGGTGACGGGACCTTCCTACTGCTCTAACTCCATTTCTCTCCGCAGACATCATGGAATGAACAGAGATGGCACCCAGTGCATCTTCATTATCATTGCTTTCCAAATTCCCATCAGCAACGCCAGTGAAATGAAATGAAGGACAAGAGAATTTTTCACTGTCATTGAGGACGTAACGTGGCCCTAAATATCCTGAAAACCTGAGATTATTTTTTTTTTTTGATCTTTAGATGGAAAAGAAATGGAAAGGCACAAAAAACATACAGGTATGTTGGTTTGTTGAGCTGTCCCTTGGCATTCTGCTTCCCAGAACATTTCTGAAACCAGCGGACCAAAACCCAACCTCTGGGATAAGGCACCGCGTTCCTGGTCTACACTCAGAGCTATGTCCATGAGCTGATACACGTGCCTGAGGCATCGTGCCACACGGCAGGGCTGAGGGTGCTGCAGAGAAGACCCCGCTGAGCACAGGACTAAATTCAGGCATGCACCCTGGCATCACAGCATCCTGCTGCTTTCTACCCGCAGCTGCATGAATCCGGCATGCCAGAGGCGTGCCCCAGCATAGTGAGAGATCCCGCTACTGAGAAAGATGCAAAGGACCACTTGGAAGCTTCTTTGGAAATGAATGTGAAAGTCCATATGAGTCAGCTAATTCACCTCAAAATACGAGATACGGAATCAGCCACATGAGAGCCTGGCAGCAATGGCAACTCAACTAGACATATAGTCATTGCATAAGACTTGGTAAGTCAGCAGCTAGGTTTAATGACCCTCCGTTGTCCCTGGCGGAGAAGATGCATGACATGTCCCGAAAGAGTGCCACAATGTTCCAGTAGTTTTATACCCTTGAGCCAAATCGCTAAGTTGTGTGCATATCCTCTGAATCAGCACACAAACAAAACAACTCAATTTGCAGAACACTTTAGATCCTCACCAGTACCTGAATTTAATTACGCCACAATTTTCTTAGCAAAAAATTCCATGGGAAAAAAATGTTTCTGTTCTCTAGTAAATTGATAGCCTGCTGGGTTTCCTGGAGCACGTAAAAATATTTTGAGAAATAAAAAAAAAAAAAAAAAAGAGAAGAATCCATTCTTTCTTTCGGACTCTGAAATAACTGGTACCACAGACCTGGAGCTACAACTGTTCAAGATATTCTGCATAACTTTTGGCTCCTCCACTGAAAATACTAGCTCTGCAAAATAACTCAGTACTAATAATGAATTTATACTGTAGGTATTTGAAAATGTAAGCAAATTTGGCAACAATGCACAGATGAGAGCATTCAGCTCTGCCGGTACACATCAATACAGACTTTTCAAGTGTTTCATTTAACCCGAGTACGCTTTCTCAATTTTGCTCAACTTCCGCCAAATTCTGGCTGTGTTGAGTTTCTGCAAGGTTAATAACTGACAACTAAACTGCCGGATTTCTGCTGGATATACTTTCACAAATAGATAAGGACCAATTCCAGCCCTTCCTGTGCAGCTAGCGATAGCTTTTGGGGCAGGGGTGATGCACTTGGGCCCCAGCCGCCTGCTCCCAGATGCCTTATTACAACATACGTACAGCACAGGGAAGGTTATACTACTTCTGCGGCCTCCGGAGGGGCACCGAGCTGCTTTGGAGCTGCCAGCACAACTCAAGAAACCCTTACTAGTCAGCCTGCTTTGTGCTGCAATGTAGAATAAGAAAGCCAGAACTGGGGTTTATTTTAAGCCGGAGACGACTACTTCTTTATAAAATAGCCTTTTGACAAAGATTATTCCTACTTTTATATCCCACACAAGGCATGTATTTAGCAGAAAGGAGCACCACTGAGCCAATTTACTCTGCATATAATAACATCTAAATTATTTAGAAAACAACCCAGAGACAATGTACATACTTACCCTAATCCTATAAAAGCATAGCGGATTGCACACCATAAAGGAAATTTGCTTCGTTACATATTGCTAAAGTTTCCTCTTTTTGTGCTTATCATGTACAATCCTGTCCTCCAAAAAACCTACACGCACTCCAGCATTTTATTTCAGTATCATTTCTCCCCAGTCGCAGAAGGAACATTACGCTATGCTCACCCAAAGAGTAGTACACACAGACATCTTGACTTCGACCCAGAAGATCTGTATCTTCAGATCTCAGCACAAAAGGGTTTTTACTGCAATAGTAAGCAATTTCAGAATAAAGCAGAAGTTTACAGCTTTATCTGAGAAGCCACGCACTGCATTATAGCGCTTCAGAGAAAGTACGTTAACAGAACAACATTTGGTATTATTGAGAGGAGGGGGGAGAAGGAGATCGCTGAACCAGTGCTTTCCAGCTGGCACTGGAAGTAGCAAGTGGAAAAGCTGGAGTTGAATAAGCTTTGGTTTCTATTACCTGACTTAATAAAGGTAGCCTAATGTTATTAATCATCCTGATTACAGAGGAGGGAAGCTCAGATGAGCTAAGAAATGGAATGGGCTCTGTTAGACACTGTACAAGGCGAGAACTACGGGACATGCAGTCTCCAAGCAAAGCCAAATGTAGGGTGGATATGAAATACGATGCAGCCAGTTGGTTGGAAATGTCCCTCTAATCTCATGATTTACTTATTTGCTAATTTTGCAGTTTAATTTAGAATGAAACAATACAGTGCAAAGAAGTAAAAGGGAAAAAGGCAGAGGGGAAGTGGATCAAAGGGCCAGGTGCAAAATGAACCCGTATAACAGCATCAGAGAGCGCTGAGGCAAAGAACAAGGCAGCTACAGCAGTACCCACGACTAACGAACACTTAATAATGGGGAGGAAAGGAAGTGCTAGCTGTAGAGAGCGCTTAGTGGCAAGTTCACTGCCACCACCCCAATATGCAAAATGTCCAGTCACCTGTAATTAGGCTTCATTCGGTGATTACGCAGCAAAAATCATAAAGCAAGTAACGGATTAGTTTTCCCCTATGGGGAAACTAATGAGTCTGAGTGATTTATATACTGCAACTACATTTGGCAGGAGACACGCTCATTTTCTACCAATTCATGGACTTAGGAGAAGAACGAACACCGGTGCACTAAGGTTGACTGTTTTAAGCCAGTCAAGAGTGCTTTCAGAGGCACTGCATTTCCACACAAGCAACTCTAAGGTCACCCATCCGAGGGGCAGTTGTGTCTGGCTTGACTAAAGGTACTGAGAATGCTGGAATCCCAGCGATGCCTCGTAACATCCAATCTCATTATGCACAGGTGCATCTTGATAAACACGCTACATTTCAGAGGCAGCCACTCATCCTCCTGATTACTGAAGGCACCGGCATTCAAACAAAAAAGAAAGCAAGAACAAAGAAATAAAATACAACGATATACACAAGTGCCATGTAAAGCACTCATGTCAGCTGTCCCTTTTAAATGTGACCGACTGGCTTCTGCAACTGAGATTAGAAAACACCATTTGCTATATTGTTAACAGCAAAACACAACGGAAGGTAAATCATCCATGTTCTGAAACATTTCCCTTAAGAGAGGGCTGTGCATTCTAGCTCCTATATATAAAATATATTATCTCGTATACTATGATTATACATAAAATTATATTTGATGTACAATGTTCATGTGACGAACATTGATTCATTATGATACAGAATTTATAGCAATATGTATTGCTCTAGTACATATTATGACATTTCTTTTAAGTGGACTTTGGTTTCTATGCAGCAAAGCAGAGCAGACACTCCTTTGAGAAATTATGGCAGTCAACTTTATATATGCAAACTATTAAGTTAGCAGGCTGAACATTTGTATCCTGAGACACTCACTCGGTTTATCTCTGAGGATCAGCACTTGATTTTACACTTGGATTTTCTATTAAAAAAACCTGGTCACTTCTACATTGCATTAGAGGTTTGAGCGTGGATTTTCTTTAACTATGGAACTGCTCCATTCTTTTATAAGCATTAAGGTATTAAAGGAATGCAGCCTATAACAGGCCAAGTACACAGGGAGAAAACTTCCCTGGAATTATCACGTGTGCTATTTCCAGTAATTTTGTCTTGAAAAGTAGAGAATAACCTCTATTAAGATACACACAATACACACGGATATCCAGAAGACAGACAAAGTTGCTACCCAAGAACATCTGACTTGGATTCCACTTCCGGAGGCAGGTGTGGCCAGGAGGCTGCAGACACCTAAATTCCTCAGCTTAGGAGAACGAAAAGTGCTAAATCCATGCAGAGAGAAGGTAGGCTCAAAAGCCCGTGACAGACAACTAATCAAAATATAAAAAAAGGGAATCCCCGCCAAGACCACACTGAAAATACAGGAGACTACAGAAACTTCTTGATGTGGGAAGTCAAGATTTCAGTGTTTAAATATTTATATTTATTAAAGTTATCATTAAGTAATAAAACAATTCTCTATTGCTGTATCTATGCTCTATGCACATTTATTAGCAGTATGAGGTGATTCCATCAGACCCTCTTTTCCAGTGAAAGATTCCTACACCACCAGTAAGAGATTTTCTTTATATGGATGGAAAAGAAACTCTCTTCTTTCCAGGCTCCCTTTTCACTTCCGGGAGGAGGAAAGACAAACATGGGACACCTTGTAAGATTTTTGAAAGTGAGGAGAAGATCCTCATATCATTCTTCAACAACTCCAAAGCAGTCCAAATGCAGCTAAATGTGTTTTCTTTACCTCCCTGATTGGCCCAGAAAGCACACACAATGCAGAAACCATTAACGTTAATGGTGAAAATGATGCCGCCGATGGTTTTGGCTAGCTCTAGTTCAGGAAAAAACAGAGTTCCCCGAGCAATATTATCTCAGTTTTGTAGGGTTTAAAACAGCCTTTCCAAAAGGAATGCCTATGGAGTATTTCAAAGCATTCATTTTGTGCCACTCCGTTATTCCATCTCAGAGAAAATGATTTGCCACCTATAGAAGTGCGTACATAGGAATTTAATTCACAAGACATTTCTATTATCTATGGGATGAGAGATACACAGGTCTCTCTCGGTAACGCGGTGATCCTGCTTTTAGCTAGAGGTTTAAGTTGCAGTCACATGAAAACCAAAGAACTAAATGCTCTGAGCATGAAGTTGGCTATTTTATTCTAGTTGAAATTCTGTTCCTTGTCCAACAAGTAAGCACTCCCAAACACTGCCCTATTTAAAGAACACTGTCGTCTACCTTCACCAAGTTTTCTGAAGGAGAGGAACACGCACTGAATTTTCCACTAAGCCTCACTCCATTTTCTCTGTCATCTTCTGCAGCAGACATAAATGGACCTATCTGAACAGACATAATTTAAGTCAGTGAGAGAAATGGCAAATCTGACATTGATGTGCAGTCCAGAGGATATGAAAAGCTTGTTGATGAAATTAAAGCAGTTGGAGGAAAACTGAGGGGCTTGCTGAAGTGACTGCAAAGGGCCACGACACTATCAGATATGTCAGTTATATCCCTCAAAAAGCCCAAACGCCTAAGCCAAACAGATGTCTTAAATCTTTTCTTCTGCGGTATGCTTCCTTTATTTGGCCCATTAACCAACATACATCTCAGGGTGATGCTGAGTAAGCCTTTCCAGTGTGGAAGATCTGAATCATATATTTAATACCTTGTATCCACTCTCTAGTCAAAATTACAAGCAGCTGGGGAGAATCTGTTATAACTTGTTCTCCAAAGTTGCTTAAATCATGATTTTATTGTGAAAAATCACTATCATTTCAAAAATGACCCAGCTACCCACTTCCCCAACATTCCCCATCAGCAAGTACTGCAATTGGTGGTTAAACGCTATATTTTCAGAGATTAATATTTACTATCACTCCAGTGCCAAAAAAAGAGGAGAAAGAGCCAAATAACGTCTATAGCGACTAATTTAGTTAATGACATAATCTTTTTATCTGTTAATGAATTATACAAAGTGTTCTAATTTTATAAATTAGTGCATTATCTGAAATGGTTCAGAAACCTCTTTGTGCAAAAATACTTCAGCCTGAGGTGGTCTCCAAATTATATGTTTTCCATTTGCCTGTGGTTATATCTTCTGTATAGTGCATGAAAACCCACAAATTCCTATTCCTTTGTTTTTATGTCCTGCATGAATTAGTAAAGCCTTTATAAAAACAGGGAGATAGCATTCTTTTAAACTTTAGGCGGAAAATCCAAGCAACTTGAAGATGGCAATGAAATAAATACATTTCTGTGTGAAACAGACAAGTATACATATGCAAAATTTACTTCTGAGGCCTTTGTTCTCTGGAAGTACTTTCAATAAAGGATGGGACAATTTTAAAACAAGCTAATGCAATCTCGTCTTGCAAAGTTTGTCCTTGAAAGCCTATCGTTAGAAGTTCAATTCTTATGCTACACTCGCTTGCTGGCCTCACCGTGTTCGTGAAAGTAAAGGCTTTCCAAGCGAATTTTGAGAACTCAAAACCTGGCCATGTTTTTTATTTTTGTACTCACTCAAAAGCTTTGTTCACTGTGAAATATTTACACATCTGTCAGAGTTCCATGCACAAGGGCCAGAACAGCATGAAACAAGTTTTAAAAGACTCCAACCTGGCAGAAAAGAGTTTTCTGGAGCATGGAGACTGAGGAACGTGGCTCTGGGCCGTTTTCCAAGACTGTGGCAGGATATGCCAGCTGTGGGCCTCAGAGGAGAGGAGTGAGGGTATGGTTACGGTACAATTTATTGTTGAGGCACTGAACACTGCTGAGACCTGCTGGGAGCTGGAAACAAGCTGCTCCAGTGTTTGCAAGAGGAGATTTTTGCAGGGATAGCGAAAGGGTAAACTGCTACCTACCCTTGCCGTTCTTGCCATGCCACCTGTTGCAGCGTTTACGCTCTCAGTCCCATGACACATGTGTCATGCAGTTGACACTCTTCATTCAAGCCAGGCTTGTTCTACCCTGTTTTCAAAGCACCTTCTGTAACAGCTGCCTGTATTTTGCTGGTGGCTCCTTTGGTTGCAGAACAGTCCAAAACCAGGAGGATCTCAAA